>NC_080407.1:28060000-30460000 GCF_030265065.1 Corythoichthys intestinalis
ATTGACCATAGTATTTTACTGGATAAGATACATCATTATGGTATTAGAGGAATAGCATACAACTGGTTCAAAAGTTACTTATTTAGTCGACAACAATATGTAAGTATTAACAATCACGTTTCACAAAAAAAGGAAATAAAACATGGAGTCCCCCAGGGATCAATTTTGGGCCCACTACTTTTTCTTATTTACATTAATGACCTTGTTAATTCTTCTGACATACTACACATGATTTTGTTTGCTGATGATACTAACTTGTTTCTTTCACATAAAAACCCATTAGACCTACAGCATATTTTAAATGCAGAGTTATTAAAGATAGATAGCTGGCTCAGGTGCAACAAACTTTCCCTCAACATCAACAAAACCAATTACATAGTATTTAGATCAAACAAGAAAGCAGTTGACACAAACAGGATTTGTCTGAAAGTAAACGACGACAATTTATTACAAGTTGATTCCACAAAGTTCCTGGGAGTCTTCATTGATAAGTCTCTCAACTTCAAATGCCATATAGAACACCTTATATCTACACTATCCAAATATGTTGGACTATTCTTCAAAATACGACACCATCTCCCTTTAACCGCACTTCTTACCTTGTACAAAACGTTGTTTGAGCCCCATATCAACTACTGTAACATCATATGGTGCAACACGTTCCCCAGTCACCTAAAGAAATTAGAAACTCTACAAAAGAAGATGGTACGGGCCATGTCCTGGGCTAGTTTCAATGCTCCCACCTACTCCTTGTTTTATAATTTACGCCTTCTCCGACTCACTGATTTAAACACATTTCATAACGCATGTACAATGTTCCAAATTGTAAATAATATGAATAGCAGACTGTCTGAGCTCATTCCAGTCTGGACTCCTCTCCATACTCATAACACCAGAAACAAAGACCTCATCAGTGGAAAAAAGAGAAGACTTGTTAGCACCAGCCTGGGCATTGCAACTCGAGGCCCCCAGATTTGGAATGAGCTCGATGAAAATCTAAAAGTGTTGAAATCCATCTCCACCTTTAAAACGATGCTAAAAAGTATCCTGATCAGTAAATATGACAATTCCAACATACTTAGGTTATAAATTGTCTTTAGGGAAGTATTTCTTTTATTTTTTTTTTCTGTGTGTGTGGGTGGGCGTGTGTGAGTGTGTTTGTGTATATATATATTGAGTTATTGTACATTACTATGTTTTTGTAAGAGAACACTGTAAAAAACTGCAACTCACCCTATGCTCATCTGATAATGATCTGATCACGTTTCTTGTGATTGTCTTGATGTATGCAGGCTCCTGACCATAAGCTTTTAGTAGCTTCTTAAGGAGACCTGACTCACACATAATCTTGGCTCAGCACTGAGATATGATGTACACTTTGTAAATATGTGTGTGTGTGAATAAATTGTGAAATTGTGAAATTAAGAAAAATGTAGACATATTGCGATATCTCCCGTGTCTGCGTGCGTTGTTTTGGGCGCTTGAGTAGCACATGATGGAGGGATTGACATAATTTGTCAAACCAACCAACACCCGACACGCTGACACGAAAAAAATAAATAAATAAAACACTCGGGAAAAAATTGACATGTATATACAGTTTCATTGCAAATCAGTATTATGGTGATCATACTAAATATTTTTTTCTGTGCACATATGAGGTAAATATCGCTGCCATGAAGCCTCCATATAGTGACAGTTCTCTGCCCGCTTCACTGCCGTCACGCGACCGCAGCTCAGCTTTTGCTTGCCTCGTAGCTACCCGTGTTTTAAATTACTGTAAATTTGATAGTATGTCGTCATAGGCAGTCACGAGTTTGTTGAGAAAAGTACTACTCTAAACAATGCTCGCTAGATTTGTGTGGTGTTTTTGTCTGTTTGAGCAGCATTTGATAGGCTCCACGTTAACAAATATGTGACAAAGTCATTTCCTTTCATTTTCTGATTCGTTCACCGCATAGTCATTACTGGAAAATCAAGTTAGCAGCAAGCTAGGTCAGGAACCGGAGGACCGAGTCACTGAACGGGAAGTGACAAAACTCAGTCTTGCCCCCCTGCCTGCACGCTGGCTGCTTATTGGCCACACATGGACGTGAGTGACAAACGCCCTGATTCTGTTTACGCTCCCTCCCCTGCCCGCGATGAGGCTGGCGTCTGATTGGTCGTGTGCGATGTCAGAAGACGCTGCCGCTTGCTCAACGCCCTCCCACGCAGCGAACAAGCACCACCTTCATAGAACGAATCAGTGCAGATGATGATTAGTTCGGTCTCGTTCACCAAAACAATTCGTTCAAAAAGAACGAATCGTTCGCGACCGATACAACACTAGTGTCTATAGCTAAATTAAGGTCAAAGAACGGAACTTCAAAACACCCGAGTGCTTTCCGCCATTCCCAAATTTCAATCAATTATCTATAAGATTCAAAACGATTGATGTCAAATTTAATTAAACAGGGATGAATGCTCATCTTCCAATTCAAATTTAACACCATGGGGTCAAAAAATGAATAGTATTTTCCGAATCGGTGATCCAACCTGGTAGTCCGCGGGGCACATCTTTTACTTGCATTTTACAAGCAGTTGAGAGTTGATGTTGTCGCTGATCTTTAGCGCCACAAAGTTCCGCCTCGAACTTTGCGGCTGGCGTCCTTCTTGCGGGCATTTTGTAGTGTGTTTTGAAGAGACTCCAACTTGATGGTCAAGCGTCGAAACACGTTGTTCTGTGTTCGCATGCTAAGCTAAACTAAGCTAACTTGGCTGCGAAACTTCAACGCGCACAAAGACCAGATGAAGATGGACGGAGCAAATCTTTCGATTTTCTTCCAGTCACGTAGTTTTAGACCTCCTGCGTCGCGAACTTAGTGGGTTAACTCCGCATAAAAAGCAGCGTGTGGCTGAGCACGTTTTATTTTCCGCAAGGCTAACTGACCGTGTGTGGCGACCAGATGTGGCTAACTCCGTGAGTAGCTTCGCGACTGCGCATGCGCCACTCACATCCTGTCGGGACTCACATTGGGTTGCGACACGCCTACTTAAAGCAGTAATGTGAAGTAAGGTTGGCCAACCATGTTTTTGAATAATATCAATGGCTCAACATTTATAAGCATATTTTCGTTATTTTTTTAACGCAACCCTTCCAGATTCTTTGTTTAACCCATAGCAACGCCCTTGACAACGAAAATGCCTTTCTTCGGCAATCTTCGGAAATTACGTCACACCGGGAAGTGCCAGGGAAGTCCGCCATAGAACAGTATTGTTCTATTGCTTCTCGGTAAGATGCCACGGCGGTGTGTGGCGATGTTTTGTTCTCACTCAAACGAAAAGTTGTATGAGTGGCCAAAGGATAGCAGGGCACGTAAATGGAAATCTTTCATTCGCACGAAGTGAATGAATTTCACGACATCATCGAGTAGTGTTCTCTGCTGCAAACACTTCGAAGATGCCTACTTCCTTAACCGGTCTGCTTATGATCAAGGATTTGCCAAAAAGTAAGTGTGATTTTTGGATAGATGACTGATGACTTTGTCAAAGCAGAGCTGCCAACTGTTGTAGAACGTACAGTAGAAGCTAGCAACGTTAGCCGAAAGCCAACTCGTGGCAATAGTCGTGGCATAGTTGTTGTTGTGTTCGCTAGTGTTACGTCCCAAGGACGGGTCGCGAAGGCCGTAACATAAAACGAGCCACACAATTTCACAAGTGGCACAAAATTTACACAACAATCAAACTCGCAATGAATATGTACAAAATGTAGATGAAGCGCGGCTTCAGGGTAAGCCCAGGCCAAAACAACAAACAAAAGGAATCTACACTTGAACCCCAACCGCTATCTAAACACTGATCATGAAAAAGAATGAAGAAAAGACAGCCACTAACCTAGCTTCTTACGCTAAAAAAAACAGGAGAAACCGGGTTGAACAGAAATGGCGACTTACCCATTCTTGTTTCAGTGCTCTTATTTACAGTGGTGCACAAAAACGATCCATTAACCAGGCATGAAAATCTCTCACCTTTCGGCGAAATTCGCCGTTTTGAAGTCAAAAAGGGCGACCTACGTGAATTGCGTAGATCCGAGGAGAAATTCTTTTTGGGGGGGGGGGGGGTCGGGAGGTTTAATTTAATTATTATTATTATTATCATCATGTGATTAACTTAGTACGTAAACTGAGCACTTAAGAACACAGTCAGCAAATCCTTCTAGATGCTTCGCTGACGAGAACCAATCATCGGCCCAAGCTGCGTTCCATTATTCCAAACGCGCGCACTCCTTACTCTACATGGAGTGCTCGGAGAGCCTTTGGTTGCATTGCAAAGCTGCGAAAACAAAAAGCAGGCCTTATCCACACGGGGCAGACCAGAGCGAAGCATACACACTTGCCTGTATTTGCCAGCAGATTGAATTTGGTGAGTAATGGTTTCAATCGTTTTCACATTTTGCGATATAAAAAAGTTACTGCCATTCATTGCAGCTTGCGTTGAACACTGCCAGAGCTAGCCAAATCTCCCATGAAAAAAAATAGCTCCTGTTAAATTGGCGTCAAGCTTGTGTATTTAGCGGTAATATAAACGAAGAAACACACTGTTGAGTCAAATTAAGCGGCATGCTCTCGGATGGAGGGGGCGCCTGACATCGCTCCCGTCGTCCGCCGGAGACGCGTTATTTCGGCTTGGATTTGAGCTGACGGCCGGTGTCGGCACAACACCGGCCCGACGAGTGGTGGGAATGAGTCCTGCTTCTTAAAGCTTTTCAGAAATACAGGGATCCCTCGTTTTTCACTGTTAATGGGGACCAGAACCCGCCGCAGTAAGTGAAAACCGCGAAGTAGCGCCCCCCCCCCCCCCCCCCATTTTTTTGTGCGTGTTCAATGCATTTATTCAGATTTTACATTGGAAAAAACATACATATAAGACATGTTTTTTCACTTTTTTCACCAAAGTATCATTTATAAATGGTTTTCAAGCACTTCAAAATGTAAGAATTATGATGTTTTAAACATATTACTGCCCCACCGAATTATTTTTAAACAAGAATAAAGTAGTAAGAAAATGCTTGGCTTTATTAAATGCTTTATAGTGAGTCTACTCAAACCCTCTCAGGCTTTGGTAAACGGTGATTGACACATGAGCAAAGTTTTTCTTTTTATATATTTTTTTGTTTGAAGCAACTTATTTGATTGAATAATAACGACACAAATGTCCTAGCCAAAATGTGGCCCAAACGCAAAACAACATTACTTCAATGGAAAAATTTGTTTCAATCAAGAAAAATAGTTTTCAAATGCTTTTTTTTGTATCAAATTTATTTTTGCAATCAAAATCTTTTTTTCTTTTTAATTGAAGTGACTTTTTGGCGATTAAAAGTATATATTGTATTTTGATTGAAGCAACTTTGTTTTTGATAGAAGTAACTTTGTTTTTTGATTGAATAATAAAAACACAAATCTACCTCCATCGTTATTGAGAGAGAAAGAAATTAAGAAAGCTTTAAAACTAAAAGCCACCGGGGAGTCTGTTTTTTTGTTTTTTTAAATATTTATATTTCATTACATAGACATGCGTCGTCGGGAAGGGAGATTTAGGGATAAAAAAAGGAGTTGCTAAAGGCAGTGGATACCTCATCAGCTGGGTGAATAGCAGACCTGGTAAGAACAAGTTTGCAAGGATAGTCGGGTACTAAATACAATTATAAACACAATTACAATGTTATTTTTCTATAAGATTTTTATGTCATTGCTTTATTAATCATTAGGTGCTAGAGTTGTTAAGTATGGATAATAATGAAATAATAGTTTTAAGAAAACTGTGCTGTAGGTGGCTCAGTGACCATCTGATGTGGTTTGTTCTCAGATGAACAAGTTGAGGAAGGAAGTTTTGATGCAGAGGTTGAAGGAAGAAAAGAGGCAGACTGACTGAGTCACAGCCAGAAAGTGTTGATGACAGTTTTGATTTCTATTCAATGTTGCCCCCTCCCGATTAAAGTATGTCACAGTTGCAGCCAATTATTATCTAAAGCTGGTTAAAATTGAAGTTATGTTATTTTAAGGTGTATTAAATACTTGTTCATGTGCCCCTTTTGATCTACGAGCACCCGCCCCTCCACCGGTCTCTGCATGGCCCTGCTGAAACACAGTGTGGGTCGACAGAGCTCAATATTTTGTTGGGGTGTACAGTGTACTGGAACATATTTCCTCCACACCATTCTCACCTTTTTAACCCCTGACCCATTTTCATGCCTGATTAACGAATAAACACAAAAGACCTCACCGAAAAAGTGGGAGTGTATCAGACTAGCGATCAAATGCAAATGAGCGTGAATGGCGAGCAAACAGCTGGCGAGGAGGACTGCGGCAGAATGCTGTCAAATGTGAACGTTGACAGCTCAAGTCCCGCAGTGAATCATGGGAAATGTAGTCTCGGGACAACACTGAAGTGGTGCTTTGTAATCTGTTCGCTTGTGTGAAAAAACTACATTTCCTCACGCCATTAGACGCCACTTCCTGCCGATAGCCCCAGGAAGTAGAAGTAACTGGTAGTACGAGGCGAGGCGGAGATGAGTGAGAAGCAAAACTTCGTGGTCGAATGTGCCGGCAGTCTGCTATTATTTTGTTTTCTTATTGTTGCCACAATAAAGTGGAGAAAGCCCTCAACGACTAATCTCCTTCTTCCCCCCTCAACGTTTTTATATTATTATTTTATATGCACGAGAGCTGCAGGATCTGCCAAAATGAACATGCAGTCTAATTATTATTTTTTTAAACAATGTCATCAGATAGACAAAAACATAAAATTATGTGCAAATGCCTGCATCTTCAAATCATGAAAATAATAGCAGCCTATATCTTACCAATCTTATAATCTCGATGGGTCTTTTCTCCATTCCATGTCAGGTAGTCTAGGCACATTGTTTGCATCCTGATTAGCGTTTGGCTAATACATGTTAGGTCCAAGATAAAATTCCAAGCTCCTCTTCTTCCTCCAACTCTTCAAAAACTTGGATGTCCTCCCTTGCGCTCGATCTACTGCTTATATCGCTGTTTGAATCATTGTTTGAAGGGCTTTGTATGGCGGCTGTATGGAGCGCTGCCATCGCTGTTCTCGGTGTGACGTATCACTTCCGGGTTCGTCCCCTTTCAGGCTCGAACTTTGGAAACGCGATTATTTTGTCAAATATACGACATATAAATTATTTTTTCATGCTTTACTTGTTGGACAATGTTTAATTACTTTAATTGTGACCCTATTTGGCATGTTATGAAATTACTTCACATTACAGCTTTAAAGGGCAGCTGAGGAGTTCAATTCTCGTGCGTTTTACTCGCTTAAATCTTCATTTTCTTTCTTATTTTAAAGACTCGGTTTGACCTGAAACACAAAAAAAATGACATTTAACAAACAGGCCTACTGTATTTTCTGCAAATCTAGGACGTAAAATCTTGTAGCCTTTAATGGCGTACCGCAAGTGTAACCGGTGTGTCAGCGCTGCCCCGCGTTCTGTTCCCACCTCTGACCTTGCGCCTGCTGCACTATGATGTTAGAGCAAAATTAGGGCAAAATGAGCCAATCGGCGCTGAGTTCGCGGAAAGTTAGGGAAGAAATAAGCCAATCACCGCAGAGCTCGCGGAAAGTTAGTAAAGTGGGTCGGAAAACTAAACCAATCAGCGCAGACCTCTCGCGCACGCGCAATTCGCGACATGGGCTGGTGGGAATATTCCTCACTGCCGTCGTGACGTCGCTTCATTCTTCATTCCAAGTTATCGGGACGACTCCTTTTCTTCATTGCAAGTTAACAGGACGGCTGCTTTGGTGAACGGTAAGTTTGAAAATATCTTTCTCTGTTAACAAATAAATGCGTAATGCTTGCTGTTTTGCTCATTAGTGAACTCCTTCAGTCTCGTAGCTCGTGAGTAGAGTTCGTGTGCTTCGTGTTCTGCCGCTCTTGTCTCTTCTAACTCTCTAGTGTCCCTGTAGTTATATCAAATAAGGATGGTTTAAACACGCTACGTGACTAATGTGTAGCGGATGATGTTGGATCAGTCTTGTCGATCGTGAGTAGAGTTCGTGTCTCGTGTTCCGCCGGCCGCTCCTGTCTCTTCTAACTCTCATGATTCTTTGTGCAAAACATATTTGTAGTAATAGTTTATGCAAGTAATATAAAGTAGTACTGGGTATTAAAGTAAACAAGAAATTGGATTCTATGACTATATGTAATTTAAAGAGGAAAATTTAGACTGCATTTTGTACTGCTACTTCACTAGGCCGAGTACGTATTACACCATTTATAAACTATACATATTGACAAATGAAAATAGGTCAAGGAATGAAGTTGTCCGGATAGTGTAATAGTGTGCAATATTAAATGCCTTCACTGTCAACTGCTGCTACTTCACTTCAATTATTTGTACTGCCTGAACATAGGACTACCTCCTACATATTTTATATATTTTTTTAGATTTTATACTTTATTCTTGAAAGCCACTTTAGAGATTTTTTTTTTCCTGTCCTGCACTGTAAAGGGAGATTTCATTGCACAACCGTATAATGACAATAAAGGGCTATTCTATCCTATTCTAATGAATGAAAAGCAAATCAAATGGGAAAAATACTTCATTTATCTAAGAGATAAATTGCTATCCAGGAATCAATTGAAACAAGCGAGGAATCTGAGTGTATGACACAATCTGAATGTTCTAAAGTGAAAGAACGTGCTCTCCTCTCCGATGAGGGACCACGTGACAGATACATTGCGGAGCGAAAGGATGACGTGTAAGAACGGCGCGCGCACCCGGCATTTGATGCAGAGGGTCGCGGGTTCGACGCTGCCCCGCAGCGCGCGCGTTTCGACCGATCCGTCAAACGCGATGCGGGAAATGGCGGGCCGCCGCGCGACTTTTCCGCCGCTACGGCGTGTGCGGGGGAAGCTCAAAGATTGGGCCCCCATCCTTTGCGCAGGACGCGAACCGCGACGCTTCCACTCGGCAGGCAAGGACGGTAACCACTGCGCCAATAAGCCCGAGCCAACGGTACAGCCGTTAGCGTCCTTACATGAAGGAATCGGCAGGGAGGTTTCCATTCTCAACAACGGACCTGCGTGTACCCGTTACACTCACTCCCCGAAACCTGCCGATCCGGGTCACGGCACCATTGTAACTGGTGTGTCAGCGCCGCCCCGCGTTCTGCTCCCACCAGGCCGGGACGCAAACCTGCGCGCCGCGACGCTTCCACTCGGCAGGCAAGGACGGTAACCACTGCGCCAATGAGCTCGAGCCAACTGCACAGTCATTAGCGTCCTTACATGAAGGAATCGGCAGGGAGGTTTCCACGCTCTGCAACGGACCTGCGTGTACCCGTTACACAAGCAACACGTCACTTCCACTCATTAATATTCATGACATTAACTACTGTTGCTAAGTGGGGACAAGCCACCGTTTGTCCCTAATAGGAAATGAATGGAAATCGTGTACGAAGGAGATTTTTACAGAGCTAAACCTACCAATTCTCTCCGAAAATGATGTACCTGGTGCCAAATTGACTGGCAAAGATGTGGAAGAACATAAAAATGTTCAGTCAAAGAGATGGTTTTAGTGTCGAAGGCTGAAAAAGACGAAAAAAACGAGCCGACTTAAGCATTTTAAGCGACTTTAGCTTTTTTATCGACGCGACTGACAATGACATTCTCCTGTTTCAACAAGCTACCCTCTACCATCAGCCCTGTCTTTCTTATATATCCTTTGATTGTCCTACATCTCTTACCGTTCTTGGGGGTAATTTAGTTAGCTTTGTGTAGCGATCGCAAATGCTACTCAGTGACAGCCAACGAACACTTTTAATTTTTTCATTGATAATAGGCATGTGCCGGTATGAGATTTTGACGGTACGATAACCGTGAGCAAAAATACCGCGGTTTCACGGTATCACGGTATTGCAATTATAGCTCCCAAAATTTTTGAGATGTATGGGTTATAAAAAAAAAAAAAAAAAAACTTTTTTCCATTGAACAGTATATTTTTTTTCAGACCATAGTTGCAAATTGGAACATGAATATATTGTTAAAATAAATAATCAATAAAAAAATACAGTGATACCTCGGCTCACGAACGCTTAAGCTCACGAACTTTTCGCCTCAAGAACATTAAATTCGCGAGCATATAGTCTCTGCTGGCGAACTAGTTTTCGGCGGACGAACCAAGCCACGCGGTCGGACAGCGCCACGAGAAGCTGACGCACGCTCACGGCGTCCCAGTTCGTCCCCTCCCTCTCGTTGAGTGCGGACGTGGTTTGTGTTTGATAGACATTTTGGACCATATTGAGTGTACTTTTGCTATTATGGGACCGAAAAAGAGTTACATACAGTCCTTATGGAAGGTGACTCGTGTTACCAATTCGCCCTCGACTGGTAATTGGCGGTGCTTTCAGCTTCCCACCGTCGTGAGAAGTGGACCGGCGAGTCACGTTGGCTCGTTGTCGTCGGTTGTCTTCGGTTCGCCCGATTTCCTCTCCAGAAAGGAGGCGGCGTGCATACAAACACCCAGAGGCGTCGGATGGCTTTTTGTGGGCACTTTTATTAACAACCAAAAGCATGTGGGGGGCACAGCAGTGGAGTCTATGCTAACTGCGCACTTTGCCGGTAACACTCTCCTTCCAAACAGTAACTCCCTCCCTCCTCCTCCCACTCCTCCCACTCCCATACCATCGCAAAGGTAAATAAAACAACTTTATTATACAGTACAGTTTATTTCTTTAATTATAATACAATAGCACACTTATTATACATAAAATAAGGTATATTTTTGTGTAGTTTTAAGGCTTATTTAGTAGAAAATTATGTTTTATGGGGACCTGGGAACGGATTATTCTCATTTTAATGGTTTCTTATGGGAAATAAATGTTCGGAAGACGAACTTTTCGCCTCACGCACACTTTCTGGGAACCAATTATGTTCGTGAGCTGAGGTATCACTGTATTTGAAATAAAATTAAAATAAATATAACTTATAGACTATACTCACAACCACAGCTCAAGTTGCACAAGATTACAGCAAGAACAAAATAATTTCTATAAAGTAAAAACAATTCTGAATAAAATTTTAAAAAATTTATACTGCATGACTTTTTTTTAAGGTGGAAAAGCTTAAGTGAAGTTTCGCCATTTTCAGCCACTGTGTCAACTCTAGTCTACATGATGTCATGCCTTTGTGTTAAAAAGAACATAAGGAATTCATAAGTTAGGTAAAAATGTATAAGTTAGTTAAAATGTCAATATTGTTGTGGAAAGGTTTCATTCTAGAAAAAAAAAAAACACATTGGGAGTGAGACCTCACCTTGATCCAGCGAACGTGGATTTATGCTTAGGGCAAGATCATTGTTCGCAATTAGCAATCTTTGATGCTATCACTTTTTACCCCTTCATACAAGCGAATCAAGCTTGTTTTCTCACTCTGCGGCTGTAACACTCAACGAAGTTGCTCTCCCAGCTGAGCCTAGGCTAACATTCATCTTTGTAAGCTTTTACTTTGTTTGTATATTGAATTTGAAAGGACAATGTGTGTTTTGTTTTTGGCGAACTTTTTCCATGGTGCTAATCTGTGGAAGCTACTCACGTGGAAAAATCTAATTGTACAACATTTTAAATGTATTCATTTTGTATATTAAACTTACCACGATTTGAGAGCTCAATAAATTGAAGAACAGTACGCCTCATGTTTGGAGTAATTGTTTTTGGGTTAGCTGGCTGTGTAGCCGATAGCATCACTCACACACAGCAACAAACGGGAGGGGGTGAGCGCTGCTGCGCCAAGCCGCTTCTGGCTGCATTTTTGACACAAGAAAAATAGCGAATACCGTCCTACGGTCTGACGGAAAATTTTAGTGGTTTTGAAACCGCGACGTTTTCACACCACGGTAAACCGTGAAACCCGTAACCGGCACATGCCTAATTGATAACACATCTTAATCCTATGATTTATTTACACTTCCCCCTTACTTATATATATATATAACAGAAACGGAAACAGTGGCAGTCAGATGCCATTGTAATTCTTTTCAGGTCATTCATTGTCAGACAGAAGCAGTACGGCACAACGTTACGCTAAAAAAATAAGTTAAAATATAAAAATGGCTTACCTCTTTGTCCTCTGAAAGACCCTGCCAACCCAACATAATGTTTACTGCATATGAAATGTGAATGGATTCACTGAGCTGGTGTTAAAAGTCCGCACAAGTTGATTAGGTCTTCACATTTTTTCCTCCCAAGTTTTTGTTTCCGGAAACGTATGAAGAAAACATCCTTCATGTGTCGTAATGTCTAGAGTCGTTTCTACAAGTTCCAAAAAAGCAACGCGTGATCGGCATGTTCGTTTTTTAAAAAAGATTACCGGCAAAAAGTAGCACAAATTACGTTGTGTCAATGCGAGGGCGGGTCTATAATGTCCCACTTCGGCTTTACTTCCGCTTTACGATGCAACGTCACGGTCTAAAAATAGCCTGCATGCGTGTAATCGTTGCCAGAAGTATAAGATCCTAACAGGAACTATACCTATTAACTTGGTTCTGCCATGTGACGCGAATATTGCACATTGTTGGATAAGATTGTTTATGTATGTTTATGTATGCGGTGCCCTTCCAAACCTTTGCCCACTTGTTGTGTAGTTTGTACTGTTATACGTTAAAGGTATCATTTACTATGCTAACCGTTTATTTTGTCTTGCATTTAAGAATGCTTTAGCTGTGCCTTTCAAACTTAGCTGTTATTGATATTTTGTGACTTGATTGTACTTGATAAAACATCATATTAAGTCATCTTGAATCCTATTCTTGGTAAGTACAGCATTTGTGTCCGAATACTGCATTTTATAAATATATATATACATAATGATGTTAATACAAAGGACAAGACAGTTTCCCACTTTGGCAAGGTACTTTTAATGTTGCCAAATTGTCAGTTAAAACATCACAAACTACCAATTACCACTAACTTAAGTGGAGCACAGCAGAACCAACACGTCTTTAGCTGTGTCATGCTGTAGACCAACACAGGTCAAATGGTACCACATAATGGGGCAGTTCTCATTAGTGACGGGATCTGTTGTTCACTTGAGTAAACGAATCCATTCCGGTTCGTTCAATAAAAAGATTCGTTCAAACAAATCGTTCAACGAATCGTTCGCCCCCCTCATCTCCCTCCCCGTCCAAACAAATCGTTCGGTTACTGAACGGGAAGTGACGTTGCCGAACGAATCACCAAAGACCGCTTCGCAGTATAACTGAACGGGAAGTGACATTGCTTGGTCCCTCCCTCTCTTGCACACAGGCACCACTCGTCGTAGTTTCAGAAATGAGTGACAGGCGGTATCATTCTGCTTTCACAGACAGCCTCGTCTCCCTCCTGCTGCAAAAGCGAGGGAGAACTTTCGCGTCGTCTGTCCTAGTTCTATGGGCTCAAAGTCATGGCTCGTGCTTGCATTTCGATTTAGGACACGGTTAAACATTTTCCTTTTGTGGGGGGAGTGGGGGTTTGGGATCGGGGGCACACGGACTTTTTTTTAGCATGATCTTGATCACATATGCTACCAGCCAACGCAGCATGCTTGCTGTCACGAAAATAAAAATAAATCGAAAGTTTAATTTCTAAATATGGAACGACCAACACATCATATTTACCTCTCGCTCTGTTGTATTTTTGTTTTTATGCTCATCACTATTATTTTAGGTCACTATTGTTAAAACTGAAGTGTAAATAGCGAGTTGTCAAATGTGCTGCTCCGAAATAAAAACAATACTACATTTTGATATTCGACAGTTTAATTGCAAATCAGTATTAAGATGATCGTATTGAATTTTTGCACTGGTATTAACAAATAAAATAACCCGGTCAGCTCCCCTGTCGCCCCCTCATCTCAGATTGTCAAATGCTGACGAGAAATAATTGTTTGCTCTTTACGATGTTGCCTTTCTACTCTCATTAGTCTGTTAAGAAAAATGTAGACATATTGCGACATCTCCCGTGTCCGCGTGCGTTGTTTTTGAGTAGCACATGATGGACGGATGGACATAATTTGTCAAATCAACACCCGACACGCTGACACGAAAAAAAAATAAAATAAAACAGTCGGAAAAAATTGACATGTATATACAGTTTCATTGCAAATCAGTATTATGGTGATAATACTAAATATTTTTTCTGTGCGCATATGAGGTAAATAACGCTGCCATGAAGCCTCCATATAGTGACAGTTCTCTGCCCCCTTCACTGCCGTGAGTGCCGTCACGCGACCGCAGCTCACTTTTGCTTGCCTCGTAGCTATCCGTGTTTTTTTTAAATTTATTTTTAGCTACCCGTGTTTTAACTACTGGAAATTTGATAGTATGTTGTAAGTCATAGAGTAGTACACTAAACCATGCTCGCTAGATTTGTGTGGTGTTTTGTCTGTTTGAGCAGCATTTGATAGGCTCCACGTTAACAAATATGTGACAAAGTAATTTCCTTTCATTTTATGACTCGTTCACCGCATAGTCATTACTGGAAAGTCAAGTTAGCAGCAAGCTAGGTCAGGCACCGGAGGACCGAATCACTGAACGGGAAGTGACAAAACTCATTCTTTCCCCCCCTGCCTGCACGCTGGCTGCTTATTGGCCACACGTGGAAATGAGTGACAGACGCCTTGATTCTGTTTCCGCTCCCTCCCCTGCCCGCGATGAGGCTGGCGTCTGATTGGTCGTGTGCGATGTCAGAAGACGCTGCCGCTTGCTCAACGCCCTCCCACGCAGCGAACAAGCGCCACCAACTTCATAGAACGAATCAGTGCAGATGGTGATTAGTTCGGTCTCGTTCACCCAAACAATTCTTTCAAAAAGACCGAATCGTTCGCGACGGATACAACACTAGTTCTCATTATCACACGCAACCATGTCATCTTTGGTCTCCAGACCACGGCAGTGGCACCATAACTGACAAATACCGAGCTCCTGCTACTTTCTCAAGCTTCTCCACATAAGGGGTCTTGTCGTTCTTCTTGCTTTTTTCATTTTGATGTGACATTCGCGTGACTGCTTACCCGCAAAATTGTCAACAAAACAAACGTGACTGCGGGGGATGTAGTCCTGGTCACTGGGATACACGAAAGATGGCGGCTCGGGTGCTGGTGATGACGTAGGTGACAACAACCGATTGAAGCAAAACCAAACGTTTACCTTTTTAGTGGAACTGTTTTATTTACTGCTACCATCGATGACCATTATTAAATGTTGCCCATCCCCTCAAAAGTAGCATTCCTGTTTCACGCTGGACGATGAAAAGTACGAAAACAAAAAAAAAGCGGTGTAGTCTGTCGTGCGCATCATGCGTCATGACGTAGAGGATGTGAGTGGCTGTAGTTGCTGTCCGATTGCTTTGGAAAAGTGGTGCTGTGAAAACAATCCACTATTTGCCGAACGACCTAATGTAATCGACTGAAAGGTGGCAGATATTTTCGGCCACGCCAAGGATCCGTTCAATCTCGCTTCTGCTTCGAGTCGTTTGGGTGCACGTGGAAACTTCGAGGCCTGCTAAGGTTAGCCTAGCCTAGTTTGGCCGCTAACAAAGAGGACGGACAACGCGCCTGGGATCAACACGTCGCCGAGCAAGCAAACATCAAGTCCCAAAATGTCAGGTGAGTAAGTTGACTTATGACTCAATTGTCTCGCAAATACAATACATTACAATTTTAATGTTTTAAGACACAAAATGTATGATTAGTGCTGTCGCGCAGCATACCATTTATGGTTTTCTATCTTTGCTGTTTTTGTTTTTGATCATCACTTACTAATTTGAATGTAATGTAAAGCACTTGAATTAAATTATTGTCATTTAACAATTCTACATATTTACTAATCGAAAAATGGAGAAACGACCTTTCAGTAACAGCCGATAATAGTTGCTGGATAATAGGGAATGGGACGTTGTTTGGATACGCCTCCATGCTGGTAATATCCTTTACTTCCGGTCCGGCAGACTCAACGGGGATTGTAACGTGTGGTAGTGCTAAGCTAATTCCTTCAGTGTATTAGAAAGAAAATATGGATGTGTATCGTTGTGTTACTTGGTGCAACAGCGTCTCCTACAACAAAAAACAAGGGCGAGGAAAACTGGACTCACGTTTCACCGTGTTCCTGCATGGAGGATTAAATATCAGATCACGAAGGCACGACGGATGGCTTGGGTCACAGCGGTTCGTCGGAAAAGCATTTCTTTTGATCATATTTCTGCTGGAATGAGTGTGTTCCCGTCATCTCTACTCTTGTAAGTTGAACGATTTATCCACTGTTTTGGTTTCAATGCGTTTTTTTTTTCTAAACCGTTGTGTAAATCTGCCTCGGTAGCAATGCTCACCGCTGTCTGTTCACCTACCTGTTGTGTTCCTAGGTAAACCTGCATATGAAATGCTGACAACACATCCCGATTGGTCACTGTCTCTCTTCTTGGGTAATTCTGAGGTCAAACGCACCACATCGGAGCGTTATGAGAGGTTGGAAAGGCGAAGAGTGCACGCTGAAACCTGTGTTTGCTGTGCTCTTACAAACATGAGCCCAAGTGATGTTGTGAAAAGTCAATAAAATCTGAATACCAAAACATGACTTGAACAAGTTCTTGACAAACTGTAACTGCTTATTGTTTACTTCAGCTCTTCATAATAAACAGGTGTAATAATTACAAAGTCAGGTGATTTAATATTGTTATTCTATTTGGAATATGCATTGACAATGTTTGGACAGTGTTGTAGACAAGACCTGGGACTGATAAGTTGCAATAAATTTATTTCAAGTAATGCATATTCTCCAATACAATATTTAAACTGACAGTTTAAAATCTTTAAATTAGTGCAAACAAGGCCCACCCTCTGACGGGGGCAGCAAATATTATATAATAAATTATAAGTAATATACAAATACAAGATTACAATAAACGTGTATTTGTCAAAGCAGTTAAAAAAAACTGTTCACTGGCCTTGGTAAATTGCCAGACAGAATAAATATGTGCTTTAAAGTAATTGCATTTCCGTTTTAAGTATTGCAAGTTGTCCAACACAATATTTGAACTGACAGTTTAATATCCTTTCAGTGCATAACTGAACAGGGGGCAGCAAATATTATAATATATAATACATTATAAAAAGCTATATACTATAAAAATACAAGATCACAACAAAACCTGTCTTTTTCAAAGCGGTTAAAAAAACATTCAGTGGCCTTTGGTAAATAAATGTATAAATATGTACGTTACAGTTCTTGCATTTCTATTTTAGCTATTGCAACTTTTCCAACACTATTTGAATTGACAGACTAAAGCAGGGGTGTCCAAACGTTTTGCAAAGGGGGCCAGATTTGGTGTGGAAAAATGTGGGGGGCCGACCTTGGCAATATATTCAAGCAAATTTTAGCAAGCCATTCTGTGTGTCACATTTGCTATATTACTTTTTTCAATTAAATAATTTCTACAATCTCGCAAATAGCCTATGTGGCATTCTTTTTCGACTCTCGAGCTCTTGCGAAATACTGCTGCTGTGAAATTAAACTAGCTTTAAGTTGCTTCAATTACTCGCTACGTATCTTCCCTGTAATCTTGTCGTGCATGTCAACATGTCATGTTTGGTAATATCGCCTCACATTGAATTCTTTAAAACAGCGTCTGTCTCTTTGCAAATGACGCAGACATGGTTGTTGCGTATTTTAGTGAAGAAACCAATTAACCAATTGACCAATTTATTAAGTCTGTGTGCGGACCAGACGTTATTGATTTTATGACAGAGGCTGGGGGTCGGATGAAATTTGACCACGGGCCGCATTTGGCCCCCGGGCCGGACTTTGGAGATGTCTGGTCTAAAGTCTACATTAGTGCAAACAAGAATATATTATAAATTATAAATAATAATAGAATATATACAGTGCCTTGCAAAAGTGCCTTTCGTCACATTTCAGGCTTCAAACATAAAGATATAAAATTTTAATTTTTTGTCAATCAACAAGAAGTGGGACACAATCGTGAAGTGGAACAAAATTTATTGGATAATTTAAACTTTTTTAACAAATAAAAAACTGACAAGTGGGGCGTGCAATATTATTCGGCCCCCTTGCGTTAATACTTTGTAGCGCCACCTTTTGCTCCAATTACAGCTGCAAGTCGCTTGGGGTATGTTTCTATCAGTTTTGCACATCGAGAGACTGACATTCTTGCCCATTCTTCCTTGCAAAACAGCTCGAGCTCAGTGAGGTTGGATGGAGAGTTTGTGAACAGCAGTCTTCAGCTCTTTCCACAGATTCTCGATTGGATTCAGGTCTGGACTTTGACTTGGCCATTCTAACGCCTGGATACGTTTATTTTTGAACCATTTAATTGTAGATTTGGCTTTATGTTTTGGATCATTGTCCTGTTGGAAGATAAATCTCCGTCCCAGTCTCAGGTCTTGTGCAGATACCAACAGGTTTTCTTCCAGAATGTTCCTGTATTTGGCTGCATCCATCTTCTCGTCAATTTTAACCATCTTCCCTGTGCCTGCTGAAGAAAAGCAGGCCCAAACCATGATGCTGCCACCACCATGTTTGACAGTGGGGATGGTGTGTTCAGGGTGATGAGCTGTGTTGCTTTTACGCCAAACATATCGTTTTGTATTGTGGCCAAAAAGTTCAATTTTGGTTTCATCTGACCAGAGCACCTTCTTCCACATGTTTGGTGTGTCTCCCAGGTGGCTTGTGGCAAACTTTAAACGAGACTTTTTATTGATATCTTTGAGAAATGGCTTTCTTCTTGCCACTCTTCCATAAAGGCCAGATTTGTGCAGTGTACGACTGATTGTTGTCCTATGGACAGACTCTCCCACCTCAGTTGCAGATCTCTGCAGTTCATCCAGAGTGATCATGGGCCTCTTGGCTGCATCTCTGATCAGTTTTCTTTTTGTTTGAGAAGAAAGTTTGGAAGGACGGCCGGGTCTTGGTATATTTGCAGTGGTCTGATGCTCCTTCCATTTCAATATGATGGCTTGCACAGTGCTCCTTGAGATGTTTAAAGCTTGGGAAATCTTTATAGTCTCTATAAACGACTTGATTACACATAGGTGGATTCTATTTATCATCATCGGTCATTTAGGACAACATTGGATCATTCAGAGATCCTCACTGAACTTCTGGAGTGATTTTGCTGCACTGAAAGTAAAGGGGCCGAATAATATTGCACGCCCCACTTTTCAGTTTATTATTTGTTAAAAAAGTTTAAATTATCCAATAAATGTTGTTCCACTTCACGATTGTGTCCCACTTGTTGTTGATTTTTGACAAAAAAATTAAATTTCATATCCTTATGTTTGAAGCCTGAAATGTGGCGAAAGGTTGCAAGATTCAAGGGGGCCGAATACTTTTGCAAGGCACTGTAAATTCAACATTACGATGAAAAGTGTCTGTCAAAGTGGTTAAAAAAATAAATAAAAATAATAAAACAATTCACTGGCCTTAGTTGAATAGCCAAACAGAATAAATATGTGCATTAAAGTTCTTGCATTTTCGCAAGTTAAAAGCCCACAGTCTATTGACAAGAAGGGCAGACCCAGATGGCGTCTGCTGCAGGGGCTTGTTTGAGTCCGACACAAGACAAATGGAACCACTCAACAAATTTTGTTGTTAAACAATCCAAGAAGAGAGATGGTGACCAATCGGGATGTGTTGTCAGCATTTCATAGGCAGGTTTACCTAGGAACACAACAAATGTAGGTGAGCATTGCTAACGAGGCAGATTTACACAACGGTAAAAAAAAAAGCGTGTATTGTAACCAAAACAGTGGATAAATCGTTCAATTTCGCAGAGTAGAACTGACGGGAACACACTCTCATTCCAGCAGAAATATGATCAAAACAAATGCTTTTCCGACGAACCGCCGCAACCCAAGCCATCCGTCGTGCCTTCGTGATCTGATATATGGTCCTCCATGCAGGAAAACGGTGAAAAGTGAGTCCAGTTTTCCTCGCCCTTTTTTTGTCGTGGGAGACGCTGTTGCACCCGGTAACACAACAATACACACCCATATTTTCTTTCGAATACATGACCGAAGGAATTAGTTTAGCACTACCACACGTTACAATCCCCGTTGAGTCTGCCGGAACGGAAGTAAAGGATATTACCAGTATGGAGGCGTATCCAAACAATGACGTAGTACTGTTACGCATTAACGTAACAGGCAAGCCGTTAATGCGGATCCAAAACACAGACCAGGAGATCAGAGAGCGAATTTAGTATTTAATGAGTACAACAAAGGGAGCACGCTAAGTAACGCGAGTAAGAAAATACAACTGAGAGAGCACGCTAGAAAACGCGAGTAAGAAAATACAACTGAGAGAGCACGCTAGAAAACGCGAGTAAGAAAATACAACTGAGAGAGCACGCTAGAAAACGCGAGTAAGAAAATACAACTGAGAGAGCACGCCAAAATGGCGTGAATATAGCAGTACAAAATTACAATTACAAAATCCCCAAAAAAACACAAAAGTAAATGAGATTAAACCAGAACACGATCGAAGAATGTCGGGAAGCACCAAGGGTGACGATGAGCACACAGCGGTAAGCAAAGCAGGTAACAAGCAAATGCAATAGTCCGACACTCGCAGACGGTGACAGGAGTCCTTAAATAATGAGCGCTCCTAATGCGCCACAGGTGTGCGGCCACGGCCCCGCCCATCCAGCTGAATCAGATGCTGGAAAGAAAAAACAACTGAGAAGGCATACAGATATGACAAGTACGTCCCATTCCCTATAGACCCTACCCACGTGACGTCACAACTCCTTCCTCCTGACTGGTGCCGCCCAATTGTCCGTCAACATATCATGTTTACCTGTTACGGCTACGTACATTCCTCCTATTTACGACGGGTTTTTCTGCTCGTTAACATTAATAATCAAAATGGTGAAGGCGTGTGTGGCGGTCGGTTGCAATAACAGAGAAGATAGACGGAGAGACTTGAAGTTCTACCGGATTCCGAGAGACCCGGAGAGAAGAGAGCGAGATGGGCTGCTGCAATTCGACGAGAAAACTGGGCTCCAAACGATTACCACAGACTATGTAGTAGTCATTTTATATCTGGTAAGATGCATTTAATATATATTTAGAGTGTTTTGGGCTGACAACCACAATTAAGATCATTGCTAGGCTAATCGCCGACAACATACACGTATGTATGTAGTGAGAGTGCTATCGCTAAACCATATAAACATTAAAAGCCCTAACTCCATTGACAAACGACATGAAAACCATTAGACTTGACAGTGGATGTTAGCAATAACAAAAGATTTTGAATTGAACATTTCGTAACTCACCTTTCCAAGCACAAGATAGATTCCTGCCGAATTTTCGTGGACGAGGACCTGTTTCACCCAACCAGCAACGAAGTATTTATAAGCCTCCAAGCTCTTAAAGTTTTTCAAACTTTCGTGAGAATGGGCTGATTTTGTGTGGACAAGATAGTTGTACATATCAGGGTAGCTAGCAGATGTCAGGCAAATACGGCGGAGACAGCGGGTCGAAAAACATCGATTTAGGCATCAATTATGGATCTGGCGAATGGATAAACTGAAGCTTTTCCACATAACGCCTTTTATGCAACGCATCAAGTGAGTTTACGGCATCCGAAAGCACCGGGTCTTCCATGAAATGCATTATAAATTGCTCGATCAATTGAGACCATTGATAATACAGACACAAAATGACGGACAAGGGGGCGGAACCATACAGCGAGCACGTGATTTTGTGACGTCGGTGGGTAGGGTCTATAGTAGCTTGAAAAAATAATGAATTAGTTCAAAATGCACCTTACTTTTATGTTGGAGTTCTGGGAACGCGTGTGTGCGTACCGCTGAGCTCCCGAGTGACGAGTGGTCAAGGTGAAAATATTATTTTTTTGTGTGAATAAATGTGCATAAGTGGAAGCTTCTCCCCTTTTTGGTACTTTTATGCACGTATCCTACCTACCACGCATTACAATGTACAACACATGGATTACACTTGATTCCAGGATTTGTTCCCGTCAAACTGTTGGCTTGTACTGTATGTAAAGCATACGACAGCTCTGGACACTAACAATCTACATAATTATTTTTTTATTGTTATTATTTTTTTTAATGTTTTGTACATTAGTTCCAAAATGGTTCAAAAATCCTCTGAGGCTAAACCAAACTACTATTTCAGTATCAAGTTAACATATAACAGTAAACAAATATAAAAAAATAACAGTAAATAAAAAACTCCAGTCCCCATTCTATATCAGCTGCTTTAAACTACATTCAATTAATTTAATGTTGTGAATCAACTGTTACAGTTGTTAAAATTGCTCCCGTTATTCCATAATTTCCCTTCTGTCTTCTTTTGTCAAAGTTTTAAAATGATTTCATCATTTAAAGATAGATTCAAGAAAAGATTCTGCCGATTTAGGTGTATTTTAGATAAAAAGTTAATTAGGTTCAACAGAGCCTTCTAGAGAGGTCTACTACTTTAAGATGGCGGCTGTTTACTTAGGCCGGAAAATCTGTCATTTCGCCTCTCTGTTCAATAATACATGTTCTAACACTGACGTCGTCTGTCATTTTGCATCTAGTTCTACATATAGTATATGATATTTTACTGTAGCCGTATGTTTGTAGCAACTAGCAACTGGGCGTTGTTTGTAGCGGTTGTCAGCCGCAGTCAGGTATGATTGTTTTTTTATCTAGCGGCATGAGTTGAACTTGATATTTACTCTCGGTCCGTTCCTCATTGCATCCCAAATACCGCGCTGACTGTGTTTTACTTCCGCTTTACCTGGTATAATTCAATAATCGGAATTTGGATATTTGTGAATCGTTCTCGAATCTTCCACGGCCGAATCGCGAATAATCTAAGAATCGGAAATTTCGCACGCCCCTAATAATTATACTGGGATAAGTTTGAAAACGCAATATCTTACCTTGAAGATCTGCCAACAAAAACCGGAGTTCTCAACAGCATACACTCTCTGCTCCGTTATCATTGAGACGCACTTGCAGCGAGTACATCACCAGTTTTGCCCAATTCTTCTCTTATTAGGAACTGTATTTCCTGTTCTCATTTTGCCTTTGCTGCTCGTCTTGTGAACGACCGACAGTGCTGTCCTGCTCTTCACTTTTCCGATCTGGTTCAAATTGAAAGGGCAGAACCGACGACATGTTGGGGTAGCTAAGAGTGACACGCTGGTAACAAGAATGGCGACCTATCACTTAAAATAATTTTACAAATTGTATTAAAACGAAAACATTAAGAGGGGTTTTAATATCAAATTATTATAACTCATACGAATATTTATCTTTTAAGAATTACTTGTCTTAAAGATGGAAGATCACTTTAAAGCAGACATGTCCAAAATCTGGCCCGGGGGCCAAATGCGGCCCGTGGTCAAATTTCATCTGGCCTCCAGCTTCTGTCATAAAATCAATAATGTCTGGCCCACACACAGACGTAATAAATTGGTCAACAGTACTGCTACCAGCATATGAAGTAGCTTACACACTAAATGCTGCTCCTCATTTACCCACTAAAAGGCAGGAGCACTCCAAGCAACATTACCCCATGTGACCCTTCCAATTTTCTAAAATGGCGAACATCAACAAAAAAAAGAAAGTTGACTGCGACGGCCGACGCTTCAACGATAGGTGGAAATTGGACTATTTCTTCACTAAAATACGCAACAACTGCGTCTGCCTCATTTGCAAAGAGACAGTCGCTTTTTTAAAAGAGTTCAATATGAGGCGATATTACCAAACAAGACACGCTGACATGTACAAAAAGATTACAGGGAAGATACGTAGTGAGAAATTGAAGCAACTTGAAGCTAGCTTAATTTCACAGCAACAGTATTTCGCAAGAGCCTGAGAGTCGAAAGAGAATGCCACAAAGGCTAGTTGCGAGATTGTTGAATTTATTAATTTAAAAAAATAATAAAGCAAATGTGACACAACATGGCTAGCTAAAATTTGCTTAAATATATTTTTCTATGTTAAGGACATCAGCCAAGGTCGGCCCCCCACATTTTTACCACACCAAATCTGGCCCCCTTTGCAAAAAGTTTGGACACCCCTGCTTTAAAGAAATGAATACAAACGTGGTGATCAGTAAATGTTACTTATATAGAGCAAGTGCAGGGAAATATATATGGAATCGGTCCATTCTGAGGGGAAAAATATGGAATCTTGAGAAACAAACAAAGAAATAACAATCAAAATAACAATCAAAACACATGTCTAGTATTTAGTAGCAGCCCCTCTGGTTTTTTGACAGCTTACAGTCTCTGAGGCATGGACTTGATGAATATTCTTCATCAATTTGGTGCAAACTCTCTTTGATTGCAGTTGCCAGATCATACTTGCAGGTCGGAGCCTTGCTGTGGACCATTTTTTTTTTTTCAATCTCCACCGCAGGTTTTCAATAGGTTTGAGATCTGGGCTATTTGCAGGCCATGACATTGACTAGATGAATCTTTCTCCAAGGAATGCTTTAACAGTTTTAGCTCTGTGGCATGATGCATTGGACAAGGTGATGATGCTGGAACTTTGGTTTGGTGCTGTTCCAGTGAGATTTACAAAGATGATTGTCTGAAGAAAACATAAAAATTCCCTCAGTCCTTGGTGATATGGGGCTGCATGTCAGGCATAGGCACCGGGGAGATGGCTGTGGTTAAATCTTCAATTGAAAATATGTCATTTTCCAAGATGACAATGCATCATGCCACAGATGCAGTCTCTTCCGAGACTGGTGATTCCATGCTTTTTGCTAGGGGTTGTATTTGCATGTTATTTGGCAGTGTGAACCTGTACAACAGGTCTGGCTGCGGGTAACGAAGAAACGTTCATCTGTTTCGAACTGCAGGGTTCCAAAAAAGTACACAAATCCTCTCGGGCTTAAATAAACTACTATTTCAGAATCAAATAACCATTCAAAACGGTAAATAAGAAACCCAAGTCTTTAGTTTGTATCAACAGAATTGTAGCATTTTGCAGAAATGTATTATTTTTTTATCCAATCGAAAGTTCACTCAGGTATACATGAAAGACACTGTGTACTACTACTTCAATACAAATGGCTCATAAAAGTGCGTTTCTGCTTTTTAAGTTGTGTAAACATGAACATGTAAACATTAATGGGTTTCCCTGAGATACAAATAATTGAAAAAAAAAAGTCATTTTGCATCCAAACCTCAACCATATGCAGGATAGGTCAAGTGTTTTTAGCTACTGAGAAAATTCCATGTCCTTGTATAATAACAGAAATTGATCAAGATTCTGCGTGTGTATGTAGCAGATGGCTAAAGTTACCCAGCTGGGCAGCGACACCCATATTTAGCTGCATTGTCTGTAACAACAAAACGTCTTTTTTGCGATGTTCCATTCATTTACAGCACCGCTTAGCAGTAGAGATGTCTCGATCCGATATCTGGATAGGATCGGACGCCGATATGAGCAAAAAAATCGGAGCGGCCGACACGGAAAAATTCCGATCCAGACTTTCGATCCAGTTTTTTTTTTTAAAGTCCGGTCCGGGTTTTCCAGTGCACCCACTTACATAATCCATTCCAGTTTTTGCTTTGGTTTCCCTAATATCCGGTCCGCATTTTACGCACACCTTTAACACACTACATTACCGTCTCCCAATTGACTGAGAGACTATCGGTAAAAATGTCAGCTGTGTGGGATTATTTCACTTTAAAGGATGACAAAGACGAAGAGGCAGAGTGCAACATATGCCACAATAAAGTCAAGCGTGGTGGTAAAGCTGTAAGAAGTGTTAATACAACCAAACTAATCAAGCATTTATCGAAATACCACCACAAACAATACAAGGAGTATGAGGAGTATATGAGGAGTATAAGGAGAAAACCGAAGACAGAAAGAAAGGTCATACGCAACGAACACTGGCAGAAACTTTTGCTATGCGTGACAAACTGACACTTGACAGTCCCAAAGCCCAGGGAAGAGTCATTGCCGAAGGAATCATTCTGGATGACGAGCCATTATCTCTCGTGAGTAAAGTGGGATTTAGACGCATCGGGCAGACTTTTTTCAAAAAATATATATTCCAGTGTTTCCCACCAATGAACAAGACTGTGGCGGGCCGCCACAGTCTCGTTTGCCCCCCCCAAAAAAAGATAATAATCAGATGCGTCAGTCAGCTGATTGCACAGCTGTAGCCCACTCCACTCTACTACTCGCGCGAGCGAGAGCACGCGCGTGCGTGCACACACACAGACACACGCGCCAACAGGTCGCGCTCATAGACGGGACTACTAGCCTGGTACACCAGACTCATAGCTGTGCTATGCAGGCATGAAAATCGCTCACCTTTCGGCGAAATTCGCCGTGTTGAAGTAAAAAAGGGCGACCTACGTGAATTGCGTAGATCCGAGGAGAAATTCTTTTTTTTGGGGGGGGGTCGGGAGGTTTTATTCAATTATTATTATTATTATCATCATGTGATTAAAGAGGAACTGAAGACCTTTCCGGATTTTGGTGTAATTTTATGAATATAAACTTGGGACAAGTTCCTCAAAACAACCATGATATTATCAACACGTAATTGTAAGGATAATTTGCGTTTTTTTATTTTTTTTGCACTCCGTTAATGGTCCCTTCGCAAACCCGGAAGTGTGACGTAGGCAACAGAAGACTACCCACAGCTAACATAGCAGCAACAACGATGTCAGTGATATTTCCACCAAAGGTAACCATTCAGGATCGCTCTTTCGTGACGCTACCGATGGCAAAGGCTCCCAGGAAAGATGAACTACAATTAATCCCTACATGTTTGAACCTGAGGCGTCAGATGACGGCGATTTACTTGACACAGCAGATGGCGTCATGATGCCAATTGACAGCTCGACACTTCACGAACGGGAGAGTGAGTGGTAAGTCCAGCATCGTGATTTTTTTTATTAGAATGCGATTACATGGTTGTATATTTTTCCATGCTCTACACATAGCTAAAACTGGATATTAGGTAATGGGACAGCTCCTACCGATCTAAATATGGTAAAGCTAGCCCAAATGTGGCTAAATGAATGAAATGTTATTGATATTTCAAAATAAATGACAAAACCATTTTATTTTCCAGGTGTTGCTGTAAACCATCAAGTAATTACCCTTCCAAGAGTATGCCTGTGTCATCAGGAGATCCCAGACGTGAGAGCCAAACTTGCAGAGGCTGAAGCACTGACAGGGGCATGAATTTCATTAAAAAAAATAAAACCATAAATTGTTAACAACATTGACACATTTTGTTGACTGTTTAATGTATTCTATTGTTATATAAAATATTGTAATTATATTACATTCTGAAAAAATATTCAATAGGCCGCAATAATGATACCAGGTTTATGTTGAATCAGCATTAGCTTTCGTTGTCAGATTGTGACACAACATGTTATACCAAGCACACAACGGCACACATCAAAGAGCATAATTTCAGTAAGCAACACAAAGTTAGGATAGCAACGGACTAGCGGAACATTGAAAAATGATAACGGCAGTGGGAAATATGTATTTACTCTTTTCTGTAGCATGAAGTGTTCTCTATACAAAGATAATGCATTATCATTAAAATATGAAGGTAACTTGATTTTTCTTTTATAAAATGTGTACTGTATATATGACTAGTTTATGATTTCATGTCATCAAAATTTGCTACATTTATTTCTCCTAAATCATCGTCATCTGATGTCGCAGACGGAAGAAATTCAGCATCTGGCAGGCCTCATAGGATCTCTTCAGTCGTCATCGCTGGACACCGCATCACTTCGGTCATCATATGACTCGACCCACTCTCTCTTGATTTTGGGAAACTGGGTGGCAACTGACTTGCAACGCTTTTTTCATCGTGTTGAGGGTTTCCGCCACTTAATTTTTTATGTTTGGCTTCCTGGAGGGAAAAAAAAATCACAGCAGCATGAAAATATTGGATGAATCCTAATTTTAATTTAATAATAATTTCTTGGTGATCAAATAATGCCCCAGTCATACCAGCAACTATTTGATGCTATTGTTCCCTCTTCAAATAGGCAGACCTTGATGTTGAAATATGAAAAAACGAGCCAAGGACCTATTTGGTGCTGGGGACATTTGAATTTACATAACACCTATTGATATAGTAATAAAATCACATGAGTAGACGACATGTCAGCCAACCTATCTACTTACGACAGGCCAACAGCAAAAAAATAAATAAAAAATGTCGCACTTCAACAAACTGGCAGTAGGAGTCTCCCTCGTTTATATAAAAAAAAAAAAAGCCATTAATGTTCTACTTACGTCTTTGGAAAACCAAGGTTGCATTGTTGTAGGTTTTCAAAGCTGTCGTGGCTGAAATGATGAAAACAATGAGCCGATTGGGGACCTGTATGCATGCTAACAAAAACGGTCCAAACCTTTGCAGGAGAAGTTTTTTTGGGACCACTCCTAGAGTCTCGAATCTTCCTGTGAGTAATTCATATCGCTACACATCGAGATGGCATGACGAATCCCGCGAGTAAAACCCAGAAAATGTTTGCAATATATGGCGAGGATAGCGTGGTGCTATATTTCCGTGTTCAGAGTGGTGGCGAGGCTTCCTGGAAGTTACGTCACGAGGTAGGGGTCGGCAGGACGGCGCGTCCCTCGTTGCTATGGTGTTGCTATGGCCATAACTCAAAAACTACGCGGTCAATTATTATTATTTTTTTTTTAAGTGACTTTTTGAGAGAGCGAATGACGCATTTAATACAATTCAACTGAGTAAAACACTTAAGAGCGAAATCTGAAAACCTCTTCAGTTCCCCTTTAACTTAGTACGTAAACTGAGCACTTAAGAAATCGGTTCTTTAAAAAAGTGACACTTGGACAATCAGCAAATCCTTCTAGATGCTTCGCTGACGAGAACCAATCATATGCCCAATCTGCGTTCCATTATTCCAAACGCGCGCACTCCTTACGTGTACATAGAGTGCTCGGAGAGCCTTTGGTTGCATTGCAAACCTGCGAAAACAAAAAGCAGGCCTTATCCACACCGGGGCAGACCATAGCGCAGCATACACACTTGCCTGTATTTGCCAGCAGATTGAATTTGGTGAGTAATGGTTTCAATCGTTTTCATATTTTGCGATATAAAAAAGTTACTGCCATTCGTTGCAGCTTGCGTTGAACACTGCCAGAGCTAGCCAAATCTCCCATGAAAAAAAAATAGCTCCCGTTAAATTGGCGTCAAGCTTGTGTATTTAGCAGTAATATAAACGAAGAAACACACTGTTGAGTCAAATTAAGCGGCATGCTCTCGGATGGAGGGGGGCGCCTCGTATCGCTCCCGTCGTCCGCCTGAGACGCGTTATTTTCGGCTGGGACTTGAGCTGACGGCCGGTGAGTGGTGGGAATGACTCTTGCTTCTTAAAGCTTTTCAGAAACACAGGGATCCCTCGTTTTTCGCGGTTAATGGGGACCAGAACCCGCCGCAATAAGTGAAAACCGTGAGGTAGCGCCCCCCCCATTTTTTTTGTGCGTGTTCAATGTATATATTCAGATTTTACATTGCAAAAAAGATACATATATATAAGACATGTTTTTTTATCTTTTTTCCCCAAAGTATCATTTATAATAAGAAAATGCTTGGCTTTATTAAATGCTTCATAGTGAGTCTACTCAAACCCTCTCAGGCTTTGTTAAACGGTGATTGACACATGTGCAAAGTTTTTCTTTTTATATATATATTTTTTGTTTGAAGCAACTTATTTGATTGAATAATACAGACACAAATGTCCTATGGCCCAAACGCAAAACAACATTACTTCAATGGAAAAATTTGTTTCAATGAAGAAAAATAGTTTTCAAATGCTTTTTTTGTCTCAAATTTATTTTTGCAATCAAAAACAATTTTTTTTATTGAAGTGACTATTTTGGGATTAAAAGTATATACTGTATTTTGATTGAAGCAACTTTGTTTTTGAAAGAAGTAACTTTGTTTTTTGATTGAATAATAAAAACACAAATCTACCTCCATCGTTATTGAGAGAGAAAGAAATTAAGAAAGCTTTAAAACTAAAAGCCACCAGGGAGTCTGTTTTAAAAAAAAAAAAAAAAATTTTTAAATTTATTTAAAAAAAAAAAATTATATTTCATTACTTAGACATGCCTCGTAAGGAAAGGAGATTGAGGGATAAAAAAAGGAGTTGGATGAGGCTGCTAAAGGCAGTGGATACCTCACCAGCTGGGTGAATAGCAGACCTGGTAAGAACAAGTTTGCAAGGATAGTCGGGTATTAAATACAATTATAAACACAATTACAATGTTATTTTTCTATAAGATTTTATGTCATTGCTTTATTGATCATTAGGTGCTAGAGTTGTTAAGTATGGATAATAATGAAATAATAGTTTTGAGAAAACTGCTGTTGGTGGCTCAGTGACCATCTGATGTGGTTTGTTCTCAGATGAATAAGTTGAGGAAGGAAGTTTTGATGCAGAGGTTGAAGGAAGAAAAGAGGCAGACTGACTGAGTCACAGCCAGAAAGTGTTGATGACAGTTTTGATTTCTATTCACTGTTTCTATGTCACAGTCGCAGCCAATTATTATCTAAAGCTGGTTAAAATTGAAGTTATGTTGTTTTAAGGTGTATTAAATACTTGTTCATGTGCCCCTTTTGATCTACGAGCACCCGCCCCTCCACAGGTCTCTGCACGGCCCTGCTGAAACACAGTGTGGGTCGACACAGCTCAATATTTTGTTGGGGTGTACAGTGTACTGGAACATATTTCCTCCACACCCTTCTGACCTTTTTAACCCCTGAGCCATTTTCATGCCTGGCTATGAGAGTATGAGTCTGGCCACCATTCAGCAGAAAAAAAATTCCAGGGCGGAGCCAGCCACAGCAAATAGACAGCTGAGCGGACCAATCAGCGACGGGCTGACGTGATGTCGGTAAAGTGACAAGAAACTAGCGAGAGACATTTCAACATATTCAACATGGCTAGTGCGAGACAGACTGTTGGTTTTAGCGATTCGATGTGTTTTTGGTCATGTAAAACCGAATTTACCGCGAATTGGAACATATTGCCGCTGAGTCTGGTGTACCAGGCTACGGGACTACTGTCTGCTGCATTCTGCTGCATTTGGCGCGATTCGGCGACACCACATACAGCAATTTATATTACATTCAGTGGTCTCAAAATGCCCTAAAGAGATACACCAGGCTTGAAAATGTAGACACACACACACACCCTACCCCGAGGGTCAGAGACCCTCCCACCACAGTCTCCTAAAATCCTGTGGGAAACACTGTATTCATATATTTATACTAAAACGATGTATGTATGTATGTACTTTTCCAGCGTTATTTCGCTGTGTAAATGCATTTATAATGATAAAAATATGTAGAGTATTTAAACATTGAGAAATCTTGCGTTTTTTTCTGCCAACTCGAGGAGATTAAAATACAGAGCCTTGCAAAAGTATTCGGCCCCCTTGAATCTTGCAACCTTTCGCCACATTTCAGGCTTCAAACATAAAGATATGAAATTAAATTTTTTTGTCAAGAATCAACAACAAGTGGGACACAATCATGAAGTGGAACAACATTTATTGGATAATTTAAACTTTTTTAACAAATAAAAAACTGAAAAGTGGGGCGTGCAATATTATTCGGCCCCCTTGCGTTAATACTTTGTAGCGCCACCTTTTGCTCCAATTACAGCTGCAAGTCGCTTGGGGTATGTTTCTATCAGTTTTGCACATCGAGAGACTGACATTCTTGCCCATTCTTCCTTGCAAAACAGCTCGAGCTCAGTGAGGTTGGATGGAGAGTGTTTGTCAACAGCAGTCTTCAGCTCTTTCCACAGATTCTCGATTGGATTCAGGTCTGGACTTTGACTTGGCCATTCTAACACCTGGATACGTTTATTTTTTAACCATTCCATTGTAGATTTGGCTTTATGTTTTGGATCATTGTCCTGTTGGAAGATAAATCTCAGTCCCAGTCTCAGGTCTTGTGCAGATACCAACAGGTTTTCTTCCAGAATGTGCCTGTATTTGGCTGCATCCACCTTCCCGTCAATTTTAACCATCTTCCCTGTCCCTGCTGAAGAAAAGCAGGCCCAAACCATGATGCTACCACCACCATGTTTGACAGTGGGGATGGTGTGTTCAGGGTGATGAGCTGTGTTGCTTTTACGCCAAACATATCGTTTTGCATTGTGGCCAAAAAGTTCAATTTTGGTTTCATCTGACCAGAGCACCTTCTTCCACATGTTTGGTGTGTCTCCCAGGTGGCTTGTGGCAAACTTTAAACGAGACTTTTTATGGATATCTTTGAGAAATGGCTTTCTTCTTGCCACTCTTCCATAAAGGCCAGATTTGTGCAGTGTACGACTGATTGTTGTCCTATGGACAGACTCTCCCACCTCAGCTGTAGATCTCTGCAGTTCATCCAGAGTGATCATGGGCCTCTTGGCTGCATCTCTGCTCAGTTTTCTCCTTGTTTGAGAAGAAAGTTTGGAAGGACGGCCGGGTCTTGGTAGATTTGCTGTGGTCTGATGCTCCTTCCATTTCAATATGATGGCTTGCACAGTGCTCCTTGAGATGTTTAAAGCTTGGGAAATCTTTTTGTATCCAAATCCGGCTTTAAACTTCTCCACAACAGTATCTCGGACCTGCCTGGTGTGTTCCTTGGTTTTCATAATGCTCTCTGCACTTTAAACAGAACCCTGAGACTATCACAGAGCAGGTGCATTTATACGGAGACTTGATTACACACAGGTGGATTCTATTTATCATCATCGGTCATTTAGGACAACATTGAATCATTCAGAAAGCCTCACTGAACTTCTGGAGTGAGTTTGCTGCACTGAAAGTAAAGGGGCCGAATAATATTGCACGCCCCACTTTTCAGTTTTTTATTTGTTAAAAAAGTTTAAATTATCCAATAAATGTTGTTCCACTTCACGATTGTGTCCCACTTGTTGTTGATTCTTGACCAAAAAATTAAATTTCATATCTTTATGTTTGAAGCCTGAAATGTGGCGAAATGTTGCAAGATTCAAGGGGGCGGAATACCTTTGCAAGGCACTGTAAATGTCAAATCCACTATCCACCTTTTAGAACACACATGCAATGTAAAATATATAAATGCTTATTGAATATCCATCTTACAGTCTTGTTTAACTGGGAGAATTTGTTACAAAAGGCTATAATTTGTTATGTTATATGTTAATTTGTTATGGAATTATGTTATATAATTTATATGCACTGGCGTCACCAAACGTGATCACACAAAACGTAACCACGCATCGCTCCTAAGTCCTCACAAATAAAGCATAAAATTTAGTTTTTTTCGGGCTCGTGCCTACAAATAAAATATAAAATTTTGAGTTTTTTCGGGCTGAGCAAGCAAATTTAAGGGAGTGTGTAATAGTTAATAGTTTGAGGTTGTTTGTGTGTTTTGCTTTTTTAAGACAGTTTACAATATTATTAGCATGTTTTACTGTCTGAATATGTCATTTCGGTTTGTTATTTATAATGTTTTGTGTTTATATTTAATAAACAGCTCAGTTTCTTGTTACCAACCATTATGTGTTATTCCAACTCACCTAATTCAGCTGGCAAGTTGTTATCAAGACTACTAAAACCCTTTTCAACATGAGTCTGACAACTAAGTAAGGAGGCTAAATAACTTTAAACTTTAATACATGCTCAGAGAGACCGGTATCGGTATCAGCCAGTATCGGTATCGGATCGGAAGTGCAAAACTATATCGGTATCAGATCAGAAGTGCAAAAACCTGGATCGGGACATCCCTACTTAGCAGCTCAGCCATATTAGAACCCGTGGGGTTTTCATGCATTCCTCGCAACGGCGGGTCTATCAACATTCGACAGTGATAGCATGATTACTACGGGACTGCCGTAGTAATCATGGCGAAATAGCGTCGGGATGGAATGACGTACCTCAGCTCCATTGCTTTCAACATTCTGGGAAATCCCCTATTTTCGAGAAGATTTTCTAGTCAAATCCAAAATAATTCCACACGTCTGCTTTTACATTTTTGAGAGCATTTCTGATCTCACGGAGAACTTGTTTGTTTTGGTCAGCCATGCTTGTTGCTGTCTTGTATCTAGGAAGTGTGAATTGTGGGTCTGTACTCTTCGTCTGTTCCCTATAGCATCCCAAACACCATCAGAATCATCGTCAGCAGCTCTGTCGCTCTCTGTTATTATTTTTATTGCAGTTAGGCTTGAAAAGCTCAGAATTATCACACAGGGGGACTGAAGCAATGTCTTTAACCGCATCAGGGCCGAGCATCTCGCTGAAAATAGCTTTGTAGGCAGGTAGTATTAAGGTCTCTGCCACAGTGTAGGACTTTTTTTATTTAACAACACAGGGTTACTGGCTTTGAGGGCTTTCTTATTTACCTGTGTAGTTTTGTCAAAAAAGTTGCTTGTTTCTCTGTGTTTTCACAAAGGCGAACAAAATAGTGCATCGACTAGTTTTGAAGTGACGGGTGTTTCGTTTGGAGATGACGTTTAGGATAGCTACTCGTGTCGCGTCCAAGAACTGCTTAAATAAAACACGGGGAGGATTGACAGTCGTCACATATGGATAAAATGGAAAGGACACTTTTGTGTATATTAACTCTTGACGAGACTAATCAAAAGATGGACAGTAGATGTGCTGTGGTCCACATTGTCGCGGACAGCAAGGTTGCTGATGGCTAGAAATCCGAGCAGTTATTGAACGCGACACGAGCAATACTTCGCTCATCTGGATATGACTGCAACTTTCTGTCTAAACCTTTCTTCCTACTGCAACTCGGCCCGTTGAATTAGAAAAAAAAACCCGATATGGGCACACCTGACGATCTCTCACGGCACACTAGTTGAAAAACACTCACCTATTGTATCAAAATGGCAGTAATAACAGTTTGTGTAGTAAGTTAGATGGAAAGTGGTTCTCAAATACAGTTTTGGCCCGAATATAAGACGATTTTTTTTTTTGCATTGAAATAAGACTGAAAAAGTGGGAGTCGTCTTATATTCGGGGTCTAGACATTATACCCATTCACGACGCTAGATGGCGCCAAATATCATTGAAGCGAATGCTGAACTTGAGGAGTAATGTTCTGTAATGTCAGATCTCGGCTACTCTCAACTTTAACCAGTTTGCATTATTTTAGTGCCATGTTTTTCCTTATTCAGATTTGTTTCAAGACTAGTTACAGTTAGACCTCACTTTGATATTTAATGCAGTTATTGCAATTTTGTTGTTTTATCACAACAGATTGCTTTATTTACATTTCAAAAACCAGAAGCCATTCATTTACGAATGTGACTGCACTTTAGTTTACATATTTAAATGTTCAGATATTAAGATTTGAATGAGGCAAAACAACATGCTTTTTCTCTCAAATATATTGCTATAATCATTTGTTTCAGATGTACTCAGGGGTGAAAGTGGCTAGAATTTCTTGCCGGAACGCCATGACGTGAAGGTCACCACAGAGCCAGACATTTTATGTATTTATTTATTTATTCTTTCATTTGGGAGGGGGGGGGGGGGGGGGTCAAACCTCTTAAACGACTGAAATGCAAAGGAAACTGTTTTAGCAGTTATTTCCATAACACATGCTAAAACTGATTTTCATTCAAAATAGTATTTTTTTCAATGATTTGCAAAATAAAAGTTAACAAAAACAGCAATAACCCCAACCTCCATCTCCTAATTTTTATTTTCCCTTTTTTCCTCACATACTAAATGCCAAATCTCATTTTTAACTACTTAAGAACATAGGATGTACATTCAATTTTTTTAAAATAATAAACATAAAAGTAACATTCAGAAAAATACGTACAAATGATTTATGCAGAGTGAAATGGAATATATTTTGAAGATCGCGCATTGACTTTTTTAAATCATAAAGAAATGAATAAGTAGCCTACCATAAATGAACAAATATAAGTCCAAAGTGCACATTGACAGCGAAGATGTTCTGAACCTCCTCATCAGAGCAAATAAAACTAAATGTGATAAATAAGCCTCTTCAACTCGTTCGTTGCTCTGAAAGATTTGATCCATTTTATGTTACATTTTCCTTTTTTTGTCGCATTAATTCAACATTTTTTTTTTGCTGTTCCAGAAAACACGCACATTTGAACCAATCAGAGCTAACTATCTCTGCTGATCACATGTCAGTATGTCAGCCAATTGAACGGACAAATGAGTCCAGGTGTTTTGCTTTGCTGCGTGTATTCGCACATTGTCGTGACTCTTCAGCGTCAGACTCAGATAACTGCACAAGCTGGGGAAACCTCCATGTTGTCCGTGGATTAATTAAATAATAGGGGTGTAACGGTACACAAAAATCTCGGTTCGGTATGTACCTCGGTTTTGAGGTCACGGTTCGGTTCATTTTCGGTACAGTAAAAAAAACAAAATGCAAAATATAAATGTGCTAATTGTTTATTACACAGTTTTGTGCTTTCAACAATAGGAACATTAGCCTATACAAAGCTAGAATTCTGCTCAAAAAGTAGCGGGTATTTAAAGATAATCCAACAACAATTTGCCTTTCAGACCCTGCGTATTGGTCAGCTTTCTTTCTGTATTTTATTTAAATGGGCTATTATTTATTTTATTATGTGTTTATATTTTATATTTTTATGTGATGTAGTATTCATTTATAGTGTATATTTTATGTTGTATAACTTTAGTTCATATGTGAATATTAGTTCCTACTTGTTTTGTTGTGGTAAGAGTGTTTTGTATTGAACAGGGGGGCCGTGTTGGTTATTATTATAGCAGAGAAGACAGCAGTAAATCAACAACGACAAGTCAACTGTGCCCCGATCTACTACTCAAGAGATCTGATGGACTCAAAAAGTAGGTTACGATTGCATATTAGTTTGAAAATCGACCCGATTCACCGTATTATTACACGAGTGACTTCCGCCCGATCCTAGCTAGTAGTATTGACGCAGGAGGGGCGCGTCTCGCGTCAAATAATAAACTCTGCCGTTCTTTTCGCGTGCGTCACGTTGAGCCGCTTCTGGGACGCATTTAACACGCGGCCGCACTGCGACTGGTCTGCATTGGCTGATTGACTAATGCCCGCGTTTCACTGCGTTCTCGCGGCGGCCATGTCTCGCTGTTGACGTTTCTGGACTGTCTTACCGTGTTGGTCCTCATTATAGTAGAGAAGACGGAGTAAATATAATCTACACAAAGAAACTGTAACCCGATCGACTCACAGCCTCGAAAAGTAAGGGTTATATTACGTCAGAAATTCGTTCGGTACGCGTCCGCTCCGAACCGAGCACAAAGTACCGAAACGGTTCAATACGAATACATGTACCGTTACACCCTTATTAAATAATAAATATTGGTGGAAACGGATTTTCGCTACAAAAGCACTTTATTATGCTTGTTGTTAACACTTGTGTATGTAAATCTAATATTGGTAGATTGTTTTCTCCTTGGAGATGAAATGCATGTGTGGCAGCTTAGCATTAAAAAAAAATTTTTTTTTTAACATAGCGTTTTGACAGTTGTCATATTTTTGGAATCAAAGCACCGTGTACCAGAACAGCATTCCGGCCCTGAATCTTATACCGGAACTTCGTTCTGGCCCTGAATCTTATACCGGAACTGCGTTCCTGACCGTTCTGCCCCACTTTCACCCCTGCATGTACTGTTATTATTTTCTGTATAAAAAATAATTTGGTATTCAAAAAGTCTTTTTTAAAACTTGATTCTTGAAAAAGATGGGGTCGTCTTCTAATCAGGGCCTTCTTATATTTGGGCCAATACGGTAATATCAAATAAATCAGTAATTAGGCTTGTTTGATATTCATTTCCCATCCAATTTAGGTTCCTGGTTTATTTTATATCATTCAACACCAAATGTCATCAAAATAATACATGTAAATAAAAAATAAAAAAATCAATTACATTGCAAAACTTTCTCACCTCAGATGATGAAAGCGAAGCAGTGATGGCAGTGAAGAAATCCGGTGACCACTTTGACACAAGGTGCGTGGTTGTGCATAATTATTGTTTTTCCGGTGAACCTTATTTTTGTTAGACAATTCTTGCATATAGCAAAGTCCTTGTTCACCTTACTTCATTTCTTGTTGGTGTAAAATCTAAAGTGTGTCCATACGTGTGATTTGTAGGAATATTTTTCTCTTTTCTCTCCAGAGGTCTCGCAAAACTATTAAAAAAAAAAAAAATCATCCCACTTGTAGCTTCCTCTCTTCTTCTCTAGATGACTTGCGCGCACTTTACCATCACTGCCACTCTTGAGCGTACCCAATGGACCCCCAAGGAATTGCTCAACAATCATTGAATGAGCAATTTACAACATAGCGGATCGGGTTGCAAAATATCGCGATTAGGGCTGTCCCAAATGACTAATTTTCTCCCGATTAGTCAGCCGACTATTTTTACTATTAGTTGACTAATCTAATTTTTTTTTTTTTTTTTTACTATTTTATTAATGAACTTTTTGTTGAAGCTTATTAATTCACAAACATTTTGGAACACCTACATTCTTTATTTACGTATAAATAAATAACATAAATATCAATAACAAATCACAAGCAAAGACGTCAAACGTTGATGGCATTAACTAGTACCAAAAAAAACGTAAACGGAAACACTGAGACTTCACCTCTCTAACAGGAGTCAAAACAATTCTTACTCTTTTTGTGGTATGTCATTGTCTATATTGCTCTAAATGTTAAAGTGAATTGCAATGACCCGGACAACCATTTTCAGAATACTCTGTGTGAGTTCAGATGCTTTTTCTGGTGTGCATTCCGCATTTTTGGGGGAGGGGAAAAACTGTTCAACTTTTGCTTGTTTTAACCTGAAAATAGATAGAGGGCACACTGAAATATTATTGAATGAGAGGCACACATACTCACAGTAACAAAAATTAAATATATAGTATTCATTTTATAGTATACTACGATATGTATATACACAATGATACTTTATAATATAAAGTAACTAACATTAGTGCAGTCATGGATTACAGTAAGCAGGCTGGTGCTGTTTCCATACATATTTTTATTATATTATGTATATACAGGATATATGTATATATTTTCCCCAAGTGGGAGCTTCCATGATCCTAATAAATGTAATAATAATTTAAAAAATATAATTATATAATATATAAATTATTTTATTAAATAAAAATGCACGTTGATACGACGCACATAAAGGCAACTTCAAATAAAAAAAATCGTTAGAAAGTTTTATGGACTTACAATCCGCTACCTTGTTGTTTCTTGTCATCTTCCAAAATCATACTTGGGTGACGGCGCTTCAAGTGTTCGTTCATAGCCGACTTGCTACCGTGGTATGCGAGCTCAGCTTAGCAAAGAGTACACACAGTGGCACCCTCCATATTTTCCTTGAATTAATTCTAGGCTCTGGCTATTCTGGTCTGCTTTTTTGGCTTTACGCCACTTTCATGTGTCACGAATTCTGCCCTTTTTGGTAATTGGCGGTGTTTTCAACTCCTCGCCGTACTGAGGAGTGAACCGGCGATTGCCTTGGCTCGTTGTCGTCGGTTCGTCTGATTTCCTCCTCAAGAAGGCGGTGGCGTGCATAAAAACACTGAGAGGCGTAGGATAGCTTTTTATGGATACTTTTATTGACCAAAATAAAAACGTAGGGGATGCAGCCACTTAACTTCGCGCTACCCGCGCACTTTCCCAACTCTCACCTATCTCGCTACCTCTCTCTTGCTCGCCCACTTTCTTCCGCTCCGCTCAATCTGACAATGCCGATCACATTGAGAATAACAGCGGCCCCCATGGGGGTGCCGGTAACAACCGCTTGCATCGTGAGTGCCCACAATTCTAAACTTTATCCGCATGTAATATTTTTTCAACCCTTCATTACCTGTCGACGGTATGTTTTGCCCATCAACGCATTTACGTCATCGATCATGTCGACAACGTCGACTGGTCGGGACAGCTTTAATCGCGATTATCGCCGTATCGAGATATTGTCACACTCTTAGTGCTTATGTGTGAAGTCATGTGGCTATCGGAAAATCAAACAAACAGAAGCACGTTGCTAACAACCGGTACGCTAACGGTACTAGTGAAACGGCTACCGGTATCCAGGCCTCAGGCATTTCGATTATAGCATTAATTGACGCTCATAGTGTAGGGCTGGTGCCAAGAAAGAACTCGATGTCAGTTGTCTGAAAGTATTTTGGACTCAAGAAGGGCGACGAACCATGGAGCCCTACATCAGTTTGATGGTTCATTTATTATACAACAAGTGGGCGATGCGCACCCCGGGTGCTGAATACAGCCTATTTCTCAGATGACCACATGGGTGAAATGATTGCTAATGACAGGAAACAAATGCTTTCTGCGTGGGACGGGAAGTCTCAATCCCCACCGACAATGGCTTTAATGTTGTCAAAGCGGCTGAACTCGATGAGTTGATGCGAGTGCAGTGCTATATGAACGGACTGCACCTATCAATCAGTATGTCACGTTATTTTGTATCTGTGTGTGTGTGTCTGTGTGTGTGTGTGTTTGAGATTGCTTTCTTCTCTGATAGCTTTTTATGATGATACAATATACCATTTACAATCAGTTCAGCATAAAGCATAATCCATCAGTGTAGCCTATAATATGACTGGTTAATGGCCACAGCTATTTTTCTGTATGTTTTTACTTTATTCTGTGTCATTACTGCCATCATAAAATCTTAAATGTTTCATTGGCATAAGAGAGCAGTGTGACTTATTGTGTATGTGTGTATGCTGCATATGTGTATTTCAGAAAATGCTCTGGAAAAAAACTGAAACCTTGAAGTAAACATTTGTGTTGGCTGATCATGTCAGCCATTAACAATAAGGTCTCTGATGCTTGGTCCTCTGTTTGAAGTGCACTGTTCAAGCCCCTCTTGCTCTCATTTGTGTTACAATGACATTTTTGCACAGTGGCCACAGCAATATAGACAATGTTGTACATTGTTGAAATCACACAAGCGGTCTTGAATGTTTATACAAAAAAAAAAATTATATACTTAATGTTTACACAGAATGTACATTTGTTGAATATGTTAGGTTGAAAGCTGGCAAATAAATCAATGAGAAACGGTTCATTTATATTTCATGCATTGATTTAAAATTTCATATTATCTCACAGTCTGCTTGGGCAAATTTATCATTATCACTGCTCAATTTACCGCTGTAAGTACTTCAGGCCATATTGCCCATCCCTAAAATGGACCTACTATCCACCAGCTTGTTTTCTCCTGTGGTCCTCCAAAATTACACCTGGGTAACAGCACTTTGCGGCTTAAACTCTGTATTGCAGACTGCACATGACAGTGACACCCTCCTTTTATCCATTGCAACAAGTCCATGCTCAGGCCACTGTGGTCTGCTTTTTGGGCATTGTGCCGCTCTTCCCGCTTGCATCCCGAGCGTCCGCCATTCTCAACTTTCAATGCATGTAACTCGCCTTTAACCGTCGACGCCCGTCGATGCATTTACTTCATTGACTATGTCAACAACGTCGTTTAGTTGGGACGGCTCTATTACATTGTTTTGTTGTGGGTGACAACAAGATACGAATAAATTAGGGCTGTCATACGATAAAAATTTTTAATCGAGGTAATCACAGCTTAGAAATTAATCGAAATTGCAGTTCAAACCATCTCTAAAATATGCCATATTTTTCTGTAAATTATTGTTGAAATGGAAAGATAAGACACAAGACGGATGTATACATTTAACATACTCTACATAAGTACTGTATTTGATTATTATAAGAATAAATCCACAAAATGGCATTAACATTATTAACATTTTCTGTTAAAGGGATCCACGGATAGAAAGACGTATAGTTCTTAAAAGATAAATGTTAGTACAAGTTATAGTAATTTTATATCAAAATCCCTCTTAATGTTTTCGTTTTAATAAAATTTGTAAAATTCTCAATCAAAAAATAAACTAGTAGCTCGCCATTGTTGACGTCGCCGAGCGGTGAAGTCACATGCGCTCCCTGCCGTTCTTCCAGAGTGTCTTTGACTACGTAAGGTAGTGATTGAAATACACCACAAGGTGTCAATGGCGAGTTTTAAATTACTTAGAAATCAGGCCAATGAGTGTGTTTTGTCCCTCGACTGACGCCGTAGTTCCCTGTTTACTGGTCTACCTGTTGTATTTCACGGTGATTTGAGTGCTGGCTTCACAATGTACGAGACCTCTTATAGTTTGTAGATTGTCACTAAATATTGCCATCCAGTGTATTTGTTGAGCTAAACGAAATCTTTGAATGGAGTTTGACCAAAGTCTGAGTAAGTTTTATGTGTATTTTGCATAGCTATTTTGATTGTGAATGCCAACTTTTCTTTTTGTGAAAATTATTATTTCTTAAGCGGTAGGAATATTATTTTTGTTGTGCTTTCACTAAATGATACTTATGTTTGTTGTGAAGGAGTTGCCAAAGCTTATGCCAATAAATGACGCGGTCCAATGAACGCTTATGTCCACTCGTCTTTCTATGCCTCTTAGCTCTCGTGCAAAAAAACGGCATCATTGTAATCTATTTGAGGCAATGCATGAGCGGGTCATTCCGCGCATGCGTTAAATGCGTCAAATATTTTAATGTGATTAATTAAAAAAATTAATTACCGCCCGTTAACGCGATACATTTGACAGCACTAAAATAAATACAAAATAGTAGCAGAAGATTATTTCTGAAGCAATAGTTTTTGGGGTGGACAGATTATGGCAAATGAAGTCATACAATTTGGCCCATGTGTGATTATGGTCTATATCTTGCAGATGTCAGTCAAGCGCATCATCCTGAATGCCAGGAGTCTCCTCGCATAGAGGAAGAATTCGTCCACATTAAAGAGGATCAGGAGGAGTATTTCAATAGAGTGGAGAACCCCCACATTGAGGAGCAGCAGCAACCTCATCCCCTCGAAAAGGAGGGGGAGGACCATCCAAATGTTAAAGTGGAGGTGGTGGACATCCCCAAGTGGACTGATGAGCCCTTGAAGGGTGAAGATGGAGGTCCGAGTGAGGCCAGCAGACGGGCGGAGCCTCCAAGTGGCAGCAGCAGCAGCAGCAGTTCAAAAGAAGGATCCCAAGCAGACAACCTCATCGCTCGACCATCAGAGAGTGACAATTTCACATCACACTCCCTGCTCTGTGAGTATCACATTACTAACCTTGAGGGGAGTGCGGGGCTCTGTCTGAAGATAAAGCCAGAACTGTCATTTGGTGGCATTTGTTCAATCAGTTTAGCAGGCATGAAAGTCTCTCACCTTTCAGCGAAATTCTCTTTTTTAAAGTAAAAAAAGGTGACCAATGTGAATTGTGTAGATCCAAGGAAGAAAAATTAAGTGGGGGTGGGTCATAAATCGATCTACCTAACTAATGACATGTTTTATTGAAGTTGCTAAGCCTGTCGCAATATGCAATGAGTCCATCTGTCGCAAGGTAAATAAAAATGAGGGCAGTAATTTTCACGGCTGCGTTTTATCACTGCGTGCGTGCGTGTACTGTAGATGACATATGAGACTCCAGTTCATTTCAGCGATGTTTATTGGTCATCAACAAGCCGTATACTTACAGTTCAGACATACAAAATAAGGAAAAGCATCTATATCAAACACTGTATAAACACTGTAAACGTTAGCATTGTTACATTGAGAGTAATGGGGAAAAAAAGACGACCTACTTTAGCCTGCCATAAAACATTGGCAGTCTTCGCCAAAATGCAAACCTGCGGTTAAAAGGTGGGACTTCAAACATGAAAAATCGCTGGTTAACACCATTTGCAAACAAAAAAATAGGGGAAAAAATCTATTAGAGACACCACAAGCAATGACGAAAAGTGTTTTTATTTTTTTAATTTATTATTTTTTTTACAGAATGTAAAGCTAACGGTTAGCATTTTAGCGAACTTACTTCCGGTGAACATTTCAAAATAAAAGCACGTCATGTTCGTCATATAAATAACGATTTCTGGAGTTAATCCCACATACTTCAGAATTAATATAACATGTAAATACTATAATACTACAGAATTCAGATTCTACTCTAAGAACACCTAAATGACACCCTATATGAAAAATATGATTGGCAATGAATAATTATTATAATTATTACAATTATTATAATACTATTATATATAGTAGTATACCATAATAATAATGCTAGATATTATTTTTAAGAATTGTTTTTAATCATGTTGGAAAGGCGAAGTCAGTGTTCTAAATCTGTTTACATTCCATTCTATTGCACTAGTAAATGCTATGAGCATTTGACCTCATTGTTTATGTGTAATTAATCATTGCTATTTACATGTTTATTTGTACTTAAGGTAGGAATTTAAGTGTTCCAAACATTTTTATGTGAATTAATAAGCATTAACAAAAATTTCATTGCTAAATTAGTTTAAAAAGTATATATATATACAGTGATACCTCAGCTCACGAACATAATTGGTTCCCAGAAAGTGTGTGTAAGGCGAAAAGTTTGTCTTCCGAACATTTGTTTCCCATTAGAAACCATTAAAATGAGAATAATCCGTTCCCAGGTCCCCATAAAACATAATTTTCTACTAAATAAACCTTAAAACTACACAAAAATATACCTTATTTTATGTATAATAAATGTGCTATTGTATTATAATTAAAGAAATAAACTGTACTGTATAATAAAGTCGTTTTATTTACCTTTGTGATGGTAGTTGATGGCTTGATGGAATGGAGTGGGAGGAGGAGGGAGGGAGGGAGTTACTGTTTGGAAGGAGAGTGTTACCGGCAAAGTGCGCAGTTAGCGTAGACTCCACTGCTGTGCCCCCCACATGCTTTTGGTTGTTAATAAAAGTGCCCACAAAAAGCCATCCGATGCCTCTGGGTGTTTGTATGCACGCCGCCACCTTTCTGGAGAGGAAATCGGGCGAACCGAAGACAACGGACGACAACGAGCCAACGTGACTCGCCGGTCCACTTCTCGCTACGGTGGAAAGCTGAAAGCACCGCCAATTACCAGTCGAGGGCGAATTGGTAACACGAGTCACCTTCCATAAGGACTGTAGGTAACTCTTTTTCGGTCCCATAATAGCAAAAGTACACTCAATATGGTCCAAAATGTCTATCAAACACAAACCACGTCCGCACTCAACGAAAGTGAGGGGACGAACTGGGACGCCGTGAGCGTGCGTCAGCTTCTCGTGGCGCTTTTCGACCGCGTGAATTGGTTCGTCCGCCGAAAACTAGTTCGTCAGCAGAGACTATATGCTCGTGAATTTAATGTTCTTGAGGTGAAAAGTTCGTGAGCTTAAGCGTTCGTGAGCTGAGGTATCACTGTATATTAAATTAGTCGACTAATCGTAAAAATAGTCTGCTGACTAATCGGGAGAAAATAAGTCGTTAGGCATTCCGGTACACTGTGCCGGAACATATTTCCTCCACACCATTCTCACCTTTTTAACCCCTGACCCATTTTCATGCTTGGTTTAGTGTTTATGCGAAAGTGTCCAATCCTTGTTGTTTGATGATATGACGAACACATTTTGATCATACTCATAATCATTATAGTAATCAGTTTCCGAAAGCGCGTGGGGTTGGTGGTGCGTCCCCTCTTCTCATCCCTGAGGGCCGGTTGATGGAAGCGCGGGTGGCTCATGGATCCTGGGGGGTGACGATGGCTCCTTTGCTGGTCTGCGGGAGGAGGGATAGGCTGTGCTGCACTGACTGTTCGGAATCGAGTGGCCACACGAAGTGGTGACCCAGTCGGTCAAAAACTGCCAGCTTTTTATCACTTCATGTCGTATTTTTGGTTGGTGCACTTCATCATTTATTGTGTACATATGTTTGCTGTGAGTCTGTGACTTATTTACGTGTCACACTTTAAGTATATGAAGAATAAAGCACAGGTTTGGTGTAGGGCTGGGCGATATGGCCTTAAATCTGCTCAATTTATCGTGATACATGTTTATCTCGATAACGATAAATGACGATAAATTCGCCCAAGCGGACTGTTATATAATTTGAAAATCTGAATCAATGCATGAAATACAGATTAACTATTTCTTGTTGATTTATTTACCAGCATTCAATTTGATATACTGTATTTAACAATTGTACATGCAGTCTAAACATTACGTTTATAAAAATGTAAGCAATAAGAATTCAAGTATGAACATTTATAACAGCGTGTATGACTTGAACAATGTACATTGTCAAAATCAATATGCCTGTGCAAACATGTAATTGTAACACAAATGACTTGCAGCTTGAACAGTACACTTCAAAAAGACAACTTATTGTTAATGGCTGCTGTGACATAATTATTAAATACAAGTGTTTACTTTATGGTTTAAGGTTTTTTCCCCCCCAGTGCATTTTTTAATAAATGCACGCACAATAAAAATAGCTGGGGCCATTTCTCGGTCATTATAAGTTTTGCCGTTGGATTGTACTTTATGCTGAATGCTTTACCATCACAAAAGCTATCAGAGGAATCACACACAGACAGATACAAAATAACGCCACATAGTAATTGCTAGATGCAGTCCGTGCCCAATCCACTCATTAAGTTCAGTCGTTTCGACAAGGTTAGAGCCGCTATCCGACTCCATAACGTTCATTTGTAGCGTTAGCCGCTAGCTAGCGTTAGCCTGGCTACCAGTAGAAAGCACTGAAAGCACCATCTCCGGAAATCGTGAGAACAAAGGAGGACAGCGGGTGAAAGCCCGTCTGGATGCCACCAAGAGTCTACTAAATGTCGGTTGAAAGTTTGGTGAACCTCCCTTAAGCCACACTCCATCACGTTTTGCTTGTAGCGTTAGCTGCTAGCGTTAGCTTACCGGGCTTTTGTTTGATTGGCTTCCTGATGATCACGTGACTCCCTACGTAAGCACATTCACTGCTTTCTTAAAGGGAAATGAACATAGACGAACAACACAGAATCAAAGCGGGATGAAAAGACTATATTTTCTTGTTTTATTAATTTACCGAATTTACCGACATGGTCAAAATTACGTCGGTCATCGTTAAGAATTTCGGTGACGGTAAATTTTCGGTTTACCGCCCTGCTCTAGTTTGGTGTCAAAACAGTTGTTTTGATGTTTAATTTTCCACAACACACAGTTCACACTCATGATCACTGATTGAGAGTGCCTCTGTGCTTTTATGGTAATTTCAACATCCAGGCTTCCAACGCAATTTGGGAAGTTCCATAGCCGCCAATAATCTGCTATGGCTTCCCACTGGCTGGTTGTAGGACACGGCAAACAAATTGGGCCGGAGGGCTTTGCAGACCTCAGACAAAACACTAGACGCAGTGCTCAACGCCAGTTTGAAGCTAGCCGCCACAGCGTGCTGGTTTCCACCCGAGGCTAGAACTCTCTCTGCGGCATCAAAACTCGGACAGACCGCCTCGAAATCGTCTTCTGCGTCGCCTGCGCCCCAACATTTGTATGATCAACATTTATTCAATGTTAATGAGCTGAAGATCCACATTCAAGCGTTTCATCTTGCATTGTTTATTTTTTCTTTGTTAAACTAGGCTAGAAGAAGTCAACAAGCATGCCCCAAAACCGCACAAACATAACGCCACACCCCTCCAGTGGCATGGCGGTCAATTACAGAGCAACGCGTTCCCTCACAGCAGAACTATCGAATGCTCATTGGCGCCGTAGTCACTTCGCCGTCACCGCAACGCAGGAGCATAACTCAGGCTTAAGAAGTATTTCGTCCAAAAGACTAAGACGAAAATTAAAATGGCTCTCAAAAAAACACTGTCTGGGAGTGACATTTTTCTTGTTTTTGCGATTTTCTTATACCTATCGTATTCTTCTGCATGCTTGTAGGGCAAGTGCCTGATTAAACCTGAGGTGGAAATATTCTTCTCCCTCGAGACACTTCAGCGGAACAGATTTTACAGACCGAGCATCTTTCTTTGATACTTCAAAATACTTCCAAACTGCAGACATGTTGGCTATGAGCCAGGCGTTTTTGCAAGACAGCGTCAGCCAGCGTGATTCTTCTCGCCATATTTTATTGACGTCATCACAAGAGGGAATAAGGTCCTTGACACGATTCGATGGTAAACTTTCGGCCTTCAAAACATTTAAACTGAAATGGCATCTTTAGCTTTTTTTGGGTGACGCACTTAGCGGTGCAACGGTTTGCGGTTCAAAGCCGAACCGTATGGTTCACCCTGTACGGTTCAATACGCCTTTATGAACCGCGCCTTTTCGGTTTTGCAATTAATGTATTCTGAACGCTTGTGTAATGACTTGATCGACCTCTGTGTGACGTGAAGCACCGCTGTGGATAAATTCCCGCCCCGCAAGTAAATGTCGGATCGCTGTCAAGCACCTGTGTAATAGAAGCCGAGTAACGCCCTCTCTCGCGTACGAGCGAAGTGAAAGTGAAAAAAGACAACAAATAGCTATGGCGAGCGGAGGAGTGGAGAGACCGAATTTTGAGGAAGCACCAGCTTCTTTCAAATCTGCGGTGTGGCAACATTTTGGTTTCCCCGTGGACTACAATGCGGAGGGAGAGAAAATATTGAAATAAAAAATTGCAAGCATTGCTCAGCGCTTTTTCCACATGCTAATTGCAACACTTTTATAACATGTCTCCTCAGCCAGCATCACCCACAGATATCACTTTCTCAGGGCAGGACAACCCCGAAGATGACACCAGTGAAAACACACGGAGGGCTTCGTTAATTTATTTGCAACACTTGACCCGCGTTACATTGGTCCCTCGCGGACATATTTCTCCAACAACGTAATCCCCGACATTTATGAAATGGCACGCAAAGCCATCGAACATGATTTCGCTAAAGCACATAGTTTCGCCCTGACCACTGATAGTTGGATGTCCCGTGCTACAGAGTGCTACTACCTAACTGTGACGGTCCACTATAATTCATACCTGTCAAGTTGTACGGTCCCGTCGTAATTTGTACAAGTGAGCACTTATTTTTACGTTTATGTGTACGCCGTACGTTACGTTCAAAATCTGCACTTTTTTCATCCGGATTTGGTTACCGTTTCTGCAACGAGACAATGTTCGTTAATACGTTGGTTGAATGGCGCGAGAAAAGTCAGACACGGAGAGGGAAGAGTGTTTGTTGAGATGCTGTAGCAAACGCGATGCTAGGCTAGGTGGCTCCAATATTTCCTGGGTGTAGCCGACAGCATACAATCTACGCCTAGATATCTCATGCATATAGAACTACATGCGAAATGACAGACTCGGTAGTGTTAGTAAACAGCCGCCATTTTAGAGCAGTAAACTTCTCAGAAAGGCTGTTGTAGTAAACCTTCCGAGCGAACCTAAGCAACTTTTTATCTAAAATATTCCTAAATCGGCAAAATCTTGAGTCTGTCTTAAAAGGACAAAACTGTTTTAAAATTTTCACGTCGAAAGTAGACAGAAGGGAACTAATGCAAAAACGGGAGCAATTTTCTCGACTTTTACGGTTGATTCACAACATTAAATGAGCTCCAAACATAGCAAAGGTTACTATGGTTTTGTTTTTTTGTTTTTTTAATGAAAAAAAAAAAACACGAAAGGTATCACCAGTTACTTTGCCAAGTAACATTTTTACTACTGTATGTGTATTTCAGTAGTCAGTCACTACACTAGCCAAAGAGCTAAGAGGCATTTTAACAGTCGAAAATGTTTACATTTTAAGTGTTATTTCATTTTTTTAAAAGCAAAATAAAGGCAGTTAAAAAAAAAAAAAAAATGCAAAATGCAAACCGTGATCCCAAAACCAAGGTTCAAACCGAACCGTGGGCTAACTGAACCATTGAACTGAACCCCTAGACGCACTGAATCCGTGAAACGTAATCCAGGAAGTTGCGAGGGGTCACTGTCCTCGCGTTTGTTTTGCACAAAGGAAAGACTGGCCGATGACGAAGTGGTGGTCCATAAAATATTTCAATGTTTTTTTCTTGTGTCTTGCAGCTTTCAGAAAATATCTTGGTGCTAAGCGGCAGGAGCCAGTATCTCCTGGTGTTAAAGAGGATGTTGAGCTCCCCCAAATCAAAGAGGAGGAGCCAGAGCCCTGTCAACATAAGCAATTTTCATTCATAAAGGAGGAGGAGCAGGAGATGCCATATTTTAAAGAGAAGGAAGCTATCACCACGTTGACTGGTGAGCCCTTGCAGAGTGAAGATGTTCCGAGTGAGGCCAGCAGAGGGGCGGAGCTTCCAAGCGGCGACGGCGGCAGCAGTAGCTCAACAGAAGGATTGCAAGCAGACATTTTCTTCGCTCCATCAGACAGAAATGACGCCACGTCACACTCACCTAAAAATGATGATATTCATAAGATATCTCACCGTGACAACAAACTCTGTAAATGCCCTCAGTGTGGGAAAACCTTTGTTAATAAGTATAACTGTCGCACGCATATGAGGAGCCACACTGGTGAGAAACCTTTTTCCTGCTCAGTTTGTGGTCAAAGATTCACTCAGAAAAGCACCTTAAACACACACACAAGAACCCATACTGGTGAAAAACCATTTTCCTGCTCTGTTTGTGGTCTAACATTCAATCACAAGAACATCTTACAAATACACGAAAGAACCCACACGGGAGAAAAACCTTACTCCTGTTCAGTTTGTGGTCAACGATTCAGTCGCAAGGGCAACTTACAAACACACGAAAGAACCCACACCGGAGAAAAACCTTTTTCCTGCTCAGTTTGTGGTCAAAGATTTGCTCAAAAGCAACACTTGAAACTGCACACAAGAAACCACACCAGAGAAAAACCTTTTTCCTGCTTGTTTTGTGGTCAAAGATTCGCGCGGAAAGGCTACTTAACACAACACAGACGAACCCACACTGGAGAAAAACCTTTTTCCTGCTCAGTTTGTGGTCAAAGATTCACTCGCAAGAGCACCTTGCTCTTCCACACAAGAACCCACACTGGCGAAAACCCTTTTCCTGCTCGGTTTGTGGTCAAGGATTCACTCGAAAGGATTGGTTTAAGAGACACGTGTGTTGGTGTGAGAAGCCTTGGCCAATGACTGTTTTGCCTGTCATCCATGCTGGCTTCATCAGATTTTGAACGCAGGATGATTGTATTCTGTAAAGCTTCCTCAAATCCTTGTTAAGAATTGCTACTTTTCGTGCCTCATGTGTGCTTTGTCCAATCCTTGTATGATGTGCATCCACACTATTTACAAAAATGCTCTATCACCTGATTTAATTCTCGTGTCATTATTTATACAATACCCTCTTTCAAAATACTTTTCACAGTTAATATTTGAAACAGTAGACCCCAAATTTAAAAAATTCAATCTCATGAATATTGTGATTAAATATGAAAAGTTATGATATATTGTAAAAATAATTAAAACTACTAGCTCACAAATTAGATTTTTGTGGTGAGATTAATGTATATACGTATAAAAAAAAAAAAAAAAATACTACTCGTGATTGACAGTGACATTATGACAGTGATAGGGCCAAATAAAGAAAAATTAAGAAAAATTTCAAAAGTAAAGTCGTTCTCTTACGACAGTGCTTCTCAATTATTTTCTGATACGCCCCCCCAAGGAAGACGTAAATGTTTCGCGCCCCCCCAACTCTCTGCCGCCACTGTAAATAGTATCATTCGTCTATATTACTATTATAAGTACGCCTCAGCCTAACATTGTGTCCTTTTTTTCTATTAAAGAAAAAAAGTAACATAGATCAACTTATAATAAAGTATAACTTTTTTAACATTGTGTTGCTTGTAACAGAAAAGACTTAACGCGCATCAATTTGCCTGAAGTTAAAAAAAATAAAAAATAAAAAAAAAAGTCACATCCAAACTGTAAAAATACACTCAAGGTACATTTTTGACCATTTGATACTGAAAAATAAAATGTAATAAAATCAGTAAATAATAACAAATTCAAATTGATTAGAAACATTTACTCTTCAGGACAACATGCCAAAAAATTTGACCGAAAAAAAGACAAAACTGAATAGAAGGGGGGAAAAAGGTCTTTGGACAGAAGGAAAGTTTTTATTTTCGCTGATTCACCACAGTGCTCACTGGTTTACTGATATAACACTGACAAAGCAGGACGATTGTGACAATTGGCAATATTCGGCACGTTTTCGCTGAAAAACAATCAAGCGGGTTATCAATGAGATTGAGGTCTAATGTCTTTAAGTGGCATCTTAACTGATTTGGCTTCTCCGCTATAATCATTTTTAGACTCAGTAAACAGTGGTCTTTCCTCATTTCCCACTATATTAAAAGTCAAAGGCAAACGGCCCGAAAAAAGCGCATTCTCGGCGGCCGAGGGAGAACCGTAGGTGAGGGCGGTGGTCGTGACGATCCCAAGCCGAAAACGGCACTTCTCGGCCGGACACGTGAGAACCGAAGAAGACACCGGGTCGCTGCGTGAGTCCAGCTCTGCATGAGTCTCTTCCGTGTGCTCTTGCTTACTTCAAAAATACTGCACGCACTTTGAAAATGAGAGCGCCACTGCCACCCACGGAGTGGATGTGCAAGTACACTTTATTCTAGTACGGCAAAAAAAAAAAAAAAAAAAAAAAAAAAAAAAAAAAAAAAAAAAAGCAGTTCCCCGAGGTCACTCGCGCCCCCCCTGGCATCGCTCTGCGCCCCCCTGGGGGGGCGCGCCCCACCATTTGAGAAGTACTGTCTTACGACAAGAATGTTTTTTCGTCGTAACAGCATGACTATTCTTTTTTTCATTAAAAAAAAAAAAAAAATGCAGTCAATTTTATTGCATTTTTCCATTCTGCTGTTTTAAATGAAATTGAGCTGTCAATTTTCTGGTTTTTAATATTGTCTCAGATCTCTCTGTGTATGTAGATATATTCGATTGGATTGAATTGATTTTATACTGATATTCATTGACGCACAGTACAAGTACAGATGACAACGAAATTGCGTTTCATGAGTGAGTATCGGGATGCTGCAGATCGTTCTGCACCGCCAACTTGCCCTTCTTCGGAAATTACAATTAATTACAATGAAGCAACAGGTTCCCATTTTCATCCAACAAGTGAGTAACAGCCCATATTTTTATTGATATGGCGGAAAACACAGACAAGACTGAAAAGCAGTTTCTGCTCTTGCACTCAAGAAACTGCTGTATTTTAAGCCAAAACAACTGTATGCTGCCATAGCAGATTCATGGCACATGAAGCTCCCGAACTATTTTTAATTTGTCCGTTTTACCCTGAAAACCCCAGGGTTTCAGACGTCACAGGCGTCGCACAACCACTTTTGTTTTAACCTAGTCATAAAACAAAAGTAATTATATTTATTATTCAAAATGTCATTTTTAGCTTAGAATTATTAATTAATGTCTTATAGTTTGTTTAAAAAAAACGACTTTAAAAAATTATTCACTCGCATACTTTAAATTTTTAAACAAATGATGTCACCATGAAAAAAGGGCGTCTGTAAAAAAGTCACAAATATACTACCTCATAACTATCGTTTAATTGTATTTTTTTTATTTTTATTTTTTTTACTGTCGCATTTTCTCTGGTATGTTAGATCAGGGGTCCCCAAACTTTTTCCTGTGAGGGCCACATAACTTTTCCCTTCTCTGATGAGGGGCCGGGGTAAGTTTGTAACAGAAAAAGTGTGATTGCAGGAGTGCCTAAATGTAAAAATTTATTGTTTTTCAGAAAGCCACAATCAAATAACCCTTTCTGGATTCTTCGTGGAACAAAAGTGAATAAAATAAAAATAATTAAAACAATAATAATAAAATTATAACAATATTCATTAAATAGATAATAACCAAATAACCCTCTCTGGGTTCTTCACAGAAAAAAGCCAGGAAATAAATACCCACCTACCCACCGACGTCACAAAATCACATGATCGCTGTATTGTTCCGCCCCCTTGTCCGTCATTTTGTGTCTGTATTATCAATGGTCTCAATTGATCGAGCAATTTATAATGCATTTCATGGAAGACCCGGTGCTTTCGGATGCCGTAAACTCACTTGATGCGTTGCATAAAAGGCGTTATGTGGAAAAGCTTCAGTTTATCCATTCGCCAGATCCATATTTGATGCCTAAATCGATGTTTTTCGACCCGCTGTCTCCGCCGTATTTGCCTGACATCTGCTAGCTACCCTGATATGTACAATTATCTTGTCCACACAAAATCAGCCCATTCTCACGAAAGTTTGAAAAACTTTAAGAGCTTGGAGGCTTATAAATACTTCATTGCTGGTTGGGTGAAACAGGTCCTTGTCCACGAAAATTCGGCAGGAATCTATCTTGTGCTTGGAAAGGTGAGTTACGAAATTTTCAATTCAAAATCTTTTGTTCTTGCTAACATCCACTGTCAAGTCTAATGTATTTCATGTCATTTGTCAATGGAGCTAGGGCTTTTAATGTTTATATGGTTTAGCGATAGCACTCTCACTACATACATACGTGTATGTTGTCGGCGATTAGCCTAGCAATGATCTTAATTGTGGTTGTCAGCCCAAAACCCTCTAAATATATATTAAATGCATCTTACCAGATATAAAATGACTACTACATAATCTGTGGTAATCGTTTGGAGCCCAGTTTTCTCGTCGAATTGCAGCAGCCCATCTCGCTCTCTCCTCTACGGGTCTCTCGGAATCCGGTAGAACTTCAAGTCTCTCCGTCTATCTTCTCTGTTATTGCAACCGACCGCCACACACGCCTTCACCATTTTGATTATTAATGTTAACGAGCAGAAAAACACGCCGTAAATAGGAGGAATGTACGTAGCCGTAACAGGTAAACACGATGTGTTGACGGACAATTGGGCGGCACCAGTCAGGAGGGCGGAGTTGTGACGTCACGTGGGTAGGGTCTATTGGGGGGGGGGATTTTTCAGGGGGCCGGACCAAATGTGGAGGTGGGCCGTATCCGGCCCGCAGGCCGTAGTTTGGGGACCCCTGTGTTAGATGATAAGTAATCGATCCAAACATGGAACATAAAAAAAAAAAAAAAAAACTTCAAAGGGATAAATATATGAAAAAATCTCGACACCTCCTTGATGTGTGCGATTTCTGCATCGTGACCCTTGTTATATTGCCATGTTTCACCCATAAAATCCCCCCCAAAAATCCAGCTGTGGGTATTCACAGCTGTGTCTTAACACTCAATGATACATGCTACATGGAGTTTTTGGATCAAAACAAAGTAAGTACGCCATAATATCTCGTTAAAGTCATAGCATCTGTAATTCTGCTCTCGCGTGCTCTCGCCTCCAGATAGGGTTTTGCTGCTTAAAAAACATTTATTTTTTAAAAATGCCCTCCTGTTCAAAAATTTTTTTCCCCCCGAAATGGAGATTTTAAGCTTTCCGATGATGTATCACACATGCATATCGGACAATTTTGAAATTTGGCCAAATTGGGGGTCTCAGACCGGAAATTCAAGTCACCTGAGTGTTTTCCGCAATATATATATGGCATATATATTAGGGCTGGGAATCTCTGGCATGAAGCCGATTCGATAGGTATCTAGATACACAGGTTACGATTCGATTAAAAAAACGATACATTTTTAAGGCTGAGCGATTCGATACGATTCGATACAGTTTAAGAACGATACGGTTCGATACAGAAAACGATACGATATTGTTGTGTGTGTTCGTACAGTATTTTAAACATATAAAAAAGACTAAAGATTAAATTAAACAACAAAATTTCATACCAATGTTATGCTTTATTTTTTTATGAAAAAAAATATAGCTTACTATATGACCGTCATTTTGTTGGATGGCATTGATAATAAAATAAAACTCCAGTGACAGACAACAATAAAGTGCAGTAATTTAATTACTGTATTTCCTGGTGTTTTGAACACAATAGGTAAGTAATTTAAGTGCAAACTTTCAACGTGAACATCTTACAAGCAAAAATATATTAATTATATGCAGCAGCTCTAGAAAAAAAATCAAACCTGCTAGTATTATCATAAATAGATAATAAATTATGCTTTACCACTGGTATAACTGGGGGAAAAAACATGGCATTTTAGACAGACAGGTCTATAATCATTACTTTAACCTTATACACAGCAAAGTCATTCATTTATGCCTGTCCTTTCACATTTTTTTTTAACTCCTCATCACTTTTTTGAAGGGGAGATTTTTCTTGAGGAAGATCAACTGATCCACATGTTCAAGTTTAAGTAGACTGTGTTTCGTGGAAACAATATGCCGTCCTTTCCACCGTTGTCGTGGGTTATTTTTCAGGGTTAAAAACTCATGATCTCTGTACCGCGTCACACTAGCTCGAACAGATCTGGCTGCCTTCGTCGCTTCAAAGTCCGACTTTTGTTTTCCGGGGTGCGTTGAAAATCAATCGCTGCACATCGCTGGCGTGGTGCGCAAACTGTCCATTGTTTTTGCATGTTGCTTCGTTGCCACTACTAGTTTCGTTTTGGGCAGTGAAGAAAACGCTACGAAGCGTGCGTTACAGTGGTTTTGTTAGCTCTCGTGTTGTTATGACACGCCCATGACCATCGGGTAATGACGGCGACTACTAGCGCTTCTGCCGAAATGAATGGGAACCACGACGGCGGTCACAATCTAAGTGTGCTGTGTGGTGAATGACACAAGCGCAGCATGTGAGGTAATAGGGTCCCCCCAGGATAGATGAATCTAAATTCAAGACTTTTAAGACCTTTTTTAATGCCATTTCAACTGAAAATTAATACTTTTCTCCCACCCATTATTTAGATCATATTGAATCATATTAAATAAATAAAGCACCGAACATCAAATTTAACCTCAATTACTAAGTGTGTTTGACAAAAGAATGCGCATACATTGAAGATACAATTAAAACACATTTAAAGTAACATTATAAAGTCTGTCAGAATTTTTTTAAACACACACACGCACACAATAATTATGGACAAAAAGAGGAGGAGGACAATGCTCAGACCAGCCATCTTCTGTAACAGGCTAGCCGCTTGTGCACCTGCCAAGACCCCAGTGAACATGGCTATCTCGAGTTAAAATGCAAAATTCACATTCATTCGAAAGGCAAACCGAAATGTTTAAAGTGATCCTCGATTTTAAAGACATGTAGTCTCTAATAAATCACAATTGTTCTCTTGTATTAAAATATGTCGTTAGAAACACATAAAATGTTAAATCAATGGAAATATTTTATAATATTTAGTGCATATTTTGACCGATAGTTGGCGCCATGTTCTGCGGACGCGGAGTGATGACGTAGATGATATTTTTCCAATCGTGTAGCGTGTGTACAACAACTGTGTATTACTGGCTTAACTCGCGAAGTAAAATGCCACGATGTGCTGCTTATGGATGCAATTTCGAGTCAAATGGAAACAAGGAGAGTGATGCGAGTCTCCACAAATTTCCTGTTGACAAGAAGAGGAGAAAGGTTTGGGAAAATGCCTGTAGACAAGCAAATCTTCCCAAACAACCAAGGCTTTGTTGTCGCCATTTTTCTCCTACCGCGTTTGAGGATTTTAGTAGATGACAACTAATGAAAGATCTCACCGGAGCGGCTAGATATAAGCGCAGACTAAAACCAAATGCTGTTTTTTTTTTCTGCCAACTGAAAATTCGTTACAATTGACGGTTATGACATCGGGAACGCTCCCTCTGGAACAAAACGCAATATGACCAACATTGTGATAGCCGATGTCGACCAAAAATGACGTACTATCCGAAACAGATCACCAATGGACTCATTTGAAGTATATGAATGGTGGTCTGTTTTGGTGTTCAGAATCCACAATACTTCTGCCTGCAGGGTTTTCGTTCCACCGACAAACGGACGCATTCCCGATGCAGAGGTGGGTGGATTCTCCGTTTTGCCGGTTGTGGTGGTTTGGCATGCACGAGTTGCATTTCGATTTGTAGTGCAGTGCATCGTAAAAATTCAATGCGTCATCTTCGTTATGGATTAAAAAACAAACAAAAAAAACAACAACTTCGTAACTGATATAATTTAGGTTGCACTGAGATGTTCTTGAAAATTAAGACCACGGTGAAAAAATTCCAGACTTACAACAGCTAATCTAATACTTTTAATACCTTTAATAATGGAAAACTAAATTCAATGCTTTTTTAATACTTTTAATAACCCGCGGGTACCACTGGTAAAGGCTAAATTATTATCATATTAAGCAATGCACTGAACTAGGCATTAGAAGCCGATTCTTGTGCTCACAATTGCCGAATTCTATCTCTAGTATCGGTTCATTGAATATTTAATACTAATTACTGTCGAATGGTAAGTTTACTATCGATACAGCTGTATCTCTCACCTGTAAAACTGGATATCCGGTCGTAACGGTTTATCGTTCTCAAGCTTAATATATATATATATATATATATATATATATACATATATACATACGTACAGGGGTTAATTTGTGCCGGAACATGTTCCGGTACCTCTTGATTTTAGACTCCACGTGTTCCGGGACTTATTTGGTCCGTTCCGGCACCTTTTGAGTGTAAATATTCATGATAATAATATGCCGGGTGTTTTAGAGGAGAGCGTATAGCGACGATCGTTTCTTTTAATGCTTGCGCCCTCTTCAGTACATTACGCCACGACTTGCAATAGTTTAAAGCACGGAGCACACATTATATAAAACTGGAAACCAACCACCACTCTAAAGTCATGGTTGCCCAAACTTTTCATCGAGCATTTGGGCTTAACAGAAAACAGTTGCTTTAAATTGTAACACTTGCTAGGTGAAAGCTTGGCAGCGAAAATAACACAGGAACCTTGACGCTTTTTACCCCCTCATTTTATTCTTCTTTCCGCCACCCTAATGCAAAATAAACAACAAGTCACTGGCGGGCGGCTATGCAGTCCACCAATTGGAGCGTCGTGCTGGCGCACCAATAAGAGCCCATAATATTATATAAAAAAGTCGTTTTTAAAAAAAAAAATCATTAAAAAAAATAATAATGTGCATAAATTCATTTACAGAAAAAAAAATCCCAAGAATTGTATGCTGTTTATTAAAAAAAAAAAAAAAAAAAAAAAAAAAAAAACGTCATTTGAAAGAGTCGGAGATTTGGTGATGACAAATTACGCCCCTCCCCGACATACAAAAAAACAAACAAAAAAAAACTTCGGCGGCATCTGGAAAGCACGCAGCCAGGAATCGGATTAAACATTATTTCAACATGCCGAAAAGGCAATTGAATTTACAGTTTTTCTTTCAAAAAAAGGAAGATTCAAAACGAGTCAAAAAAGCCACAGCCGGCGAACAGGGAAGCTGCAGCAAACATGCTAACAGTGAGAAGCAGGTGCAGAAGGAGGCTAGTGCTGCAGCAGGTAGCCAGGTTCACGGGGAGCCAGCCAAGCAGAAGGCTACTACCGTGGCAGCAGCTGGTCAGGTAATAATTGTAAATTGTTGTCATAGCATTTATAACATGGATATTATCTGAAATTGAGGCTTGTAAGTCCCACAGTATGGCAAGTGGGCATTTGCGTGTTGTTTTTGACAGCAGTTTTTGCCTGTGTTACGGGACCTGTGCGTGTCTAGTCATCCCTGCGCTGTCATATGTACTTTGCGTTCCGGCACCTTATGATTTACAAATTAAGCACTGCATACGTATGTATATTTATGCATAGTGTACATTTACGCGATGTGAAAAAGTATGAGGGGCCGTACAAGACATTTTTCATTCTGGCCCTCCCACACACATACATTCTCCTCTCACATGCATATATATTCACGCTCACACTCATACATTTTCACTCTCACATTCATACATTCTCTCACATCCATACATTCTTTTCTCACATAAATATATATTCACTCTCACACACACATTCTCTCACATCCATATATTCTCCTCCCATATCCATACATTCTTTTCTCACATACATACATATATATTCACTCTCACACACACACATACAGTGCCTTGCAAAAGTATTCGGCCCCCTTGAACCTTGCAACCTTTCGCCACATTTCAGGCTTCAAACATAAAGATATAAAATTTAAATTTTTTGTCAAGAATCAACAACAAGTGGGACACAATCGTGAAGTGTAACAAAATTTATTGGATAATTTAAACTTTTTTAACAAATAAAAAACTGAAAAGTGGGGCGTGCAATATTATTCGGCCCCCTTGCGTTAATACTTTGTAGCGCCACCTTTTGCTCCAATTACAGCTGCAAGTCGCTTGGGATATGTTTCTATCGGTTTTGCACATCGAGAGACTGACATTCTTGCCCATTCTTCATTGCAAAACAGCTCGAGCTCAGTGAGGTTGGATGGAGAGTGTTTGTGAACAGCAGTCTTCAGCTCTTTCCACAGATTCTCGATTGGATTCAGGTCTGGACTTTGACTTGGCCATTCTAACACCTGGATACATTTATTTTTTAACCATTCCATTGTAGATTTGGCTTTATATTTTGGATCATTGTCCTGTTGGAAGATAAATCTCCGTCCCAATCTCAGTTCTTGTGCAGATACCAACAGGTTTTCTTCCAGAATGTTCCTGTATTTGGCTGCATCCATCTTCCCGTCAATTTTAACCATCTTCCCTGTCCCTGCTGAAGAAAAGCAGGCCCAAACCATGATGCTGCCACCACCATGTTTGACAGTGGGGATGGTGTGTTCAGGGTGATGAGCTGTGTTGCTTTTACGCCAAACATATCGTTTTGCATTGTGACCAAAAAGTTCAATTTTGGTTTCATCTGACCAGAGCACCTTCTTCCACATGTTTGGTGTGTCTCCCAGGTGGCTTGTGGCAAACTTTAAACGAGACTTTTTATGGATATCTTTGAGAAATGGCTTTCTTCTTGCCACTCTTCCATAAAGGCCAGATTTGTACAGTGTACGACTGATTGTTGTCCTATGGACAGACTCTCCCACCTCAGCTGTAGATCTCTGCAGTTCATCCAGAGTGATCATGGGCCTCTTGGCTGCATCTCTGATCAGTTTTCTCCTTGTTTGAGAAGAAAGTTTGGAAGGACGGCCGGGTCTTGGTAGATGTGCAGTGGTCTGATGCTCCTTCCATTTCAATATGATGGCTTACACAGTGCTCCTTGAGATGTTTAAAGCTTGGGAAATCTTTTTGTATCCAAATCCGGCTTTAAACTTCTCCACAACAGTATCTCAGACCTGCCTGGTGTGTTCCTTGGTTTTCATAATGATCTCTGCATTTTAAACAGGACCCTGAGACTATCACAGAGCAGGTGCATTTATACGGAGACTTGATTACACACAGGTGGATTCTATTTATCATCATCGGTCATTTAGGACAACATTGGATCATTCAGAGATCCTCACTGAACCTCTGGAGTGAGTTTGCTGCACTAAAGTAAAGGGGCCGAATAATATTGCACGCCCCACTTTTCAGTTTTTTATTTGTTAAAAAAGTTTAAATTATCCAATAAATGTTGTTCCACTTCACGATTGTGTCCCACTTGTTGTTGATTCTTGACAAAAAAAAAAAAAAAATTCATATCTTTATGTTTGAAGCCTGAAATGTGGCGAAAGGTTGCAAGATTCAAGGGGGCCGAATACTTCTGCAAGGCACTGTATATTCTCTCACATCCATATATTCTCCTCTCACTTTCATATATTGACTCTCTCTCACACACATACGTATTCTCCGCTCATATACATATATATTCAGTCATACACATTGATACATTCTCCTCTAACATACACACATACATTCTCCGCTCACATTTACACATATTTTCACTCACACACACATATTCTCTCCTCTCACATACACACACACTTATTCTCCACATTCACACATATGTATTCTTCAATTTTATATACATACATTTGAACAAACAGTCACTCACGCATTGTTTAATCTTTTGTAAGTTTTCACTGCTTTCCCTTATACAGGAAGCTTCTCCTTATGCAGGAAGTCACTCTCAATCTAGATGATACATACTCAAGGTTATCCTATCTTTACATTAAATGGAAGGACTATAAAATGATGCTTTTCAGTGCTCGCCTATTTAATTTCGTGCTGCAGTTTTGCATTTTTTGAGTCAGTGGCAATGAGAATGACGTCAGACTTTTTTTAAACAATGTTTTACATTGTGTTGAACAACTAGAAAGAAAAGCTACGGATTCATTTGTTCATGAAAGGCTGTATGGAGAACTCTGTGATCACATTCAAACCTTATCTGGATTTCTCTCGGTTTCAAGCTTTGTTGAAGATTCAAGAAATAGAGAGGCAGTCAGTTCATTAGAGTGCTTGCATGGATGTCTTCAGTGTTTTCTGACTGCTCATGAAATCAGGCAAAGAACCCGATCTGAAAACAGTTATGTTCTGTTGCCTCCACCTGTTATATATAGGCAGGCCTTGATACAGCATTTCAGCGGAGCAAACCTCTCTTTTAGTATCTCTTGGAATGAACTGGCAGTACATTCTACAGGCACAGAGAGCGGCTTGCCATTCAGCCATTAACATATGCAACACTAACAGATGACAATCTGAATAGAATTATTGGAGAAATTCTTCAGTCCACCACAAATGCAGGTGAACGTTATGTGCGTAGGAGCTAGAGGGCACGTGGACTACGCATTTAAAGATGGCGAGTTAGAGTCTTTCAGAAGTCTTTTTGGACGGTCTTTCAGAAGTCCCGTGCAATCCGTCTACGAATTTACAGTGCTTCAACCCCTAACCAATTATGGTGAGTTTATCCCTGACAATACCAATTGGAACAATTTAAGCTAAGACATATACCAAAGTAAAAGAGCTCATTATCAAGAACTTTCCTTGAGTATTGAATTGTATCTGCATAATGTTGGTATTGTCCTTGTATAACTCCAGTGGTGGAAAGTAATTGTCAATATGAAGTCTATAATGAAACTTCTATTTCACTTTTGTATTTCCATTTGATCCAACTTAATATTTTCACTCCATTTCAGAAAGGAAACATTGTACTTTCTAATCAACCACCTTTATGATAGCTGTAGTTACTTTTTAGATGACTGATTTGACAAGAGAAATAACACGTTTGAGACACAAGATGTTGTTCCGCTCATTCTCAACTTTTAAACACGAATAATCCGATGATTTATATCTGTCAAGTGTGATCAAACCCTACTGCAATATCATGCTAAAACGACATCAATACTTATTTCTTTGACTCAAAAAAAAAAAAAAAAAAAAAAAGTTTTACATATATATTACATTGCTGTACAGTATATATATTAGGGGTGTAACGGTACACAAAAATCTTGGTTCTATACGTACTTCGGTTTTGAGGTCACGGTTCGGTTCATTTTTGATACAGTAAGAAAAAAAAATGCAAAATGTAAACGTGCTAGTTGTTTATTACACACTTTTGTGCTTTCAACAATAGGAACATTAGTCTATACGAAGCCAGAATTGTGCTAAAAAAGTAGCGGATATTTAAAGATAATCCAACAACAATTTGCCTTTCAGACCCCGCGTATTAGTCAGCTTTCTTTCTGAAAGAAAGAAGAAAAAAGAAGTCCTGTGCTAAAGAGAAAAACAATCCCAATGACAAAGATTTTAACATGTATTTTACAAATGAAATGCCTCAATGAATCTTTTTTTTTTTTTAATTTATGAACGGTTTTCAAAAGCTTTATTGGTGAATTTTCACAAGTTAAAGCGCTACACAGAAATTAATAAATTTAATTGTGTAAGCAGGATGTGTGTATTATTCTTATTATTTAATTACAGTTGTTTTAGCTAATTTCAATGTATTTTATTTACATGGGCTATTATTTATTTTATTATGTGTTTATATTTTACAAATTCTGAATTCAGAATTAAAAAATCAATTGCATTGCAAAACTTTCTTACCTCAAGTGATGAAAGCGAAGCAGTGAAGAAATCAGTGTCCACTTTTTCACCAGCTGCCAGTGAACCTTATTTTTGTTAGACAATTCTTCCTTACAGCAAAGTCCTTGTTCACCTTACTTCCTTTCTTGTTGGTGTAAAATCTAAAGTGTGTCCACATGTGTGATTTGTAGCAATATTTTTGTCACTTTTTCCTCCACTGTTCCCACAAAGCTTTTTTATCTTTTTTCAACCCGCTTGGACCTTCCTCTTTTCTTCTCTAAACGACTTGTACGCACTTTACCTTCACCGCCTCTCTTGAGCGCCCCTAGTGGACCGCCAAGGAATTGCTCAACAAACATTGAGAAGTTTACAGCATCCAATGGCCAATATGTCAAATAAAAGTATCGATACTTGGCGGGAGCATATCGATAACCAATCGGGTTGCAAAATATCGCGATATATCGCTGTATCGAGATATTGTCACACTCTTACTGCTGAGTGTGCCAGTCCATTTTTTCCCCCTCAAATGCACGTTTGATTGGCTGATGACACACACACACAAACACACCCCCATACACACTCACAGCCCCAGCCTCATGCTGCCTCCTCCACCCCCTTCGAAGAGGAGGAATATTAGTTGTTTTTTTTACCAGCTGCAGCCACTGTATTTAATGTAAAAAGACGTCAATGTTGTGGAGGTGGGGAACACACCACTAATTTTGCTACTGAAAGTCCAACCTGTATCAGCGTTAGCATAACATTAAACTGTGTGAATTTGCTAACCTGCAAAACTTGAGTAGGAAGCTGCTTAGAAAGAAGTGTCCTCCGGTAAGTATTTTCTACTGTTAACGTTAATTAAACTGTGAGAAATGCAGTGAACCGAGGTTCATCCCTTTCTCTCCTATTTTCATTTTTATTTTATTTATGTGGTTTTAAAGCAGCGCAAAGGCGATTTCTTTTTTTGTTGTTGTTGTTGAGTTAGGCTGTGCTTGTGGACAAAAGCAGTAGTGTCTTACTTGAAGGAAGACTGAATTTTTATTTGTCCCTGACTAAGAGTTTTTTTGTTATTTCTAATGTATATTTATATATATATTGTATTCATTTCTTAACAATGTTGAGTGGTCTTAAGACACGTTTATTTTTTTGCATTCCTGGATAGTTAAGAGATTATTAACTCATTCACTCCCAGCCATTTTCACCGGTGCAACCCCCTTTGCTCCGTTTTACTGGATTTTGACTGATTTTGCAAGGCCCAAAGAAAATTCAGTTTTATTGCTATATAAACATGGAACCCACCTTCTTTCAGCAGGAAAAAAAGTTAATATCTTTTTCCATTCTTTAGAAATCAGCATTAGAAAATAGCTTAGTTTAAGCAATTTTCGAAGTTCTGATGAAAAAACAGAAATTGAGCTTTTTGTGAAAGCATACATGATGAACATAACTTTGTTTTTTTTGCTTTAGTTACATCCCAAACATCTGAATAACGTTTTCCTTTTACAAAATAACAGAAACAACAACAAATAGAGCTATTGATAGCAAAGTAACAATTTATTTACACAAGACTAACTGAGATGACGCTGTTGTGGCCGCGACATCCGGGTTAACTTTTCCCTCATCGCCACCTGTCTCATAAAGATGGATTTTTTTTGAGTCCCTGCGGGATCTGCTCGGCGAGCAGCACGGACTCAAAGACATCGTCCGCTGCATTGGTGGTCCCAATTGTTCTGCTCGGTCGTCCAGCAGTTGGTATCCAGGGCGTCCTCTCTGTTGTTCTGCTCGGTCGTCCGCCGCCTGGCATCCTTCTGCCGGTGCCCCGGCCGTTCGTTGCCGTTGAATCGGGTTGCGGGTCTTACCATATGCACTACTGCCCTCCAATGACCAGTTTTATTGCTTTAAAATGGATTTTCAGCTTTGTAGCTCAGTTGAATCACAGCCCAGAGATGTCTCTTATGAAAAAAAAAAAAAAACATGGAGAAAAAACGATTGGGACCTTGAAACAATTAAAAATAGAACGTATTTATACGTGTATGGGAGCAAATGAGATACTCAGGTGCGCCTTATAGTCTGAAAATTACGGTACATTATATTCTAGAAATGTGTATAGACTGAAAAGAGTTGTCAACAAATAATACAAAATTAAAAAAGAACTAATTTAATGTATTATTTTTTTAGGTTTATGAAACAGTAGTTCAAAAACCATGATAACAAAACAACCATAAAATTTAATCAAAAGCAGGATAAAAGTGTAAAAAATTAGGTCAAAATAGAACACATATGAGGATCATGGCAGGTAAGGAAGAGTAGACAGGTGTGTTTTGAGTCTTGATTTGAAAAGTGAGAGGGTGGATATATTGCAAAGATCGGGGTGTCGGGAGTTCCAGAGCTTTGAGGCACAGTGACTAAAAGCTCTGGAACCTGTCACACTTGGACAGAATGAAGCAGACTCAGGTGCAGAATTCAGTATTTTATTAACTTAAATGGTCAGAGGCAGGAACAAACTGAGGACGCTCCAGGAGGATGAAATAACGGGCTATTAAACAAAATGATACAAACAAGAAACGAGCGTCAGGCAAAATGCAACAAAGGCATGAGGCATAAAAAAACAATAAACTGAAATAGAACACTATGAACAAACTTACTATGTACAATAACTGGGGCTATGAATGCTGGCTGTAACATCAACGAAGGGCGAAGAGACTTTGGTGTGGCAAACAATTTAAGCACATGAGGAATGGGCCACAGGTGGGAACAATAGGTAATCACAATCAGAGACAGGTGAGGGAGGAAGGGTGACTGGTGTAAACAAAGGTGAAGCTTCAAAATAAAACAGGAAGAGACATCAATATACCTAGACAGGACAACCGTCACCCAGGCGTGACTGAACCAAAGGCAAATCATTCTAGTTAGAAAACACAAACTGTATTGAATTATGTGTAGTGTGTGCTACAGCTGGATGCCCTTTTCTCCGGTTACAAGGGTAGATGATTATAGGCGATGATTAAATTAAGTCTTTCAGGGGACCTTTCAGTTTTATTCTCGCACGGGAGGATTCCAAATTTCATTGTGGATGAACATTTTGTTTGCGTGCTTGGGTTTTGTCAATAAAAGAAACAATTACAATCACAGCACAGCATTACAAATCATTGCATCAGTCTGGCAATGGCGTCACTTCCGCTCATTAATATTCATGACGTCAGCTAATGTTGCTAAGGGGGGGGGGGGGGGCGCTATCGTTTCTCTCCCATAGGAAATGAATTGAAATCGTGTTACGAAGGTGAAGATGTTTACAGAGCTAAACCTACCTATTCTGTCCAAAAATGATGTCCCTGGCGCCGAACATACAAATGTTCAGTTAAAACCAGTCGGTGTTATTTGTCCATATTCTGCCTTTTTTTTTTTTTTTTTTTTTTTTTTTTAAAGTTTTTTTTCAGTGTTTCATCAAAGAAAAAGCATTGGAAAAATTACACTAGGGAGCTAATATTTCCCCAGGATAGTAAAAACATGTAAAGATTGAAGTGGCACCATGCTGCAATTTCTAACTGATTGCAAACAGGTTGGGGAAAGTCACACTAAATTCCTGTAATAATGCCATGTTCTGGCTCATTGACTCCCATTATAATCATAATTTTTGATATGCTGTAAACTTGATGTGTTATAATGCATTTTCCATGATTAGTGATGCAATCGCTTCTTTGGCAAGTCAAAAACATGGAAATAGAGAAATTTGTGTGTTGAAAGTCTTAACACCCACAAACCACTAGGGGACGCCAAAGGCCAATACATGAATTTGCTTGCGAAGAAATTCTGTTGTTATGACTTATGAACTTATTTGGGCCTCTACATCATATGAAATATTCAAATTTGACTATTTGCTATTAGAATAATACTGCTATTATTGTCCATAGGGGGCATTAAAAAAATAAAAACTATATACGTGTAGATACAGTGCCTTGCAAAAGTATTCGGCCCCCTTGAATCTTGCAACCTTTCGCCACATTTCAGGCTTCAAACATAAAGATATGAATTTTTTTTTTTTTTTGTCAAGAATCAACAACAAGTGGGACACAATCGTGAAGTGGAACAACATTTATTGGATAATTTAAACTTTTTTAACAAATAAAAAACTGAAAAGTGGGGCGTGCAATATTATTCGGCCCCTTTACTTTCAGTGCAGCAAACTCACTCCAGAAGTTTAGTGAGGATCTCTGAATGATCCAATGTTGTCCTAAATGACCGATGATGATAAAAAGAATCCACCTGTGTGTAATCAAGTCTCCGTATAAATGCACCTGCTCTGTGATAGTCTCAGGGTCCTGTTTAAAGTGCAGAGATCATTATGAAAACCAAGGAACACACCAGGCAGGTCCGAGATACTGTTATGGAGAAGTTTAAAGCCAGATTTGGATACAAAAAGATTTCCCAAGCTTTAAACATCTCAAGGAGCACTGTGCAAGCCATCATATTGAAATGGAAGGAGAATCAGACCACTGCAAATCTACCAAGACCCGGCCGTCCTTCCAAACTTTCTTCTCAAACAAGGAGAAAACTGATCAGAGATGCAGCCAAGAGGCCCATGATCACTCTGGATGAACTGCAGAGATCTACAGCTGAGGTGGGAGAGTCTGTCCATAGGACAACAATCAGTCGTACACTGCACAAATCTGGCCTTTATGGAAGAGTGGCAAGAAGAAAGCCATTTCTCAAAGATATCCATAAAATGTCTCGTTTAAAGATTGCCACAAGCCACCTGGGAGACACACCAAACATGTGGAAGAAGGGCCTCTGGTCCGATGAAACCAAAATTGAACTTTTTGGCCACAAGGCAAAACGATATGTTTGGCGTAAAAGCAACACAGCTCATCACCCTGAACACACCATCCCCACTGTCAAACATGGTGGTGGCAGCATCATGGTTTGGGCCTGCTTTTCTTCAGCAGGGACAGGGAAGATGGTTAAAATTGACGGGAAGATGGATGCAGCCAAATACAGGAACATTCTGGAAGAAAACCTGTTGGTATCTGCACAAGAACTGAGATTGGGACGGAGATTTATCTTCCAACAGGACAATGATCCAAAATATAAAGCCAAATCTACAATGGAATGGTTAAAAAATAAACGTATCCAGGTGTTAGAATGGCCAAGTCAAAGTCCAGACCTGAATCCAATCGAGAATCTGTGGAAAGACTGCTGTTCACAAACACTCTCCATCCAACCTCACTGAGCTCGAGCTGTTTTGCAAGGAAGAATGGGCAAGAATGTCAGTCTCTCGATGTGCAAAACTGATAGAAACATACCCCAAGCGACTTGCAGCTGTAATTGGAGCAAAAGGTGGCGCTACAAAGTATTAACGCAAGGGGGCCGAATAATATTGCACGCCCCACTTTTCAGTTTTTTATTTATTAAAAAAGTTTAAATTATCCAATAAATTTTGTTCCACTTCACGATTGTGTCCCACTTGTTGTTGATTCTTGACAAAAAATTAAAATTTTATATCTTTATGTTTGAAGCCTGAAATGTGGCGAAAGGTTGCAAGGTTCAAGGGGGCCGAATACTTTTGCAAGGCACTGTAGGTCTGATTCCACTGAACATTTTGAGTGATTGAAAGGGGGAAAAAAATCAGAAATGACTTAGTTATCACACTTCAAAGGAAAAGCCATACTTTGGACAAAATCACAAGAATTTAGTCAAAACAAAATAACGCACACTTGGAGATGGCTTGAGCGTCGAGGGCTGAAAATGACGAGAAAAAAAACGAGCGGACCTAAGAATAGCCTTAGCTTTTTAATCAACACCTTTTTCTTACGCGACTGACAATGACATTCTCCTGTTTCAACAATCTATCCTTTACCACCATATGCCCTGTATATTATATCATCTGGTTGTCTTAAGTTAACACTCTGATCGTTCTTTTGGGCAATTTACATTGATATTTTTGTGTAGCGATCACAATGCTACTCATTGACAGCCAACGAACACTTAATTTTTTCATTAATAACAAATCATAATTCTAAAATTTATTTACACCTCCCCCATACTAAAGTTGTTATTATTATTATTATTTTTACAACAGAAAAGGTAACAGTGGCAGTCAGATACCATTTTAATTCTTTCTCAGGTCCTTCATTGTCAGACAGGAGCAGCACGGCACAACGCCACACTAAATAATAAGTTAAAAATATCAAAATGGCTTACTTCTTTGTCCTCTGAAGGAGCATGCCAACCCAACAAAATGTTTAATGCATATGAAATGTGAATGGCTTTACCCTAGCTTCACCGAGCTGGCGTTAAAAGTAGAGCTGTCCCGACTAGTCGACGTTGTCGACATCATCGATGACGTAAAAGCGTCGACAGGCAAAACATACCGTCGACGGGTAATCACGGGTTGAAAAAAATTACATGCGGATAAAGTTTAGAATGGCGGGCGCTCGCGATGCAAGCGGTTGTTACTGGCAGTCTGGCACACCCAAGGGGGCCGCTGTTATTCTCAATGTGACCGGCATTGTAAGATTGAGCAGAGAGGAAGAAAGTGGGTGAGCGAGAGAGGGAGCGAGATAGGCGAGTTGAGAAAGTGCGCGGGTCGCGCTGAGTTAAGTGGCTGCATCCCCTACATTTTGTTTTGGTCAATAAAAATATCCATAAAAAGCCATCCGACGCCTCTCGGTGTTTTTATGCACGCCGCCGCCCTCCTGAGGAGGAAATCGGATGAACCAACGACAACTAGCCAAGTGAATCGCCGGTTCACTCCTCAATACGGCGAGGAGTTGAAAACACCGCCAATTACCAAAGAGGGCAGAATTGGTAACACGGTGAAAGCGGCATAAAGCCATAAAAGCGGACCAGAATAGCCAGAGCCTGGAATTATTTCAAGGAAAATATGGAGGGTGCCACTGTGTGTACTCTTTGCTAAGCTGAGCTCGCATACCACGGTAGCACGTCGACTATGAAAGAACACTTGAAGCGCCGTCACCTAAGTGTAATTTTCAAAGACAACAAGAAACAACAAGCTAGTGGATTGTAAATCCATACAACTTTCTAACGATTTTTTTTAAATGGAAGTTGCCTTTATGTGCGTCATATCAACATGCATTTTTATTTGATAAAATAATTAATATGATATATATATATATATATAAAATTATATAATATTTAATTTAATTATTATTTAATTTATTAGGATCATGGACGCTCCCACTTGGGGAAAATATATACATATATCCTGTATATACACAATAAAAATATATATTGAAGCAGCACTGGCCTGCTTACTGTATTCCATGACTGCACTAATGTTAGTTACTTTATATTAATAAAGAATTTAGGTGTTCCGAAATGTTTTTTGTGAATTAATAAGCTTCAACAAAAATTTCATTATTAAAGTAGTAAAAAAAAAAATTATTAGTCGACTAATCGTAAAAATAGTTGGCTCACTAATTGGAAGGAAATTAGTCGTTTGGGACAGCCCTAGTTAAAAGTCCGCGCAAGTTGATTAATTCTTCTCATTTTTTCCTCCGTGTTTTGGATTTCGGGACATGTATGAAGAAAACATCCTTCATATGTCATAATGTCTAAAGTCGTTTCTACAAGTTTCATAGCAGCAGTGTTTGATCGGCATGTTCCTTTTTGAAACATTACTGGAGAAAAGTAGCAGAATTAACATTGTTTCTATGCGAGAGGGGGGGGTCTATAACTTTCGCTTTACGTCCGCTTTACGATGCGACGTCACGGTCTAAAATAGCATTCGTGCGGGACGCTATTATACATGAGCGATCTTTCGACCAAATGAAGGTACTTGGGGATATGAAAACATGGGAGGTGCTGTACTCAACTTGTGCCATTAGGTTGCCTAATACCTGCACAAACTGCATGAATAACAAACTTTGCATTTCTATATTGGCAAACTGACTATGAATAGTAATGGAATGTACCATGTGAGCTGCAACTGAAGGACAGTTAAGAACAAAGCCATTCATGTTATTTTTTCTTTTCCCACAAACATCTATATTAGGGTGAGACATCAAATTGAAAAGATTGTGATTGTAAGGTGTTCTTGTGACTGAATCTAGCAGGAGACAGGTTTTTCTCCGTGTGGGTTTTTTTGTGTGATGTTAAGGTGTTCTTGTGACTGAATCTTTGACCACAATCTGTGCAGGAAACAAATTTTTCTCTGTTGTGGGTTCTTTCGTGTGATTTTAAATTTGACCTTTGAGCGAATCCTTGACCACAAACTGAGCATGTAAAAGGTTTTTCACCTGTGTGGGTTCTTTCGTGTGTTGTCAAGTGTTGCTTTAGAGCGAAACTTTTACCGCAAACTAAGCAGGAAAAAGGTTTTTCTCCCGTGTGGGTTCTTTCGTGTACTTTTAAGGTACTACTCTGACAGAATCTTTGACCACAAAATGAGCAGGAAAAAGGTTTTTCTCCTGTGTGGGTTCGTTCATGTAATTTTACGGTGTTCCTATGCCTGAATCTTCGACCACAAACTGAACAGGAAAAAGGTTTTTCCCCGGAGTGGGTTCTCGCGTGTGATTTTAAGTTTGGCTTTTGAGCGAATCTTAGACCACAATCGGAGCAGGAAAAAGGTTTTTCTCCCATGTGGGTTCTTTCATGTAATTGTAAGGTGTTTTTGTGACTGAATCCCTGAGCACAAACTGAGCAGGAATAAGGTTTTTCTCCCGTGTGGGTTCTTTTGTGTATTTGTAAGAAGTTCTTGCGACTGAATCTTTGACCACAAACTGAGCAGGAAAAAGGTTTTTCGCCAGTGTGGGTTTGTATGTGTTCTGTTAAGCTGCTCTTGCGACTGAATTTTTGACCACAAACTGAGCAGGAAAAAGGCTTTTGACCCGTGTGGGTTCGTGTGTGATCTGTTAAGCTGCTATTGCGACTGAACCTTTGACCACAAACTGAGCAGGAAAACGGTTTTTCTCCCGTGTGGGTTCTTTCGTGTAATTTTAAGGCGCACTTGCGACTGAATCTTTGACCACAAACTGAGCAGACAAAAGGTTTTTCACCAGTGTGCCTCCTCATATGCCTAAGACAACTTTGCTTAGTAGCAAAGGTTTTCCCACACTGAGAGCATTTGCATTTGTCGTCACTGTCGGCTTTCTTATGACCTTCATCATCACTGTCAGGCGAGTGTGACATGGCGTCTTCGCTATCTGATAATGGAGCGGTGAATCTGTCCGCTTGCAGTCCTTTGGTTGAGTTGCAGCTGCTGCTGCTGCCGATCGAAGGCTCCGCCCCTCTGCTGATCTCAATCAGACCATCTTCACTCTTCAAGGGCTCACCAGTCGCCCTGCTGATACCTTCCTCCTCTTTAACATAAGGCAGCGCTTCCTCCTCCTCCTGTTTGATTGGAAGCTGCTTTTGTTGACAAGGCTCTGGCTGCTCCTCCTCTTTGATTTGGGGGAGCTCAACATCCTCTTTAACGCCATGAGATTCTGGCTCCTGCCGCTCAGCCCTAAGATATTCTCTGAAAGCTGCAAGACACAAGAAACCCATTGAAACATTTTATGGACCACCAATGCGTCATCAGCCAAGTTTTGTGCAAAACGTGGAGAACACCAGTGATCCCTCGCAACATTCACGGATCACGTTTCGCTGATTCAGTACGTCGCGCGGATTTAAAAGGTATTCATAAAAAAAAAAAAAAAAAAAAAAAAGTTAATCAGCCACTTGGCCCTACAAACATGCAGAACCAAAAATGTCACTCCCAGCTTGTGTTGTTTTGGCAGCCATTTTAATCTTCGTCTTAGTCATTTTGACGAAAATACTTATTAGTCTTAATCATATTTTAGACATTTCTAAATGTGTTCATTTTCGTCTAGTTTTAGTCGACATTTCTCAAAATGTTTTCGTCTATGAACTTTAAAATTTTTGTCCATGAATAAAGGTTTCCAACACTTTTGAAAAAACATTGACAGACGAGTACATAATTGTCGAGTCTAAAAGGACGTCACCATTTTCGTGATGAAAATACACATTCAGCAGGAAAACAGAACATTATTTGCAACTAGAAACTGCCATTTCTGGAGAAATTACTCTGGGTCTTTGCTGTGTGGAGATACAGATCTTAGCCCCGCCCAGGTTGGTTTGGGGACATTTCGGGGAGAATATCTGGTCACTTCCCATTGATCTAGGAACATTTGGGGGGCGTGGCTGGTCATATCAGGTATTTTGGAGACAATTGGGGGCGTGGCCTAGTCATCACGTCATTTGGGGACATTTGGGGTCATGTCTGATTGACATCTGGTCATTTCCTGTTGATTTGGGGACAGTGTTTTATTTGCCATTGAAAATAAATGGGAAAAAATTTGGACGTCCATGGCCGTCAATGGCACCGACTTACGTAGGCGTCAACGAAATCCAAGTACATTGGCATCAATAGAATGGACAAACATGCCCGTCAATGGCATTAAACAAAGTAAATGTCATTGGAAATGAATGGGAAATTTGGACGTCCATGGCTGTCAATGGCAGCGTCCTCCATAAGCGTCAATGGAATCGGGGACATTTGGGGGACACGTTCTATTGATATCTGGTCATTTCCTTTTGTTTTGGGGACATTGGATTTTTTGCCATTGAAAATGAATGGGAAAAAAATTTGGACGTCTATGGCCGTCAATGGCATCGACATCCATATACTTCAATGGAATCCAAGTACATTGGCATCAATAGAAATGACATACATGGCCGTCAATGGCATCGGTCTAAATTGGCCTCAATGCAAAGTTAATGCCATTGGAAATGAATGACAAATTTGGACGTCCATGCCCGTCAATGGCACCGACTTATATATGCCTCAATGGAATCCGAGTACATTGGCATCGATAGATCCGACATACATGGCCGTCAATGGCATCAATGCAATGTAAATTTCATTGGAAATTCCTTTGAAAGTAAATTGGGAAATTTGAACGTTGCATCCCATTTAAAATGAAAGGAAACGTTTTTGGCTAATTTCCGGGGAACCGTAAATTTTTTCCAAATTCTGTAAACAATTTTTATCCCCCTCACCGTCCCGGAATTTTTGATGTCTAAATTATGTGATTTGGTCAAAAATTGTAGGACTAGATACTAGGGGTGTAATGGTACACAAAAATCTCTGTTCGGTACGTACCTCGGTTTTGAGGTCACGATTAGGTTCATTTTCGGTAAAGTAATAAAACAAAATGCAAAATATAAATGTGCTAGTTACTTATTACATACTTTTGTGCTTTCAACAATAGGAACAGCAGCCTATACAAAGCTAGAATTCTGCTCAAAAAGCAGCGGGTATTTAAAGGTAATAATCCAACAACAATTTGCCTTTCAGACCCCGCGTATTGGTCAGCTTTCTTTCTGAAAGAAAGAAGAAAAAAGAAGTCCTGTGCTAAAGAGAAAAGCAATCCCAATGACAAAGATATTAACATGTATTTTACAAATGAAATGCCTCAATGAATTATTCTCATGAACGGTTTTCAAAAGCTTTATTGGTGGATTTTCTCAAGTTAAAGCGCCACACAGAAATTCATAAATTTAATTGTGTAAGCAGGATCTGTGTATTATGCTTATTTAATTACAGGTGTTTTAGCTCATTTCAATTTATTTTATTTAAATGGGCTATTATTTATTATGTGTTTGTATTTTACAAATGTGATGTAGCATTCATTTATATTGTATATTTTATGTTGTATAACTTTAGTTCCTATGTGAATATTAGTTCCTACTTGTTTTGTTGTGGTAGAAGGGTTTTGTATTGAACACAGGGCCGTATTGGTTATTATTATAGCAGAAAAGACAACTGTAAATCAACAAAGACAAGTCAACTGTGCCCCAATCTACCACTCAAGAGATCTGATGGACTCAAAAAGTGGGTTACGATTGCATATTAGTTTGAAAATCGACCGGTGTTCTGCCAAAATGTGCTACATCGGCGAAACGTTGTCGAATTTAGTCATTCGACATTAGTCAAATTTGACACCCAAAATGCGGTCTAAACTTGTTTTGTTTAGATGCATACAGGAATAACGTACTAAAAGAATGCCTGCAGAAAATACTCAAATGTACAGTGCCTTGCAAAAGTATTCGGCCCCCTTGAATCTTGCAACCTTTCGCCACATTTCAGGCTTCAAACATAAAGATATGAAATTTAATTTTTTTGTCAAGAATCAACAACAAGTGGGACACAATAGTGAAGTGGAACAACAGTGAGGATCTCTGAATGATCCAATGTTGTCCCAAATGACCGATGATGATAAATAGAATCCACCTGTGTGTAATCAAGTCTCCGTATAAATGCACCTGCTCTGTGATAGTCTCAGGGTTCTGTTTAAAGTGCAGAGAGCATTATGAAAACCAAGGAACACACCAGGCAGGTCCGAGATACTGTTGTGGAGAAGTTTAAAGCCGGATTTGGATACAAAAAGATTTCCCAAGCTTTAAACATCTCAAGGAGCACTGCGCAAGCCATCATATTGAAATGGAAGGAGCATCAGACCACTGCAAATCTACCAAGACCCAGGCGTCCTTCCAAACTTTCTTCTCAAACAAGGAGAAAACTGATCAGAGATGCAGCCAAGAGGCCCATGATCACTCCAGATGAACTGCAGAGATCTACAGCAGAGGTGGGAGAGTCTGTCCATAGGACAACAATCAGTCATACACTGCACAAATCTGGCCTTTATGGAAGAGTGGCAAGAAGAAAGCCATTTCTCAAATATATCCATAAAAAGTCAAGTTTGCCACAAGCCACCTGGGAGACACACCAAACATGTGGAAGAAGGTGCTCTGGTCAGATGAAACCAAAATTGAACTTTTTGGCCGCAATGCAAAACGATATGTTTGGCGTAAAAGCAACACAGCTCATCATCCTGAACACACCATCCCCACTGTCAAACATGGTGGTGGCAGCATCATGGTTTGGGCCTGCTTTTCTTCAGCAGGGACAGGGAAGATGGTTAAAATTGACAGGAAGATGGATGCAGCCAAATACAGGAACATTCTGGAAGAAAACCTGTTGGTATCTGCACAAGACCTGAGACTGGGACGGAGATTTATCTTCCAACAGGACAATGATCCAAAACATAAAGAATCTGTGGAAAGAGCTGAAGACTGCTGTTCACAAACACTCTCCATCCAACCTCACTGAGCTCGAGCTGTTTTGCACGGAAGAATGGGCAAGAATGTCAGTCTCTCGATGTGCAAAACTGATAGAAACATACCCCAAGCGACTTGCAGCTGTAATTGGAGCAAAAGGTGGCGCTACAAAGTATTAACGCAAGGGGGCCGAATAATATTGCACGCCCCACTTTTCAGTTTTTTATTTGTTAAAAAAGTTTAAATTATCCAATAGATGTTGTTCCACTTCACGATTGTGTCCCACTTGTTGTTGATTCTTGACAAAAAATTAAAATTTTATATCTTTATGTTTGAAGCCTGAAATGTGGCGAAAGGTTGCAAGGTTCAAGGGGGCCGAATACTTTTGCAAGGCACTGTAGTTATATCAAATAAGGACGGTTTAAATGCGCTACGTGACTAATGTTGTCAACTGCTTCAAAGCCAACACAAAAAACACAATGGTTAAAAGTATGAGAGGGTAGTACATGCAAAAAGTATCTTTGAGGCAGTGAAAAGGTTCTAAATAACTAAATAAAAACAAAAATACTGCGTACTCGCCGCTTCTAACCGATGTGCGCATGCGTGTGGATGCATGCGCAAGCGCACTGAGCATCGTGTAGACGTTTCGCCGCGTAGTAAGGAATGGCCGAACACCAGATCCACCGTTATTTTGTCACGAGTGACTTCCGGTCTGCTAGCTAGTAGTACTGACGCAGGAGGGCCGCGTCTCGCGTCAAATAATAAACTCTCCCGTTCTTTTCGCGTGCATCGCATTGAGCCGCTTCTGGGACTCGTCTAACATGCGGCCGCACTGCGACTGGTGTGCATTGGCTGATTGACTTTAACTGCCGCATTTCACTGCGTTCTCGAGGCAGCCACGTTGTCGCGCCGTTGACGTTTCTTGGTGTCCTACCGTGTTGGTCCTCATTATAGTAGAGAAGACCGAGTAAATATAATTAACACAAAGAAACTGTAACCCGATCGACTCACAGCCTCGAAAAGAAAGCGTTCCGGTCGTTTTGATATTCGAACGGTGCCGATCAGTCAAACGGTTCGGGCTGTGCGGCGCGCGAAGAAATCCCATTAAAAAAAAAAAAAAAAAAAAAAAAAAAACAGAATAGCATTATCTATCTAAGAATAACACTAACCATCTATCTATTAATTAAACTCACCTGGACACCACGAACTGTATCTGAAATGTTTTCCTAAAGTTTAAAAAGACACCTAGTCACCACGCTAAATGCTAATGCGACCACAATGCTAAGCTACAAGTTAGTTTAGTGTGTAATGATCACTCAGCAAAGACCTTTAAAGTGCACGTGACACGAAAAAGCATGTTTATTTCATAACGCGCGGTAAGCCTGAACGATATATCGTTTAAACATTGCCATCGCGATGTTCGCTTGCACGATAGTCCCATCGCAAGCCCGTGCGATAGTTTTTATTTTTTTTAATCCACATATGCCTTGCACAGCCTCATACCCTCCCTCTCCCAGCCCTTTGATCCTCTCAGTCACTGCAGCACTTGCTTCTTCAAGTTGACGATGCTCGTTGTCTTTGATCTTGCCAAAGAACAAGACGTTGGAGACATATAAAATAAATGCCAGAAGTGATCATGAGGAGTTTGAAATTTTGACATGTCACTCCAAGAGTCACAGTTAAGGTAGATAAACAGAAGCATTTAATAAAGCCAGCCATTTTTCTACTACAGTACTTTATCCTTGTTAAAAAATGATTTGTTGGACAGTTATGTTAAAAACTGATAATAATTATGACATTTGAAGTGCTTAAAAATCATTTATTTATATACATTTTGTAAATCAATTTGGGGGAAAAAGTGAGAAAAAAACATGTCTTATAGACCCTACCCACCGACGTCACAAAATCACGTGCTCGCTGTATGGTTCCGCCCTCTTGTCCGTCATTTTGTGTCTGTATTATCAATGGTCTCAATTGATCGAGCAATTTATAATGCATTTCATGGAAGACCCGGTGCTTTCGGATGCCGTAAACTCACTTGATGCGTTGCATAAAAGGCGTTATGTGGAAAAGCTTCAGTTTATCCATTCGCCAGATCCATATTTGATGCCTAAATCGATGTTTTTCGACCCGCTGTCTCCGCTGTATTTGCCTGACATCTGCTAGCTACCCTGATATGTACAACTATCTTGTCCACACAAAATCAGCCTATTCTCACGAAAGTTTGAAAAACTTTAAGAGCTTGGAGGCTTATAAATACTTCGTTGCTGGTTGGGTGAAACAGGTCCTCGTCCACGAAAATTCGGCAGGAATCTATCTTGTGCTTGGAAAGGTGAGTTACCAAATTTTCAATTCAAAATCTTTTGTTATTGCTAACATCCACTGTCAAGTCTAATGTATTTCATGTCGTTTGTCAATGGAGTTAGGGCTTTTAATGTTTATATGGTTTAGCGATAGCACTCTCACTACATACATACGTGTATGTTGTCGGCGATTAGCCTAGCAATGATCTTAATTGTGGTTGTCAGCCCAAAACCCTCTAAATATATATTAAATGCATCTTACCAGATATAAAATGACTACTACATAATCTGTGGTAATCGTTTGGAGCCCAGTTTTCTTGTCGAATTGCAGCAGCCCATCTCGCTCTCTTCTCTCCGGGTCTCTCGGAATCCGGTAGAACTTCAAGTTTCTCAGTCTTCTCCGTCTATCTTCTCTGTTATTGCAACCGACCGCCACACACGCCTTCACCATTTTGATTATTAATGTTAACGAGCAGAAAAACACGTCGTAAATAGGAGGAATGTACGTAGCCGTAACAGGTAAACATGATGTGTTGACGGACAATTGGGCGGCACCAGTCAGGAGGAAGGAGTTGTGACGTCACGTGGGTAGGGTCTATATGTATCTCTTTCCAATGCTAAATTTGAATAAATACATTGAGCACAAAAAACACACACACACAAAAAAAAAAAAAAAAATTGGGGGGGGGTGCGCTACTCCGTGGTTTTTCACTTATCGCGGCGGGTTCTGGTCCCCATTAACCGCGAAAAACGAGGGATCACTGTACACTGTGGTGACGGTGAGTCATCCAAAGTCTTTCCAAACAGCTATTCAAGTCATCTAGTGAAAATTTCTTAAAAAAAAAAAAAAAAAAATTAATATCGCAATATAATATCGCAATATATCGCAAACCCCCCAAAAATTGTAAGAATTGTTTTTTCCAATATCGTTCAGGCCTAACGCGTGGTATTTTATGCTCCTGAATGATATTTGGATGTGTGTGGAAGCGATCGCTATATTTATTTAGTTTTTTGAATCCCGCGGCATGAAAATGAGTGACTTCCGGCTTCGGTCTTGCATTGAGGGGGAGGGCGCTGCTACGTGTATGGATGAAGGCGTCCTCTTCACTATACAGCCGTACTGTTGTGTATGAGGACTAAGGATTCAGCTGATTTTGCGGATTAATACGTTTATTTTTCGCATCACGCCAGCCAAACGGCTGCAGAAAAATCTTTCTGTATGAGGGAGAGGCGTGTGCGCCTTTTTGGAGTTTCAAAAGGTTCCCATTCACCTTGGATATTGGCCAAAACAAGCCCTACTACTGTGGGACCATTGGACTTACGAGGAAGTGAGTAAACATCGTGTTTTGTATTATGTCAAATACTGGGATCATTTTAATATGTAGGTGGCTTGCATTTTGTGGCTGACATGCATGCGGGGCGGCTATTTTTCGGGACAACACCGGCGGCTTGCCGCACATCCACCCGCCGGGAGAGCACTATATCCGGCTTATTGTGCTCATGTGCCCGGTGTTCTGTCAAATTTTCCGACCCATCAGAAATCGCAACTTTGAGTTAAAAATAGCCGCGAATACAGCGATTACAAAGTAAACACTACAAACTTTCTTTAAATTAAAGGGCAACTGAAGACCTTTCCGGATTTTGGTGCAATTTTACGAATATAAACTTTCGACAAGTTCGTCAAAACAACCATGACATTATCAAGACGTAATTGTAAGGATAATTTGCGTTTTTTTTTTTTTAGTTTTTTTGCACTCAGTTAATGGTCCCTTCACAAACTCGGAAGTGTGACATAGATTCCCCGACGCAACAGAGAAGACTATCCACAGCTAGCATAGCAGCAACAACGATGTCAGTGATATTTCCACCAAAGGTAACCATTCAGGATCGCTCTTTCGTGATGCTACCGATGGCAAAGGCTACCAGGAAAGATGAACTACAATTAATCCCTACATGTTTGAACCTGAGGCGTCAGATGACGGCGATTTACTTGACACAGCAGATGTCGTCATGACGCCAATTGACAGCTCGACACTTCACGAACGGGAGAGTGAGTGGTAAGCCTAAATCCAGCATCGTGTTTTTTTTATTTTAGAGAATGCGATTACATGGTTGTATATTTTTCCATGCTCTCCACATAGGTAAAACTGGATATTAGGTAATGGGACAGCTGCTATCGATCTAAATATGGTAAAGCTAGCCCAAATGTGGCTAAATGAATGATATGTTATTGATTTTTCAAAATAAATGAGGTGTTGCTGCAAACCGTCAAGTAATTACCCTTCCAAGAGTATGCCTATGTGGTCAGGAGATCCCAGACGTGAGAGCCAAACTTGAGGAAGCTGAAGCACTGACAGGGGCATGAATTACATTAAAAAAAATAAAACCATAAATTGTAAACAACATTGACACATTTTGTTGACTTTTTAATGTATTCTATTGGTATATAATATATTGTAATTATATTACATTCTGAAAAAAAAATAAAAAATTAATAGGCCACAATAATAAATGATACCAGATTTATGTTGAATCAGCATCAGCTTTCGCTGTCAGATTGTGATACAACATATAAACTAAGTTATAAGCTCACAATGGCACACATCAAAGAACATAAATTTAGTAAGCAACACAAAGTTACGATAGCAACGGACTAGCGCAACATTGAAAAATGATAATGGCAGTGGGAAATATGTATTACTCTTTTCTGTAGCATTAAGTGTTCTTTATACAAAGATAAAGCATTATCATTAAAATATGAAGGTAACTAGATTTTTCTTTAAAAAAATGTGTACTGTATATATGACTAGTTTATGATTTCACGTCATCAAAATTTGCTACATGTATTTCTCCTAAGTCATCGTCATCTGATGTCGCAGACGGAAGAAATTCAGCATCTGACAGGCCTCATACGATCTCTTCAGTCGTCATCGCTGGACACCGCATCACTTGGGTCATCATGTGACTTGACCCACTCTCTCTTGATTTTGGGAAACTGGGTGGCGACTGACTTGCAACGCTTTTTTCATCATGTTGAGGGTTTCCGCCGCTTAATTTTTTATGTTTGGCTTCCTGGAGAAAAGAAAAAAAAATCACAGCAGCATGAAAACATTGGATGAATCCTAATTTTAATTTAATATTTTTTAATAATAATTTCTTGGTGATCAAATAATAATGCCCCAGTCAAAGCAGCATCTTTTTGATGCTATTGTTCCCTCTTCAAATAGGCAGACCTTGATGTTGAAGTACAATAGTTATTGCTTTATTGAGATGTATTTGATACATTAGGGCCTGGCAGGTGGACTTCATACAGTGGGGAAAACAAGTATTTGATACCCTGCCAGTGGGTTTTCCCATTGGCAGGGTATCAAATACTTGTTCTCCCCACTATATTTACCCTGTGACAGGCCAAAAAACAACGAGCCAAGGACCTATTTGGTGCTGGGGACATTTGAATTTACATAATACCAATTGATATAGTAATAAAATCACATGAGTAGACCTGTGCGCAAACCTATCTACTTATGACAGGGCAACAGCAACAACAACAAAAAATGTCGCGCTTCAACAAACAGGCAGTAGGAGTCCCCCTCGTTTATCAACAGAAGTGCATCAAATTTTAGAATCAGAAAGGTACAGTTGTGGTCAAAAGTTTACATACACTTGTGAAGAACATAATGTCATGGCTCTCTTGAGTTTCCAGTTATTTCTACAACTCTGATTTTTCTCTGATAGAGTGATTGGAACAGATACTTCTTTGTCACAAAAAACATTCATAAAGTTTGGTTCTTTTATGACTTTATTATGGGTGAACAGAAAAAAGTGATTAAATCTGCTGGGTCAAAAATATACATACAGCAGCGCTAATATTTGGTAACATGTCCCTTGGCCATTTTCACTTCAATTAGGCGCTTTTGGTAGCCATCCACAAGCTTCTGGCAAGCTTCTGGTTGAATCTTTGACCACTCCTCTTGACAGAATTGGTGCAGTTCAGTTAAATCTGATGGCTTTCTGACATGGACTTGTTTCTTCAGCATTGTCCACAAGTTCTCAATGGGGTTTAAGTCAGGACTTTGGGAAGGCCATTCGAAAACCTTAAATCTAGCCTGATTTAGCCATTCTATTACCACTTTTGATGTGTGTTTGGGGTCATTGTCCTGTTGGAACACCCAACTGCGCCCAAGACCCATTCTTCGGGCTGATTACTTCAGGTTATCTTGAAGAATTTGAAGGTAATCCTCCTTCTTCATGATCCCATTTACTCTCTGTAAAGCACCAGTTCCATTGGCAGCAAAACAGCCCCACAGCATAATACTACCACAACCGTGCTTGACGGTAGGCATGGTGTACTTGGGGTTAAAGGCCTCACCTTTTCTCCTCCAAACATATTGCTGGGCATTGTGGCCAAACAGCTCGATTTTTGTTTTGTCTGACCACAGAACTTTCCTCCAGAAGGTCTTATCTTTGTCCATGTGATCAGCAACAAACTTCAGTCGAGCCTTAAGGTGTCGCTTTTGGAGCAAGGGCTTTCTTCTTGCACGGCAGCCTCTCAGTCCATGGGGATGCAAAACACGCTTGACTGTGGACACACTGTGGACACTGACACCTGTGTTCCAGCAGCTTCTAATTCTTGGCAGATCTGCTTTTTGGTGATTCTCAGTTGAATCTTCACCCTCCTGACCAATTTTCTCTCAGCAGCAGGTGATAGCTTGCGTTTTCTTCCTGATCGTGGCCGTGACAAAACAGTGGCATGCACTTTATACTTACAAACAATTGTTTGCACTGTTGCTCTTGGGACCTGCAGCTGCTTTGAAATGGATCCAAGTGACTTTCCTGACTTGTTCAAGTCAATGATTCGCTTTTTCAGATCCATGCTGAGCTCCTTTGACTTTCCCATTGTAGCGTTTGTGGGCGTTTGCATCCAATGAGCCCTATTTAAATGGCCTCAGAGAAGTCAAAATTGCTAATTCGTGTTGCTGTATGAATATTTTTGACCCAGCAGATTTGATCACTTTTTCTGTTAACCCATAATAAAGTCATAAAAGAACCAAACTTCATGAATGTTTTTTGTGACAAAGAGGTATCTGTTACAATCACTCTATTGGAGAAAAATCAGAGTTGTAGTAATAACTGGAAACTCAAGAGAGCCATGACATTATGTTCTTCACAAGTGTATGTAAACTTTTGACCAAAACTGTAAGGGTCAACTTACGTCTTACGTCAAGGTTGCATTGTTGTAGGTTTTCAAAGCTGTCGTGGCTGAAATGATGAAAACAATGAGCCGATTGGGGACCTGTATGCATGCTCAAAAACGGTTCAAACCTTTGCAGGAGAAGTTTTTTTGGACCACTCATAGAGTCTCGAGTCTTCCTGTCAGCAATTCATCACTACACATCGAGATGGCATGACAAATCCCGCGAGTAAAACCCAGAAAATATTTGCAATATATGGCGAGGATAGCGTGGTGCTATATTTCCGTGTTCAGAGTGGTGACAAGGCTTCCTGGAAGTTACGTCATCAGGTAGCGGTCGGCAGGGCGGCGCGTCCCTCGTTGCTATGGTGTTGCTATGGCCATAACTCAAAAACTACGCGGTCAATTATTATTATTATTTTTTAATGTGACTTTTTAAGACAGCGAATGATGCATTTAATACAATTCAACTGAGTAAAACACTCAAGAGCGAAATCCGAAAAGCTCTTCAGTTGCCCTTAAAGGACTACTTACGTTTGATCATTGATAGGCATGTAAAAAGCTCTCCTCATGCACATTAGCTGCTTGTTAGCTGCACAAAACCTGCAGCCGCCCTCCTCCAGGGAACGAGCTGTAAATTGCTCTCTGGCGAAGACAATCGACAACCCAGTCGTCATGTCAAAACATCCGGGCTAGTTACGTGTGATTTTCCGCTTCGAAGACTTTGAAACATCACTCGGTTCGGGTTAGCATGTCAGCTAGCTGTCACGCCTCTTGGTTTGTTTACATTCTCCGAAGCCGGGTAAGGGAAATGACATATGTCCGATTTAGGTGTCATAAGATATCGTTCGGGAGGTGCGACAGTAAAGGTGAAGTTGACAGTTTTGACCATTATGGAGTAATTTTGCCATGTCATCCTGAATAAGTGCATTCTAATGATTTCATATTCAATTTAGCACAAGACTGTTATTTGTCATGACCATGCCATTTATTTAGCAATTGGGGAAAATACTTGGATAAAAAGAATATCCATTAAAAATATTGAAGTAAAGAGACAGAAATAATGACATTTTGCAGCGCTCTTCGTCGTGTTTTCCTCGTTGTGAATAGTTCCCCCTCGACGGGTTGACTGGTCCTTCTCAAGCCATTTATTTAGCAATTGGGGAAAATACTTGGATAAAAAGAATATCCTGTAAAAATATTGGAGTAGAGAGACTGAAACAATGACATTTTGCGGCTCTCTTGGTCGCGTTTTCCTTGTTCTGAATAATTCCCCCTCAATGGGCTGAATAGTAAAACCGATGAGCTCAGTCTCCCGCTGACGTCATCCACCTGTTGGGGACGCTAGAGCCCTATAATGGTAGGCGTGGCTAACCGGCAGGTTAAAAGACTAATTTCTCGTCATCTGCGCTTTGCCAAATTGTTGTATATCGTCGAATCGTCTCAAAATATGATTCTAATTCACATAATAATGCTATTTTAAGACTTTTTTTCTACTGTCGTATGCTCTTTAAAGGCTAAAGTAACATGGCATATCTAGCCACGATAAGAAAACAAAACTTACCAAGCAGCACCTGACACGTTTCACAAAAAGAGCCAGGAATGGGCACACGCTTACTCACCCGCCGGTGTTCTGTCAAAAACCAGCGAAACGAGCTCCAAGAAGCGAATTACTAAGTACTACTGTGCGCGGTGAAATTATATTTTATTCGTGCTTGTAAAACACATAACTGTTGTGATACTATATTCATTTGTGCTGTGATTCCCGTGTTGAGTCAAAATAAGCGGCAGGCTCTCGGATAGAGGCCCGCCCCTCGCATCGAGTCCCTCGTCCGCCTGAGGCGCGCTGTTTTCTGCTTGGGCTGAGGCCGGCCTGACGAGTGGTGGCCATGATTCTTGCTTCTTCAAGCTTTTCAGAAATACGCCATGGGTGTAGCCACTTGTCACTCAAACATGTCTGACCAACAGCGAAGAGCACCATTTGTGTCAAAATGATTCAATATATTACTGCAACAATTGATCGATTAACTCAAATAATTCGATTACAAAAAATCTTGAAATATATTTTTGCTGCTTCGGGGATTAAATTAGAGTGGTGTTGTAATGGTTTTGTTTTGAAAGTGTTTACATCCAGTTTTATTGATTTGGGCGAAATCACTGTCCTCTAGTGGCAATGGTGAATATGACATTTCATCAAACATGGCTGAATCCAGCTGCTCCTCGTTAAAGCCAAAATAGGAAATGTTTTTGTTTGACCTAATATATTTGTTTATGCATTCTTTATTTAGTTTAGAAGTATGTTTAATATTTTTTGTGAGAATATTTGATTTTTTAAAGAGCTTTTTAAAAAAAAAAGACTTTATAGCATTTAAGGAGCATACGGCAGGAGAAAAAAAAGCCTTAAATAGCATTATTATGTGAATTAGAATCATATTTTGAGACGATTCGACTATATACAACAATTTAGCAAAGCGCAGATGCCGAGAAATTAGTCTTTTAACCTGCCAGTTAATCACACCTACCATTATAGGGCTCTAGCGTCCCCAACAGGTGGATGACGTCAGCGGGACACTGAGCTCATCGGTTTTACTATTCAGCCCATTGAGGGGGAATTATTAAGAACGAGGAAAATGCGACGAAGAGAGCCGCAAAATGTCATTGTTTCAGTCTCTCTACGCCAATATTTTTACAGGACATTCTTTTTATCCAAGTATTTTTCCACAATAGCTAAATAAATGGCTTGAGAAGGACCAGTCAGCCCGTCAAGGGGGAAGTATTCACAACGAGGAAAACGTGACGAAGAGCGCTGCAAAATGTCATTGTTTCTGTCTCTTTACTTCAATATTTTTACAGGATATTCTTTTTATCCAAGTATTTTCCCCAATTGCTAAATAAATGGCATGGTCATGACAAACAACAGTCTTGTGCTAAATGGAATATGAAATAATAAAAATGCACTTATTCAGGACATGGCAAAATTACTCCATAATGGTCAAAACTGTCGACTTCACCTTTACTGTCGCACCTCCCGAACGATATTTTATGACACCTAAATCGGACATATGTCATTTCCCTTCCCTGGCTTCGGAGAATGTAAACAAACCAAGAGGCGTGACAGCTAGCCGACATGCTAACCCGAACCGAGTGATGTTTCAAAGTCTTCGAAGCGGAAAAATCACACATAACTAGCCCGGATTATTTGACATGACGACTGGGTTTTCAATTGTCTTTGTGGACCGGCAAACCGCCCGGCGGAGAGCAATTTATAGCTTGTTCCCCGGAGGAGGGCGGCTGCAGTTGCTGTGCAGCTAACGTGCAGCTAATGTGCATGAGGAGAGCTTTTTACATGCCCATCAATGATCAAACGTAAGTAGTCCTTTATTTAAAGAAAGTTTGTAGTGTTTACTTTGTAATCGCTGTATTCGTATTTGACACAATACAAAACAAGATGTTTACTCACTTCCTCGTAAGTCCAATAGTAGGGCTTGTTTTGGCCAATATCCACGGTGAATGGGAACCTTTTGAAACACCAAAAAGGCGCATACGCCTCTCCCTTATAAAGCAAGATTTTTCTGCAGCCGTTTGGCTGGCGTGATGCGAAAAATAAACGTATTCATCCGCAAAATCAGCGGAATCCTTAGTCCTCATACACAACAGTACGGCTGTAGTGAAGAGGACGCCTTCAACCGTACACGTCACAGCGCCCTCCTCCTCAATGCAAGACCGAAGCCGGAAGTCACTCATTTTCATGCCGCGGGATTAAAAAAAAACTAAATAAATATAGCGATCGCTTCCACACACATTCAAGCGGTCCATATCATTCAGGAGCATAAAATACCGCTTCGCACTTTAAGCTAGCGGACTTTTGCAAGTTAGCAAATTGTTCTTTTGTTTTACTTACTCACATTTTTTTTCTTCTCAATACTGTTTGAGGCTGAGCTCAGGTATTTCAATTTTAATGTCACATATAGGCATGGGCCGGAATGAGATTCTGAAAATATGATAACCTTAGGCAAAAATATCACGGTTTCACGGTATCACTGTAGTGCAATTACAGCTGAAAATTTGTTAGAGATATTTGGATTAAAAACAAAAAACTTTTCCATTGAATATGACTTTTAATTCCTCAAAACATTAGCAAATTGGAATATAACTATCATGTTAAGTTGAAATAAAAAAACAAAAATTTTGAATAAAATTAGAATAAATGCAGTCCTTTACGAGAGCTTAAACCCACAGCTCAACATTATTGCCAACAGAACACAAATAGATTTTCCATTAAAGGGTATGAAAACACTAAGGGGCTGTGAAGTATCAATAGAACCGTTATGTGGCAAGATAACAAATATTAATAAAGTAAAAAAAATCGCATTCATGAGCAATTATCGAAAATAGATCGAAAATTACGAACATTTCCGAAAGTATTCTGGAAACAGCCGAATGGGGCGGAGACGTCATAACAAGGAAACAAAAGGTCGAGGCAGGTGCCATCGTTGTTTATCGACGAGAGTTGCATTCGTGTTTTATTAAAAAATCGCTAAAATGGTTCAAACCTGTCATGCTATGTGTTTACAAATAGCCATTTGTCGCAATGTAGTACCCATGAGTTCCTGAACGCGAGAAAAATAGCTGGACTACGCAGACAATGAGTAAATTTCGTCAGTGCTAAGAGGGCTAATTTTGCAGACCCAGCCTCCGGCACGGTTTCGTGTGGTGCACATTTTACACCTGAAAGCTATACGAATTATGGACAAATGATAACAGGTTTTGCTAAGAAATTAATGCTGAAAGCAGATGTGGTGCCCACCTACACGCGCAGCCACCTAAATGTCCCGAGATAACAAGAAAGAGGACGATGACTGGCTCTGATGACACCACCCCACCAACCCAGGCAAAGCAAAGGAGGGAAATGGCCAGAGTGAGTACTCTTTTATGACAAAAAAAACATATCACGCATTGGATATAGGACTGGACACATGTATAAATTATCGCTCGTAAAATATATAGAACAAATCCTCTAATCCCATTCATATTTGTGTCGATTGGCCGAGCGAAAACCGATGATAGCACATTAAATGATAATTATTCCATACATTACTTTATTTTGCGGTCACGCAGTGTTTCCCACCTATGAACGAGACTGTGTAATCAGATGCGTCAGTCATCCGATTACACAGCTATAGCCCACTCCACTCTACTACCCGCGCGAGCGAGAGCACGCGCGTGCGTGCGTGCACACACACAGACACACGCGCCAACAGGTCGCGCTCATACTGTAGAGCAGGGGTGGGCATTACGTCGATAACGATCGACCAGTCGATCGCAACGCTAGTGTGGGTAGCTCGCAGCATCAAAAAAAAAAAAAAAAAAAAAAAAAAAAAAATTTTTTTTTTTTTTTTAAATGTACATAGTTAATTATGTTATGTGAGCAAACATAATTTACCGTCCATTTTTCATTTATATATTTTTAAATGTACACAGTTATTTGTGTTTTGTGAGCAACATAACCTCATATGTTGCTCACAAAGCATAATTACTGTAACTGTACATTTAAATTTTTTTTCTTTTTTTTAGTTCACCCTCCTCTCTTAAGGTAGATCGCGGGAGGTTGTCTCATTTAAAAGTAGATCTTGGAGCAAAAAACTTTGAGCACCCCTGCTGTAGAGCCTAGTTCGGGCCTAAAAAAGCCAGCCCGACCCAACACGGCCCGCTGGTATTGAGGCCCGACCCGGCCCGAACCCAATCAATTAACTAGATTTGCAGGCCAGAGCCCGAAAAACCCGATTTTTAAAAACATTTTAGCTGTTGGAGTGAGGCGGAAAAAAAAAAAAAACGCAGCAATTTATTTTCATTTCTTCGAGCTGTCAAGTTTTCTTAATGTTTAAATAGTCTACATATTTTTATAATCATTATAAAAACATTTACACAACGAAATAACGCTGGGAAAGTTTAATATATATAAAAAAAAAAAGGATCACATTTGTGTTGCCTTTGTGTGCATAAATAAGTGTCTTTCGTAACGAATTCACAGCTGTCAGAAAAAAATGCAAGTTTACTCAATATCCAAATAGTCTACATATTTTATGAGAATTATAAAAGCATTTACACAACGAAATAACGCTGGGAAAGTTTGTTAAATATATTTCTAAATGTGTGGGATATTGTTCTCACATGGACGCGTCTCTCTGACAAGGAGAGGGAACAGCAGCAAGAGAAAAAAAAAAAAAAAAACTACAAATGCTTTGAAATAACATTCTTTATTGTAATGACAACAATACCAAAAAATAAATTATAAAAAAAAAATACAAATGAAATAAAAGCTTTTAAACTGCGGGCTGGCCTTGACTGCAGTCTGCAACTTGCGGCCTCATGTCCTGCTCTTTATTCCTGTGAAATAAGGGAAATAATTAGACCGGCTCAGACTAAAAATGGCAATTTGAACCGCAGGATATTATGGCTTACTTACAGTGTTTATATTTTTCTGGTCGCCGTCGTGCAGGAATAAGATTGCGTCCACTCGCAGGTTTCAGTGACGTTCTCCGCTGATCTATTGTGCGGCCTGCAGCGCTCAAAACTCTCGCAGCTGCTGCTGCTGCTGCTGCTGCTTGCAGCCTAGCAGGGATGCACAACACTTTTTCTTGCCATCTTGGAAAGTTTTGGATATATATTTGTTGCATTCGACGAAGCCGACACAGTTTTTTGTTGCATCTTCCGTGATTAATTGAAATTCTTTCCACACCTCACTCCTACCGGTGCATTCTTGCCTCTTCCATTCCCCCGTCTTCAGTTTGTTTTTAACTTCTCGCTGCTCCATATTGAAAAAGAAGTACCATGAGGATGAGGAGTTGTGGAGTTGTGTACACGCGCAAGGCGCCAGAACAGGAGAGAATGAAAAAGAGGGCGGTGCCTCGGCCGTGCGCAAGTGCTACAGCGGGAGAACAAGAAGAAAAAGCGGGCGGCGCCATGGCATTCATGTGCGTGCGTGCACAAGCAAAAGCGCAATACAGAGAGCCTGCTCTCCATTTTTAAAAAAAAAAATAATTTATTAGTCCGGCACGGCGGCCCGACCCGACCAGACCCAAACATGAATGCTTAACATTTTGGGCCCGACCCGACCCGACATTCGGCACAAGATCAAACCTAGACGGGACTACTAGCCTGGTACACCAGACTCATAGCTGTGCTGTGAAAGTGAAAGAAAGTGAGGAGCAGGTGAATGACATAGGGGTAGCAGGGGAGGCAGCTTCCCCTGAAAGAGGGACAGCAGGTGAGTTTGACAGCAGAGAAAGGGGAAGTTGCTGAGCGTAGTTGAGGAGCTGTTGGTGTGCCTAGGGAATAATTATTTTGTTCATGCCATGAAGGTCCAGACAAACACGGAAAGTCGTGGAACGCTGAATGGCTGCAAATGCCTCAGTTTAAACACTGGCTCTACAAAACTCCACATGGTAAGTTTTCATTTGGTATTAGGGGGATTCCATACTGTGAACATTTCCATATCTTTCAAACCTAACTCTTTAGCAAATGATAAATTAAGCAAAAATAAATGTAGGTTTTCTGTGATCATTTGTTTAAATATAAACATATGTATTGTAGATTATGGCTGTAAAATATAAATTTAAGTGGTTGGGTCAGAAAAGGGGTCCAAATGTATGTAACAAGTGCCATTATAAATACAGTTGATTATTGAATTGTTCCTCCGCTTGGTCTCAAAATGCCCTAAAGAGATACACCAGGCTTGAAAATGTACACACACACCCTACCCCGAGGGTCAGAGACCCTCCCACCACAGTCTCCTAAAATCCTGTGGGAAACACTGGTCACGGTGTATCAGCTTCACAAAAAGAAATGCAAAACAAACCATTCGGTGTTTCTGTTGCCGCCGGTGTTTCATCAGTGTGATGCTCCCCTCAATGATCCTTTCATTAGGCTGCATTGGCTTTCGTTTGGGCTCAAATTGATAACCCAAAACACCAAAGAAAGGTTCATAACTCTCCTTGTCACCTTTATAGAAGAATGTTCGTTATGTCGGATTCGTCGCTGCAACTAGAAACAAAATTGTCCGCCATCATCGCCGCCATTCAGTACTAAGCACTGAGCCGGTTGTTTCCTTATAGTGACGTCACGCACACAATATGCTAGATTTCCGGCATCTCGGGGGCGGGTCGTTTTAGCTTGACAATCGACCTAATTTCTATCATTTTCTTGGTGTTGCGATGTGTGTAATTACACGAAGTGGCATGATATGAATTCAAAAGGCATGCGTTGATGGATAAATGATGGAATATTAGCATTTCCCCAGGTGTTGTCATACCCTTTAAAGGGAACCACAGATAAAAAGACATGTAGCCCTTAAAAGATAAATGCTAGTCCGAGTAATAAAAATTTGATATTAAAACCTCTCATAATGTTTTCATTTTAATAAATTTTGTAAAATTTTAAATACAAAAAAATAAACTAGTAGCTCGCCATTGTTGTTGACCTCGCAGGGCGGTGACGTCACAGGGCCACGCTGTCGTACTTCACAGTCACTCTAACTATATAAGGTAGTGGTTTAAATTAGAGCTGTCCCGACTAGTCGACGTTGTTGACGTCATCGATGGCGTAAATGCGGCAAAATATACCGTCGACGGTGCTCTGGATTGACTCCGGACCATCTCCGGCGTGCCGGTGTTGTTGACGTGTGGGCGCTCCCGTCAAGGGTGACATTTCACGCGGGGCGGCTATTTTTCGGCACAACACTGGATATTTGAGTGCAGTGTTTCCCACCAATGAAAGAGACTGTGGCGGCCCGCCACAGTCTCGTTTGGGCCCGCCACAGTCTCGTTTGCGCCCCCCCCCCGCCGAAAAAAAAAAAAAAAAGATACTAATCAGATGCGTCAGTCAGCCGATTACACAGCTGTAGCCCACTCCACTCTACTACCCGCGCGAGTGAGAGCAGCATTTTAGAGTAGTATTTTATTTATTTATTTATTTATTCATTTAAGAGACGCAAGGGGAACGAGTAGGAAGAATGGGAGAACGAGCGAGATAGCGAGAGATAGCGGTCGCATGTCGTAGCAGCCCGCTGTTATTTTGTTATTGTTTTTCTTTATTATTGTTACCACAATCAAGTGGGTAAGCAAATACAGACTTCTCTCCTTCTTCCCCATATCCGGGGCATTACAATAGTTTGGATCGGACTTTTCGGCGAAAGTGAGCGGTGGACGGCCGTCTTGGACGGAAAGCAAACTTTGATTGAACTTGCGCAGAGAGGCGGGGCCCAAAATAAAGCCTTGCTCTATTTTCAGAGCGTTGGTCACAGTAAAGTATTTATTAGTTCAAGCAGAGTAAAATGATACATATTCACGGTACAAGAACGTCGTTTCCGTGTCCATCGATTGGTAAGAAAAGGCTGTTTGTACGAGTGACGTGTGGGCGCTCCCGTCGGGGGGACATTTCGCGTGGAGTGGCTATTTTTCGGCACAACACCGACGCGCCAACTTCAGACAATTACGGCTGACGAAAGTTGGATAAATGCGCCCCCCCGCCCCCCCAATTTCGCGAGCTCTGGGACACTCGAAAAATGACTCTCATACCTCTCCTTGCTAAGTTAATGGTACCTCGATGTGCGTTTGTGTGGAAATTTAGTTCACGAACAACGGGGAAAAAACTATTCACCTTCTCACCGAATCAAGAAAAACTTTACACGGCCATTAGAATTCCCCCAGTCCTGTAAATGGGTCAGTTGACAGAAGGACTGTTATTGTTGTGGTAATGTAGTACTTATGAGGGTCAAATAAAAAGGAAAAAGGAGGGCTACGACGGCGGTCTGAAACCCGCGGCTCTTGGGCCGCATGCGGCTCTTTAGTGCTGCTTCGGAGCTTTTTTTTTTTTTTTTTTTTTTTTAATGGAAAAAGATGGGGGAGGGAAATATATTTTTTGTTTTAATAGGATTTCTAGGAGGACAAACATGATACAAACATTCTTTCAATTCATTAATATTGTAATGAAGTTAAACTTGTGGTGTCATCGTACAACAGAGTAGTCACGTGGTGCGCTATAGGATCCACTGCAGGGAAAATAAACATTTAATCATGAAGGCTAATTATGTATTTCTAGCCAACTTATTCATTTTTATAGTAGGCTAATATAGCTAGTATTGATAATTATAAGGCTTGTACAAGGCTTTTAATTTTTTGCTGCTCCAGACATACTGTATCAGTTTTTTTTTGTGGGGGGGGGGGGGGGGGGGGGTCAAATATGGCTCTTTCAACAGTTTGGGTTGCCAACCCTGAGTCACTACGAGATGTAAGTCGTACTATTGCTACGAGAAAAAAAGTCGCATTATTACATAGGGTAACGTAGCTGTAATCAGCAAAGCATTTAACATACATGTACCGTAGCTGAGAGCTATAACATTAGCCTAGCTAATGAAATAGTTCAAATATATCTTTGTTATGGTTCTTCTTGGGGGAAAAAAATAATGAAAAAAAAAAAAAATTCGCCGTGGCACGACATGGTGTGGCTGTCCGACTCCGATGCAGCCCACCACCACAGTTTCGAAAAATCCTATAGTCAGAGAGCCTCCCACCACAGTCTCCTAAAATCCTGTGGGAAACACTGGAGTGGCAAATTAAGAGCGCTGTGCTTCAAACTCGTCCTGTTTATGAAAGTCGATTGTCATATGCTGGCATTGTGCAGTAATGAGCAGATGTGACTTCTGTGCCGTTTGCTAACTTTTTTAATGCGTGCACACTCTAGATATCATGAAATAGCAAATTAGATGTGCTACGTCCCATGCCATTGGCTACGTGAGCCCAGAGTGATTATGGGGGATATAGTCCATATACTACATCAATAAATTATAAACCGCCATGACTGAATGGAAGTTAAGAAGGCCAAATCAATCCATACCAGTGACTATAGATAATGCTGCAAATATTGTTAATTCAGTACGTGACACGGATAGATTGTGACCACAAATAGGATGTCTTGCTCATGTAGTAAACCTAGCTGCTGAGAGAGCTGTAGCAATCAAGTGTGCCCCGCCTCACTTTACAAACAGTAAAGATTGTTCTCAGCACTTTTATACTAAATTTCTTCAGATCAGTAAGACGTAAGCACATAGATATTATGCACTAAAATGCATGTTTATATGATGGCAATTTAATTTTTGCTCGTTTGCCAAAAAAAAAAAAAAAAAAAAACGAAACCAAAAAATACAGGTTTTTTTTTTTTTTCAGAGCATTAAATGTATTGAATCAGATCGGAAATTGTGTGCCCGTATCGAAAATCGTACCGAACCGTGACTGAACTGTATCGTTGCATCCCTATGGAACACCATTGCAGAAGCTATGTGGGGAAAAGTTTTCATTTGCCTAAGTGCTTAAATTATTAACTGCAATTGTATTTTTTTTTTCTTGAAAAACACATTTTATTTATTCTGTGTTTCTGTGCGGTATTAATATTGTTGTCTCTTACTTCAGAGGCATGGTCTATTGTTTTTAGTTGTGATTTCTTATCGTGTTTAAATGGGTGTACTTGAGCTATTAATATATGCTGTATTCTCACTGTTATTGTAAACTTGTTTAAAAAAATTGGGGGGGGGGTGCAATAATATCGCATATCATAATTTATTAGATAAATTATCGTACACTAAAATTTGTTATCGCGACAGGCCTAGATAACGGGTTAAAAAAATACATGTGGATAAAGTTTAGAATGGCGGGTGCTTGCGATGCAAGCGGCTGTTACCGGCATGCCCATGGCGGCCGCCGTTATTCTCAATGTGACCGGCATTGTCAGATTGAGCAGAGAGGAAGAAAGCAAGAGAGGGAGCGAGATAGGTGAGAGTTGGGAAAGTGCACGGGTAGCGCTGAGAGTTAAGAGGCTGCGTCCGCCACGTTTTTGTTTTGCTCAAACAAAGTATCCATAAAAAGCCATCCGACGCTTCTTGGTGTTTTTATGCACGCTGCCGCCTTCCTGAGGAGGAAATCGGACGAACAGACGACAACGAGCCAAGTGAATCGCCGGTTCACTCCTCACTATGGTGAGGAGTTGAAAACACCGCCAATTACCAAGAAGGGCAGAATTGATAACACGGTGAAAGCGGCATAAAGCCAAAAAAGCAGACCAGAATAGCCAGAGCCTGGAATTATTTCAAGGAAAATATGGAGGGTGCCACTGTGTGTACTCTTGGCTAAACTGAGCTCGCATACCATGATAGGACGTCGGATATTAACGAACACTTGAAGCGCCGTCACCCAAATGTAATTTTGGAAGACAATAAGAAACAATAAACTAGTGGATTGTAAATCCATACAACTTTCTATCGATTTTTCTTTTATTGAAGTTGCCTTTATGTGCGTTGTATCAACGAGCATTTTTATTGAATAAAACAATAAATAATATATATATATATAATTATATAATATTTAATTTAATTATTAATAAATTTATTAGGATCATGGAAGCTCCCACTTGTGGAAAAAAATATATATAATATATATCCTGTATATACATAATATAATAAAAATATACATGGAAACACAGCACTGGCCTTCTTACTGTAATCCATGACTGCACTAATGTTAGTTACTTTATATTATAAAGTGTTATTGTGTATATACATATAGTAGTATACTATAAAATACTATAATTTTTGTTACTATGATTATGTGTGCCTTTCATTCAAAGTAATATTTCAGTGTGCTCTCTGCTTTATCTATTTTCAGGTTAAAACAAAAGTTGAACAGTTTTTCCCCTCCCCACAAAATGCGGAATGCACACACGAAAGAGCATCTGAACTCACACAAAGTATTCTGAAAATGATTGTTCTGGACATTGCAATTCATTTTAACATTTAGAACAATTTATACAATGGCATACCACAAAAAAAGTAAGAATTGTTTTGACTCCTGTTAAAAAGGTGAAGTCGCAGTGTTTCCATTTACATTTTTTGCACTAGTTCATGCTAGCAGCATTTGACCTTGTTGTTTGTGATTCATTATTGATGTTTATGTTAGTTAGTTATTTATACGTTAAAGGGTATGAAAACGCAAAGGGGGTGTGAGACATCAATAGAACTGTTATGTGCAGGGGTGCACATAAGTGGTCCGCATGCGCGCATGCGTACTGGACGTAGACAAACGCGCGGGCACTCAACGGATTCCATACACTTTTGCGTGCCGATGGCTGACCACTGTATTTGCGGCGGACACAAGAAAATCACTTCTCAAAATGTCAAAGAGGCAGGCCCCACTGAGCACCGGTAATTATTTCCGTGTTCCCCCACCCCCGTCAATAGACAGACAGATGAGAGAGACGTCACCGGAGCTACCGAAAAAAAGGACATTTGCTGAAAAGTGGCTGTACCATGGCTAGAAACAAATGATGCTTGCACGGAAATGTGGTACAAAATTTGACGTGAGTTTTCCAATGTCGCTAATAAAAGCAGCGCATTTTATGTAGTAGGGTCAAAGAATTTCAGCCATCCAAACTTTGAAAAGCCCGAAAAAAACAGAGCATGTGGCACTTAAGCAAACTATCGATGTCAGACAGCACCCCACTCGCCCTGCACAGCGCTATGCACTGACAAACGTGTTTTTGCTCGCATTTCACAAAGCTAAACAGTACGTTCAATGAGCTCTTATGAGGAGGAGGGCATCCCACTTTTACAAAGGCTTGGAGTTAATGTGGGAGCCGCATAATGCCCTTTATTTTGAATTGGTGCTTTTATGTTTATTTCTTTACATTTCACTTCGAAGTAATGGCAATTTTGTTGTGCCAGTTGATGTTAATCGAGCATTAATTGTTAATATAATTAATTAAAGGTAATTGGCTCTAAGTAAAGCTTGTCATAATTTTATCGCATCAGGCGGGTCGGCTCTTAAGCTCAATGAGGACCAAGTCACATCTCCAGGTCCTCCTCTGAGAACCTGGGCAAAAAAATTATGTGAACCCCTCGTTATGTGCCAAGATAACAAATATTGATAAAGTTAACAAAAAAATCAATCACATTAATGAGCAATTATCGAAAATGACGAACATTTCCGAAAGTGTTCCGGAAACAGCCGAATGGGGCGGAGACGTCATAACAAGGAAACAAAAGGTCGAGGCAGGTGCCATCGTTGTTTATCGACGAGAGAGTTGCGTTCGTGTTTTATCAAAAAATCGCTAAAATGGTTCAAACCTGTCATGCTATGTGGTTTGCAAATAGCCATTTGTCGCAATGTAGTACCCATGAGTTCCCGAACGCGAGAAAAAGAGCTGGACTACGCAGACAATGAGTAAAGTTCGTCAGTGCTAAGAGGGCTGATTTTGCAATTTTACGGGGAAAAGGGAAACTGACGAGCCAGAAGATGTGCCTACAACCTCAAAGAAAACAAAATTTATGCTACTTCCCAATCACTAAAGACCCACGAACTGCGAAGGAGTGAATTCGTGACCCGTATGTGAATAAATCGAGTGATTCGAGCATGTCTGTGGAACAGGAATATCAGCTCGTACAGATCGCAAATCACGGCGACTTAAACGTACATTTGAGACAACTCTACCGAAGTTCTGGATTAAAGTCATTTCGGAACATCCCGACATCGCTAGGAGCGCGCTGAAAACTGTGCTACAATTTCCAACATCGTGTATTTGTGATGCTAGCTTCTCTCACTCTCCCATCTCGGGACCATCTCGTCTCAACGAAATGAACTCAGCCCTCCCACTGATTCAGCGGGTGAGTTGTATTTTTTCCCTGCACTTAAGACGACGGGGCTAAAAACAAATGCTATTTTATATTTGCTGTATTTTTCTGCCGCACATTGCCGGTGTTCTGACAAAATTGGCATGCACGTAACGTTAAAAAGGACCGCGAATGCAGCGATTCCTAAGTACACACTACAAACTTTCTTTAAAGAAAGGAATATTAACTTACGTTTGCCATGTTTGGCGTACACAACAACTGCACGTAGCCCTCTCACTTGCACCTCTCTCAAGCGTTAATTTACGCCATTTCCGTGTTGCACATGTATGTTTGTGATGTAAATAGTTTTTTAGCACCATTGTTTTGCGGTCACGGTGTATCAGCTTCACAAAAAGAAATGCAAAACAAACCATTCGGTGATTCTGTTGCCGCCGGTGTTTAATCAGATGTGATTGCTCCCCTCAATGATCCTTTCATTAGGCTGCATTGGCTTTCGTTTGGGCTCAAATTGATAACCCAAAACACCAAAGAAAGGTTCATAACTCTCCTCTTCACCATTAGCAGAATGTTCGTTACGTCGGATTCGTCGCTGCAAATAGAAACAAAATTGTCCGCCATCATCGCCGCCATTCAGTACTAAGCACTGAGCCGGCTGTTTCCCTATAGTGATGTCACGCACACAATATGCTAGATTTCCGGCATCTCGGGGGCGAGTCCTTTTAGCTTGACAATCGACCTAATTTCTATCATTTTCTTGGTGTTGCGATGTGTGTAATTACATGAAGTGGCATGGTATGAATTCAAAAGGCATGCGCTGATGGATAAATGATGGAATATGAGCATTTCCCCAGGTGTTGTCATACCCTTTAATAAAGAATTTAGGTATTCCAAAATGAATGTTTTTGGTGAATTAATAAGCTTCAACAAAAAAATTCATTATTAAATAAGTAAAAAAAAAAAAAAAAATTAGTCGACTAATCGTAAAAATAGTCGGCTGACTAGTCGGGAGGAAATTAGTCGTTTGGGACAGCCCTAATTTAAATACACCACAAGGTGTCATGGCAAATTTTACATAAAGAGGACATCAAGCAAATGAGTGCGTTTTGTCCCTCGACTGACGCAGTAGCTCACTATTGTTTTTTTTAGACTGGGTCTATTGTGATTCATTTGAGTGTTGTCTTCACAAGACTCCTGAAAATGGCTCCCAGCATCAGAGTTTGTGTATTGTGACTAAATATTACCATTCAGTGTATTTGTTGAGTTAAAGGAGTTGCTAAAATGTTTAAACATAATTTGACCAAAGTCTGAGTAAGTTTTATGTGTATTTTGGGCATCTATTTTGATTGTGAATGCCACTTCTCTTTGCACTGTTGTGTTAACTGTGTGAGAATAGGGCCTCGATAATACAGATTGAAGCACTTTTTTTCTTGGTGACATTTTTTGAGAGGTATGAGTATTCATTTTGTAGTATTTTCACTATATGATACTTATGTGTGTTGTGAAAGAGATTTATACCCCTTTCCCACTGGCCAAAAAACCCATGTCAACCCACTAACAATCGGCTGTTGGTGGCAGTGGGAAAGGTGCAGCGACCTGCCTCGACCCGTGTCAATCAACCCGCAAAGCGACCCATGTTAAAATCACCTCTGCTCTGATCGTCATGCAGTGTGAAAGCAAAACCCCGGGTCAACAGTCAACACCCTAATCTACGTGGTGACGTAGGCTCTTACGTGATGCGTCATAAAAACGTGCCAGTCGCCTCCCATTTAACATGCCCCACAACCGTAGTTACGTTGATGCTCACAACAAAGCTAGTAGAAGAAGAAGGAGCCAGTAGCGCACCACATTGAACAACATGTCCCAGCATTGGAAAGATGACGAGACCTGCCAGCTCCTTTCCATCCGTGGAGTAGAGGAGATTCAGCGACAGATGTCTGGGACCGTGCGAGACACAGCAATTTATGAAAATATTGCTGGTAAATTAAAAGCTCGAGTCTACGACGTCGCCTACGTTGCCTCAGTACAAGCAGAGTGTTGATCCTTTGCTGCATTTCGACCATTTTGAGGGCTGTAAAAAGCATGAAAACAGAGAACACAAACGGAAAGGAGGCTTCCATGTTGCTCTACATTGTTTACTTCCTTAAACTGAATGAATTCGGTCGCACTAGCGACGCGCATCTTAGCGTGGCGACGTCACGTAACCTTATGCACGGCTAAGGAGGGGTGGGGGGTTGGACGGGTGAAAAAAGAAACGGCTTTTTTTGTCAATGGGAAGGTGCCAAATGCCAAGTTGCCCCCTCAGCAGCCCCCCTCCGCAAACATGTTTTACATGTCGGTTGGCCCTCTTCGTCTAAGCCGTGGCAGTCTATAACTTTTCTGTAGCCGAAGTATTCCCATACCAGCGATTTTGTTTTCTTCAATAGTGAAAAAGTTCAGGAGTTTCACCTCCTCCAGCTATCGTGCACAGCTGACTCACTGACACTGAGCAACAACCAGTGGGTGAGGGTTAAGCCTTGCAGCTGCAAGCGAGGGATTTCTCCCTGCATTTTTGGGACATAAAAAATAGCTAATACCGGAGGGACGTTATGAAGGAAAATTTTTGCGGTTTTGAAAACCGTGACGTTTTCATACCACGGTATACCTTGAAAATGGTAATTGGCAAATGTCTAGAAGGTACAATATTTAATTTATGCCTAATCTCCAAAAAGTATATATATAAAAAACAAACGTGGGATGACCTTGAAGGTGTATGAAGTCTTTTCCCTCCATGAAGCATGGCGACTCTTCCTCCTCCTCCTTGATGCATGCAGACTCCTGGTGCTCAGGAAGATGAGCTTGGCTGACATCTGCAAGACCACAAACACATGGGCTTAGTCTTATTTCTTCATTTGCAAACTTGTGTCAGGCAAACTGCAAAGTCAAAACGCCATTAAAAAAGAACAAATGCAAACTGCCACAACAGGAATGGCAATTCTGAATACTTCGCAAAAGAAAAAAAACGCATGGAAATTGGCCAAAGCGCAATTGCAAATAGCCACGCAAACGAACCTCAATAGCCCGCAACACGAATGAAAATGGCTCGCAACACGAATGCAAAAGGACATAGCCTAATTTCTTCGGAAGTAGACATAAGGACTACAACTCCCGCCCTGCTGCTGCCTCCGTAGGGGTGGTCATACAGCAATATATACCAAAGTGTAAATTGGTGAGGGATGTGACGGGATTTTGCTGTGGTCAGGGTTGCCAGATGGGAAAGACCGTCTCCAGCCCAATTACAGCGTAACCCCAATCACAGCGTAAATAGAACAGAAAGCCTTTATTGTCATTGTAGCGAGTACAACGAGAGTCAAAGCTTCGCCATAACATGCACCACATCAAACAAAAGCAAAAGTACAACAAGGCTAATATAAAAACACAGGTTCCAGTGTACACAAATTGGGAATGAAGTGAATAAGTGACAAGTAGCGATGTAGTATAACAGTGCATATATGACAATTTACAGTACTCAGACAAGGAGGCAAACGGTTGACCTGATATGATGTAAACGCTGCAATGTAACTGCAAATATTGCCTATGCCAGTACCCAGAGTGAGACAGATGTCTGAAAACAATTTACTTAGCGAGATGCATGTGACAATGTTGTGGCATTAGCAGTGCAATGACCGTGAAATTTCGTTCAAACTTGAGTATTGTGACAACTCTAGGGAAGAAAATCTGTGGGGGACAACAGGTTGAAGAGGTGGAAGCTGGGGTGTATAGTCTTATAGACCCTACCCACCGACGTCACAAAATCACGTGCTCGCTGTATGGTTCCGCCCCCTTGTCCGTCATTTTGTGTCTGTATTATCAATGGTCTCAATTGCTCGAGCAATTTATAATGCATTTCATGGAAGACCCGGTGCTTTCGGATGCCGTAAACACACCTGATGCGTTGCATAAAAGGCGTTATGTGGAAAAGCTTCAGTTTATCCATTCGCCAGATCCATATTTGATGCCTAAATCGATGTTTTTCGACCCGCTGTCTCCGCCGTATTTGCCTGACATCTGCTAGCTAGCCTGATATGTACAACTATCTTGTCCACACAAAATCAGCCTATTCTCACGAAAGTTTGAAAAACTTTAAGAGCTTGGAGGCTTATAAATACTTCGTTGCTGGTTGGGTGAAACAGGTCCTCGTCCACGAAAATTCGGCAGGAATCTATCTTGTGCTTGGAAAGGTGAGTTACGAAATTTTCAATTCAAAATCTTTTGTTATTGCTAACATCCACTGTCAAGTCTAATGTATTTCATGTCGTTTGTCAATGGAGTTAGGGCTTTTAATGTTTATATGGTTTAGCGATAGCACTCTCACTACATACATACGTGTATGTTGTCGGCGATTAGCCTAGCAATGATCTTAATTGTGGTTGTCAGCCCAAAACCCTCTAAATATATATTAAATGCATCTTACCAGATATAAAATGACTACTACATAATCTGTGATAATCGTTTGGAGCCCAGTTTTCTCGTCGAATTGCAGCAGACCATCTCGCTCTCTTCTCTCCGGGTCTCTCGGAATCCGGTAGAACTTCAAGTCTCTCCGTCTATCTTCTCTGTTATTGCAACCGACCGCCACACACGCCTTCACCATTTTGATTATTAATGTTAACGAGCAGAAAAACACGTCGTAAATAGGAGGAATGTACGTAGCCGTAACAGGTAAACATGATGTGTTGACGGACAATTGGGCGGCACCAGTCAGGAGGAAGGAGTTGTGACGTCACGTGGGTAGGGTCTATATGATGCTCCTTGCCCTTCCGAGGCACCGAACGGTGTAGCTGGTGGACAAGAGGGCAGCCGATGACTTGTTGTGCCGTTTTGATCACCCTCTGCAATTTCCTATCCGTTTCTGTGCAGCTTGAGTGCCACACTGATACAGCATAGGTCAGCAAGCTCTCAATGGCTGAGCTGTAGAGGGTCACCAGCAGGATGGTGTCGAGTTGCTCCTTCCTGAGCACTTTCAGGAAGTGTAGTCTTTGCTGTGCCTCTTAACCAGTGCAGTGATGTTTGTTGCCCAGGAGAGGTCAGCAAAAATGTGGACCGCAAGTCATTTGAAGGAGTCCACTTGCTTCACAATTTTGCCGTTGATGTACAGGGGACCAGGGTTGGCTTTGTGCCATCGTAAGTCCATGATGATTTCCTTCAGGCTGGTTTATACTAGTGTGACAAAATATCGAAATGTTGATATATCATGATACTTGCACCCCAAGAGGTTATCGATATGCTCATGCCAATAATCAAGACATCGTTTTAAAAAGGTGTTAATGTTTCCAAAAATAAACAAACAAATAGATGGTATGGTCATGACAAATAACAGTCTTGTGCTAAATGGAATATGAAATTAAATAAATGCATTTATTCAGCACGACATGGCAAAATTACTCCGTAATGGTCAAAACTGTCGACTTCACCTTTACTGTCGCACCTCCCGAACAATATTTTATGCCGCCGTAGTTAGGCAGGCTTTGGTCATTTCCCTGCCCCCCCAGCTTCGGAGAATGCAAACAAACCAACAGGCGTGATAGCCGACATACTAACCCGAACCGAGTGACGTCTCAAAGTCTTATTTTCGCTTTTCGAAGCGATAAATCACACTAAAACTAGCCCAGATGATATCCCACGGTGGCAGGGTTGTCGATTGTCTTCGCCGATTGTCAACCCGCCCGACGGAGAGCAAGTTACAGCTTGTTCCCCTGCTACTACGGACAGGAGAGCTCACCGGGGAAGCAGCCAGAGAGTACCGCCAGACAAACCGGCCGACGTCAGAGAAATGCGTAGCTGCCACAACACGGCAACATGAATACAATGAAAAATAATGCTCTACTACAGGGCGACGACGTAAACAAAGCGATGCGTGCAGTTGTTGTGCAGCTAACATGGCAGGATGTGTCTGAGGAGAACTTTTCGACATGTCTGTCCATGATCAAACGTATATAAATAGTCCTTTATTTCAAGAAAAGTTTGTAGTGTTTACTTTGTAATCGCTGTATTCGCGGACATTTTTAACAGAAAATTGCCATTTCTGATGGGGTTGAAAATTTGACAGAACACCGGGCACACAAAGTACAAAATACATCATATACAAAATATGATGTTTACTGACTTCTTCGTAAATCAAATGGTCCCACAGTAGTAGAGCTTGTTTTGGCCAATATTCTCGGTGAACAGGAACCTTTCGAAACCAGAAAAGGCTCACACACCTCTCCCTTGTGCAGCAACAATTTTCTGCAGCCGTTTGGCTAGCGTGATGCGAAAAATAAAATGAATTAATCTGCAAAATCAGCTGAATCCGCAGTCCATCTGCATGCTATAAAGCAATGCTGTATAGACCCTACTCACGTGACGTCACAGCCACGCCCCCGCGCCATGTTGTCCGTATACTCGTCATGTTAATGCATTAGCGCTTCGTAAATTCCTCCTATTATGGCGTGTTTTTCTGCTCGTTAACATTAATGATCAAAATGGTGAATTCATGTGTGGCGGTCGGTTGCAAAAACAGAGAAGATAGACGGAGAGACTTGAAGTTTTACCGTATTCCGAGAGACCCGGAGAGGAGAGCGAGATTGACTGCTGCAATTCGACGAGAAAACTGGGCTCCAAACGACTACCACAGATTATGTAGTAGTCATTTTATATCTGGTAAGATGCATGTAATATATATTTAGAGGGTTTTGGGCTGACAACCACAATTAAGATCATTGCTAGGCTAATCGCCGACAACATACACTCAGACGTTGTGAATGAACTACCTGAAAATATATAATCATAAGGGGATAATAAGACAGTTGTCATACAATTAATTTACAATTTCACTATTGAGGTCAAAAGCCAAAAAATAAATTCAACTAGGGACAATCTGGAGTAGTGCTATCGCACTTCATATTTATTCCATAATATACAGTGCCTTGCAAAAGTATTCGGCCCCCTTGAATCTTGCAAACTTTCGCCACATTTCAGGCTTCAAACATAAAGATATGAAATTTAATTTTTTTGTCAAGAATCAACAACAAATGGGACACAATCGTGAAGTGGAACAACATTTATTGGATAATTTGAACTTTTTTAACAAATAAAAAACTGAAAAGTGGGGCGTGCAATATTATTCGGCCCCTTTACTTTCAGTGCAGCAAACTCACTCCAGAAGTTCAGTGAGGGTCTCTGAATGATCCAATGTTGTCCTAAATGACCGATGATGATAAATAGAATCCACCTGTGTGTAATCAAGTCTCCGTATAAATGCACCTGCTCTGTGATAGTCTCAGGGTTCTGTTTAAAGTGCAGAGAGCTTTATGAAAACCAAGGAACACACCAGGCAGGTCCGAGATACTGTTGTGGAGAAGTTTAAAGCCGGATTTGGATACAAAAAGATTTCCCAAGCTTTAAACATCTCAAGGAGCACTGTGCAAGCCATCATATTGAAATAGAAGGAGCATCAGACCACTGCAAATCTACCAAGACCCGGCAGTCCTTCCAAACTTTCTTCTCAAACAAGGAGAAAACTGATCAGAGATGCAGCCAAGAGGCCCATGATCACTCTGGATGAACTGCAGAGATCTACAGCTGAGGTGGGAGAGTCTGTCCTTAGGACAACAATCAGTCGTACACTGCACATATCTGGCCTTTATGGAACAGTGGCAAGAAGAAAGCCAATTCTCAAAGATATCCATAAAAAGTCTCGTTTAAAGTTTGCCACAAGCCACCTGGGAGACACACCAAACATGTGGAAGAAGGTGCTCTGGTCAGATGAAACCAAAATTACTATACTAGTGTGACAAAATATCGAAAAGGTGATATATCATGATACTTTGCATTTCAAGAGGTTATCAATACGCTCATGCCAAGAATAAAGATGTAGTTCTAAAAAGGTGAGTGTTTAAAAATCAATTAATTAAAAAGGAACCAATAAAAGTTGCTACCAAAATCTTCCACCATAAGTGTCTCAGTTAACTCTATGGCTGCCATTGATGGCGCCAGACGCCCAATCCATTAAGACTGGAAAGGGTGAATGAACATTCGAAACGAGCTTTCACAGACACTCTTTCCGATTTTTGGGGCATTTACATTCTCTTCATTTTAGGCAAGGGCGTAGGTTTGGTCTCGATATTGGTAGGGACCAGTGTTGTTAACGCATTAATTCCCAGCCATTTTTACCGGTGCAACACCCTTCGCTCCCAGCCGTTTTACTGGATTTCGACTGATTTTGCAAGGCCCACAGAAAATTCTATTGCTATATAAACATGAAACCCACCAAAAGAAAGATTAGACTCTCTTCTTTCAGCAGGCATGAAAGTTAGTTTATATCTTTTTCCATTCTTTAGAAATCAGCATTAGAAAATAACTTAGTTTGAGCAATTTTCCAAGTTCTGATGAAAAAAACAAATTGAGCTTTTTGTGAAAGCATACATTTCAAACATAACTTTTACTTTAACACAGCAATTTTTTGCTTTAGTTACATCCCAAACATCTGAATAATGTTTTCCTTTTACAAAATAAAAAACAACAAGACAAATAGAGCTTTCAATAGCAAAGTAACAATTTATTTACACATAACTAACTGAGATGACGCTGTTGTGGCCGCGATAGCCGGATAAACTTTTCCCTCATGCCGCCTGCCGCATAAAGATGGGATTTTTTTTTAGTCTCTGCGGGGCCTGCTCGGCGAGCAGCACGAACTCAACGACATCGTCCGCTGCACTGGTGGTCCCGGTTGTTCTGCTCGGTCATCCAGCGCCTTGCATCCCGGGCGTCCTCTCTGTTGTTCTGCTCGGTCATCCACCGCCTGGCATCCTTCCGCCCCGGTCGTGTGGCCTGGCCGTTCGTTGCTGTTGAATCGGGTTGCGGGTCTTAACAAATGTGCTACTGCCCTCCAGTGGCCAGTTTTATTGCTTTAAAATGGATTTTCAGCTTTGAGCTTCGGAGCTCAGTTGAATCAGAACCCAGAGATGTCTCTTATGAAAAAAAACAACAACTAAATAACGTATAAATACCTCTTTGGGACACTGAAACAATTAAAAATAGAACGTATTTATATGTTTTGGGGAGCAAATGAGTTCATAATGGCTTTAGAGTATTACAGCGTTATTTTTATCAGTAGCGAGTAATAATTAATTATTACTAATTATTTTTCCCATCTTTGCAACGCTGTTAGTTACTGAGGATGTAAAGGCGTGCGTTAAAATGCGTTACTACGTTAGGTTGAATGACGTTAGAAATGTCTGAGAGACAAGAGTGTGGAGACCAGAGAGGGAGAGGGGTGGGGGGTTTTGACGCCGTTGCAAATGCCTAGATGGCTCGGAGCATAGCATTCGCGTTCTCGCTAGCATTGGCATTTAGCGTGGCGAGTGTCATGTTAAACGCTTGGGAAACCTTTTACATACAGTTCGTGGCGTTCAGGTGGGTACAATTAATTAAAAATAACAATGTTTTTCTGTTCGGTATACATTATAATCACCAAGTGGGCGTAGTGCGTGAATGACGTATCCATAAACTGTGTGTGATTTTTCAAAAAAATCAAAATAGAGCAAAGATAGAAGAAGGAAGACTCAGCGTCACCTACAAATTGAAAAATATACCTATATATATTAGGGGTGTGACGGTACACACGAGTCAAGCTTCAGTACAACAGGAAAAAGGATTTTTTTCTTGCAGCATTTGGAAGTTAACGTTTGTATACCATTACACTCATGTATGTGAAATTTTTAAGAATGTAAAAAGGGTGACCTATGTTTTTTTGGGGGGGGAATGAAAAAGACAGTTCAGTTCAGTCAATTACAATAACCATAGTTGATGTGAAAGTCGTTATAGAATGGATTATGTCATAACGTGTGGAACATGAGAAGTAACATCAGTTATTTTGCCGAGTAACTAATTACTCTTATGTGAAGGAAACTGAGTTGCTAACTCAATTACTTTTTGGGAGGAGTAATTTCTAACTGTAATTGATTACTTTTTTTTAAAGACAGATTAACAACACTGGTAGGGACGCTATAACAGCATAACCTGCATGTACACTTTTGTTGGGAACCGGACATTAATAAAACAAAACAGATTGGGTGAACGGCGATCACGGCTACATTTCTCACCCATACGAACCTAAATAATTGATAGGCTCAACGATTAATGCAAAATAAATCTGTATCGACTTATACTAACTTTCACACTGCAAATTTACAGTATAACGTCTTAATCTGATAATTTTTCTTAAACCTAGTCGAATAATTTTCTTTATCTTGTTTTGAGTTTTAAAGGCTAGTTAACAGATTAATGTGTCAGATTCTTTCAATTACTTTTAGTAAATATTACCATTTGTTCTTTTTAAGCCCATACATCTAAAACTGGTCATTTTTCACCTAAATCAAGAAAAAAATCCTTTCAAATAATGTTTTGAACCATATCCATTCTTGAATTAAGAACATTACTGACAAGTTTTTTAAGATTAAATATAGAAGCTTTTTGCTTAAAATAAGTCTGTTAAGTTTATTTTCAACTAGCAATTTTTCATATTTCAAGAAATCTGAGTAAAATTTACTTGAAACACTGGCAGATAATTTCACTTATTTCTAGTAGATTTATACTGAAAACAAGGGGAATTTAAGTTTTTTTTTGCGGGGGGGTCAGTTTTAAGGAGGTTGATTTTTGCAGTTCATATGCATTGGTTATTCAGGGATTTAAGCATTTAATCACAAGAATTTTCACTGGAAAAGCTCTTTGTTGTGATAAGGGGGCTGACTAGCATCATTCTTTGACATATTTACATAAAATAAATGCTAACATTTTTTGCTCTTTTAACAAAGAATGGTAACTGTTTACGTTCATATCTATAAAGAATTTGGGCATTTAAACATTTAAGCATTTTTAACGAAAAAAGCTCTTTGTCTATGATACCACTCGTCAGCTTTGACGGCAGAGCCAACAATGCAGGCCACCTCTTGATCGGCCCCGCGCTCCGTGTCCCCTCAATATCATTATGAAGTCTATGATTAAGGAAAATAAATGCTAACAGCACATTGTTTTTGCTTTTAACTAAGAACTGAGATCGGTTTACGTCCATATCTATAAAGAATTCAGGGATTTAAGCAGTTATTCACAAGAATTTTCTACGGAAAAAACTCATTGTCTGTGTTTCCACTCGGTCAGCTTTGACGGAGATAGGCCCCTATGAATCCCCCACCCCCGTTTCCCGTCAATATAGTATGAAGTCTATGCCATAAATCATCTGAAATAGTATTTCAAACACGAATTGTTCCTTTACATGCTTTATTTTGAAAAGTGCATCAGTTCTATTGAAAGCTTGCACCTGAGTACGTCGGAGCGGAGATGGAAAATCCACAGAAAGGCATTTGAAGTTAATGAATGTACTTTTGGCTTAAGCCTGTGAAAACAACCTTAATAATTACATTGAAGTAACATTTAAGTTCTTTATGGCGTGTCTTTGAACCGAATCGTCGCGTCCAAGCATACCATTTGTACTGACGTCACTCGTTGTAATTTTAGATGAGTATTTTGAAGTACAGTATTTTGGAAAGCATTGCACTATTTTTGCCTTGCACTTCAGTCTAAGGAAGCTATAATTAGCACTTATAGCTCTAGAGCATATAATTTCCTTTTTTTTTTTTTTTTTAAATTTATTGAATACATATTTTTATACTGGAGTGTAGAGGTGTGCGAAATTTCCGATTCTTAGATTATTTGCGATTCGGTCGTGGAAGATTCGAGAACGATTCACAAATATCCAAATTCCGATTATTATATGTCAACTAAAGCGGAAGTAAAACACAATCAGCGTGCCGCGCGGTCTTCCGGACACAATGAGGAACGGAGCGAGAGTAGCTAAACATCATGCTTGTCATTACCCGGCCCCTCGGGTAATGCCAATGCTCAACTCACGGCTCTAGCTCAACTCATGCCGCGAGATAAAAAAAACAACAACATACCTGACTGCTGCCGAAAGCTGCTACTAAGTACGTCCACAATACATTATGTTAAGGTAGATATCATATTTATATAGGAATAGATGCATAATAGACTCGGTGGCGATAGCAGCACATGTAGAGAAAGCTAGATGCGGGCGTGAGTAAACGGCCGCCATCTTAAAGCAGTAAACTTCCCTGCAAGGCTGTTGTAGCCCACCTTCCAGGCGAACCTAATTAACTTTTTATCTAAAATACTCCTAAATCGGTAAAATACTGACTTGAATCCATCTTTAAAATAGTTTTAAAACTTTCACATGTCGAAAGTAGACAAAAGGGAAATTATGGAATGACAGGAGCAATTTTAACAACATTAACAGTTGATTGACAATATTAAGTTAATGGAATGTAGTTTAAAGCTGCTGATACAGAATGGGGATTTGGGTATATTAATTATTGTTTTTAACTGTTAACTTGATACTGAAATAGTCGTTTATTGAAGCATGCGAGGCTTTTTTTTTTTTTTTTTTTTTTTTTTTTTTTTTTTACAGTTTTTGTAACTAATGTACAAAACATTAGCAGCTAAAAGCGTGGGGGGTATCATCAATAATCGATTTGTAATCAAATTGTAGCCTCTGAATTGTAATCGAATCATCAGGTGCCCAAAGATTCCCACCTCTACTGGAGTGCCACGTCCAATTTCATTGTTCACAATGTTCTGTTGTTGACAATGACAATTAAGACCTATTCTACTCTATTATTGTTGTAGGACTCTAGACCGCCACCTTCCGAGATATTTAATTAGCATCTGAGACTAATTAAATATTTCTGAAAGTGAGGCGCAAGCTCCCAAGTATTAGCTCTCACGTTCCGAGGAGTACAAATAACCAAAAGGTTATTTATGGCAAGCGTTACATTTTAATGTTAAGATATCGTTTTCAAAAACTGAATGAGGCAAGATCGCAGCTGGAGACGCAGATCAGGAAGGTGCACAGTCCATGGTAGGAGAAGTCTCAACTAAGCACAAACAGGGAATCTAGCTGGGACCCAGAATGGAGAGAAATGGCATAGTTCAAGTCGTGGCTGTACCACACAAATCAAGGTGAGTGTTAAGAATCGTGCACCTACCTTTGATAATCATGACTATATTTTACCTTAATTTGTACCTTGTACCTTAAATTAAATCTTAGGGGAACCCTGTTGTTGTAACGAAAAATTTCTGCACGCGTGTCATATCCCTGCTATGTTATATGACATAAGTTGTGTATATTGCAACTTCCTCTGAAATCCTCTGAAGAGAGAAGTTGGCGGCACGGGATGACCTGCTGTGGCCCGATGCTCACCTATCGAACTTGTACTGTGTGTAGGCATGTGCCGGTATGATATTTTGGCGGTACGATAACCGTGAGCAAAAATACCGCGGTTTCACGGTATTGCAATTATAGCTCCAAAAAAATTTGAGATGTATGGGTTAAAAAAAATTACTTTTTTCCATTGAACAGGATTTTTTTTTTTCAGACCATAGTTGCAAATTGGAACATGAATATATTGTTAAAATAAATAAATTATCAATAAAAAAATATTTTAAATAAAATTAAACTAAATATAACTTATAGACAGAGGTGCACATAATTTTTTTGCCCAGGTTCTCAGAGGAGGACCTGGAGATGTGACTTGGTCCTCATTGAGCTTGAGAGCCGACCCGCCTGATGCGATAAATTTATGACAAGCTTTACTTAGAGCCAATTAACTTTAATTAATTATATTAACAATTAATGCTTGATTAACATCAACTGGCACAACAAAATTGCCATTACTTTGAAGTGAAATGTAAAGAAATAAGAAGCACCAATTCAAAATAAAGGGCATTATGCGGCTCCCACATTAACTCCAAGCCTTTTTAAAAGTGGGATATCCTCCTCATAAGACCTCATTGAACGTGCATGTTCAGCTTTGTAAAATGCGAGCAAAAACACGTTTGTCAGTGCATGTCGCTGTTCATTACCTTTATTCCGCCACTTGTCCATAGGGCGAGTGGGGTCCTGTTTGACATCGATAGTTTGCTTAATTGCCACATGCTCTCTGTTTTTTTCGTGCTTTTCAAAGTTTGGATGGCTGAAATTCTTTGACCCTACATAAAATGCGCTGCTCTTATCGGCGACATTGGGATTCTCACGGCACATTTTGTACCGCATTTCCATGCGAGCATCATTTGCGTCTAGCCATGGTACCTCCTGTAGCCACTTTTCAGCAAAAGTCCTTTTTTTCGGTAGCTCCGGGGACGTCTCTGTCGTCTGTCTGTCTTTTGACGGGGGTGGGGGAACACGGAAGTAATTTAGTGATGGCCAAATGAAGCCTCATGAAGCAATGAAGCTTTGCAGCCAATTGGTTTGCACATGTAGCAAAGCTTCATGGTGCTTCATTTACCCTATGGCGCCATCAAGTGGTCTAGAAGCCCAAGATGTCAACATTGTTAAGAATTCAATGGCTATTTGCTTAAGACAAAGATATGAATGTGCTTGTGTTAGTAATTTAGTATGTGAACAAAATACAACAAGTGCTAAGGGTAATTTGTTATTCATTTTTATTTAGAAATAATAGCTTTCCCACAGTGGCTGGCTTTAAACAGTTTCTTTTTTTTTTGGGAAAATATTTCACCAGCTTTAGAAAATATTCTTTCACGAGGCACAGATGAAGCTGGGGTGCAGAGAAATGTGAGTGCCAGTTTATATAAATTTGGGTAGGTATTCTTTTGTGCCTCCCAGTACACTAATGGATTGTTCATTCTGTTGATGTTTGGTTCAGATAGGTACACACACGCACTCACATTTATATTAAAGTAGTTTTTCTCCCTTAACTTATTGAAAGCAATCAAATCAAAATGTTCCCATACAGGGGAGGATCGCTCTTTTCGCGCAGGTTCCATCGCAAGCAAAGGCTCGAAAAAAGATTGCACTGGTTGCACTGTTGCGCACAGATGTAACAAGTACAGGAGCCCGAAATCCACAAAATGTGAGATAACAGGCGATCGCCATTGCGTTTTGCAACCAATTTATACCGTAGTCTGTCCTGTTTTTGCAATGTGCGCCAAACGTTGGATCACTTCCGAAGCACTCACCGCCGGCGAGGCTTCCCACGTCATCATTTCCGGGTTTTGCCAAAATGAAGCGCGCCTCGCTACAAGCTTCGTGGAAACCCCCCTCCCATTACTCGACACAAGCTTCGGAACCTCGGCTCATTTCGTCCCATCACTAAAGTAATTACTCAATGTGGCCTGCCTCTTCAAAATTTTAAGAAGTTATTTTCTCGTGTCCGCCGCAAATACAGTGGTCAGCCATCGGTACGCAAAAGCTATGGAAGCCGTTGAGGGCCAGCGCATTTGTCTACGTCCAGTACGCATGCGCGCATGCGGACCACTTATGTGCACCCCTGCTTATAGACTATACTCACAGTCACAGCTCAAGTTGCTCAAGATTAGAGCAAGAACAAAATAATTTCTATAAAAAAGTAAAAACACTTCTGAATAAAAAAATTTAAAAATTTATACTGCATGACTTTTTTTTTTTTTTTGGAGGGTGGAAAAGCTTAAGTGAAGTTTCGCCATTTTCAGCTACTGTGTCAACTCTAGTCTACATGATGCCATGCCTTTGTGTTAAAAAGAAAATAAAGAATTAAGTTAGTTAAAAATGTATAAGTTAGTTAAAATGTCAATATTGTTGTGGAAAGGTTTCATCTAAAAAATAAAATAAAATAAAAAAAAACATTGGGAGTGAGACCTCTCCTTGATCCAGCGAACGTGGATTTGTGCTTAGGGCAAGATCATCTTTCGCAATTAGCGATCTTTGACGCTATCACTTTTTCCCCTTCATTCAAGCGAATCAAGCTTGTTTTCTCACTCTGAGGCTGTAACACTCAACGAAGTTGCTCTCCCAGGTAAGCCTAGGCTAACAATCATCTTTGTAAGCTTTTAGTTAGTTTGTATATTGAATTTGAAAGGAAAATGTGTGTTTTGTTTTTGGCGAACTTTTTCCATGGTGCTAATCTGTTAAAGCTACTCACATGGAAAAATCTAATTGTACAACATTTTAAATGTATTCATTTTGTATATTACAATTACCACGATTTGAGAGCTCAATAAATTGAAGAACAGTACGCCTTATGTTTGGAGTATTTGTTTTTGGTTTAGCTGGCTGGCTAGCCGATAGCGTCACTTTCACACACAGCAACAAACCGGAGGGGGTGAGCGCTGCTGCGCCAAGCCGCTTCTGGCTGCATTTTTGACACCAGAAAAATAGCTACGGTCTGACGGAAAATTTTAGTGGTTTTGAAACCGCGACGTTTTCACACCACGGTAAACTGTGAAACCGGTAACCGGCACATGCCTAACTGTGTGTCGATGACAATTAAAGCAATCTGATCTAGTTTAATCTGATCTACTCTGCTGGTGCTCACTCTAATGCTGAGAACAATATAGACATACCACAAAAAGAGAAAGTAAGAATTGTTTTGAAAACTGTTGGAAAAGTGAAGTCACAATGCTCCGAATCTGTTTACATCGGCCAGTGTTTTCCACTAGTTCATCCAATCAGCATTTGACCTCATTAATTGTGATTTGTTATTGTTATTTATGTGTTTTTCACGTTTTTGTGAATTAGTAATCATAAACAAAAATCAAATTGCAAGTTAAAAACAAAAAGTTCATCAAAATTTTGGGGGAGACAAGTCGACTAATAGCCTGCATAATAATCGGGAGAAAAATAATCGTTTGGGACAGCCCTAATGTAAACGGTCATACATTTATACACACGCATCATATGAAAGTGAGAGAATGAGTGTACAGTACGCAAGGGCGTAGGTTTACATAGGGACGGTAGGGACATAACACTAGCAACTTTTCAGGATGCTCAAATTGTCCCCACCAATTTTTAAGCAACCTTATTTGCATTATATAATGACTTAAGTCATAGAGTTAATTTAGATTGTCTTCCCATATGTTGTAAGGATACAATTGACCTCACCATTATTAAGTGAATTATTTTCATTACTTTCAGACTTACATTTACCTACTTTCACTTGCTGATTGTGCCAGTCCATTTTTCCCCTTCCCACGCACATTTGATTGGCTGATAATGAAATGAACCCATGCCACACAGACACACGCACACTCACACAGCTCTGACAAATTCATGTCTACAACATGCCGCCCTTCAAAGAAGAGGGATACAAGAAGTTTTTTTACAGTCAGCAGCAGCTACTGTAAGTAAAGTCAAAAGACGTCAATGTTGTGGAGGTGGAGGAAACACTATTAATTTTGCTGCTGAAAGTCTGACCTGCATAAGATTTAGTATCACATTATATTGTGTGAACTTGTTAACCTGCAAAACTACTGCGGTCAGGCCAGCCTCCACAAGGAACAATGAAGTCAAGCTAGCCGTCACTCATTCAGATCATTGTTTGCATTATGTACATTATGGTAATGCAACACGGTTCCTTCAGAGTGCTAGTCTCTATTAAAAAACGGGGAGCTACCCAAGAATGGATCCACTTCAGGGGGACACTAACATGAACATGAAATGACATGAAAAAAGAAATCTGTGTAAAAAAATCATCACACATCAGAATACTTTGGTTTGAGTCTTGGGGCATTCTAGTATGCTAGATCGGTCCTTGGATAGCTTAATTTTTTTCCCAAATCACTTGAATATTAAAATACTTTAGTTTGAGGCTAGGAGTGCCCCAGTGTACAGTGGACCCATTTTTTTTCAAAACTCCCATTTGTTTTCTTTTTAAATAAAGGGACTTGCACTTCAAAATGTTTCTTTAGTAGTTTTGGAAAACAAAGCTTTGAATCAAACGTTGTAACACCTGAACCTATACACATGAAAGTTTAAGTCAATAGAGATTAATTTTGCATTGATCATTTAGCCTATCAATTAGTTAGGTTCATATTCCTGAGAATTGTAGAATTTTGGTCTTATTAATGTGCCGTCCCCAGCAAAAAGTGTACATGCAGGTTATGCTGTTATATCGTCCCTACCAATGTTGAGACCAAACCAACGCCCTTGACAGTATGTATTATTTATATTATATATCATACATTATTTTTATGTACACAATTTATATTATTAATATTTTATAGTTTCAGACTATTCTTTCATGTTCTAATGATAACACATACATTTATAGGGCTTTATTTACACCTATTGATATATATACACCCCAAAAAATGTTTGAAAAATGAGGGGAGTGAGTCGGTGACCCTACTTCGCGGTTTTTCACCATAAACAGCAATAAGTGATGTATAGGGAATGGGACGTACTACGTCACTGTTTGGACGCGCCCCCATGCTGGCAATATGATTTACTTCCGGTTCGGCAGAGTCAATGCGGATTGTAACGTGTGGTAGTGCTAAGCTAACTCCTTCGGTGTTTTAGAAAGAAAATATGGGCGTTTATTGTTGCGTTACTGGGTGCAGCAGCGTCTCCCACAGACAAAAAGGGGTTAGGAAAAATGGACTCACTTTTCACCGTTTTCCTGCATGGAGGACCAAATATCAGATCACGAAGGTACTACGGATGGCAGGATTGCAGCGGTTCGTCGGAAAAGCATTTCTTATGATCATATTTCTGCTGGAATGAGAGTATTCCCCTCATCTCTACTCTTGTAAGTTGAACGATTTATCCGTTTTGGTTTCAATACGTTTTTTTTGTTTGTTTTTTTACTGTTGTGTAAATCTGCCTCGGTAGCAATGCTAACCTACTCCTCCTCCTCACCTACCTGTTGTGTTACTAGGAAAACCTGCATATGAAATGCTGACAACACATCCCGATTGGTCACCATATCTCTTCTTGGGTTATTCTGAGGTCAAGCGCACCACATCGGAGCGTTATGAGAGGTTGGAAAGGCGAAGAGTGCACGCTGAAACTTCAGTTTGCTCTGCTCTTACAAACACGATCCCAAGTGTTGTTGTGAAAAGTCAATAAAATATGAATACCAAAACATGACTTGAACAACTTCTTGACAAACTGTAACTGCTTGTTGTTTACTTCAGGTCTTCATAATAAACAGGTGTAATAATTACAAAGTCAGGTGACTTAATTTTGTTATTCTATTTGGAATATGCATTGACAATGTGTGGACAGTGTTGTAGACAAGAACTGGGACTGATAAGTTGCAATAGATTTATTTCAAGTAATGCAACTTCTCCAATACAGTATTTGAGCTGACAGTTTAAAATCTTTAAATTAGTGCAAACAAGGCCCACCCTCTGACGGGGTCAGCAAATATTATATAATTATAAGTAATTTATACAAGTTTAACATAAATGTGTCTTTGTCAAAGCAGTTTAAAAACTATTTACTGGCCTTGGGTAAATTGCCAGACAGAATAAATATGTGGTTTAAAGTTCTTGCATTTCCATTTTAAGTATTGCAAGTACTAGTCTCCAACACAGTATTTGAACTGACAGTTTAAAATCCTTTTAGTACAAAATGGCCCACACTCTGGCAGGGGGCAGCAAATATTATAATACATAATACATTATAATAAGCTATATACTATATAAATACAAGATCACAACAAAACCTGTATTTTTCAAAGCAGTTAAAAAACATCCAGTGGCCTTAGGTAAATAAACGTGTATAAATATGTACTTTACAGTTCTTGCATTTCTATTTTAGGTATTGCAACTTTTCCAACACTATTTGAATTGACAGTCTAAAGTCTACATTAGTGCAAATAAGAATATTATAAATTAAAAATAATAGAATATATAAATTCAACATTACAATGAAACGTGTCTTTGTCAAAGTGATTTAAAAAAAACGTCACTGGCCATAGTTAAATAGCCAGGCAGAATAAATATGTGCATTACAGTTCTTGCATTTTCACAAGTTAAAAGCCCGCAGTTCATCGACGAGAAGGGCAGACCCAGATGGCGTCTGCAGCAGGGGCTTGTTTGAGTCCGACACAGGACAAATGGAACCACTCCATTGAACAAATTTTCTTTGTCAAATGATCCAAGAAGAGAGATGGTGACCAATCGGGATGTGTTGTCAGCAGGTTTACCTAGGAACACAACAGGTAGGTGAGTCGTAGTAGGCGAGCATTGCTACCGAGGCAGATTTACACAACGGTGTAAAAAAAGAAAAACGTATTGAAACCAAAAGTGGATAAATCGTTCAACTTACAAGAGTAGAGATGACAGGAACACACTCTCATTCCAGCAGAAATATGATCATAAGAAATGCTTTTCCGACGAACCGCTGCAATCCAGCCATCCGTCGTACCTTCGTGATCTGATATTTGGTCCTCCATGCAGGAAAACGGTGAAAAGTGAGTCCATTTTTCCTAACCCCTTTTTGTCTGTGGGAGACGCTGCTGCACCCGGTAACGCAACAATAAACGCCCATATTTTCTTTCTAAAACACCGAAGGAGTTAGCTTAGCACTACCACACGTTACAATCCGCATTGACTCTGCCGAACCGGAAGTAAATCATATTGCCAGCATGGAGGCGCGTCCAAACAGTGACGTAGTACGTCCCATTCCCTATTGGGAAAGGGAGGGGGATAATAAAAGTGCGAGTTAACTACCGTTTAACTATGAAAAATGGGATTTAAAAATTCGAATCCCTTGATAGCCCTACTTTTAACATTAAACATGGATTCTCATCACCGGGATCTGTCTCTCATATACAGTATACGTATTATCGAACGTGAACTAACCTTCTAGATTGTGAAGAACAACCTCTGCGTCCATTGTTTTGCACAAAGTCCAGTGTTGGTGATGTGGGGGCTCCTCTTTTACTCCACATAGTTCCTCCTCACCCGCTGTCGTTCTCCCGGACATTTTTTTGAACGCTTGACGACGTGCCTTGCAGCTCTGTTAGCGGTTGGTCGGCTAGGCTAGGCTAAGCTAGGCTAAAGTCGGTAGCAAAATTTCAACGAGTGCTAAGACTCGAAAACTGATGTTTGAGTCCGTAATGTGGCTAATGCTGGACACGTCGTCGAGGCTTCGGTTTAGTTAAGTGACTGAAATCGAGGAAAAACAAGCCACAAACAAAGAAAAATATGTTCCACCTTAGCCACTCTTTATCTTTTGCTTTTCTGACCAGGATTGCATGATGGGAAAGACAGTCTCCAGTCCAATCACATAGTAAAACACGCCTAGTTGAAGAATAAAAACCAAAAACAGACCAAATTACAACTTCTTTTTCAAGATAAAAATGTTTCTCTTATACAACTCAATCTATATTTTGAAATGATTAAGAAAAAGCAGCAATGGGATCGGTCTTTGTCAGGTGACGTAACGCTGTCAAAAGCCGCAGTGCATTGTGGGTCGAATCGCCATTTTGAGTGCACACTTATTGTAAACAACTGAGCAGTGAGAATCGTCTTTGCTTTCATCATTGTCTTTGATAAATGGGACACTCGTGTTGTTTGAAAGGCTGCCATACTAAATCACACGACAAAAATGGCAGCAAAGTTGACCACGACGTAAGATTTTTTTGTTTTCCCTCTTGGAAAAGAGGTCATAGACAGCAGGTTGAGGAACTACCGAAGCGGCGTCGGATGGCCTGGGTCGCAGCGATGAAACGAGTTTTTACACCATATCTCCCTTCCTGCGTGATTGCTCTCGGCATTTTCATACAGGCAAGTCAGTTTTTTTCAAAGTATTGATACTGAATATGCTGTTTTTTTGCTTTCTAAAGTCGCTATTTTCTCATTGGCTAACCTTAGCTAGCTAGCTAGCTAGCCTCACTTGTAAACTACAGGCAAAGAGGGAGGGCAGTTGAAATGGGTTAATCTGTACGTGATTAATCAGTGTTTAATTTATTCAGTCATCGTTTATAAAAACATTATAGAGTGAATGATTTGAAAGATAAAGGTAAGCAGCAAAAATGCACAGAAATATTTATCAATGCGTGAGATTTCCTTTTGTGATCTGAGAGATCTCATAGGATGGTAGCATGCCTGATTAAGTGTTTACGATTGTGAAATGCCATGGAAATATCCAATCTTACCTAGCTTTCTAAATAAAACCTGTGATTGCAGGTGAACCAGCTTATGAAATGTTGGAGACTGACCCAGACTGGGCACCATCCCTACATCTGGGACACACATCTGTTACACCGACAAACACTGCACGCTCTGCAAGACGAAGCAAGCGTGAGCAGCTACAGAAAAAGACATTGCAAACACCAGAGATGGGGGTCCAGCAGGATGCAAACATTGAAGAGCTGCAGACCAAGGAGGGACCATCTGAACCTGGTGAAATAAACAGTCGCCAACAGAATGAGGAGGGGACACCTGACGCTGGAAAAGAAGGTGATCAGCTAATCACAGAGGATGAGACTCACAACACCAATCAGGATGTGATTATTGACTGTTTTGAAATTTTCACAGAAAACCCATCAAATCTGAAAGCATGTGCCCAAATGTTTTCCAGCTACAAACACCACCACACTATGAAGTATTTAATATGTATTACACCCAAGGGAGCCATTTGTTTCTTATCAAAAGGCTGGGGAGGGCGTACAAGTGACAAACATATAACCCTGAACAGTGATTTTTTTTTTTTGATAATTTGTTACCTGGGGACATTGTCTTGGCTGACAGAGGTTTTGACGTACAAGAATGTGTGAGCATGTATTGTTCAGATGTCAAACTCCCAGCATTTACAAAAGGCCGCTGTCAGCACATTTGAGAATCCATGTTGAAAGGGTCATCGGAAATGTTTGTCAGAAGAATAAGATCTTAACAGGAACCATACCCATAAACATGATTCTTCCATGTGAAGGTGAAGAAGCCACAATGTTGGATAAGGTTGTCACTTTCTGCTGTGCCCTGATAAGCCATTGCCCAACAGTATTATAGTACAATTTTCTTTTCATAGTGTTTGTACAAGAAGTTTTTTTTATATGTTTGTAGATTACTTAAACCTGTTTAATAAAGTATGTCAGTGACAATTTTGAAGTTTTGACTCCTTGCCTCCCTTAGGTACTTAAAACACTAGTGTTGGTTTTGATAATGAAAAGTTTTTTGTTTTGTTTTTACTAATTACATTCAAACAATTTTTTGGAGATAAACACTGAATAGGAAATACGATGTTTGCTAACAAAACGAGATGTTTGACAGGTTTACTTTTTGGGGATTTATAATTTTTACTAAAATTCTCAATCAAAACACAGCAGCAGCACAATGGTAAACAGAAAATAGCAACACAAGGAAATATAAAACGTGCATATGAAGTAAAATAACACTAGTTGTAGAATAACATGTTCAAGTAAATTTGTCCCTCTTCACATGATAAGTCCTGCATTGAGAGAATTGCACCTTTGCATGGCAATGTCAACACTGAAACAATATATTGTGCAATATACATGAATTTGCATGTCATTATGACAGTTCCTTCACCTGTTTTAGTCATGTGATGTTTAAGATGATATTCAAAGTACAATTCAAGTTCAAGGATGTTCAAGTAAGAGCTGTATCATGTTTCTGAGAGGAGCAACGAGTGACGACTGTGTTGTCGCAGTCCTGCGGTCGAAATGCGAAGATCCTGCACCGAGCCATTCGTTAAATGTCCGTGAGCTTCGAGAGATTTATATTTTTTAAAATGTAAGCGCTGATACCGTAAACGAGGGACTTTTTTATATCCAGCGATGAAGTTGGAGGCAGTAATGTGGCGTCGGAGCTACTCATGTTCTGGTTTGTTTACATCCTTGGTACACTCAAAATGGCGCATGGGGGCGTGTCCGCTAGTTTGGGCACGTGACTGACAAAGACCGATTGTAGCGTTATCATTTCTCCTATAAGGATCATGGGAGGTGTAGTTCTTGTGAGGAATCATTCAGTGCGTTCAGCAACGCCCTCAGGCGGTCAGCAGGAATGAAGGAGAACGATTGCATTTCAGTATTTTCATTTTAAGAAATACAATAATTAACATATGTCGGTCTAGTTGTGCATTAGCAAACATTTAAATGACATTTTTTAAAATACAAATCACTATAGAAGTACAATGTTGGCAATATTGTTCAGAGCCAATTCAAAGTGAATTGTGTGAACATTTTTTCGAAAGATTGGTGTCAAAAGCTGAAGCGAATCTACCTGACAATGCATTGAAATATATAAATAAATAAACATAAAATAGAGTTTACAGGGAAAAAATGAGGTCTTCAAATAAAAGGACACGGTCCCCACAGTCAAACATGGCGGAGGTTCCCTGATGTTTTGGGGTTGCTTTGCTGCCTCTAGCACTGGACAGCTTGACCGTGTGCACTGTGCATGGCATTATGAAGTCTGAAGACTACCAACAAATTTTGCAGCATAATGTAGGGCCCAGTGTAAAAAAGCTGGGTCTCACTCAGAGGTCATGGGTCTTCCAGCAGGACAATTACCCAAAACATACTTCAAAAAGCACCAGAAAATGATTTGAGAAAAAGCACCGGAGACTTCTAAAGTGGCCAGCAATGAGTCCAGACCTGAATCCCATAGAACACCTGAGGAGAGGTCTGAAAATGGCAGTTTGGAGAAGGCACCCTTCAAATCTCAGATACCTGGAGCAGGTTGCCAAAGAAGAATGGTCAAAAATTCCAGCAGAGAATTTTAAGAATCTCATTGATGGATACCGGAAGTGGTTGTTCGCAGTTATTTTGTCTAAAGGTTGTGCTACCAAGTATTAGGCTCAGTGGGCCAATACATTTGTCCGGCCCTTTTTGGAGTTTTGTGTAAATGATGATGATTTAAAAAAAAAAAAAAAAAAAAATCTCTTTTGTGTTTTTCTAATTCTCTTTTGTGTTTTTTCATTGCAAGCAAAATAAATGGAGATATTACTAAGCAAAGCATTTATAATTGCAATCATTTTCTGGGAGAAATTGAGCATTAGCTGACAGAATTGCAGGGGTGCCAATACTTTTGGCCAGCACTGTAACAGTTTCTTAGTCGAATAATTTTCTCCATCTAGTTTTGAGTGTTAAAGACTAGTTAACAGATCAATGAGTCAGATTATTCTATTTACTTTAAGTAAATATTATCATTTGTTCTTATCAGCCCCATACATCTAAAAGTTGGCAATTTTTCACCAATATCAAGAAAAAAAAATGCTTTCAAATAATGTTCTGAACAATCTCTGTTCTTGAATTAAAAACATTTCAGATTTTTTTTAGATTAAGTGTACTAACTTTTTGCTTAAAATAAGTGTGTTAAGATTATTTTCAGATGGCTATTTCTCTGATTTCAAGAAATCTAAGTGAATAAAATGTACTTGAAGTAGTGGGAGATAATCTAACTTATTTCTGGTAGAGTCACACTGAAAACAAGGGAATTTAACTAGTTTTAAAGAGGCATGTTTTTTCAGTGCATATATATTGGTTCAGGTGATACACCGTTTGATTTAAACCTTTGTTTTCAAAAACTACTAAAGAAACATTTTGGAAACTTGCAGAATAAATGTCTGGATTTTATGAACAAATTTAAATTGCAATATTTCAACATAAATTATTTTAACATACACAGGAAATGCAAACCATGTTAATCATCTCTTAACTATCCAGGAATGCAAAAAATTAACATTTGTCTTAAGACCACTCAAAATGGTCTGTCTATATAAATTGAATATAACAAAAAACTTCTTAGTCGGGAGTTGTACTTCTACGTTGATTTGTATCGACAAACATGTAGTTTAGATGTTAAATGATGAATAAATAGTCATTTTGCGTCAAATATATAATTATTGTGTTTCTTGAAATGAAAATACCTGTAATAAAATCATTTGACTTCATCCCTGCTGACCGCAGTTGAATAATTCCTGTGAAGAACTACACCTCCCATGATCCTTATTCACCGTTCCCATGATAAAATTTGCCACTTCCGGTCCGCCATGTTTGTTGGAAGAACGATCGCTACTACGGGCATTACAACTGCAACGAAACTTAGGACTTATAAATGACTTACTTCAGGAGTGGCAACGTCTTATAGAGATAGTTTGGGAGCAAATGAACACCATCGGTATGACGCTAAGATAGGATTGATTGCAGGAAAGGATCCATATACCCTTCAAAAAGAGGGCTTTACCAAAGACCCGACATTCTTGCCGGCCGTCACATATTTTGATATCGTAAATGACCTCATCAATGCAAAAAGTGACCTAAACACAAACGCGTTTAGGCTCAAGGCGTCCTCCTCTTAACCCTTGTGTGCTGATTTATTTTTGCGACACATAGAAAAAATGTCCCAGTTTGGGACGTTGCTTTGAAGTGTAATATCAAAGTCATTTCTGAATATTATTTTGCTTGCGACCACTCAAAATGTTCAGTGGCATCAGACCTATCCATACATATATAGTTCTTATTTATTTATTGTTGATGCTCTCTATTATGGAGGACCAGGAGTGCAAAAATCCAATAAATAAATAAATACACAATTAAATAAATAATTAAAAATGTCATTAAAATGCTTATATTTCAATATCTATTTATTTATTTCAATATTTATTTCAATTTTTATTTATTTATTTCAATTTATATTTATTTCAATTTATTTTTATTTATTTCAATTTTTATTTATTTATTTCCATTTATATTTATTTATTTCCATTTTTATTTATTTATTTATTTGCATTTATATTTATTTCATTTTTATATTTATTTATTTAAATTTTTATTTATTTCAATTTATATTTATTTATTTCAATTTTTATTTCGATTTTTACTTATTTATTTCGATTTTTATTCATTTATTTCAACTTTTATTTATTTCAATTTTTATTTATTTATTTCATCATTTATTTATTTATTTCAACTTTTATGTATTTCACTTTTTATTTATTTCATTCTTGCACTCTTGTTCCTCTGGAGGTGCAACCATGAAATAATTTTATCTGTCACGTTTGCTCGTCAAAGTTTCTAACGTCTGATTGGTTGCTCAGCAAAGCAACTAGTCGATATCAGATAATAGATTGACGCCTGAGGCATTGGCTAATTTTTATGTACACCCGATACATAAGGTGGCAGTGTAGATCCGTATAATCTGAAAAATAATTGCTCCCTCAAAATCACAAAGACGACGAAGATTAGTAGCGTGGTCAGTGTAGCGGTAGTAGGCTTTGACGCATTTCGCGTGTTGTCCAAGCAAAACATACATATGTCCAAAATGTGCCCAGAGCTGCTCAGAGAAGCAGCAAATTTAATCGAGGACACTCTGAGGAGAACTCCACCAGCAGCCCATGGTGGAGTCCAGTCTGTGGCTTCTACATCGCGCGGGCCAGCGCCTTTAAACGGGCTGATGTCTGCATACGGGAAACTCTAGTATAACTCAGAAGTGGAACGGTCCTTGGATATTTACCAGATTTTTTTTTTTTTTATTAAGTTTTGAAATAAAGCTAAATGACAGAAATAACTAGCAGTTTTCTAAGTAGTTTTACTCTGAACTCCAACATCATTTTTACATGATAATGATTTAGTTTGGGTCTAGGGGTGCTCCAGTGTCTCTCTAAAGTAGACCCGTTGTCGAATAGGTCACCGTTTTTTCCCCCATATATTTAATAAAGGGACTTGCGCTCTGAAGCCACCTCATTGCATTCTGAAGCCAGCGCATTGCATTACCGTAATGCACATAATGCAAACAATAATCCAAATGAGGGGCGGCTGGTTTGACTTCGTTTTTACGAGTGCAGACTGGCTTGACCACAGTTTTAAACTATCGAAAACTCTTCGATCAACATCTTGATCTGACAGAGCCGAGATTATGCCAATAACGTTAATTAATTGCTCTGTTTTGTAGGACACGTACTCAGGGTCCAAATGTCCTGCTTCAATTTGTTCTGAGAAATCTAACATGTCCCAAGAGAGCTCGTGCAAAATCTCAGATAATGCCGCCATGTTGGGAAGAAATAGGACGAAGCAATCTCTTATTACTCGATCAACTCAAACCCCGCCTAGTTCACGCCCGCCCACCGAGTTTGATGAGCCAATGACAGATAAAATTATTTCATGCGGCCACACGGGGAACAAGAGTGCAAGAATGAAATAAATAAAAAGTGAAATAAATAAATGTTGAAATAAATAAATAAATGGTGAAATAAATAAATAAAAATTGAAATAAATAAATGAAAATTGAAATACATTTTGAAATAAATATAAAATGAAATCAATAAAAATTGAAATAAATAAATAAAAGTTGAAATAAAAGAATAAACATTGAAATAAATAAATAAAAATCGAAATAAATTTTGAAATAAATATAAATTGAAATAAATAAATGAAAATTGAAATAAATATGAATTGAAGTAAATATAAATTGAAATAATTAAAAATTGAAATAAATATAAATTGAAATAAATAAATAAAAATGGAAATACTTATTACTGCTAATGTAATGACAAACAAGATGGCGCCCCTGTGTTTGGCTGGCCGTCTCACGCTGCTCGATTTATTGTTATTTACCCTGTATTTGCTATTCGTCATACGGACAGTGTCACCGCTTCATGTGTACGATCGCCTGACGCTTTTTAATATCCGTGACACGTTGGAAAAGTTGCCGTTCGATGGCTACAGTCACTCAAAGTCACCGCCGCCTTTTCTGGCGTTTTTACCACCACATTTACGGCGCCTTCCTTGTTGGTTGTCACGTACCTACCGCCGCCGGTGGCGTGGAAAGCGGGGAGGAATTGCTGTCAAATTGAAAGCCTACCTGGCGTCCTATCGCTGCGATCGCTATCATCTACCGGCTAGACCCCCGACTGTCTTCAAGGGATATGACCTACGGAGTTCCTTGGAGTTCCGTTATCGGTGGCTTCAGCCGACTCAACGGGACTTCGGGACACTACTTCCGCGTTGTCGGCCGGTGAGGCTCACTCTGCGGGGCTCTGTGCCGGGGAACCTTCGCCCGCTCCGCGGCCCCACCCCCCCGGCTGAGCGATCCCTGGTTCACTCAGCGCTGATTAACACAAGGTCCCTTACGAATAAGACGTTTATCTTGAATGACTTTTTTTCGGCACACCATTTGGATTTCCTTTTTCTAACGGAGACCTGGTTGAAACCAGGTGAATACAGCGCCTTTTCGGAGCTCCTCCCATCCGGCTGCTGTTTCTTCAACACCCCGCGAGCGACTGGCCGTGGTGGCGGCCTGGCTGTTGTATTCAAGGACAATTTTAGATGCAGGCCAATAACTGCTCATAATTATTCAAGTTTTGAACTGCAGTTATTCTCTATCGGGCTTTCTCCCCCATTGCTTTGTGCCACAATATATCGCCCCCCTGGTTCTAACAAGGATTTTATCCCGGAGTTTTCTGAGTTTTTATCAGATTTTATTCCAAACTTTGGCAGGGTTTTAATTTGCTGGGATTTTAATATCCATGTCTGCTGCTCAGCTAATCAGCTGGCAAATGAGTTTAAAGGACTTCTGGACTCATTTGGCCTCACCCAGTCTGTGAGTGCCCCAACTCATGAGCAAGGTCACACCCTGGATTTGGTAATTTCACTTGGGCTTTCAGTCTCCATCACAGAAATTGTGGATACTGCAATCTCGGACCACCTTCCCATCATTTTCGACTTCTCTGCCCCTTTTTCTGCCGGAAAGCCAATATCTCCAGCCTGCTACCAACGACGCATTACTCCATGCACATCAGGAGAGTTTGTGGCTGCTTTTGGAGACTTACAGCAGCATCCTGGCGCCGTGCTGCCTTCTCCTCTTTGCTCTGACAGTCTTCTCTCCACTTTCCATTCCACTTGCACTGCTGTCTTAGACTCCATTGCCCCTCTACGGCAAAAAAGCTCCAAACCCAAAGCCGCTCCATGGTTCAACGACAATACCCGCCTGCTCAGGCAAAAATGCAGGCGTGCTGAACGCCAGTGGAAAAAGGACAAACTCCATGCTTCTCTGCGATTGCTGAGGGACACTTTAGCTGCCTACCAGGAGGCCATAAAACAGGCCAAGTCTAGTTATTTATCTACCATTATAAATAACAGCTCCAATCATCCAAGACTCCTTTTTAACACTATTGATTCTGTTTTAAACCCACAGAACTGATGTGTCAGCTGCCAAATGCGAAGAGTTTCTCAATTTCTTTCAAAACAAGGTTTCTTCAGTTAGGCAAAATGTCTGCAACTCTGGTTTCTCATCCGATAACGTACGTCCTTCGGAACTGCTCAATGTCTTTGAGCAATTTGAACATATTTCATTGTCATCCCTCACCGAAATAGTTAGTAGCATGAAACCCACTAACTGTCCATTAGACGTAATACCAGCTAGGCTTCTGAAGGAAGCCTTTAGTTGCCTTGGATCAAGTCTGCTGTCTCTCATAAACACCTCTCTCAGTTCCGGTTCTGTCCCAGCTGCCTTCAAACAGGCTGTAGTCAGACCCCTTCTTAAAAAAACCCATCTCGACTCCTCTGTGCTGTCCAACTTTAGACCTGTCTCCCACTTGTCTTTCCTTTCCAAAGTTTTAGAAAAAGTTGTTTTTATTCAATTGCAAACCTTCTTAGAGACAAATTCCACCCTTGACAAGTTCCAATCAGGTTTTAGGTCCAGACACAGCACTGAGTCAGCATTGTTAAAAGTACATTACGACATTGCTCTTTCTGTGGATAATGGAAACCCGGCTATCCTTGTTTTACTGGACCTCACAGCAGCATTCGATACAGTTGACCATTCAGTCCTTGTATCTCGTTTAGAACATTTCATAGGTATCCGTTGTAACGCTTTAAAATGGTTTAAATCCTATTTACAACATAGAACATTCTCGGTAATGATTGGGGAATTTTCCTCCTCACAAACTTCTCTGTCTTGCGGGGTACCGCAAGGCTCTATTTTAGGGCCTGTTCTTTTTGCGCTTTATCTCCTACCTTTAGGATCAATTATAAAAAAACATAATATCGCTTTTCATTTTTATGCTGATGACCTGCAGCTTTATCTGCCCCTGAGACCTAACAAAAAAACTGCTCTTGCTAAATTGATGGGGTGCATATCTGATGTGAAGCAGTGGCTTGCACAAAACGTTTTGCACCTTAACGAGAGCAAAACTGAATTTATTAATTTTGGCACACCTTCCATGATGAAAGCCCTTGAGCCCAACTCTGACGCTCCGGCTGACATTTTTAAGACACACGTTAAAAATCTCGGAGTGATATTCGATAGCAGGCTTAACTTTGAAAAACAGATTAGTTCCGTTGTAAGAGCAAGTTTTTTCCAGCTTCATCTCTTAGCCAAAGTGAAGCCTTTTCTTAGTCGCCACGACCTTGAAAAAGCAATTCACGCTTTTATAAGTTCAAGGCTGGACTACTGCAATGCACTTTATGTTGGCCTACCCAAGTCCTCGATCTCTCGGCTGCAACTTGTTCAAAATGCTGCTGCTCGATTTTTAACAGGTACACCTAGACGTGAGCATATTACCCCCGTGCTATCATCACTCCACTGGCTTCCAGTCCATTTTAGAATTGATTTCAAACTTTTACTGTTTGTTTTTAATTCTATTAATGGCCAGGCTCCATCTTATCTATCGGAAATTTTAACTTTTCGTAACTCTGGCAGGACTCTTCGCTCGACCGGCCAGCTTCTTTTAGATGTTCCAAGGTCAAAATTTAAACAGTGGGGAGACCGATCCTTTGCGGTTGCTGCCCCCAGGCTGTGGAACAGCCTTCCCCCCGAAATCCGCACCACCACGGATGTAGGTCTTTTTAAGTCTCAGCTAAAAACACACCTTTTTAGACTCGCCTTTTACAAAGATTAGGATAGCCTGGTTTTATTAGCTTAAGGACTTTTTTAATGTTTTTTTTTACTCGATTTTATCGGTTTTATTGTTTTACTTGCTGGAATTTTATTGCGATGCGCTCTTTGTTTTATTTTATTTTGTAAAATGTCATTGTATAATATTTTCCTGCCTTTTATTTATCTTGAGCCATGTTTTGTCGTAAAGCACTTTGGGGGCCTTTCAGGTTTTGTAAAGGGCTATATAAATAAATTTGATTGATTGATTGATTGATTGAAATAAACATAAATTGAAATAAATAAATAAAAATTGAAATAAATATTGAAATAAATAAATAAATATTGAAATAAAAGCATTTTAATGACACTTTTAATTATTTATCTAATTGTGTATTTATTTATTGAATTTTTGCACTCCTGGTCCTCCATACTCTATGGACAATAAAAGCAATATTGTGCTAAGAGCAAAATTAACAGTCATCTGCATATATATAAAAAAACATTTAAATTGGAATATTCAATATGGACAAGTTAGAGCCATCAATATGTCATTAAATCATAACATAAAAATTTACATAACAGACATAAATCATGACGTTTTATTTCAAATACTTTCACTACTGACCACCATATGTGACCAAGATATTATAATTTCAAAACCGTTTTTGGCAGCCCACATCTGATGTTATTGTTTACATTTTTTGTTTACATTTGTTGTTACCTCCCAACCAGGGGGTTGGGGGAGGCAGTATGTTATTGATTAGGATTTGATTTGAATAACTGAAGAGGTCTGTTAATAATCAGATAATTAGTGTGCATGTAAATGAACTCATTTAATCAGTTATTTGCATTTGTAATTTCATTTGCAGAAAACTGTAATGTGCAAAAAGTATTCTGTAATTAATATTTAATGTACATTCATTGCATTTTGTGCAGGTCTTTCATTCTCAGCAGCTGACTGCAGCCCCTTTGCATCCGTGGGTCATTGCCAACAAGGATGGAACAGTTGAAGCAGCACATTGTGATTGCAAGGCTGGACTGGGTGAAACATGTAGCCATGTTGGTGGCAGCTGTCCTGGAGGTGAAGAAGAGCACTGGCTGCATCGTTCCTCATCTTTGTTTCCTGCCTTTTAGCTGTTCTCTGAAATCTGTTTAGACACAAAACCACATAGGCTGTTCATGTTAATGACACCAATGTTAAACATCAAATCTTCATAGCTGAGAAAAAACAAGTGACATTAATACTGTTAGATGAAAACTGTGACAGTGATGTGTCTATTGGTGTCCTTGATAATGACAATTATTAGTACCAGAGGGCCCAAGGAGCCATTATATATGAAGCCATTATGTTGCCATGCAAGATTACTGACAAAAAACTTGAACGGCATTGGCAGAAAGTCATGTGGGCTTTACAGGCTACAGTCAGACACCGAAAAAATTAATGATCTGGGGGTTTGAGAATTACACATACCTGTTTTGCTTTCTCTCAAGCTCAGCATGCTTTTTCAGATATTCGGTAGGAGTCATCTCCTCGAGTTTCAATGTTGGCGCCCAGTCAGGATTTGTTCGGTCGTACATGTTAGCAGGGCGACCTGAACATCGTTTAGAGAGACACGAATAACATCAGCTTAGTATTTCACTTATCCCCAACATTACTAATTAAGAGAAGGTTGCTGTGTGATAACGGCTAAAAACCAGCGACCCACGGGAAGAGAATCGGCAGGAGCAAAACTTTTTGTCTAGGAATGTGCTCGTTCCGCGTGGGGTCTCTCGTCTGTCTGGAATTTTACCAACCAATCCTACCGTGTGTCCCTGGCATTAGCTTGCTTGCTTGCCTTACGCCAGTACTTTTCTGACACTCACATATGACAAAAAACACACTAGATTTTACCTGTAATGAAGTGGTCCGAGCAGAGCCTGACATGTTTCGAGGGTTCATCTTTCCTCTTAATATTTGCCAACCAGAGACGACGACGTTCCTCTGTGAGCGATTTAGTGAAATCCCCTTCATGTTGTCTGACCTTTGGAATGGAGTACAATCCAATTTTCTTCGCCCCATCTGCTCTGTTCACACATCCACGGACCCAACAAGATACAACCATCTTGAGTGCTGTTGTATTATGTAATAGTTTGCTCCTTGTTGCCAACAAAAATGGCGGCGCAGGGGCGGATATGACGTCAAACGGGAACCGTGTATAGGAGAAATCATAATGCTACGATCCCACAGTTGACCCCCCCCCCCCCCCCCAATCATGCCAAAATATACAGTGCCTTGCAAAAGTATTCAGCCCCCTTGAATCTTGCAACCTTTCGCCACATTTCAGGCTTCAAACATAAAGATATGAAATTTAATTTTTTTGTCAAGAATCAACAACAAGTGGGACACAATCTTGAAGTGGAACAACATTTATTGGATAATTTAAACTTTTTTAACAAATAAAAAACTGAAAAGTGGGGCGTGCAATATTATTCGGCCCCTTTACTTTCAGTGCAGCAAACTCACTCCAGAAGTTCAGTGAGGATCTCTGAATGATCCAATGTTGTCCTAAATGACCGATGATGATAAATAGAATCCACCTGTGTGTAATCAAGTCTCCGTATAAATGCACCTGCTCTGTGATAGTCTCAGGGTTATGTTTAAAGTGCAGAGAGCATTATGAAAACCAAGGAACACACCAGGGAGGTCCGAGATACTGTTGTGGAGAAGTTTAAAGCCGGATTTGGATACAAAAAGATTTCCCAAGCTTTAAACATCTCAAGGAGCACTGTGCAAGCCATCATATTAAAATGGAAGGAGCATCAAACCACTGCAAATCTACCAAGACCCGGCCGTCCTTCCAAACTTTCTTCTCAAACAAGGAGAAAATTGATCAGAGATGCAGCCAAGAGGCCCATGATCACTCTGGATGAAATGCAGAGATCTACAGCTGAGGTGGGAGAGTCTGTCCATAGGACAACAATCAGTCGTACACTGCACAAATCTGGCCTTTATGGAAGAGTGGCAAGAAGAAAGCCATTTCTCAAAGATATCCATAAAAAGTCTCGTTTAAAGTTTGCCACAAGCCACCTGGGAGACACACCAAACATGTGGAAGAAGGTGCTCTGGTCAGATGAAACCAAAATTGAACTTTTTGGCCACAATGCAAAACGATATGTTTGGCGTAAAAGCAACACAGCTCATCACCCTGAACACACCATCCCCACTGTCAAACATGGTGGTGGCAGCATCATGGTTTGGGCCTGCTTTTCTTCAGCAGGGACAGGGAAGATGGTTAAAATTGACGGGAAGATGGATGCAGCCAAATACAGGAACATTCTGGAAGAAAACCTGTTGGTATCTGCACAAGACCTGAGACTGGGACGGAGATTTATCTTCCAACAGGACAATAATCCAAAACATAAAGCCAAATCTACAATGGAATGGTTAAAAAATAAACGTATCCAGGTGTTAGAATGGCCAAGTCAAAGTCCAGACCTGAATCCAATCGAGAATCTGTGGAAAGAGCTGAAGACTGCTGTTCACAAATACTCTCCATCCAACTTCACTGAGCTCGAGCTGTTTTGCAAGGAAGAATGGGCAAGAATGTCAGTCTCTCGATGTGCAAAAGTGATAGAAACATACCCCAAGCGACTTGCAGCTGTAATTGGAGCAAAAGGTGGCGCTACAAAGTATTAACGCAAGGGGGCCGAATAATATTGCACTTTTCAGTTTTTTATTTGTTAAAAAAGTTTAAATTATCCAATAAATTTTGTTCCACTTCACGATTGTGTCCCACTTGTTGTTGATTCTTGAAAAAAAATTAAAATTTTATATCTTTATGTTTGAAGCCTGAAATGTGGCGAAAGGTTGCAAGGTTCAAGGGGGCCGAATACTTTTGCAAGGCACTGTAGATTGATATAAGAGAATTTTTTTCTATTTTGAAAGGGAAGTTGTGATTTGGGCTGTTTTTTTTTTTTTATCATTGAACTAGGCGGGTTTTACGGTGTGATTGGGCTGGAGCACTATCTTACCCATCATGCAATTAGGCTCGAGCGTATGACGTGGCACTCGCGAGGTTTCCGCCGCTATCGCCATTTTGGAAGCGAGAAACATAAACAGTGAGGCATTTCAACACAGGTCGCTCTTTAAAAATGGTTGGAAATTATTGTGCGGTAAAGAATTGCAACAACCGATCGAATAGAAAGGAGAATGTACAGCTCAACGGAACACCATTGAGTTTCTTCCGGATCCCTACGTGGAGAAAAGGCGAGGGAAAGGTCATATCTGAACTTACCAAATGTCGAAGAATGGCATGGGTGGTCTCGATCAGAAGGAAGGGTATAACGTTTGATTCTCCAGTTACACACAGAGTTTGCTCTATGCACTTCCACTCCGGTAAGTTAATTTCGTTTGTTTACGCAAATTTCAGTAACTTTATGCCCTAAATCGGCCTGTTGTTAGCTATAGCTACAGCTAAACAACTAGGATGCAGACATGTTCATTGTCTTCATAAGACATAATTCCTGTCGTTGCTAAATGAAAAAGCTGTAATATTTTGACGTGAGAGAGTGGCAAAGAATTTGTACACAGGCTACATTTTCTGCAACAAAAAATTTGTACATCCGTGGTCACAGACTAATGTAAACACACATTGCCTACCTTTGCTTGAAAGATGGTGTTGCCGTTTGCTATGGTCATAATGTGCAGATCCTGCACCCATCCGCAGCAAAACTGTTTGTAGGTTTGTACCGATTTGTAGTTTCGGAATTGCTGATGAGTGGAGGAACATACACCAAACTCTAAATACAGCATGATGTCCATTTCGCGTAGTGGTGGAAGCTTTTCGACATCTTTATTCCATTTGTGTTCGGCTTGCTCGTGAGGGTCAACATTGTTCACATTCTTAAAATTGCTCACATATCTGTCCTTCGCCGTGGTAACAAGTTTGTCTCTGTATCGAATGTAACATCCAGACGCTAGAGAGCGCCAACACACCATGTCATTGGGATTACTTGTCATATCGCGAGATCTATGTGACGTACTTGCGTGATCCATCATGGCTGAGTAAACAGACCAAGCTCCACGCATGTTCCACTGTCTTTCTTTATTTGAATTAAACATCTTTAAGCCAAAGGGCAAATATATAACATGGTGTCAGAGTAGAGGTTCGCATACCCACCTGAAGAGATCAAGATGGACGCGTACGGCATCCCAGCGCCACGGATGGATTGGGATTCGGCGAATTTACCGGAGGCATGGCGGCGCTTCAAACAGCAGGCAGATCTTATATTTTCCGGCCCGCTCCGTGAAAAAGAGGAGGCGGACAAATGTAGCTACCTGCTTTTATGGATCGGGGAAAAGGGTCGAGATGTGTACAGCACGTGGACATTCACGGCAGATGAGGCGAAGCTGCTCCAGACGTACTACGATAAGTATGCGGCCTACATCACGCCAAAATCCAACCCCATATACGCCAGGTACCGTTTCCATGAGAAAGTACAAGCCCCGAACGAACCATTTGATCATTTTGTGACTGAGCTTAAGCTGCTAGTCAAAGACTGTGGATACCCAAATGGTGACGAAATGGTCCGCGATCGCATCGTCTTCGCAATAAACTCACCACGTGTTAGAGAAAAGTTGCTAAATGAAGGTGCTAATCTCACATTGGAAAAGGCCATTGATATTGCGCGCGCACATGAGTTAGCACAATCACAACTGAAGGAAATGACAGGGACAAAGGACAAAGCTGATGTTCACACAATAAAACAAAGGAAAACAAAGTATGTGAAATCCACAAGTCCTAAAACGATAAACAAAGAATGCTACAGATGTGGAGGCATGCACAGTCTACAAGAGGCATGTCCAGCCAAAGGGAAACAATGCATGAATTGCAAGAAATACAATCATTTTGCCAAATCTTGTAGAACTAAAAGCATTATTACAACAAAGCCACCCAGAAGACCCTTGCACGCCTTAGAGCAAGGCGATGAAGACCCGTGCGAGCTATTCATTGACAACATTACAACCATGAACACAGAGAAAAACAATGTTCAGGCTTATGCAGACATACAAGTGGGTCCAAATAGAGAAACAGTGCGGTTCAAAATCGACACAGGTGCAGAAATCAATGCTATTCCAAGCAGCCTGTACAACAAACTGTTTAAAACTACAACTCTCACCCCGCCAAGCCAGTCCATCACAGCATATGGGGGTAAAGCACTGAAGGTATGTGGCGTCTGCAGTCTCACGTGTGAACACAACAATTACAAACGCAAACTTGACTTCCACATCATTGATGCTAAAGCACCACCCATTGTAGGACTGAGCGCTAGCCTGGAACTAAACCTCATCCGACTAGTAATGGGAGTGAGTGAAACAAAAACTGAAAAAACACCCTCTGACTCAAAAGAAATATTAAAAGAATACACAGATGTATTTCAGGGCATTGGAGAGTTCCAAGGGGAATGCACTTTTCGGCTCGACCCAAAGGCATCGCCGGTGGTCTACCCTCCACACAGAGTCCCCATCGCGCTACGGGAACGACTGAAAGAGGAACTCGACAAAATGGAGAACGAGAAGGTCATCACAAAGGTAACTGAACCTACTGACTGGGTCAACGCACTGGTGATTGTAGAAAAACAACAGAAAAGCAAGCTCCGTGTATGTTTAGACCCCAGAGACCTAAACAAAGCAATTCAAAGGCCCCACTATCCTCTGCCAACACTTGAGGACGTTACGACCAAGCTAGCCGGAGCGCAGTACTTCAGTGTACTTGACGCTAGGTCAGGCTACTGGGCGATAAAACTGAGCGAGGAGTCGTCATTGCTAACTACATTCAACACACCCTTCGGCAGGTACAGGTTTCTAAGGCTGCCGTTTGGGATCGTTTCAGCGCAGGACGAATTCCAAAGGCGTGTTGACGAAACCTATGAAGGACTTACTGGTGTCACCGCCATTGTAGACGACATTCTGGTGTTCGGAAAAAATAAAACGGAACACGATGTAAACCTACGGGCAATGTTAGAGCGCACTCGAGAAAGAGGACTTAAGCTAAATCCAGACAAGTGCAAAATCGGTGTCCAGCAGGTCAGCTACTTCGGGCACACCCTCTCAGACAAGGGGATCAGCCCAGACCCCAAAAAGATCGAGGCAATCCGTGGAATGGCACCACCTCAATCCAAACCCGAGCTCGAGACCATTCTCGGAATGATCAACTATCTGGCCAGGTTCACACCTCGGATCTCTGAAGTAAACGCACCACTAAGACAACTTTTGAAGCAGGACAGCGAGTTCACGTGGGACGCGGTCCACGACAGGGCATTCAACCAAATCAAAGAACTGATCACAAAATATCCAGTCCTGTCATACTTCAACCCCAAGAAAGAGCTCACACTCCAAGTGGACGCTTCAAAGTGCGGCTTAGGTGCTGTGCTACTCCAAGACGAAAAGCCAGTCGCTTATGCATCCAAATCGCTAAACGGCACCGAACAAAACTACGCCCAAATCGAAAAGGAGCTATACGCCGTGTTGTTCGGCTGTAAGCGTTTCCACGAATACGTGTATGGCAGAAAAGTTCTTGTAGAATCTGACCACAAACCACTGGAGGCAATATTGAAAAAACCCCTCTCAGCTGCTCCACCTCGACTTCAAAGGATGATACTGCAACTGCAAAAGTACAGCATCCACCTCACTCACAAGCCCGGTAAGGAAATACCTGTGGCAGACACACTGTCCAGGAAGTCGATCGAGCAAAATGATGACAACATACAAGAAGGCCTGGATGCACAAGTTCACATGCTCATGAAAAGTATTCCAGTAAGCGACAACAAAATCGAAGAAATCAAAATGGCCACTGCACTTGACATACAACTCTCAGCGCTCAAACAGGTCACTAGAACGGGATGGCCTAACCAACGCAAGCAATGCCCACAGCTGATTCAGGAATTCTGGAACCATCGAGACGAAATCAGCGAAGTTGACGGCATAATGTTCAAAGGTGAGAAAATCATTGTCCCCCAGAGTCTCAGAAAAGAAATGCTAAACCGCATTCACGCCGGTCATATGGGCGTTGAGAAGTCCAAAAACAGGGCACGTGACCTACTGTTTTGGCCACTCATGGGCCAACAAATTGAAACCGTAGTCGGACAATGCAGTATCTGCCAAGAACGACAAAATGCCAACGCCAAAGAACCACTACTGTCACACGCTATTCCTGAACGCCCATGGCAGGTAGTCGGAACCGACCTATTTACATGGAACGGAAAAGACTATGTCATAATAGTGGACTATTACAGTCGATTTTTCGAAATGGAAAAACTGAACAGCTGCACTGCACAGGTCGTCACCGAAAAACTCAAAACAGCATTTGCTCGGCATGGCATCCCTGAGCGCGTCATCAGCGACAACGGCCCATGCTACTGTGCAGATGAATTCAAACGCTTTGCTGAGGTTTGGGACTTCACTCACACCACCAGCAGTCCCAAATACCCCCAGAGCAACGGCCTTGCAGAGAAAACTGTACAAACAGCAAAACGCATCCTGAGCAAAGCAAAAGCCGATGGTAAAGACTACTTTATTGGACTTTTAGAGTATAGAAACACGCCTGTTGACAATCTTAAGTCCCCAGCACAACTGTTGATGAGTCGCAGACTACGCTCTATCCTCCCTGCAACAGCCAAACAGCTACAGCCGACACTCGCACAGCAGCGCGCAGTACAAGAGCGCAGATCATCGTGCCAACGGCGTCAGCAGTTCTACTACAACCGATCGAGCAGAGAATTACCACCACTCACCGCAGGAGAGCACATCCGCTTTCACCACGACGATGGTTCATGGCAACCCGCAAGAGTGATAGAACCAGCTCACACCAACCGGAGCTATCACATCGAGACCGAGGAAGGACAGAGTCTTCGACGTAACCGACGGCATTTGCGTGAGACCAAAGACCATTCCAGCAAAGCTGGAGAAACCGAATCCGTGCCACAAGCGAGCCAAGATCCACAAATGCCGACACCCGTCGAATCCAGCCCGCCCTCGACTCAATCTGAGTACACTACCAGATCGGGCAGAGCCATCAAGCCAAGACAAGTGTTAGACCTATAAAATAATAGTAAATAAAGTGTGTTCTACTGTTCAGTTGATAAGCTAATGTTAATAGCACTTTAGGAAAAAACAAACGTTTGAGTGACTTGCACAAGTTTCATTTTACTTTGTCATTGCAATATTATTTTCATAATATTGGTGATTGTTCTGCTAGCACTTTGGTTATGCTTATTTAGTACTATAGGTCAGTGATATCTATATTGTTTAAATTTGTTAGCAATACCACCAAATGTGATTTCACGTGTTTAATGATGCTGCATGCTCAAATGGTTATATACATATCATTATGTGACTTACTTTTTCTAAAAGAAGGGAGATGTAACATCCAGACGCTAGAGAGCGCCAACACACCATGTCATTGGGATTACTTGTCATATCGCGAGATCTATGTGACGTACTTGCGTGATCCATCATGGCTGAGTAAACAGACCAAGCTCCACGCATGTTCCACTGTCTTTCTTTATTTGAATTAAACATCTTTAAGCCAAAGGGCAAATATATAACATCGAACTGGCAAGTTTTCCCTACATTTTGCCATCTTTGGCACTCGTAGTTGAATTGTATTTGCTGTTAAGTTTAAATGTCCCGTGATGCAGATGTGCTTCCGAAATGGCTGCGTTGTCGCAAATCTCGCACGATCCCGTGCTGCTGTGACGTAAACGCTCGAGCCTAATTCTGGACGGAAATGTAAAACAAAAAGACTGGCCTTTGTGCGCGTCTTGTTTTTCCTCGATTTCAGTCACTCAAAGTGTATGTCAATACCTGGGGAAATGCTAATATTCCATCATTTATCCATAAACGAATGCCTTTTGGATTCATATCATGTCACTTCGTGTAATTACACACATCGCAACACCAAGAAAATGAGAGAAATTTGGGTCAATTTCAAGCTAAAAAGACCTGCCCCCGAGATCCCGGAAATCTGGCAGATTGTGGGCGTGACCTCAAAACAAGGAAACAATCCGGCTCAGTGCTTTAGTACTGAATGGCGGCGATGATGGCAGACAATTACGTTTCTAGTTGCAGCGACGAATCCGACGTAACGAACATTCTTCTAATGGTGACGAGGAGAGTTATGAACCTTTCTTTGGTGTTTTGGGTTATCAATTTGAGCCCAAACGAAAGCCAATGCAGCCTAATGAAAAGATCATTGAGGGGAGCAATCACACTGATGAAACCCTGACAACAGTTCGTGTGGGAAACACCAAATGGTATGTTTTGCATTTCTTTTTGTGAAGCTGATACACCGTGACCGCAAAATAAAGTAATGTATAGAATAATTATCATTTAATATGCTATCATCGGTTTCGCTCTGCCAACCGACACAAATATGAATGGGATTAGAGCAGGGGTCCCCAACTGTTCCACAGACATGCTCGAATCACTCGATTTACTCACATACGGGTCACAGATTCACTCCTTCGCAGTTCGTGGGTCTTTAGTGATTGGGAAGTAGCATAAATTTTGTTTTCTTTGAGGTTGTAGGCACATCTTCTGGCTCGTCCGTTTCCCGTTTCCCTGTAAAATTGCAAAATTAGCCCTCTTAGCACTGACGAACTTTACTCATTGTCTGCGTAGTCCAGCTCTTTTTCTCGCGTTTGGGAACCCATGGGTACTACATTGCGACAAATGGCTATTTGTAAACCACATAGCATGACAGGTTTGAACCATTTTAGCGATTTTTTTGATAAAACACGAACGCAACTCTCTCGTCGATAAACAACGATGGCACCTGCCTCGACCTTTTGTTTTCTTGTTATGACGTCTCCGCCCCATTTGGCTGTTTCCGGAACACTTTCGGAAATGTTCGTCATTTTCGATCTATTTTCGATAATTGCTCATTAATGTGATTGATTTTTTTGTTAACTTTATCAATATTTGTTATCTTGGCACATAACGGTTCTATTGATGTCTCACACCCGCTTTGCGTTTTCATACCCTTTAACTAAACGGGAACCGAGACGACGTGTCAGGCATTAGCCACATTACGGACTCAAACATCAGTCTTCAAATCTCAGCACTCGTTGACATTTTGCGACCTACTTTAGCCTAGCCTAGCTGGCCAACCGCTAACAAAGCTGCAAAGCACGTCCTCAAACGTTCAGAAAATGTCCGGGAGAACGACAGAGGCTGCAGTTAAGTTCCAGGAGGAACTTTGTGGAGTAAAAGAGGAGCCCCCTCGTCACCAACAATCGCTTCTCACACTAAAAGGTTGGTTCACGTTCGATGATACATATAGACCCCAATCACCAACGTCACACAATCACGTGATCGCTGTATTGTGCCGCCATATTGTCCGTCATTGTGTGTCCGTATTGTCAATGGTAGTAGTTTCTAAAGGTGGATTCACTTGCAAATTATGGAAGCCCCGGTGCTTTCAGACGCTGTAAACTCATTGGATGAGTTGCATAAAAGCCGTTATTTGGAAAAGCTTCGGTCGATCCAGTCGCCAGATCCATATTTGATGCCCAAACCGATGTTTCCTCCCGTCTGGTCCCGTCCCGTGAGTCAGAGCTCGTCCTGAGACCAAAAAATTTCCAGTCATACTCCAGTTTATGTCACAATGAGGAGTCTGGTACCCAAAATCGGCACCAGCCTAAATATAAACCGACATTTGGTCAGCTGAGCGTCACCGTTGTCACGACTGTAAAATGAAACTTGATCGACAACGGGCCGGTGTGTGCCGAAAAATAGCTGCCCCGCGTGAAATGCCCCCCGACGGGAGCGCTTATTTATAACGCTTTATTGACGTGAAAACATCAAATGTTATCATGGACGCATTACAGTAATGGATTTACGACTGTAAGATCAGTTTTAAATAATTAAATTACACAAAATATTAGTACTTCCTTTTAGTAACAAATCGTGGACTGGGCCACATAACCATCTTTGAACAGAAATGTATTAGTCTACAGGTTTTCACGACCATATCCCAATGACAATCACACAGGTATGACATTTGTTAGTTCAAGCAGAGTAAAATAATACATATTCACGGTACAAGAAAGTCGTTTCCATATGGGCGCTCCCGTCAGGGGGGAACATTTCACGCAGGGCAACTATTTTTCGGCACAACACCTGTTGTTGTGCTCACCTTCTTGCTGCGCGACCGTGGCGACGAGCTTCGTAGTCTCCGTCTGATGATGTCTCGTGTTGCCATCATATTGATGTTTTTGCCGCTGTCTGACGGCTGTCGACACAAACGCATCATGGACCGAGATAAACAAACTGTGCTGCTTTAGAGATTTGCCCTTTTTGACAAGGCTCAGAGAACAAACGGACCCAATAATGCAGTGCTCAGAGCAGATTTATTAACAATGGTTATGAGAGGAAGAAGTCTTGGCTCTTGGAGAGGCACGGAAGGCTGTTCGAGCAGGGGGGGGACGAGCAAGGCGAAGGCCCAGGCAGGATGCGTCTAGAGCCGGTCCTGTAGCAGGGTTCAGGTCACAGAGAAAAGGCAGAGGCACAGACGAGTAGCAGGCTAGAGGCAAAAATCCACAAGGTCAAAAAATGTATCAAAGGCAGAGGCACAGACGAGGAGCAGGCTAGAGGCAAAAATCCACAAGGTGAAAAAATGTATCAAAAAACCGGCAAGACAAGGTAACCAGGAACGCTCGTAAGTTGCAGTGAGGGCTAACAAACTCGCAATGGAGCAGAGGGCTGTGTGTGCTTATGTAGGGAGGCTGTGGTAATGACCAGGTGTGCAGGACAGGTGTGTGGAATGAGTGCTGATGACTGGGAGAGGGGAAAAAAAAGGAAAAGGCATACAGGCCTGCTGTGGGGCTTTAACAGAACCCCCCCCCCCCCCCCAAGGGACGGACTCCGGACGGACCAGGCGCGTCGGGGTGGAGTCGATGGAAGTCCCGAATGAGATCCGGGTCCAGGATGTGAGAGGAAGGGACCCACGAACGTTCCTCGGGGCCATAGCCCTCCCAGTCCACGAGATACTGGAAACCGCGACCCCGCGGTCTGGATTTTAGGAGTCTCCTCACGGTATTGGCCGGACCACCGTCAATCAATCGAGGAGGTGGGGGAGGCGGCGTGGGGGGAACCAGAGGGCTCTCACAGACCGGCTTGAGTTGTCCGACATGGAAGGTCGGATGGACCCTCATGGTCCTGGGGAGACGCAACCGTACAGCCACAGGGTTGATGACCTTGGAGACCGAGAAGGGGCCAACAAACCGGGGAGCCAGTTTGCGACTCCCAACCCTGAGAGGCAGATGTTTGGTAGACAGCCACACCTTCTGACCCACCTTGTACATCGGGTTGCGTGACCGGTGGCGATCCGCTAACCTCTTCATGCGGGCTGCACTCCTGATAAGACTGGCCTTGGCTTGGTGCCACACCCTCTTCTTGCGACGGATCCATAACAAGGCGGAGGGAACTTGCGTGGACGTCTCGGTCTGTGGGAAGAGAGGGGCTGGATACCCAAAAACAACATGAAATGGGGAAAACCCCGAGGAAGAGGAAGGCAGACAGTTGTGGGCGACCTCGACCCACACGATGTTTTTGGCCCATGTGGTGGGTTGTTTGGAGCTCAAGCAGCGTAGGGTTGTTTCCAGGTCTTGGTTCATCCTCTCCGCTTGCCCATTGCTCTGAGGATGGTACCCTGATGATAGGCTGACGGTGGCACCGATGAGCCCACAGAACGCCTTCCAGAAGCGAGCCACAAATTGTGGCCCTCTATCAGACATGATGTCTGACGGAAAGCCATGGATCTTGAACACTTCGTCGAGGAGAGCGCTGGCAGTTTCTTTGGCGGTTGGTAGTTTAGGGAAGGTGATGAATCGGACCATCTTCGAAAATCTATCCACCACCGTCAATACGGTGGTCTTCCCCTGTGAGGGAGGCAGTCCGGTGACAAAGTCCAACGAGATGTGTGACCAGGGTCGCGTTGGAACAGTCAAAGGGAGCAATTTGCCCGCCGGTGACCTCCTAGGCGTCTTGTTGGTGGAACAGACCACACACGCCGCCACATAGTCCCTGACGTCATTCCTCATGTGCGGCCACCAAAATTTCCGTGCCAGGATAGCAAGCGTGCGTTTGGTCCCCGGATGGCTTGCAAATCGGGATGTGTGGCTCCAATGAATGACCTCCCCTCGGAGGCCCTGCGGCACAAACAGCAACCCTACGGGGGTACCAGGAGGGCTCGTCAATCCCTTCGTGGCCTCCTGGACCTTCTTGACGATCTGCCACTGGAAACCCCCCACCAAGCATGATTTGGGAAGGATGGGTTCAGGTTCCTCCGTGTGTCCCTCAGAGGGAAACACCCGCGAAAGGGCGTCTGGTTTGGTGTTCTTAGCCCCAGGTCTGTATGACAAGGTAAAATTAAAGCGTGTGAAAAACAAGGCCCACCTGGCCTGACGAGCATTGAGTCTTTTGGCTGTTTTGAGGTGCTCGAGATTCCTGTGGTCTGTCCACACCACAAATGGCTGTTCAGCCCCCTCTAGCCAGTGTCTCCATTCTTCTAAGGCCACTTTGATGGCCAATAACTCCCGGTTCCCCACATCATAATTTCTTTCTGCGCTGGTGAGTTTCTTGGATAGAAATGCACATGGGTGCATTTTTCCCGTAAGGAGAGACCGTTGGGATAACACTGCACCAACTCCGGTGTCTGAGGCGTCGACCTCGACTATAAACGGGAGAGCTGGATCAGGAAATCTGAGGATCGGAGCAGAGGTGAAAAGGCGTTTCAGTCTACAGAAGGCCGCCTCGGCCTTGGGGTTCCACTGAAAACGACACTTGAGAGATGTCAAAGAGTGTAGTGGTGAAGCCACTGAACTGAATCCCCTTATGAATTTTCTGTAGAAATTCGCAAATCCCAAAAAGCGTTGTACCTCCTTACGTGAACTGGGGCTTGGCCAATCCTGGACCGCTCGTACCTTTCCTGGGTCCATGCGTATTTCTCCTTCTGCGATGACAAACCCTAGGAACTGAACAGATGGTTTGTGAAATACACATTTCTCTGCTTTGACAAAAAGGCCGTTTTGTAACAATTTTTCAAGAACTGAACGGACATTTTAATGTGGGTCTCAAGGTTGGGGGAATAAATCAAAATGTCATCCAAATAGACAAAAACAAACAGATTCAAAAATTCTCTCAGAACATCGTTGACCAGGGCTTGGAAGACAGCCGGGGCGTTTGTCAGGCCGAAAGGCATGACCAAATATTCGAAGTGGCCAATAGGAGTGTTAAAAGCAGTCTTCCACTCATCCCCCTCCTTTATGCGGATAAGGTGGTATGCATTGCGCAAGTCAAGCTTTGTGAAGATTTGGGCACCTTGGAGCATCTCAAAAGCAGAAGACATTAATGGCAGCGGGTAACGATCGCGGACAGTTATTTCATTGAGCCCCCTATAATCAATGCAAGGACGGAGAGACTTGTCCTTCTTTTCGACAAAGAAAAACCCTGCACCTGCAGGAGAGGAGGATCTCCTGATGAGCCCTAATGCTAACGACTCATTTATATACTTCGTCATGGTCTGGGTTTCTGGGCCAGACAATGAGTATAAGCGACCCCTGGGGGGTATTGAGCCCGGGTGTAGGTTTATGGCGCAGTCGTGAGGACGGTGTGGTGGGAGGCTAGAGGCCTTGAACTTATTAAATACCTGCTTGAGGTCATGATAACAGGCCGGGACTTTATCGAGGTCAGGGAACTCCGCTTGTTTCTCTTTCTGCCAGATAAATGTGGATGCAATCTGGGCTGAGTCAGTCTTTTCCGTCTCCGCCATACCGTCTGTTATGCAAGTTCTGTCACACGATGGGCTCCAGGAGACCACTCTCCCAGTGTCCCAGTCAATGTGGGGGTTGTGTCTTTTCAGCCAGGGCAATCCAAGGACGAGTGGTTCGTTGGGGGAAGGGTAAACATGAAAACTGATACTTTCGGTATGACGACCTGGAAACTCCATCTGGATGACGGGTGTGCGGTGTGTTACCCGCCATAGTGGGCTTCCGTCCAGGGCCACGGCTTCCAGAGGAGAAGGCATTTTGATGAGCTGCAATCGAAGTTGTTTAGCCAGGTCCATGTTTATCAGGTTGGTATCTGACCCCGAGTCAATCAATGCTTTCTGCTGGAGAGAGAAGACAGGTGCACTTAAAACAACAGTGGGTTGGACTCGAGAGGTTGTACCGAGAGAGATGGTTCGACTGACAGACACTTTATGTGCATAATTTTGCCTCTTGTTGGGGCATTTGACAGCAAAATGCCGAGGCTCCCCACAGTAAAGACAGAGCCTTGCTGAAATACGGCGATTGCGTTCCTCTACAGACAACCTGGCTCTGCCGATATGCATCGGTTCTCCCTGGGTGGGAGAAGCAGCCTTGGCGATACCTCGGGGGGCTGAGGGCCCAACGGATAGGCCGACGGAATGGGACCTCCACTGGTTGTACTGGTCCGACACTTCTATGGCGGTGTCAATGACCTCGTCCAGCGTCGAAAAACAGCACCTGAGTGCTATCTCCCTGCCGATCTCTGGGTTAAGCCCGGTCTTAAAAGATGAAATCAGGGCCTTGCTTTCCCAGCCAGATTCCACCGCCAAGGAGCGAAACCGGCTGATGTACTCTCTAATGGGTTCGCCACCTTGCCTCATCTGGAGGAGGAGAGCGCCGGCTTCCTGTTCGCGGAGTGGGTGGTCGTAGATTTTTTTCAGCTCTGCTGCAACATGATCATATGACGCCATTAGGGCGTTGAAGTAGCCCAACGGTGCCCCCTCCAGGAGATTGGCCAGAAAAGCAATCTTAGCCGTTTTCCTGGGAAAATCGACGGGACTGAGACATAAAAATAAGCCTTAAAAAACATTCTGCATGTTGTCGGGTGAAGGTGAAATAATTTCATAACAAGAGAAAACAGTGTTTTAACATGTCTAACATTAATTGACAGTCAAATGTAATGGCAGAGGCATTCATACAAGTTCCAGGAAATAACATAACAGATGTGTGCGAAGGCACAATTACAGGACTTGCAGAATAAGCCCACAGTCAACCACAAGAAGGGGGGCAGACGCTCCCTTTTGTCTCAGAAGGCGGGTAAGACACCTCGGCTGTCCCGCATATTGGGAGGAACCATCCGGAGATAAAGAGAGAAGACCCCGCCATCCTGCAGAGGAATTTAAACCAATCAGAGCAAGCTAAGACTAATTGCAGATATCACATAGCCAATCAATAGTCGATAGGAACATGTATTTGCATATTGTGTAGTATGAATCATTCTTGGGCAACTCGGGGTGTGTGCTTCTCCTGATAGACACAGGGAAGTACGAGGCTGTACTGAGAGGGGCCCGAGACCCAAGTGCTGTATTAGATTTACTTGTTAGGAATAAATCCACTCGTGTGTGAAAATGCTGGCTTCCTGACGCCTTTCTTTTCAGAACGAATACGCGTAATTGTTGGAAGAGTGTTTGGTGATAAGGTAAAACTTATATAACACTAAAACGGAGTCAGGTAATTATTGCGTAATATTTTAAGGTATGAATTATTCCCAACAATTCCATGGTGACCCCGACGTGATGAAAGAAAGGAAATAAGAGGAAAAATCGACAACTAAACAAGGAAAAAGGGTCTGGGACCCTAGTCCACACCAGGTGACGACCTGAGGCGATAGGCAGCCAGACTTCCTACACTCCTTCCTCTCGGTGATCACCCAAAAAAGGTAAGCAGAATCCTTTTAAAATCTGCGATTGGACATTGTAAATGGTAAAGAGGAAGTAAGTGTGGAAGTATAAAGTAGTAAGGTTTAAAATCTGGGATTTACTTACTAGATTAAATACGATTTAAAATCTGGGATTTGCGTATTTAATAAGAAATGTGTGGACAAAGTGAGGTATAAAATCTGGGATTTACTCACTAAAAAGTAAGATTTAAAATCTGGGATTTACTTACTAGATCAAATACGATTTAAAATCTGGGATTTGCGTATTTAATAAGAAATGTGTGGAAATAGTGAGGTATAAAATCTGGGATTTACTCACTAAAACGTAAGGTATAAAATCTGGGATTTACTTACGGTAGATTTTGACACTGTCGACAAAATATTAAATCCAACATAAATTGGAATTTATATATCACGAACAATAGTGTGAAAGTTGTGTGTGTGATTGTACACGGCGATACGCTCTGTTCAGTTTGGTTGTCGGGACGCACATGAGTGGATTAAACAAATGGCGGGAAAGTCGAATGAGAGGGTTATCGGGTCGGAAGAAAGAGTGGAAAGAAGCAAGGTTTGGAGTGAAATTACGGATCATTACGCAAGGTTGGAATTACAGGTTTTGAGTGGCATTGATAAGCGGAAGATGAAGAAGGAAAAAGAGAAGCATAGAAAGGCATTTATGAATGGAGAAAATGCTCAAGAAGGATTTGAGGAAGTGTAGCGAAGGAGCAACAGTGCAGAATGAAGAGGCAGCCATGTTGAGAGAAGTGATGGGGGAGGAGCAGAGAGGAGCGAGAGGCAGGCATAGAGAAGAGGGCAGCACAGACGAAGAGATAAGCACTGAAGGGGAGGAGGAAGATGTGGTAAGAGAGGAAAAGAGTATGTTGCGGGCAATTAGAAAAGACAAGCAGGAGAGAGAAAAGGCAGGAAGGAAGTATGGAACTCGAAGTACAAGTAAGATGCTACTACAAGCACAGAGCGACAAGCACATTATGGCACCACTGATTACGTCACCTCTCGGTACAAGGCAATATGAACCACTGCCACTAAGAGATGTGGCTGCCCTGGTGGAGAAACTCCCTCCGCTGCACAAAGGAGGCCGAGCCTGGGTGACCAAGTTTTTGGCGGCCATGTCAGGGCAAGGGGTTGCTCTGGGAGACTTGCGGCAGGCAATGTTGGGTTCGTGTTCCCTGATCCAATTACAGAATATTGAAAGAGCGGCGGGAACACAGCAGATGGGAAGAGAGACTCCTTTAGCGGGCATGGCGGATGGCTTGTTCCGGTATAATAAAAGCAGCGTTTCCTTCACCGATAGATATTATGCCGACTACATTCAATTATCGGAAGGAAGCACCCCCAGAGCAATATTATGCAGAGGCATTAGAATCATGGATAAGTATAACAGGTAAACATCCGGCGAATACACCGGAATCTGAAATGATGTTCCGAACCGCACTTATGAATGGTTTGCCCACTGAAGTAAAGGTAACCTTAAACACAGACCCAGATGTTCTTGTTTGCGATGAGGCACGCTTTAAGAGGCACTTGATCCATCATTGTCGCATTTATGTTGATAAGGTAAATAAAGACCAAAAGGAGACAGACGTTCTAGCCCAGAACCTTGTAAAGCTACAACTAGCAAAGTTGCACGGGAAAGCCAAACAAGAAAAAGTAAAGCAAAAGCAAATGTTCCAGGCTCCGCCGGGGGATGGTCGTGGTCGAGGCCAGACGAGAGGTGGATACAGAGGTCGAGGACGCGGTGCCCCGCAGGGCCAATTTAGGAATCCCCAGTTTAGATCTTCCCAGTATAGGACGAGTTTTCCCCCAGGTACGTGCTTTAATTGTGGATCTCCAGACCACTGGGCAAGGGATTGCCATGGGAACCCACCACCTCCAGGGGCGGCACAACGACAACCAGTGGTGGGGCAGCAGCCCCCAGGGGGCCACCCCAACAGTTCCGCCCCTGGCCACAGCCTGCCACGCAGGGTCAATTCTCTCAGGTTGACCCCTGGTATGGCAGCAGCGAATAGGGAGGCCTGGGAAGCTCGGGAAGCATGGCACAGGCAGAGCCAATGCTTCAGCTTACAGTGGCAGGGACACCAGTCCAGATGCTTGTGGACACAGGAGCAACACATTCTTCACTCAACCTGCCACTGCCGAGTACAGCAATATCTAAGCGAGTTACAACTTTGGTCGGCTTCTCGGGATCCTCTCAGTCTCTGCCTTTTACCCGTCCTCTCAGGACGGAAATCCCGCAAACGGGACAGAAGTTTTTTCATTCATATGTACATGCAACAAATACACCTGTCAACTTAATGGGAAGAGATATGCTCTCCGCATTAAGGGCCCAAATTTTGTGCGGCGACAAGGGACTCACGGTCACGTTCCCTGGTGGTCAGGTTATGAACTGCACACAGCCTGTAATGACAAAAGGACAGTGGCTGATGGCGCCACTACCTGCAGTTCCGGAAACAGCACGAATTTATTGGGCCCAGTTACAACCAGAAACACCGTTTGGGGGTGGCATCTACTCCACCTACCTCCTGTGGAAACCTTGGATCCAGGCTTTAGCCCCATACCACCCTCCAGTGGATCCTTTGCATTGCACCCTGTATTATGACAGAAATTCAGATGATGTGTACAGGGACGCATTTGAAGAAATAGAGGGGGATGTTTGGCCCATAGCTTCCCCCTGCATCTACATAGGCAAAGAAGGAGTAGCTGCATATGTCCAGTTGACCCCAGAACAGGAAGTTTGGTTCAAAATGGGGGAAGAAGGTAGCCCTCATGTTTCACTTGCTGTGTCGCCGGGCCATGAGCCACGCCAATTGGGGCCCATGGTACGGCGCCTTACGCAACGAGGGGACTGGACACTGACCAATATCTCAGATGTCTGGTTTTCACCGTCAGATAAAAGCTATCGCATTATGGCAACAATGGCAGATCACGCTGTTTTAGAACTAGTCTTTTTGGACCGGTACCATGGACGTGAACAGTCGGACCATGAGTTATCTCAAGAAATGCTGGATCAATTGCCTCAGAGCTTATGGTCGCAAAGTCCATTTGATGTCGGGTTTTGCCACACGGTGGAACCAGTTCAGTTGCAAATAGATAACACGGTTCCGATATACCGCCCACAATATCGCTGGCCCCAAGCAGCAGATAAGGGAATGGAGGATACAGTGGCAGGACTGTGGGATGCGGGAGTTCTGGAACCATCCACCTCAAAGTGGAACACTCCTTTGCGGCCAGTGCAGAAGGCCGACGGTTTGACCTGGCGGATGGCCCATGATTTGAGGCCTGTCAATGACATCACACTTACGCCAGTGCTGCCAGTTCCTGATCCTCACCGCATCCTATCCTCCATAGGTCCACTTAAAGTGTGGTATACGGTCATTGATCTGGCGAATGCCTATTTTTGTCTGCCTCTGGCGGAGAATGTACGATACGCGTTTGCATTTACTTATAGGGGCGTGAAATTACAATATACAAGGTTGCCGCAAGGCTTCAAGAACTCCCCTGGAATTTTCAACCAAGTCCTGAAAGAGCTGCTGGCCCCGTGCAAATTGCCAGATGGATCGGTCCTCCTGCAGTATGTGGATGATCTCCTCATTGCAGCAGAAACATCTCAACAATGTCTTGAGGCCACACGTGCCGTACTGGTGACACTGGCAGACTTGGGCTTCAAAGTGTCACGTAAGAAGTTACAGTGTTGTAGGCGATCGGTTGTCTTCTTGGGACGGGTCATCACCCCAGCAGGATTGGCCATGTCCCCAGAACACCGCAGCACCATTTTGCGGCATCCTCGTCCGAACACTGTTCAGGAAATGTTGTCATTTCTGGGTTTATGTGGGTACAGCAGAGCCTACATTCCTTGTTACGCCGACAAAACTGCCGGATTGCGGGCCTTGATCAAAACCCAGGGAGTCCGCAACCTCAAGGCGAACTTACAATGGACCCCAGAAGAAGATGCAACTTTTGTGCGGTTGGTCCAGGAATTGGCATCTGCTGCTGCCCTAGCAACCCCAGACTTCACAAAGCCATTTTATCTAGATGTTGCAAACACAGCACACACAGTCAATGCAGCGTTGTATCAAAAACAAGGTTCCAATCGTTAGTACTCATGTACTGCAGTGTCCCACTTGATAGTGTCGAGAAGAAGCAGGCTGATTGTGTCAGGTACGCGGCAGGGTTAGCGAAAGTGTTGCAAAAGACAGCTCATGTAGTAATGGGATACCCAATACAGGTGCTGACAGATCATGCCGTTTCAGCTTTTGTGGCTTCTGCAGCCTTCACCCTAACACCGCTCAGGCAAACCAGGTTACTGCGGATATTGACGGCTCCAAATATCACCTACGTTCACAATGGAGTCAATATGGCAAACCACTTGGTCCAGGGGGCGCATGAGTGTGCCCTTAGGGTCCAGGTGGATCAAAGGGTGAGACAGAACCTCTATACAGAACCACTGGAAGGAGGACGGACGTTCTTCACGGATGGTTGCTGTTGGAGGGCTAAGGATGGAAGTTTACATGCGGGAGCAGCGGTAGTTGAACTCATCGATGGAACATTCACCCCTCTAATTGCACAACAGGTGAGTGTCAAGCCATCGGCTCAATCAGCCGAAGTGTTGGCACTGGTCCTGGCTCTAGAGGCGGGGGCTAACGAAAGAGTGACAATTTACACTGATTCGGCATATGCAGCTTCGGCCGCATTAATTGATCTCAGAGGCTGGCTACAGAGTGGCTGGCTGACGGCAAAAGGTAAAGAAATTGCCCACAAACACCTCATGGAGCGCTTATATTTGGCCATTAAGGGCCCCCATGAGGTGGCAATTGTTAAAGTACCTGGTCATTCCAAGGCAGACACAATGATTGCCAAAGGAAATGATCAGGCAGACGCGCTCGCGAAACAAGCCGCAGGGTACACTCCGCAGGGGGAGATGATGTTGGCCTCTCCCTCTGTGGTGTGGGATGGTGAAGCCCCTGGTCTCCCTGTGACCCCAACAGTCACAGTGGAAGACATCATGGAGGCACAAGGTAAGTCATCACCGGAACAAAAGTCTGTATGGATGGCTGCTAAAGCGGTGCGGAGATATGATGGCCTTTGGGTCGGCCCCAGAGGTCAGCCAGTGCTCCCAGAAGGTAACCTAATGACCTCAGCGTTGCAGGAGGCCCACACTCCCGCTCATGTGGGGCCTCAGGCAATGCTCCCTAAATTGCGTCAATGGTGGCATCCGAGGTTGCAGGAGGTGGTGTGGCAATTTGTGGCGACCTGTGACATTTGCCAGACATTTAACGCCCGGCCTACCTTAAAACCAGTTCCCGGTGTTTTTACTCCGGTGGCCTGGCCAGGGGCGGAGATAGTGATAGACTACACAGACTTGAATCACAGAATAAATGGTAAACGCTTTTTGTTAATCATCATTGACTCATTCTCCAGATGGCCTGAGGCCTACCCATGTGCCAGGGAAGACACCGCGTCAGTCGTCAAAGCCCTAGTCAATCATTACATTCCAACACATGGATTTCCGGCTCTGGTAAGGTCGGACAATGGAACACACTTCAACAATAAGGCCCTAGCCAAAGTTGAGGCCCTCCTAGGGCTGAAACATCGGTTCGGCTGTGTATACCACCCCCAGAGTCAAGGGAAGGTAGAAAGGTTCAACAGAACTTTGAAAGAGAAACTTGCCAAAATTATGGCACAAACACACATGACTTGGTTTCAAGCTCTTCCCTTGGCCTTATTGGTAGTCAGACAATCAGTTCATAAAGTCACAGGGTTTGCTCCATTTGAGCTTTTAACAGGTCGCCTGATGCCGGGTCCCTCCTCGACTCTTATGCCACTCACTGAACTGCCGACGCCAGATTTGTCGCATGCGTCATATTGGAAATATCTTCACTCCCTTGTGTCCAGTGTCTCTGCGCAGGTTGTTGAGAAGAATACGCCGGACGAGGCCTCACCAGCACTGGAGGAGGTGGTCACACCGTACGTCTACCTCCGCGTTCTCTCCAGGAAGTGGTCTGAACCACGGTGGTGCGGCCCATTTAAGGTTCTTGCCAGAACCTCCCACGCGTTGCAGCTGGACTCAAAAGGTCGTAAGTGGTTTCATTATTCGCAAGTGAGACCAGCACAAACCCCACATCATGGTGAATTGCCAAGTTGCCAGCCCGGACGGGCTGGACAAGAGAGGGAGGATAGACATGATGCAGCCGCCGTGGAAGGAAACCAATAGTATGCTGCCCCAAAGTGACATTGGGACCTGGATTAACAGATGGAAGACGTGGCAGACAATGACAAGAGTTAATCGAATATGTTGTGTTGTTGTTTACACTGTCACTGTCGCACTAGCAATAGGTGTCGTCTGCTTTCTTGGGTGGGGCTGGAGACACTCCCACCATGGCTTTTAATCCCAATGGCGAACGAATGGAAGGAGTGATTGAGGAACGATGTATGGTCCAGTATGCGCGCAATGGAACGGTGATGTATGAAGCTCAGCGAGGCACAGGTGACATTTTGACACAGACACAGGTGTTCATGTTGCAAACAAATTGTACAGACTCACACAAAGTAATGGCATTGGTAAAATTATTAGATGTCTCGGAGGAATGGGAAGACTTAAGGGCTAAAGTGGAGACATATCAGCACAAGAATTGGTTAAAATCACACACACCACATAGAAAGAGAAGAAGTACAGCCATGAATTCGATACCTCAACAGCCACAACACCTACCATGGTTATTACGATGGGCGTATAATTTCTCCTTACAGGTTACGATTGCTCGAAACACATCAACCTCGTTACAGATACCTATTGCAGCCTTAAATGGTTTCCAACCTACAGCAACCGCATTCCCAGGTGTATATGAGGTGAATGGCAGCAAATACCTGGAAAACTGGTGGTACGACGTAGTAGATATAAGTTGGGAGACACTGATTACAACACAGGCAGGGGACTATTGGGGGCCACAGTCGACCGACGTATACCGTTATTATGCTAATAAAATTGTGCTAACTAAAAACAGTAACATATTGACAGTAACCGTTGTGCCAATTGATCCCTCCAAAACAGATTGGGACAGACTGGTCCAGGGAGTTAATATACGAGGGTTACAACGTAATAAAAGACAAATAGCTTCTCCAAAAAGCATGTGGGAATGGCTGAAAGAAGGAGATCCCACATACATAGATGCGGTAGGTATCCCTAGAGGTGTACCATCGGAATATAAATTGGTAAACCAGGTAGGTGCAGGATTTGCAAGTATACTTCCATGGATAACGATAAATAGAAATGTAGATAACATTAACTGGATACATTATAATGTGCAAAGGCTTGCTAATTTGACTCTGGTTGGCCTTCAAGCCGTCCATGAACAACTTGCAGCGACATCGCTTATGGCCTTCCAGAATCGTATTGCATTAGACATGTTGTTGGCAGAAAATGGCGGGGTATGTGGACAATTTGGCGAACAATGTTGCACTTTAATTCCCAATAACACAGCCCCGGATGGCCGCCTGACCCGAACATTGGAAGGACTGCAAACTTTTACTAATAAAATAAAAGCTGCGTCTGGTGTGAATACTTTCTGGTATGATGATATGTTTGACATGTTTGGTCGTTACAAGCATTTTGTCGCTACCATATTTACTTCAATCGCTGTGTTTGTGGCCATTATGGTCCTATGTGGTTGCTGTTGTGTTCCGTGCATTCGTCAACTAACCATTAGGACCTTAGAGCGTACAATGGGTCCACTCCCATCCGGGGGGCAATATATGTTAATTCCACAGAAGGACTTGGAAAAGGAGGATGACAACGTGGATGTGCCCCTTCTGGACATGGGTGTCTGAAGAAGACAATATGTATTTTTTCAATCAATATATCCTTTTGTTGTGGTGATTTACGATCAAATATTCATGTACTCATTAATCAATGTGAAAATGTGATGATGACCTCAGTGGTCTGAGGTCATGAGAGGGAATGAAGGTGAAATAATTTCATAACAAGAGAAAACAGTGTTTTAACATGTCTAACATTAATTGACAGTCAAATGTAATGGCAGAGGCATTCATACAAGTTCCAGGAAATAACATAACAGATGTGTGCGAAGGCACAATTACAGGACTTGCAGAATAAGCCCACAGTCAACCACAGGAAGGGGGGCAGACGCTCCCTTTTGTCTCAGAAGGCGGGTAAGACACCTCGGCTGTCCCGCATATTGGGAGGAACCATCCGGAGATAAAGAGAGAAGACCCCGCCATCCTGCAGAGGAATTTAAACCAATCAGAGCAAGCTAAGACTAATTGCAGATATCACATAGCCAATCAATAGTCGATAGGAACATGTATTTGCATATTGTGTAGTATGAATCATTCTTGGGCAACTCGGGGTGTGTGCTTCTCCTGATAGACACAGGGAAGTACGAGGCTGTACTGAGAGGGGCCCGAGACCCAAGTGCTGTATTAGATTTACTTGTTAGGAATAAATCCACTCGTGTGTGAAAATGCCGGCTTCCTGACGCCTTTCTTTTCAGAACGAATACGCGTAATTGTTGGAAGAGTGTTTGGTGATAAGGTAAAACTTATATAACACTAAAACGGAGTCAGGTAATTATTGCGTAATATTTTAAGGTATGAATTATTCCCAACACGGGTCACCTGAGTATTTAGTGGGTGGCGGAATGTTTGGCTCAGGCCACACTGGCGTTTCCCCTTCGGCAGCGGGTCGGTTGTGAAATGACGCAGCCATGTGGGAAAGCTGTGACACGCTTTGGGTCAGAAGAGACAGGAGCTGCTCATGCTTGTCCAAACGCTGGCCCTGGTTGTAGATGGCCTGTTCATACAGGGAAGAGCCTGCTGGGTCCATATTATGGCGAGTTTGTTCTGACAAGGCTCAGAGAACAAACGGACCCAATAATGCAGTGCTCAGAGCAGATTTATTAACAATGGTTATGAGAGGAAGAAGTCTTGGCTCTTGGAGAGGCACGGAACGCTGTTCGAGCAGGGGGGGGACGAGCAAGGCGAAGGCCCAGGCAGGATGCGTCTAGAGCCGGTCCTGTAGCAGGGTTCAGGTCACAGAGAAAAGGCAGAGGCACAGACGAGGAGCAGGCTAGAGGCAAAAATCCACAAGGTCAAAAAATGTATCAAAGGCAGAGGCACAGACGAGGAGCAGGCTAGAGGCAAAAATCCACAAGGTAAAAAAATGTATCAAAAAACCGGCAAGACAAGGTAACTAGGAACGCTCGTAAGTTGCAGTGAGGGCTAACAAACTCGCAATGGAGCAGAGGGCTGTGTGTGCTTATGTAGGGAGGCTGTGGTAATGACCAGGTGTGCAGGACAGGTGTGTGGAATGAGTGCTGATGACTGGGAGAGGGAAAAAAAAGGAAAAGGCATACAGGCCTGCTGTGGGGCTTTAACACTTTTAACAATGGGCACACAGCAACTTCTAAAATGACTGTTCATCTTCTCTGTTACTGCAACCAACCGCCACACATGCCTTCACCATTTTGATTAATAAGTCAGATCAATCAATGTTAACGATTGTCAGGAAGGTTTTTGGGTTCGTTTTATTCCTTAGACAAGGAGAAAAACACGCATTAATAGGACGAATGTACGTAGCAGTAATATGTAAACACGACGAGCTGACGAACAATATGGCGGAACCAGTCAGGGGGGCGGAGTTGTGACGTCACGTGATTGGGGTCTATAGTTATCGCTGTATTGTGCCGCCATATTGTCCGTCATTGTGTGTCGTATTGTCAATGGTAGTAGTTTATAAAGGTGGATTCACTTGCAAATTATGGAAGCCCCGGTGCTTTCAGACGCTGTAAACTCATTGGATGAGTTGCATAAAAGCCGTTATTTGGAAAAGCTTCGGTCGATCCAGTTGGCAGATCCATATTTTATGCCCAAACCGATATTTCCTCCCATCCGGTCCCGTTCCGTGCGTCAGAGCTCGTCCTGAGACCACAAAATTTCCAATCATACTCCAGTTTATGTCACGGTGAGGAGTCGGGTACCCAAAATCGGCACCGGCCCAAATATAAACCGACATTTGGTCACCTGAGCGTCACCGTTGTCACGATTGTAAAATGAAACTTGATCGACAACGGCCCGGTGTGTGCCGAAAAATAGCTGCCCCGCGTGAAATGTCCCCCCTGACGGGAGCGCTTATTTATAATGGGGATGTCCCGATCCAGGTTTTTGCACTTCCGATCCGATACCAATATTGTTTTGCACTTCCGATCCGATACCGATACTGGCCGATACCGATACCGGCCTATCTGAGCATGTATTAAAGTTTAAAGTTATTTAGCCTCCTTACTTTGTTGTTAGACTCATGTTGAAAAGGGTCTTAGTACTCTTGATAACAACTAGCCAGCTGAATTAGGTGAGTTTGAATAACACACAATGGTTGGTAACAAGAAACTGACCTGTTTATTCAGTGACAAACACAAAACATTCTAGATAACAAACAGAAATGGCATAGTCAGTCAATAAAACGTGCAAATAATATTGTAAACTGTCAGTGGAAAATCCCACAAACTTTCCAAGCTATTAGATACATTTAATGTTTCGTGCATTAGTTACAAAAATTGTATAAAAAGCCTCTCGGGTTTAAATAAACGACCATTTCAGTATGAAGTTAACATTTTAAAACAGTAAATAAATTACTCAAGTCCCCATTCTCTATCAGCAGCTTTAAACTACATTCAATTAATTTAATTTTGCGAATCAACTGTTAAAAGTTGTTAAAATTGCTCCCGTTATTCCATAATTTCCCTTCTGTCTACTTTTGACATGTGAAAGTTTTAAAACTGTTTTGAAGATAGATTCAAGTCAAGATTTTGCCGATTTAGGAGTATTTTAGATAAAACGTTAATTAGGTTCGCTTGGAAGGTTCACTACAACAGCCTACAAGGGAAGTCTCCTGCTTTAAGATGGCGGCTGTTTACTAACGTAGTTTTCAATGCATGTGTTGCTAACGGCGTTGAGTCCGTCAAATTGCATCTTGTTCTATATACATATGATATCTATTAGACAAGCATGATGTTTATGCTGCATTCCAGAGAAGTGGGAAGTCGGATTTATCCCACTCGGATGGTACCAGTTCCGACCTCAAAGCGTTCCAAGCGAATGTAAACAACAATGATGGCTGATCGCGACGAGGTGTTTTTCATTTTGGCCATCCAAAGACACCTCCAGCGAACCTGCCTTCCTATAGACCCTACTCACATGACGTCACAACCACCACAACCGCCATATTGTCAGTCAACTCGTCGTGTTGACGCATTACCGCTACGTAAATTCTTCCTATTATGGCGTGTTTTTCTGCTCGTTAACATTAATAATCAAAATAGTGAAGACCCGGGAGAGGAGAGCGAGATGGACTGCTGCAATTCGACGAGAAAACTGGGCTCCAAACGATTACCACGGATGATGTAGTAGTCATTTTATATCTGGTACGATGCATTTAATATATATCTAGAGGGTTTTCGGCTGACAACCACAATTAAGATCATTGCGAGGCTAATCGCCGACAACATATAGTTTCAAATTCAAGATGCTTATTTCTTCCACCATCCATCCATCCATCCATTATCTTCCGCTTGTTCCGGGGTCGGGTCGCGACCTTCCACCTTCATTACATTTTGAATAATATTTAGCTGGTACCAAGTGAAAGAAGCTGGCCTTGTCTACGGATCATCAGTTAAACAGGTGTGTCCAAACCTTTTGCAAAGGGGGCCAGATTTGGTGTGGTAAAATGCGGGGGGCTACCTTGGCTGATTTACATAGAACAATATATATAAACAAATTTTAGCAAGCCCTTCTGTGTGTCACATTTGCTTTATTATTTTTCTTAATTCATAATTTCAACAGTCTCGTCTTTGTGGCGTTCTCTTTCGACACTCGGGCTCTTGCGAAATACTGCTGCTGTGAAATTTAACAAGCTTCAAGTTGCTATAATTTCTCGCTGCGTATCTTCCCTGTAATGTCATACATGTCAGCGTGTCTTGTTCGGTAATATCATTATCGCGTCACATCGAACTCTTTGAAAACAGCGACTGTCTCTTTGCAAATGAGGCAGACACAGTTGTTGCGTGTTTTATTGAAGAAATAGTCCAATATCCACCTATCCTTGAAGCGTCAGCCATCGCAACTTTTTTTTTTTTTATTGATTGTCGCCATTTTAGAAAATTGGAAGTAAAGGGTCACACGGGGTAGTGTTGCTGAGAGTGCTGCTCTTAAAGTTTTTCAAACTTTGGTGAGAATAGGCTGATTTTGTGTGGACAAGATAGTTGTAGATATCAGGGTGGCAGATGTCAGGCAGAGAGGGCGAAGACAGCGGGTCGAAAAATGTCGATTTAGGCATCAAAAATGGATCTGGCGAATGGATAGACTGAAGCTTTTCCACATAACGCCTTTTATGCAACGCATCCAATGAGTTTACAGCGTCTGAAAGCACCGGGGCTTCCATGAATTGCACTATAAATTTTACGACAAATTGAAACCATTGAGAATACGGATAAACAATGACGGACAATATGGCGGCCGGATACAGCGACACGTCATTGTGTGACGTTGGTGAGTAGGGTCTATAAGCGATCAAATAGTAGAGGAAAACAAGACATTTTGACATCCAGCGAACCTGCCTTTCTATAAGCGATCAAATAGTAGAGGAAAAACGACGGCTACCGTTATAGCCCACACTGTAAACTGCCTTTTTTAGTTACATCCTTTGCTGATCGTCAATATAAAAACATAGCACAACAAAGATGATGTCCGACTTTCCCGGCCTCCGACTAGGAAAATATCATTGGAACGCCACTCGAACTAGGAGGTCCAAGTCGCGAAGTCGGAGAAAAAATAACTACCCCGACTTCCAAGTTGTTTCAATTTGACGTCACTGGACAAAATGGCGCTCAAGAAAACGTATTGAATGATAACACAATCAAGTTCATTTGAGACAACATGTATTTTTTTCCGCATACAGTGAATTATCTTTGTTGTGCTATGTTTTTATATTGACGATCAGCAAAGGATGTAACTAAAAAAAGGCAGTTTACAGTGTGGGCTATAACGCAGCCGTCGTTTTTCCTCTACTATTTGATCGGTTATAGGAAGGCAGGTTCGCTGGAGGTCAAAATGTCTTTGGATGGCCAAAATAAAAAACACCTCGTCGCGATCAGCCATCTTTGTTTACATTTGCTTGGAACGCTTTGAGGTCGGAACTGGTACCATCCGAGTGGGATAAATCCGATTTCCCACTTCTCTGGAATGGAGCATAAAAGTGTTGGATGGTGCGTCTTTACTCACGAGAGATAATGGCTCGTCATCCAGAATGAATTCTTCGGCAATGACTCTTGTTATTCCCTGGGCTTTGGGACTGTTGAGTGCCAGTTTGTCACGCATAGCAAAAGTTTCTGCCAGTGTTAAGTTGCGTAGGACCTTTCTTTTTGTCTTCGGTTTTCTTAACACACCCCTTATATTGTTTGTGGTGGTATGTCGCTAAATGCTTGATTAGGTGGAGTGTATTAAAACTTCTTACAGCTTTACCACCACGCTTGACTTTACTGTGGCATACGTTGCACTCTCTGTCTCTTCTTCTTTGTCGTCCTTTAAGGTGAAATGATCCCACACAGCTGACATTTTTACCGATAAAATCTCTCGGTAAATTGGGACTCGGGAGACGGTAATGTAGTGTGTTGAAGATTAATAATCAAAATGGTGAAGGCGTGTGTGGCTGTTGGTTGCACTAACAGAGAAGATGGAAGGAGAGACTTGAAGTTTTACCGTATTCCGAGGGATCCAAAGAGGATAGCGAAATGGACGGCTGCAATTCGACGTGAAAACTGGGCACCAAAAAATCACCACAGACTAATGTAGTAGTCATTTTATATCAGGTAAGATGCATTTAAGATATACTTAAAGGATGTAGAGGTGGCTGTTGAAGCTGGCCCCAATGTCAATGCCCCTCTTGATATGGGGACCCAAACGAGTTGTACTATGGATGAAATGGCATCACTTGAGGAGGAATGCCGGAGGTTGAGGACTGAAAATCTTGAACTGAAAAGAAAGCTGAGTGAAAGTAGCTTTGATGAGTCTGGCTTTACTGACGAAAATTCTGCGAAGGTGACCAACTTCACTGGACTTCCCTGTCTGGCAGTGCTCATGGCGATATTTGAGCAGGTGAAACCACACATGACTGAAAGGAAAGTGTCAAAATTCCAGCAGTTTATCATGTGCCTACTGAAGATGAAGTTCTTCATTAACAATGACTTTCTGGCTTGTTTATTTAAGCTGAGCAGGTCAAGTGTTTCTCGGATTTTCCTGGAAAATATTGAACTTCTTTATAAGTACGCTGTACCTGCTCTTGTATTCTGGCCTGATAAGGATATTCTTCGGCAATCTTTACCTGCATGTTTTTATGGAAAATTTAAGAATTGTACATCATTAATAGATTGTTTTGAATTGTTTATTGCCAGACCCAGTGACCTGCAAGCTCGCGCTCAAACCTACTCTCAGTACAAATCCCATAACACTATAAAATTCCTAATCAGTATTACACCTCAGGGGCATATATCTTTCATTTCAAAAGGGTTGGGGGGCAGAACATCAGATAAATATGTCACGGACCATTCAGGTTACCTGGATAAGCTCAAGAGAGGTGACGTTATGCTTGCAGATCGTGGTTTTGATGTTGCCAATTCAATTGCCCTTCGACATGCTACATTACACATTCCTGCATTTACTAGAAGTAAATCTCAGCTGGATGCCACGGATGTTTTAGAAACTAGAAAAATTGCTAATGTCAGGATACATGTAGAAAGAGTTATAGGAATGGTTCGAAAAAAAAATTCTGTTCTAAATTCAGTAATTCCAATCACTATGATTCAATCAGCCAATAATGAAACGACATGTCTCGATAAAATTGTTGCAATTGCTTGTGCACTTTGCAATGCCTGCCCTCCCATTGTTCCGTCCGACTGATTTATAGCTTTACTGTGGAAATGAAATTGATAAAAAAGATTAAACGATTTCTTACAATGGTACAGTATATGAGAATTTTATTTATTTTTTTGTTTGTTTGTACATTTTGTTCTCTTCAGCAATGTCTTACAATACTGACAAAACCAGCCCTTTTTAGGCATATTTTTAAGACCGCAGCATTCCTTGTGGTAAGCCTTAATCTTACAATCATCACTGCTGCAATCAATTATTGTCTTCTTGGTGTCACTTTTTTGGCAGTAACATATCTTGTTCTCTACATTTTCAACTGGCAAACACAATGTATTTTTATTGGAGAAGTACTTGCTAAGAAGTTCAGGTAGTATGCACATTTTGTAGAAAGTGGCAACCTTCTCCAATGCTTCGGCAGAGAACTTTGTGTCCAGGGTTATGCGCTGGATAAACATTTCTTTACCTGTCCACAAACACAGGTCACAGTAACTGCGGCCAGTCACAGCCAGCTGACACTGGATCTGGTACATGTATGTGTGGTCTGCTTTCAATCTGAAATGCCCATCAACAGACTCTATGCAGAAATTGTTATCTTGCACAGCACATTCGATTGTTGAATCATTGTGGCAGAAAGAACATTTTATCTCCAGGAGTCCTTCTCCGCAGCAGTCACACGTCACTAAGCCATCAGGTGAGGCACCTATGTAAGGAAACTCCTTATAGATGAAGAATCCACACTCTGTCACTTTCATTTGTCTATGTTTTGTCTCGGTGATCATTTCATAGTCTTTCCTCACTTTCCATTCATGACTGCATCCATACCTACAATGATAAAATTATATTAAAAATATTAGAAATAATACACTCATGTTTGTCACTGCTACATTTCAATGAAAACTGAAAATATGTATCAATGGATATAAATATTGTGATAAGATAATATAATGATCCTCCCCTGCAAAAAATGTGAATGAATGCAAACCTGTGAAAAATGCATTTATTCTGAAGGGACTTTATGATTTTTGATCATACCTTGTAGCCTCTGTTGTGAATTTGAATGCATCAGGGTAGCATATCCTCTGAATCAGTGAGTTGGAGGGATTTTCTATCTTTGTCCGAGATGCAGCTTTAAAGTTACTAGCTGTAATACGGCCGGCCCGATACAGAAACCAGGATTTTGTGGTTGACTGTTCTCTAGTCATCTGTTCTATGGCACTGATCTGAAATGAAGACAAAATTTTCACTGAACTGGTCACAGCTTAAAATATTATAACTCGACAATGACAGTGAAATTAAGCCTTACCTGAGAATCATCAATTTTCATGTTGGTCATAATTGTACTTGCTTCCGCTATAAGTTCATCCAATGACTTAGACACATGTGTCTCCATGAAGAGGGAAGACATTGGTTTCGGCAAGTCCAACTTAACAGTCTTGGGGACAAACTCCTCACAGTAATCGGGTAAGACTGACAGCACCACTGGCTTGACACCAGAAGAGTGTAATTTTCGATAAAAGTCAGTATAATCCTCAGGGGGTGGCAGTACCTGTTTACCTGAGGTTACTGACTTAACTGACTTCCCAGCACATTTCCGCCTTTTTGCTGCTGGGCTTGTAAAGTCTATGTCTGATGATCTGGCATACTCAACATTTTGGTTTTGTGAAGGAGCTAGCCAGCTACAAGCAACTGAAGTTCTGGTAGTGTCATTTTTCATCTTTACAGCCGTTTCTACAGCAAACATTACAGCAGTGACATGTGAACATGTTTCACCCAAACCAGCCATGCAGGTGCAATGTCCACACAAGATTGTTCCTGAGGGCTGAGCAGCAAACCAGGGTGATAGAGGCGTCTCACTCAGACGTTGTGAATGAACTACCTGAAAATATAATAAGGGCATAATAAGAACGTTGTCATACAATTAATTTACAATTTCACTATTGAGGTCAAAAGCCCAAAAAATAAATTCAACTAGGGACAATCTGGAGTAGTACTATCGCTAAACCATATAAACCAGTGCATCAACAAATTCGACTCTTTCAAATGACGTTAAATTTTTATAAACAACATGCAATTCATGGGATTTGTTCTGTAAATGAATTTATGCAGACTATTATTTTATTTTATACTGTAATGTCCGTAATTATGCACGGTCGATTTAAGAGACACTGGGACTGGAGAGCTGTGAGGTAATGGGTAGCGAGGGGGAGACAGGCGAGAAGCAAAAGTTAGCGGTCGAATGTGGCGGCAGTATGCTGGTATTTTGTTTATTGTTTTCTAATTGTCGCCACAATATAGTGGAGAAATCCATCAGCGACTCCTCTCCTTCTTTCCCACCATTCAGGAATATTGCAATACATTTTGTCTGATCTGCCAAAATAAGTCCCGGAACACAGGGAGGCCAAAATTAAGAGTTCCGACATGTTCCGGCTCAAATTAACCCCTGTCAGTCTGTAAAAAATTTCAACCAAAAAACAATAATGTGTCTGAGCAACTTTTGGATGACAGTTTTCGGTGCCAAATTTTCGGTCTCATCTCGATGCGAAACCTGTCTCTTGCTCCTAAAAAAATGAAACACCGTGGTATTTTTTCACTTTTATTTTTTGATGAATACTTTTTAAAACCCCACGATGCACTGAATCCATGCAAGGTGAGCTGCAAAGTCGCGATGGATCACTGTACTCGTCTGTTTTTCACAAAGAACAGACTGGCCGATGACTCAGTGGTGGTCCATGAAATATTTCAGTGGGTTTTTTTTGTCTCTTGCAGGTTTCAGAAAATATCTTGTTGCTGAGCGGCAGGAGCCAGAATATTCTGGCATTAGAGGATGTTGAGCACCCCAAAATCAAAGAGGAGGAGCCAAAGCCCTGTCAACAGAAGGAGAGAGAACAACAACTTCCAATCAAGGAGGAGGAGGAGGTGCCATACGTTAAAGAGGAGGACTGTATCACCAGGTCGACTGGTGAGCCATTGAAGAGTGAAGATTGTCCGAGTGAGCCCAGCAGTGGGGCGGAGCCTCCAAGCAGCAGCAGCAGCTCATCAGAAGGATTGCAAGCACATTTTTTCATCGCTGTATTAGACAGAAATGGCGCCACATCACACTCACCTTACAATGATGATGGTCATAAGAAATCTTACCCTGATGACAACTCTGCAAATGCGCTCAGTGTGGAAAAACCTTTACTAAAAACTATACTTTACGTATGCATATGAGGAGCCACACTGGCGAAAAACCTTTTGTCTCTTCAGTTTGTGGAAAAGGTTACGCTAAGAAGCAATCCTTAAAACCACATCTAAGAACCCATACTGGTGAAAAACCTTTTTCCTGCTCAGTTTGTGGTCATGGATTTATTTGCAAGAGCTTCTTAACAATACATGAAAGAACCCATACTGGCGAAAAACCTTTTTCCTGCTCAGCTTGTGGTCGAGGATTCAGTCGCAAGAGCGCCCTAAAACAACACAAAAGTACCCATACTGGCGAAAAACTTTTTTCCTGCTCAGTTTGTAGTCAAAGATTCAATTGGAAGGGCAGCTTAAACACACAAGGACCCACACTGATGGAAATCCTTTTCTCTGCTCAGTTTGTGGTCGAGGATTCAGTTGCAAGAGCTCCTTAAAAATACACGACCGAACCCATACTGGCGAAAAACCTTTTTCCTGCTCAGTTTGTGGAAGAAGATTCATTGACAAGCAAATCTTAAAAAGACATGAAAAAACCCACACAAGAGATAAACCTTTTTCCTGCTCAGTTTGTGGTCGAGCATTCAGTTGCAAGAGCTCCTTAAAAATACACAAAAGAAACCATACTGGCAAAAAACCTTTCTCCTGCTCAGTTTGTGGCAAAAAGATTTACTAACAAACACACTTTAAAAAGACATGGAAGAACCCACACAAGAGAAAAACCTTTTCCCTGCTCAGTTTGTGGTCGAGGATTCAGTTGCAGGAGCTCTTTAAAAATACACGAAAGAAAGCATACCGGTGAAAAACCTTTTTCCTGCTCAGTTTGTGGTCAAGGATTCACTCAAAAGGATTTAATTAAGAGACACATATGTGTTGGTGTGACTGATTTGCCTCTCATCCATGCTAGTGTCATCAGATTTTGCACACCGGATGATTGTACTCTTTAGAGCAGTGTTGTTTTTGGCAGCCCTTTAAATTTTTGTCTTTGTCTTTTGGACATAAATACTTATTTGCCTTTGTCATATTTTAGTTATTTCAACATGTGTTCGTCTGCGTCTAGTTGTAGTCGATGAAATTTCATACAAATTTCATTTAGTTTTAGTCGAGAGCTACTCAATATGTTTTCGTCTGTAAAATTCAAAAGTTTTGGTACAAAAATAAAGGTTTTCAATAGTGTAAAGCGCTTTGAGCGCCTTGAAAGGTGGAAAAGCGCTATAGAAGTATAACACCATTTACCATTTCGTATCAACATAGACAGACAAGCACATATTGTAGCGTCTATAAGGAAAATGCCAACTTTGTGATGATAATACGCACTCGGCAGGAAAAGTAGTACATTATTTTCAATTAAACCCACTTAAAAGCCACAAACTGTATGGGAAAAAAAAAAAGACCGAGTATTTAGGGGATGCTTGCTAATGCTAACCTAAATGCGATGCTAATGCAACGAGTTATATTTAGTGTGGGAAATATTGTTTAACACAAACCTTAAAAGGCTAAAGCAACATTACATATTCTCTCTGGCAAAGATACGAAAACAAATATTACCATGTGTTTCCAAGCGCGATGGAGCGCAGCCCAGCTTGAAACACATTTTCAACTCCAGTGGGGAGAGTGAGGGAAAGGTGCAGCATTTCTCGCACAAGTGACACTACCCAAACACTGCTACGATGCAAGCTGACCTACTCCACATACAATATGAAAATGTCACGCTGACAGAAATAATGTGGCATTTTCGTCTCGTTCTCGTCCCGTTATGTTGTAGTCTCCCAAGCCACATTTTTAGCTAGTCATTATTTTAGCCTCTTCTGAAGACTGTACACAAGAAAGCCCGCCAGTCTCATCAGAACATAGGGCATGGTTCCAGTAATCCATGTGCTTTGTTGACATGTCATCAGCAAACTGTTTGCGCTTTCTTGTGTACCTACCGTCTTCAGGAAAGGCTTCCTCCTGGGGTGACAGCCATAGACACCAATTTGATGCAGAGTGCGGCGTATGGTCTGAGCACTAACAGGCTAATCCCCCATCTCTTCAATCTCTGCAGCAATGTTGACAGCACTCCTGTAACGAGTCACATGACATTTTGGAGGGAAAATGACAAGCAGTACTCAATTTTTTACATCGGGGTGTACTCACTTTTGTTGCCAGGGGTTTAGATATTAATGGCTATATTTTTAATTATTTTGAGGGGAAAATAAATGAACTCTATTGTATAAGCTGCACACAGACTACTTTTCATTGTCATTTTGTCAGTGTTGTTCCATGAAAAGATATACTTAAATATCTGCAGAAATGCGAGGGGTGTACTCACTTTTGTGATACATTGTAAGACAATTGACAACCACGCCACCGTGTGACATGATCCTGGGTAGTTTTGTGTGATTGTTCTAGGGCTGCAGCTATCAAATATTTTAATAATTGAGTAATCGACTGAAAATTCTATCGATTAATTGAGTAATCGTATATTTTTTTTTAGGTAAATAGCAATTATAAATATAGATGAGAAAACAAGACATTTCATCTAATATAGAACCATTTTCAGTCAATCAATGTCTTTATTTTTGATGTACATTGTTGAAAACAGCCAACAATTGCATCTCAAATGTGACTAAAAAATAAATAAAAAATAATTAACTGCTTTCACTCAAAAAACTTTATAAAGTTTATAAAAAATGTCTTACCTAAAAATTTCATTATGCTTGATAGCACACATAACTTAAAAGTTAGGTGTTTTTCCCACGTGTCAATTGAATTTCCACTTGTGTCAAGCTATAAGTTCTAGTTAAGTTTTAAGTGAGTCTAAACCAGGGGTGTCCAAACTTTTTGCAAAGGGGGCCAGATTTGGTGTGGTAAAATTGTAGGGGGCTGACCTTGGCTGATGTCCTTTACGTAGAACAATATATTTAAGCAAATTTTAGCAAGCCATTCCGTGTGTCACATTTGCTTTATTATTTTTTTTTATTAATAATTTCAACAATCTTGCAACTAGCCTATGTAGCGTACTCTTTCGACTCTCGGGCTCTTGTGAAATACTGCAGCTGCAAAATTAAACTAGCTTCAAGTTGCTTCAATTTCTCGCTACGTATCTTCCCTGTAATCTTGTCGTACATGTCAGCGTGTCTTGTTTGGTAATATCGCCTCACATTGAACTGTTTAAAAACAGCGGCTGTCTTTTTGCAAATGAGGCAGACACAGTTGTTGCGTATTTTAGTGAAGAAATAGTCCAATTTCCACCTATCCTTTAAGCGTCGGCCGTCGCAGTCAACTTTTTTTTTGTTGATTGTCACCATTATAGAAAATTGGGAGCATAGGGTCACATAGGGTAATGTTGCTTTGAGTGCTGCTGCCTTTTAGTGGGTAAATGAGGAGCAACATTTAGTGTGTAAGCTACTTCATATGCTGGTAGCAGTACTGCTGACCAATTTATTAAGTCCGTGTGCGGGCCAGACGTTATTGATTTTATGACAGAGGCTGGGGGCCAGATGAAATTTGACCAGGGGCCGCATTTGGTTTGGTCTAAACTGTAAGTCCTGATAGGATTTTGAGTTTTTGCACTGTTCAAAATAAATGCTGTGCTGTATTGGAGCACATTAAGCACCAGTGCTACTTGGTGTTTTTTCCAGCAATGACTACTGAGCTAAAATTGACAGTTAGCATTATAAAGTTTCATCTTACACCCTAATCACTCTACAGCGCTGTTTTCGCAGAAAAGCCTGTATGTAAGAGTTAGCCACGGATACAGTGGTCATAATCAATAGAAACCTAGCCCTCCGCTGGGATAACGTTACGTGAGCAAATGACAGTAACGTTAATCTTATTTATGAGCGCTGAGAAGTGTACTGCTTTAAGATGGCGGCTGTTTTATTAACACCGCTGAGTCGGTCATTTCGCATCTAGTTCTACGTACATGTGATATCTATGACACGCATCAGACGCTACATGCTACCACTGTAGCAACATGCGGGCGTAATTTTTAGCAACGTTGGTGCAATTTGTAACAGCTGTCGGCTGCAGTAAGGTATTTTATTTTTTATTGCTTCTTCCTCCACACACGTGACATCAGCGCGTTGTCCCGCATGAAAAGTAGTCCGGGCAAAACGTGATGCTTAGAGCTGGCAAAATTAAACGATTCCCCGATGTGAATAAAATTACTCGAGTTACTCGAGTTGCTCGAGTATTCGTTTCAGCTCTAGATTTTTCGCTTCGAATCCCGAGAATAAGACTGAAACATCACTTGGTTCGGGTTAGCGTGTTGGCTAACTGTCACCCCTCCTGATTTGTTTACGCTCTCCGAAGCCGGGCAGGGAAATGACAAAAAACTCTGGTGGTATAAAATACAGTTTGGGAGGTGCAAAAAGTGGACAGTTTTGACCATTATGAAGTCATTTTGCCATGTTGTACTGAATAAATGCATTTTTAATATTTCATATTCCATTTAGCACAAGACTGTTATTTGTCATGACCATACCATTTATTTAGCAATTGGGGAAACATACTTGGATAAAAAGAATATCCTGTAAAAATTTTGGAGTAGAAAAACTAAAACAATAACATTTGCGGCTCTCTTTGTTGCATTTTCCTCGTTCTGAATAATTGCCCCTCAATGGACTGAATTCTAAACCAGATGAAACTATGACCCTGCCGACGTCATTCTCCTGTTGGGGACGCTAGAGCCCTATAATGGTAGGCTTGGCTAAACCGCAGATTAAAAGACTAATTTCTCGTCATCCGCGCTTTGCCAAATTTTTGAAAACAGTCGAATCATCTTAAAATATGATTCTAATTCCCATAATAATGCCATAAGACTTTTTTTTTTATCCTGTCGTGGGCACTTTAAAACAATTGATGATTTCTATATTTCTGACACAAATGTTATGTCCTTTGATCAATTAAGACTGAAATTTGGACTTGACGGGAAACTTTCTTAAATATTTGCAACTCAGGAGTTAATTTCTGATGGGGTGGAAAATTTGACAGAACACCGGGCACACGAAGAGGCAATAAGCGGAGTATAGCGCTCTCCTGGCGGAGAGGGGGGGGGGGGCGGCAAGCCACTGGTCGTCGGCCGAGTGTCATTCTTGGTGGACAAAGAGCATGTCAGCCACAAAATGCAAGCCACCTTCGTATTAAAATGTGTGCCATGATCTCTTTATTTGACATCATACAAAACACGGTTTACTCACTTGTAAGTCCAATTGTCTCACAGTTGTCGCACACTTGTTTTGGCCGTCTCGGGGTGTATTGGAACTTTCTGAAACCCGACAAGGCTCACACGCCTCTCCCCTGTTGCAGCTACAAAAGCCTGCAGCCGTTTGACTGGCGTGATGGAAAAATAAACGAATTAATCCGCAAAATCAGCTGAATCCGCAGTCCATCTGCATGCTATAAAGCAATGCTCTATTATGAGATGCTGACCCGGGTGACGTCACATTCGCATTCGTCCTAAACCCGAGACTGGAGCAGGAAGTAACTAATTTTCATTGTGCGGGATTCAAAAATTGAATCAATAAAACGATCGCTTCCACACACATCCAAGTGGTCGATTTCATACAGGAGTATAAAACACCACATGAAATATGAAATAAACATGCATTTTGGTGTCATACACACTTTAAAAGAAATTCCATTTGGACCAAATTTTTTTCTGTTGGGATTTTTTCCAGAGGAACATAATTACAAAACACATGAACAGATACACTTATCAATCTTGGTTTAATAATGGCAAAGAAATGCATTGCATTAGTATGGAAATCCGATCATCGACCTTCAGCCAAACAATGGATGAATCAGATGCTGTCAGTAATACCTCTACAACGCCAGACATATATTTTGAAGGGCAAACAACTGACTCACTGGACTTACGAGGAAGTGAGTAAACGTGTTTAATACTGTCAAATACTGGGATCATTTTAATACGTAGGTGGTTTGCATTTTGTGGCAGACATGCTCCTTGTCCACTCGGCCGATGACACCGGCGGTTTGTCGCACATCCCCCCGCCGGGAGAGCACTATACTCGTTCTGTCAAATTTTCAACCCCATTAGAAAATGCAACTTTGTGTTAAAAATGGCTGCGAATACAGTGATTGCAAAATACTACAAACTTTCTTTAATAAAGAACTATTTACTTATGTCTCAACATGGAAGGGTAGGTAGAAAAGATCTCCTCAGACACATTCTGTCTGTCATGTTAGCTACACAACAACTGCACGCCGCTCTTTATTTACGTAATGGCTGTGTAGTAAAGCACTATTTTTCATTATATTCATGTTGACCATGTGGCAGCTACGTGTTCCTCCGACGTCAGCTGGTTTGTCCGGCGGTACTCTCCAGCTGCTTCCCCTGCGAGCTCTCCTGTCCGTAGTAGCAGGGGAACGAGCTGTAACTTGCTCTCCGCCGGGCGGGTAGCCAATCGGTGAAGACAATCGACAACCCCGCGGCAGTATGATATGTCCGGGCTAGTTTTGTGTGATTTTTCCTTCAAAAAGTGAAAATAAGACTTGGAGACGTCACTCGGTTCGGGTTAGCATGTCGGCTAGCTGTCACGCCTCTTGGTTTGTTTACATTCTCCGAAGCCAGGGGACATGGAAATGTCAAAAGCCTGACTAACTACGGCGGCATAATATAGCGTTTGGGAGGTGCGACAGTAAAGGTGAAGTCGACAGTTTTGACCATTATGGAGAAATTTTGCCATGTCGTAATGAATAAATGCTATTTTATTATTTCATATTCCATTTCGCACAAAAATTTTATTCGTAATGACCATACCATTTATTTAGCAATTGGGAAAAATATTTGGATAAAAAGAATATCCTTTAAAAATATTGGAGCACAGAGTCTGAAACAATGACATTTTGCGGCTCTCTTCATCGCATTTTCCTCGTGATGTATAATTACCCCTCAATGGGCTGAATAGTAAAACAGAAGAAACCATTCTCCTGCCGACGTCATCCACCTGTTGGGGACACTAGAGCCCTATAATGGTAGGCGTGGCTAGGCGGCGGATTAAAAAACTAATTTCTCGTCATCTGTGCTTTGCCAAATTGTTGTATATAGTCGAATCGTCTCAAAATATGATTATAATAGTAATAATAGTATAAATAAATAGTAAATATTTTAAGACAAATGTTAATTTTTGGATAGTTAAGAGATGATTAACATGGTTTGTATTTCTTGTGTATGTTAAAAAATATCTTATAAACATAAGCGAATATTAAGGGGGGGCCAGGACCCCAGGTGGCCATAAAGTGTCATTGCATGTAATTGACTTTCCCATATTTGATTTTGAAATATTTTTTTTTTCCGGTAAAATATTGTCGATATAAGTTGTAAAGCAATAAAACAACAAAAATGAATGAAATGGACAAAAAAAATTATAATGGGTCAAAATTATTTTTCGAACAGATCTTGTGACTATTTTAATGATATGAGCAAATAGTATCTGCATGTTCAATTAGTAATGTAATTAGTAATCTGCTCGTCACAGCGCACGGAAGTCAGAAATACGCAGCGAGCTCGAGACAGCTGATAAAAAGCCCGCCAGGAACAGTTAATGTTGATGATTCGTCTCTTCTGTTCTGTAACTAAATATCGGTCAGTAAAAAACGTCAACCCTTTCAGTAAGTTATTTTATTCAAGAAACCCACAAATACAAAGTAACACAACCAGCACCTTAGACGGTCATTTGCTTTGCTTAGCCAAAACCACCTGAGAAACGAAGAGGCAAGATAGACATACGAAATTTTTTTTTTAAACCTAAGCTATCAAAAGCGACAACAACTACTGAGCAAGAACTAAGGATTGAAAATTTGGACCATGAAAAGCCAGAGATAACCGCCAAAATGGTGAGCGGAGTTTCAATTTCCCCCACTAAAGACGCTAATTGTACAACAAATTTTGTACCCTTATAATATTTCGCTGCCAAAACTGTTATGGCTGTGAATAAGCCCTCTTTTACATTCAGTTGGATTCTCAATTTTATCCACAGGTGCTAAATAAACAAGTTACATCGTAAAGATACATGTTCCACACGAATATGGTGTAAATTAATCGTTAACTACATGGCGAAGACGTAAACAGTGAGAGAGCGGCGTGCAGTTGTTGTGTGCAGCAAACATGGCAGAACGTGTCTGAGGAGAACTTTTCTACATGTCCGTCCATGATCCATGATCGAACGTAAGTTAAGTAAGAACGTAAGAAAGTTTGTAGGGGTTACAATGTAACACCTGTTTTTGCGGCCATTTTTAACACAAAGTTGCAATTTCTGATGGGGTGCAAAATTTGACAGATCACCTGTTAACAACGGAGGGCGTTCCATATTCAATGGATGACGATCTAGGCGAAAAATATAACTCCTATGCAGCCTGGTTTAGAATTTCCCTCAAAAATTATGGGAAACAAAAACGCTTAATAATCTTAAATTAATATACTTAAAAAAAAAAAAAAATCGGAATTGTTCTTAATTCAAGAATAGATATTGTTCAGAACATTATTTGAAAGCTATTTTTTCTTGATTTAGGTGAAAAATGACCAACTTTTAGATGTATTGGCTTAATAAGAACAAATGGTAATATTTACTAAAAGTAAATGGAATCATCTTACCCAGTTATCTGATAACTAGTCTTTAACACTCTATACAAGATGGGTGAAATTATTCGAATAGATTTAAGAAAAATTATCAGATTAAGACGTTATAAATTTGCAGTGTGAACGTTTTTATAGGTCTATACAGATTATTTTTTATTGATCATATAGCCTATCCATTAATTAGGTTCATACTCGTGAGATATGTAACCTTGACTCCCGTTCTTCCAATCTGTTTGGTTTTATTAACTCATTTGCTCCCAAAAACGTATAAATATGTTTTATTTTTAATTTGTATCTTTTACGTTTTTTTTTTTCACAAGAGCCATCTCTATGTTCTGATGCAATTTAGCTCCAAAGCACAATGCTGAAAATCCATGTTAAAACAATAAAACTGGCCACTGGAGGGCAGTAGCGCATTTGGTAATTTGAACCCGATTCAACAAAACGAATGGCCGGGCCCCACGGCTGGGGCGCCAGCGGAAGATGACCGAATGGACGTCCAGGATGCCAGGCGGTGGATGACTGAGCAGAACAACCTAGAGGACGCCCGGGATGCCAGGCGCTGGATGACTGAGCAGAACGACCGGGACAACCAGTGCAGCGGACGATGCCGTTGAGTCCGTGCTGCACGCCGAGCAGAGCCAGCGCCGTCGTGCTCGGCCGCTCGTGTCCCCCGCACGCTCCAGTGTCCTGCGACTCAGCCAGAAACGCGCATGGCCAAACCAGTCCCCCCCCCCAGGAACACAAGTTCCCCAGGCGAACTCCGCCACGAGGCAGTGGTCACCACAAAAGAAAGACTCAAAAAAATCTTCATGAGACGGGCGGCTATGTGGGAAAAGTTTACCTCGGCTGTCATGGCCACAACAGTGTCATCTCTCAGTTCAGTAGTTTAGTTGTTTGTAAATAAATTGTTACTTTGCTATCAAAAGCTCTATTTGTCTTGTTATTTATGTTACTTTGTAGAAGGAAAACATTATTCTGATGTTTGGGATGTAACTAAAGCAAAAAATAGCTGTGTTATGGAAAATTGCTCAAACTAAGCTATTTTCTAATGCTGATTTCTAAAGAATGGAAAAAGATATGAAATAATTTTTTTTCCTGCTGAAAGAAGATAGTCTAATCTTTCTTTTGGTGGGTTCCATGTTTATATAGCAATAGAACAGAATTTTCTGTGGGCCTTGCAAAATCAGTCAAAATCCAGTAAAACGGCCGGGAGCGAAGGGGGTTGCACTGGTGAAAATGGCTGGAAGTGAGGCGAAGACGGCACACGCTCATGTCTAAACTGGATTGAAGCTTGGATTTTTAAAAGCTGTACCGCATACAAACAGGAAGGATTGTCTCAGGAGTGATTTGTTCAAGGATTCAAGGTAAATATTATATTTTTAGTACCATGAATGCTTGGTTGAAGCATTTATTTGCAGGAATTTTCTTCTTTGTTTAGAAATGACGGCTGCTAATTTGCTTACTGACCAGCATCATAGTTTTATTTATTATATATTAATATATTTACATAAAATAAATGCGAACTGCACGTTTTTTTTTGCTTTTATCCAAGAATCGAGACTGTTTTATGTCCATATCTATGAAGAATTCGGGGATTTAAGCAGTTATTCACAAGAATTTTTGCCGGAAAAGCTCTGTTTACGTCAGGCGGCCACTAGCCTCATTCGCTAACAGTATATAGTGCATAATGGTTATAAGGGGGCACTCTATTCTATAAAGTTGTGTTTGTATATAGAATTTATTAATAACCTATTTACATATTATTTACAATTGATTCTGCGCGTTTTCCTCAAGTATTAAAGTGTATGTCAACACCTGGGGAAATGCTAATATTCCATCATTTATCCATAAACGAATGCCTTTTGGATTCATATCATGTCACTTTGTGTAATTACACACATCGTAACACCAAGAAAATGAGAGAAATTTGGGTCAATTTCAAGCTAAAAAGACCCGCCCCCGAGATCCCGGAAACCTGGCAGATTGTGGGCGTGACATCAAAACAAGGAAACAACCGGCTCAGGGCTTTAGTAATGAATGGCGGCGATGATGGCGGACAATTACGTTTCTAGTTGCAGCGACGAATACGATGCAACGAACATTCTTCTAATGGTGACGAGGAGAGTTATGAACCTTTCTTTGGTGTTTTGGGTTATCAATTTGAGCCCAAACGAAAGCCAATGCAGCCTAATGAAAGGATCATTGAGGGGAGCAATCACACTGATGAAACCCCGACAACAGTTCGTGTGGGAAACACCAAATGGTATGTTTTGCATTTCTTTTTGTGAAGCTGATACACCGTGACCGCAAAATAATGTATAGAATAATTATCATTTAATATGCTATCATCGGTTGCGCTCTGCCAACCGACACAAATATGAATGGGATTAGAGCAGGGGTCCCCAACCTTTTTTGCACCACGGACCAGTGTGATTTGGGTCTTTTTTCACGGACCGGTGTCCCTCTTTTATATTCAGTTGGACTCTCAATGTTATCCAATGGTGCTAAAAAACTATTTACATCACAAACATACATGTGCAACACGGAAATGGCATAAATTAACGCTTAACGACACGGCGAAGTCGTTAAGTGAGAGGGCTACGTGCAGTTGTTGTGTGCGCCAAACATGGCAAACGTAAGTTAATATTCCTTTCTTTAAAGAAAGTTTGTAGTGTGTACTTAGGAATCGCTGCATTCGCGGTCCTTTTTAACGTTACACGCATGCCAACTTTGTCAGAACACCGGCAATGTGCGGCAGAAAAATACAGCAAATATAAAATAGCATTTGTTTTTAGCCCCGTCGTCTTAAGTGCAGTGAAAAAATACAACTCACCCGCTGAATCAGTGGGAGGGCTGAGTTTGTTTCGTTGAGACGAGATGGGAGAGTGAGAGAAGCTAGCATCAAGCTAATGTTGGAAATTGTAGCACAGTTTTCAGCGCGCTCCGAGCGATGTCGGGATATTCGGAAATGACTTTAATCCAGAACTTCGGTAGAATTGTTGTCTCAAATGTACGTTTAAGTCGCCGTGATTTGCGATCTCTCCAAGCTGATATTCCTGTTCCACAGACATGCTCGAATCACTCGATTTATTCACATACAGGTCACGAATTCACTCCTTCGCAGTTCGTGGGTCTTTAGTGATTGGGAAGTAGCATAAATTTTGTTTTCTTTGAGGTTGTAGGCACATCATCTGGTTTGTCAGGTTCCCGTTTCTCTGTAAAATTGCAAAATTAGCCCTCTTAGCACTGACGAACTTTACTCATTGTCTGCGTAGTCCAGCTCTTTTTCTCGCGTTTGGGAACCCATGGGTACTACATTGCGACAAATGGCTATTTGTAAACCACATAGCATGACAGGTTTGAACCATTTTAGCGATTTTTTGATAAAACACGAACGCAATTCTCTCGTCGATAAACAACGATGGCACCTGCCTCGACCTTTTGTTTCCTTGTTATGACGTCTCCGCCCCATTCGGCTGTTTCCGGAACACTTTCGGAAATGTTCGTCATTTTCGATCTATTTTCGATAATTGCTCATTAATGTGATTGATTTTTTTGTTAACTTTATCAATATTTGTTATCTTGGCACATAACGGTTCTATTGATGTCTCACACCCCCTTTGCTTTTTCATACCCTTTAAGTTTCTGATGTTAAACTGAGTGATTTATTAGCTATTGAAAACTTAAAATAAAAATAATTAATCGGGATTTTATAAGGGAACGACTTTGAATTTTTTTGATGCCGCTGCTCATGGAGACTCATTTTTGGCTAAGGAAGATGCCTGTTTTGGTTTTAGGTTGGCAGCAGCTTTGGTATGAAAATATTGGAATTTGAAGTTTGAAAATACGCCCCATACGAATCGGCCCCGTTTCCTGTGTTATGTCAATAGGTTATGAAGTCTATGCTCACATGTTTTTAATACTTGTAAATAGGCTAAATAACACTCATATTAGCCACTTTAGAGTACTTTTTTAGTGCCTCATCATACAAATGTGAGAGTGCTTTAAAGCAAAGTCTGGTGCCCCCCATACCCGTTCTTGTACATCTTGAAATTCAGCCACGCTGATTGCTTCCAGCAGCATCTTCATTATAGTGAGCTGAACTTTCTTTTTTTTTTTTTTGCCTCACATTGCGTGAGCTGTGAACTGAAAGTCATTTTTAAATTTTTATGTACACAGTCAAATTCAACAAAATAATTCTAAAAATGACAATACATTAGTGTTAGATGCAGTGAATCCTTTTGTATTTTTTTTTTGGGCGTATTGCGATTTGTTTTTTGAAACATTGACTCCTGACAGGTTGATTTGTTTCAGCTTTTGACTTCAATCCTCAGAAATTTTTTTTACACAATGCAATTTGAATGGCGTACCGCCCGCTACACGTCACTTCCACTCATTAATACTCATGATATTAGCTAATGTTGCTATGGAGGGGAACACGCGACCGTTTGTCCCCAATAGGAAATGAATGGAAATAGTGTATGAACAAGATGTTTACTGAGCTAAACCTACCAATTCTGTTCGAAAATGATGTCCCTGGTGCCAAATTCACTGGTAAAGATGTGAAAGAACATACAAATCTTCAGTTAAGGCAAAGGCAAGGCAAATTTATTTATATAGCACAATTCAACACAAGGCATGTCAAAGTGCTTTACATCACATGAAGATCATAAAAATCACATTAAAATCAAAGTGCTTTACATCACAGGAAGATCATAAAAATCACATTAAAATCAATAGAAAGTAAAAAAAAAAAAAAAAAAATAGACAATCCAAATAGGAAATAAAATTATACATAAAAATCGCATTTAATAACGAATAAAAAATAAATAAAAAAACAAATACTACTACTACTGCTAATAATTGAAATCAGCAATGGAGATAAGAATAGAAAGCAAATAGAATGAAATATATAGACAGTTATGGATATGCAGTGCTAAACAAAATCGTTTTTAGCCCTGATTTAAAGGAGCTAACAGTTTGAGCATACTTCAGACCTTCAGGTAACTTGTTCCAGAGGTGAGGAGCATAATAAGTAAATGCTGCCTCACCGTGCTTGGTTCTTGTTCTTGGAACATACAGGAGACCGGTTCCAGACGACCCTAAGGGTCTAGATGTTTCATACGATTCTAACAAATCAAGCATGTATTTTGGTCCAAGGCCATTAAGTGTTTTGTAGACGAGCAGTAGTATTTTATAGTCTATTCTTTGACTCACTGGAAGCCAGTGTAACGATTTCTAAACAGGTGTAATGTGGTCCAAATTCCTTGTATTTGTGAGGACTCTGGCTGCAGCATTCTGTACTAGCTGCAGATTCCTGATTTTTTATCAAGACCTGTAAATATACCGTTGCGATAGTCCGATCTGCTGAAAATGAATGCATGCACAAGTTTTTCCATGTCTTGTTGAGTCAGACCCCCTTTATTCTGGCTATATTTTTAGGTGGTAATAAGCCGATTTAGTGACGGACTTTAGATGGCTATCAAATTTTAGGTCTGAGTCAATAATTACACCAAGGTTTCTGACTTGATTTGTAGCTGTAATGCCCCTTTCCCACTAAAACTAGTGGGTCAACGCGCGTTTTTTCCAAGCCGATGCAATCCACTAGCAATTGGCATTTGGCACCTTTCCCATTGACAGAAAAAAGCCGTGTCATTTCCCCCCCCCCGCCCGTCTAACCCCCCACCCCTCCTCACCCGTGCGTAAGGTTACGTGACATCACCACGCTAAGATGCGCGTCACAAATGCGAGCGAATTCATTCAGTTCAAGGAAGTAAACAATGCGGAGCAACATGGCAGTCTCCTTTCTCCACGGATGGAAAGGAGCTGGCAGGTCTCATCATCTTTCCAATGCTGAGACATGTTGTTCAATGTGGTGCGCTACTGGCTCCTTCTTCTTCTACTAGCTTTGTTGTGAGCATCAACGTAACTATGGTTGTGGGGCGTGTTAAATGGGAGGCGACTGGCACGTTGTTATGACGCATCACCTACGTCACCACGTAGATTAGGGTGTTGACTGTTGACCCGAGGTTTTGCTTCACACTGCATGACGATCAGAGCCAAGGTGATTTTAACGCGGGTCAAGGCGGATCGCTGCACCTTTCCCACTGCCACCAAAAGCCGATTGTTAGTGGGTTGACATGGGTTTTTGGCCAGTGGGAAAGGGGTATATGTGACATTGTGCTAAGGTGCCTGCATATCTGTGACCTTTCCTTTTTTGGCCCAAAAATGATCACTTCTGTCTTCTCCACATTTAATTGGAGAAAATTATCTCACATCCCTTCAATGATTTGATGAATGCATTAACTCAGGGAGACTAAGGGACTATAATCATGTGGGGACACAGAAATGTAGAGTTCTATGTCATCTGGATAGGTGTGATAGGAGATGTGATACTGTTCCATAATCTGAGCTCGGGGAAGCATATAGATGTTAAATAAGAGTGGTCCAAGAATTGACCCTTGAGGGACTCCACACGTGAATTTGGTTCGTTCTGACTGATGGTTTCCGATTGACACAAAGAAATCCCTATCATGTAAATAAGATGTGAACCACTGAAGAACAGTGTCAGTAAGCCCTACCCACTGTTCCAATCTGCTGAGTAGTATGGTGTGATCAACCATGTCGAATGCGGCGCAGAGATCCAATAGTAGCAGAACAGATGATTTGCCTGCATCGGTACTCCGACGAATATCATTTAGGACTTTAATAAGCACGGTCTCGGTGCTGTGTTGTAGCTGAAATCCAGACTGAATTTTGCATCATAAAAACCTGAATCTGTTCGAACACAACTCTCTCGAGTTACAGAGAGAGAGTTACAGAGTGTCGAGGGCTGAAAAAGAGCCGACCTTATCCAGAGTTAGCTTTTTTATCTATACCTTTTGCTTGTGCGCATTGCCTTACGCCACTGACAATGAATTCTCCGGATTCAACAACATTTAAAACTATGTGATGATCATGGCTCTCTCAGCCAAAAAGGTTCCCGACTCCTGCACTAGATGGTAGGAGGTATAAAATAACTAAGTACAACCATGCTGTTTAATGCCTTGGCCGTATTATTTTATGAGTAAATGCAACATGCTGTTCTTGGGATCAAAATGCTCTGGGGAGAACATCTTGCATGCTATATGGGTCATTCCAGAATTGGAGGACATTTTATGCACCGTTCATCAAATTCTACATTCACACGAGATACTGAATTCTTCATAAAACTGCTTTAAGAAAAATCTATTTTAATGCCAGAGTAGTCTGGATGATGACCAAACTGATTTGAAAATGCTCAAATGAAATGTAATTTTTTGAGGGGGTATTTGTTTGTCATCGTGGGAACGTGGATTAACCAATTTGATATTTCAAATTATTTGTGAAACATGTAGCACTTACATAAATCTAACCATAATCTTGTTAGAAACAAGCATTGATTCAATCACGAGATGCCTGACCTCATTAGTTTTCCCAAATAAATGGTAGGTAAATGTATGCAAATGTCTGACCCGTCTTCTATTCCTTTTGGCTTTTCCCTTCAGAGGTCACCACAGCGAATCAGTCGTGTCCTCTGCATCCTCTGCTCTCACACCAATTACCTTCATGTCCTCTTTATCAACATACATCCTTAAACCTCCTTTTTGGTCTATCTTTGTAAAATAGTTAGCCTTGATTTAATGAATGAATTGAACTACTTCATACAACACTGTCATGAACATAATGGAAATAGTGTGTTTTTCTGTCATGACTTTTAACTCACTTGCTTCCAAAAACGTATGAATACGTCCGTTTTAATTGTTTCAGGTTAGGTAAAAGAGGTATTTCTACGTCTTTTACATTTTTTTTTTTTTTAAACAATAGACATCTCTGGGTTCTGATTCAATTTAGCCCCAAAGCACAAAGCTGATATCCATTTTAAAGCAATAAAACTGGCCAATGGAGGGCAGTCGCGCATTTGGTAAGACCCGCAACCTGATTCAACGGCAACGAACAGCCGGGCCGCACGGCCGGGGCGCCGGGGGAAGACGACCGAATGGCGTCCAGGATGCCAGGCGGCAGACGACCGAGCAGAACAACCTAGAGGACGCCCGGGATGCCAGGCGCTGGATGACCAAGCAGAACGACCGGGACCACCACTGCAGCAGACGATGCCGTTGAGTCCGTGCTGCTTGCCGAGCAGAACCCGCAGAGACAAAAAAAAAAATCCATCTTTATGAGACAGGCGGTGATGAGGAAGAAGTTTACCCGGCTGTCGCGGCCACAAAAGTGTCAACTGAGTTATGTGTAAATAAATTGTTGCTTTGCTATCAAAAGCTCTATTTGTCATATTATGTTATTTTGTAGAAGGAGAACATTATTCAGATGTTTAGGATGTCACAAAAGCAAAAAAATAGCAGTGTTAAAGTCAAAGTTATGTTTGAAATGTATGCTTTCACAAAAAGCGTAATTTCTGTTTTTTCATCAGAAATTGAAAATTGCTCAAAATAAGCTATTTTCCAATGCTGATTTCTAAAGAATGGAAAGATATTAATTTTTTTCCTGCTGAAAGAAGAGAGTAATCTTTCTTTTGGTGGGTTCCATGTTTATATAGCAATAGAACAGAATTTTCTGTGGGCCTTGCAAAATCAGTCAAAATCCAGTAAAAGGGCCAGGAGGGAAGGGCGGTGAAAATGGCTGGGAGTGAATGAGTTAAGCATTACAAATAGAAATGATTAAAACAACAAATATAAAAAATAAGGTTCGACAAGAAAACATATGATCGTTATTCAGGAAACTCACAGTGAGTCCATAGCGCACACACACCATTAATTTAAACAAAAAAAAAACAAAAAAACAAAAAAAAAAGCCGTACATAAGGAGACATTGTAATAAAGTGACTAGGAAAAAAAAAAAAAAACATCAAGAAGGCTATCCATACACAATAAACAGGCTCTTGCGCCAGTGGCTTGAACTATATCTAAGGTAATTTGTAGGGTCTGTTAACTTCGTTTGAATATTATTTTCAGACTCATTTAATCGACACATGAAGCTGTGAGCCACCCTATTTAATGTGAACAAGTTCCTTTGCATCCTAGATGGCAAGAATAAGGATAATTGTGAGCACCCCGTGTCAACATAAGGAAAAGTTTGCTATAATTAATCCGATCAAAGGCTTTCCATGAGTGAATAAAGCATAAAAACATTGGTATGTTTAAGCTTTGACACCTAAAAGTGTATATGAAATGACAAATGAAATCTAAAATACTGTAATATTGTGTGGATGAGCATCAAACAAGGATAGGACAAAGCACACATAATGCACCAAAAACAGCAATCCTCAACAGTATTTGAGGAAGCTCTACAGAACACAATCGTCCTGCATGCAGAATCTGATGAAGCCAGCATGGATAACAGGTAAAACAGTCATTGGCCACTGCTTCTCTCACCCATACACACATGGTTCTTCATCCGATTCTTCCGCGTAAATCCTCGACCACAAACTGTGCAGGAAAAAGGTTTTTCACCAGTATGGGTTCTTATGTGCACTTTTAAGGCACCCCGTTGACTGAATCTTTGACCACAAACTGAGCAGGAATACGGTTTTTCTCCGGTGTGGATTCTTCCGTGTATTTGTAAGGTGCTCTTCATACCGAATCTCTGACCACAAACTGAGCAGGGAAAAGGTTTTTCTCCAGTGTGGGTTCTTGTATGTATTTTTAAGTAGCTCTTAGCACTGAATCTTTGGCTACAAACTGAGCAGGGAAAAGTTTTTTCTCCGGTGTGGGTTCTTGTGTGTATGTTCAAGTGTTGCTTATTAACGTATCTTTGACCACAAACTGAGCAGGAAAAAGGTTTTTCTCCGGTGTGGGTTCTTTCGTGCATTTGTAAGGTGTTCTTTTTACTGAATCTCTGACCACAAACCGAGCAGGAAAAAGGTTTTTCTCCGGTGTGGGCTCTTGTGTGTATTACCAAGTATTGCTTTAGAGCAAATCTTTGACCACAAACTGAGCAGGAAAAAGGTTTTTCTCCGGTGTGGGTTCTTGTGTGCATTTTTAAGTATGTCGTTTGAGCGAATCTTTGACCACAAACTGAGCAGGAAAATGGTTTTTCTCCGGTGTGGGTTCTTTCGTGAATTTTTACATTTTGTTTTTGAGAGAATCCTTGACCACAAACTGAGCAGGAAAAAGGTTTTTCACCAGAGTGGGTTTTTGTGTGTGTTGTTAAGTCAGAAGACTTCACAAAACATTTTCCACAAACTGAGCAGGAAAAAGGTTTTTCTCGCGCGTGGGTTCCTGTGTGTCTTTTCAAGTGTTGCTTTTGAGCGAATCTTCGACCACAAACCAAGCAGGAAAAAGGTTTTTCTCCCGTGTGTGTTCTTTCGTGTATTTGTAAGCCATTCTTGAGACTGAATCTTTGACCACAAACTGAGCAGGAAAAAGGTTTTTCTCCGGTGTGGGTTCTTGTGTGTACTTTCAAGTGTTTCTTTTGAGCGTATTTCTGACCACAAACTAAGCAGGAGAAAGGTTTTTCTCCCGTGTGGGTTCTTTCGTGTGATTGTAAGGTGCTCTTCTCAGTGAATCTTTGATCACAAACTGAGCAGGAAAAAGGTTTTTCACCAGTGTGGATCCTCATATGCCTAAGACAAGTATACTTAGTGGCAAAGGTTTTCCCACACTGAGAGCATTTGCAGAGTTTGTCGTCACGGTGAGATTTCTTCTGACCACCATCTTTGTAAGGGGAGTGTGACGTGGCGCCATTTCTATCTGATGGTGCGATGAAAATGTCTTCTTGCAAACCTTCTGTTGAGCTGCTGCTGCCGCTTGGCCGCTCTGCCCCTCTGCTGGCCTGACCCGGGCTATCTTCACTTTTCAAGGGCTCACCAGTTGACCTGGTGATACCTTCCTCCTCTTTAGCTTGTTGCTCTTTTCCCTCCTCCTGTGGACAGGGCCCTGGCTCCTTCTTTTTGGTATGGGGGAGCGCAACATAGTCTTTAACGCCAGGAGATTCTTGTTCCTGCCCCTCAGCACCTAGATGTTTTCTGAAATCTGCAAGACACAAGAAAACTATTGAAATATTTTATGGACCACCACCGCTTCATCGGCCAGTCTTTCCTTTGAGCAAAATTTGGAGAAGACGAGTACAGTGATCCCTGGCAACTTTATGGTTCACGTTGCGCAGATTCAGTGCGTCACGCAGTTTTCCAATGTATTCATCAAGGAAAGTAGAATGAAAAAAAAAAAAGTGGTTTCATTTTCAGGCGCGAGAGATATTGTTACGCATAGAGATGGGGCCAATAATTCGGCACCGAAAACTATCGGCTAAAAATAGCTAAGAATGCCATTTTGGTTGAAATGTTTGAAGAGCAAAAGTTTACCATCGAATCATGTGTCTCTTGTTATGACTCCATTAAAGAGCATATGACACCAGAAAAAAAGTCTTAAATGGCATTATTATGTGAATTAGAATCATATTTTGAGACGATTCGACTATATACAATAATTTAGCAAAGCGCAGATGACGAGAAATTAGTCTTTTAATCTGCCGGTTAGCCACGCCTACCATTATAGGGCTTTAGCGTCCCCAACAGGTGGATGACGTCAGCGGTAGACTGGGCTCATCGGTTTTACTATTCAGCCCATTGAGGGGGAATTGTTCAGAACGAGGAAAACGAGACGATGAGAGCCGCAAAATGTCATTGTTTCAGTCTCTCTACTCCCAATATTTTTACAGGATATTCTTTTTATCCAAGTATTTTCCCCCAATAGCTATATAAATGGCTTGAGAAGGACCAGTCAGCCCGTCGAGGGGGAACTATTCACAATGAGGAAAACGCGACGAAGAGAGCGGCAAAATGTCATTGTTTCTGTCTCTTTACTTCAATATTTTTACAGGATATTCTTTTTACCCAAGTACTTTCCCCAATTGCTAAATAAATGGCATGGTCATGACAAATAACAATCTTGTGCTAAATGGAATATAAAATAATAAAAATCCATTTATTCAAGACGACATGGCAAAATTACTCCATAATGGTCAAAACAGTAGACTTCACCTTTACTGTCACACCTCCCGAACGATATTTTATGACACCTAAATCGGACATATGTAATTTCCCTTCCCCGGCTTCGGAGAATGTAAACAGACCAGAAGGAGTGACAGCTAGCCGACATGCTAACCCGAACAGAGGGACGTTTCAAAGTCTTCGAAGTGGAAAATCACACATAACTAGCCTGGATTATTTGACACGACGACCCGGTTGTCAAGTTTCTTTGCGGATCGGCAAACCGCCCGGCGGAAAGCAATTTACAGTTCGTTCCCTGGAGGAGGGTGGCTGGAGTTGTTGTGGAGCTAACGTGCTAACAGCTAACTGCTAATGAGCATGAGGATAGCTTTTTACATGCCTATCAATGATCAAACGTAAGTAGTCTTTTATTTAAAGGAATTTTATAGTGTTTACTTTGTAATCACTGTATTCGTATTTGACATAATACAAAACAAGATGTTTACTCACTTCCTTGTAAGTCCAATGGTCCCACAGTAAATATCCACGGTGAATGGGAACCTTTTGAAACTCCAAAAAGGCGCATACGCCTCTCCCGCATACAGAATGATTTTTTCTGCAGCCGTTTGGCTGGCGTGATGCAAAAAATAAAAGTATTAATCCGCAAAATCAGCTGAATCCTTCGTCCTCATACACAACAGTACACTGTATAGTGAAGAGAACGTCTTCTACCGTACACGTCACAGCGCCCTCCCCCTCAATGAGAGACCGAAGCCGGAAGTCACTCATTTTCATGGCGCGGGATTCAAAAAACTAAATAAATATAGCGATCGCTTCCACACACATCCAAGCGGTCCATATCATTCAGGGGCATAAAATACCGCGTGTATTATGAAATAAACATGCTTTTTCGTGTCACAGGCACTTTAAAACATGGCGATTAGAAACACGCTGGCCGACGCCGTCTTGCAAAAATGCCGGGCTCAAAGCCAGCATGTCCAGGTTTGGAAGTATCAAAGAAAGATGCTCAGATAGCCGTCCAGGGGCGTCAGTAGGTTTTAAGAACAGGAGGGGCTTAGCCCCCAGGAGTTGCACCGGATTTAAGTGAACGTGGCGTAAAAGCACTAAACTTCACAAACAGCTAAAGATTCTCTGCAGGGTTCTACAAGCCATATTTAAGACTTTTAAAGACTTTTTAAAAGACCATAACGAATAAAATTTAAGACCAATTTTACATAGAAACTTATGAAAAATGGAAAAAAGATTAAGGACAATATCTGAATTGTATATTCTCAAGCCACAAATAATAAGTTTGCACTTACCCATGTATGTAACTACTGTAAATCGCTTTTCTCCATTATGACTATGCTAACTATGATGTCAACACACAACTGACCGGGCAGTATCGGTAGTTCCGCATTTGAAAGCAAGACTGAAATTTATGCATGTTCTAAATCAGTGTTGTGTGCCGCGGCTAAGCCTGTCGCAATATGCAATAATTCCATTTATCGCGCAATAAATAAAAATGAAGGCGGTAATTTTTCCACTGCGATTTATCGCCTCGTGTGCACGTGCGTGCGAGCGTGCGGCAGACGTGCTGTTAAAAGTTCGGATTCCTCGTTACCAACTGCGCAAAATGCATCTTTGTTCCAGGTCCGGCAAAAACTAGCGCCGGAGCCAATCGTTCCCATTACATCCTATTGTTCAACGTATATCGGAGGCGTCAGTGCTCCGGAGTGACTGTGGACCATCTACGGCGCACCGGTGTTGTTGACGTGTGGGCGCTCCCGTCAGGAGTGACATTTCACGCGGGGCGGCTATTTTGCGGCACAACGCAGGATATTCACAACGAAGTCCGCCAAAACATTGTAACCGACTTGGCTGCTACGAACAACCTTGCTCTGACAACGAACAGATGAATGAAATTAAGAGCGCTGTGCTTCAAACTCTTCCTGTTGATGAAAGTCGATTGTCATATGCTGGTGTTGTGTAGTAATGAGCAGACGTGACTTGAGCGGCGCTTGCTAACTTTTTTAATGCGCCCACTAGATATCACGAAAGGGCAAACTAGATGTGCTACGTCCCATGCCATTGGCTACGTGAGCCCAGAGTGATTATGGGACACGTAGTCCATATGCTACATAGATGAATTCTAAACTGTCATGACTGAATGGAAGTTAAGAAGGCCAAATCAATCCATACCAGTGACTATAGATAATGTTGGAAATATTGTTAATTCAGTACCTGACACAGATGGATTCGGACCACAAATAGGATGTCTTGCTCATGTAGTAAACCTAGCTGCTAAGAGCTGTAGCAATCAACAGTGTGCCCTGCCTCACTTTACAAACAGTAAAGATTGTTCTCAGCACTTTTATACAAATTTTTTTCAGATCAGTAAGAAGTAAGCACATAAATATTATGCACTAAAATGCATGTTTATATGATGGCAATTTAATTTTTGCCCGTTAGCAGAAAAAAAAAATATATATACATACATATATACGCATATATATAATTGTTTTTTTTTTTGTTTTTTTTTACAGAGCATTAAATGTATTAAATCGGATCGAAAATCGTGTCCCCCGTATCAAAAATCGTACCGAACCGTGACTTAACTGTATCGTTGCATCCCTATGGAACACCACTGCAGAAGTTATGACGGGAAAAGTTTTCATTTGCCTAAATGCTTAAGTTATTAAGTGCAATTTTATTATTTTTTAAACACATTTTATTTATTATTCTGTGTTTCTGTGCGGTATCAATATTGTTTTTTACTAAAGAGACATGGTCTATTGTTTTTAGTTGTGATTTCTTAAAAAGTATTTTTGAATTTAAGAGTAAATATTTATGGCGTTTAAATGGGTGTACTTGATCTATTAATATATACTGTATTCTCACTGTGTTATTGTAAATTGGTTAAAAAAAAATTGGGGGGGGGGGGGGCGCAATAATATCGCATATTGCAATAATTTATGAGAATTATCGCACGCTAAAATTTGTTATCACGACAGGCCGAGCCGCGGCACACTAGTGTGCCACGAGAGACCGTCAGCTGTGCCGCAAGAAGTTATCCAATATTGCTTTTTTTCGTAGGGCTGAGTTTGTATCAGTCACCTCCTTAAATGGTGTTCCTCCCGACATCCACCACGCAGTGGCGCTGCTTTATTACATTGAATATGTTCTTCTTCTGTTGCCACTTACGTATGGAGTCACAGGAGTGCCAAAATTAAAAATAAATAAATAAATGAATGAATAAATAAATATAAAGAGAAATAAATACATAAATATATAAATAAATAAATGAATAGGTAAATAAATGAACGAATAAATAAATATAAAGAGAAATAAATATATAAATAAATAAAAATATAACGGTATACTTTGTCATTGACATTTACTTTTGGTCATTAACAACCACAAAAGGAAAAAACAATGACAATATTTTTCATTGACTTTTACTTTCTGTCATTGAACACCACAAACGGAAAAAACAATGATAATTATATTTTTTGCCTTTGCCTTTTCTGTTTGGCTTCCACATTGTCATTGTCATTTGTCGATCGCCTTTCCTCTTTGGGAATGTAAATGACAAATGCGCAGAGAAACGGTCTGTCAATCAAATGACGTTGGGAGGGGCTTTCCAACCAGGAGTAGTAGTCGATAACTGATTATTCCTGGTTTAACTTCCCGCACATACGCCGTACGGCTACCCAAGCGCGACCGCGGCTGTTTTGTGTGACTGCACTACGCCACTTCCTCCAATGTCGTCATGATTATAAACGCGAAGATTCGGACATAGAAAATAATTATTCTTTGAATGGTCTGGCATGTGTGTTGAATAATATATTTTATCGGTCTTTGACAGGTGACGTAACGCTTGCAAAAGCCGCAGTGCATTGTGGGTCAAATCGGCATTTTGAGTGCACACTTATTGTAAATAACTGAGCAGTGAGAATCGTCTTTGCGTTCATCATTGTCTTTGATAAAATGGGACACTTGTGTTGTGTGAAAGGCTGCCATACTAAATCACACGACAAAAATGGCAGCAAAGTTGACCACGACGTATGAGTTTTTTCGTTTTCCGTCCTGGAAAAGAGGTTATGGACAGCAGGTTGAGGAACTAACAAAGAGGTGTCGGATGGCCTGGCCTGGGTCGCAGCGGTGAGACGGTAGGGTGACTTCATGTGTGTTTGCTTTCGGCATTTTCATAAAGGCAAGTCGGAGTTTTTTTTTTTAAGTATTGATACTGAATATGCTGTTTTAGCTTTCTAAAGTCGCTATTTTCTCATTCGCTAACCTTAGCTACCTAGCCTCACTTGTAAACTACAGGCAAAGAGGGAGGGCGGTGGAAATGGGTTAATGTGTTCGTGATAAATCAGTGTTTAATGTATTCAGTCATCGTTTATAAAAACATTATAGAGGGAATGATTTGAAAGATAAAGGCAAACAGCAAAAAATGCACAGAAATATTTATCAATGCGTCAGATTTCTTTTTGTGATCTGAGAGATCTGATGGGATGGTAGCATGGCTGATTAAGTGTTTACGATGGTGAAATGCCATGGAAATATCCAATCTTACCTAGCTTTCTAAATAAAACCTAATGTAATTGCAGCTTATGAAATGATGGAGACTGACCCAGACTGGGCACCATCTCTACATCTGGGACACACATCTGTTACACCGACAAACACTGCACGCTCTGCAAGACGAAGTAGGCGTGAGCAGCTATGGAAAGAGACACTGCAAGCACCAGAGATGGGGGTCCAACACGATGCAAACATTGAAGAGCTGCAGACCAAGGAGGCACCATCTGAGCCTAGTGAAATAAACAGTCACCAACAGAATGAGGAGGGGACACCTGATGCTGGAGAAGAAAGTGGTCAGCTACAGACTGAAGACGGGACACATGAAGCTGGAGAAGAAGGTGATCAGCTAATCACAGAGGATGAGACACACAACACCAATCAGGATGTGACACAGACTGTTATTATTGACTGTTTTGAAATTTTCACAGAAAACCCATCAAATCTGAAAGCATGTGCCCAAATGTTTTCCAGCTACAAGCACCACCACACTATGAAGTATTTAATATGTATTACACCCAAGGGAGCCATTTGTTTCTTATCAAAAGGCTGGGGAGGTCATACAAGTGACAAACATGAACAGTGATTTTCTTAATAATTGGTTACCTGGGGACATTGTCTTGGTTGACAGAGGTTTTGACATACAAGAATGTGTGGGAATGTAGTGTTCAGATGTCAAACTCCCAGCATTCACAAAAGGCCGCTGTCAGTTAGCAGCTAGAGCAGCTGAGAATCCATGTTGAAAGGGTCATCGGAAATGTTTGTCAGAAGTATAATATCTTAACAGGAACCATACCCATAAACATGATTCTTCCATGTGAAGGTGAAGAAGCCACAATGTTGGATAAGGTTGTCACTGTCTGCTGTGCCCTGACAAGCCAGTGCCCAACAGCAGTTTAGTACAATTAGTTTTCTTGTCGTAGTGTTTGTACAAGCAACGTTTTTTTTTAATACAATTTGTAGATGACTTAAACCTGTTTAATAAAGTATGTCAGTGACAATTTTGAAGTCTTCTTGATTCTTTGCCTCTCTTAGGTACTTAAAGAACTAGTGTTGCTTTTGATAGTGATTTTTTTTTTTTTTTTTTTACTAATTACATTCAAACAATTTTGTGGTGATAAACACTGAATAGGAAATCCGATGTTTGCTAACAAAACGAGAAGTTGGAAAGTTTTACTTTTTTAGATATATATTTTTTACTAAAATTCTCAACAGCACAAAGGTAAACAGAAAATAGCAATACAAGGAAATATAAAACATGTGCATACGAAGTAAAATAAATAACACTAGTTGCAGAATAACGTGTTCCAGTAAATTTGTCCCACTTCACATGATTGTGTCCTGCATTGAGAGAATTGCACATCTTTGCATGGCAATGTCAACACTGAAACAATACATTGTGCAATATACATGAATTTGCACGTCATTATGACAGTTCCTTGACCTGTTTTAGTCTTGCGATGTTTAAGATGATATTCAATGTACAATTCAAGTTCAACAATGTTCAAGTAAGAGCTGGATCATGTTTCTGAGAGGAGCAACGAGAGTGACAAATGTGTTGTCGCAGTCCTGCGGTCGAAATGCGGAGATCCTGCACCGAGCCATTCGTTAAATGTCCGTGAGCTTCGAGAGATTTTTAGTTTTTAAAATGTAAGCGCTGATACCGTAAACGAGGGAGTTTTTTCGTATCCAGCAATGAAGTTCTGGTTTGTTTACATCCATGGTACACTCAAAATGGCGCATGGGGGCGTGTAATGTATTCCTATCGTTGAATCTATCACGTAAAAAGTCTATCCATATCCATATCTATCCAGTCTATCCTATCCATAAAAACCGCACGTGCAACTCGATAACCGACGTCACTTTCCTTCAGGTAAACTAGGAATAATCAGTTATCGACTACTATTCCTGGTTGGAAAGCCCCGCCCAACGTCATTTGATTGACAGACCGTTTCTATACGCATTTGCCATTTACATTCCCGAAGAGGAAAGGCGATCGACAAATGACAATGACAATGTAAAAGCCAAACAGAAAAGGCAAAGGCAAAAAATATAATTGTCATTGCTTTTTCCGTTTGTTGTGTTCAATGACAGAAAGTAAAAGTCAATGAAAAATATTGTCATTGTTTTTTCCGTTTGTGGTTGTTAATGACCAAAAGTAAATGTCAATGACAAAGTATACCGTTATATTTTTATTTATTTATATATTTATTTATCTTTATATATATTTATTCGTTCATTTATTTACCTATTCATTTATTTATATATATATTTATTTCTCTCTATATTTATTTATTTATTCATTCATTTATTTATTTATTCATTTATTTATTTATTTTTAATTTTGGCACTCCTGTGACTCCATACTTACGTTTATGTTGGAGTTAATCTGCAAACGCGTGTGTGCGAATTGCTGAGCTCCTGAGTGACAAGTGGTCAAGGTGAATTTATTTTATTTTCTATGTGAATAAATGTGCATAAGTTGAAGCTTCTCCCCTTTTTGTTACGTTTATGCACGCATCCCACCTACCACGTGTTACAAGTAACCGTAGGAAAGGAGTACATAGGTAGAAGATTGCGGTCGTGTGCAAATGAGCAATGTATTGCTAGTGTCGCGTTCAAGTATTGCTCAAATTTCTAGCCGTTATCCATCATACTACCTGCGAAAATGTGGACCCCAGCACGGCCTTACATCATTTGATTAGAGTCGTCAAGTGTCAATATACACGAACGTGTCCTTTCCATTTCATCCATATGTGAGACCGTCAATCCTGCCCCTGTGTTTTATTCCGACACTGTTGTGAAATGTTTGGTTAAAATGCATAATTAAATTCATAGTGAATAATTGTTCAGTTTAAAACCAGCTAAAAGAAAGTTAAAATATAAAACATTTCTATTTACGTTGAAAAGTGATAAATACACAGCTAAAATTATGGTTATCATTTCCTGAACAGTTAATATACTGCTAGAGATTTGACAGGAAGTGCTTTTATTTTGAAGTGCGACAGAGGGAGCCTTTTTTATTTTGTGTTTCCTGAAAGGGGGAGAAAAAAAGAAAAAGACAAGCCTAGCTAATGAGCCTGTGTTATGGCCAAATGCCTTTGTTTTGTGTTATACTGCAGCATTTTTAAGTAGTAAATGTTCAAGTTCAAAAGCGAGCATCTTGGTCATCATTGAGAAGCTTCCACTACCCTTACAGACACATTGTTGAGGACAGCAAGGTAGCTGATGGCTAGAAATCCGAGCAGTTCTTAACGTGATGTGAGCAGTTGCATTTGCCATTTTGCTCTCGTTAGGGCTGGGCGATAATTGAGCAGATTTACCTCGATAACGATAAATGACGATAAATTCGCCCAAGCGGACTGTTATATAATTTGAAATTTTGAATCAATGCATGGAATACAAATGAACCGTTTCTCGTTAAATTTATTTACCAGCTTTCAGTTTAACAATTGCACATGCAGTCTAAACATTAAGTATAAAAAAACATTTTTTGGAAACAATAAGAATTCCAGTGTGAACATTTATAACAGTTTGTATGACTTGAAAAATGTACATTATAAAAATCAATATGACGACTGTGCAAACATGTCATTGTAACACAAAATATTTGCAGCTTTAACAGTACACTTCAGACAACTTATTGGTAATGGCTGCTGTGACAATTATTCAACACAAGTGTTTACGTCAAGGTTTCAGTTTTTTTTTTCCCCAGAACATTTTTTAATACATGCACCCCCCACACAGACACAATCAGATTAAAGCTGTATTGCTCTGATGCCAATGAAACATTTACGATTTTATGATGGCAGAATAAAGCAAACACATACAGAAAAATAGCTGTGGCCATCAGACTGTCATATTATTTATAGACCCCAATCACCAACGTCACACAATCTCGTGATCGCTGTATTGTGCTGCCATATTGTCCGTCATTGTGTGTCCGTATTGTCAATGATCGTAGTTTCTAAAAGTAGATTCATTTGCACCCAAAATTGGCACCGGCCCTGAATATAAACCGACATTTGGGCAGCTGAGTGTCACCGTTGTCACGATTGTAAAATCTTGAACTTGATCGGCGGTTCGACAACGGGACGGTGTGTGCCGAAATATAGCCGCCCCGTGTGAAATGTCCCCCCTGACGGAAGCGCTTATTTATAACGCTTTATTGAAGTGAAAACATCAAATGTTTTCATGGACGCATTACAGTAACGGATTTACAACTGTAAAAGCAGTTTTAAGTAAATAGTTAAATTAAACAACATATTAGTACTGTATTTTAGTAACAAATCGTGGACTTGGCCACATAACCATCTTTGAACAGAAATGTATTAGTCCACAGGTTTTCACGACCATATCCCAATGACAATCACACAGGTATTACATTTATTAGTTCAAGCAGAGTAAAATACATATTCACGGCACAAGAAAGTCGTTTCCGTGTTGGCGCTCCCGTCAGGGGGGACATTTCACGCGGGGCGGCTATTTTTCGGCACAACAACTGTTGTTGCGCTCAACTTCTTGCCGCGCGACCGTGGAGACGAGCTTCGTAGTCTCCGTCTGATGATGTCTGTGAACGTGTTGGCATTATGACTATTGATGTTTTCGCCGCTGTCTGACGGCTGTCGACACAAACGCATCATGGACCGAGATAAACAAACCTTGCTGCTTTAGAGTTTTGCCCTTTTAACAATGGCCACAAAGTAACTACTAAAATGACCGTTGATCTTCTCTGTTACTGCAACCAACCGCCACACATGCCTTCACAATTTTGATTAATCAATGTAAACGATTGTCAGTTGTTCGTTTACTAGGCGGTGATTCCTTAGACAAGCAGAAAAACACGCAGTAATAGGATGAATGTATGTAGCGGTAATATGTAAACACGATGAGCTGACGGACAATATGGCGGCTGAAGTCAGGGGGGCGGTGTTGTGACGGGGTCTATAGACTACACTGTTGGATTATACTTTATACTGACTGCTTTACCATCATGAAAGCTTTCAGAGAAATCACACAAAGATAACAAATAACGCAACATAATGATTGCTAGATCAAGTCCGTGCCCAGTCCACTCATTAAGTTCAGCCGTTTCGAAAAGGTTAGAGGGTATGTCATGCCCTGGGAAAATGTTAATATTCCATCATTTATCCATAAACGCATGCCTTTTGTATTCATATCATGCCACTTCGTGGAATTACACACAAGAAAATGAGAGAAATTTGGCTCGATTGTCAAGCTAAAACGACCGGCGCCCGAGATCTGGGAGATTGTGTGCGTGACGTCACGACAAGTGAAGAGAGTGTCACCGGCCACTAGGGGGGCAGCGCCTGTCTGCATCAATATAATTCCTTCTAGTGAGGGGAGAATTAGGGGTGTTTTGAGCTGTTTATGCTGATGCATTGTGTTCGTCCTGCACATATTCCAGGTTCCCTCATGAAGAAACACCCCTCGTTGTCAATAAAAGAGAATTCAGAATTGACAGTGAGGGGTGTTTCTTCAACAAGAAAAAGGCTCAGTGCTTTAATACTGAATGGCGGCGAGGATGGCAGACAATTTCGTTTCTAGTTTCAGCGACGAATCCGACGTAGAAGGACGTAACGAATGTTCATCTAATGGTGACGAGGAGAGTTACGAAGCTTTAATCGGTGTTTTACGTTACCAATTTGAGCCCAAACGAACGCCAATGCAGCGTAATGAAACGGTCATTGAGGGGAGCAATGACGCTGATGAAACATCGGCAGCAGATCGTGTGGGAAACACCAATGATTTGTTTTGCATTTCTTTTTGTGAAGCTGATACACCGTGACTGCAAAATAAAGGAATGCATAGAATAATTATCATTTATTGCGCTATCATAGCTTTTCGCTCTGCCAACAGACACAAATATGAATGGAATCAGAGGACTTGTTCTATATATTTTACGAACGATAATTTATACATGTGTCCAGTCCTGTATCCAATGCGTGGCATTTTTTTATTATAAAAGAGTACTCACTCTGGCCATTTCGAGCTTGGCTGCTCCCCTCCTTTGCTTAGCCTTAGCCTCCTTTGCTAGTAATAGTCCTCTTTCTTGATATCTCGGGACATTTAGGTGGCTGGGCGTGTATGGTCGGCACCGCATCTCCTTTGAGCAGCAATCTTTTAGCAAAATCCGATTTCACTTGCCCATAGCTCGAGAAGCTTTCAGGTGGAAAATGCGCATCATAGAAAAGCGTGCCGGAGGCTGTGTCTAGAAAATTAGCCCTTTGCACGGACGAACTTTACCCATTGTCTGCGTAGTCCAGCTTTTTTTTTTCGCGTTCGGGAACTCATGGATAATATATTCCGATAAATAACTATTTGTACACCACATAGCACAGCAGTTTTGAACCATTTTTGTGATGTTTTCGTCAAACAAACCCCAACGCTACTCTCTCGTCATTAAAAAACAATGGCACCTGGCTCCGCCTCGACTGTCAATCACTTGTCGTGACATCCCCGCCCCATTCGACTGTTTCCGGAACACTTTCGGGAATGTTCGTCATTTTCGATCTATATTCGATAATTGCTCATTAATGTGATTGATTTTTTTGTTAACTTTATCAATATTTGTTATCTTGGCACATAACGGTTCTATTGATGTCTCACACCCCCTTTGCCGCTACATACCCTTTAGAGCTGCTATCCGACTCCATCGCGTTCATTTGTAGTGTTAACAGCTAGTGTTAGCCACTAGCGTTAGCCTGTGGCCTGGCTACCAGTAGAAAGCACAGAAAGCATCCTCTCCGAAAATCGTGAGAACCAGGCAGGACAGCGGGTGAAAGCCCGTCTGGAACCTACCAAGAGTTTACTTAATGTCGGGTGAAAGTTTGGCGGAGCTCCCTTATGCCCAACTCTATCCCGTTTGCTTGTAGCGTTAGCCATTAGCGTTAGCCTACCGGGCTTCTGTTTGTTTGGCTTCCTGAAAACCACGTGACTCCATACGTAAGTGCACTGACTGCTTTCTTAAAGGGGAATGAACATAGCTGAACAACACAGAGTCAAAGCGGGATGAAAAGACTGTATTTTCTTGTTTTATTAAATTACCGAATTTACCGACACGGTCAAAATTACATTGGTCATCGGGAAGAATTTATGTAAAGGTAAATTTTCGGTTTACCGCCCTGCTCTAGCTCTCGTTTCAAAACAAGTCGACTGACTATTTTGTTCGCCTCCATTAAAACAGTGAAAAAAGGCAACTTCTTTTTTTGAAACACTTCAAAGGTAAATTAGCAAGCCCTCAAAGCCAGTTACCTTGTTGCTAAAATTTTTGCTGAATCCAAAAAGAGACAAAACTACCTGCCTGCAAAGCCATTGTCAGTGAGATGCTTGCCCCTGATGCAACTAAAGACATTTCTAAAGTCCCCGTTGAAGGAGAAAAGATATCGTCATCGCACACACAATATAATTGTTTGCATTAGCCTAACACATATATAGTCTAACACATACATATGGTACAGGTTTTCGTAGACACCGTCTGTTTGCATTAGTCTAACACACGTAATATAATTAATCAGGAAATAGTATCATTTTCATATTTACGGTAGGACTACACTACTAATATAAAATAAATAGCACACCATAGTTGAATGAGAAGAAATAGAAGAGATACACAATGCCGTCTTATCACAAGATTGACGCACCAACTCTGGCAATCAGCTCTACCAGCAAACTCCAAGGACAAAGCGCTTTGTCCTAAAACAAGCACAACCAGCCCGGACAGCAAAGTTGATAGCGGGCGTCCCAATCCGCGCACGGACCTAAGCTGCCCAAAACCGGCCACAGAGGGGATGGCCCAAAAGCAACGCCCAGAAACGCCCTCGACAAGGGCCGCCTCAGCAAAGACTTTAAAAAGACTGGACACTGAGATAACACAGATTTTTTTTCTGCTCGGAAACATGTAGCCTTGTTTTGGATCCAGAATTGTCCCTCCGTTGTCTGTTCTTGCCTTGTTTTTACCATTGTCGACGAATAAATTGTCAACCTGTTTTTGGTGAGTGTTCTTCAAGCTTTTGAAACATGGAGTCAGTACAAAGGGTTAAAATAAGAGGACGCGCGAGATTCGGCCTTCCCGACGGGCGCGCGCGGAGCAGCGTCAGCCGAGCGGCAATTGTTTTGGCTGGTGCTGTTCTCGGGTGAGTCTGGGCCGGGGGGGGGCGAATTTCAACAGTTGGCGACCCGACGTGATGGTTTGACGACGTGATAGGCCCAGACGACGGAGGGGATGGATGAACGGCTGCGGAAGAGTCAACTGGAGCCCTTTTAGGTGCACCGTCAAAAGCCGAAAAGGTAAAAAGACATTTTGTCATAATTTAAGGCGGGTGAAAGTTGACTTGAAGCGACCTTCCACCATTTTGTGTTTTGTCTAACGGTGAATGTTGCATTCTGTCATATGGGGAATTAGTTTGGTAACAGTAGTCTTAACACTAGAGGTGTATTTTATAGATTTGTGCATAAGTACAACATCCATTGCGTAGTTTAGGCTGGGCGAAAGAAAGAAAAAAAATAATAAAAAAACACAAAAAAAACTATTAAAAAATAAAAATAATTAAAAAAAAAAAAAGTAAAATAAAAGGACAAGTTAGATTAGGAAGCGTGGTGTCCCCTGGAACCCGATTAAATTGCGAGAGACAGCAATTGAAAAGGGGTTGTGAGTCGCCCCCTCCACCCCCCCGCTCTTTCCTCCCGCATGCTGGATGGCGTCTGGGCGACACAATCACCGGATTGTTGTTGTTTCCCGATTTGATTTGGTGGGACACACGTAATATATACATGCGCATGTATGCATATACATATAAATATATGTGTATGGGATAGGTATGGGCATGTATATGGAATTGTAGATTAGTGTGCGAGTACCCCCCGAGTGTTATTCGGATTGCGAGGGATCGGCAGTTGCCAGCTCATTGTGACTGTTGGTTTCCGATCTGACGCGGGGGCTGTTGCCCGCAGTATGTGTATGCATATATGGGTATGTGAGTGATTGCGCATATATATTTATATGGACAGACATATACTTGTCCAAAGGAAGTGAATTGACTGGCAAGGCAGCGTCAGGCCGGGTCAAATTCACCGGGACTGGAACGTGGCGGTTCCCCACCTCGCGTCTGACGAGGCGGAGGATTGTAAGCTGGGTGGAGGCACCCTAGGGAGTGGTCCCCCCTTAAAAGGTAGGTGCAAGACCCGTCGGGATGGCACACTATGGCGTCTTGAGCCACCTTTTGTGGCTCAGGACGGCCCTAGGTTCAACCGACAAAACACGATAGGTTAAGGCCGCTGTTGGAGTGACGCCCAACAGCAGAGAGGGCCTCGAAAGAATTTGCTGTGGTAGCAAAAACATGGCCATGAGTACATTCGCCCAGCGGAAAATATAGGTTAGGGACCCGGGATGGATGGTTGTACAAATGCACTAAAATTGACCATGACAAGAAAAGTGACAATTAAAATGGGGAAGCCGGGTTGAACTGCCACTGTTGTTGTTTCAATGTTAAGTTGCTATGGTGTCGTGTAGTCTCTTGTTAAAGTGGACGTTTTGTTTTGCTTAGTGTTGTTCGAAATGAAGCCGAAAAAATAGGAAGCGCCCCTGTTAACGTTCTGGGAGACAGCCGTTGGCATGGCGCCTGGAGTTGGGCAATCTGATTAGAAAAGAATACTGTGTTCAAGATAAGGAGTGCGGGCCATCGGTGGCCCCTATTTGCAACATGGGGTCCTCGACGGCATCCGCTGGGTTTTTGCCAAAATTGATTATAAGGGGAGGCTAGAATTGAAGCTGGGAATTTTCCAGTCCTTGTTTAACTATTTAAGATAAAATTGAGAGCCAAAGAGGGAAAACATGTCCAAAAAAAAAAAAAAAAATCATTAGATCTGATTAGAAAAGGAACACTGTGTTCAAAATGAGGTGCGCGGGCCAATGGGCGGGAGGCCCTTCTTGCTCTTGTTCAGGTCAAGCAGAGCAAGGAGGGCTGAAGTCCCTGGATGTTTGGTAAAGTTATAGATTTAAAAAAAAAAAAAAAAAAAGCTTTTTCTAACAGACGTTTTTTACTCACAAAAGAATGTAGAGAAACAAAAGAATATTAAAGTGATGCGTTCAACCACAAACTTACAATTATTAGAATAACAGACATGCAAACAGAACAAGCAAAGAACACCTTAAAGTTAATAACGGGGAATTGATATCATGGCTCGCTTCAAGTATAACGAATATTTTGAAATTCAGTTTAATTTTTAGGGGATTCGAGCATGATGAATATGGAGAAAGTGGCACTTTGGGATCACATGTCGATAGAATTGGCTGTCGTGAATTCAGCTGTGATCCAAAGAACAATGGTATATCTTTATCGATTTTAGTTCTGATATAAGAAGACAACTATAATTGACCTAATTTTTGCTGTTATGAAAATATAGTAGGAAATAAGTGGCCAACTTTGTCAAGACAGGCCACGACCAAATTTAATTGACAAATTATCAAATAGGGTGCGATTATAAAACCTGTAACAATGCAATATAAGAATTGTAAATATTTGAGCTAATTGACATTCATAACACCCCTTAAAATAACTAGAACATCTTTGGAGTATTAAAAAAAACGAAAAAACAAAAGGGGGGCAAATGGTTCTTTCATAAAACTTATCACGATTCCAAATTTACATCGGAGATAACGTTCCCAGAATGAGATAAATTGTAAGTCTTATTAGTTTTATTTTTATTTTAACTTGGATATTTGCTTTTCATTGTTGACCCTTGAAGGAAATAATTTCATTTAATATATTTTCTTTTTCTTTAGCACTTTCGTAAAACTGATTTTTGATTTATTTTGTAGTTCCGTTTAATTTGGAGTCTATAGAAGCTAAGTTAAGTTTGAGATGCCTTGCCTAAAGGGTTAAAGTTTAGGAGAGAGCAAAGTTTTAAAGTGGGTCATCGCAAGTCTCTGGTTGTTTTGGTAAAACAATAGATAAGACAGTCTTTCCCTAGCCACTATTGACTCCCGAAAGAATGCGGAGGGAGAATCTCCTACATGTGTTAATTTTGATATAAGGGACAATGTAAAAGTGGATTTAGGTTTTTAAAAGACTTGAAAATGCCAGATTTCACTAAAATATTATCTTTTGGGTCACCCACGGATAGAATTGGGCTATCCTTGCGAAAAAATAAATCAATAAATAAATAAAATAAAATAAAAAAAGGGGAAAAAGACATTTTCACCAATTTCATGATCTGGGATGAAAAGACAAGACCAATGTAGGTAAATTCCGTTGCTTTGAAATTATAGGGGAAATAAGCAACCAATTTTTTAAGAGAAAGACCACAGTCGAAATCGAATTAACAAATTACATAAGTGGGGAGGAATTAAATTTGAGAACGTAAACAAACACGGGCATCGTGCCAAATGCAATTTATCATGCTGGGGAAATTGCTTATGTTAAATGTTAAGAATAACACTCGAAAGATACAACGATAATTAGATAGAATCTAGAGATGAGTTACTTTAATTTCAGAATACTTTTCCAAGTCTACAGCCTATAAATACAATTTCCCCAGTATAAGACAATTTTTATGTTTTCATTTTTGATTTTGATTTTTGACCTTTTGATGAATTACCCTCATGTGATATTTTTCCATTGCTTTGGAGACCTTTAGGGAACAGTTTTTTTTTTTTTAAAGGACTTGAATAATCTTTCAAAAAAAAAAAAAAAAAAAAAAAAAAGGAGTGGAGAAAGTGTTGTTTAGTTCCATGCCTGTGCTAACTGTATTTTTCATTTTTTTAGGATTTTTCTAAAAATTCTATTTTTATATTGGGATTGCATTTTTTTCATCTTTTATAAAATTTCTATATTTTCATATTTTATATTTGCCTGTTTGAAGGACATCGTTTGAAAAAAAAAAAAAACAACAACAACAAAAAAACTGGTTGGCTTGTATTTATTCTATTGATCCTATTCACTGGTTTGTTATTTTGCAATTATTTTCTGGGGACCTAATTGTTTCACAATCTTTTGGATCTGAATTGGACATGAGGGGGTTTGTAAACTGGAAATAATAAGACATATAAATGTTTTTGTGTTGATTGTTGCATTGGTTAACATTGAACAGTTTAAACTCGGAGTAGACAACCACACACCGTAGTAATGAATGTATAACTCCCATCTTTCGACAAAATGATTCCTTGTGACTCGGGTTGTTGACGACCAATATTATTTATTAAGCTTATTGTTAAAAAAGAAGAGTTAGAATCTCAAATAATGGTATTTAGACCACTATAGGGGATAGTTTTTGATTTTGTCTAGATAATGCGGGTATCACATAAGTTGATGTAAAGTGGGAATGATAACATGGACTGGGTATTCATAATGCACTTTGAGTAGTAGCTATGAGTGATATAGCCATGCTTACAATTGCAATGGCGTACTGCACGCAGGCTATTTTTAGACCGTGACGTTGCATTGTAAAGCGGAAGTAAAGCCGAAGTGGGACATTATAGACCCGCCCTCGCATAGACCCCACGTAAAAAGTGCTACTTTTCGCCGGTAATCCTTCAAAAACGAACATGGCGATCACGCATTGCTTTTTTGGAACTTGTAGAAACGACTCTAGACATTACGACCATGAAGGATGTTTTCATCATACGTTCCCGGAAACCAAAAACTCGGGAGGAAAAAAATGTGAAAACCGAATCAACTTGCGCGGACTTTAACACCAGCACGGCGAATCCATTCACGTTTCATATGCAGTAAACATTATGTTGGGTTGGCATGGTCTTTCAGAGGACAAAGAGGTAAGCCATTTTTATATTTTTACTTTATTTTTTTTAGCGTAACGTTGTGCCGTACTGCTTCTGTCTGACAATGAATGACCTGAAAAAACTACAATGGTATCTGACTGCCACTGTTACCGTTTCTGTTATATATATATATATATATATATATAAAAACAACTTTAGTAAGGGGGAAGTGTAAATAAATTATAGGATTAAGATGTGTTATCAATGAAAAAATTTAAAGTGTTCGTTGGCTGTCACTGAGTAGCATTTGTGACCGCTACACAAAGCTAACTAAATTACCCCCAAGAACGGTAAGAGATGTAGGACAACCAGAGGATATATAAGAAAGAGAGGGCTGATGGTAAAGGATAGCTTGTTGAAACCGGAGAATGTCATTGTCAGTCGCGTCGATTAAAAAAAAGCTAAAGCTATGCTTAAGTCGGCTCGTTTTTTTCGTCTTTTTCAGCCTTCGACGCTAAAGCCATCTCTTTAACTGAACATTTTTATGTTCTTCCACATCTATGCCAGTCAATTTGGCACCAGGCACATCATTTTCGGAGAGAATTGGTAGGTTTAGCACTGTAAACATCTCCTGCGTACACGATTTCCATTCATTTCCTATTAGGGACAAATGGTGGCTTGTCCTTGCATAGCAACCGTAGCTAATTCCATGAATATTAATGAGCGGAAGTGACGTGTTGCTTGCAGTACGCCATTGTGGGCATGGCTAGAGGGGGTTAAGTGGGTCAAGATAACACCAACATTATTACTGAAAGTTAATATGGATGCGGAAAACTAAATTTTTATTGACTTGTACAGTCTGTTCAATTCTAACCATACAGTTCTTAGGCCCAACAAACAGTAAATTATTATAAACATAATACTATTCATAATCTCATTTAGACATATGGAGGTTGACACATTGCTTTAATAACACGACACATTTTAGGAGCACGAAGAGGCCATTACAACGATCTAAAGTTTTCCCTGACCACATTGTTTCCCAAAAGATTTCAAGGTTTAAGGATAATAATCTGCCACATCACATGTTGGAGTTTTGAGACGGGTGCTGTTGGGATGTTTCAGGTGGTAAGGTTACAAATAGGCACAGTTATGATAAGTAAGTATGACAAATCGGCTATTCTTAAGTTTATCCTTATTTCTATTTATCGATCCCCTGAAACACCAGATGTGTATGTTGACAGGATGGGAAGACATTCACCCTGAACGCTAGCTGAGCTGGAGCTGGGTGTGACATGCAGAGCCATCGCACCGGCACACGGGCCACCGGTTGCGTGGGTGGGAGAAGGGATCACCAATGGTTGGAGGATCAAAGGTTTTCCAGACCCCACCTATTCCATCAGGGCTGCGACATGCGGATACCACACGAGCCGTGAGCTGGTGGTTGTGTGAGAACAGGTGCTCTCAAAATAATGGTTCATCGCCAAAGGACAGCCGTCACGACTGTCCCCACGGTTATATACTCACCGCAGCTGACGATGCTGTGTTTCGTCGAGGTGAATGTTGTCCGGTCTTTTTGAGTTTGAGAGAGTATTTAAATGTTAGAGATATTACCCTGCCTCAGACGTCTCGACAAGCATTAGGCAAAAACTAAAACGTGATTACGTGATATATTTTAAGTACACCACATAGTCCCAGATGTATTTGATTAAGATTCTTTACTTTTATTATTTTATTTTCACTTTCTAACGATTAACTTTCCTGAAGGTACCACATTACATTCTAGACACTCTAAACTCATGGTGATCTACACATAGGCTAAGTCGTTCTATGCTTTAATTAGTGAGTGTTAAAGGATGTGAGCGGCTCTGTATTCTTTCGAGTTGAACAGATTACAGCTACCCTGGGATCCACTTGGGGGGGGGGGGGGGGGGGGGGGCAACCATGACGGATCCGGACTGGGAGAAAATAAGGACCCTTTCCCATTCCCATTTGACCCATGACCTAGGAAGCGACAATTGATTGTGGAAATAAATAGGTTTAGCGTCATGGTCCCTGTTGCTATAGTGCTCGTTTATTTGTTCTTCTTTAATATTATTTTTCGCTAAAAGGTTTGGATTTTCTTTCCTTTTTCCCTTTTATTGATTTCACAAGCGGATGTTGCTGTTAGAAATGTGGTGTGGAAAGGTGCCCCTGACATTGTTGGTAAATGGTGGGAATACACATTGTTTATGTAGTAGGGTTTTATTTTTCGGTAACCTTTTTTCGATCTTTTGCAGTCACATTTGATCACAATAGATTCATTTTTTGTTTTGGGGATTTTTGGTTCAAAGACTACTATTTTTTCATTAGGTTCTAAATCATAGTACTCGGTCGATTTGGGCCATTTTTAAGTCCCAGTTTTTTATTCTTTAGCCTTTAGCCATTTTTTGTCATTTGGGGTGGAGAATATAACTTTTATTATTTTTATATTTTTTTGATTAGGGTATTTATTAATTTTTGGGTGAATGGGGCGGAATAAAGTTTTTCTTTAATTGGGGCGGAATAAAGTTTTTCTTTAACTGGGGTGGAATAAAGTTTGCCTACAGGCGTCTGTGTCCATCATTTTCAACAACTGGTAAGGGGTGAAGACGTTTATTTCAAGTTTCGAGTTCATTGCGTCCAAGTTTTTCTGTATTGCAACATTCCGCTTTTGTACAGTACCGCTTTTTCACCATTCTCTAGTCAATGGGGGAATGTTTTTGCTGTGTTATGTGTTTAGATGTAGTAATTTGTCAGTGATGTTCTTTTTCCTCCTTTAAAAGCTGTTCTGAGGTGTTTGACACATTGTTGCGTTCCTTTTTGTTCAGGCCTGCGCACAGTTCTCTCTTACTACAGGTGTTGGTTGACCCTAACGTTACGGAAGTGGAAAAAGGGAGTACTTAAATTTTAATTTACTGAACCAAATTTAACTCAGTACGGTTCTCACTTTTCCTAACTTAAAGGTTTTTATTCAATGGACCAAATTTAGCTTAGTGTGTCTCTCATTTTTCCTAACTAAAGATTAACTTTATTTTTATTTATGGGGCCAAATTTAACTGAATGTATATCTCATTTTTCCTAGCGACAGGACTAACTTGATTGGTAGCCCGTCTAATTGATCATGAAAAATCGGTCTCAATGCACCTGTACAAAGAGGGCACTGTGAGCTGATGCCTATAGCCACGGGACCAAAGACAACCTAGGATTAACCCTTTGAGGAAGTATCACATTGTTTTAAAGAGTACTTAACTCATTTGCTCCCGGAACCGTATAAATACGTTTTATTTTTAAATGCTCAACTGTCCCGCAACCGTATTTATACGTCTTTTGCGTTTTTTTTTTTTATAAGAAGCATATATAGCTTCCGCTGTATCTGAGAAACAAAGAAAAACGCTCCAAACCAATTTTAAAGCAATAAAACTGGCCACTGGAGGGCAGTAGCGCATTTTGGAAGACTAGACAAGCAGATTCAACAGCAGTGAACGGCTGGCCAGCATTGTCAAAGCGCTGGCGGATTGAGCCCAGGCGGCGCTCAATCAAAACAACGAGAGGACGCCTGGGACACCAGGCGCTGGACGATCGTGCAAAACGAGTGAAACCCCTCGTGGAGCGGCTCGCCTAGCAGACCCCGCAGAAATGCAAAAATAATCCATCTTTGTGAGACAGACAACGAGGAGGGAAAAGTTTACACAGCTGACGTGGCGACAACGGCGTCATCCCGTCATCTCTCAGTCGTTGTGTGTGAATAAATTGTTACTATTCTATCTAAAGCTCTATTTGTCTGGTTGTTCATAGTATTTTGTAAAAGGAAAACATTATTCAGATGTTTGGGATGTAACTAATGCAAAAAATAGCTTTGTTAAAGTCAAAGTTATGTTTGAAATGTATGCGTTTACAAAACGCTCATTTTCTCCGTTTTTTCATCAGAAATTGGAAAATTGCTCAAACTAAGCTATTTTCTAATGCTGATTTCTAAAGAATGGAAAAAGATACGAACTTACTTTTTTTTTCTGCTGAAAGAAGAGAGTCCAATCTTTCTTTTGGTGGGTTCAAAGTTTATATAGCAATAGAACAGAATTTTCTGTGGGCCTTGCAAAATCAGTCAAAATCCAGAAAAAACGGCCGGGAGCGAAGGGCCTAGCTCTGGTGAAAATGGCTGGGAGTGAAAGAGTTAACAGGAGTCCTGAGGGGGACTTGCAAATTTCGCACATCCCTGTTTAAACTGTTCATCAATTGCTACATTTCTTCCACCACTTGATAAAGCTAAGTTCTAAGGCCATATCCATGTTTTTACGATCCCCTGTCGGGGCTCGTGAGGGGGATTGAAGGAGAAAAGCTATCGTCATCGCACAGACCATATAATTGTTTGCATTAGCCTAACACATATATAGTCTAACACATACATATGGTACAGGTTTTCGTAGACACCGTCTGTTTGCATTAGTCTAACACACGTAATATAATTAATCAGGAAATAGTATCATTTTCATATTTACGGTAGGACTACACTACTAATATAAAATAAATAGCACACCATAGTTGAATGAGAAGAAATAGAAGAGATACACAATGCCGTCTTATCACAAGATTGACGCACCAACTCTGGCAATCAGCTCTACCAGCAAACTCCAAGGACAAAGCGCTTTGTCCTAAAACAAGTACAACCAGCCCGGACAGCAAAGTTGATAGCGGGCGTCCCAATCCGCGCACGAACCTAAGCCGCCCAAAACCGGCCAGAGGGGATGGCCCAAAAGCAACGCCCAGAAACGCCTTCGACAAGGGCCGCTTCAGCAAAGACTTTAAAAAGACTGGACACTGAGATAACACAGATTTTTTTTTCTGCTCGGAAACACGTAGCCTTGTTTTGGATCCAGAATTGTCCCTCCGTCGTCTGTTCTTGCCTTGTTTTTTTTTACCATTGTCGACGAATAAATTGTCGACCTGTTTTCGGTGAGTGTTCTTCAAGCTTTTGAAACATGGAGTCAGTACAAAGGGTTAAAATAAGAGGACGCGCGAGATTCGGCCTTCCCGGCGCGCGCGCGTGGAGCAGCGTCAGCCGAGCGGCAATTGTTTTGGCTGGTGCTGTTCTCGGGTGCGTCTGGGCCGAGGGGGCGAATTTCAACACCGTCTGACAATTCTGAGCTTTTCAAGCCTAACTACTACTACAAAAAAAATAAAAAACAAACTATGAGATGTTGAAGACGATTCCTGCGGGGATATCGACTTTGTGTATATCCATACAGGCTCAAGTTTCACACTGAGTAAATATAAATATTGAGAGATTATTTTATAATTAAATATACTGAACAGAACGTAATTTTGGAACATTTTTGGTTTGTGGTGTGCCGCGACATTTTTTCCAGTGTAAAATCGTGCCGTGACACAGAAAAGGTTGAAAGACACTGTTCTAAATAACACTAACGTCAATAGATTTTTAAGACCTTTCAAAATTGATTTAAATACCTTTTATGAAATTTTTGCAAAATTTTGGACATTTTAAGGACTCATATTCAAATGATTGGATTTAAGACTATTAATCAATTTTTAGAGATGCACGATAATATCGGTCACCGATAATTATCGGCCGATAATGGAAATTATGACGTCACACAGATAATCCAGATAAAACCAAATTCAACCGATAATGCAATCCGATAATTATATACTTTGAAATATTTTAATTGATTCTAACATAAGCTCTTTTGAGTTAAATGTAATTCCTACTTTGGCCTGCGGATGGCGCATGTTGCGTTCTGACGGCGAAGAGTGGAGGCGCCACAGAGGAAGAAATTACTTTTCCTTTGCTGTGGAGTAAAAACAGCTTGTAGCTCAACTCATGTCCTCTACTCTGTCATCACAGGTTGGTTAAAACTCTGCATCCATCTGTTTAGCATATATTATTAATGTTAGAAAGGGTTTGGGATAATAATATACGGAGTGAAAAGCAAAAAAAAACGATGTTTGTTGAGCGTTTTGGAGTCAAACGGGATGGTGTTGTATGCTAACCTGCGGAGCTAACGGCCTAGCGTAGGAAGATGATGATGTAGCATACCCTAGCGGAAACCAGTCGGTACATGTTAAAAATGGTTGTTACATACAGATGTATTAAGAATATCCATTCTCCAATGTATAAATATGCTTCATATGTTGAATTTAAAAGCAAGGTACACATTTTATTGTGTATTTATATATTTAAAAAATGTGTATGCTAATGGTTGAAATTTTTAATGGCCATTTGGACTTTTTGGACTTTTGGAGGCCATTTCTTTTGTTAACTTCTGTTATGTACATATATGTTTGTAAAAGAAATTACTTTTCCTTTGTTGTGGAGTAAAAACAGCTTGTAGCTCAACTCATGTCCTCTACTCTGTCATCACAGTCACACTACAAGTCCAATTGGTTCACCTAATTTGCCCCTCTGAACCCCAGAGGAGCAACAATTTGATTTAGCCTCCAAATGTGCGCAATCAACAGTTTTGTCCAATTCTGCTAGTTTTAAGTAGATGTTTTTGCAGTGTAGTAATGTGATATATGTTAGGGATGGCTTAGTTTTAAGGCATTTTTGTGCAACTTGGGTGTTTACTCTCGAAGTAATTGTTGCCAAAAGCTTACCATTACACAATGTCATTGCCATTGTTTAGATGTTGGAATTTACTACTTGTTCACATTTGATGTGGAAAAAAATAGCACTAAATTACATTTTTGCACAGTAACATTTGATCTTTGTATACTTTAAAATTTTACTTATATATTTGAATAAAATTATCGGCGTGACATTATCGGTTATCGGGTGGAAGGGGCAGGAAATTATCGGTTATCGATATCGGTTGAAAAATGTATTATCGTGCATCACTATCAATTTTCTAAGACCCCGCGAATACCCTGAGCTAAAAAAAAGACTGATAATATACGGCAGAAAACACAGACACCACTGAAAAAGCAGTTTCTGCTCTGCTTTATTTTATATTTCATAAACTGCTTTATTTTAAGCCAAATGAACTGTTGTGTTTGATTGAACAATATGTCTATATGCTGCCATAGCAGATTCATGGCCCATTAAGCCCCCCCACTAATTTTTATTTTGTCCGTTTACCCTGGAAACCCCCGTTTACAAACATTGCGCAACCGCTTTTGTTTCAAAACAGCCATAAAATGAAGGTATTCAATTATATTTATTATTCAAAATGTCTGTTGTTTTTAGCTTGAAATCATTAATTGATGTCTACTATTTAAAAAAAAAAACATATATTCACTCGCATATTTTAAACTTTTAAACAAATTACATCACAATGAAAAATGGTGTCTGTAAAAAAGTCCTGGATATGTACCTCATAACTTTTGCTTAATTGTATTTTTTTTTGTTAGTCACATTTTCTCCAATATGTTAGATGATAAATAATTAATTCAAATAAAGAAAAATTGGAGAAAGTTTAAAAGGGTAAATATATGAAAAAGAAAATTGAACTCTCCTTGATGTCTGCGATTTCTGCATCACGACCTTTGTTGTATGACCATGTTTCACCCATAAGATCCCCAAAAAATCCAGCTATGGCCATTCACAGCTGTGTCTTGACACTCGGTGATACATGCTACATGGAGAAAATCAAAATTTTTCTTCCCCCAGAAAATTGAGATTTTAAGCCTTTCAATGATGTATCACACATGCATATAGGACAATTTTGAAATTTGGCCAAATTGGGGGTCTCATAGCAGAACTTCAAGTCACCCGAGTGTTTTCTGCCATACACACACACACACACACACACACACACACACACACACACACACACACACACACATATATATATATATATATATATTTTTTTTTTTAATAAACACCAAATTATTTAGCTTAAGAATAGCCCTAACGACGCCACTGTAGCTGTCTGTAAAATCCGAAACTTTTTCCACCTCAGGTTTAATGAGCCACTTGCACTACAAATATGCAGATGAATACGACAGGTATAAGAAACAATCAAAGAAATAAAAATGTCATTTCCAGCTAGTGTTTTTGGCAGCCATTAGGCCTGAACGATATCGGAATAAACTACTATTGGGCACGAACTGCATCTATTAATTAGTATGTCGTGTTATTTTGCATCTGTGTGTGATTTCTCTTATAGCTTTTATGATGGTAAAGCATTTAGCATAAAGTAAAATCCAACAGTGAAACCTATGACCGTTCAATGGCCACAGCTATTTTTCTGTTCGTGCTTGCTTTATTCTGTGTCATTACTGCCATCAAAAAACCTTAAATGTTTCATTGTCATAAGAGCAATATAGCTTTAATGTGTGTGCGTGTGTCTGTGTGGGGGGTGCATGTGTGCGTGCATGTATTAAAAAATGCTCTGGGAAAAAAAACCTGAAACTTTGACGTAAACACTTGTGTTGAGTAATTATGTCACAGCAGCCATTACCAATATGTTGTCTGAAGTGTACTGTTCAAGCTGTTAGTCATTTTTTGTTACAATGGCATGTTTGCACAGTCGTCGTATTGATTTTTATAATGTTGTACATTGTTCAAGTCATTCAAGCTGTTATAAATGTTTATACTTGAATTCTTATCGTTTACAAATATATATATATATGTATATTAGGGGTGTAACGGTACATAAAAATTTCGGTTCGGTACGTACCTCGGTTTTTAGGTCATGGTTTGGTTCATTTTCGGTACAGTAAAAAAACAAAATGCAAAATATAAATGTGCTAGTTGTTTATTACACACTTTTGTGCTTTCAACAATAGGAACATTAGCCTAAACAAAGCTAGAATTCTGCTCAAAAAGTAGCGGGTATTTAAAGATAATCCAACAACAATTTGCCTTTCAGACCCCGCGTATTGGTCAGCTTTCTTTCTGAAAGAAAGAAGTCCTGTGCTAAAGAGAAAAGCAATCCCAATGACAAAGATTTTAACATGTATTTTACAAATGAAATGCCTCAATGAAACTTTTTTTTCCTAATGAACGGTTTTCAAAAGCTTTATTGGTGGATTTTCTCAAATTAAAGCGCCACACAGAAATGAATAAATTTAACTGTGTAAGCAGGATGTGTGTATTATTCTTATTATTTAATTACTGGTGTTTTAGCTCATTTCAATTTATTTTATTTAAATGGGCTACTATTTATTTTGCTATGTGTTTATATTTTACAAATGTGATGTAATATTCATTTATATTGTATATTTTATGTTGTATAACTTTAGTTCCTATGTAAATATTAGTTCCTACTTGTTTTGTTGTGGTAGGAGGGTTTTGTATCGAACACGGGGCTGTGTTAGTTATTATTATAGCAGAGAAGACAGCAGTAAATCAACAAAGTCAACTGTGCCCCGATCTCTCAAGATCACCCAAGAGATCTGATGGACTCAAAAAGTATTTTACGATTGCATATTAGTTTGAAAATCGACCGGATCCACCGTATTATTACACGAGTGACTTCCGGCCCGATCCTAGCTAGTAGTATTGACGCAGGAGAGCCCCGTCTCACGTCAAATAATAAACTCTGCCGTTCTTTTCGCATGCGTCGCGTTGAGCCGCTTCTGGGACGCATCAAACACGTGGCTGCACTTTGACTGGTGTGCATTGGCTGATTGACTCTAACGACCGCGTTTCACTGTGTTCTCGCGGCGGCCACGTTGTCGCGCCATTGACGTTTTTGGACTGTCCTACCGTGTTGGTCCTCATTATAGTAGAGCAGACGGAGTAAATATAATCTACACCAAGAAACTCTAACCCAGTCGACTCACAGCCTCGAAAAGTAAGGGTTATATTACGTCAGAAACTCGTTTGGTACGCGTCCGTTCCGAACAGACTACCACGTTCCGAAACGGTTCAATACTAGTACATGTACCGTGACACCCTTAATTATATATATATATATATATATATATATATATATATATATATATATATATATATATACATACACATATACACACTTAATGTTTACACTGCATGTACAATTATTAAAAATAGTGGGTCAAATACTGTAAGTATTTAGTCAGTCACTAATTGTGCAACTTCTCCCACTTGAAAATATTAGAGAGGCCTGTAATTGTCAACATGGGTAAACCTCAACCATGAGATACAGAATGAGGAGAAAAAAAACAGAAAATCACATTGTTTGATTTTTAAACATTTTTTTTGCAAATCATGGTGGAAAAAAGTATTTAGTCAAGACCAAAAGTTCATCTCAATACTTTTGTTATGTACCCTTTGTTGGCAATAACGGAAGCCAAACGTTTTCTGTAACTCTTCACAATCTTTTCAAAACCGTTCGAATTTTTAGATTTCGGTCCTACATTTCGATGCCCTGACCGCCACTGCCGACAAGAAAAAAAAAAAAACGTGAAGAAGCCACATGAAGGAGGAAAGAAACCGCGGAGAAGAATCCACATGGAGGGCGAAAAAAACGTGAAGAAGAAGCAACATGAAGCGGAAAAAAACTCGAAGAAGCAGCAACGTATAAGCACGTGTTTTTTCAATGCAAAGTGATTACAAACATGGACACGACGCGGCGACGCTCAAAAGTTTGGCTTAACTTCACCCAAAAACATGACCAGTCAGCTCAGTGCAACATTTGCAATGTAGCTATATCATGCAAAGCTGGCTGCACAACCAATATGATAAAACACCTCCGGCTTCATCGAATAGAAGTCACCGAGTGCCTTGTATTTGAGTCACTGCGCCAGCCTTCCTCTAACCCAGTGCTTCTCAATTATTTTCTGTTACGCCCCCCCCCAAGGAAGACGTAAATGTTTCGCGCCCCCCCCAACTCTCTGCCGCCACTGTAAATAGTATCATTTGTCTATATTACTATTATAAGTACGCCTCAGCCTAACATTGTGTCCTTTTTTTTCTATTAAAGAAAAAAAGTAAAATAGATCAACTTATAATAAAGTATAACTTTTTTAACATTGTGTTGCTTGTAACAGAAAAGACTTAACGCGCATCAATTTGCCTGAAGTTAAAAAAAAAAAAAAAAAGTCACATCCAAACTGTAAAAATACACTCAAGGTACATTTTTGACCATTTGATACTGAAAAATAAAATGTAATAAAATCAGTAAATAATAACAAATTCAAATTGATTAGAAACATTTACTCTTCAGGACAACATGCCAAAAAATTTGACCGAAAAAAAAAACAAAACTGAATAGAAGGGGGGGGGGGGGGGGGGGAGTCTTTGGACAGAAGGAAAGTTTTTATTTTCGCTGATTCACCACAGTGCTCACTGGTTTACTGATATAACACTGACAAAGCGGGACGATTGTGAAAATTGGCAGTATTCGGCACATTTTCGCTGAAAAATAGTCAAGCGGCTTATCAATGAGATTGAGGTCTAATGTCTTTAAGTGGCGTCTTAACTGATTTGGCTTCTCCGCTATAATCATTTTTAGACTCAGTAAACAGTGGTCTTTCCTCATTTTCCACTATATTAAAAGTCAAAGGCAAACGGCCCGAAAAAAGCGCCTTCTCGGCGGCCGAGGGAGAACCGTAGGTGAGGGCGGTGGTCGTGACGATCCCAAGCCGAAAACGGCACTTCTCGGCCGGACACGTGAGAACCGAAGAAGACAGTGGGTCGCTGCGTGAGTCCAGCACTGCATGAGTCTCTTCCGTGTGCTCTTGCTTACTTCAAAAATACTGCACGCACTTTGAAAATGAGAGCGCCACTGCCACCCACGGAGTGGATGTGCAAGTACACTTTATTCTAGTACGGCAAAAAAAAAAAAAAAAAAAAAAAAGCATGTTCCCCGAGGTCACTCGCGCCCCCCCTGGCATCGCTCTGCGCCCCCCTGGGGGGGCGCGCCCCACCATTTGAGAAGTACTGCTCTAACCAGTCAGAACAAGGTGAGTACAACAATAAATTACGTCTGTCTCCTGCTGTATTTGAGGAGGCAGACAAATTATACTGTTGTTAATGCGGCTGGTCAACTCAAATATCAAGCTAATGTTGGACCGTTTACTTTTTTAGACACTCGACCTGACGTTAGCATTAATGCTAACAGTAGCCAGGCAGTTGACCAGACTCCGCAATGTGCTAGTCCGTTTACCATCGCAGCCAGAGGAAAGATGTCGGCGCAACAAATTGAAGAGTGTCACAGAAAAGTTACAGCATATTTTGTGAAAAGGCTGCATCCCTTTTCAGATGTGGAGTCACCAACCTTTAGGTTAGTTAAGCAATAATTATTGTGGGAGCCTAAATAATGGTTTAGTTGATAATCATGTTAATTGTGATTTGTTTGGTTTCCAAAAACATGCTTGACGACGTATGCTGAAGGATTTGTGTGTGCGAAGTGCGAACAGAATGCGCTAAGGCATAATAATGAGGAAGAGAGCCACACGTTTTGAGCTCTCTATCGATCTCTATAACGTTATGTTTTAACGATTAAAGTGTGTAATTTCCACCGTGCGTGTGAGGAGAACTGCATATATATCTGTTACATATATGTATATACAGTTGTAGGTTCCAAATCGTAAAAAGCCCCAGGTCGACGCTCTCTTCGTCGCTCGTTCTCCTCCTCACATGCACGCTAGAAATTATCTGCGTTGAACGTTAAAACATATAACGTTATAGAGGGAGAGAGGTCAAAACATTGTGTGGCTCGCTTCCTCATTATTATGCCTTAGCGCATTGTTTGCACTTCGCACACACAGATCTTTCAGCATACGTCGTCAAGCATGATGTCAAAAGCTTGTTTTATGAAACTACACAAATCACAATTAACATATACTGCTCACAAAAATTAAAGGAACAAAGTGCAACGTGTATATGTACACATTTTTGAAAATGCGGATTATACACTGCACACAAACATTGGAACAAAGTGTTCCTTTAATTTTTGTGAGCGGTGCTCACAAAAATTAAAAGGCTCATTGAGCGGTGTATAAATATGTATATATATGTATGTGTATGTATTAGGGGTGCAACGGTTCAGTTAGCCCACGGTTCGGTTTGAACTTCGGTTTTGGGATCACGGTTTCGGTTCGGTTTCGGTTTGCGTTTTGCATTTAAAAAAAAAAAAAGTGACTTTCCAAAAGACTGCCTTTATTTTGCTTTTGAGAAAATGAAATAAACATTTAAAATGTAAACATTTTTAACTGTTAAAATGCCTCTTAGCTCTTTGGCTAGTGTAGTGACTGACTACTGAAATACACAGTAGTAAAAATAACTTCAAAAAACAATTGCACATTAGCTTGAACTACTGAGTGAATTGACTGAATATAAACGACAGTTCAGGGGAAACAAACAATAACAAAAACAAAATGGCCAGCAAAAGTAACAAAAAAAATAAAAATACTGACCGTTTTCAAGTAACAAATACTTCTGTACAGTAAAGTCAAAAGTGCAACATCAGTTACAGTTACTGTTAATAGATAATATTTATTATTTAGATTATTATTTCATTTTTTCAAGTTTGAGATTCTTATGCAAAAACACAAGCCTGTCGACATTCTCTGGAGCTAGGCGAGAGCGGCATGCACTGACAATGTCCCCTGCAGTGGAGAAAACCCTTTCGCTTGGAACAGAGGTTCCTGGGACACAGAAGTGCCTTTGAGCAACTATTGCCAAATAGGGGAACTTGCCCTCTTCCTTCTCCCACCATTTAAAAGGAGTGCCATCCACATCGAGACAGTCCTTTGAAATGTACAGAGTGACTTCCTCCTCAACTTGCAAGTGAAGGTGGCTGACCTGTGCCTACTGTGTTGTATTTTCCTCTCCCTCGCATTGTAGTCCACAGGGAAACTAAAATGTTGCCACACCGCAGATTTAAAAGAAGCCGGTGTTTCCTCAAAATTCGGTCCCTCCACTCATCCGCTCGCCACAGCTTTTTCCATTTTCTCTCGTTTCACTTTCACTTCGCTCGTAAGTGAGAGAGGCCGTTACTCGACTCTTATTACACAGGTGCTTGACAGCGATTGGACATTTACTCGCGGGGCGGGAATTTCTCCACAGCTGCGCTTCACTGTGCTTCTGTGTACACAGGCACACAGAGCTCGAACAATTCATTCCACAGAGCGTTCGAGGAATAAATTAATTACAAAACCGAAAAGGCGCGGTTCATAAATGCGTATTGAACCGTACAGGGCGAACCGTACGGTTCGGCTTTGAACCGCTAACCGTTGTACTGCTAGTATGTATATATATAATAAAATTTAATATAATGTATTGCTAATCAATAATCTGCCTTGAACAAACGTAACAGTGACATTGTATGTTAATATTTTGCAGGGACATGATGAAAGCTCTCAACCTGAAGTACACACCTCCCACCAGGGATACCTTGGCGAATAAATTAATCCCATCGTGTTATGAAGTCGAGAAGGCCAATGTAATTACAGAGCTCGGTGATGCTGTATCTGTTGCGCTCACATGTGATGGCTGGAGTAGCATTGCGCAGGACCACAACCTTACCATCACAGCACATTATATAGTGGAGGGCAAAATGCAGCAAAAAGTGTTAAAAACAAAAGCTGTGTACAAAGCTCAGACAAGTCGTGTTGCGGCAGAGGAAATAGGGGACATTCTGTCAGAGTTTGGCATTTCAGACAAAATCGTCGCAACCACTGTTGATAATGCTGCCAATATGGACGTGGCTATAAAGCGGCTGCATGTTTTGAAACTGTGCTGCTTTGCCCACACACTCAATCTAGCAGCACAAAGTATATACTCCCTGAATGCAGTGACTCAGTGGGTGGCCATGATCCGAACTGTTGTTGTCTGGATGAAGAGGTGCTCGATGGCCAAAGTGGTTCTCCGGGAAAAACAACAACTTCTCAGTAAGAAACAACAAGTCCACTTCATTTAAACACTGCATATGTGTATATGTAATGACTTAAATTTGTGATCATAATCATGGTCAAAGAATATAGTAGACTACTACATTCTTTGACATATTATTTTAATAGTTACTGTTTGTTTTCTTGGATGGAAATTATCTGCTAAATTTTTGAAAATATTTGTTTTTATCAGAAATGCCCCAACACTCACTCATACTTGACGTGAGAACGCGATGGAATTCTCTTTATCTAATGCTGGAGCAATTTACGGAGCAGTACCCTGCAATCCAAGCAGCCAGCTTGGATCAACGGCTGAGAAAGAATATGGAAAGGGACAGGTACGAGATGGATAAAATGAATAAAATATCTAGTCCTGATATGTGCAGCTTTAAAATAAAAATACTATTACACACAAAATATTAATTCAAAGAGAAATACAAGAGTAAATACATTAAAAAGAGTGATCAAATAGTGAATGAGCGAATTTTGAGAGTGCATATGTTAGATGTTTTGCTGAGAGAAAAAAATTAGAATATTTCTAAGACCGATCGATATGCTCTTTTATACAGGCTTGCTCGGCTAAATGAGGAAGACTTCCGAAAAGCGGAGGATTTCATCAATGTCATGAAGGTTCTGTAAACCTCAACGGTATGCGTGTCTTCAGAGAAGAGCCCCACATGTGGACAGATTCTGCCCATTGTCCACAAGCTCGATGCACATCTGAGTGTGGAAGAAGGAGACACAGTGTTTATATCAAACCTTAAAAAACAGGTGTGGGCAAACCTGGCCAAGCGCTACCAGGTACATGACTAAGACAGGCAGCTGGAAAGAAATTGAATAGTGGCTTGACCATACATTTGAAGTATACCTATATGTGTTTTGCAGGACAATGACATCAGGACATTTCTGCAAGTGGCCACTGCATTGGATCCAAGATTCAAGCATAAGGTGGATGACGTTGTCTGGGCTTAAATCCTTAGAAAGCTGAAGGTGATGGATGAGCAGGTACAATGTCATTATGCACAACTGCTCTTTTAAGCTATTAAAGATCTAATTATGTTCTTTGTAGTCAACAGCAGAAGATTGTGCAGATGACGTCGCCAAGGAGGAAAAGCCTGACAATGATGAAGTGGAAAAGGAGGAGGAGGAGGAGGAAAGTGTAAGTGTATTATTTCTGAAATTATAAAGGCAGTCAATCCTAATTCTTAATAATGATGCCGCCTTTGGATGATTTCCCCTTTTGCTGAAAATACTAATGCATCTTGTTTTTTTGTTTAACAACCTGTTTTGTTTACCACCTGCGTGCAAAATACCCAGAAAGACCCCACTGGAGGAGCTTTTCGCGGAGGAAGAGGCAGAGAGCAAACTTTTACAGCAGAGCTCTATGTCCATCAAAGAACGGGCAGACATTGAGCTAAATATTTACCAGGAAATGCCACCAGCTGTTTTGTCTCAGGACCCTGCTGCATGGTGGTTGAACGAAAGACAGTCATTTCCTTTACTGTCAAACCTTGCCTTCTCGTATTTATGCGTTCAAGCTTCGTCAACACCTAGTGAACGTGTGTTCTCCACTGCAGGAGACACTATTTGTCCGGAACGCTCACGGTTACTGCGATATGCTAATTTTCCTGAACAAGAACTGTTTCTGGGTTTTTTTTTTCTGTACCCGCTACTCTGCACCAAGTTACCCCATTAGCATATAGTATAATGTAGAATTTGTGTTGTATACAATGTGTTGTCCGTGAGCTTTAGAAAAATAAACATTGTTGTGAAAGTGCACTCTTGCGGAAAGAAACCATCACATTCAAGTTCAAAGACTAATATTCATATACAAGTTAAAAATAGCCCTGTGAGAAGTTCATATAATTAAAAAAAAAAAAATCAAGACACAAACACAACTGTGCAATTTAAAAATAAAATTAAAATATACATATTTTTTTAAAGAATCGGAATCGAGAATCGTTCGGAACCGGAATCGAAACGTGGAATCGGAATGTTTCAATTTGAAACGATGCCCAACCCTACTCTGAATGGAGTGAGTCCATATATGTTCAGTTTTCTTAGTTCCACACAGTACATATCCCATGTAATTGATAAAGGTCAACTTGCTGGGTGACTTTATGAGGTAATTGTAGATGTTTCCGAACTCTACTGCAGGCAATTCCTTTGGATTGTTTATCTAGCTATCAGCTGCGATTTTGTATGGGCAGATTTGCAGGCCAATACACGCAAATTTTAAGTTGTATCGCCTCCTCTCGTCTGTCGGCAGTGACTCGTGATAATAATAAGTCATTTTTAAGACGTTTTTATGAAAAAAAAGACGCAAAACAAAGCTGAAATATATGAATTTCAGACAACGTTTGTCTACGGATGTTTACCTGTGCGTACACCCATCTCAAAAAATGGCGACACGTTGCTATGCGAGATGACGTCATCGTGACATCACGCCGACTGCGGGAATGGGGGATGAATAATGAATCAAAACGATAGACGTCTAATTCATTTAAACAGGGAGCTCTGGCCTTGACTGCTCATCTTTTATTTCAAATTCAACACCGTGGGGGCAGAAAAAATGAATAGTATTTTCGGTGTACCAACCTGGTAGTCTGCGAAGAACAACTTTTACTTGCATTTTGCAAGCAGTCGAGAGTTGAAGATGTCGCTGATCTTTTGCGTCACAAAGTTCCGCCTCGAACTTTGCGGCTGGCGTCCTTCTTGCGCGCATTTCGCACAATTTAGGAGGCTCCAATATATTTTCAAGCGTCGAACTACGTTGTTCTGTGTTCACAAGCTAAGCTAAGCTAAGCCAACTAGGCTGCGAAGCTTCGGCACGCAAAAAGACCACTTGAAGACAGACGAACCAAATCTTCGATTTTGTTCCAGTCAAATAATAGTTCTGGACCCCTGCGTCGCGAATTTAGTGGGTTAACTCCGCACAAAAAGCAACTGGGGAGCTGGGCGCGTGTGCAGATAGATGTCGACGCAGAGCTGTCGACGTGGCTCGCTCCGTGGTAGCTCCGCTACTGCGCATGCGCCACTCACATCCTGTCGGTACTCCATTGGGTCGCAGACAGAAAGACTTGTAGTTGTTAAAAGATAAACGTTATTATGAGTTAAAATAATTTGATATTAAAACACCTCATGATGTTCTCGTTTTAATAACTTTTTAAACATTTGTTTAACCAGTACGTAGCCATTGTTGTTGACGTCGCAGGGTGGTGACGTCGCTTGGTTACGCCCGATGTTGTGCCGAATAAATGAATGAATCGGTCTTTGTCAGTCATGTGCCCAAACTAGCGGACACGCCTCCATGCGCCATTTTGAGTGTATCACGGATGTAAACAAAAACCAGAACAGGAGTAGCTCCGACGCCACATTACTGCCTCCAACTTCATCGCTGGATATAAAAAAACTCCCTCGTTTATGGTATCAGCGCTTACATTTTAAAAACTATAAAAACTATATCTCTCGAAACTCACGGACATTTCACGAATGGCTGGGAGCAGGATCTCTTCTCATTTCGACCGCAGGACTGCGAAAACACAGCCGTCACTCTCGTTGCTCCTCTCAGAAACATGATACAGCTCTGACTTGAACATTGTTGAACTTGAATTGTACCTTGAATATCATCTTAAACATCACATGACTAAACCAGGTTAAGGAACTGTTATAATGACATGCAAATTAATGTATATTGCACAATATATTGTTTCAGTGTTGACATTGCCATGCAAAGATGTGCACTTCTCTCAATGCTGGACTTGTCATGGGGCCTCCTCCCACGTGAAGTGCAATCGAACTCTGGCGACACCTGCGCTCAACGTTGACGCCCGGGGCCAAACTTAGGGTCAAAGGTCGAGCGCGATGCGGCCTCTGTCTTCAAATCGCGAAACGTTGACTGATTTGTATCAATTCTGCCCTACAATTAAATACGCCCTCTCTGATTGGTCATCAGTCCAGACTGTGGGGTGGTACCCCAACCCTGCTCTGATTGGGGGGCCTCCTCCCACGTGAAGTGCAATCGAACTCTGGCGACACCTGCGCTCAACGTTGACGCCCGGGGCCAAACTTAGGGTCAAAGGTCGAGCGCGATGCGGCCTCTGTCTTCAAATCGCGAAACGTTGACTGATTTGTATCAATTCTGCCCTACAATTAAATACGCCCTCTCTGATTGGTCATCAGTCCAGACTGTGGGGTGGTACCCCAACCCTGCTCTGATTGGCCAGTACTCCTTCCGGTCTGCAATCTGTGTGTGACCGAACCCACTCCAATTGAACATCCCCTCCAGGGTGGCAGCTGTGAGTTTTTTGTAAAACAGTTTATGAATGAGTTTAAAGTGTATTTAAACAATGAGCACTAATTCCGGTCGCTTACTGCACTTTAGGCCCACATAGTCTAGTCAAATCATTTTCTCCATCTTGTTTTGCGCGTTAAAGACTATTTAACAGATGAATGTGAGATTATTCCTCTTACTTACTTCAGTAAATATTGCCATTTGTTCTTATTAAGCACATATATCTAAAAGTTGTTCATTTTTTACCTAAATTAAAAAAAAAATGCTTTCAAATAATGTTTTGAACCGTATTTATTCTGGAATTAAGAATATTTATGACATTTCAAAGCTTTTTAAAGATTAAATATAGGAATTTATTTTAAGGAGGTGTGTTTTTGGCCAATGTAAAAGAATCCTAAATGCCTTTGTTAGGTGAACTTTTCCCCGCAGAATATATAAAATACGTCTTCACAGATGAGCTGATTCATTCATATTTTAGGTCAATTTGTGTGTGTTGTCTTTTCTGTGGTAGTTGCAGGCGGTTGAATACGGCTGTTTGAATGTTAGAATAGGCTTTGTCATTCAAATAGTACAATGACATTAAAAATAGCAACACCCTATCAGTGCATCACACAATAAATTAATGTCAATACATAAATAAATAATATACACTACTACTACCTAAAAATAGATTTAAACTAAGCAGTGTACGAAGGATGGTGTTGAAATAAATAAAATGATAGCTGACTCCTGAACTACGCCAATAACAAACTGCAATATGCAAGTATTAATCAGATATACAAGTTTTAATAAACTAGTATTCCATTAGAAGTAAGTCACTAGGTTTTAAATCCTCATTCACGAGGTCATTCTGCCCAACAGGTAACAAGTTTACTCTGGGTGGTCTTGGCATCTTTCCATTCCGCAGGGTGGTTGAGCATCTGTTCAGAGGCTGCGGAAGGGCGGGACCAAAGTTTGACGTTGTTTCCTTCAAGTGACGTCGTGGTACAAAGCGCAGCATTATAGATTTCATCATTACTGTGTTTTAGCTGTTGTGTTGTCTTGGCCTATTTTTTCCCCACTTTCAATTAAGGGCATTAGGACTTTTCCCAATCTGTATGCTTTAAATGTATTTGTTATAACACTCAAATTCCAGTTTTTTTCTTGTATTTAAATAAAGGAGCTATAGTACACAGTAAAAGTTAAGCAGCCTGTATTGAGTCTTAAATAAGTTTAATGATAAGCAAGTGTTTTGCAGATATTGAAGTGTTGAGAAATAAGGACTAGGTTTTTAATTTTCTGTCTGCACTCATTGGGAAAGTGCACAATATACAGGACTATATGCTATGCCGAACATACCGCATATTTGTGTGTGTAAAAAGAAGTAGCTGAGACATGAAGTACATATCAATGTGTTTTATTTTACAAGGTCATTGACCGCCTCCTTAAAATTTGCAAAGTTTTCAAAAGACCTGCCAGAAAGTCCTTTGGACGTGGACGCCTTGACCGTGTAGGTCTTTTTTTTTTTTTTTTGGGGGGGGGAATTTTTTTTGTGACCCTGTGCGGATTGGCCACAAAGCGCCCAGGCAGGTAGTATTTTACATTGCCAGTCTTCATCATCACCTTGTGGTGGTGGTGCTTGTTGTTGTGCTGCTGCTACTGCTGCTGCTGATGGTGTATTTGCTACAGCAGGTCATGTTGATAATGCTGCTAATGCTGATGCACAAGCTGACGTGAGGGGCGTAGCTGGTGCAACTTTGCCTTTAGCTTGCTACAGAACAAATAATAAATATCATGGGTAAGCCCTGAAATGCATTAAAACACTGGCAAAGGAAATTATGTTATTTTTTTATCGACCTACTAACCTCCTCCTCCTTTGTGAGGATGTACAATCGAAATCTCTTAACGTGACATTGATGTCCTACTCTGTCATCAGTAGCCACTGACGCACAAAGCAGAAGGCTTCCTGGGCCATCTTCCATTCTTCTGCGCTTTCGGCCTGGAGATCGTTACGGAGGAGCTTGGAGAAGTCATAAAACTGCCACATCTCCTCGAATGTGAAGGACCGGAAGCGGCCATGCCCGCAGATGGCCCGGTCGATGTTCTGCTCCAAGTGGCATGACACCAGAGGGAACATATCCACGTAGCGTAGAAGCTGCTCCTTCAGCCTCCACTCCCCAGTTTTGGTGTCGCACCTTCCCTTCTGTCGTCGCCTCTCCTTCACGTGGCCATCGAGGAGACTTTTTAAGAGAGCATGCAGTAGTTGTTTAAACCGATTTTTTTATTTTGGGTAACAAAGACACACAATCCACTGCCTATTATCAATTTCTTATATATACTCACTACTTGACATAGCCGACATCTTCCTCCTGAAGGTAAAGTAATTTCAAAATAAGAGAAAACAGTGTTTTACCATGCAGAACTTTAATCAACAGTCAAATGTAATGGCAGAGGCATTCCTACAAGTGTCAGGGAATAACATAACAGATGTGTGTGAAGGCACAATTACAGGACTTGCAGAACAAGCCCACAGTCAACCACAGGAAGGGGGGCAGACGCTCCCTTTTGTCTCAAAAGGCGGGAAAATAACCCGGCTGTCCCGCATACTGAGAGGGACCCCCACTGAGAGGGACCACCCGGAGATGAAGAGAGAAGACCACGCCATCTTGCAGGGGAATTTAAACCAATCAGAGCAAGCTAAGGATAACTGCAGGTATCACATAGCCAATCAATAGTCGCTAGGAACATGTATTTGCATATTGTGTAGTATGAATCATTCTTGGGCAACTCGGGATGTGTGCTTCTCCTGATAGACACAGGGGAGTACGAGGCTGTACTGAGGGACCTGAGACCCAAGTGCTGTATTAGATTTCCTTGTTAGGAATAAATCCACTCGTGTGTGAAAATGCCGGCTTCCTGACGCCTTTCTTTTCAGAACGAATACGCGTAATTGTTGGAAGAGTGTTTGGTGATAAGGTAAAACTTATATAACACTAAAACGGAGTCAGGTAATTATTGCGTAATATTTTAAGGTATGAATGATTCCCAACAATTCCGTAAGCCACATGAAGGTCTTGCCTTTGTATTTCCCAAACGTCACCGTGAGCTGGCCGGGGATCTGCTGGTCTGTTGGAGCTGCGGTGACGGCAAGGCAGTTTTTCCTAGATGTTAAGTGTAAAAAAAAAAAAAAAAAAAAAAAAAAAAAAACATCAGACAAGAAGTAATATAGTTCAATTCATTTTTTAAATGAAGGAGATGGTTTTTTTTTTTAAAAGGCATTCAGAACAATACCTTGTTTGTACATGTACTTCTCAAGCGCAGTTTAGGCAGCAAAGCATGGTGGCCGGTCATCGCTTCTGATGTACACTGAGAAACACAAAGGCAAGTGTCAACACAAAAGCAGGACATGACACGGAGGAAAAATTCTAGATGATGGTAATAATAAAATTGCGTTTTTGTTGGTTGTGAAGAGGATGCCTCCATTCCTAGCTGGCAATTAGAAAAAGAAAAATGACTTGATGTTCAGAGATGCTAAAATGTTGAGAGGGGTGTCTTGAGTTCATCTAATTCCCAAATTCCAAATAAAAACGAAGTTATTGGGGAAAATGCAAAATTGGCCCACTTACAAAATGATGACGTCTATATCCAAATAGGGAGCATTTACAGTGTGGGCATCATACTAGGGGGGATCACGTCACAACAAAAAATGCATTGAACACAAGTGAAATGAATGAGTTATTGGTTAAATTTGTGACTAGTTACAAGTAATACAAGACGTATAGCACACGGAGTCATTGAATGTTAAACGTTACGTGCGTGCCTGCACATGGCTAATTATTATTAGCGCGTTGAACGTTAACGTTACGTGCATGCCTGCACATGGCTAATTATCATTAGCGCGGCGCAACGCGCACAACACGGTTTATCTACACACCAACTAGCCTAGCTAGCGTTAGCTCGAATCGGTAATTGAAAAACAACACTCGGTTTGCATCATATTTGGCGAATTTCATACACAATATTTACCTTTTCAGCTTGTCGATTGAGTGCGTGGGTCTTTTCGCCGATTGCGTCTTTTGGGCCAATCGCAGGCGCGTCGTAAGGAGGAGGCGGGCCGCCGCGGTCTGCGTTCGTGGAGCCAATCACGGGCGTCCGTGTTCGTAGGCGAGGAGAGCCGATTGGCCGCGGCCGAAAAAAGGAGGCTGACCGCGGTCGACGTTTCGGCCAACGGCGACGTGGGATTTTCTACAGCAAAAGGAGGAGGCGGGCCGCGGTCTACGTTTCGGCCAACGGCCGCGCGCCGTCTACGCTCGTCCACCGAGCGCCGACTTCGAGAGGAGTCTGGCTGCAGCCCGCCTCTCTCAGTACCCTGCGCCGCTCTTCTCAGTACCCATCCCGCAGACAGGAAATGACGCAATACCGCAGCTCTCAATCCCCTCAGACCGGAAATGTCGTCAACCCTTGCGACGAAAACAAGTTACGTTATTTCACCTCTCGCGAAGAAAACACGGTAAGTGGCCGCACTGAAAAAAAGTTTTTAAAAGCGTATGCATGTTTAAAAATGTTAAATAGTTAAACAACACTTGCGGTGAAAATATGAAGTGTTTATTCTGAGTTGAAAAGACCGTACTTATATCTAGTATTCTTAATGTAATTTAAATAATGTCTTCCTTTACTAACTGCATGTGACTTTGCTCTACTTATATTGTTTAATACGTACTGATGAATTCAGCAGCGAATTGGCTAATGCTGCTAATGCTTTTTACATTTTTTTCCCCTCAATGAACAGTCTTCTTTGTGTAGTTTTCATTATATTGCACTCTTATTTTTCATTATGTACATGCCTGCAATTCGCAGCTCGCTGTTTTTGTTGTTGTATGGTATTGTTGTTTTGCCTTCATTTGTTTTGTCTGGTCCTTTGTAGTTTGAATGTTGTAACATGATCCAAATAGGACAAGGTTGTAATTTTTTCTTGATATTGTTACTCTGCTTAGCTATATATTTTTTCATTTTTATTATTTTTTTTTTACTAGCTCCTTGATCACCACCCCATTGGGAAGAAACTAAATCACGACCCCCAAATGGTAGTCTTCCCATGCAGATACAGGGATGTCACAGAGATCCAAATGGAAGTAAGTAGCATAAGTAGTAATGTACTTTAGATTTTGGACTGTGCTGAACACTTTTTTTTTGATAGACATCGAACACTGTAAAACCCACTGTGCAGACAGGACCAATGGTGACAATATAAGACCATGCCGAGCTTCGTGGACGGTTCAAACTCATCCTGCCCAGGAACGGCTGGTATGTTTTTATGTCTGAGACAAATGTTGTGCTCAGTGGAAATCTGGATAGGCTTATTATTCCTTATATTAGTTAACAATTGGACATAATTGATTATTTACTCTTTGTTTATTTAACCAATCAACATTCTCATTAGCTTATGCAAATCTTGAATATAAAGAGGCCAGAAATGGTGTTGATTGTCTAAAAAAAGAAAGTTTGATTGACACGTGCTGACTTTTGGAACGTTGGCCTGAACAATGAAATGGAATCAACTGTGAATTTTGAGGATTTAGTTTCTCTAAAGAACATAATGTCACTTTTACAATTAAGTAAAATGTAACTTTTTGTGTTTGTTTTTTGCAGATATGAAATGCATATTTATAACTTGTCTAACAAGTAGCTCATTCAAAGGTATAAAAAAGTATTTTTTGGCGTGTGTAGGGTATTTTAACTATGTAGCCTACAGAATGCTTGTATGGGCTCATGTAGGTGTCTGCGTACGTTTGTATTTATATAACATATGTCCGTGTGTATAGATTATGTATTTTTCAGGGAAGGACCATATTTGTGGCTGACCCCTATGTTGTTGCAACATGGTGAAAGCCTACAGGATGTGACCCACACATGCATTTGCCTGTAAGGCTGATTAGTAACAACTACAACTTGGAGCATTGGTTCATTTTCAAAGAACAGTCAAATCATAACAAATTAAATGATCCAAATTCCAATTATTTGTGGGAAGAAAAACAGATCCAATCATGAGATCAGGGAACTATTGTTATCTCTAATGAAATTCAGTATCCATTCATATTGGCATGGCGTTTCCATGATGATCCAGAATAGCCTTGTTTGGTTTTGAAGGTATGTTCCAGTCGATCCTTTTATGTTGCCCCTTCAATTAAAGCAGAATTGCACTCCAGATGATTCATCCAATCATTTGAAGCAAATTTCTAAAATGCCACTCTAAAATTGCGAATGTTTTGTTTCAAGGGCGTTGGCCCGGTCTCAACATTGGTAGGGACGAATATAATGCAAGTAAGGTTGCTCAAAAGTTGGTGGGGACAACTTTAGCATCCTGAAAAGTTGGTCGTGTTATGTCCCTACCGTCCCTATGCAAACCTACGCCCTTGTTTTGTTTGCATGAATCATTTAAACCTGACTGGTTGGTGTTCTTATGCATGGAAACACGTTTGTAATTGTTTAACTACTGTATTTAATATGAACCTATATTTTCAATTGCAGAAAACGTTGACAGTCAATCAACAGGGGGACATGGAAAGAGAGGATTGGAAGTGAAATAGAGGTATTTGTAAAAGTGTGTATATTCATTGATTCAAAACTTGAAGGAAGTGACTCGGTTAAATTCTTACGTTAGGGTTTTCCGGGACAGCCATAGGGGAAGGACTGTGGCATCTTCATGTTGATGGTAGGTGAGTTTAACTGTCCAATTTTGTCCTCTGTGATATTTGTATTCATTTATCCATTTGTAGTATGCTCTTTGCACTGTTCTGGATGCTCTCTTTGAGTTTAACCATTGTAAAATGAAGTTCACCGAATCATTCAAATTGGGCTACAAAATATCCTTGTCGTTATTCTTTATTTACACTTGTTTTTAATTTTTGTTAGACTGATATGCCAACTCTGAGGAAGTGGTGGTGTATATTGATAGCGGACAATTTCAAACTTGGGTGCATGGTAAGTCTTTGAAACTGTTGATATGGCATTCATAGGAAAGTAGGTGCACAGCACCTTAATTCTTTGTTGGAAAATGTGGAATACTTATTTTTGTATTTTTTCAACTTATGTGAGCCACAGGAAAGAGTTTGCCCATTGGACAGATGAGGCAAAAGCATTACTGCAGGGTGAAGTGCCACCAGTCTATCAGTTACAGAAGTGAAATTTGAATATAATTGCTGAGGTCAGCTTTTAAAGACTTTTTAGTGTCCATTACTCTGACGCACTTTTGAACATGCCCCCCTTTATTCACTGATTTATTTTAGGAAGAGGTGCAACCACAGCTCCTTCAAGTTAGTGGTGGCCCACTCCAAAAAGATATGGCGGGAAAAAATGGTAAGATTGTTTATATACCTAGTTTAATGCAATGCCTGAAAAGAAAAATCAAGTATAAAATTAACAAAGCATCATTTTTATTTTACTTATGTAATATTCAAATAGCTCTTTTCTTTCTCTTTTCCAATGAGCAGTTTTGGTAAAAGGATTGTGCAAGACAGCACAAAAGCCTCGGACAGGGCTAGGGGAAAAAAAAAAAATCAATGCAGTAGGAGTTCCCAAGCATCCTGCAGATGGAAGAGGATGAGCACGAACTACAATGTCTTGGAGCCATTCAAGTTCTGTTTCAACCATCTGGAAGATGGATTTACCTTTTTTGAGGAGATTGTTGACTAAAGAAAATATCTATTCTCTCAATAATAATAAAAAATAATAAAACTAAAAAAATAAAGTTTACCACATCAGAACTGGTTGTATTGAGTTCATTTTTCTACACTTATGAATTAGTTTTTTTTTTTTTCTTTTATCTCAGATGTTAGTTGTAGGTAGTTTTAATTACCTGTGATGAAGGCGGGAGTGCTTGCCGAAAAATGTCAGGTAATTAAAACAACCTACAACTATTGTCTGGGATAAAAGAAAAAAAAAACAACTAACACATGACAACTTTTGTCATTTCTGTTTGAAATAAAGGTGCCTTTCCTGGAGCAGAAAGTTTAATATAGTTTCTGAATTAGTTAATTAGGATCTTCACCCACATGAATGAATTTAAGTAGCAAAATGAAAGACAAAATTGGTTTGGTTGCAACATTGAGAGAATATTACGTTTTTGATACATTAAATTGTAATGAAGCTATACTAATGTGTCCGTTCATAAAAATGTAAGGATGACAGCAATTTTGTAATAATTCTCAATTGGAGTATATTTTACAATTGACAAACTAAAGTACACACTGTGATAGGTCACAGGCGATCTTTCAGTCACTAATTAAACCTTTATTGCAGTAGTGTGTATTTTAATTTTGATGTACTGTAACCGTGTTTTTCATTTTGGTAAAATCAGCAGGCTTTAACAAACTGACCGCGCTTAAAGAGTTAATCTCCCGATTTCACCAAATCAATTTAAGGAGCATATAAATAAATGATTATTTAAATAATAATGAGTGATGCTGAAACCGAAAATAAAAGACGTGCGAAAAGAAAAGTAAACTAGTATTTACGTTCGAATGGACGCTAACTATTACGATAAAACCGGAAGCTCGGAGCTCCAGCGCAGCTTCATGTTGTCATTTCCGGTCTGAGAGCTGCGATATTGCGTCACTTCCTGTCTGCGGGATGGGTACTGAGACGAGCGGCGCAGGGTACTGAGAGAGGCGGGCTGCAGCCAGACTCTCTTTCCGGTCTGAGAGCTGCGATATTGCGTCACTTCCTGTCTGCGGGATGGGTACTGAGACGAGCGGCGCAGGGTACTGAGAGAGGCGGGCTGCAGCCAGACTCTTTTGGGAGAGGACTTCTGCGACGGGGCGCGTGCGGTAATACCCGAAAGGGAAACGCAACAGAAAAAAAAGGGCGGCTGCCTTGAACAAAACGCGGCTCAGTTCACCGCAGTAATTTTACGGTGCATTAAAGACAGGCTGGCGTGAGATAGAACGGAAAGCTTGCGTCTGATTGGCATAATGGAGTCATGTGATTATTGTTGCGACGTCTCATTGGTGAAATCGATAGCGCTACCCCGGAAATACACCAGGCACTCTTGGCATTGATGGCAAAAAAAATCTAAAATGTAGAATAAAGAGGAAAAATGTAATGACTCTTGTGTAGCCCAAAGTAGCCGAGTAAGAGTAGCGTTTTTTCTTCACAAATCTACTCAAGTAAAAAGTATAGCTTAGCAACACTACTCTTAGAAGATTTTTCTCAACAAGTTACTCAAGTAAATGCAACGGAGTAAATTTAACGCGTTACTACCCACCTCTGAGTATCGCATACTAGTGATGTTATGCTCGAAGCAGACGCTCGAGACACGTGTCGAGCGCTCGCGGCAGAAGTATCACAAATCAGTTGTCCCGATGTCTCGCTGAATTCGATGGAACAGCTCGTGACGTCACGCTCAAAGCAGACACCCGACAAGTGTCGAGCGCTCGCGGCAATCGGTCTTTGTCAGTCACGTGCCCAAACTAGCGGACAAACGTCCCCATGCGCCATTTTTAGTGTATCACGGATGTAAACAAACCAGAACAGGAGTAGCTCCGACGCCACATTACTCCCTCCAACTTCATCGCTGGATATAAAAAAGTCCCTCGTTTGCGGTATCAGTGCTTACATTTTAAAAACTATAAATCTCTCGAAGCTCACGGACATTTAACGAATGGCTCGGTGCAGGATCTTCGCATTTCGACCGCAGGACTGCGACAGTCGTCACTCGTTGCTACTCAGAAACATGATACAGCTCTTACTTGAACATTGTTGAACTTGAATTGTACCTTGAATATCATCTTAAACATCACATGACTAAAACAGGTGAAGGAACTGTCATAATGACATGCAAATTCATGTATATTGCACAATATATTGTTTCAGTGTTGACATTGCCATGCAAAGATGTGCAATTCTCTCAATGCAGGACTTATCATGTGAAGTGGGACAAATTTACTTGAACACGTTATTCTACAACTAGTGCTATTTTACTTCATATGCACGTTTTATATTTCCTTGTATTGCTATTTTCTGTTTACCATTGAGCTGCTGCTGTGTTTTGATTGAGAATTTTAGTAAAAATTATAAATCCAAAAAAAGTAAACCTGTCAAACATTTCGTTTTGTTAGCAAACATTGTATTTCCTATTCAGTGTTTATCTCCATAAAATTGTTTGAATGTAATTAGTAAAAAAAAAAAAAAAAAAAAAAAGCCCGTTTTATGGAATCAGCTTCCAGCTAGTATTAAAGAAGCCGAGACAGTTTGCACATTTAAGATTAGATTAAAAACGTTCCTATTCGACAAAGCTTATAGTTAGGCTAGTTGAAGTCGGAATAGACTCACAGTTTAAGTTGCACTAGAAGCTATAATGCTGGGGGGCAGTACAGCCGCTGAGTTCTATCTCCTTTTCTTACTCTACCTACCACTTGTCTTACTTTATTTCTATTTTCCAATGTTAATATCTAGTTGTCTAGTCTCTTCATCACTAGTCACCCGGTGTCCCCTTTCCCCCCTCCCCTCTGGGGAGGGGCTATTTTTCAGCTGCAGCCTCCTGACTGTCCGGACCCCTGGCTGGATAGACGTCCTCGCTGCTACCCCCGTCTCATCTGACTAGAGGGACCTCTTCTTGCTCCTTTACTCCACTGTATTTTTACGGACTATAATTTCGCTTGCTAATTTCCATTAGCCGTTCTGGGGTTCCTGTCTATCCGTCCTGGGAGTGGATCTCTCCTGACTGTGGTACTCCCCAAGGTTTCTCATTTTTCTCCCAATTGACTCTGGAGTTTTTGGAGTTTTTCCTTGCCGGCATGGAGGGTCTTAAGGATAGGGGATACCCAGGACTTGAACTGTATCTATTCATCTTTGTTGCTTCATTTCTAATTGTGTATCATATTGCCTCTGTAAAGTCCTTTGAGACCTCTGTTGTGATTGAGGGCTATACAAATAAAATTGAATTGAATTGAATAGAGGTTTTGACATACAAGAATGTGTGGGAATGTACTGTTCAGATGTCAAACTCCCAGCATTTACAAAAGGCTGCTGTCAGTTAGCAGCTAGAGCAGCTGAGAATCCATGTTGAAAGGGTCATCTGAAATGTTTGTCAGAAGTATAATATCTTAAAAGGAACCATACCCATAAACATGATTCTTCCATGTGACGGTGAAGAAGCCCCAATGTTGGATAAGGTTGTCACTGTCTGCTGTGCCCTGACAAGCCAGTGCCTAACAGTAGTTTAGTACAATTAGCTTTCTTTCGTAGTGTTTGTACAAGCAAAGTTTTTTTAAATACGTTTGTAGATGACTTGAACCTGTTTAATAAAGTATGTCAGTGACAATTTTGAAGTCTTCTTGACTCTTTGCCTCTCTTAGGTACGTAAAGAACTGGTGTTGGTTTTGATAATGAAAAGTACTTTTTTTTTTTTTTTACTAATTATTATTATTACCTTCATCTATTTTAGTCATGCGATGTTTAAAGATGATATTCAAGGTACAATTCAAGTTCAACAATGTTCAAGTAAGAGCTGTATCATGTTTCTGAGAGGAGCAACGAGAGTGACGACTGTGTTGTCGCATTCCTGCGGTCGAAATGCGGAGATCCTGCACCGAGCCATTCGTTAAATGTCCATGAGCTTTGAAAGATTTATAGTTTTTAAAATGTAAGCGCTGATACTGTAAACGAGAGAGTTTTTCATATCCAGTGATGAAGTTGGAGGCAGTAATGAAGCGTCGGAGCTACTCCTGTTCTGGTCTGTTTACATCCGTGGTACACTCAAAATGGCGCATGATTTTTTACATTTAGGCAAAATGTTAGGGAAATATTAGGAAGAAAAAGGGAATTGCATTTATCCTAGTTAGTGGTTTTATTAAATTGTAACCCATGTATTCACTATGTGCCTTATGTATTCACTATGTGCCTTAAGTTGCCACAGGTCACATTCCACAGTAAAGAGGGGGTGGTGGGCTGGCTACTCAAAGCCTCCCCTGGGGATAAACTTTACGCTGAACAAATGGTGAGCTGAACAAATGGTGTTCCTTAAGTTGTTCAACTGCTTAGGGGAGGTAACATTGTAATAAAACATTCTGAGACCACATACCACCTGGGGAAGAAAAACATTGTGACTCGGGGCGGTTAAAGAAGGGGACAGCTTGCTGAACAAAGAACCAATAAACAATTGCCATGTTTGAATGTTTATTCTGTTTCATGAATATGTATCCATGTTGCTATAAAGGAAAATGCATTGAGGAAATATTCTGTTTCATGAATATGTATCCATCCATGTTGCTATAAAGGAAAATGCATTGAGGAAATAAACTGAGTTGGCTTGTGAACGCATCCTTCGTGTGTTTACTTCCTTCTTCCATGCCGCATGTAAAAAAGGTATAAAACTCGAGTGAAGACTGGCCTGATGATTTAATCCCCAATGGGTGGGAGGCGAGACTCCTGGCATTATTAAGGATTTTCGTGACATAATTGGCGCCCAACGTGGGGCCCTTGACCCCGGACCGTCAGAGGCCCTCTTCTCTGAAGGTGTGGACCCTCCAGCACCCGGCGCATTAGGAGTGCCGAGGAAGATTACGGAGCACGGCATTTTTGGGGAAGACGGCTGTCGACGGTGAATCGCCATCAGGAGAAGCGTCATATCCTCTCAGGTCAGATTTGACTTTTTCTACGCTGTTCGCGACAGTAGATGAAAGTAGCCTACCCCGGTCGTTCTCACTACTGACAAGTGACAGCGGTGGCGGGAGGGGGCGCTTACCCGGTCGTCTACACTTTTCACTTATTGAGGAGTGTCGGCGGTGGCAGAGGGGGGTCGAGAGCGGTCCTCGGTCAGATACGAGGTTCGCGGGGTGCGACGCGTAAAAGCCTTGAGCCAAGTTGTTGGGCAAAAGAAGGATACCTTGAGCTAAAGAAGGGGGGTCCATTCTTTATTGCAAAAGTGGGTTGCGTTTAAATCTCCTGAAACCAAAACTAAGTATAATGGCGGAGTCTAGGAGTAAAACAGTCGTAAAAGAAAAGAAAATAGACCGAAAAATGATGGAACGGAGAAAAAATGAAAGGTGAATTCGGTCGTGAATAGGAATTTCTGTGGGTCTGTGTTGACAGTTTGTCCTTCAGCTCAAATTGTTTGTATGTTTTTATTTTTTGGTCTGGCGTGAGCCATTAGTTGAATGTACGGTGACTTCGATTTGTATTTGAAATTGTACTGTCTTGTATGATAAGTCATTGTGGATAACTATGGTTGTTGTCATGTGACTGATTATGAGGCTGCGTTGTGTCTGTCTTTCATGATTTTTCATGTTCATAGTGATAATTGCTGAATTGTGATGTTGAAGTTTTGAGTAAGTTGCATGAAGGACAAAAGTAACCGTAAATTTAAGATGAGCAGCGAGTGTGTTTGGTTGTTTGATGGACGTCTGAAGTGGAAAAGAGGAGCTATGGAAGTAGGGCTTGGAAATTTTTGGGCGTGTGAGACGAGCGTCGATAAGCGAGGGAATTGTTTGTAAATAGCTGACCGTTCGTTGCGTAATTAGTTGACCGTTTATTGCGCAAAATCGGGAAAAAAAGAGATGTTTTTCAACATGAGGAGTGCGGCCCTTCGGTGGCCCCTATTTGCAACATGGGGTCCTCGACGGCATCCGCTGGGTTTTTGCCCAAATTAATTATAAGGGAAGGTTGTAATTGCAGCTGGGAATATTCCAGCCTTTCCCTTGTACTATTTAGGATATGAATTTTTGAAATGGAATCTCATTAGAGATAAAAATAGACTATTGAGCTAAATTAAAACTTATAGAACGCTCTTAAAAGAAAATATGATAATGGCTAAAAGAGAAAGTAAATAGTTAATGTTTTGAAAAAGGAAAAGATCAACTGTTGATAAATAGCTGTTTGAAAATAAATTTAACAGATTTGTTTTAAGCAAAAAGATAGTATGTTTAATAAAAAGAAAATTAGATTGTTAGAAATGTTCTTCATCCAAGAATAGATATTGTTCATAATATTATTTGAAAGTAAATTCTTCTGAATTCAGGTGAGAAATGACCAACTTTTAGATGTATCGGGCTAATAAGAACAAATGATAATATTTACTCCAAGTAAGTAGAGTAATCTGACGTATTAATCTTTGAACTAGTTTTTAACATTCAAAATAAGATGGAGAAAATTATTCGGCTAGATTTAAGAGAAATGATCTTAGTGAGACGTTATGAAAAATTTTCAATGAAGAAAGCGATTCAGAAATAGAAAAATGTACTCATTATTGGCAGATTTAAAGAGAAAAAGAATCACACATAATGACATAATGAATAGATTGACTAAATTAGATTTTGAAGTACATGGCAAAATACTGTAAGAACTGTCAAAAGACTTCCCATTAATTCTTGGGATTGATAATAGATATCAATACAAGTCTTATAGATAAAGAGAGGTCCAAATGTTGATTAGCAAACTCTTGTTGAGGAAGGAGTAGCGGTTTGGTATATGTCACAAAATAAATAAATATTAACAGCTGGTGGAAAATCACTTTTAACAGACGTTAGAGAAATTTTAAACTTGCCGCTTTTTAAGAATGGCAGAAATAGTCTGAACTAGGGAAACAAGTTGTTACAGGGCGTGTATAAATAATGATCACAAATCAAAAGTTGGGATTAAAAACCGTTCTAAAATTCACATGTAAAGCAGATAATTCTACCAACCTGGAGTGAAATACAAATGGATGTTTTTTAGTGCACGAAAAAACATTCTTTGCTCTCCTCTGGACTGCTGAATTATCCTCCATTATAAATTATATGGATGTCAGTTGAAAATGATTTGAATTAAAAAAATTGAATTGAATGCTATAAGAGGTAGTGTTTTAAGTGTTAAAGAATAGCAGAGAAGCCATAGTGGAATAAAAGAGAAAGTTGAAAAATGTTTGTGAAGTAAATTGATCCTAAAGAATGACATTTTGATTAAAAACAATCAATTGAATAGATTATAATTGTGTCGTGGAATCGTAATTTTTGGATTACATGTTGATGAATCTTCAACAGTGACCCAAAGAAGGTGAAAAGACATTTTGTCTGCTCTAAAGAAATTCCAAAACAAAGAAAAATTCCAATTTTGTAAGTTTGAGTGGAACATTGCGCGATATATTAATGCCGCTGCAAAATTCAACTTACTGATTAAAATGGGAGCTGACAAAATTGATCATAAGCAAATATTGGCATTTGCCAAGTGGAAATTATTATACTGGGAGAATTGTAACTCTGTAACTTTGGGTTGATTGCGGAACGTAAACTGTTTTGATACGGTAATAGTAACGGTAACACTAATAGTATGGGGTTTAAGAGATGGGTTCGTTGTTCTCAAATTTGCGATACATGATTACAATTCTCCCAAGATAAGCATGATTTATTGACCTAGCCTTTGGTTGATTTTGTGGATTTGTTTAACGTGGAGTTTATAGAAGCTAACTAAGTAAACAGAGAAACTTGGTTAGGGTTAGGGTTAGGGTGCCTTTTGTGCCATCAAAGAGGACATTTAGCTAAGGAATGTGAGTGGGAGATGGAGGAAGGAAAGGAGGGGGACAGAAGGCCGAGGAGGAGAATCTGAAGGTCGTGCGGCGACATTGGCGCCTCTGAGGGAGCGATTTCGAAGGAGCTCCTCCCTGAGGGGAATGCCGGTGTTGACCCCCCCGAGGGTGAGGCCTCTGAGGAGGGGTTCTTGCCTGAGGGGGAAGCTGATTTGTACCTCTCCATAAACGACATGAATTTTAAACAAAGGCCAGAAATGACAATCTTAATGGGAAATACTCCAACCTTTTTTCTTGTAGATCCAGGAGCAGAACATTCGTGCGTTAAAGACATTGCACGTTTAAGACCAAGTAATAAAACAAACCGCGTCATGTCAGCTAACGGGAAAACAACTTTAAATGCGATAAGTAAACCCAAAGAAGATCCAGAAACAAAGTGTATAGTTGTCATGGCACCTAACTGGCCACACAATCTACTGGGAAGATACAAAATAGCAACTGATCAGACTTCCCAGTTCGTTGTGGAGGCTTATGATGACGTCTGATACCATTGCTCACTTGACGCCCCCACTCGGGGGGCTAGATAAAACAGTTGAGGCACTAATTGCAGAAATAAAAAGACTAACAAAGGGTGGAAACGTTGACGTCATGAATTCAAATGATTTCCATGTAACATTGCGGTTTAAAAACGTTTCAGATCCTGATCCAAGTAATGATAGGGCAGTTGAAAAATTTAGAACCACAAAATGCTTGTATCACGCACATTTATCATCATGATAAAGTCTAATAACAAATTTGGAGCGAAGGCACATTTCACTCTCAAAGAATCCAGATGAGCACTGGAAATATTTTGGCCGCAAAATGCTGACCCTCCGCTTCATACATGACTGGGAAAAAAACGAAAGACCCAAGATGGGAGGAGTCCAAACAAACAGGGTGGAAAAGGAGGGCGTTAAACTGGCAAGTCACGACCACACCCTCTGTTCACCTGACCGATAGGTCATCTTTGATCTCGAGGTGGCCTGATCAGTGACAAACCCAGGAAGCCGTTCTCCTGGCCCCACTCACTGCACATGAGAATGAACAATTGAGCGAAATCCCAGAGTGTGTGTAGAGCGAGGGTCCAGCAGACGTAGGGTTAATAAAAGAAACCAAACCAGTGGAAATTGAAGGGAAGTCCGAATAGACCTAAAATACGACAAAATTGCGCTGGTAATTGACACATTACTGATAGCCAGTGTAAATGTGAAGCCAAAAATAATGGGCTTGATAACGTGTCAATCGGAAACAGGCTAGCGGATGAAGCAGCCAAGGTAGCGGTTGTAAATCAACGCAATGAAGCTAAAATACACCTATTAGCTGAAACTGAACCGCAACAACTAATAGATAAAAAACTTAAAGGCTATCAAAACATAGCATCGCCAACAGAAATGCAAAAATGGGCGATGAAAGGTTTCTACCAAAATTATTGATCTTATGGGCAGCTGAATTGAGCCATACGATTGTCAAGTGTCTACAGGGGGGAGGACTGAGTTGGTTAATAATTGGTTAATAGACACTATGACAATTGTGGCCCAATGTCTTCAATTCAAACTTGGAAAAAAAATTTTTTTTTCAGTGTTTACTTTGCATAAACAATGTTAAGAGAGACCAAAAAGAGAGAGGTTTCCAGTACCAACTGAACTATTTCATACATTGCATTGAGTTAAATTGAGTTAAATAGAGTGTTGGGGAAAAGATATTGCCTGGTGAAAATAGCTAGATGTGTTAAGATTTTTCCTAGCGTGCATGAGGATGAAAAACCAGTAATTAATGTAATGTGTGATGGAATTATTCCAACATTTGGCATACCTGGCATTGTCCGAAGTGAAACTGGACCCCACTTCAGAGTTGAGGGCCTAATGGAAGTGGGCAGACTCTTAAACATTGAAAAAAAAAAGAGAAAAACCCATTGCATGTACAGACCCCAGTCTGCCGGACTAGTGGAAAAAGACAAATGGAACAGATTAATAACAGACTGATGCAGAAGGAAAGACCTTGCCACCTTTTAGACTTCCAGATTTAGCCCCAGGACCTGTTAAAAGTTCTGGCAGCATTCCAGCTCACATAAGGGAACAGTTTGATCCAAGACATGTTCGAGACAACAATGATCTGCCAGAATGTTCCATCAAAGTAATCAGAAGAAGGCCCCTGGTCCAGCCGCGTTGGGAAGGCCCCTACAAGGTTCCCATCGCCACGCCCACAGCAGTCAAGGTAGAAGGCAAAACAACTTGGAGTCATCTGTCACACTGCAAAAAACGAGAGCTGTCCGAAATGGGAGAGCAGCTACCAGCAGTCAACTAGACGCAGGTCTTCTCTTGCATAGCAGTGACAACAACGGGTGTTGTGGTTAGAAAATAGGTGTTCACGGCTCAGTGCTTTTACGCATCAGAGCACCGGGCACCTGGCCACAACCCCGCTACGTTAGACAACAAGGTGCTCTTACGGCCCAGTGCCGGGCACCCTACTAGACCTCCTAGACACCGTTGAGGATAACACTGCACCCGAAGAAAAGACAGACTGGTGCACCTACACACACCCCAACATACACTGAAGGTTCTATTAGCGATGATGTAACTACTTGTGTGTAAAAGCTATCAGATAAACTAATGGTTCATGAAGGATTAACTGAAAAGCATTGTCAGGAGTTCTCGATAGTGCTATGTACATACATTTATAGGAAAATGAAGAAAAAAAAAAAAGGAAAAACAGCGTATAATGAGAGTTTGGTTTTCATTTTTTCCTTTGACTGTGTTTTTAATCATGATGGACGGGGGGTATATATTTTATTCATGCTTATAAAACAGCTACTGGTCATCCGAGTTCATGTGTTGTTTTTCTTTGAACTTCCAAAAGACGTTAGTTGACTGCCTTATCAGGCTTTGACTCCCTTTCGTCCCAGCTACAGCTAAGTTTTCCAAGGTCATCTTCTGTGGAAAATCCCCAAGTTGAGCTGTGATAAGTTTCACTTCTGTTTCATAGTAAGCGTTCCTTTTTGAGAAACACCACCAAATAAGGCACTTCCTATACTATTATGGGGTTTAATTTAATTGCCACAGGTCACATTCCACAGTAAAGAGGGGGTGGTGGGCTGGCTACTCAAAGCCTCCCCTGGGGATAAACTTTACGCTGAACAAATGGTGTTCCTTAAGTTGTTCAACTGCTTAGGGGAGATAACTGCTTAGGGGAGGTAACATTGTAATAAAACATTCTGAGACCACATACCACCTGGGGAAGAAAAACGTGACTCGGGGCGTTTAGAGAAGGGGACGGCTTGCTGAACAAAGAACCAATAAAAAATTGCCATGTTTGAATGTTTATTCTGTTTCATGAATATGTATCCATGTTGCTATAAAGGAAAATGCATTGAGGAAATAAACCGAGTTGGCTTGTGAACGCATCCTTCGTGTGTTTACTTCCTTCTTCCATGCCGCATGTAAAAAAGGTATAAAACTCGAGTGAAGACTGGCCTGATGATTTAATCCCCAATGGGTGGGAGGCGAGACTCCTGGCATTATTAAGGATTTTCCTGACAGCACTCCTGCAATCGTCACACTTTTTCTGTTACAAACTGACCCCGGCCTCTTCTTCAGTTTATTTGGAACAAGCCTGCATGTATTAGATTTTTATGTTGTTGTGCCATTTCTGGCCACTAAATACATAAAAAAAATGTGATGTACAAAGCTGGCGATGAGGTCCTTCTGCTTAATATGCAAAAGCGGTCAAGAAAAGGTGGAAGGCTTCAGCCAGATTTTATTGGTCCCTATGTTATTCGAAACATATCTGGCAAACGCGTAATATTGCAGAATGTCAACGGAAAGTTACTGAAGACACAGCACAACATCATCCACATAAAACCATATAGAAGACCCAATGTGCTACAGCGAAAAGCCCAGTTAAGGATGCGCAGGATTTGTGCACATCCAGAACGTCAGTTATTCAGTTTGCCCCTCAAAGTGCTGCTCCAAGTAGAGTGGTACACTCTCCATTAAAATTCCCCTCTGATTCTTCGACTTTTTCCAAACACAGCACCCAAGACAAAGGTGGCATTTTTAAAAATATTTGCCCTTGACTTTTCAGTCATGTTGTCAGATTGGCCATACTGGGTTAACTGTTGTATGAGTTGCATGGGTGTGCATGTAAAGATTGGTCTATGTTAAACCTTTAAAGGCGAAATGTTAACTAAGGCTACGTTCATACTACAGGTCTTAATGCACGAATCCGATTTTTTCGTGTTTTTCCGACTCGAGTGAGGCATTAACTTGACGGTCTGAACGTGACAAGTCGCATAGAACGGGACCATTTCAAATCCGATCTGGGTCACTTTCGTATGTGGTCTAAATCCGATCTGGGCCACATTTTTCCAGACTGTCGCGGCGGTCTGTACTGTCCAGTCCCGCAAATTGGATTTAATGCAGCAATTACGTCATCAAATAGCGAGAGAGTCGTTACCGTAGCGATGCACCTGTGCGTTATTAGCGCCTAGCTTGCAGTGAACACGGCTTTTGAGGAAGAGGTGAGCTTGACAACAGTCATAAAAAATAAAAATGGGTTGAGGATAAGCCTGAGGATGCTCAGTTTTCTCTCTGTTCCAAGTGAGCAATATTTCAACATTGCCTCCACGGCCGAGAGTCGGGACAAACTGCCCGTATGTGTGTGTGACGTGCACGGACAGTGCGTGCATGCCATCGATCCATATAAACTTTGAATATTTGCCTAAACGGGGATTATTTATGTCTGTTATTTGTGTCCACCTTTTGAAAAGCAAAATATGATATCCCTGGAATGACGGATGACGTCTGTCATTTGTTTTGATGGTTCTGCGCATGCGGGTCTTCTTGCTTAGCGGGTGTCGGACTGTGAATTAGTGCGCATGCGTAATACTTGAACGGTCTCAATGGATAAAGGCAGTCTGAACGGGCACGCCAAAAAAACGGATATGACAAAAAATCGGATTCGTGCATTAAGACCTGTAGTATGAACGTAGCCTAAGGTTGGCCAACCATGTTTTTGAATAATATCAATGGCTAAACAATTATAAGCATATTTTCATTATTTTTTTTAACGCAACCCTTCCAGATTTTTTGTTTAATCCATAGCAACGCCCTTGACAACGAAAATGCTTTTCTTCGACAATCTTCGGAAATTACGTCACACCGGGAAGTGCGAGGGAAGTCCGCCATAGAACAGTATTGTTTGTTGCATTGCTTCTCGGTAAGATGCCGCGGCGGTGTGTGGCGATGTTTTGTTCTCACTCAAACTAAAAGTTGTATGAGTGGCCAAAGGATAGCAGGGCACGTAAATGGACATCTTTCGTTCGCACGAAGCAAATGAATTTCATGCCATCATCGAGTAGTGTTGCTCTGCTGCAAACACTTCGAAGATGCCTGCTTCCTTAACCGGTCTGCTTATGATCAAGGATTTGCCAAAAAGTAAGTGTGATTTTTGGATAGATGACTGATGACTTTGTCAAAGCAGAGCTGCCAACTGTTGTGGAATGAACAGTATGAACTAGCTACGTTAGCCGAGGCTATCCCTGATCATAGTTGTTGTTGCGTTCGCTAGGTTAAGCGTGTTTAAATTGTGCGTCATCTATGATCTTGTCCGAAAGGGTTAATCCACTGTCAATCGGGAAAGGGGTGTGGATGTGCACAGAAGCGGGTCGGCGTCGCTGTAATTCACGGTCACGTTGCAGTAAGAGACACACACCGCCGGTGAGTTTTTGCACATTTATTTGTATTCGTATTATGTATTTCCACCTTCATGCTTCAAGCTTTGCATTGCATTTGTACGGTTCGCGGTTTCTTTCACGGTGATCACTTGATAGCCTTCTAGTATGTGTTTCGCCGCTTCGCGAGAGCCGCTGACAGGTGACAAGTGTTGCTTTTAATGCCTGGCAGCGAATCAGCGAGCGCGCAGGCCACGCAGTGAATCATGGGAAATGTAGTCTCGGCACAACACTGAAGTGGTGCTTTGTAATCTGTTCACTTGTGTGAAAAAACTACATTTCCTCACGCCATTAGACGCCACTTTGTTTTCTTATTGTTGCCACAATAAAGTGGAGAAAGCCATCGGTGACTGTGATATAGTGGATATTATTTAGTTGTAATACGGGAGTTCACCAGTAGAGTGTACGCATGTCATTTAGATGTGTTATTGTTTGTGCCTTACTCCTTCACTAAAAGAGAAAAGTTGTTGTTCAGAGTCACTTGGCAAGACGTTGAGTAAAGTTGTAAAAGACAATAAAGGTGTCGTGTGGGTCACTCGGTCAAGATATAACAACAACTTATCTCCTTCTTTCCCCCAAATGTGTTTATATTATTATTTTATATGCACGAGAGCTGCCAGATCTACCAAAATGAACATGAAGTCTGATTATTATTATTATTATTTTTTAACAATGTCATCAGATAGACAAAAACATAAAATTATGTGCAAATGCCTGCATCTTCAAATCATGAAAATAATAACAGCCTATATCTTACCAATGTTGTAATCTCGATGGGTCTTGTAGCCATTCCATGTCAGGAAGTCTAGGCACATTGTTTGCATCCTTATTAGTGTCTGGCTAATAACATAAAATTCCAATCTCCTCTTCTTCCTCCAACTCTTCAAAAACTTGGATCTCCTCCCTTGCGCTTGATCTATCGCTTATATCGCTGTTTGAATCATTGTTTGAAGGGCTTTGTATGTATGGAGGTGCCATCGCGTTCCTGGTGTGACGTATCACTTCCGGGTTCGTCCCCTTTCAGGCTCGAACTTCGGAAACGCGATTATTTTGTCAAATATACAACATATAAATTATTTTTTCATGCTTTATTTGTTGGACAATGTTTAATTACTTTACTTGTGACCCTATTTGGCATGTGAGGAAATTACTTCACATTACTGCTTTAAGGGTTTGTAGGATGAAAGGTGATTGGGGGTCCATAAAATATGTTATGGAATGTTTAAAAAAAAAAACTTACAACCCTAAAGGTTCATGACATATTCCGCTTTGGCCCATTGGCCTTAAGTTCTGTATTGGCCCGTTGGCCTTAAATTCTTTATTGGCCCGTTGGCCTTGAGTTCACCTTTTTGAACTAGTATTGCTACTGAAATGATTATTGACTTAACTAACTTAATAATAACTTTTAGTAACAGGTTCTGGAGATCAATTGATGATGGTCGTGGTGAGGCAGTTGTCGGTCCATTTAAACTGTACGATTCATCATTCAGAATACTTCATGGAAATGAATGGCTTTCAGATGACGTAAGTGCTGCTATTGTTTTATTATGTTGATCACAACAATGCTTGTGCAGTATGATGTGCTAACGTTCCTTTGCTCACAATTTAGGTCATTGATGCATACCTGCAATGCCTCATTGTGGAGCACAAGGCAAGTAGAAAATCTATTATCACAGATCGAACTTTTTATACGTACTGAACATATATACTTACTGTATGTAATCAATTATGTATGTTTTTGCCTTTAACAGAAATCTGTTCATCACTTGTCTGCTGTCGTTTCTACGGCATTGTTTTTGGGGAGGTTTCGACATTTCGGCAAGGTTCTGAATTTTTTGGATGTGAGGTATATTTCTGTCATTTCAAACTTTGTGTGAAACATCTACAGATCAAATTTGCAACTGATGACATATGGTTGTGCCCTGTAAACCTGTCCTTACACTGGATTCTTGTGGTAAATGTTCGTGAATTTAGTTTACAGTTTACTTGGAATATAATGCTTATTTTAACTGAATTTAAATTATATTTTCAAGATCATCAACATGCCGATGAGGACGCTGATCCTCGTAGATCCCATTGGAAATGAGGACTCATATAAAAGGAAAATTATTCGCAACTGGAGGTAATTTTATAGGCTAAAGTCATGACTTAAAGAGTAATATTTTGGCATGGTTGTAAACTGGTTGGTGTTGTGTTTTTACCAGAAACTTTCTAAAGAAGATGGGAAGGTCAGAGGACTCATGGCACTTAAAGACACTGGAACATCATAAACGGCAGGACTCCAGTAGTTGTGGAGTTTTGGTGCTTGAGGTATTTAAAAAAAAAAAAAGAGATTATTTTTCTATTATTTGAAAAGTTGGTGAATACCCTAGTAACATTGACACAAAACCATGTATTACAGTTTGCCAAAAACTACATCTTCTTCGGTGAGATCAAGGGAGTGCTAACTACAGGTGAAGCTGTTGCGCAGGCTCAACAGCAGATAGCCTGTACCCTGCTAGATCATAGGGGTAATTATAGAGCTTTTATGGCTGGCCATGCATAGCCCCAAAGGCAAAGTAGAACCTCCTTGCCAGGGGGACACAAAATAATGGCATTTATATATATATAAAAAAAGTTAGGTTTCTAACAATCAAGTAATTACACACATTAACAAAATTCCCTTGTTGCTTTTTGTAGGCAACGCAGAAGACTATTGTGTGTTATGCTGCATGATTGAAAGTGATGGAGAGTCCAATGTGATTGAAATGGTATAGATAATCTCATAATACTTTAATATAGTGTTTTTGTTTAGCTATTAAATTGACAGGGTCTGTCAGGGACGCGGGGTAGGCAGGTGTTGTGTGGACCCAAGTGCAGGGAAAAGGAAGCAAGTCAAAAGGGCGGTGCAAAAAGTAATTTAATTAAGGCCGACAGAAAAACAAAGTACAAACCAAAAACTGATGTGATCCCAAAAAACACAGTAGCAAACAAAACTCAGGTTACTAACAAAAGGCTGGGTATCAAAAACTTACTGAGGCAGAGAAACACGAGGGCTGTGACGTAGGAACGGTCAAGAATGGACACTGGCATAAAGACATTGACATTGACATAGACAATGACGCAATAAGGAGTGACAAGAAACTGGGTCATTATATACACACGCAGACAAGGGGTAACGAGACGAGGAACAGCTGGGTAACACAGGTGGATGCAGATTGCAGGATACACTGAGAGAACACACAGGTGAGAGCAATGGGCAATCACAGGGACAAGTCACACTAGGAGAAACCAACACAAAACCTAACATAAATGTGTTTTAATATGTGCTTATTTTAACAGGTGGACCGATTTTGAATGTGCCCAATATTTCCCCCAAGATGGCAAGAACAACAGTGAATATTGTTGTAAAAATGCAAATAGTTGTGAACAAAAATTGTTGTGTATGGTCTTCCATCTTCTCCCAAATCAAAATTTGCATCGTGAATGTAGTTACTGATTATTGTCCGCACTTTATCAATCCTTGCTATCATTGTTGTAGTCTTTACTATTCTTTACAACATATATAAAGTATTAGTTTTCAAAAACGTTTTGTAACCACACATTTTGATTTACCTGTTAGTCATTACTTTACCCTTCCACCCTTCCTACCCATCCATGTATAAGTGTTCTCTATATGGGTAATACAAACTGCCAGAACGTCCTGCCTGTTTGCATTTACTTGTAAGTATTTTCGTAATGGATTTGTAAGGGAAATCCTTATATGCATCTCAACATAAAAATGTTCAAAACGCACATAAAACACAATTTAAGCTGTCATATCATTGTTGTTGTCTTTACTGTTCTTCAAAACGCACATAAAACACAATTTAAGCTGTCATATCATTGTTGTTGTCTTTACTGTTCTTTACAACATATAAAAAGTATTAATTTTCAAAAACGTTTGTAACCACGCAATCTGATTTACCAGTTAGTCATTATTTTACCCTTCTTACATCCATGTATAAGTGTTCTCTATATGGGTAATACAAACTGCCAGAACGTCCCACCTGTTTGCATTTATGTGTAAGTATTTTCATAAAGGATTTCTAAGTTTAATCCTTGTATGCATCTCAACATAAAAATGTTCAAAACGCACATAAAACACGATGTAAGCTGTCATAGCATTCTTGTTGTCTTTACTGTTCTTTACAACATACAAAAAGTATTAATTTTCAAAAACGTTTTGTAATCACTCAATTTGATTTACCAGTTAGTCATTACTTTACCCTTCGTACATCCATGTATAAGTGTTCTCTATGTGGGTAATACAAACTGTGCCTGTTTGCATTTACGTGTAAGTATTTTCGTAAAGGATTTCTAAGTGCAATCCTTGTATGCATCTCAACATAAAAATGCTCAAAACGCACATAAAACGTGATTTAAGCTGTCCTATCATAGCCCGTTTAAATAAAATAAATTGAAATGAGCTAAAACACCTGTAATTAAATCATAAGAATTATACACACATCCTGCTTACACAATTAAATTGACTAATTTCTGTGTGGTGCTTTAACTTGAGAAAATCCACCAATAAAGCTTTTGAAAAGCGTTCATAAGAAGAAAAAAAAACATTGAGGCATTTCATTTGTAAAATATATGTTAAAATCTTTGTCATTGGGATTGCTTTTCTCTTTAGCACAGAACTTCTTTTTTCTTCTTTCTTTCAGAAAGACAGCTGACCAATACGTGGGGTCTGAAAGGCAAATTGTTGTTGGATTATCTTTAAATACCCGCTACTTTTTGAGCAGAATTCTAGCTTTGTATAGGCTAATGTTCCTATTGTTGAAAGCACAAAAGTGCGTAATAAACAACAAGCACATTTAGATTTTGCATTTTGTTTTCTTACTGTACCGCAAAAGAACCGAACCGTGACCTCAGAGCCGAGGTACGTATCGAACCAAGATTTTTGTGTACCGTTACACCCCTAACCCTATATATATATTGAAGTTTCGCTCTGAGACCCCCGACTTGGCCAACTTTTAAAATTGTCCGATATGCATGTGTGATACATCATTGGAAAGCTCAAAATATTTTTAACAGAAGGGCATTTTTACAAAAAAAAAATTTTAAACAGCGAAACCCTATCTGGAGGTGAGGGCACGCGGCAGCAAAATTAAAGACGCCATGACTTTAACGAGATATTATCACGTACTTACCTTGTTTCGATTCAAAAACTCCTGTCATGACACAGCTGTGAATGGCCACAGCTGGATTTTTGGGGGGATTTTATGGGTGGAACATGGTAATATAACAAGGGTCGTGATGCAGAAATCGCAGACATCAAGGAGTGGTTTTCTTTTTCATATATTTACCCTTTAAATTTTTTTTTTCAATTTTTCTTTGTTTGGATCGTTTATTTATCATTAACATATCGGAGAAAATGCAACAGTAATGGGGATTATAATATTCATATTTTGGCCCTGACTAAAACTTGGCTTCAGCAGGATGCCTTTGTCAGACTTAATGAATCCACACCCCCAAGTCACGTGAATTTTTTCACACAGCTAGAAGCACGGGCCGCGGAGGGGGGGGGGGGGGGGGGGGGGCTGTAATATCACACTCTTGTTTCGGTATGAGCCCAAAAAGTAAAGCTAATTAGGGCCCGAGCACTAAGCGTGCGAAGGCCCTATTGTAATGCAAATGTTTATTATTATTATTATTTTTTCATGGCAAATGTAAGTTACATTTATAACTCCTTTGAAAGTCTAGTGCTATCAATTATAGATGCTAACTGGAAGAACTAAAAACCAGTTCTTTTCATAGTGGTTTACTGTCCCCCTGGTCCCTTGTCACAGTTTTTGTTAGATTTCTCTGACTTTTTAATCCAGTATTTTGCTAAGCAGAGATAGAATTATAATTGTAGGGGATTTTAATATACATGTTGATGATGACTGTGACTCTCTTGATAAGGCTTTTAAAGACCTACTAGATGGGACTGGCTTCATTCAAAATGTAAATAAACCAACTCATAGTCACGAGCACACCCTGGACCTGATTTTAACCTACGGTACGGAGATTAGTGATCTTAGTGTCCATCCCCACAACCCCGTACTGTCTGATCATTTTCTAATTACCTTTCAGTTTGTACTTCAAGATAATCCTTTACTAGTGACTAAAACTCAGATGAAGAGGACATTATGTGATCGCTCTGTTTCAGAGTATAAACAGATAATTCAGCCAATATTTGCCTCCATGTCATCTGATTATGAAGGAATAATGTCTGGCCTTGCTGTTAATGATGAGTTTGTTGATAGTGTCATGGTTACTCTACGAACTGCTCTCGATGTCGTCGCTCCCCCCAATTTAAAGTTTGTCAAGCCGAGACAAGCGTCTCCCTGGTATAATGCTGAAACACATTCTCTTAAACAATCGGCACTTAAATTAGAAAGACTTTGGCGCCGTTCCAACACAGAGCACACTCTCTCTGCCTGGAAACACAGTTTAGTGACCTATAAACAGGCCTTGCGTACGACTAAAACCAGATATTACTCATCCTTAATACTCATCCTTAATAGATGAAAACAAGAATAATCCTAGGTTCCTGTTCAGCACTGTAGCAAGGCTGACAAACAGCCACAGCTCAATAGAACCTTATATCCCAACCACCCTTAGCTGTGATGACTTCCTAAAAATTTTTAACAATAAAATCTCAACTATTAGAAATAAAATAAATGAATTACTTCCAACTATTAGGTCTGATAAAGTGCAGACTGAAAATTCAGAATCTCCTATAAGCCCCTGTAAAATGTTAAATAACTTTACCACTGTTGACCAAACCGATGTAATTGCAATTATAATGTCCTCCAAACCATCAACGTGCCTCCTTGACCCGATCCCAACCAAACTTTTTAAAGAGACCCTGCCTCTAACTATTGATATTATCCTAAATACAATAAATACCTCATTAGTTACTGGTCACGTGCCTCTGTTCTTTAAATATGCAGTTATTAAACCGTTTTTGAAAAAAACTACTCTTGATCCTGACATCTTGGCCAATTATAGACCTATCTCTAATCTACCCCTTCTCTCCAAAGTCCTTGAAAGAGTGGTAATTAAACAGCTCTGTCAGCACCTACAGGACAATAGTTTATTTGAACATTTCCAGGCTGGCTTTCGAGCTCATCATAGCACTGAAACGGCATGAGTCAAAGTAACTAACGACTTGTTACTAGCCGCTGACATTGGATTAGTCTCGATCCTGGTTCTGTTGTGTTAGGGGTGCGTGAGCAGGAGGGGATCCCAGTGCAGACAAACTGGTTGTTGTGAGTAATATTTATTTACAGACACCAGAGATAGCGTGGCGGATGGAGGTTGCTTCGTGTGGGGTAATTGAGCCGGCGTGAGACGTGGGAGCTCGGGAGGAGGCAGGCGTGGAAGCTCGGAAGGAGGCAGGCGTGGAAGCTCGGAAGGAGGCAGGCGTGGAAGCTCGGAAGGAGGCAGGCGTAGAATCCGACAAGGAGCGCGCAGAGGACAGGACCTGGGGCGAGAGCAAAGTAGTCGTGAGCCGGATATCAGTGATATTATATAAAGAATGCGAGAAGCAACTGACGGCGAAACCAGACGAGTTGATCGGGCGACGAGGTGGAGCGTCTGCTTAGCTTTTAAAGCTGGCTGATGTTAATTGCCCGCAGGTGTGGCCGCTCCACTCGTCTGACCTGTAATCAAGTAAAAACATGCACACCTGCTGGAGGTGGGCATGTCTCAGAAGGAAGGGGAAGAGGACCTAACAGGACCCCCCCCCCTACGGGCGACACCAGGCGCCCGACGGAGACGCCCAGGATGGGCGCGGTGGAAGTCCCGGATGAGCGCCCGCGACAGCACCCACCGGGCAGGGATCCAGGACCGCTCCTCCGGGCCATAGCCCTCCCAGTCAACAAGGTACTGCAGCCCCCTGCCACGGCGGCGGACGTCCAAAAGGCGCTGCACCTGGAACGCAGGGCCCCCAGCGACAGACAAGGGCGGAGGAGGGGGCGGAACAAGGGGGGACAAGGGACTCGAGGAAACCGGCTTGACTTGGGAGACGTGAAAGGTAGGGTGGACTCGAAAATGGGCAGGGAGCTTGAGGCGTACGGCGTTAGGATTTACCACCTTCTCAATGACGTAGGGACCCACAAACCGGGGGGAAAGCTTCCTGGACTCAGTCCGCAGTGGCAAGGTCTTTGAGGAGAGCCACACTTTCTGGCCCACGGCGTAGTCAGGGGCAGGTGAACGGTGGCGGTCTGCCTGGGTCCGGGACTTGTCAGAAGCACGGAGGAGGGCCGAGCGTGCCTGCTTCCAGACCTTTAAACAACGGTGGATGTTCCGTTGGACTGATGGTACCGCGATCTCACTCTCCTGAGAGGGGAACAATGGGGGCTGGTAACCCAGGGAGCAAAGGAACGGGAGGCATTTGGCAAGGTGTTGTGTGCATATTCAATCCACGGCAGCTGGTCGCTCCAGGTGTCGGGACGGGACTGTGTAGTACAGCGCAGTGCGGCTTCCAGCTGTTGATTGGTGCGCTCACACTGACCGTTAGTCTGCGGATGGTAACCAGAGGACAGACTCACCCCGACACCCAAAGCCGCGCAAAACGCCCTCCAGACCTGTGACGTGAACTGCGGTCCTCTGTCGGAGACTATGTCGACGGGAATGCCATGCAGACGGAACACATGTTGGGTCACCAAGTCGGCGGTTTCCTTAGCCGAAGGGAGTTTGCGCAGAGGTATGAAATGGGCCGCCTTGGAGAACCTGTCGACAATGGTGAGGATAACGGTGTTGCCTTTGGACGGCGGGAGGCCAGTAACAAAATCCAGGGCAATGTGTGACCAAGGCCGGCTTGGGATGGGTAATGGGCGGAGCAGTCCAGAGCTGGGCTTTGTGGAGGTCTTACTGCGAGCGCAGACTGTGCAGGCCAGAACAAAGGATCTCGTGTCCTCCTGTAGGGATGGCCACCAGAACCGTTGACGAAGCACTGCCAGTGTTCTTCTGATGCCTGGGTGGCAGGACAGGCGGGAAGAGTGAGCCCACTCAAGTACCTGAGAACGGAGTGACTCTGGGACAAAAAGGTCGGTATGAGGACCCCCCCGAGGGTCCGGATGCTCACGGTGGGCTTCCTTCACTTTGCCCTCAATTTCCCATTCGATGGAGGCAAGAAAGCACGTCGCTGGAAGAATTGGCGTGGGTTCCTCCTGGGGCTCTTCGACTTGGAATTGGCGGGACAGGGCGTCAGGTTTCTTGTTCTTCGAACCTGGGATGTACGATAAGGCAAAATTAAAACGGCAGAAAAACATGGCCCACCTGGCTTGTCGGGGATTTAGTGTTCGGGCGGACTTGATGTATTCGAGGTTCTTGTGGTCTGTTAGCACAGTGAAGGGCTGTTGTGCTCCCTCAAGATGGTGGCGCCATTCCTCCAGGGCCAGTTTAACTGCCAGCAGTTCCCTGTCCCCGATGCTGTAGTTGCGCTCAGCGGGTGACAACCTGCGGGAGAAAAAGGCGGACGGATGTACCTTGCCGTCAGCGGGTCGACGTTGCGATAACACCGCTCCCACCCCTAACTCTGAGGCATCGACCTCCACGATGAATTGGAGCAACGGGTCGGCATGGACGAGCACAGGCGCCGTGGTAAAACGTTTTTTGAGGTCGTTGAAGGTCAAGTCTGCAGTGTCAGACCAGCGGAATGGTATGGCTGTGGAGGTGAGGGCAGTAAGAGGGGCAGCAATACGGCTGTAGTTTCTGATAAACCGGCGGTAGTAATTGGCGAAACCGAGAAAACGTTGGAGCTGCTTTCTGTCGGTGGGGCGAGGCCACTCTAGTACTGCCGTCACCTTGGCTGGATCCATACGTAGCTCACCCTTGCCCACAATGTAACCCAAAAAGGTAGTCTCAGAAACGTGGAATTGACATTTTTCAGCTTTAACAAACAGCTTGTTCTCAAGTAGTCGCTGTAGAACTTGACGGACGTGGGACTCATGCTCGGACGGGGTACGAGAGAACACCAGAATATCATCCAGATACACTACCACGAACCTGTCAATCATGTCCCCTAGGACATCATTGACAAGGTTCTGAAAAACTGCAGGGGCGTTGGTGAGCCCGAACGGCATGACCAGATACTCAAAATGACCAAGCGGTGTATTGAACGCGGTCTTCCACTCATCGCCCTCGCGGATACGGACCAGGTGATAGGCGGTACGTAGGTCTAGCTTGGTGAAAACTGTGGCACTATGGAGGGGGGTGAAAGTTGAGTCGATGAGTGGAAGAGGGTATTTGTTTTTGATGGTGATGTCATTTAAAGCTCTGAAGTCAATGCAGGGTCTCCGGCCACCATCTTTTTTGCCTACAAAGAAGAACCCAGCGCCGACTGGGGAGGAAGATGGACGGATAATGCCGGTGGCAAGGGATTCGGAGATGTATTTTTCCATCGCCTCCCTCTCAGGCGGCGAGATGTTGAATAAACGACCCTTGGGAAGCGCAGCACCTGGAAGGAGGTCAATGGCACAATCGTAAGGGCGGTGAGGAGGAAGTGAAACGGCATGATCTTTACTGAAGACCTGTCCAAGGTCGTGATAGCACTTTGGGACCGCTGATAGGTCCAGCTTTTCCGGGCCCTGGGCAGGACAGACTGGCACTAGAGCAGATTTAAGACAGTTAGTGTGGCAGGATGGGCTCCATGCCGTCAGCTTGAGGTGGGTCCAGTCTATGGAGGGGTTATGTTTTCTGAGCCATGGCAACCCAAGGACCAATGGGGTGCGGGGGCTTACAAAAACCAGAAAAGTGCTCACCTCTTGGTGGTTGCCTGACAGGAGGAGGTTAACTGGCTCGGTTTGCCGGTCCACGCTAAAAAGGAGCTGGCCATCAAGTGCGGTGGTCCTCAACGGCACGGGGAGCGTGTGCGTTGCCAGTCCTAGTCGGGTCACGAGCTCGTGGTCAATAAAGTTCTCATCAGAACCGCAATCAACTAGGGCTGTAACAGTGCGTGACAGGCTCCTCGAAGAGAGGGTAGCTGTGAGCTGCAGTCTGCGTGAGGTATTTTGTGACATGTGACTCACCAATAGCCCCTGTAGTGGTGAGCCTTGGCGCACAGGACAGCTGCGTAAAAAATGGCCACTCTCTCCACAGTAAATACATTGACGTGCCTCATACCTGCGTGTGCGCTCCTCTTGGGACAGCCTGGTGTGCTTCAACTGCGTTTGTTCGGCGGCCACAGCAGGGGGCACTATCGCGGTTTCAACGTTTGAAGCCAGGGCAGGCAGCGGGGCTGGCCGCCGGAAGACAGTGGAGCAAGGAGGCAGGCCGACCAGCCGTTCGCGGTGCTGTCTCTGGCGTTCACGCAGACGATTATCGATTTTGATCGCGATATTTATGAGACCATCCAAAGAATCTGGTTCATCCCGGGTGGCCAACTCGTCTTTAAGAGTGTCATTCAAGGCACGGGTGAACACTTCCTGCAGCGCTTCATCGTTAAAGTGGCTCTCAGCTGCCAACGTCCTGAACTCCACCGAGAACTCGGCGACACTCCGAGTCCCTTGGCGAGCCGACATGAGCCGCTTGGCGGCCTCTTTGCCACGGACCGGGTGGTCAAATATTTTACGCATTTCTCCGGTGAATAGGGAGTACGTGTAACAGACTGGTGAGCCGTTTTCCCATACCGAGGACGCCCATTCGAGAGCCGCCCCCCGAAGACAGCCGATGAGGTACGCTATTTTAGTCCTGTCTTCCCTATAAGTAGTTGGCTGTTGCTCGAATACGAGGCTGCATTGCACTAAAAATGCACGGCAAGCGCCGAGATTGCCGTCGTACGGTGCCGGTGCGGGAACGTAGGGCTCGCATGTGAAAGGCGATGACCGGTTTAAACCGGAAGCGTGGTGCAGCGGTGATGGGCTTGTTTGTGGCTGAGACAGTGGTGAGAGTTGTGCTTGGATGGCTTGGAGTGACTGAGAAATGTCCGTTACCTTACTGAACAGGTATTCCATTGCTTGGGGGTGGTCAAGGAGTGACGTGGGCGAACTGGCTGTGTTGTCCGCGAGATCCATCGTGGCCCGATCAAAACTGTTAGGGGTGCGTGAGCAGGAGGGGATCCCAGTGCAGACAAACTGGTTGTTGTGAGTAATATTTATTTACAGACACCAGAGATAGCGTGGCGGATGGAGGTTGCTTCGTGTGGGGTAATTGAGCTGGCGTGAGACGTGGGAGCTCGGGAGGAGGCAGGCGTGGAAGCTCGGAAGGAGGCAGGCGTGGAAGCTCGGAAGGAGGCAGGCGTGGAAGCTCGGAAGGAGGCAGGCGTAGAATCCGACAAGGAGCGCGCAGAGGACAGGACCTGGGGCGAGAGCAAAGTAGTCGTGAGCCGGGAATCAGTGATATTATATAAAGAATGCGAGAAGCAACTGACGGCGAAACCAGACGAGTTGATCGGGCGACGAGGTGGAGCGTCTGCTTAGCTTTTAAAGCTGGCTGATGTTAATTGCCCGCAGGTGTGGCCGCTCCACTCGTCTGACCTGTAATCAAGTAAAAACATGCACACCTGCTGGAGGTGGGCATGTCTCAGAAGGAAGGGGAAGAGGACCTAACATGTTGGACCTGAGTGCAGCCTTTGACACAATTGACCATAATATCTTATTGCAGAGACTAGAATGTGACATAGGTGTTAGAGGAGCAGCCCTCTGCTGGCTATTTTTCAGCTGCAGCTTCCTGACTATCCGGACCCCTGGCTGGATGGACGTCCTCGTTGCCACTCCCGTCTCACCTGGCTATATAACACCATTTACCATTCTCGTTCCTTTACTCTACTGCATCTTTACAGACTGTAACCCCGTCTGCTAATTCCCATTAGCAGTCCTGGTGCATCCTGTCTATCCGTCCTGGGAGTGGATCTCTCCTGACTGTGGTACTCCCCAAGGTTTCTCATTTTCTCACAAAGAGCTTGGAGTTTTGGGAGTTTTTCCTTGCCGATATGGAGGGTCCAAGGATGGGGGATGCCCTTATCCAGCAATGACTACTGAGCAAAAATTGTCAGTTAGCTTTATTAAGTTTGTATATTTTACACTGTCATCACTCTACAGCACTATGTTTTCACAGATTAAATAAAGCCTGTATGTAAGACACGTTAGCCATGCATCGAAATTGGTCATAGGTAATAGAAACCTAGCCCCCCGCAGGTTGTTTGTTTTATTGCTTTACAACTTTTATATGGCGAAAAACACAGATAAGACTGAAAAAGCAGTTTCTGCTCTTGCACTCCTCTTTAAAAGAAACTGCTGTATTTTAAGCCAAAACAACTGTTCTGTTTGATAGAACAATATGTCTATATGCTGCCATAGCAGATTCATGGCCCAAACTATTTTTAATTAGTCCGTTTTACCCTGGAAACCCCTGTTTACAGACGTCTCGCAACCGCTTTTGTTTCAACCCAGCCATAAAACGAAGGTAGCTAACTATATTTACTATTCAAAATGTCATTTTTAGCTTACAATCATTAATTGATGTCTAATATTTCGTTTAAAAAAAAAAAAACGACTTTAAAAATGATTCACTTGTATATTTTAAACTTTTAAACAAATGACGTCACAATGAAAAAAATGGTGTCTGTAAAAACGTCACAGATGTGTACGTCATAACTATCGCTTATTTGTATTTTTTTTTTGTTACTGTTCATTTTCTCCGATATGTTAGATGACATATAATCGATCCAAAGAAAAATGAAAAAAAAAAAACAACATTTAAAAGGGTAAATATATGAAAAAGAAAATCTCGACCACTCCTTGATGTCTGCTATTTTGCATCGCGACCCTTGTTAAATTATCATGTTTTATCCATTAAATCCCCCCAAAATCCAGCACTGGCAATTCACAGCTGTGTCTTGACACTCCGTGATACATGCTACATGGAGTTCTTTGATGGAAACAAGGTAAGTACGCAATAATATCTCGTTAAAATCATGGTGTCTGTAATTCTGCTCTCGCGTGCTCTCATCTCCAGATAGGGTTTTGCAGTTTTAAAAAAAAAAGTTTATTTTTAAAAATGCCCTCCTGTTCAAAATTTTTCTTCCCCGAGAAAATTGAGATTTTAATATTTACAATGATGTATCACAAGTGCATATCGGACAATTTAGAAATTTGGCCAAACTGGGGATTTCAGAGCGGAACTTCAAGTCACCTGAGAATTTTCCGCCATATACAATATTTCCTGGAAAACTAATTTTAAAATCATATATAGAAAAGTCAATTACGTACAATGACACTTTTCGGCCACCAAGGAGGGGCTCGCCCCCCGCTTATGAGCACATAAAGAAAATTTGAAAAAAAAAAAAAAAAACGTTCGAAAGGGTAAATATTTGAAAAAAAAAAAAATCTCGACCACTCCTTGATGTTGGCGATTTCTGCATTGCGACCCTTGTTACATTACCATGTTTCACCCATAAAATAAAATAAAATAAAAAAATCTGCCTGTGGCCATTCATTGCTGTGTCTTGACACTCGGTGATACATGCTACATGGAGTTTTTGGATCGAAAAGAGGTAAGTACCCGATAATATCTCATTAAAATCATGGCGCCTCTAATTATGCTCTCGCATGCTCTCACCTCTAGATAGGGTTTTGCTGTTTAAATTTTTATTTTTTTTTTTCAAATGCCCTCCTGTTAAAACATTTTCTTCCCCCAGAAAATTGAGATTTAAACTTTACAAGGATGTATCACACAAGCATATAGGACAATTTTTAAATTTGGCCAAATTGGGGTATATACTGCATCGATCTCGAGTTAACTACCAGTTAACTATGAAGCATGCGATTAACTGCGACTAAAAATTCGAATCCCTCGACAGCAGTACTTTTAACATTAAAAATGATCTCTCATCACAGGGATCTGTTTGTCACATATCATCGAACGTGAACCAACCTTCCTCCTGGAACTTTACTGCAGCCGCTGTCATTCCCGAACATTTTCTGAACACTTGACGATGTGCCTTGTAGCTTTGTTAGCGGTTGGCCAGCTAGGCTAGGCTAGGCTAGGCCAAAGTAGGTCGATAAACTTCAACAAGTGCTGAGACTTGATGACTGATGTTTAAGTCCGTAATGTGGCTGATACCGGACACGACGTCGAGGCTCCGGTTTAGTTAAGTGACTGAAATCGAGGAAAACAAGACGCCCACCAAGAAAAAAATGTTCCACCTTGGCCTATCTTTTATCATTTGCTTTTCCGTTCAGGATGATGGGAAAGACAGTGCTCCAGCCCAATTACACCGTAAAACCTGTGCAGCCCAGCCCTCCTCCCGCAGCCCAGCAAAGGAGCCATCGTTCACCCCCCCCCCCCCCGAATCCAGGTTGGTCCCTCAGGCCACCCGCGCACCCATCAACCGGCACGCACCACCAACCCCATGCCTACCCCCACCCCCGCCCGCTCACCCGGGCCACGAGCCACAGCCGCAGCCCCCCAACCGGCACGTAATGCCACGGGACCCCCAGCGGTCCACCAAGCCGAAGGCAGGGAAGGGTCCCCCACCAGTTCAGGCAACACCCCGCTGATACACCGGCGCCCAGCCAGCGACCCGCGACGGAGCGCAGAGCGGATGTCCAGCAAGAGAAGAGAGGGGAAGGCGGGGGCAGGAGAACGCCAAGGAACTGCCACGGGGTGATGCAAGATTGGAGCCCCGACCCCCCACCCCACTCCCGCGGCCGGCAGCCCAGGCAGAGGGGAGGCCACACCCCAGGAGCCACGCCATAAGGAAAAAGTGTGGGACCCACCTACCACCCTATAGACCCTACTCACGTGACGTCACAGCCACGCCCCCGCCCCATGTTGTCCGTCTACTCGTCATGTTAATGCATTAGCGCTTCGTAAATTCCTCCTATTATGGCGTGTCTTTCTGCTCGTTAACATTAATAATCAAAATGGTGAAGTCGTGTGTGGCGGTCGGTTGCAAAAACAGAGAAGATAGTTGGAGAGACTTGAAGTTTTACCGTATTCCGAGAGACCCGGAGAGGAGAGCGAGATGGACTGCTGCAATTCGACGAGAAAACTGGGCTCCAAACGACTACCACAGATTATGTAGTAGTCATTTTATATCTGGTAAGATGCATTTAATATATATTTAGAGGGTTTTGGGCTGACAACCACAATTAAGATCATTGCTGGGCTAATCGCCGACAACATACACTCAGACGTTGTGAATGAACTACCTGAAAATATATAATTATAAGGGGATAATAAGACAGTTGTCATACAATTAATTTACAATTTCACTATTGAGGTCAAAAGCCAAAAAATAAATTCAACTAGGGACAATCTGGAGTAGTGCTATGGCACTTCATATTTATTACATATTATATATGTATGTAGTGAGAGTGCTATCGCTAAACCATATAAACATTAAAAGCCGTCCATTGACAAATGACATGAAATACATTAGACTTGACAGTGGATGTTAGCAAGAACAAAAGATATTGAATTGAAAATTTCGTAACTCAAGTTCCCGAGCACAAGATAGATTCCTGCCGAATTTTCGTGGACGAGGACCTGTTTCACCCAACCAGCAACGAAGTAATTTATAAGCCTCCAAGCTCTTAAAGTTTTTCAAAGTTTCGTGAGAATAGGCTGATTTTGTGTGGACAAGATAGTTGTAAATATCAGCGTAGCAGATGTCAGGCAAAGACGGCGAAGACAGCGGGTCGAAAAAAATCGATGTAGGCATCAAATATGGATCTGGCGAATGGATAAACTGAAGCTTTTCCACATAACGCCTTTTAAGCAACGCATCCAATGAGTTTACAGCGTCAGATAACACCCGGGGCTTCCATGAATTGCTCTATAACTTGCACGACTAATTGAAAACAATGAGAATAGGTCTAAAAAATACGGACAATATGGCGGCTGGATACAGCGACACGTCATTTTGTGACGTAGGTGAGTAGGGTCTATTACTGTGGCTGCCAGGTTCCCGGCTGGCAGCCACCACCCAGCACCGTGATGGGATTGTGAGGGGAGGGTAGTGCAATGTATGCATTAAAATAGGAGAGCTTGGCTTGGGGCAGTGGGACCGCAGCATGGAGTTTCTGCCCAGCCGCCCGTCCCACCGCCCTTTGCCGGAGCTCTCCTGTGGAGTATGATGTGTGTGGTGCATTTAAAAAAGGTGCAGGGATAGCCCGCAGTCCATTGACAAGAAGGGCAGACCCAGATGGCGTCTGCTGCAGGGGCTTGTTTGAGTCCGACACAAGACAAATGGAACACATTTCTTTGTCAAATAATCCGAGAGACGGTGACCAGTCGGGATGTGTTGTCAGCATTTCATATGCAGGTTTACCTAGGAACAAAGCAGTGAGCATTGCTACCGATGCAGACTTACACAACGGGAAAAAAAAAAACGTATTGAAACCAAAACAGTGGATAAATCGTTCAACTTACAAGAGTAGAGATGACGGGAACACACTCTCATTCCAGCAGAAATATGATCAAAAGAAATACTTTTCCGACGAACTGCTGCGACCCAAGCCATCCTTCGTGCCTTCGTGATCTGATATTTGGTCCTGCATGCAGGACAACGGTGAAAAGTGAGTCCACTTTTCCTTGCCCTTTTTTGTCGTGGGTGGGAGACGGTGTTGCACCCGGTAACACAACAATACACACCCATAATTTCTTTCTAATACACCGGAGGAATTAGTTCAGCACTACCACATGTTACAATCCCTGTTGAGTCTGACGGACCGGAAGTAAAGGATATTACCAGCATGGTGGCATATCCAAACAATGACGTAGTAAGTCCCACTCCCTATTATCATTTCCCCTATAAGGATCATGGGAGATGTAGTTCTGCACAAGAATCATTCAGTGTGTTCAGCAATGCCCTCTGGCGGTCAGCAGGCATGAAGTAGAAGAACAATTTTATTACAGTACTGTATTTTCATTTCAAGAAATACTGTATAATGATTAAGATATGACGGTGCATTCATGCATTATTAAACATCAAAATGACATGTTTGTCAATACAAATCACTGTAGAAGTGCAACTTTGACAATATTTTCTAAAACCAATTCAAAGTGCATTGTGTGAACATCTTTTCTAAGGATTGGTGTCAAAAGATGAAGCAAATCTACCTGTCACAAGTCAATGCTTCAAAAACAACAACAAAAGTTTGCATCTAACACATCTAACAGAAATGTATCATTTTTAGAATTATTTTGTTGAATTTGACTATGTACCTGAAAATAAAAAATTGACATGAAGTTCACAGCTCACGCAATGTGAGGCTCTAAAATGCCAATTCAGCTCATTAGAGTGAAGATGTGGACATACAATAACGGGTACGGAGGGGAGGGGGCACTGAACTTTGCCAGGACTCTAACTAAAGTACTCTCATATAAATATAAGAAGGCATTTTAAAAAAGTACTCCGATGTGGCTATATGACGACTCCGATGTGGCTTTATGACTGTTATTTAGCCTATTTTCAAGTATTATTAAAAACACATGTGAGATACACAATTTATCTCTATATATTATCTGTATTCGTGAGTATTGGCAGGTGACCAGTGTGAGCTCAACTTTGCACGCCTCGCATCCAGGAGCAGGAGGGCCAGGAGGCCCCCCCGGTGGCCGAAACGTGTCATTGCAGGTGATTGACTTACCTATATATATATACAGTGGGGAGAACAAGTATTTGATACACTGCCAATGGATTATATATATATATATATATATATATATATATATATATACACACACACACACACACACACACACACACACACACACACATACATACATACAGTATATATAAGTTCTAAAGCAATAAAACTGCAACAAAAATTAATGAAATGAACAAAAAACATTTTTATAATGGATCGAGATTATTTTTCGAGCACCTTAAACAGTCATTTGCTTTGCATAAAGTTAAAAAAAAAAATAATAATAATATATATATATATATACACAGTGGGGAGAACAAATATTTGATACACTGCCAATGGGTTTTCCCATTGGCAGTGTATCAAATACTTGTTCTACCCACTGTGTATATATATATATATATATATATATATATATATATATATATATATATATATATATATATATATATATATATATATACATTGGGGCAAATAAGTATTTAGTCAACCACTAATTGTGCAAGTTCTCCCACTTGAAAATATTAGAGAGGCCATTAATTGTCAACATGGGTAAACCTCAACCATGAGAGACAGAATGTGAAAAAAACCCCAAACAAACAGAAAATCACATTGTTTGATTTTTAAAGAATTTATTTGCAAATCATGGTGGAAAATAAGTATTTGGTCTATACCAAAAGTTCATTTCAATACTTTGTTGTGTACCCTTTGTTGGCAATAACGGAGACAAAACGTTCTCTGTAACTCTTCACAAGCTTTTCACACACTGTTGCTAGTATTTTGGCCCATTCCTCTATGCAGATCTCCTCTAGAACAGTGATGTTTTGGGGCTGTCGTTGGGCAACACGGACTTTCAACTCCTTCCTCACCCCGTGGCGTGAAAATGATAATAAGAACGGGGAGCAAAAATCCCAGAACCACACTGGGGCACCTAGTGAATGACCTACAGAGAGCTGGGACCACAGTAACAAAGGCTACTATCAGTAACACAATGCGCCGCCAGGGACTCAAATCCTGCACTGCCAGACGTGTCCCCCTGCTGAAGAAAGTACACGTCCAGGCCCATCTGCGGTTCGCTAGAGAGCATTTGGATGATCCAGAAGAGGACTGGGAGAATGTGTTATGCTCAGATGAAATCAAAATAGAATTTTTTAGTAGAAACACAGGTTCTCTTATTTGTAGGAGAAAGAATACTGAATTGCATTCGAAGAACACCATACCCACTGTGAAGCATGGGGTGGAAACATCATGCTTTGGGGCTGTTTTTCGGCAAAGGGACCAGGACGACTGATCTGTGTAAAGGAAAGAATGAATGGGGCCATGTATCGAGAGATTTTGAGTGAAAATCTCCTTCCATCAGCAAGGGCATTGAAGATGAGACGTGGTTGGGTCTTTCAGCATGACAATGATCCCAAACACATAGCCAGGGCAACAAAGGAGTGGCTTCGTAAGAAGCATTTCATGGTCCTGGAGTGGCCTAGCCAATCTCCCGATCTCAACCCCATAGAAAATATGTGGAGGGAGTTGAAAGTCTGTGTTGCCCAACGACAGCCCCAAAATATCACTGCTCTAGAGGAGATAATAAAGTATTGAGATGAGATTGAGATAGACCAAATACTTATTTTCCATCATGATTTGCAAATAAATTCTTTAAAAATCAAACAATGTGATTGTTTTTTTTTTTTTTCCACATTTTGTCTCTCATGGTTGAGGTTTACCCATGTTGACAATTACAGGCCTCTCTAATACAGTGGTACCTCTACATACGAAGTTAATTTGTTCCAGGACCTTGTTTGTAAGTCGAAATGGTTGTATGTCGAGCAGGATTTTCTCATAGGAATGCATTATAATTCCATTAATTCCACAGCCCAAAAACCTACACTAAATCCTTAAAAAATACTGCTGGTACTATTAAAAATGGCAATTACACATAGCAAAACCAATAAATTATAAATACAAATCGGAATAATATAATAATAATAATAACAATAATTCCTGTAATAATGTAACAAATCAGGTTCCAATGTGGCGGACGTTTTTGGCTGTACCTGAACGCACCGCGGAGCTGACGTGCCAGAGACAGAGCGGTAAGCTTGAGAGTTTCACTTTCAATGTTTTCTTGAGAACACCGTCAATTGCGGTAGGCATTTTGTGTTGAATAAGTTTTGAAATAAATGATAAAAACGTGGCGAAGCTGGCGATTAAGTTAAGCTGACAATAATAATTGTCAGCTTAACTTATAAAGACTGGCGAACGGTGGTCGTCGGAGGACCGTGGAGATGTATTCTTGAGCCAGTTCACGGATGCGCACCCCACGCTTATTTTTCTATAATTTCCAACTCCATTTAAAAGCTAAGCGTCACCTTTTTCTTTGTTTCACCACCTGTACCAAGCTTTTTGAAACCTTATGTGTTGATTTCTCACACAAGAAAATCCGCCGTGCGTCTGCGGTGCTGTCATGTCATTGTATTTCGAGCATGTAGTCGGATGTAGTAAAAAATGGCAAGTCAAATTTTACATCGGATGTCGAAAAGATCGTGTGTCGAAGCGATTGTATGTCAAGGTACCACTGTATTTTCAAGTGGGAGAACTTGCACAATTAGTGGTTGACTAAATACTTATTTGCCCCACTGTATTTTGATTGAAGCAACTTTTTTTTTTAAATTGAAGCAACTTTTTCTGATTGAATAATGAAGACCCAAATCTACCACCATATGGCTCCGCTCATCGGATAAAATTTTTGACTGGGGTAACTACATTGGCACGATACAGGCGGGCGTACCAAATTCAATGGATGACCATCTTGGCAAAAAGTATTGACAAAGCAGCCTGATTTAGAATTCCCCTCAAGAATGATGGGAAACAAAAAACGCTCATTGACAACTTATTTTGATTATTCTTGTTAATTTTATTGCTAACACTGCGTTTTGGGGTCATCAACATATTGTGCCCCCCCCTTACCCCAAAAGTCAAACTCCGCCTATGCTAAGCCTGTGCTCCACTGTATTTTTACGGACTATAACTTCGCTTGCTAATTCCCATTAGCAGTTCTGGGGTTCCTGTCTATCCGTCCTGGGAGTGGATCTCTCCTGACTGTGGTACTCCTCAAGATTTCTCATTTTTCTCCCAATTGACTCTGGAGTTTTTCCTTGCCGGCGTGGAGGGTCTTAAGGATAGGGGATACCCAGGACTTGAACTGTATCTATTCATCTTTGTTGCTTCATTTCTAATTGTGTATCATATTGCCTCTGTAAAGCCCTTTGAGACTTCTGTTGTGATTGAGGGCTATACAAATAAAATTGAATTGAATTGAATTGTGCAGTCCTCCTCGTCTCGCAGAGCAAACAGGTGTTGTGCCGAAAAATACCCCCCGCGTGAACTGTCTCCTCTGACTGGAGCGCTTATTTATAACGCTTTATTGAGGTGAAAACATCAAATGTTTTCATGGACGCATTACAGTAATGGATTTAAGACTGTAAAATCAGTTTTACATGAATAAATTACACAAAATACTAGTACTGTATTTTAGTAAAAAATCGTGGACTGGGCCACATAACCATCTTTGAACAGAAATGTATTAGTCTAGAGGTTTTCACGACCATATCTCAATGAGAATCACACAGGTATGACTTTTATTAGCTCAAGCAGAGTAAAATAATACATATTCAAAGGACAAGAATTATTAGTTCAAGCAGAGTAAAATAATACATATTCACAGTACAAGAAAGTCATTTCTGTGTCCATCGATTGGTAAGAAAAAGCTGTTTGTACGAGTGATGTGTGGGCGCTCCCGTCAGGGGAGACCTTTCACGCGGGGCTCACATTTTTCGGCACAACACCGGCAGACACGTGCAAAAGCTGCATCCGCTATACTCAACAATAATGAAAGCATCTCTTGAAAGTGTGTTTAAGAATCAGTTTCCAAAATTAGGAAATCCTTTATCTTTTAGCTCTTCTAAATCAAATAAGGAATTGGATTAGAAGGAATTGTACTCATGCTTCGTCGTAGCTACCAGCTGTATGTAAAGTGCATAGCTGCTTATTCAGCTACAGTACGACTTTAATCTCATAGTCCTTTTATACCCCCTTTATTTGGCTTTAATACTGTTGTAATATATCATTGTCAATCAGGAATAGTAAGTTTTCATATTATATATAATAACCCCCCCCCCCCCCAACATAATATTTGTGAGCCAATCATAATTTTCCATAATAATATAATTATTTGATTCGTTAATGATTCTGAATTTTTGCAATTTAGGGTCTAATCTTTCAAATATTGCCTGTGAAAAGTGTAGTTTGAAAGAGAGAGTACTGTATGAATAATGCCACTTTACTTGAGAGTTAAATCAGGTCAGCCAATACTTTTGGCAATAGTGTGGATCCACATGATACAAGGACTGGACAAAGCACATGTAAGGCACCAAAAGGGCCAATCCTCAACAGGATTTGAGCAAGCTCTACATAATACACTCGTCCTGCGTGCACAATCTGATGAAGAGAGCATGGATTACAGGCAAAACACTCACTGTCCACTGCTTCTTACACAAACACACGCGTGTCTCTTCATCCGATCCTTCCGAATGAATCCTCGACCACAAACTGAGCATGAAAAAGGTTTTTCCCCAGTGTGGGTTTTTGTGTGTGTGTTTAAGTTGCTCTTGCGACTGAATCCTTGACCACAAACGGCACATGAAAAAGGTTTTTCGCCAGTATGGGTTCTGTCGTGTATTTTTAAAGCGCTCTTTTGACTGAATCCTTGACCACAAACTGAGCAGGAAAAAGGTTTTTCCCCAGTGTGGGTTCTTGTGTGTAGTTTTATGTGTTGCCTCTGAGCAAATCTTTGACCACAAACTGAGCAGGAAAAAGGTTTTTCGCCAGTATGGGTTCTTTCGTGTATTTTTAAGGACATCTTGCAACTGAATCCTTGACCACAAACTGAGCAGGAAAAAGGTTTTTCGCCAGTGTGGGTTCTTGTGTGTATTTTTAAGTGTTCCTTTTGAGTGAATCTTTGACCACAAACTAAGCAGGAAAACGGTTTTTCCCCGGTGTGGGTTCTTTCGTGTGTTTTTAAGGTTGCCTTGTGAGTGAATCCTTGACCACAGACTGAGCAGGAAAAAGGTTTTTCGCCAGAGTGGGTTCTTGTGTGCGTGTTTAAGTTGCTCTTGCGACTGAATCCTTGACCACACACTGAGCAGGAAAAAGGTTTTTCGCCAGTGTGGGTTCTTGTGTGTTGTTCTAATTGTTGCTTTACAGTGAATCTTTGACCACAAACTAAGCAGGAAAAAGGTTTTTCGCCGGTGTGGGTTTTTTTGTGTCTATTTAAGGTTGCTTTTTGAGCGAATCCTTGACCGCACACTGAGCAGGCAAAAGGTTTTTCACCAGTATGGATTCTTCTGTGCATTATTAAGGAGCTCTTAAAACTAAATCCTTGACCACAAACTGAACAGGAAAATGGTTTTTTGCCAGTATGGGTTCTTGTATGTTGTTCTAACTGTTGCTTTGCAGTGAAACTTTTACCACAAACTGAGCAGACAAAAGGTTTTTCACCAGTGTGGTTCCTCATATGCCTACGACAACCATATTTATTTGCAAAGGTTTTCCCACACTGAGAGCATTTGCAGAGTTTGTCCTCACGGTGAGATTTCTTATGACCATCATCATTGTAAGGAGAGTGTGACGTGGTGCCATTTGTGTCAGATGGAAGGATGAAAATGTTTGCTTGCAATCCTTTTGTTGAGCTGCTGCGGCCACTTGGAGGCTCCGCCCCTCCGCTGGCCTCACTCGGACCATCTTCAATCTTCAAGGGCTCACCAGTCGACCTGGTGATACCTTCCTCCTCTTTAACATATGGCAGCTCCTCCGCCTCTTTTTTTATTGGAAGTTGCTCTTCTCTCTCTGTCTGTTGACAGGGCTCTGGCTCCCCCTCCTTGATTTGGGGGAGCTCAACATCCTCTTTAACGCCAGGAGAGTCTGGCTCCTGCCGGTCAGCAATTAGATTTTTTCTGAAACCTGCAAGACACAAGAAAACCACTGAAATATTTTATGGACCAACACCGCGTCATCGGCCAGTCTGTCCTTTGTGCAAAACTTGAAGATGAGTACAGTGATCTCTCGAGACTTTGCGGTTCACGTTGCGCGGATTCAATGCATTGCGGGGTTAAAAAAAGTATTCATCAAAAATTAAAAGTGAAAAATTACTCATCATTTCATTTTGAGGCACAAGAGACATTGTTCCGTATCGAGATGCGACCGAAAATTCAGCGCTGAAAAAAATCGGCCAAAAAGAGCTAAATGGCACCGTTCATTTTCGGACAGAATTGGTAGGTTTAGCTCAGTAAACATCTCATTCATTCACTATTTACATGCATCTAGCATGAGGGACAAACCCAAGTTTGACCCCCCTAGCAACAGTTGCTAACGTCATGATTATTAATGAGCAAAGGTGACGTGCTCCGTGCGGTACGCTATTGTCGGCGCTGCTGTGATGTGTGCAACATTCCGCTGCCAATCTTTGCAAGCGCTACAGCATTAATTATTATCTAATTTTAGAACTGATATCATCTAGTTAATTTTTGCAACGTAACTCAATGACCAACTGGTGTCCAGCTAATAATACGATAAAGTTCACTTCACCTGCGCTACGCAGCCAATCGTAGAATTAACAGTGTTGTGCAAGCTAAGAAACGCAAATGCTAAGCCCTTATCATGGCGAAAGGAACGGAGAGCGATACTTCACTCATCAAGCCAATGTAAAAACGAAATGTGGTTCTTTTAAAATGGAATAGCTGTCAGTGTATATGCAAACAGAAGTACAAGCGGTGAAACTGAGCGATTTTTTTCTGTGCGTACATTGCAAATTTATACTGTCTTAATCAGATAATTTTCTTATATCTAGTCAAATAATCTTCTCCATCTCGTTTTGAATGTTAAAGACTTTTTAACAGGTGAATGCGTCAGATTATTCCACTTACTTTAAGTAAATATTACCATTTGGTCTTATTAAGCCCATACACCTAGTTTTTTCACCTCAATTCAGAAAAATCTGCTGTCAAATGATGTTTCGAACAGTTGAAATAAGAACATTTCTGACCGTTCAAAGCTTTTTATTAGGGCTGTCAAGCGATTCAAATTTTTAATCGCGTTAATCACAGCTTAAAAATTAATTAATCGTAATTAATTGCAATTCAAACCCTCTCTAAAATATGCCATATTTTTTTGTAAATTATTCTTGGAATGGAAAGATACGACACAAGACGGACATAAACATTCAACATACTGTACATAAGAACTATTTGTTTATTATAACAATAAATCCACAAGATGGCATTAACATTATTAACATTCTTTCTGTGAAAGGGATCCACGGATAGAAAGACTTGTAGTTCTCAAAAGATAAATTTGATTACATAGTATAGTAATTTTATAATTTTTGAGAGATAGGAATATCATTTTTGTTGTTCACTCAATGATACTGTAGCGACTTAACTGTTCCGCCCAAATGCGTGATACGAAGTTGGGCAACCATGACTGTCAGTGGTGGCTGCAAATGATATACAGCAGTGTTTTTCAACCGGTGTGCAGCGGCACACTAGTGTGCCGTGAGAGATCGTCAGGTGTGCCGCGAGAAGTCATCCAATATGGCTTTTTTTTTTTTTACGAGTTTGTAACAGTCATCTCCTTAAATGGTGTTCCTCCCGACATCCACCATGCGGTGGTGCTGCTTTATTTACATTGAATATCTTCTTCTGTTGCTGCTTACTTTTATGTTGGAGTTTGCGAACACGTGTGTGTGAACCGCTGAGCTCCCTAGTGACGAGTGGTGAAGGTGGATTTATTATTTTTTTGTGAATAAATGTGCATAGGTGGAAGCTTCTCCCCCTTTTGTTTTACTTTTATGCACGCATCCTACTTATCACGCGTTACAAGTTGCAGTAGGAAAGGAGTAGGTAGAAGCTTGCGGTTGTGTGCAAATGAGCAATGTGTCGCGTTCAAGAACTGCTCAGATTTTGAGCTATCAGCTACCTTGCTGTCCGCGAAAATGTGGACCCCAGCACGTCTACTGTCCATCATTTGATTAGAGTCGTCAAGTGCCAATATACACGGAAGTGTCCTTTCCATTTCATCCATATTTGAGACCGTCAATCCTCCCCCTGGTTTATTCCAACACATTGTTGAGGACAGCAAGGTAGCTGATGGCTAAAAATCCAAGCAGTTCTTGAACGTGATGCGAGCAGTTGCATTTGCTCTCGTTTCAAACCAAGTCGATTGACTATTTTGTTTGCCTCCGTGAAAACACAGGGAGAAAAAAGGCAACTTTTTTGAGAGACACTACAAAGGAAAATGAGAAAGCCCTTAAAGCCAGTTACCTTGTTGCTAAACTTGTTGCTGAATCCAAAAAAAGAGGCAAAACTACCTGCCTGCAAAGCCATTGTCAATGAGATGCTTGCGATTAAAGACAATTCTAAAGTACCCGTCTGACAATTCTGAGCTTTTCAAGCCTAACTGCTATAAAAAATAAAAACAGAGAGAGACTAAGAGCTGTTGACGAAGATTCTTGCAAGGATATCAGCTTTGTGTTCATCCATACAGGCTCAAATTTAACAAAGCGTAAGTATAAATATTAAGAAATTATTTCATAATTAAATATACTGTACAGAAAGTAATTTTGGAACATTTTTGGTTTGTGGTGTGCCACGAGATTTTTTCCCAATGTAAAAACGTGCCGTGACTCAGAAAAGGTTGAAAAACACTGGTATACAGTATGTGCTGCGTTGTTTTCAATTAGGCGTGTTAAGAAAAAGAACGTCTCTTGCTCCGCCCAAATGCATGATGGGAAGTTGGGCAACCACGACTGTCAGTGGTGGCTGCAAATGGTATACGGCAGGGGTCATGAATTAAAAATCCTCTGGATCTGAAATTAAAAAATTACAACAAACTTGGGTCCGGAAGTATTTTTAATGCTTCTTTTTTTCCCAAAAATACAAACGTATCTTCACGTGGCCATGCTGATAATTACAACATTAAAAAATGTAAATAAAAGGTGCATAAAACTAAAAAAAGTGCTTTAATTGGATCATTAAATAGCAACATAAGAGCTTGTTCAAGACTTTTTTTTTTTTAATTGTGGATGCTGACGGGGACTTGCTTTATTTTTTGACACCTCTTCTTTTTGCTTTCCATGAGGCAAAGTTTCAGCAACTGCACTCATACAATCCTTGACAATCGGTGCGTCACTGAAAGACTTTTTGTTTTGACCCAATATCCACGCTATTCTGAGGTAGCATTCATTTGCGTGTTGCTGCGCAGTGAATGAATGAACCATGAGCGTTGAGGTGCGATCATATTGAGCCCTTAAGCCCGCTATTTTTTGAGAACGGATGGCAGAGTTCATAGGGAAACTTTGCGAAAAAGCTTCGTGCTTCGTCTCATAATGCCTTTTCAAATTGCTGCTCTTTACAAGCGCTACCGTCTCTGAACAGATGAGCCATAGTGGTCTTGTGCTGCCGCCAGGTGAAATGAACAAACATGTTTTTGGCTGTCACTCCGCAGAATCTGGAAAGCGAGTGTGAGACATGCTGTTCTAAAAATAACTTTCAAATGCTTCACTCCCATTGGCTGGCTCACGCGCGTCAACGCTAAGGTTTTTGTTTGTTGCCCACCTCCACTCTGCAAACCCGCAGACAAAAATAATTTTAGTTGTTGCAACGTGTATTAGTCGCGACAGCTTGAGATCCGGTCCAGACGGCTTGGGGGTCTGGAACCGGACCGAGGTCCGCAGTTCCGTGACCTCTGGTATACGGTATGTTCTGCGCTGTGTTCTTTTTTTTTTTTTTTTTTTTTTTTTTAAACCTGTCCTGTACAGCTGTTTGACACAGAGAATGGAAGTCTAAGTGCCCGGATTCTGAACAGTTTTAATGTTTCACATTGAGAGTCTGGTGATCATTCAAAATACCTTTTTATTATGACAAAGCAGCGAACAGGAAGGGATTATGGGGGGACAGAAGAAAAGAAATACAAGAGAAGAAGGAAAAGAAACACATACACAAACAACAACTAGAAATACATTGAACATCTAAGCTAGTTACTAATATGCTGGTGCTATCGTCAGCGAGATGTATTTCCGGTTTACACCATGTGGGGGCCTATTGGCCAGTGAAAGAGGAGAATGCGGGTGGGGGTGTCTATAAGCTAAGTGATTGAAAGGGGTAGAGTGTACACAAATCAGTTCTGTGATCTAGAACCCAGTAATCGTGTGAATCTCTTATGAGTGTAAGCCCGTTGGCGACCAACCCTACGCCGCCGCATCGCCAATCCCGGCACCGGGACCCCCAACCAGAGCATGCCCTACCACATCCAGCAGCACGCAGGCCCCACCGGGCGCGTGACAGCCACGCAGACGGGCGGAGAAGCCGCGCGGGCGCCAACCCAGGGCCACGGCCCCCACCCAGCCAGCCCGGGGAGGGTAGGGCGGGCGGGGGGGCGGGGGGCCATGCGCAGCCCATCCCTCCTCCCGCAGCCCAGCAAAGGAGCCATCGTCCCCCCCCCCCCCCCGGGACCCAGGGTGGTCCCCCGGGCCACCCGCGCACCCATCAACCGGCCTTCAGGGATGGCAGGAGGGGACGCACCACCAACCCCACGCCTACACCCACCCCCACCCGCCCACCCGGGCCACGAGCCACAGCCGCAGCCCCCCAACCGGCACGACACGCCACGGGACCCCCAGCGGCCCACCAAGCCCCAGGCAAGGCAGGGTCCCCCGCCGGTGCAGGCGACACCCCGCCGATACACCGGCGCCCAGCCAGCGACCCGTGACGGAGCGCAGGGCGGATGCCCAGCCAGAGAAGAGAGGGGAAGGCGGAGGCAGGAGAACGCCCAGGAACTGCCACGGGGCGATGCAAGATCGGAGACCCGACCCCCCAACCTATTCCCGCGGCCGGCAGCCGAGGCAGAGGGGAGGCCACACCCCAGGAGCCACGCCATATAGAAAAAGTGTGGGACCCACCTACCACCCTATTACTGTGGCTGCCAGGTTCCCGACTGGCAGCCATCACCCAGCACCGTGATGGGGGTGTGAGGGGAGGGTAGTGCAATGTATGCATTAAAATAGGAGAGCTTGGCTTGGGGCAGTGGGACCGCAGCATGGAGCTTCTGCCCAGCCGCCCGTCCCACCGTCCTTTGCCAGAGCCCTCCTGTGGAGTATGATGTGTGGTGCATTTAAAAAAGGTGCAGAGATGGCGGGGCCTGTGGTGAGGAGGCAGCCGTGAGGTGCCCCCACCCCCAACAGGTCCCAACCATCCCACAACCTTGGTGTGTGGTGCATTAAAAACAGGGGGGAGCCGGGCCGGGACTGTAAAGCCCCGTCCCAACTCCCCCCGGAGAAATGTATGAGCATGTAAGTGCCAGGGTGAAAAATATTTACAGTGCCGAAGTGAGAAGTGCGTGAGTTAAGAGGCAGGCTCCCGCGGGCGTGGCCCCGTCCACCAGAACCACCGGCCGCAGGGCGGAAGAGGCGTCAGGGCCCCGATGAATCTCCGCCCCAGACCTCCCACGGCGCCTCCGCGACCGCCCCCACCCCCACCCACCGAGCACCCACCCCGCACCCCGAGCAGGCGCCACACCAAGCGCCGGCGACCAGGGGAGGTCCACCCCACCGGCAAGGGACAGCAAGCATCACCCAAGGCCCCGCGGGCCCCAAGAGGCCCCGCCAACGACCCCGCCGGCCGGGGGGCAGCAGCAGCCGCCGCGGCCCATGGAAGCGGACAGGGCCGGAAGCAGACCAAGGGGACGGAAGCGCGCCCCCAACAACCCACCCCCGGGCCATGAGGGGCGCGCGGCATGACACCAGAGGGCACCTCCCCGGCACCCGGTACAGGGAGACGCGGCTCCGGCCGGGCGGACCTGGGAGGGAACCATGGCTGCCGCATGCACCCCCCGGCCCCCACCCCAACTCCACCCCACCCCACCCCACCCCACCCCGGCCGGCCGGGGAAGGGCCGCGGCCCCGGACCGGGCCCCGGACCGGGCCCCGCGCGGCCCCCCCACCCGCCCACGACACCAGCGCGCACCTGATGGGACCCCCGCACAGCCAGACGCAACCAGACAAGCCCCGGCCGAAAATCCCGGGGGCCAAGACCGGCGATGGGACGGCCCAGGGCAGGACGCCAACAAACTCCACCTGTAAAGCTGACAGAAGAAGAGGTTTATCAAACACCATTAGATGTATGCCAAGGACCGGTGAAGTGTATTATTTACGCATAGTTCCTTAATTGTTCCAAGTCTGATGATATATAGGGTGTTCCAAAAAAAAAAGTTGCATATGTTCCCCAGCAGCTGGAAACCAAATTGTCTATGAGTATCCTTGTAAAATAAGCCCATTGACCGACTAAACTGTGAAGGAAGAAAATGTATTTATTACATGCTGTTGGGAGTGTATAAAACAGTTCGGATTTAAACATGTCCTGTTTCCAGCTGCAGAAGGATGCATACAACTTCCCTGGACACCCCGCATACATCAATTTATGTGTACATTTTTATTATTGTGGCATTCCTTCGCAGGTGAGAGAGAATCCTTATTCTATGTTCATCATTCTTGCGACCGTTTCCCACTGTTGTTCGGATTTGTCCATTTTATTTGTCTGTTTGGCAGATATTTTCTCTCATGTTATATATTCAATGATTAGATTTAGCCATTGGTTAATGCTAATGTTTTGTTTGTTTTTCCAATTCAACAACATTGTTTTTTTGGCTATCGTTAGACTTGCTAGTAGTGGACGGGTTTGATGGATAGAGATATTCACTGTATTCAGATCGCCAAGCAGACAAAGAGTTGGAGACAATGGAATCCTGCAGTTCAATAGGAAAGAGAGTTTCTTCGTTACCTGTGCCCAGAAATCTTGTATTGGTTTACATTGCCAAAGAGCATGAAAGTATGTATCTGAAGTATCTTCGTTGCAGTCTGTACATTTATCGGATTGGGAGAACCCCATTTTGTGCATTTTAGATTGAGTAATATGCCATCTGTGCAGTATTTTGAACTGTATGCGCTGTGTTCAATTAGGCGCGTTAAGAAAAAGATTGTCTCCTCCACCCAAATGCATGATGGGAAGTTGGGCAACCATGACTGTCAGTAATGGCTGCAAATGATACAATATGTTCTGCGTTGTGTTCATTAATTGAACACATCGTTAAGAGAAAGATCAATTCCTGCTCCGCACAAATGCATGATGGGAAGTTGGGCAACCATGACTGTTAGTAGTGGCTGCCAAAGCTTAAGCCAATAAAAGGCGCGGTCCAGTAAACGCCTGTGTCCACTCGCATTTCTCTGCCTTTTCGCTCTTGTTTTAAATGAACTTTGCGGAGTTGCCAATGGAACACAGCAACAGATTTGTGTCAGTGATCAAATGTGTATCGTGCATGAATTTGCCATCAGTATGTTTTACAAAGCGTTACGCTCTTGTTTGCTCTACTCAGCGTTGTACACAGGTAATGCGCATAATATACTGTATATACATCATGTAATTACTTGAAACAAAGCAAAACGTTTAATAAAGGAAATCTTTCAATTTGCAAACAAGTCAAATCTATGTCATGGCGCAAACCTTGCGTCGGTTAAAGAGTCCATTTCACGGCTACCAAGTAAGCAAAACCACTATATGAAAAAGGAATAAAAAACGCTAAATAAGACTGAGCGACATTTCCGTACTTATGAGAAGGTACGGTATTTAATTTTCTGCTTCATCTGACAAAAAAAAAAAAAAAAAAAAAAAAAACACGCTTGGGATGACCTTGAAGTTGTATGAACTCTTCCTCCTCCACCTTGATGAACGGCAACTCTTTCTCCTCCTCCTTGATGCATGGCGACTCCTGGAGCGCAGGAAGATCAGCTTGGCTGGCACCTGCAAGATAGAGAATAAATCTTGAGCCATACCCGCCCAAAATGTCAATTATGTACATTTGGGTCAGGTCGGGTCAGGCCGGACTTCTCTCTCGCTAACATTTTTTGAATATATACATATTTATATATGCATACTAAAACGATGTATGGACGTTAAACTAAGGAATACTTGTTATAAAATAAATAATTTGGATAAAACAGAGAAAGCGCTGTGCATGCCTGTACACGTGAACGCTGTGGCCCTGCCCTCTTTATAATCTTCCCCTCCAGCCCCTCCTGGTATTTCCTTTTCGATATGGGGCAGCAAGAAGTGAAAAACAAACTAAAGGCGGGGGAATTGAAAATGCAAACTTGCACCTGTAGGAGTGGGGTATGGAAAGGCTCCAAATTGATTGTTGAAGATGCTATACAGAAACCTGTGTCGCCTTCGCTGAATGTAAATGAACGTGGCGCTTTCCTGTCATACGAGAAATATAACACATTTTTCCAGCATAATTTTGTTGTATAAATGAAATTATATTGATCATAAAAATGTGTAGACTACAGTCCCTGACAAAAGTCTTGTCGCTTATCCATTTTGTAAAAACAATTGCTAATAACCTGACTTTTAATTATTCAATTGGTTTCAGAAATGGCTCATATGAAAGCTAAGGCCCTCACAAATAATGTTATATGTACAAAAATATATTTGTTTCACTGAAAAAAGATTTATCCCTTAATGAAGACATAAAGGTCAAATTTTGGCAAGACAAAAGTTTTGTCGCCGACAGAAAGTAGTGTGAAAATTGAAGAAAAAAATGTACTTCAAATACAAAAATATTTTACATAACATAAGCCAACTAGGCCTGCAAGCAGGACTGAACGGGCCCTCGCAATCTTGCGCAACTCGGACGTCACGCAACTCGGACAGTGTGCAGGTCAGGGTGGTGGCAGATCGTCCTCTCTAATCACCTCTTTAGAACCTAACATGCTCGAAAGTCGGCTCTTTAAATTCACACACCTAATAGATAAAAACCCCTATTGGAAAGAGTACTACAAAAAAGGAGGCGCTACTGAGCTGTGCAGCCAAGCCCTTATTCAAAACCAAAATGAATCTTCTAACTGGGCCTATTCGACCAAGTGTGCCAAATTCTGTGGCTCTATAAGCTGCCTGAGTCTCTGAAAAAAAATATTTCCTTTTAATGGCGAACAAAGGGTCATCACGGCAGCAGACAGAGACATGTGGATATGGGCCGTGAAATAAGTATTACTAAAGGTCTTGAAATTACAATGACCAACCTGAAAAGAACTGGACATATATTAGAAAAAATTAGTGACTTTCTATTGCCACTAGTTGGCGCTGTAGGGTTGATGCAAATGACCCCTACAGGACCCTTCAGCGTATGACTCAACAAGCACGATATGTTTGGCGGAGATGTGTTGTACAAGTTATGACTGTTCAAAACTTTTGGTGGGACGAAATGGGTTCAGTCATTTTTACTTCTCCTGTTGGACCCTTCTGCTTCACCCAAACCTCAGTATTTTTCATCAGGCACCTGAACACATGTCTTAAGGCTCCCCTCTTGCAGGTTTGAGGTCAACAGATTTTTTTTCCTTGGAGGAGGAACCTGTCTCGTAAAAAAAGGCATTTCCTGTTCTCACTAGGAGGCGCCAGGCACAAATGGTAAATTTTCAATCCAGTCCTGCTCAGGCTGGTATACCTCACACACATGCGCTAGGCGTAATGGGTAATATTTCAATGCACTCGTGTTAAGGGTGGGATGTCGCACATACATGCCAGATATGAAAAAGATTTAACGTTGTTTCAAGGAGCTATTAGTCATTTACTGAATTTGTATTTTGCCGAAAAAATGGCTGACTTTGGCACCACGCCCAGGTCAGACCCATGAATGAAAACGCACCATTTTGAAAATTTTAGATCTCCTATGTCTCCGAATAGTCTAACCAATTTTGAAGATGATCCAACTAATTTCCTCTGTGACAAGGTCTCAAATGTGCACCCTGTTAATTGATAAAAATTTCACATTTGATCCAAAATATCCGATTTCCTATTGGGTTTGGAATATGGGTTCAAGAGACTTTTTGGAGCAGTTTTGCACAAGGTATTGACTCCCCAAATTTCATAACTCTACATTAAAAAAACCTAATAGGAAACGCCTTTTTGAAAAATTCAAGGGGGCGCCACTGAGCCATTTTGTTACATTTTTTTGTAACGCCATAAGATTATCGAAATCCACGCAAAGCCGCACGTTTGTACACAATTTGGTGAGTTTTCGTGCATGTTCAGGCCTCCAAATGTATACTTTACTACAAATGGATAAAAAATTCACATTCGATCCAAAATAACCGATTTTCTGTTGGATTTGGAAAATGGGTGCAAGAGACTTTTTGGAGCAGTTTTGCATAAGGTATGGACTCCCCAAATTTCATTGCTCTACGTTGAAAAAACCCAATAGAAAAGGCCTTTTTTAGAACTCCTTTCTGTCGCCACTAGTTGGCACTGTAGAGTTGATGCAAATGACCCCTACCAGACCCTTCAGAGTATGACTCTCAACAAGCACGGGAAGTTTGGCGCAGATATGTTGTATATCTGCCGAGTTATGATTGTTCAAAGTCTTTTGCGAGACAAATTGTTGACGGTCATTTCACTTTCCTGTTTGGACCCCTCCGCTTCAACGAAACCTCAATATTTTTCATCAGGCACCTGAACACAGGTCTTAAGGCTCCCCTGATGCAGGTTTGAGGTCAACAGATTTTTTTTCCTTGGAGGAGGAACCTGTCTCGTAAAAAAAGGCATTTCCTGTTCTCACTAGGAGGCGCCAGGCACAAATGGTAAATTTTCAATCCAGTCCTGCTCAGGCTGGTATACCTCACACACATGCGCTAGGCGTAATGGGTAATATTTCAATGCACTCGTGTTAAGGGTGGGATGTCGCACATACATGCCAGATATGAAAAAGATTGAACGTTGTGTGATGGAATTATTAGTCATTTACTGAATTTGTCATTTTGCCGAAAAAATGGCCGACTTTGGCACCACGCCCAGGTCAGACCCATGAATGAAAACGCACCATTTTAAAACTTCATAAAACTTCAACCTCATATGTCTCCTGAATAGTCTTACCAATTTTGAAGATGATCCAACTAACCCCCTCGGCGAAAAAGCCTCAAGTGTGCACCCTGTAAATCGATAAAAATTTCATATTCGATCCAAAATAACCGATTTCCTGTTGGGTTTGGAATATGGGTGTATATGCTTTTTTGGAGCGGTTTTGGACAAGGTATAGACTCCCCAAATTTCATTGCTCTACGTTGACAGACCCTAATGTTATAGGCCAATTTTAAAATTTCAAGGGGGCGCCACTGTGCCATTTTGTTACATGTTTTCGTAACGTTGCAAGATTATTGAACGTTATGCAAAGCCACATGTATGTCCAAATTTTGGTGAGTTTTCGTGCATGTTCAAGCCTCCAAATGTAAACTCCTACTGTGAACCGATAAAAATTTCACATTCGATCCAAAATACCCGATTTCCTGTTGGATTTGGAATACGGGTGCAAGAGACTTTTTGGAGCAGTTTTGCATAAGGTATCTACTCCCCAAATTTCCTCGCTCTATGTTGAAAAAACCCAATAGGAAAGGCCTTTTTAAAACTTCTTTCTGTCGCCACTAGTTGGCACTGTAGAGTTGATGCAAATGACCCCTACAAGAACCTTCAGGGTATGACTCTCAACAAACACGGGATGTTTGGCACAGATATGTTGCATATCTGCCGAGTTATGACTGTTCAAAGTTTTTGGCGAGACAAATTGTTGACGGTCATTTTCACTTCCAGTTTGGACCTCTCCGCTTCAACGAAGACTAAATATTTTTCATCAGGCACCTGAACAAATGTCTTGAGGCCCCCCTGAAACAGGTTTGAGGTCAATAGATTTTTTTCCCTTGGAGGAGGAGCCTGCCTCGTAAAGAAGGCCATTTCCTGTTCCCACTAGGGGGCGCCAGGCCTAATGGGTAATATTTCAATGCAGTCGTGTTGAGGCTGGGATATCTCATATACATGCTAGAAATGAAAAAGATTGAACGTTGTATCACGGAGTTTTTAATCATTTTCTGAATTTGGTGTTTTGCCCAAAAATGGCCGACTTTGGGACCACGCCCAGGTCAGACCCTTGAATGAAAACTCACCATTTTGAAAACTTAAGATCTCATATGTCTCCTGAATAGTCTGACCATTTTTGGAGACCATCCAACTATTTCCTTCAGCGACAAGGTCTGAAATGTAAATCGATAAAATTTCACATTTGATCCAAAATTTCCGGCTTCCTGTTGGGTTTGGAATATGGGTGCCAGAGACTTTTTGGAGCAGTTTTGCACACTGTATTGACTCGCCAAATTTCATTGTTCTACGTTGAAAAAACCTAATAGGAGAGGCCTTTTTGAAAATTTCAAGGGGGCGCCACTGAGCGATTTTGTTAAATTTTTTTCGTAGATTATCAAAATTTACGTAAAGTTGCATGTATGTGCAAATTTTGGTGAGTTTTCGTGCATGTTCAGGCCTCCAAATGTAAACTCCAACTGTGAACCGATAAAAATTTCACATTTGATCCAAAATACCCGATTTCCTGTGGAATTTGGAATATGGGTGCAAGAGGCTTTTTTGAACAGTTAGGCATAAGGTATCTACTCCCCAAATTTCATTGCTCTACGTTGAAAACCTGAGAGGAGAGGCCTTTTTGAAAATTTTAAGGGTCAAGGGGGCGCCACTGAGCCATTTTTTGACATTTTTTCAAAACGACGCAAGATTATCGAAATTTACGCAAAGCCGCACGTATGTGCAAATTTTGGTGACTTTTCGTGCATGTTCAGGCCTCCAAATTGGCCATTTTCATTTGCCCTGAAAAAAGAATAATAATAACTAGGCCTGCAAGCAGGACTGAACGGGCCCTCGCAATCTAGCGCAACTCGGACGTCACGCAACTCGGACTGTGTGCAGGTCAGGGTGGTGGCAGATCCTCCTCTCTAATCATCTCATTAGAACCTAACATGCTCGAAAGTCGCCTATTTACATTCCCACACCCAAGAGATAAAAACGCCTATTGGAGAGAGTACTACAAAAAAGGAGCCACTACTGAGCTGTGCAGCCAAGCCCTTATTCAAAACCAAAATTAATCTTCTAACTTGGCCAATTCGACAAAGTGTGCCAAATATTGTGGCTCTATAAGCTGCCTGAGTCTCTGAAAAAAAATATTTCCTTTAAATGGCGAACAAAGGGTCGTCACGGCAACAGACAGAGACACGTGGACATGGGCCGTAAAAAAGTATTTTAATAGGTCTTGAAACTACAATGACCAACATGAAAAGAACTGGACATGTTTTGGAAAAACGAGTGACTTTCTATCGCCACTAGTTGGCGCTGTAGGGTTGATGCAAATGACCCCTACAAGGCCCTTCAGGGTATGACTCTCAACAAGCACGGGAAGTTTGGCGCAGATATCTTGTATATCTGCCGTGTTATGACTGTTCAAAGTTTTTGGAGAGAAAAATTGTTGACAGTCATTTTCACTTTCCTGTTTGGACCCCTCCGCTTCAACGAAACTTCAATATTTTTCATCAGGCACCTGAAGACAGGTCTTAAGGCTTCCCTTTTGCAGGTTTGAGGTAGATTGATTTTTTTCCCTTTAGAGGAGGAGTGTGTCCCGTAAAAAAGGGCATTTCCTGTTCCCACTAGGAGGCGCCAGGCACAAATGGTAAATTTTCAATCCAGTCGTGCTCAGGCTGGTATACCTCACACACATGGCAGATTTAAAATAGATTGAACGTTGTATGAGGGAGTTATCAGTCATTTTCCGAATTCGATGTTTTGGCGAAAAAATGGCCGACTTTGGCACCTCGCCCAGGTCAGGCCCGTGAATGAAAACACACCATTTTGATAACTTAAGATTTCATATGCCTCATGAACAGTCTCGCCAATTTTGAGAATGATCAAACTTATTCCCTAGGTGCCAAGGTGTAAAATGTGCACACTGTAAATCGATAAAAAATTCACATTCAATCCAAAATACCCGATTTCCTGTTGGGTTTGGAATACGCATGCAAGAGACTTTTTGGAGCAGTTTTGTACAAGGTATTGACTCTCCGAATTTCATCCCTCTACGTTGAAAAAACCTAAATGGAGAGGCCTTTTTTAAAATTTCAAGGGGGCGCCAGTGAGCCATTTTGTTACATATTTTCGTAACGTTGCAAGATTATTGAACGTTATGCAAAGCCGCATGTATGTCGAAATTTTTGTGAGTTTTCGTTTATGTTCAAGCCTCCAAATGTAAACTACTGTGAACCGATAAAAATTTCACATTTGATCCAAAATACCCGATTTCCTGTTGGATTTGGAATACGGGTGCAAGAGACTTTTTGGAGCAGTTTTGCATAAGGTATCTACTCCCCAAATTTCCTCGCTCTATGTTGAAAAAACCCAATAGGAAAGGCCTTTTTTAAAACTTCTTTCTGTCGCCACTAGTTGGCACTGTAGAGTTGATGCAAATGACCCCTACAAGAACCTTCAGGGTATGACTCTCAACAAACACGGGAAGTTTGGCGCAGATATGTTGCATATCTGCCGAGTTATGACTGTTCAAAGTTTTTGGCGAGACAAATTGTTGACGGTCATTTTCACTTCCAGTTTGGATCTCTCCGCTTCAACGAAACCTCAATATTTTTTATCAGGCACCTGAACACATGTCTTGAGGCTCCCCTGAAACAGGTTTGAGGTCAATAGATTTTTTTTCCCTTGGAGGAGGATCCTCTCTCGTAAAGAATGCCATTTCCTTTTCCCACTAGGGGGCGCCAGGCCTAATGAGTAATATTTCAATGCAGTTGTGTTCAGGCTGGGATATCTCATATACATGCTAGAAATAAAAAAGATTGAACGTTGTATCACGGAGTTTTTAATCATTTTCTGAATTTGGTATTTTGCCCAAAAATGGCCAACTCTGGGACCACGCCCAGGCCAGACCCTTGGATGAAAACTCACCATTTTGAAAACTTAAGATCTCATATGTCTCCTGAATAGTCTGACCAATTTTGAAGACGATCCAACTATTTTCTTCAGCGACAAGGTCTCAAATGTAAATCGATAAAATTTCGCATTTGATCCAAAATTTCCGACTTCCTGTTGGATTTGGAATATAGGTGCAAGAGACTTTTTGGAGCAGTTTTACACATTGTATTGACTCACCAAATTTCATCATTCTACGTTGAAAAAACCTAATAGGACAGGCCTTTTTGAAAATTTCAAGGGGGCGCCACTGAGCCTTTTTGTTAATTTTTTTCAAAGATTATCAAAATTTACGCAAAGTTGAACATATGTGCACATTTTGGTGAGTTTTCGTGCATGTTCAAGCCTCCAAATGTGAACTCCAACTGTGAACCGAAAAAATTTCAGATTCGATCCAAAATAACCGATTTCCTGTTGGATTTGGAATATGGGTGCAAGAGGCTTTTTTGAGCAGTTAGGCATAAGGTATCTACTCCCCAAATTTCATTGCTCTACGTTGAAAACCTGAGAGGAGAGGCCTTTTTGAAAATTTTAAGGGTCAAGGGGGCGCCACTGAGCCATTTTTTGACATTTTTTCAAAACGACACAAGATTATCGAAATTTACGCGAATCTGCACGTATGTGCAAATTTTGGTGACTTTTCGTGCATGTTCAGGCCTCCAAATTGGCCATTTTCATTTGCCATGAAAAAAGAAGAATAATAATAATCCTTTGCATTACAATAGGGCCTTCGCACGCCTAGTGCTCGGGCCCTAACTAGGCCTACAAGCAGGACTGAACGGGCCCTCGCAATCTAGCGCAACTCGGACGTCACGCAACTCGGACTGTGTGCAGGTCAGGGTGGTGGCAGATCCTCCTCTCTAATCATCTCATTAGAACCTAACATGCTCGAAAGTCGCCTATTTACATTCCCACACCCAAGAGATAAAAACTCCTATTGGAGAGAGTACTACAAAAAAGGAGCCACTACTGAGCTGTGCAGCCAAGCCCTTATTCAAAACCAAAATTAATCTTCTAACTGGGCCAATTCGACCAAGTGTGCCAAATATTGTGGCTCTATAAGCTGCCTGAGTCTCTGAAAAAAAATATTTCCTTTAAATGGCGAACAAAGGGTCGTCACGGCAACAGACAGAGACACGTGGACATTGGCCGTAAATAAGTATTTTAATAGGTCTTGAAACCACAATGACCAACCTGAAAAGAGCTGGACATGTATTGGAAAAACGAGTGACTTTCTATTGCCACTAGTTGGCGCTGTAGGGTTGATGCAAATGACCCCTACAAGGCCCTTCAGGGTATGACTCTCAACAAGCACGGGAAGTTTGGCGCAGATATGTTGTATATCTGCCAAGTTATGACTGTTCAAAGTTTTTGGAGAGAAAAATTGTTAACAGTCATTTTCACTTTCCTGTTTGGACCCTTCCGCTTTAACGAAACTTCAATATTTTTCATCAGGCACCTGAAGACAGGTCTTAAGGCTTCCCTTATGCAGGTTTGAGGTAGATTGATTTTTTCCTTTTAGAGGAGGAGTGTGTCCCGTAAAAAAGGGCATTTCCTGTTCCCACTAGGAGGTGCCAGGCACAAATGGTAAATGTTCAATCCAGTCCTGCTCAGGCTGGTATACCTCACACACATGCCAGATTTAAAATAGATTGAACGTTGTATGAGGGAGTTATCAGTCATTTTCCGAATTTGGTGTTTTGGCGAAAAAATGGCCGACTTTGGCACCCCGCCCAGGTCAGGCCCGTGAATGAAAACACACCATTTTGATAACTTAAGATTTCATATGCCTCATGAACAGTCTCGCCAATTTTGAGAATGATCAAACTAATTCCCTAGGTGCCAAGGTGTAAAATGTGCACACTGTAAATCGATAAAAATTTCACATTCAATCCAAAATACCCGATTTCCTGTTGGGTTTGGAATACGCATGCAAGAGACTTTTTGGAGCAGTTTTGTACAAGGTATCGACTCTCCGAATTTCATCCCTCTACGTTGAAAAAACCTAAATGGAGAGGCCTTTTTGAAAATTTCAAGGGGGCGCCACTGAGCCATTTTGTTACATGTTTTCGTAACTTTGCAAGATTATTGAACGTTATGCAAAGCCGCATGTATGTGCAAATTTTGGTGAGTTTTTATGCATATTCAAGCCTCAAAATGTAAACTCTTACTGTGAACCCATGAAAATTTCACATTCGATCCAAAATACCCGATTTCCTGTTGGATTTGGAATATGGGTGCAAGAGACTTTTTGGAGCAGTTTTGCATAAGGTATCTACTCCCCAAATTTCCTCGCTCTATGTTGAAAAAACCCAATAGGAAGGGCCTTTTTTAAAACTTCTTTCTGTCGCCACTAGTTGGCAGTGTAGAGTTGATGCAAATGACCCCTACAAGAACCTTCAGGGTATGACTCTCAACAAACATGGAAAGTTTGGCGCAGATATGTTGCATATCTGCCGAGTTATTACTGTTCAAAGTTTTTGGCGAGACAAATTGTTGACGGTCATTTTCACTTCCGGTTTGGACCTCTCCGCTTCAACGAAACCTCAATATTTTTCATCAGGCACCTGAACACATGTCTTGAGGCTCCCCTGAAACAGGTTTGAGGTCAATAGATTTTTTTCCCCTTGGAGGAGGAGCCTGTCTCGTAAAGAAGGCCATTTCCTGTTTCCACTAGGGGCGCCAGGCCTAATGGGTAATATTTCAATGCAGTCGTGTTCAGGCTGGGATATCTCATAAACATGCTAAAAATGAAAAAGATTGAACGTTGGATCACGGAGTTTTTAATCATTTTCTGAATTTGGTATTTTGCCTAAAAATGGCCGACTTTGGGACCACGCCCAGGCCAGACCCTTGAATGAAAACACACCATTTTGAAAACTTAAGATCTCATAGGTCTCCTGAATAGTCTGACCAATTTTGAAGACGATCCAACTTTATCCTTCAGCGACAAGGTCTCAAATGTAAATCGATAAAATTTCGCATTTGACCCAAAATTTCCGGCTTCCTGTTGGGTTTGGAATATGGGTGCAAGAGACTTTTTGGAGCAGTTTTGTACAATGTATCGACTCACTAAATTTCATTGTTCTACGTTGAAAAAACCTAATAGGAGAGGCCTTTTTGAAAATTTACAGGGGGCGCCACTGAGCCATTTTGTTAAATTTTTTTGTAGATTATCAAAATTTACGCAAAGTTGAATGTATGTGCAAATTTTGGTGAGTTTTCGTGCATGTTCAAGCCTCCAAACGTAAACTCCAACTGTGAACCGGAAAAATTTCACATTCGATCCAAAATACCCGATTTCCTGTTGGATTTGGAATATGGGTGCAAGAGGCTTTTTTGAACAGTTAGGCATAAGGTATCTACTCCCCAAATTTCATTGCTCTACGTTGAAAACCTGAGAGGAGAGGCCTTTTTGAAAATTTTAAGGGTCAAGGGGGCGCCACTGAGCCATTTTTTGACATTTTTTCAAAACGACGCAAGATTATCGAAATTTACGCGGATCTGCACGTATGTGCAAATTTTGGTGACTTTTCGTGCATGTTCAGGCCTCCAAATTGGCCATTTTCATTTGCCATGAAAAAAGAATAATAATAATAATAATAATAACTAGGCCTGCAAGCAGGACTGAACGGGCCCTCGCAATCTAGCGCAACTCGGACGTCACGCAACTCGGACTGTGTGCAGGTCAGGGTGGTGGCAGATCCTCCTCTCTAATCATCTCATTAGAACCTAACATGCTCGAAAGTCGCCTCTTACATTACCACACCCAAGAGATAAAAACCCCTATTGGAGAGATTACTACAAAAAAGGAGCCACTACTGAGCTGTGCAGCCAAGCCCTTATTCAAAACCAAAATTAATCTTCTAACTGGGCCAATTTGACCAAGTGTGCCAAATATTGTGGCTCTATAAGCTGCCTGACTCTCTGGAAAAAAATATTTCCTTTAAATGGCGAACAAAGGGTCGTCATGGCAACAGACAGACACGTGGACATGGGCCGTAAATAAGTATTTTAATAGGTCTTGAAACTACAATGACCAAACTGAAAAGAACTGGATATGTATTGGAAAAACGAGTGACTTTCTATTGCCACTAGTTGGCGCTGTAGGGTTGATGCAAATGACCCCTACAAGGCACTTCAGGGTATGACTCTCAACAAGCACGGGAAGTTTGTCGCAGATATGTTGTATATCTGCCGAGTTATGACTGTTCAAAGTTTTTAGCGAGACAAATTGTTGACGGTCATTTTCACTTTCCTGTTTGGACCCCTCCGCTTCAACGAAACCTCAATATTTTTCATCAGGCACCTGAACACAGGTCTTAAGGCTTCCCTTATACAGGTTTGAGGTAGATTGTTTTTTTCCCTTTAGAGGAGGTGTGTGTCCCGTAAAAAAAGGGCTTTTCCTGTTCCCACTAGGAGGCGCCAGGCACAAATGGTAAATTCTCAATCCAGTCCTGCTCAGGCAGGTATACCTCACACACATGCCAGATTTAAAATAGATTGAACGTTGTATGAGGGAGTTATCAGTCATTTTCTGAATTTGGTGTTTTGGCGAAAAAATGGCCGACTTTGGCACCCCGCCCAGCTCAGGCCCGTGAATGAAAACACACCATTTTGATAACTTAAGATTTCATATGCCTCATGAACAGTCTCGCCAATTTTGAGAATGATCAAACTAATTCCCTAGGTGCCAAGGTGTAAAATGTGCACACTGTAAATCGATAAAAATTTCACATTCAATCCAAAATACCCGATTTCCTGTTGGGTTTGGAATACGCATGCAAGAGACTTTTTGGAGCAGTTTTGTACAAGGTATCGACTCTCCGAATTTCATCCCTCTACGTTGAAAAAACCTAAATGGAGAGGCCTTTTTGAAAATTTCAAGGGGGCGCCACTGAGCCATTTTGTTACATGTTTTCGTAACGTTGCAAGATTATCGAACGTTATGCAAAGCCGCATGTATGTCCAAATTTTTGTGAGTTTTCGTGCATGTTCAAGCCTCCAAATGTAAACTCCTACTGTGAACCGATAAAAATTTCACATTCGATCCAAAATACCCGATTTCCTGTTGGATTTGGAATACGGGTGCAAGAGACTTTTTGGAGCAGTTTTGCACAAGGTATCGACTCCCCAAATTTCATCACTCTCTGTTAAAAAAACCTAATAGGAAACGCCTTTTTGAAAAATTCAAGGGGGCGCCACTGAGGCATTTTGCTACATTTTTTCGTAACATTGCAAGATTATCGAACGTTATCTAAAGCCGCATGTATGTGCAAATTTGTACAAGTTTTTGTGCATATTCAAGCCTCCAAATGTAAACTCCTACTGTGAACCCATGAAAATTTCACATTCGATCCAAAATACCCGATTTCCTGTTGGATTTGGAATATGGGTGCAAGAGACTTTTTGGAGCAGTTTTGCATAAGGTATCTACTCCCCAAATTTCCTTGCTCTATGTTGAAAAAACCCAATAGGAAAGGCCTTTTTTAAAACTTCTTTCTGTCGCCACTAGTTGGCACTGTAGAGTTGATGCAAATGACCCCTACAAGAACCTTCAGGGTATGACTCTCAACAAACACGGGAAGTTTGGCGCAGATATGTTGTATATCTGCCGAGTTATGACTGTTCAAAGTTTTTTGCGTGACAAATTGTTGACGTTCATTTTCACTTTCCTGTTTGGACCCCTCCGCCTCAACGAAACCTCAATATTTTTCATCAGGCACCTGAACACAGGTCTTAAGGCTCCCCTGATGCAGGTTTGAGGTCAACAGATTTTTTTCCCTTGGAGGAGGAACCTGTCTCGTAAAAAAAGGCATTTCCTGTTCTCACTAGGGGGCGCTAGACCTAATGGGTAATATTTCAATGCACTCGTGTTAAGGGTGGGATACCACACATACATGCCAAATATGAAAAAGATTGAACGTTGTGTCAAGGAACTATAAGTCATTTACTGAATTTGTCATTTTGCCGAAAAAATGGTCGACTTTGGCACCACGCCCAGGTCAGACCCGTAAATGAAAACGCACCATTTTCAAAACTTAAGATTTCATATGTCTCCTGAACAGTCTCACCAATTTTGAAGATGATCCAACTAACTCCCTCGGCGAAAAGGTCTCAAATGTGCACCCTGTAAATCGATAAAAATTTCATATTTGATCCAAAATAACCGATTTCCTGTTGGGTTTGGAATATGCGTGTAAATGCTTTTTTGGAGCGGTTTTGGACAAGGTATAGACCCCCCAAATTTCATTGCTCTACGCTGACAGACCCTAATGTTATAGGCCAATTTTAAAATTTCAAGGGGGCGCCACTGAGCCATTTTGTTATATTTTTTTGCAACGTTGCAAAATTATCGAAATTTACAATTTTCCGGACGTATGTGCAAATTTTGGTGACTTTTCGTGCATGTTCAGGCCTCCAAATTGGCCGTTTTCATTTGCCCTGAAAAAAAAAAAAAAAAATAAAATAAAAAAAAAAATAATCCTTTGCAAAACAATAGGGCCTTCGCACGCTTAGTGCTCGGGCCCTAACTAGGCCTGCAAGCAGGACTGAACGGGCCCTCGCAATCTAGCGCAACTCGGACGTCACGCAACTCGGACTGTGTGCAGGTCAGGGTGGTGGCAGATCCTCCTCTCTAATCATCTCATTAGAACCTAACATGCTCGAAAGTCGCCTATTTACATTCCCACACCCAAGAGATAAAAACCCCTATTGGAGAGAGTACTACAAAAAAGGAGCCACTACTGAGCTGTGCAGCCAAGCCCTTATTCAAAACCAAAATTAATCTTCTAACTGGGCCAATTCGACCAAGTGTGCCAACTATTGTGGCTCTATAAGCTCCCTGAGTCTCTGAAAAAAAATATTTCCTTTAAATGGCGAACAAAGGGTCGTCACGGCAACAGACAGAGACACGTGGACATGGGCCGTAAAAAAGTTTTTTTAATAGGTCTTGAAACTACAATGACCAACATGAAAAGAACTGGACATGTTTTGCAAAAACGAGTGACTTTCTATCGCCACTAGTTGGCGCTGTAGGGTTGATGCAAATGACCCCTACAAGGCCCTTCAGGGTATGACTCTCAACAAGCACGGGAAGTTTGGCGCAGATATGTTGTATATCTGCCGAGTTATGACTGTTCAAAGTTTTTGGAGAGAAAAATTGTTGACAGTCATTTTCACTTTCCTGTTTGGACCCCTCCGCTTCAACGAAAATTCAATATTTTTCATCAGGCACCTGAAGACAGGTCTTAAGGTTTCCCTTATGCAGGTTTGAGGTAGATTGATTTTTTCCCTTTAGAGGAGGAGTGTGTCCCGTAAAAAAGGGCATTTCCTGTTCCCACTAGGAGGCGCCAGGCACAAATGGTAAATTTTCAATCCAGTCCTGCTCAGGCTGGTATACCTCACACACATGCCAGATTTAAAATAGATTGAACGTTGTATGAGGGAGTTATCAGTCATTTTCCGAATTCGGTGTTTTGGCGAAAAAATGGAAGAATTTGGCGCCCCGCCCAGGTCAGGCCCGTGAATGAAAACACACCATTTTTATAACTTAAGATTTCATATGCCTCATGAACAGTCTCACCAATTTTGAGAATGATCAAACTAATTCCCTAGGTGCCAAGGTGTAAAATGTGCACACTGTAAATCGATAAAAAGTTCACATTCAATCCAAAATACCCGATTTCCTGTAGGATTTGGAATGTGTGTGCAAGAGACTTTTTGGAGCAGTTTTGCACAAAGTTTTGACTCTCCAAATTTCATCACTCTATGTTAGAAAAACCTAAATGGAGAGGCCTTTTTGAAAATTTCAAGGGGGCGCCACTGAGCCATTTTGTTACATGTTTTCGTAACGTTGCAAGATTATCGAACGTTATCCAAAGCCGCATGTATGTGCAAATTTTGGTGAGTTTTTATGCATATTCAAGCCTCCAAATGTAAACTCTTACTGTGAACCCATGAAAATTTCACATTCGATCCAAAATACCCGATTTCCTGTTGGATTTGGAATATGGGTGCAAGAGACTTTTTGGAGCAGTGTTGCATAAGGTATCTACTCCCCAAATTTCCTTGCTCTATGTTGAAAAAACCCAATAGGAAAGGCCTTTTTTAAAACTTCTTTCTGTCGCCACTAGTTGGCACTGTAGAGTTGATGCAAATGACCCCTACAAGAACCTTCAGGGTATGACTCTCAACAAACACGGAAAGTTTGGCGCAGATATGTTGCATATCTGCCGAGTTATGACTGTTCAAAATTTTTGGCGAGACAAATTGTTGACGGTCATTTTCACTTGCAGTTTGGACCTCTCCGCTTCAACGAAACCTCAATATTTTTCATCAGGGACCTGAACACATGTCTTGAGGCTCCCCTGAAACAGGTTTGAGGTCAATAGATTTTTTTCCCTTGGAGGAGGAGCCTGTCTCGTAAAGAAGGCCATTTCCTGTTCCCACTAGGGGGCGCCAGGCCTAATAGGTAATATTTCAAAGCAGTCGTGTTCAGGCTGGGATATCTCATATACATGCTAGAAATGAAAAAGATTGAACGTTGTATCACAGAGTTTTTAATCATTTTCTGAATTTGGTATTTTGCCCAAAAATGGCCGACTTTGGGACCACGCCCAGGCCAGACCCTTGAATGAAAACACACCATTTTGAAAACTTAAGATCTCATAGGTCTCCTGAATAGTCTGACCAATTTTGAAGACGATCCAACTTTATCCTTCAGCGACAAGGTCTCAAATGTAAATCGATAAAATTTCGCATTTGACCCAAAATTTCCGGCTTCCTGTTGGGTTTGGAATATGGGTGCAAGAGACTTTTTGGAGCAGTTTTGCACAATGTATCGACTCGCCAAATTTCATCGTTCTACGTTGAAAAAACCTAATAGGAAAGGCCTTTTTGAAAATTTCAAGGGGGCGCCACTGAGCCATTTTGTTAATTTTTTTTTGTAGATTATCAAAATTTACGCAAAGTTGCATGTATGTGCAAATTTTGGTGAGTTTTCGTGCATGTTCAGGCCTCCAAATGTAAACTCCAACTGTGAACCGATAAAAATTTCACATTTGATCCAAAATATCCGATTTCCTGTTGGATTTGGAATATGGGTGCAAGAGGCTTTTTTGAACAGTTAGGCATAAGGTATCTACTCCCCAAATTTCATTGCTCTACGTTGAAAACCTGAGAGGAGAGGCCTTTTTGAAAATTTTAAGGGTCAAGGGGGCGCCACTGAGCCATTTTTTGACATTTTTTCAAAACGACACAAGATTATCGAAATTTACGCAAAGCCGCACGTATGTGCAAATTTTGGTGACTTTTCGTGCATGTTCAGGCCTCCAAATTGGCCATTTTCATTTGCCCTGAAAAAAGAATAATAATAATAATAATAATAATAAAAAAAAAAAAAAAAAAAATAATAATAATAATAATAATAATCCTTTGCAAAACAATAGGGCCTTCGCACGCTCAGTGCTCGGGCCCTAATAATAATCCTTTGCATTACAATAGGGCCTTCGCACGCCTAGTGCTCGGGCCCTAATAATCCTTTGCAAAACAATAGGGCCTTCGCACGTCTAGTGCTCGGGCCCTAACTAGCCCTGCAAGCAGGACTGAACGGGCCCTCGCATATGGCGCAACTCGGACGTCAAACAAAGTCGGAGGGCAGGCAGGTCGGGGCGGTGGCAGTCGACAACAGACAGATATGCAGGCAGATATATTGCATGTCTGAATGTTCAGAATTAGTGGGGAGAGAAAATGGCGACGGTCATTATGACTTTCCTATTGGACCCCTCTGCTTTAACAAAACAAAATTGTTTATTAGGCACCTGAACACGTTTATTATGACTTTCCTTATGGACCCCTCTGCTTTAACGAAACAAAATTGTTGATCAGGCACCTGAACACATGTCTTAAGGCTTGCCTGATTCAGGTTTGAGGTCAATTGATTTTTGTCCCTGAGAAGCAGGAGCCTTTCTCTTTAATTAAAAGGGTGTTTCCTGTTCCCACTAGGGGGCGCCAGGCGTAATGGGTAATATTTCAATAAAGTCATGTGCAGGCTGAAATACTTCACATTCATGCCAAATATGAAAAAGATTGCACCTTCAATCAGGAAGTTATTACCGTATTTTTGGGACTACAAGTCGCACCTGAGTATAAGTCGCACAAGCCGTAAAATGCCCAACAAAGAGAAAAAAAACATATAAGTCTTACCGGAGTATAAGTCGCATTTTTGGGGGAAATTTACCAGATAAAATCCAACACGTAGAACAGCTATGTCATCTTGAAAGGCAATTGAATATAAAAATACAATAGAGAACAACATGCTGAATAAATGTGCAGTGTACAGTGCATAAACAACGAAATGCGAATATACTGTCCTCACCAGGACGCTACCGCTCGGTCCTGGCTATATACAGCGAACTCCAAAAAGACAATGCTGGACGTCCACATAATTTGTTGAATCGATTTGGTCCTCGATAGCAAACAGGTTCACATCAACTTAAATAAATGATAATTAGGTACTATTACAGCAATAACGTAACAGATTAGCATGCGTTCGCTCGCATTAGCACACCATTCAAACAACCACACAACTGGCTGTAAGTGTCCGCTCACGGGTGGAAAACACACAACAACAACAGAAAAGATGATACACGCAGGCGTTGCCTCTGTAGAGATATTTTAAAAGCATAAACAATGAACGTAGGTTCGCAGCCGTCTTTCCCTCTCGCTAACTCGCTCGCTCACTCACTCACTCACTCACTCACTCACTCACTCACTCACTCACTCACTCACTCACTCACTCACTCACTCACTCACTCACTCACTCACTCACTCACTCACTCACTCACTCACTCAGAGCTACGTAGCTGTCTGTCTTCTTCTGGTGTGCGAGCGCTCTTCTTCACGTAAACAAGTGCGAGTGCGCTCCCAGGTGGGCGTAAAAGCGCCACAAACTAAATGCATCCATTTCAATATAAAAAAGTCAATTATACAATTGAACATACATTGCCAAAGGCAGAACGCGAACGTGGCCATAGCTATTAAGAGTTATTCAGATAACTATAGCATGCTAACAAGTTTACAAAACCATTAGTCCAAAACACCAAAATAACATGGGAAATTTTATCATAATGTGTTAATAATTTCACACATAAGTCGCTGCTGAGTATAAGTCGCACCCCAAACCAAAATATGAAAACAACCGCGACTTATAGTCCGAAAAATACAGTAGTCATTTACTGAATTGTATTGTCAAAAATAAGACACATTTGCTCCCCTGCCCAGGAAAGGGTCGTGAATGAAATGTCACCATTTTGATAACCTAACATCTCATATGTGTCATGAACAGTCTGACCAATTTTGAGGAGCATTCAACTTACTGCCTCGGCGTAATGGTCTCAAACGTGCACGCAGGTTTTGGACAAAAAATGCCATGTTCTGCAAGATTCAATCCATAATACCTGATTTCCTGTTGGGTTTGGAATATGGGTGCAAGAGATTTTTTGGAGCAGTTTTGCACAACGTATCCACTCCCCAAATTTCATCACTCTACGTCGAAAAAAACTAATAGGACAGGCCTTTTTTAAAAATTGAAGGGGGCGCCACTGAGCCATTTTATTACATCTTTTGGCAATGTTGCTAAATTCATGAAATTTACATGAAGCCGCATGTATGTGCACATTTTGGTGAGTTTTCGAGCATGTTCAGACCTTGAAATTGGCCATTTTGAGACAAAAGGCCGAGGGTCTTTTCACTTTCCTGTTTGGGTACTGCTACATCAACGAAAACTCAATATTTTTCATCAGATACCTAAAGACATGTCTTAAGGCTCCCCTGATGCAGGTTTGAGGTCAATTGATGTTTTTCACCAGGAGGAGGAGCCTTTCTCGTAAAAAAGGGTGTTTCCTCTTCCCACAAGGGGGCGCCAGGCCTAATGGAAAATATTTCAATGCAGTCGTGTTCAGGTTAAGACACCTTACATGCATGCCAAATATGAAAAAGATTGGACCTTGTATCAGGAAGTTATTAATCATTTACTGAAATTGGCGCGTTGCCAAAAAAACACCCGACTTTGGTACCCCGCCCAGGTCAGGCCCGTAGACGAAAACTCACCATTTTCACAACTTAGTATCTCATATGTCTCATGAAGACGTACACCAATTTTCAGAAAGATCCAACGTACTGGCTCAGCGCAATGGTCTGAAACGTGCATGCTAGTTTTCGCCCAAAATGCAATGTTTTTCAACATTCAATCCAAAATATCCCATTTCCTGTTAGGTTTGGAATATGGGTGCTGCAGACTTTTTGAAGCGTTTCTGGACAACGTATCCACTCCCCAAATTTCATCGCTCTACGTTGAAAAACATCAAAGCAAAGGGCATTTTTAAAATTTAGAGGGGGCGCCACTGAGCCATTTTTTGATTTTTTTATTAAACGTTGCTAAATTTTCAAAATTTTCGCGAAGCCGGATGTATGTGCAAATTTTGGTGAGTTTTTGGGCATGTTCAGGCCTCCAAATTGGCCATTTTCATTTGCCATGAAAAAAAAAAAATAATAATAATAATCCTTCGAAGAACAATAGGGCCTCGCACGCTGAGAGTGCTCGGGCCCTAACTAGGCCTGCAAGCAGGACTGAACGGGCCCTCGCAATCTAGCGCAACTCGGACGTCACGCAACTCGGACTGTGTGCAGGTCAGGGTGGTGGCAGATCCTCCTCTCTAATCATCTCATTAGAACCTAACATGCTCGAAAGTCGCCTATTTACATTCCCACACCCAAGAGATAAAAACCCCTATTGGAGAGAGTACTACAAAAAAGGAGCCACTACTGAGCTGTGCAGCCAAGCCCTTATTCAAAACCAAAATTAATCTTCTAACTGGGCCAATTCGACCAAGTGTGCCAAATATTGTGGCACTATAAGCTGCCTGAGTCTCTGAAAAAAAATATTTCCTTTAAATGGCGAATAAAGGGTCATAACGGCAACAGACAGAGACACGTGGACATGGGCCGTAAATAAGTATTACAATAGGTCTTCAAACTACAATGACCAACCTGAGAAGAACTGGACATGTATTGGAAAAACGAGTGACTTTCTATTGCCACTAGTTGGCGCTGTAGGGTTGATGCAAATGACCCCTACAAGGCCCTTCAGGGTATGACTCTCAACAAGCACGGGAAGTTTGGCGCAGATATGGTGTATATCTGGCGAGTTATGACTGTTCAAAGTTTTTGGAGAGAAAAATTGTTGACAGTCATTTTCACTTTCCTGTTTGGACCCCTCCGCTTGAACGAAACTTCAATATTTTTCATCAGGCACCTGAAGACAGGTCTTAAGGCTTCCCTTATGCAGGTTTGAGGTAGATTGATTTTTTTCCCTTTAGAGGAGGAGTGTGTCCCGTAAAAAAGGGCATTTCCTGTTCCCACTAGGGGGCGCCATGCCTAATGGGTAATATTTCAATCCAGTCCTGCTCAGGCTGGTATACCTCACACACATGCCAGATTTAAAATAGATTGAACGTTGTATGAGGGAGTTATCAGTCATTTTCCGAATTCGGTGTTTTGGCGAAAAAATGGCCGACTTTGGAACCCCGCCCATGTCAGGCCCGTGAATGAAAACACACCATTTTGATAACTTAAGATTTCATATGCCTCATGAACAGTCTCGCCAATTTTGAGAATGATCAAACTAATTCCCTAGGTGCCAAGGTGTAAAATGTGCACACTGTAAATCGATAAAAATTTCACATTCAATCCAAAATACCCGATTTCCTGTTGGGTTTGGAATACGCATGCAAGAGACTTTTTGGAGCAGTTTTTTTACAAGGTATCGACTCTCCGAATTTCATCCCTCTACGTTGAAAAAAACTAAATGGAGAGGCCTTTTTGAAAATTTCAAGGGGGCGCCACTGAGCCATTTTGTTACATGTTTTCGTAACGTTGCAAGATTATTGAACGTTATGCAAAGCCGCATGTATGTCCAAAGTTTTGTGAGTTTTCATGCATGTTCAAGCCTCCAAATGTAAACTCCTTCTGTGAACCGATAAAAATTTCACATTCGATCCAAAATACCCGATTTCCTGTTGGATTTGGAATACGGGTGCAAGAGACTTTTTGGAGCAGTTTTGCATAAGGTATCTACTCCCCAAATTTCCTCACTCTATGTTGAAAAAACCCAATAGGAAAGGCCTTTTTTAAAACTTCTTTCTGTCGCCACTAGTTGGCACTGTAGAGTTGATGCAAATGACCCCTACACGAACCTTCAGGGTAGGACTCTCAACAAACACGGGAAGTTTGGCGCAGATATGTTGTATATCTACCGAGTTATGACTGTTCAAAGTTTTTGGCGAGACAAATTGTTGACGGTCATTTTCACTTACAGTTTGGACCTCTCCGCTTCTACAAAACCTCAATATTTTTCATTAGGCACCTGAACACATGTCTTGAGGCTCCCCTGAAACAGGTTTGAGGTCAATAGATTTTTTTCCCCTTGGAGGAGGAGCCTGTCTCGTAAAGAAGGCCATTTCCTGTTTCCACTAGGGGCGCCAGGCCTAATGGGTAATATTTCAATGCAGTCGTGTTCAGGCTGGGATATCTCATAAACATGCTAGAAATGAAAAAGATTGAACGTTGTATCACGGAGTTTTTAATCATTTTCTGAATTTGGTATTTTGACCAAAAATGGCCGACTTTGGGACCACGCCCAGGCCAGACCCTTGAATGAAAACACACCATTTTGAAAACTTAAGATCTCATAGGTCTCCTGAATAGTCTGACCAATTTTGAAGACGATCCAACTTTATCCTTCAGCGACAAGGTCTCAAATGTAAATCGATAAAATTTCACATTTGACCCAAAATTTCCGGCTTCCTGTTGGGTTTGGAATATGGGTGCAAGAGACTTTTTGGAGCAGTTTTGTACAATGTATCGACTCACTAAATTTCATTGTTCTACGTTGAAAAAACCTAATAGGAGAGGCCTTTTTGAAAATTTCAAGGGGGCGCGACTGAGCCATTTTGTTAAATTTTTTTGTAGATTATCAAAATTTACGCAAAGTTGAATGTATGTGCAAATTTTGGTGAGTTTTCGTGCATGTTCAAGCCTCCAAACGTAAACTTCAACTGTGAACCGAAAAAATTTCACATTCGATCCAAAATACCCGATTTCCTGTTGGATTTGGAATATGGGTGCAAGAGGCTTTTTTGAACAGTTAGGCATAAGGTATCTACTCCCCAAATTTCATTGCTCTACGTTGAAAACCTGAGAGGAGAGGCCTTTTTGAAAATTTTAAGGGTCAAGGGGGCGCCACTGAGCCATTTTTTGACATTTTTTCAAAACGACGCAAGATTATCTAAATTTACGCGAATCTGCACGTATGTGCAAATTTTGGTGACTTTTCGTGCATGTTCAGGCCTCCAAATTGGCCATTTTCATTTGCCATGAAAAAAGAATAATAATAACTAGGCCTGCAAGCAGGACTGAACGGGCCCTCGCAATCTAGCGCAACTCGGACGTCACGCAACTCGGACTGTGTGCAGGTCAGGGTGGTGGCAGATCCTCCTCTCTAATCATCTCATTAGAACCTAACATGCTCGAAAGTCGCCTCTTACATTACCACACCCAAGAGATAAAAACCCCTATTGGAGAGAGTACTACAAAAAAGGAGCCACTACTGAGCTGTGCAGCCAAGCCCTTATTCAAAACCAAAATTAATCTTCTAACTGGGCCAATTCGACCAAGTGTGCCAAATATTGTGGCTCTATAAGCTGCCTGACTCTCTGGAAAAAAAATATTTCCTTTAAATGGCGAACAAAGGGTCGTCACGGCAACAGACAGAGACACGTGGACATGGGCCGTAAATAAGTATTTTAATAGGTCTTGAAACTACAATGACCAACCTGAAAAGAGCTGGACATGTATTGGAAAAACGAGTGACTTTCTATTGCCACTAGTTGGCGCTGTAGGGTTGATGCAAATGACCCCTACAAGGCCCTTCAGGGTATGACTCTCAACAAGCACGGGAAGTTTGGCGCAGATATGTTGTATATCTGCCGAGTTATGACTGTTCAAAGTTTTTGGAGAGAAAAATTGTTAACAGTCATTTTCACTTTCCTGTTTGGACCCTTCCGCTTCAACGAAACTTCAATATTTTTCATCAGGCACCTGAAGACAGGTCTTAAGGCTTCCATTATGCAGGTTTGAGGTAGATTGATTTTTTCCTTTTAGAGGAGGAGTGTGTCCCGTAAAAAAGGGCATTTCCTGTTCCCACTAGGAGGCGCCAGGCACAAATGGTAAATGTTCAATCCAGTCCTGCTCAGGCTGGTATACCTCACACACATGCCAGATTTAAAATAGATTGAACGTTGTATGAGGGAGTTATCAGTCATTTTCCGAATTTGGTGTTTTGGCGAAAAAATGGCCGACTTTGGCACCCCGCCCAGGTCAGGCCCGTGAATGAAAACACACCATTTTGATAACTTAAGATTTCATATGCCTCATGAACAGTCTCGCCAATTTTGAGAATGATCAAACTAATTCCCTAGGTGCCAAGGTGTAAAATGTGCACACTGTAAATCGATAAAAATTTCACATTCAATCCAAAATACCCGATTTCCTGTTGGGTTTGGAATACGCATGCAAGAGACTTTTTTGAGCAGTTTTGTACAAGGTATCGACTCTCCGAATTTCATCCCTCTACGTTGAAAAAACCTAAATGGAGAGGCCTTTTTGAAAATTTCAAGGGGGCGCCACTGAGCCATTTTGTTACATGTTTTCGTAACGTTGCAAGATTATTGAACGTTATGCAAAGCCGCATGTATGTGCAAATTTTGGTGAGTTTTTATGCATATTCAAGCCTCAAAATGTAAACTCTTACTGTGAACCCAAGAAAATTTCACATTCGATCCAAAATACCCGATTTCCTGTTGGATTTGGAATATGGGTGCAAGAGACTTTTTGGAGCAGTTTTGCATAAGGTATCTACTCCCCAAATTTCCTCGCTCTATGTTGAAAAAACCCAATAGGAAAGGCCTTTTTTAAAACTTCTTTCTGTCGCCACTAGTTGGCACTGTAGAGTTGATGCAAATGACCCCTACAAGAACCTTCAGGGTATGACTCTCAACAAACACGGAAAGTTTGGCGCAGATATGTTGCATATCTGCCGAGTTATGACTGTTCAAAGTTTTTGGCGAGACAAATTGTTGACGGTCATTTTCACTTCCAGTTTGGACCTCTCCGCTTCAACGAAACCTCAATATTTTTCATCAGGCACCTGAACACATGTCTTGAGGCTCCCCTGAAACAGGTTTGAGGTCAATAGATTTTTTTCCCTTGGAGGAGGAGCCTGTCTCGTAAAGAAGGCCATTTCCTGTTTCCACTAGGGGCGCCACGCCTAATGGGTAATATTTCAATGCAGTCGTGTTCAGGCTGGGATATCTCATAAACATGCTAAAAATGAAAAAGATTGAACGTTGGATCACAGAGTTTTTAATCATTTTCTGAATTTGGTATTTTGCCTAAAAATGGCCGACTTTGGGACCACGCCCAGGCCAGACCCTTGAATGAAAACACACCATTTTGAAAACTTAAGATCTCATAGGTCTCCTGAATAGTCTGACCAATTTTGAAGACGATCCAACTTTATCCTTCAGCGACAAGGTCTCAAATGTAAATCGATAAAATTTCGCATTTGACCCAAAATTTCTGGCTTCCTGTTGGGTTTGGAATATGGGTGCAAGAGACTTTTTGGAGCAGTTTTGTACAATGTATCGACTCACTAAATTTCATTGTTCTACGTTGAAAAAACCTAATAGGAGAGGCCTTTTTGAAAATTTCAAGGGGGCGCCACTGAGCCATTTTGTTAATTTTTTTGTAGATTATCAAAATTTACGCAAAGTTGAATGTATGTGCAAATTTTGGTGAGTTTTCGTGCATGTTCAAGCCTCCAAACGTAAACTCCAACTGTGAACCGAAAAAATTTCACATTCGATCCAAAATACCCGATTTCCTGTCGAATTTGGAATATGGGTGCAAGAGGCTTTTTTGAACAGTTAGGCATAAGGTATCTACTCCCCAAATTTCATCGCTCTACGTTGAAAACCTGAGAGGAGAGGCCTTTTTGAAAATTTTAAGGGTCAAGGGGGCGCCACTGAGCCATTTTTTGAAATTTTTTCAAAACGACGCAAGATTATCAAATTTTACGCGAATCTGCACGTATGTGCAAATTTTGGTGACTTTTCGTGCATGTTCAGGCCTCCAAATTGGCCATTTTCATTTGCCATGAAAAAAGAATAATAATAATAATAATAATAATAATAATAACTAGGCCTGCAAGCAGGACTGAACGGGCCCTCGCAATCTAGCGCAACTCGGACGTCACGCAACTCGGACTGTGTGCAGGTCAGGGTGGTGGCAGATCCTCCTCTCTAATCATCTCATTAGAACCTAACATGCTCGAAAGTCGCCTATTTACATTCCCACACCCAAGAGATAAACACCCCTATTGGAGAGAGTACTACAAAAAAGGAGCCACTACTGAGCTGTGCAGCCAAGCCCTTATTCAAAACCAAAATTAATCTTCTAACTGGGCCAATTCGACCAAGTGTGCCAACTATTGTGGCTCTATAAGCTCCCTGAGTCTCTGAAAAAAAATATTTCCTTTAAATGGCGAACAAAGGGTCGTCACGGCAACAGACAGAGACACGTGGACATGGGCCGTAAAAAAGTATTTTAATAGGTCTTGAAACTACAATGACCAACATGAAAAGAACTGGACATGTTTTGGAAAAACGAGTGACTTTCTATCGCCACTAGTTGGCGCTGTAGGGTTGATGCAAATGACCCCTACAAGGCCCTTCAGGGTATGACTCTCAACAAGCACGGGAAGTTTGGCGCAGATATCTTGTATATCTGCCGAGTTATGACTGTTTAAAGTTTTTGGAGAGAAAAATTGTTGACAGTCATTTTCACTTTCCTGTTTGGACCCCTCCGCTTCAACGAAACTTCAATATTTTTCATCAGGCACCTGAAGACAGGTCTTAAGGTTTCCCTTATGCAGGTTTGAGGTAGATTGATTTTTTCCCTTTAGAGGAGGAGTGTGTCCCGTAAAAAAGGGCATTTCCTGTTCCCACTAGGAGGCGCCAGGCACAAATGGTAAATTTTCAATCCAGTCCTGCTCAGGCTGGTATACCTCACACACATGCCAGATTTAAAATAGATTGAACGTTGTATGAGGGAGTTATCAGTCATTTTCCGAATTCGGTGTTTTGGCGAAAAAATGGAAGAATTTGGCGCCCCGCCCAGGTCAGGCCCATGAATGAAAACACACCATTTTTATAACTTAAGATTTCATATGCCTCATGAACAGTCTCACCAATTTTGAGAATGATCAAACTAATTCCCTAGGTGCCAAGGTGTAAAATGTGCACACTGTAAATCGATAAAAAGTTCACATTCAATCCAAAATACCCGATTTCCTGTAGGATTTGGAATGTGTGTGCAAGAGACTTTTTGGAGCAGTTTTGCACAAAGTTTTGACTCTCCAAATTTCATCACTCTATGTTAGAAAAACCTAAATGGAGAGACCTTTTTGAAAATTTCAAGGGGGCGCCACTGAGCCATTTTGTTAAATTTTTTCGTAACGTTGCAAGATTATCGAACGTTATCCAAAGCCGCATGTATGTGCAAATTTTGGTGAGTTTTTATGCATGTTCAAGCCTCCAAATGTAAACTCCTACTGTGAACCGATAAAAATTTCACATTCGATCAAAAATACCCGATTTCCTGTTGGATTTGGAATACGGGTGCAAGAGACTTTTTGGAGCAGTTTTGCACAAGGTATCGACTCCCCAAATTTCATCACTCTCTGTTAAAAAAACCTAATAGGAAACGCCTTTTTGAAAAATTCAAGGGGGCGCCACTGAGGCATTTTGCTACATTTTTTTCGTAACATTGCAAGATTATCGAACGTTATCTAAAGCCGCATGTATGTGCAAATTTTTACGAGTTTTTGTGAATATTCAAGCCTCCAAATGTAAACTCCTACTGTGAACCCATGAAAATTTCACATTCGATCCAAAATACCCGATTTCCTGTTGGATTTGGAATATGGGTGCAAGAGACTTTTTGGAGCAGTTTTGCATAAGGTATCTACTCCCCAAATTTCCTTGCTCTATGTTGAAAAAACCCAATAGGAAAGGCCTTTTTTAAAACTTCTTTCTGTCGCCACTAGTTGGCACTGTAGAGTTGATGCAAATGACCCCTACAAGAACCTTCAGGGTATGACTCTCAACAAACACGGGAAGTTTGGCGCAGATATGTTGTATATCTGCCGAGTTATGACTGTTCAAAGTTTTTTGCGTGACAAATTGTTGAAGTTCATTTTCACTTTCCTGTTTGGACCCCTCCGCCTCAACGAAACCTCAATATTTTTCATCAGGCATCTGAACACAGGTCTTAAGGCTCCCCTGATGCAGGTTTGAGGTCAACAGATTTTTTTCCCTTGGAGGAGGAACCTGTCTCGTAAAAAAAGGCATTTCCTGTTCTCACTAGGGGGCGCTAGACCTAATGGGTAATATTTCAATGCACTCGTGTTAAGGGTGGGATACCGCATATACATGGCAGATATGAAAAAGATTGAAAGTTGTGTCAAGGAATTATTAGCCATTTACTGAATTCGGTGTTTTGCCGAAAAAATGGCCGACTTTGGCACCACGCCCAGGTCAGACCCGTGAATGAAAACACACCATTTTAGAAACTTAAGATCTCATATGTCTCCTGAACAGTCTCACCAATTTTGAAGATGATCCAACTAACTCCCTCGGCGAAAAGGTCTCAAATGTGCACCCTGTAAATCGATAAAAATTTCATATTTGATCCAAAATAACCGATTTCCTGTTGGGTTTGGAATATGCGTGTAAATGCTTTTTTGGAGCGGTTTTGGACAAGGTATAGACCCCCCAAATTTCATTGCTCTACGCTGACAGACCCTAATGTTATAGGCCAATTTTAAAATTTCAAGGGGGCGCCACTGAGCCATTTTGTTATATTTTTTTGCAACGTTGCAAAATTATCGAAATTTACAATTTTCCGGACGTATGTGCAAATTTCGGTGACTTTTCGTGCATGTTCAGGCCTCCAAATTGGCCGTTTTCATTTGCCCTGAAAAAAAAAAAAAAAAAAAAAATAAAATAAAATAATCCTTTGCAAAACAATAGGGCCTTCGCACGCTTAGTGCTCGGGCCCTAATAATAATAATAAAAATCCTTTGCATTACAATAGGGCCTTCGCACGCCTAGTGCTCGGGCCCTAATAACTAGGCCTGCAAGCAGGACTGAACGGGCCCTCGCAATCTAGCGCAACTCGGACGTCACGCAACTCGGACTGTGTGCAGGTCAGGGTGGTGGCAGATCCTCCTCTCTAGTCATCTCATTAGAACCTAACATGCTCGAAAGTCGCCTATTTACATTACCACACCCAAGAGATAAAAACTCCTATTGGAGAGAGTACTACAAAAAAGGAGCCACTACTGAGCTGTGCAGCCAAGCCCTTATTCAAAACCAAAATTAATCTTCTAACTGGGCCAATTCGACCAAGTGTGCCAAATATTGTGGCTCTATAAGCTGCCTGAGTCTCTGAAAAAAAATATTTCCTTTAAATGGCGAACAAAGGGTCGTCACGGCAACAGACAGAGACACGTGGACATGGGCCGTAAAGAAGTATTTTAATAGGTCTTGAAACTACAATGACCAACCTGAAAAGAGCTGGACATGTATTGGAAAAACGAGTGACTTTCTATTGCCACTAGTTGGCGCTGTAGGGTTGATGCAAATGACCCCTACAAGGCCCTTCAGGGTATGACTCTCAACAAGCACGGGAAGTTTGGCGCAGATATGTTGTATATCTGCCAAGTTATGACTGTTCAAAGTTTTTGGAGAGAAAAATTGTTAACAGTCATTTTCACTTTCCTGTTTGGACCCTTCCGCTTCAACGAAACTTCAATATTTTTCATCAGGCACCTGAAGACAGGTCTTAAGGCTTCCCTTATGCAGGTTTGAGGTAGATTGATTTTTTTCCTTTCAGAGGAGGAGTGTGTCCCGTAAAAAAGGGCATTTCCTGTTCCCACTAGGAGGCGCCAGGCACAAATGGTAAATGTTCAATCCAGTCCTGCTCAGGCTGGTATACCTCACACACATGCCAGATTTAAAATAGATTGAACGTTGTATGAGGGAGTTATCAGTCATTTTCCGAATTTGGTGTTTTGGCGAAAAAATGGCCGACTTTGGCACCCCGCCCAGGTCAGGCCCGTGAATGAAAACACACCATTTTGATAACTTAAGATTTCATATGCCTCATGAACAGTCTCGCCAATTTTGAGAATGATCAAACTAATTCCCTAGGTGCCAAGGTGTAAAATGTGCACACTGTAAATCGATAAAAATTTCACATTCAATCCAAAATACCCGATTTCCTGTTGGGTTTGGAATACGCATGCAAGAGACTTTTTTGAGCAGTTTTGTACAAGGTATCGACTCTCCGAATTTCATCCCTCTACGTTGAAAAAACCTAAATGGAGAGGCCTTTTTGAAAATTTCAAGGGGGCGCCACTGAGCCATTTTGTTACATGTTTTCGTAACGTTGTAATATTATTGAACGTTATGCAAAGCCGCATGTATGTGCAAATTTTGGTGAGTTTTTATGCATATTCAAGCCTCAAAATGTAAACTCTTACTGTGAACCCATGAAAATTTCACATTCGATCCAAAATACCCGATTTCCTGTTGGATTTGGAATATGGGTGCAAGAGACTTTTTGGAGCAGTTTTGCATAAGGTATCTACTCCCCAAATTTCCTCGCTCTATGTTGAAAAAACCCAATAGGAAAGGCCTTTTTTAAAACTTCTTTCTGTCGCCACTAGTTGGCACTGTAGAGTTGATGCAAATGACCCCTACAAGAACCTTCAGGGTATGACTCTCAACAAACACGGAAAGTTTGGCGCAGATATGTTGCATATCTGCCGAGTTATGACTGTTCAAAATTTTTGGCGAGACAAATTGTTGACGGTCATTTTCACTTCCAGTTTGGACCTCTCCGCTTCTACAAAACCTCAATATTTTTCATTAGGCACCTGAACACATGTCTTGAGGCTCCCCTGAAACAGGTTTGAGGTCAATAGATTTTTTTCCCTTGGAGGAGGAGCCTGTCTCGTAAAGAAGGCCATTTCCTGTTCCCACTAGGGGGCGCCAAGCCTAATGGGTAATATTTCAATGCAGTCGTGTTCAGGCTGGGATATCTCATATACTTGCTAGAAATGAAAAAGATTGAACGTTGTATCAAGGAGTTTTTAATCATTTTCTGAATTTGGTGTTTTGCCCAAAAATGGCCAACTTTGGGACTACGCCCAGGCCAGACCCTTGGATGAAAACTCACCATTTTGAAAACTTAAGATCTCATATGTCTCCTGTATAGTCTGACCAATTTTGAAGACGATCCAACTATTTTCTTCAGCGACAAGGTCTCAAATGTAAATCGATAAAATTTCACATTTGATCCAAAATTTCCGACTTCCTGTTGGATTTGGAATATAGGTGCAAGAGACTTTTTGGAGCAGTTTTACGCAATGTATCGACTCACCAAATTTCATTGTTCTACGTTGAAAAAACCTAATAGGAGAGGCCTTTTTGAAAATTTCAAGGGGCGCCACTGAGCGATTTTGCTAAATTTTTTTGTAGATTATCAAAATTTACGCAAAGTTGCATGTATGTGCAAATTTTGGTGAGTTTTCGTGCATGTTCAGGCCTCCAAACGTAAACTCCAACTGTGAACCGAAAAAATTTCACATTTGATCCAAAATATCCGATTTCCTGTCGGATTTGGAATATGGGTGCAAGAGGCTTTTTTGAACAGTTAGGCATAAGGTATCTACTCCCCAAATTTCATCGCTCTACGTTGAAAACCTGAGAGGAGAGGCCTTTTTGAAAATTTTAAGGGTCAAGGGGGCGCCACTGAGCAATTTTTTGAAATTTTTTCAAAACGACGCAAGATTATCAAATTTTATGCGAATCTGCACGTATGTGCAAATTTTGGTGACTTTTCGTGCATGTTCAGGCCTCCAAATTGGCCATTTTCATTTGCCATGAAAAAAGAATAATAATAACTAGGCCTGCAAGCAGGACTGAACGGGCCCTCGCAATCTAGCGCAACTCGGACGTCACGCAACTCGGACTGTGTGCAGGTCAGGGTGGTGGCAGATCCTCCTCTCTAATCATCTCATTAGAACCTAACATGCTCGAAAGTCGCCTATTTACATTCCCACACCCAAGAGATAAAAACCCCTATTGGAGAGAGTACTACAAAAAAGGAGCCACTACTGAGCTGTGCAGCCAAGCCCTTATTCAAAACCAAAATTAATCTTCTAACTGGGCCAATTCGACCAAGTGTGCCAACTATTGTGGCTCTATAAGCTCCCTGAGTCTCTGAAAAAAAATATTTCCTTTAAATGGCGAACAAAGGGTCGTCACGGCAACAGACAGAGACACGTGGACATGGGCCGTAAAAAAGTATTTTAATAGGTCTTGAAACTACAATGACCAACATGAAAAGAACTGGACATGTTTTGGAAAAACGAGTGACTTTCTATCGCCACTAGTTGGCGCTGTAGGGTTGATGCAAATGACCCCTACAAGGCCCTTCAGGGTATGACTCTCAACAAGCACGGGAAGTTTGGCGCAGATATCTTGTATATCTGCCGAGTTATGACTGTTTAAAGTTTTTGGAGAGAAAAATTGTTGACAGTCATTTTCACTTTCCTGTTTGGACCCCTCCGCTTCAACGAAACTTCAATATTTTTCATCAGGCACCTGAAGACAGGTCTTAAGGTTTCCCTTATGCAGGTTTGAGGTAGATTGATTTTTTCCCTTTAGAGGAGGAGTGTGTCCCGTAAAAAAGGGCATTTCCTGTTCCCACTAGGAGGCGCCAGGCACAAATGGTAAATTTTCAATCCAGTCCTGCTCAGGCTGGTATACCTCACACACATGCCAGATTTAAAATAGATTGAACGTTGTATGAGGGAGTTATCAGTCATTTTCCGAATTCGGTGTTTTGGCGAAAAAATGGAAGAATTTGGCGCCCCGCCCAGGTCAGGCCCATGAATGAAAACACACCATTTTTATAACTTAAGATTTCATATGCCTCATGAACAGTCTCACCAATTTTGAGAATGATCAAACTAATTCCCTAGGTGCCAAGGTGTAAAATGTGCACACTGTAAATCGATAAAAAGTTCACATTCAATCCAAAATACCCGATTTCCTGTAGGATTTGGAATGTGTGTGCAAGAGACTTTTTGGAGCAGTTTTGCACAAAGTTTTGACTCTCCAAATTTCATCACTCTATGTTAGAAAAACCTAAATGGAGAGACCTTTTTGAAAATTTCAAGGGGGCGCCACTGAGCCATTTTGTTAAATTTTTTCGTAACGTTGCAAGATTATCGAACGTTATCCAAAGCCGCATGTATGTGCAACTTTTGGTGAGTTTTTATGCATGTTCAAGCCTCCAAATGTAAACTCCTACTGTGAACCGATAAAAATTTCACATTCGATCAAAAATACCCGATTTCCTGTTGGATTTGGAATACGGGTGCAAGAGACTTTTTGGAGCAGTTTTGCACAAGGTATCGACTCCCCAAATTTCATCACTCTCTGTTAAAAAAACCTAATAGGAAACGCCTTTTTGAAAAATTCAAGGGGGCGCCACTGAGGCATTTTGCTACATTTTTTTCGTAACATTGCAAGATTATCGAACGTTATCTAAAGCCGCATGTATGTGCAAATTTTTACGAGTTTTTGTGAATATTCAAGCCTCCAAATGTAAACTACTGTGAACCCATGAAAATTTCACATTTGATCCAAAATACCCGATTTCCTGTTGGATTTGGAATACGGGTGCAAGAGACTTTTTGGAGCAGTTTTGCATAAGGTATCTACTCCCCAAATTTCCTTGCTCTATGTTGAAAAAACCCAATAGGAAAGGCCTTTTTTAAAACTTCTTTCTGTCGCCACTAGTTGGCACTGTAGAGTTGATGCAAATGACCCCTACAAGAACCTTCAGGGTATGACTCTCAAAAAACACGGGAAGTTTGGCGCAGATATGTTGTATATCTGCCGAGTTATGACTGTTCAAAGTTTTTTGCGTGACAAATTGTTGAAGTTCATTTTCACTTTCCTGTTTGGACCCCTCCGCCTCAACGAAACCTCAATATTTTTCATCAGGCATCTGAACACAGGTCTTAAGGCTCCCCTGATGCAGGTTTGAGGTCAACAGATTTTTTTCCCTTGGAGGAGGAACCTGTCTCGTAAAAAAAGGCATTTCCTGTTCTCACTAGGGGGCGCTAGACCTAATGGGTAATATTTCAATGCACTCGTGTTAAGGGTGGGATACCGCATATACATGGCAGATATGAAAAAGATTGAAAGTTGTGTCAAGGAATTATTAGCCATTTACTGAATTCGGTGTTTTGCCGAAAAAATGGCCGACTTTGGCACCACGCCCAGGTCAGACCCGTGAATGAAAACACACCATTTTAGAAACTTAAGATCTCATATGTCTCCTGAACAGTCTCACCAATTTTGAAGATGATCCAACTAACTCCCTCGGCGAAAAGGTCTCAAATGTGCACCCTGTAAATCGATAAAAATTTCATATTTGATCCAAAATAACCGATTTCCTGTTGGGTTTGGAATATGCGTGTAAATGCTTTTTTGGAGCGGTTTTGGATAAGGTATAGACCCCCCAAATTTCATTGCTCTACGCTGACAGACCCTAATGTTATATGCCAATTTTAAAATTTCAAGGGGGCGCCACTGAGCCATTTTGTTATATTTTTTTGCAACGTTGCAAAATTATCGAAATTTACAATTTTCCGGACGTATGTGCAAATTTTGGTGACTTTTCGTGCATGTTCAGGCCTCCAAATTGGCCGTTTTCATTTGCCCTGAAAAAAAAAAAAAAAAAAAAAAAAAAAAAAAATAATCCTTTGCAAAACAATAGGGCCTTCGCACGCTTAGTGCTCGGGCCCTAATAATAATAACTAGGCCTGCAAGCAGGACTGAACGGGCCCTCGCAATCTAGCGCAACTCGGACGTCACGCAACTCGGACTGTGTGCAGGTCAGGGTGGTGGCAGATCCTCCTCTCTAATCATCTCATTGGAACCTAACATGCTCGAAAGTCGCCTATTTACATTCCCACACCCAAGAGATAAAAACTCCTATTGGAGAGAGTACTACAAAAAAGGAGCCACTACTGAGCAGTGCAGCCAAGCCCTTATTCAAAACCAAAATTAATCTTCTAACTGGGCCAATTCGACCAAGTGTGCCAAATATTGTGGCTCTATAAGCTGCCTGAGTCTCTGAAAAAAAATATTTCCTTTAAATGGCGAACAAAGGGTCGTCACGGCAACAGACAGAGACACGTGGACATTGGCCCTAAATAAGTCTTTTAATAGGTCTTGAAACTACAATGACCAACCTGAAAAGAGCTGGACATGTATTGGAAAAACGAGTGACTTTCTATCGCCACTAGTTGGCGCTGTAGGGTTGATGCAAATGACCCCTACAAGGCCCTTCAGGGTATGACTCTCAACAAGCACGGGAAGTTTGGCGCAGATATGTTGTATATCTGCCAAGTTATGACTGTTCAAAGTTTTTGGAGAGAAAAATTGTTAACAGTCATTTTCACTTTCCTGTTTGGACCCTTCCGCTTCAACGAAACTTCAATATTTTTCATCAGGCACCTGAAGACAGGTCTTAAGGCTTCCCTTATGCAGGTTTGAGGTAGATTGATTTTTTCCCTTTAGAGGAGGAGTGTGTCCCGTAAAAAAGGGCATTTCCTGTTCCCACTAGGAGGCGCCAGGCACAAATGGTAAATTTTCAATCCAGTCCTGCTCAGGCTGGTATACCTCACACACATGCCAGATTTAAAATAGATTGAACGTTGTATGAGGGAGTTATCAGTCATTTTCCGAATTCGGTGTTTTGGCGAAAAAATGGCCGACTTTGGCACCCCGCCCATGTCAGGCCCGTGAATGAAAACACACCATTTTTATAACTTAAGATTTCATATGCCTCATGAACAGTCTCGCCAATTTTGAGAATGATCAAACTAATTCCCTAGGTGCCAAGGTGTAAAATGTGCACACTGTAAATCGATAAAAATTTCACATTCAATCCAAAATACCCGATTTCCTGTTGGGTTTGGAATACGCATGCAAGAGACTTTTTGGAGCAGTTTTGTACAAGGTATCGACTCTTCGAATTTCATCCCTCTACGTTGAAAAAACCTAAATGGAGAGGCCTTTTTGAAAATTTCAAGGGGGCGCCACTGAGCCATTTTGTTACATGTTTTTGTAACGTTGCAAGATTATTGAACATTATGGAAAGCCGCATTTATGTCCAAATTTTTGTGAGTTTTCGTGCATGTTCAAGCCTCCAAATGTTAACTCTTACTGTGAACCCATGAAAATTTCACATTCGATCCAAAATACCCGATTTCCTGTTGGATTTGGAATATGGGTGCAAGAGACTTTTTGGAGCAGTTTTGCATAAGGTATCTACTCCCCAAATTTCCTTGCTCTATGTTGAAAAAACCCAATAGGAAAGGCCTTTTTTAAAACTTCTTTCTGTCGCCACTAGTTGGCACTGTAGAGTTGATGCAAATGACCCCTACAAGAACCTTCAGGGTATGACTCTCAACAAACACGGAAAGTTTGGCGCAGATATGTTGCATATCTGCCGAGTTATGACTGTTCAAAGTTTTTGGCGAGACAAATTGTTGACGGTCATTTTCACTTCCAGTTTGGACCTCTCCGCTTCAACGAAAACTCAATATTTTTCATCAGGCACCTGAACACATGTCTTGAGGCTCCCCTGAAACAGGTTTGAGGTCAATAGATTTTTTTCCCTTGGAGGAGGAGCCTGTCTCGTAAAGAAGGCCATTTCCTGTTTCCACTAGAGGCGCCAGGCCTAATGGGTAATATTTCAATGCAGTCGTGTTCAGGCTGGGATATCTCATAAACATGCTAGAAATGAAAAAGATTGAACGTTGGATCACTGAGTTTTTAATCATTTTCTGAATTTGGTATTTTGCCTAAAAATGGCCGACTTTGGGACCACGCCCAGGCCAGACCCTTGAATGAAAACACACCATTTTGAAAACTTAAGATCTCATATGTCTCCTGAATAGTCTGACCAATTTTGAAGACGATCCAACTATTTTCTTCAGCGACAAGGTCTCAAATGTAAATCGATAAAATTTCACATTTGATCCAAAATTTCCGGCTTCCTGTTGGGTTTGGAATATGGGTGCAAGAGACTTTTTGGAGCAGTTTTGCACAATGTATCGACTCGCCAAATTTCATTGTTCTACGTTGAAAAAACCTAATAGGAAAGGCCTTTTTGAAAATTTCAAGGGGGCGCCACTGAGCCATTTTGTTAAATTTTTTTGTAGATTATCAAAATTTACGCAAAGTTGCATGTATGTGCAAATTTTGGTGAGTTTTCGTGCATGTTCTGGCCTCCAAATGTAAACTCCAACTGTGAACCGATAAAAATTTCACATTTGATCCAAAATATCCGATTTCCTGTTGGATTTGGAATATGGGTGCAAGAGGCTTTTTTGAACAGTTAGGCATAAGGTATCTACTCCCCAAATTTCATTGCTCTACGTTGAAAACCTGAGAGGAGAGGCCTTTTTGAAAATTTTAAGGGTCAAGGGGGCGCCACTGAGCCATTTTTTGACATTTTTTCAAAACGACACAAGATTATCGAAATTTACGCAAAGCCGCACGTATGTGCAAATTTTGGTGACTTTTCGTGCATGTTCAGGCCTCCAAATTGGCCATTTTCATTTGCCCTGAAAAAAGAATAATAATAATAATAACTAGCCCTGCAAGCAGGACTGACGGGCCCTCGCGTATGGCGCAACTCGGACGTCAAACAAAGTCGGAGGGCAGGCAGGTCGGGGCGGTGGCAGTCGACAACAGACAGATATCCAGGCAGATATATTGCATGTCTGAATGTTCAGAATTAGTGGGGAGAGAAAATGGCGACGGTCATGATGACTTTCTTATCGGACCACTCTGCTTTAACAAAACAAAAGTGTTTATTAGGCACCTGAACACGGTCATTATGACTTTCCTATTGGACCCCTCTGCTTTAAGGAAACAAAAGTCTTACCGGAGTATAAGTCGCATTTGTGGGTGAAATTTACTTGATAAAATCCAACACATAGAACAGATATGTCATCTTGAAAGGCAATTTCATATAAAGATACAATAGAGAACAACATGCTGAATAAATGTACAGTGTACAGTGCATAAACAACGAAATGCGAATATACTGTCCTCACCAGGACGCTACCGCTCGGTCCTGGCTATAGACAGCGAACTCCAAAAAGACAATTCTGGATGTCCGCATAATTTGTTGAATCAATTTGGTCCTCGATAGCAAACAGGTTCACATCACCGTAAATAAATGATAATTACGTACTATTACAGCAATAATGTAACAGATTAGCATGCGTTCGCTAGCATTAGCACACCATTCAAACAACCACACAACTGGCTGTAAGTGTCCGCTCGCGGGTGGAAAACACACAACAACAGAAAAAATGATACACGCAGGCGTTGCCTCTGTAGAGATATTTTAAAGGCATAAACAATGAACGTAGGTTCGCAGCCGTCTTTCTCTCTTGCTAACTCGCCCACTCACTCACTCACTCACTCACTCACTCACTCACTCACTCACTCACTCACTCACTCACTCACTCACTCACTCACTCACTCACTCACTCACTCACTCACTCACTCACTCACTCACTCAGAGCTATGTGGCTGTCTGTCTTCTTCTGGTGTGCGAGCGCTTATTCACGTAAACAAGTGCGAGTGCGCTCCCAGGTGGGCGTGAAAGCGCCACAAACTAAATGCATCCATTTCAATATAAAAAAGTCAATTATACAATTGAACATACATTGCCAAAGGCAGAACGCGAACGTGGCCATAGCTATTAACAGTTATTCAGATAACTATAGCATGCTAACAAGTTTACAAAACCATCAGTCCAAAACACCAAAATAACACGGGAAATTATATCATAATGTGTTCATAATTTCACTCACCAGGGGGCACCAGGCCTAATGGTTTTGTAAACCTGTTAGCATGCTATAGTAATCTGAATAACTGTTAATAGCTATGGCCACGTTCGCGTTCTGCCTTTGGCAATGTATGTTCAATTGTATAATTGACTTTTTTATATTGAAATGGATGCATTTAGTTTGTGGCGCTTTCACGCCCAACTGGGAGCGCACTCGTTATTATTATTTTTTCATGGCAAATGAAAATGGCCATAGCTATTAAGAGTTATTCAGATAACTATAGCATGCTAACAAGTTTACAAAACCATTAGTCCAAAACACCTAAATAACATGGGAAATGTTATCATAATGTGTTAATAATTTCACACATAAGTCACGGCTGAGTATAAGTCGCACCCCAAACCAAAATATGAAGAAAAAAAAACACGACTTATAGTCGGAAAAATACAGTAGTCTTTTACTGAATTGTATTGTCAAAAATAAGACACATTTGCTCCCCTGCCCAGGAAAGGGCCGTGAATGAAATGTCACCATTTTGATAACCTAACATCTCATATGTGTCATGAACATTCATTCATTCATTCATTTTCCATGCCGCTTTTCCTCACGAGGGTCGCGGAGGTGCTGGAGCCTATCCCAGCTAACTCGGGGCAGTAGGCAGGGGACACCCTGAACTGGTTGCCAGCCAATTGCAGGGCACAAGGAGACATACAACCATTCACGCGCACACTCATACCTACGGACAATTTAGAGTGCTCAATCAGCCTACCATGCATGTTTTTGGGATGTCTGACCAATTTTGAGAAGCATTCAACTTACTGCTTCGGCGTAATGGTCTCAAACGTGCATGCAGGTTTTTGACAAAAATGCAAGATTCAATCCATAATACCCGTTAACAAGTTTACAAAACCATTAGTCCAAAACACCTAAATAACATGGGAAATGTTATCATAATGTGTTAATAATTTCACACATAAGTCACTGCTGAGTATAAGTCGCACCCCAAACCAAAATATGAAGAAAAAAAAACACGACTTATAGTCGGAAAAATACAGTAGTCTTTTACTGAATTGTATTGTCAAAAATAAGACACATTTGCTCCCCTGCCCAGGAAAGGGCCGTGAATGAAATGTCACCATTTTGATAACCTAACATCTCATATGTGTCATGAACATTCATTCATTCATTCATTTTCCATGCCGCTTTTCCTCACGAGGGTCGCGGAGGTGCTGGAGCCTATCCCAGCTAACTCGGGGCAGTAGGCAGGGGACACCCTGAACTGGTTGCCAGCCAATTGCAGGGCACAAGGAGACATACAACCATTCACGCGCACACTCATAGCTACGGACAATTTAGAGTGCTCAATCAGCCTACCATGCATGTTTTTGGGATGTCTGACCAATTTTGAGAAGCATTCAACTTACTGCTTCGGCGTAATGGTCTCAAACGTGCATGCAGGTTTTTGACAAAAATGCAAGATTCAATCCATAATACCCGATTTCCTGTTGGGTTTGGAATATGGGTGCAAGAGACTTTTTGGAGCAGTTTTGCACAACGTATCCACTCCCCAAATTTCATCACTCTACGTCGAAAAAAACTAATAGGACAGGCCTTTTTTAAAAATTGAAGGGGGCGCCACTGAGCCATTTTATTACATCTTTTGGCAATGTTGCTAAATTCATGAAATCTACATGAAGCCACATGTATGTGCACATTTTGGTGAGTTTTCGAGCATGTTCAGACCTTGAAATTTGCCATTTTGAGAGAAAATGCCGAGGGTCTTTTCACTTTCCTGTTTGGATACTGCAACATCAACAAAAACTCAATATTTTTCATCAGATACCTAAAGACATGTCTTAAGGCTCCCCTGATGCAGGTTTGAGATCAATTGATGTTTTTCACCAGGAGGAGGAGCCTTTTTCGTAAAAAAGGGTGTTTCCTCTTCCCACAAGGGGGCGCCAGGCCTAATGGAAAATATTTCAATGCAGTCGTGTTCAGGTTAAGACACCTTACATGCATGCCAAATATGAAAAAGATTGGACCTTGTATCAGGAAGTTATTAATCATTTACTGAAATTGGCGCGTTGCCAAAAAAACACCCGACTTTGGTACCCCGCCCAGGTCAGGCCCGTGGACGAAAACTCACCATTTTCACAACTTAGTATCTCATATGTCTCATGAACACTTACACCAATTTTGAGGAAGATCCAACGTACTGGCTCGGCGCAACGGTCTGAAACGTGCATGCTGGTTTTCGCCCAAAATGCTATGTTTTTCAACATTCAATCCAGAATATCCCATTTCCTGTTGGGTTTGGAATATGGGTGCTTTAGACTTTTTGAAGCGGTTCTGGACAACGTATCCACTCCCCAAATTTCATCGCCCTACGTTGAAATACATCAAAGCAAAGGGCATTTTGAAAATTGCAAGGGGGCGCCACTGAGCCATTTTTTTATTTTTTTTGTAAACGTTGCCAAATTGTCGAAATTTTCGCGAAGCCGGATGTATGTGCAAATTTTGGTGAGTTTTTGAGCATGTTCAGGCCTTCAAATTGGCCATTTTCATTTGCCATGAAAAAAAAAAAATAATAATAATAATCCTTCGAAGAACAATAGGGCCTCGCACGCTGAGAGTGCTCGGGCCCTAATAATAATAACTAGGCCTGCAAGCAGGACTGAACGGGCCCTCGCAATCTAGCGCAACTCGGACGTCACGCAACTCGGACTGTGTGCAGGTCAGGGTGGTGGCAGATCCTCCTCTCTAATCATCTCATTAGAACCTAACATGCTCGAAAGTCGCCTATTTACATTCCCACACCCAAGAGATAAAAACCCCTATTGGAGAGAGTACTACAAAAAAGGAGCCACTACTGAGCTGTGCAGCCAAGCCCTTATTCAAAACCAAAATTAATCTTCTAACTGGGCCAATTCGACCAAGTGTGCCAACTATTGTGGCTCTATAAGCTCCCTGAGTCTCTGAAAAAAATTTTTTCCTTTAAATGGCGAACAAAGGGTCGTCACGGCAACAGACAGAGACACGTGGACATGGGCCGTAAAAAAGTATTTTAATAGGTCTTGAAACTACAATGACCAACATGAAAAGAACTGGACATGTTTTGGAAAAACGAGTGACTTTCTATCGCCACTAGTTGGCGCTGTAGGGTTGATGCAAATGACCCCTACAAGGCCCTTCAGGGTATGACTCTCAACAAGCACGGGAAGTTTGGCGCAGATATCTTGTATATCTGCCGAGTTATGACTGTTCAAAGTTTTTGGAGAGAAAAATTGTTGACAGTCATTTTCACTTTCCTGTTTGGACCCCTCCGCTTCAACGAAACTTCAATATTTTTCATCAGGCACCTGAAGACAGGTCTTAAGGTTTCCCTTATACAGGTTTGAGGTAGATTGATTTTTTCCCTTTAGAGGAGGAGTGTGTCCCGTAAAAAAGGGCATTTCCTGTTCCCACTAGGAGGCGCCAGGCACAAATGGTAAATTTTCAATCCAGTCCTGCTCAGGCTGGTATACCTCACACACATGCCAGATTTAAAATAGATTGAAGGTTGTATGAGGGAGTTATCAGTCATTTTCCGAATTCGGTGTTTTGCCGAAAAAATGGAAGAATTTGGCGCCCCGCCCAGGTCAGGCCCGTGAATGAAAACACACCATTTTTATAACTCAAGATTTCATATGCCTCATGAACAGTCTCACCAATTTTGAGAATGATCAAACTAATTCCCTAGGTGCCAAGGTGTAAAATGTGCACACTGTAAATCGATAAAAAGTTCACATTCAATCCAAAATACCCGATTTCCTGTAGGATTTGGAATGTGTGTGCAAGAGACTTTTTGGAGCAGTTTTGCACAAAGTTTTGACTCTCCAAATTTCATCACTCTATGTTAGAAAAACCTAAATGGAGAGGCCTTTTTGAAAATTTCAAGGGGGCGCCACTGAGCCATTTTGTTAAATTGTTTCGTAACGTTGCAAGATTATCGAACGTTATCCAAAGCCGCATGTATGTGCAAATTTTGGTGAGTTTTTATGCATATTCAAGCCTCCAAATGTAAACTCTTACTGTGAACCCATGAAAATTTCACATTCGATCCAAAATACCCGATTTCCTGTTGGATTTGGAATATGGGTGCAAGAGACTTTTTGGAGCAGTTTTGCATAAGGTATCTACTCCCCAAATTTCCTTGCTCTATGTTGAAAAAACCCAATAGGAAAGGCCTTTTTTAAAACTTCTTTCTGTCGCCACTAGTTGGCACTGTAGAGTTGATGCAAATGACCCCTACAAGACCCTTCAGGGTATGACTCTCAACAAACACGGAAAGTTTGGCGCAGATATGTTGCATATCTGCCGAGTTATGACTGTTCAAAATTTTTGGCGAGACAAATTGTTGACGGTCATTTTCACTTCCAGTTTGGACCTCTCCGCTTCAACGAAACCTCAATATTTTTCATCAGGGACCTGAACACATGTCTTGAGGCTCCCCTGAAACAGGTTTGAGGTCAATAGATTTTTTTCCCTTGGAGGAGGAGCCTGTCTCGTAAAGAAGGCCATTTCCTGTTCCCACTAGGGGGCGCCAGGCCTAATGGGTAATATTTCAATGCAGTCGTGTTCAGGCTGGGATATCTCATATACATGCTAGAAATGAAAAAGATTGAACGTTGTATCACGGAGTTTTTAATCATTTTCTGAATTTGGTATTTTGCCCAAAAATGGCCGACTTTGGGACCACGCCCAGGTCAGACCCTTGAGTGAAAACTCACCATTTTGAAAACTTAAGATCTCATATGTCTCCTGAATAGTCTGACCAATTTTGAAGACGATCCAACTATTTTCTTCAGCGACAAGGTCTCAAATGTAAATCGATAAAATTTCACATTTGATCCAAAATTTCCGGCTTCCTGTTGGGTTTGGAATATGGGTGCAAGAGACTTTTTGGAGCAGTTTTGCACAATGTATCGACTCGCCAAATTTCATTGTTCTACGTTGAAAAAACCTAATAGGAAAGGCCTTTTTGAAAATTTCAAGGGGGCGCCACTGAGCCATTTTGTTAAATTTTTTTGTAGATTATCAAAATTTACGCAAAGTTACATGTATGTGCAAATTTTGGTGAGTTTTCGTGCATGTTCAGGCCTCCAAATGTAAACTCCAACTGTGAACCGATAAAAATTTAACATTTGATCCAAAATATCCGATTTCCTGTTGGATTTGGAATATGGGTGCAAGAGGCTTTTTTGAACAGTTAGGCATAAGGTATCTACTCCCCAAATTTCATTGCTCTACGTTGAAAACCTGAGAGGAGAGGCCTTTTTGAAAATTTTAAGGGTCAAGGGGGCGCCACTGAGCCATTTTTTGACATTTTTTCAAAACGACACAAGATTATCGAATTTTACGCAAAGCCGCACGTATGTGCAAATTTTGGTGACTTTTCGTGCATGTTCAGGCCTCCAAATTGGCCATTTTCATTTGCCCTGAAAAAATAATAATAATAATAATAATAATAATAATAATAATCCTTTGCAAAACAATAGGGCCTTCGCACGCTCAGTGCTCGGGCCCTAATAATAATCCTTTGCAAAACAATAGGGCCTTCGCACGCTCAGTGCTCGGGCCCTAATAATAATAATAATAATAATAATCCTTTGCATTACAATAGGGCCTTCGCACGCCTAGTGCTCGGGCCCTAATAACTAGGCCTGCAAGCAGGACTGAACGGGCCCTCGCAATCTAGCGCAACTCGGACGTCACGCAACTCGGACTGTGTGCAGGTCAGGGTGGTGGCAGATCCTCCTCTCTAGTCATCTCATTAGAACCTAACATGCTCGAAAGTCGCCTATTTACATTACCACACCCAAGAGATAAAAACTCCTATTGGAGAGAGTACTACAAAAAAGGAGCCACTACTGAGCTGTGCAGCCAAGCCCTTATTCAAAACCAAAATTAATCTTCTAACTGGGCCAATTCGACCAAGTGTGCCAAATATTGTGGCTCTATAAGCTGCCTGAGTCTCTGAAAAAAAATATTTCCTTTAAATGGCGAACAAAGGGTCGTCACGGCAACAGACAGAGACACGTGGACATGGGCCGTAAAGAAGTATTTTAATAGGTCTTGAAACTACAATGACCAACCTGAAAAGAGCTGGACATGTATTGGAAAAACGAGTGACTTTCTATTGCCACTAGTTGGCGCTGTAGGGTTGATGCAAATGACCCCTACAAGGCCCTTCAGGGTATGACTCTCAACAAGCACGGGAAGTTTGGCGCAGATATGTTGTATATCTGCCAAGTTATGACTGTTCAAAGTTTTTGGAGAGAAAAATTGTTAACAGTCATTTTCACTTTCCTGTTTGGACCCTTCCGCTTCAACGAAACTTCAATATTTTTCATCAGGCACCTGAAGACAGGTCTTAAGGCTTCCCTTATGCAGGTTTGAGGTAGATTGATTTTTTTCCTTTCAGAGGAGGAGTGTGTCCCGTAAAAAAGGGCATTTCCTGTTCCCACTAGGAGGCGCCAGGCACAAATGGTAAATGTTCAATCCAGTCCTGCTCAGGCTGGTATACCTCACACACATGCCAGATTTAAAATTGAACGTTGTATGAGGGAGTTATCAGTCATTTTCCGAATTTGGTGTTTTGGCGAAAAAATGGCCGACTTTGGCACCCCGCCCAGGTCAGGCCCGTGAATGAAAACACACCATTTTGATAACTTAAGATTTCATATGCCTCATGAACAGTCTCGCCAATTTTGAGAATGATCAAACTAATTCCCTAGGTGCCAAGGTGTAAAATGTGCACACTGTAAATCGATAAAAATTTCACATTCAATCCAAAATACCCGATTTCCTGTTGGGTTTGGAATACGCATGCAAGAGACTTTTTGGAGCAGTTTTGTACAAGGTATCGACTCTCCGAATTTCATCCCTCTACGTTGAAAAAACCTAAATGGAGAGGCCTTTTTGAAAATTTCAAGGGGGCGCCACTGAGCCATTTTGTTACATGTTTTCGTAACGTTGTAATATTATTGAACGTTATGCAAAGCCGCATGTATGTGCAAATTTTGGTGAGTTTTTATGCATATTCAAGCCTCAAAATGTAAACTCTTACTGTGAACCCATGAAAATTTCAAATTCGATCCAAAATACCCGATTTCCTGTTGGATTTGGAATATGGGTGCAAGAGACTTTTTGGAGCAGTTTTGCATAAGGTATCTACTCCCCAAATTTCCTCGCTCTATGTTGAAAAAACCCAATAGGAAAGGCCTTTTTTAAAACTTCTTTCTGTCGCCACTAGTTGGCACTGTAGAGTTGATGCAAATGACCCCTACAAGAACCTTCAGGGTATGACTCTCAACAAACACGGAAAGTTTGGCGCAGATATGTTGCATATCTGCCGAGTTATGACTGTTCAAAATTTTTGGCGAGACAAATTGTTGACGGTCATTTTCACTTCCAGTTTGGACCTCTCCGCTTCTACAAAACCTCAATATTTTTCATTAGGCACCTGAACACATGTCTTGAGGCTCCCCTGAAACAGGTTTGAGGTCAATAGATTTTTTTCCCTTGGAGGAGGAGCCTGTCTCGTAAAGAAGGCCATTTCCTGTTCCCACTAGGGGGCGCCAAGCCTAATGGGTAATATTTCAATGCAGTCGTGTTCAGGCTGGGATATCTCATATACTTGCTAGAAATGAAAAAGATTGAACGTTGTATCACGGAGTTTTTAATCATTTTCTGAATTTGGTGTTTTGCCCAAAAATGGCCAACTTTGGGACTACGCCCAGGCCAGACCCTTGGATGAAAACTCACCATTTTGAAAACTTAAGATCTCATATGTCTCCTGTATAGTCTGACCAATTTTGAAGACGATCCAACTATTTTCTTCAGCGACAAGGTCTCAAATGTAAATCGATAAAATTTCACATTTGATCCAAAATTTCCGACTTCCTGTTGGATTTGGAATATAGGTGCAAGAGACTTTTTGGAGCAGTTTTACGCAATGTATCGACTCACCAAATTTCATTGTTCTACGTTGAAAAAACCTAATAGGAGAGGCCTTTTTGAAAATTTCAAGGGGCGCCACTGAGCGATTTTGCTAAATTTTTTTGTAGATTATCAAAATTTACGCAAAGTTGCATGTATGTGCAAATTTTGGTGAGTTTTCGTGCATGTTCAGGCCTCCAAACGTAAACTCCAACTGTGAACCGAAAAAATTTCACATTTGATCCAAAATATCCGATTTCCTGTCGGATTTGGAATATGGGTGCAAGAGGCTTTTTTGAACAGTTAGGCATAAGGTATCTACTCCCCAAATTTCATCGCTCTACGTTGAAAACCTGAGAGGAGAGGCCTTTTTGAAAATTTTAAGGGTCAAGGGGGCGCCACTGAGCCATTTTTTGAAATTTTTTCAAAACGACGCAAGATTATCAAATTTTACACGAATCTGCACGTATGTGCAAATTTTGGTGACTTTTCGTGCATGTTCAGGCCTCCAAATTGGCCATTTTCATTTGCCATGAAAAAAGAATAATAATAATAATAATAATAACTAGGCCTGCAAGCAGGACTGAACGGGCCCTCGCAATCTAGCGCAACTCGGACGTCACGCAACTCGGACTGTGTGCAGGTCAGGGTGGTGGCAGATCCTCCTCTTTAATCATCTCATTAGAACCTAACATGCTCGAAAGTCGCCTATTTACATTCCCACACCCAAGAGATAAAAACCCCTATTGGAGAGAGTACTACAAAAAAGGAGCCACTACTGAGCTGTGCAGCCAAGCCCTTATTCAAAACCAAAATTAATCTTCTAACTCGGCCAATTCGACCAAGTGTGCCAACTATTGTGGCTCTATAAGCTCCCTGAGTCTCTGAAAAAAAATATTTCCTTTAAATGGCGAACAAAGGGTCGTCACGGCAACAGACAGAGACACGTGGACATGGGCCGTAAAAAAGTATTTTAATAGGTCTTGAAACTACAATGACCAACATGAAAAGAACTGGACATGTTTTGGAAAAACGAGTGACTTTCTATCGCCACTAGTTGGCGCTGTAGGGTTGATGCAAATGACCCCTACAAGGCCCTTCAGGGTATGACTCTCAACAAGCACGGGAAGTTTGGCGCAGATATCTTGTATATCTGCCGAGTTATGACTGTTCAAAGTTTTTGGAGAGAAAAATTGTTGACAGTCATTTTCACTTTCCTGTTTGGACCCCTCCGCTTCAACGAAACTTCAATATTTTTCATCAGGCACCTGAAGACAGGTCTTAAGGTTTCCCTTATGCAGGTTTGAGGTAGATTGATTTTTTTCCCTTTAGAGGAGGAGTGTGTCCCGTAAAAAAGGGCATTTCCTGTTCCCACTAGGAGGCGCCAGGCACAAATGGTAAATTTTCAATCCAGTCCTGCTCAGGCTGGTATACCTCACACACATGCCAGATTTAAAATAGATTGAACGTTGTATGAGGGAGTTATCAGTCATTTTCCGAATTCGGTTTTTGGCGAAAAAATGGAAGAGTTTGGCGCCCCGCCCAGGTCAGGCCCATGAATGAAAACACACCATTTTTATAACTTAAGATTTCATATGCCTCATGAACAGTCTCACTAATTTTGAGAATGATCAAACTAATTCCCTAGGTGCCAAGGTGTAAAATGTGCACACTGTAAATCGATAAAAAGTTCACATTCAATCCAAAATACCCGATTTCCTGTAGGATTTGGAATGTGTGTGCAAGAGACTTTTTGGAGCAGTTTTGCACAAAGTTTTGACTCTCCAAATTTCATCACTCTATGTTAGAAAAACCTAAATGGAGAGGCCTTTTTGAAAATTTCAAGGGGGCGCCAGTGAGCCATTTTTTTACATGTTTTCGTAACGTTGCAAGATTATTGAACGTTATGCAAAGCCGCATGTATGTCGAAATTTTTGTGAGTTTTCGTGCATGTTCAAGCCTCCAAATGTAAACTCCTACTGTGAACCGATAAAAATTTCACATTTGATCCAAAATACCCGATTTCCTGTTGGATTTGGAATACGGGTGCAAGAGACTTTTTGGAGCAGTTTTGCATAAGGTATCTACTCCCCAAATTTCCTCGCTCTATGTTGAAAAAACCCAATAGGAAAGGCCTTTTTTAAAACTTCTTTCTGTCGCCACTAGTTGGCACTGTAGAGTTGATGCAAATGACCCCTACAAGAACCTTCAGGGTATGACTCTCAACAAACACGGAAAGTTTGGCGCAGATATGTTGCATATCTGCCGAGTTATGACTGTTCAAAGTTTTTGGCGAGACAAATTGTTGACGGTCATTTTCACTTCCAGTTTGGACCTCTCCGCTTCAACGAAACCTCAATATTTTTCATCAGGCACCTGAACACATGTCTTGAGGCTCCCCTGAAACAGGTTTGAAGTCAATAGATTTTTTTCCCTTGGAGGAGGAGCCTGTCTCGTAAAGAAGGCCATTTCCTGTTCCCACTAGGGGGCGCCAGGCCTAATGAGTAATATTTCAATGCAGTCGTGTTCAGGCTGGGATATCTCATATACATGCTAGAAATGAAAAAGATTGAACGTTGTATCACGGAGTTTTTAATCATTTTCTGAATTTGGTATTTTGCCCAAAAATGGCCGACTTTGGGACCACGCCCAGGTCAGACCCTTGGATGAAAACTCACCATTTTGAAAACTTAAGATCTCATATGTCTCCTGAATAGTCTGACCAATTTTGAAGACGATCCAACTATTTTCTTCAGCGACAAGGTCTCAAATGTAAATCGATAAAATTTCGCATTTGATCCAAAATTTCCGACTTCCTGTTGGATTTGGAATATAGGTGCAAGAGACTTTTTGGAGCAGTTTTACACAATGTATCGACTCACCAAATTTCATCATTCTACGTTGAAAAAACCTAATAGGACAGGCCTTTTTGAAAATTTCAAGGGGGCGCCACTGAGCCTTTTTGTTAATTTTTTTCAAAGATTATCAAAATTTACGCAAAGTTGAACATATGTGCACATTTTGGTGAGTTTTCGTGCATGTTCAAGCCTCCAAATGTGAACTCCAACTGTGAACCGAAAAAATTTCAGATTCGATCCAAAATAACCGATTTCCTGTTGGATTTGGAATATGGGTGCAAGAGGCTTTTTTGAGCAGTTAGGCATAAGGTATCTACTCCCCAAATTTCATTGCTCTACGTTGAAAACCTGAGAGGAGAGGCCTTTTTGAAAATTTTAAGGGTCAAGGGGGCGCCACTGAGCCATTTTTTGACATTTTTTCAAAACGACGCAAGATTATCGAAATTTACGCGAATCTGCACGTATGTGCAAATTTTGGTGACTTTTCGTGCATGTTCAGGCCTCCAAATTGGCCATTTTCATTTGCCATGAAGAAAGAATAATAATAATAATAATAATAATAATAATAATAATAATAATCCTTTGCATTACAATAGGGCCTTCGCACGCCTAGTGCTCGGGCCCTAACTAGGCCTGCAAGCAGGACTGAACGGGCCCTCGCAATCTAGCGCAACTCGGACGTCACGCAACTCGGACTGTGTGCAGGTCAGGGTGGTGGCAGATCCTCCTCTCTAATCATCTCATTAGAACCTAACATGCTCGAAAGTCGCCTATTTACATTCCCACACCCAAGAGATAAAAACCCCTATTGGAGAGAGTACTACAAAAAAGGAGCCACTACTGAGCTGTGCAGCCAAGCCCTTATTCAAAACCAAAATTAATCTTCTAACTGGGCCAATTCGACCAAGTGTGCCAACTATTGTGGCTCTATAAGCTCCCTGAGTCTCTGAAAAAAAATATTTCCTTTAAATGGCGAACAAAGGGTCGTCACGGCAACAGACAGAGACACGTGGACATGGGCCGTAAAAAAGTATTTTAATAGGTCTTGAAACTACAATGACCAACATGAAAAGAACTGGACATGTTTTGGAAAAACGAGTGACTTTCTATCGCCACTAGTTGGCGCTGTAGGGTTGATGCAAATGACCCCTACAAGGCCCTTCAGGGTATGACTCTCAACAAGCACGGGAAGTTTGGCGCAGATATCTTGTATATCTGCCGAGTTATGACTGTTTAAAGTTTTTGGAGAGAAAAATTGTTGACAGTCATTTTCACTTTCCTATTTGGACCCCTCCGCTTCAACGAAACTTCAATATTTTTCATCAGGCACCTGAAGACAGGTCTTAAGGTTTCCCTTATGCAGGTTTGAGGTAGATTGATTTTTTCCCTTTAGAGGAGGAGTGTGTCCCGTAAAAAAGGGCATTTCCTGTTCCCACTAGGAGGCGCCAGGCACAAATGGTAAATTTTCAATCCAGTCCTGCTCAGGCTGGTATACCTCACACACATGCCAGATTTAAAATAGATTGAACGTTGTATGAGGGAGTTATCAGTCATTTTCCGAATTCGGTGTTTTGGCGAAAAAATGGCCGACTTTGGCACCCCGCCCATGTCAGGCCCGTGAATGAAAACACACCATTTTTATAACTTAAGATTTCATATGCCTCATGAACAGTCTCGCCAATTTTGAGAATGATCAAACTAATTCCCTAGGTGCCAAGGTGTAAAATGTGCACACTGTAAATCGATAAAAATTTCACATTCAATCCAAAATACCCGATTTCCTGTTGGGTTTGGAATACGCATGCAAGAGACTTTTTGGAGCAGTTTTGTACAAGGTATCGACTCTTCGAATTTCATCCCTCTACGTTGAAAAAACCTAAATGGAGAGGCCTTTTTGAAAATTTCAAGGGGGCGCCACTGAGCCATTTTGTTACATGTTTTTGTAACGTTGCAAGATTATTGAACATTATGGAAAGCCGCATTTATGTCCAAATTTTTGTGAGTTTTCGTGCATGTTCAAGCCTCCAAATGTTAACTCTTACTGTGAACCCATGAAAATTTCACATTCGATCCAAAATACCCGATTTCCTGTTGGATTTGGAATATGGGTGCAAGAGACTTTTTGGAGCAGTTTTGCATAAGGTATCTACTCCCCAAATTTCCTTGCTCTATGTTGAAAAAACCCAATAGGAAAGGCCTTTTTTAAAACTTCTTTCTGTCGCCACTAGTTGGCACTGTAGAGTTGATGCAAATGACCCCTACAAGAACCTTCAGGGTATGACTCTCAACAAACACGGAAAGTTTGGCGCAGATATGTTGCATATCTGCCGAGTTATGACTGTTCAAAATTTTTGGCGAGACAAATTGTTGACGGTCATTTTCACTTCCAGTTTGGACCTCTCCGCTTCAACGAAAACTCAATATTTTTCATCAGGCACCTGAACACATGTCTTGAGGCTCCCCTGAAACAGGTTTGAGGTCAATAGATTTTTTTCCCTTGGAGGAGGAGCCTGTCTCGTAAAGAAGGCCATTTCCTGTTTCCACTAGAGGCGCCAGGCCTAATGGGTAATATTTCAATGCAGTCGTGTTCAGGCTGGGATATCTCATAAACATGCTAGAAATGAAAAAGATTGAACGTTGGATCACTGAGTTTTTAATCATTTTCTGAATTTGGTATTTTGCCTAAAAATGGCCGACTTTGGGACCACGCCCAGGCCAGACCCTTGAATGAAAACACACCATTTTGAAAACTTAAGATCTCATATGTCTCCTGAATAGTCTGACCAATTTTGAAGACGATCCAACTATTTTCTTCAGCGACAAGGTCTCAAATGTAAATCGATAAAATTTCACATTTGATCCAAAATTTCCGGCTTCCTGTTGGGTTTGGAATATGGGTGCAAGAGACTTTTTGGAGCAGTTTTGCACAATGTATCGACTCGCCAAATTTCATTGTTCTACGTTGAAAAAACCTAATAGGAAAGGCCTTTTTGAAAATTTCAAGGGGGCGCCACTGAGCCATTTTGTTAAATTTTTTTGTAGATTATCAAAATTTACGCAAAGTTGCATGTATGTGCAAATTTTGGTGAGTTTTCGTGCATGTTCTGGCCTCCAAATGTAAACTCCAACTGTGAACCGATAAAAATTTCACATTTGATCCAAAATATCCGATTTCCTGTTGGATTTGGAATATGGGTGCAAGAGGCTTTTTTGAACAGTTAGGCATAAGGTATCTACTCCCCAAATTTCATTGCTCTACGTTGAAAACCTGAGAGGAGAGGCCTTTTTGAAAATTTTAAGGGTCAAGGGGGCGCCACTGAGCCATTTTTTGACATTTTTTCAAAACGACACAAGATTATCGAAATTTACGCAAAGCCGCACGTATGTGCAAATTTTGGTGACTTTTCGTGCATGTTCAGGCCTCCAAATTGGCCATTTTCATTTGCCCTGAAAAAAGAATAATAATAATAATAATAATAATAACTAGGCCTGCAAGCAGGACTGAACGGGCCCTCGCAATCTAGCGCAACTCGGACGTCACGCAACTCGGACTGTGTGCAGGTCAGGGTGGTGGCAGATCCTCCTCTCTAATCATCTCATTAGAACCTAACATGCTCGAAAGTCGCCTATTTACATTCCCACACCCAAGAGATAAAAACCCCTATTGGAGAGAGTACTACAAAAAAGGAGCCACTACTGAGCTGTGCAGCCAAGCCCTTATTCAAAACCAAAATTAATCTTCTAACTGGGCCAATTCGACCAAGTGTGCCAACTATTGTGGCTCTATAAGCTCCCTGAGTCTCTGAAAAATTTTTTTTCCTTTAAATGGCGAACAAAGGGTCGTCACGGCAACAGACAGAGACACGTGGACATGGGCCGTAAAGAAGTATTTTAATAGGTCTTGAAACTACAATGACCAACCTGAAAAGAGCTGGACATGTATTGGAAAAACGAGTGACTTTCTATTGCCACTAGTTGGCGCTGTAGGGTTGATGCAAATGACCCCTACAAGGCCCTTCAGGGTATGACTCTCAACAAGCACGGGAAGTTTGGCGCAGATATGTTGTATATCTGCCAAGTTATGACTGTTCAAAGTTTTTGGAGAGAAAAATTGTTAACAGTCATTTTCACTTTCCTGTTTGGACCCTTCCGCTTCAACGAAACTTCAATATTTTTCATCAGGCACCTGAAGACAGGTCTTAAGGCTTCCCTTATGCAGGTTTGAGGTAGATTGATTTTTTTCCTTTCAGAGGAGGAGTGTGTCCCGTAAAAAAGGGCATTTCCTGTTCCCACTAGGAGGCGCCAGGCACAAATGGTAAATGTTCAATCCAGTCCTGCTCAGGCTGGTATACCTCACACACATGCCAGATTTAAAATAGATTGAATGTTGTATGAGGGAGTTATCAGTCATTTTCCGAATTTGGTGTTTTGGCGAAAAAATGGCCGACTTTGGCACCCCGCCCATGTCAGGCCCGTGAATGAAAACACACCATTTTGATAACTTAAGATTTCATATGCCTCATGAACAGTCTCGCCAATTTTGAGAATGATCAAACTAATTCCCTAGGTGCCAAGGTGTAAAATGTGCACACTGTAAATCGATAAAAATTTCACATTCAATCCAAAATACCCGATTTCCTGTTGGGTTTGGAATACGCATGCAAGAGACTTTTTGGAGCAGTTTTGTACAAGGTATCGACTCTCCGAATTTCATCCCTCTACGTTGAAAAAACCTAAATGGAGAGGCCTTTTTGAAAATTTCAAGGGGGCGCCACTGAGCCATTTTGTTACATGTTTTCGTAACGTTGTAATATTATTGAACGTTATGCAAAGCCGCATGTATGTGCAAATTTTGGTGAGTTTTTATGCATATTCAAGCCTCAAAATGTAAACTCTTACTGTGAACCCATGAAAATTTCACATTCGATCCAAAATACCCGATTTCCTGTTGGATTTGGAATATGGGTGCAAGAGACTTTTTGGAGCAGTTTTGCATAAGGTATCTACTCCCCAAATTTCCTCGCTCTATGTTGAAAAAACCCAATAGGAAAGGCCTTTTTTAAAACTTCTTTCTGTCGCCACTAGTTGGCACTGTAGAGTTGATGCAAATGACCCCTACAAGAACCTTCAGGGTATGACTCTCAACAAACACGGAAAGTTTGGCGCAGATATGTTGCATATCTGCCGAGTTATGACTGTTCAAAATTTTTGGCGAGACAAATTGTTGACGGTCATTTTCACTTCCAGTTTGGACCTCTCCGCTTCTACAAAACCTCAATATTTTTCATTAGGCACCTGAACACATGTCTTGAGGCTCCCCTGAAACAGGTTTGAGGTCAATAGATTTTTTTCCCTTGGAGGAGGAGCCTGTCTCGTAAAGAAGGCCATTTCCTGTTCCCACTAGGGGGCGCCAAGCCTAATGGGTAATATTTCAATGCAGTCGTGTTCAGGCTGGGATATCTCATATACTTGCTAGAAATGAAAAAGATTGAACGTTGTATCACGGAGTTTTTAATCATTTTCTGAATTTGGTGTTTTGCCCAAAAATGGCCAACTTTGGGACTACGCCCAGGCCAGACCCTTGGATGAAAACTCACCATTTTGAAAACTTAAGATCTCATATGTCTCCTGTATAGTCTGACCAATTTTGAAGACGATCCAACTATTTTCTTCAGCGACAAGGTCTCAAATGTAAATCGATAAAATTTCACATTTGATCCAAAATTTCCGACTTCCTGTTGGATTTGGAATATAGGTGCAAGAGACTTTTTGGAGCAGTTTTACGCATTGTATCGACTCACCAAATTTCATTGTTCTACGTTGAAAAAACCTAATAGGAGAGGCCTTTTTGAAAATTTCAAGGGGGCGCCACTGAGCGATTTTGTTAAATTTTTTTGTAGATTATCAAAATTTACGCAAAGTTGCATGTATGTGCAAATTTTGGTGAGTTTTCGTGCATGTTCAGGCCTCCAAACGTAAACTCCAACTGTGAACCGAAAAAATTTCACATTTGATCCAAATTATCCGATTTCCTGTCGGATTTGGAATATGGGTGCAAGAGGCTTTTTTGAACAGTTAGGCATAAGGTATCTACTCCCCAAATTTCATCGCTCTACGTTGAAAACCTGAGAGGAGAGGCCTTTTTGAAAATTTTAAGGGTCAAGGGGGCGCCACTGAGCCATTTTTTGAAATTTTTTCAAAACGACGCAAGATTATCAAATTTTACGCGAATCTGCACGTATGTGCAAATTTTGGTGACTTTTCGTGCATGTTCAGGCCTCCAAATTGGCCATTTTCATTTGCCATGAAAAAAGAATAATAATAACTAGGCCTGCAAGCAGGACTGAACGGGCCCTCGCAATCTAGCGCAACTCGGACGTCACGCAACTCGGACTGTGTGCAGGTCAGGGTGTTGGCAGATGCTCCTCTCTAATCATCTCATTAGAACATAACATGCTCGAAAGTCGCCTATTTACATTCCCACACCCAAGAGATAAAAACCCCTATTGGAGAGAGTACTACAAAAAAGGAGCCACTACTGAGCTGTGCAGCCAAGCCCTTATTCAAAACCAAAATTAATCTTCTAACTGGGCCAATTCGACGAAGTGTGCCAAATATTGTGGCTATATAAGCTGCCTGAGTCTTTGAAAAAAAATATTTCCTTTAAATGGCGAATAAAGGGTCGTCACGGCAACAGACAGAGACACGTGGACATGGGCTGTAAATAAGTATTACAATAGGTCTTCAAATTACAATGACCAACCTGAAAAGAACTGGACATGTATTGGAAAAACGAGTGACTTTCTATTGCCACTAGTTGGCGCTGTAGGGTTGATGCAAATGATCTCTACAAGGCCCTTCAGGGTATGACTCTCAACAAGCACGGGAAGTTTGGCGCAGATATGTTGTATATCTGCCGAGTTATGACTGTTCAAAGTTTTTGGAGAGAAAAATTGTTGACAGTCATTTTCACTTTCCTGTTTGGACCCCTCCGCTTCAACGAAACTTCAATATTTTTCATCAGGCACCTGAAGACAGGTCTTAAGCCTTCCCTTATGCAGGTTTGAGGTCAACAGATTTTTTTTCCTTGGAGGAGGAACCTGTCTCGTAAAAAAAGGCATTTCCTGTTCTCACTAGGGGGCGCTAGGCCTAATGGGTAATATTTCAATGCACTCGTGTTAAGGGTGGGATGTCGCACATACATGCCAGATATGAAAAAGATGGAACGTTGTGTGAAGGAACTATTAGTCATTTACTGAATTTGTCATTTTGCCGAAAAAATGGCCGACTTTGGCACCCCGCCCAGGTCAGGCCCGTGAATGAAAACACACCATTTTGATAACTTAAGATTTCATATGCCTCATGAACAGTCTCGCCAATTTTGAGAATGATCAAACTAATTCCCTAGGTGCCAAGGTGTAAAATGTGCACACTGTAAATCGATAAAAATTTCACATTCAATCCAAAATACCCGATTTCCTGTTGGGTTTGGAATATGCATGCAAGAGACTTTTTGGAGCAGTTTTGTACAAGGTATCGACTCTCCGAATTTCATCCCTCTACGTTGAAAAAACCTAAATGGAGAGGCCTTTTTGAAAATTTCAAGGGGGCGCCACTGAGCCATTTTGTTACATGTTTTCGTAACGTTGCAAGATTATTGAACGTTATGCAAAGCCACATGTATGTCCAAATTTTTGTGAGTTTTCGTGCATGTTCAAGCCTCCAAATGTAAACTCCTACTGTGAACCGATAAAAATTTCACATTCGATCCAAAATACCCGATTTCCTGTTGGATTTGGAATACGGGTGCAAGAGACTTTTTGGAGCAGTTTTGCACAAGGTATCGACTCCCCAAATTTCATCACTCTCTGTTAAAAAAACCTAATAGGAAACGCCTTTTTGAAAAATTCAAGGGGGCGCCACTGAGGCATTTTGCTACATTTTTTCGTAACATTGCAAGATTATCGAACGTTATCTAAAGCCGCATGTATGTGCAAATTTGTACAAGTTTTTGTGCATATTCAAGCCTCCAAATGTAAACTCCTACTGTGAACCCATGAAAATTTCACATTCGATCCAAAATACCCGATTTCCTGTTGGATTTGGAATATGGGTGCAAGAGACTTTTTGGATCAGTTTTGCATAAGGTATCTACTCCCCAAATTTCCTTGCTCTATGTTGAAAAAACCCAATAGGAAAGGCCTTTTTTAAAACTTCTTTCTGTCGCCACTAGTTGGCACTGTAGAGTTGATGCAAATGACCCCTACAAGAACCTTCAGGGTATGACTCTCAACAAACACGGGAAGTTTGGCGCAGATATGTTGTATATCTGCCGAGTTATGACTGTTCAAAGTTTTTTGCGTGACAAATTGTTGACGTTCATTTTCACTTTCCTGTTTGGACCCCTCCGCCTCAACGAAACCTCAATATTTTTCATCAGGCACCTGAACACAGGTCTTAAGGCTCCCCTGATGCAGGTTTGAGGTCAACAGATTTTTTTCCCTTGGAGGAGGAACCTGTCTCGTAAAAAAAGGCATTTCCTGTTCTCACTAGGGGGCGCTAGACCTAATGGGTAATATTTCAATGCACTCGTGTTAAGGGTGGGATACCACACATACATGCCAAATATGAAAAAGATTGAACGTTGTGTCAAGGAACTATAAGTCATTTACTGAATTTGTCATTTTGCCGAAAAAATGGTCGACTTTGGCACCACGCCCAGGTCAGACCCGTGAATGAAAACGCACCATTTTCAAAACTTAAGATTTCATATGTCTCCTGAACAGTCTCACCAATTTTGAAGATGATCCAACTAACTCCCTCGGCGAAAAGGTCTCAAATGTGCACCCTGTAAATCGATAAAAATTTCATATTTGATCCAAAATAACCGATTTCCTGTTGGGTTTGGAATATGCGTGTAAATGCTTTTTTGGAGCGGTTTTGGACAAGGTATAGACCCCCCAAATTTCATTGCTCTACGCTGACAGACCCTAATGTTATAGGCCAATTTTAAAATTTCAAGGGGGCGCCACTGAGCCATTTTGTTATATTTTTTTGCAACGTTGCAAAATTATCGAAATTTACAATTTTCCGGACGTATGTGCAAATTTTGGTGACTTTTCGTGCATGTTCAGGCCTCCAAATTGGCCGTTTTCATTTGCCCTGAAAAAAAAAAAAAAAAAAAAAAATAAAAAAAAAAATAATCCTTTGCAAAACAATAGGGCCTTCGCACGCTTAGTGCTCGGGCCCTAACTAGGCCTGCAAGCAGGACTGAACGGGCCCTCGCAAACTAGCGCAACTCGGACGTCACGCAACTCGGACTGTGTGCAGGTCAGGGTGGTGGCAGATCCTCCTCTCTAATCATCTCATTAGAACCTAACATGCTCGAAAGTCGCCTATTTACATTCCCACACCCAAGAGATAAAAACCCCTATTGGAGAGAGTACTACAAAAAAGGAGCCACTACTGAGCTGTGCAGCCAAACCCTTATTCAAAACCAAAATTAATCTTCTAACTTGGCCAATTCGACCAAGTGTGCCAAATATTGTGGCTCTATAAGCTGCCTGAGTCTCTGAAAAAAAATATTTCCTTTAAATGGCGAACAAAGGGTCGTCACGGCAACAGACAGAGACACGTGGACATGGGCCGTAAAAAAGTATTTTAATAGGTCTTGAAACTACAATGACCAACATGAAAAGAACTGGACATGTTTTGGAAAAACGAGTGACTTCCTATCGCCACTAGTTGGCGCTGTAGGGTTGATGCAAATGACCCCTACAAGTTCCTTCAGGGTATGACTCTCAACAAGCACGGGAAGTTTGGCGCAGATATGTTCTATATCTGCCGAGTTATGATTGTTCAAAGTTTTTGGAGAGAAAAATTGTTGACAGTCATTTTCACTTTCCTGTTTGGACCCCTCCGCTTCAACGAAACTTCAATATTTTTCATCAGGCACCTGAAGACAGGTCTTAAGGCTTCCCTTATGCAGGTTTGAGGTAGATTGGTTTTTTCCCTTTAGAGGAGGAGTGTGTCCCGTAAAAAAGGGCATTTCCTGTTTCCACTAGGAGGCGCCAGGCACAAATGGTAAATTTTCAATCCAGTCCTGCTCAGGCTGGTATACCTCACACACATGCCAGATTTAAAATAGATTTAACATTGTATGAGGGTGTTATCAGTCATTTTCCGAATTTGGTGTTTTGGCGAAAAAATGGAAGAATTTGGCGCCCCGCCCAGGTCAGGCCCGTGAATGAAAACACACCATTTTTATAACTTAAGATTTCATATGCCTCATGAACAGTCTCGCCAATTTTGAGAATGATCAAACTAATTCCCTAGGTGCCAAGGTGTAAAATGTGCACACTGTAAATCGATAAAAAGTTCACATTCAATCCAAAATACCCGATTTCCTGTAGGATTTGGAATGTGTGTGCAAGAGACTTTTTGGAGCAGTTTTGCACAAAGTTTTGACTCTCCAAATTTCATCACTCTATGTTAGAAAAACCTAAATGGAGAGGCCTTTTTGAAAATTTCAAGGGGGCGCCACTGAGCCATTTTCTTAAATTGTTTCGTAACGTTGCAAGATTATCGAACGTTATCCAAAGCCGCATGTATGTGCAAATTTTGGTGAGTTTTTATGCATATTCAAGCCTCCAAATGTAAACTCTTACTGTGAACCCATGAAAATTTCACATTCGATCCAAAATACCCGATTTCCTGTTGGATTTGGAATATGGGTGCAAGAGACTTTTTGGAGCAGTTTTGCATAAGGTATCTACTCCCCAAATTTCCTTGCTCTATGTTGAAAAAACCCAATAGGAAAGGCCTTTTTTAAAACTTCTTTCTGTCGCCACTAGTTGGCACTGTAGAGTTGATGCAAATGACCCCTACAAGAACCTTCAGGGTATGACTCTCAACAAACACGGAAAGTTTGGCGCAGATATGTTGCATATCTGCCGAGTTATGACTGTTCAAAATTTTTGGCGAGACAAATTGTTGACGGTCATTTTCACTTCCAGTTTGGACCTCTCCGCTTCAACGAAACCTCAATATTTTTCATCAGGGACCTGAACACATGTCTTGAGGCTCCCCTGAAACAGGTTTGAGGTCAATAGATTTTTTTCCCTTGGAGGAGGAGCCTGTCTCGTAAAGAAGGCCATTTCCTGTTCCCACTAGGGGGCGCCAGGCCTAATGGGTAATATTTCAATGCAGTCGTGTTCAGGCTGGGATATCTCATATACATGCTAGAAATGAAAAAGATTGAACGTTGTATCACGGAGTTTTTAATCATTTTCTGAATTTGGTATTTTGCCCAAAAATGGCCGACTTTGGGACCACGCCCAGGTCAGACCCTTGAGTGAAAACTCACCATTTTGAAAACTTAAGATCTCATATGTCTCCTGAATAGTCTGACCAATTTTGAAGACTATCCAACTATTTTCTTCAGCGACAAGGTCTCAAATGTAAATCGATAAAATTTCACATTTGATCCAAAATTTCCGGCTTCCTGTTGGGTTTGGAATATGGGTGCAAGAGACTTTTTGGAGCAGTTTTGCACAATGTATCGACTTGCCAAATTTCATCGTTCTACGTTGAAAAAACCTAATAGGAAAGGCCTTTTTGAAAATTTCAAGGGGGCGCCACTGAGCCATTTTGTTAAATTTTTTTGTAGATTATCAAAATTTACGCAAAGTTGCATGTATGTGCAAATTTTGGTGAGTTTTCGTGCATGTTCAGGCCTCCAAATGTAAACTCAAACTGTGAACCGATAAAAATTTCACATTTGATCCAAAATATCCGATTTCCTGTTGGATTTGGAATATGGGTGCAAGAGGCTTTTTTGAACAGTTAGGCATAAGGTATCTACTCCCCAAATTTCATTGCTCTACGTTGAAAACCTGAGAGGAGAGGCCTTTTTGAAAATTTTAAGGGTCAAGGGGGCGCCACTGAGCCATTTTTTGACATTTTTTCAAAACGACACAAGATTATCGAAATTTACGCAAAGCCGCACGTTTGTGCAAATTTTGGTGACTTTTCGTGCATGTTCAGGCCTCCAAATTGGCCATTTTCATTTGCCCTGAAAAAAGAATAATAATAATAATAATAATAATAATAATAATAATAATAATAATCCTTTGCAAAACAATAGGGCCTTCGCACGCTTAGTGCTCGGGCCCTAACTAGGCCTGCAAGCAGGACTGAACGGGCCCTCGCAATCTAGCGCAACTCGGACGTCACGCAACTCGGACTGTGTGCAGGTCAGGGTGGTGGCAGATCCTCCTCTCTAATCATCTCATTAGAACCTAACATGCTCGAAAGTCGCCTATTTACATTCACACACCCAAGAGATAAAAACCCCTATTGGAGAGAGTACTACAAAAAAGGAGCCACTACTGAGCTGTGCAGCCAAGCCCTTATTCAAAACCAAAATTAATCTTCTAACTGGGCCAATTCGACCAAGCGTGCCAAATATTGTGGCTCTATAAACTGCCTGAGTCTCTGAAAAAAAATATTTCCTTTAAATGGCGAACAAAGGGTCGTCACGGCAACAGACAGAGACACGTGGACATGGGCCGTAAATACGTATTTTAATAGGTCTTGAAACTACAATGACCAACCTGAAGAGAACTGGACATGTTTTGGAAAAACGAGTGACTTTCTATTGCCACTAGTTGGCGCTGTAGGGTTGATGCAAATGACACCTACAAGGCCCTTCAGGGTATGACTCTCAACAAGCACGGGAAGTTTGGCGCAGATATGTTGTATATCTGCCGTGTTATGACTGTTCAAAGTTTTTGGAGAGAAAAATTGTTGACAGTCATTTTCACTTTCCTGTTTGGACCCCTCCGCTTCAACGAAACTTCAATATTTTTCATCAGGCACCTGAAGACAGGTCTTGAGGCTTCCCTTAAGCATGTTTGAGGTAGATTGATCTTTTCCCTTTAGAGGAGGAGTGTGTCCCGTAAAAAAGGGCATTTCCTGTTCCCACTAGGAGGCGCCAGGCACAAATGGTAAATTTTCAATCCAGTCCTGCTCAGGCTGGTATACCTCACACACATGCCAGATTTAAAATAGATTGAACGTTGTATGATGGAGTTATCAGTAATTTTCCGAATTCGGTGTTTTGGCGAAAAAATGGCCGACTTTGGCACCCCGCCTAGGTCAGGCCCGTGAATGAAAACACACCATTTTGATAACTTAAGATTTCATATGCCTCATGAACAGTCTCGCCAATTTTGAGAATGATCAAACTAATTCCCTAGGTGCCAAGGTGTAAAATGTGCACACTGTAAATCGATAAAAATTTCACATTCAATCCAAAATACCCGATTTCCTGTTGGGTTTGGAATACGCATGCAAGAGACTTTTTGGAGCAGTTTTGTGCAAGGTATCGACTCTCCGAATTTCATCCCTCTACGTTGAAAAAACCTAAATGGAGAGGCCTTTTTGAAAAATTCAAGGGGGCGCCACTGAGCCATTTTGTTACATGCTTTCGTAACGTTGCAAGATTATTGAACGTTATGCAAAGCTGCATGTATGTCCAAATTTTTGTGAGTTTTCGTGCATGTTGAAGCCTCCAAATGTAAACTCCTACTGTGAACCGATAAAAATTTCACATTCGATCCAAAATACCCGATTTCCTGTTGGATTTGGAATACGGGTGCAAGAGACTTTTTGGAGCAGTTTTGCATAAGGTATCTACTCCCCAAATTTCCTTGCTCTATGTTGAAAAAACCCAATAGGAAAGGCCTTTTTTAAAACTTCTTTCTGTCGCCACTAGTTGGCACTGTAGAGTTGATGCAAATGACCCCTACAAGAACCTTCAGGGTATGACTCTCAACAAACACGGGAAGTTTGGCGCAGATATGTTGTATATCTGCAGAGTTATGACTGTTCAAAGTTTTTTGCGTGACAAATTGTTGACGTTCATTTTCACTTTCCTGTTTGGACCCCTCCGCCTCAACGAAACCTCAATATTTTTCATCAGGCACCTGAACACAGGTCTAAAGGCTCCCCTGATGCAGGTTTGAGGTCAACAGATTTTTTTCCCTTGGAGGAGGAACCTGTCTCGTAAAAAAAGGCATTTCCTGTTCTCACTAGGGGGCGCTAGACCTAATGGGTAATATTTCAATGCACTCGTGTTAAGGGTGGGATACCACACATACATGCCAAATATGAAAAAGATTGAACGTTGTGTCAAGGAACTATTAGTCATTTACTGAATTTGTCATTTTGCCGAAAAAATGGTCGACTTTGGCACCACGCCCAGGTCAGACCCGTGAATGAAAACGCACCATTTTCAAAACTTAAGATTTCATATGTCTCCTGAACAGTCTCACCAATTTTGAAGATGATCCAACTAACTCCCTCGGCGAAAAGGTCTCAAATGTGCACCCTGTGAATCGATAAAAATTTCATATTTGATCCAAAATAACCGATTTCCTGTTGGGTTTGGAATATGCGTGTAAATGCTTTTTTGGAGCGGTTTTGGACAAGGTATAGACCCCCCAAATTTCATTGCTCTACAATGACATACCCTAATGTTATAGGCCAATTTTAAAATTTCAAGGGGGCGCCACTGAGCCATTTTGTTATATTTTTTTGCAACGTTGCAAAATTATCGAAATTTACAATTTTCCGGACGTATGTGCAAATTTTGGTGACTTTTCGTGCATGTTCAGGCCTCCAAATTGGCCGTTTTCATTTGCCCTGAAAAAATAAAATAAAATAAATAATAATAAAAATAATCCTTTGCAAAACAATAGGGCCTTCGCACGTCTAGTGCTCGGGCCCTAATAATAATAATAATCCTTTGCAAAACAATAGGGCCTTCGCACGCTCAGTGCTCGGGCCCTAATAATAATAATAATAATACTAATAATAATAATCCTTTGCAAAACAATAGGGCCTTCGCACGCTTAGTGCTCGGGCCCTAATAATAATAATAATAATAATAATAATAATAATCCTTTGCATTACAATAGGGCCTTCGCACGCCTAGTGCTCGGGCCCTAACTAGGCCTGCAAGCAGGACTGAACGGGCCCTCGCAATCTAGCGCAACTCGGACGTCACGCAACTCGGACTGTGTGCAGGTCAGGGTGGTGGCAGATCCTCCTCTGTAATCATCTCATTAAAACCTAACATGCTCGAAAGTCGCCTATTTACATTCCCACACCCAAGAGATAAAAACCCCTATTGGAGAGAGTACTACAAAAAAGGAGCCACTACTGAGCTGTGCAGCCAAGCCCTTATTCAAAACCAAAATTAATCTTCTAACTGGGCCAATTCGACCAAGTGTGCCAAATATTGTGGCTCTATAAGCTGCCTGAGTCTCTGAAAAAAAATATTTCCTTTAAATGGCGAACAAAGGGTCGTCACTGCAACAGACAGAGACACGTGGACATGGGCCGTAAAAAAGTATTTTAATAGGTCTTGAAACTACAATGACCAACCTGAAAAGAACTGGACATGTATTGGAAAAACGAGTGACTTTCTATCGCCACTAGTTGGCGCTGTAGGGTTGATGCAAATGACCCCTACAAGGCCCTTCAGGGTATGACTCTCAACAAGCACGGGAAGTTTGGCACAGATATGTTGTATATCTGGCGAGTTATGACTGTTCAAAGTTTTTGGAGAGAAAAATTGTTGACAGTCATTTTCACTTTCCTGTTTGGACCCCTCCGCTTCAACGAAACTTCAATATTTTTCATCAGGCACCTGAAGACAGGTCTTAAGGCTTCCCTTATGCAGGTTTGAGGTAGATTGATTTTTTCCCTTTAGAGGAGGAGTGTGTCCCGTAAAAAAGGGCATTTCCTGTTCCCACTAGGAGGCGCCAGGCACAAATGGTAAATGTTCAATCCAGTCCTGCTCAGGCTGGTATACCTCACACACATGCCAGATTTAAAATAGATTGAACGTTGTATGAGGGAGTTATCAGTCATTTTCCGAATTCGGTGTTTTGGCGAAAAAATGGCCGACTTTGGCACCCCGCCCATGTCAGGCCCGTGAATGAAAACACACCATTTTTATAACTTAAGATTTCAAATGCCTCATGAACAGTCTCGCCAATTTTGAGAATGATCAAACTAATTCCCTAGGTGCCAAGGTGTAAAATGTGCACACTGTAAATCGATAAAAATTTCACATTCAATCCAAAATACCCGATTTCCTGTTGGGTTTGGAATACGCATGCAAGAGACTTTTTGGAGCAGTTTTGTACAAGGTATCGACTCTTCGAATTTCATCCCTCTACGTTGAAAAAACCTAAATGGAAAGGCCTTTTTGAAAATTTCAAGGGGGCGCCACTGAGCCATTTTGTTACATGTTTTCGTAACGTTGCAAGATTATTGAACATTATGGAAAGCCGCATTTATGTCCAAATTTTTGTGAGTTTTCGTGCATGTTCAAGCCTCCAAATGTTAACTCTTACTGTGAACCCATGAAAATTTCACATTCGATCCAAAATACCCGATTTCCTGTTGGATTTGGAATATGGGTGCAAGAGACTTTTTGGAGCAGTTTTGCATAAGGTATCTACTCCCCAAATTTCCTTGCTCTATGTTGAAAAAACCCAATAGGAAAGGCCTTTTTTAAAACTTCTTTCTGTCGCCACTAGTTGGCACTGTAGAGTTGATGCAAATGACCCCTACAAGAACCTTCAGGGTATGACTCTCAACAAACACGGAAAGTTTGGCGCAGATATGTTGCATATCTGCCGAGTTATGACTGTTCAAAGTTTTTGGCGAGACAAATTGTTGACGGTCATTTTCACTTCCAGTTTGGACCTCTCCGCTTCAACGAAAACTCAATATTTTTCATCAGGCACCTGAACACATGTCTTGAGGCTCCCCTGAAACAGGTTTGAGGTCAATAGATTTTTTTCCCTTGGAGGAGGAGCCTGTCTCGTAAAGAAGGCCATTTCCTGTTTCCACTAGGGGCGCCAGGCCTAATGGGTAATATTTCAATGTAGTCGTGTTCAGGCTGGGATATCTCATAAACATGCTAGAAATGAAAAAGATTGAACGTTGGATCACTGACTTTTTAATCATTTTCTGAATTTGGTATTTTGCCTAAAAATGGCCGACTTTGGGACCACGCCCAGGCCAGACCCTTGAATGAAAACACACCATTTTGAAAACTTAAGATCTCATAGGTCTCCTGAATAGTCTGACCAATTTTGAAGACGATCCAACTATTTTCTTCAGCGACAAGGTCTCAAATGAAAATCGATAAAATTTCACATTTGATCCAAAATTTCCGGCTTCCTGTTGGGTTTGGAATATGGGTGCAAGAGACTTTTTGGAGCAGTTTTGCACAATGTATCGACTCGCCAAATTTCATCGTTCTACGTTGAAAAAACCTAATAGGAAAGGCCTTTTTGAAAATTTCAAGGGGGCGCCACTGAGCCATTTTGTTAAATTTTTTTGTAGATTATCAAAATTTACGCAAAGTTGCATGTATGTGCAAATTTTGGTGAGTTTTCGTGCATGTTCAGGCCTCCAAATGTAAACTCCAACTGTGAACCGATAAAAATTTCACATTTGATCCAAAATATCCGATTTCCTGTTGGATTTGGAATATGGGTGCAAGAGGCTTTTTTGAACAGTTAGGCATAAGGTATCTACTCCCCAAATTTCATTGCTCTACGTTGAAAACCTGAGAGGAGAGGCCTTTTTGAAAATTTTAAGGGTCAAGGGGGCGCCACTGAGCCATTTTTTGACATTTTTTCAAAACAACACAAGATTATCGAAATTTACGCAAAGCCGCACGTATGTGCAAATTTTGGTGACTTTTCGTGCATGTTCAGGCCTCCAAATTGGCCATTTTCATTTGCCCTGAAAAAAGAATAATAATAATAATAATAATAATAATAATCCTTTGCAAAACAATAGGGCCTTCGCACGCTCAGTGCTCGGGCCCTAATAATAATAATCCTTTGCAAAACAATAGGGCCTTCGCACGTCTAGTGCTCGGGCCCTAATAATAATCCTTTGCAAAACAATAGGGCCTTCGCACGCTCAGTGCTCGGGCCCTAATAATAATAATAATAATCCTTTGCAAAACAATAGGGCCTTCGCACGTCTAGTGCTCGGGCCCTAATAATAATAATAATCCTTTGCAAAACAATAGGGCCTTCGCACGTCTAGTGCTCGGGCCCTAATAATAATAATAATAATAATAACTAGGCCTGCAAGCAGGACTGAACGGGCCCTCGCAATCTAGCGCAACTCGGACGTCACGCAACTCGGACTGTGTGCAGGTCAGGGTGGTGGCAGATCCTCCTCTCTAATCATCTCATTAGAACCTAACATGCTCGAAAGTCGCCTCTTACATTACCACACCCAAGAGATAAAAACCCCTATTGGAGAGAGTACTACAAAAAAGGAGCCACTACTGAGCTGTGCAGCCAAGCCCTTATTCAAAACCAAAATTAATCTTCTAACTGGGCCAATTCGACCAAGTGTGCCAAATATTGTGGCTCTATAAGCTGCCTGACTCTCTGGAAAAAAAATATTTCCTTTAAATGGCAAACAAAGGGTCGTCACGCCAACAGACAGACACGTGGACATGGGCCGTAAATAAGTATTTTAATAGGTCTTGAAACTACAAAGAAAAAACTGAAAAGAACTGGACATGTATTGGAAAAACGAGTGACTTTCTGTTGCCACTAGTTGGCGCTGTAGGGTTGATGCCAATGACCCCTACAAGGCACTTCAGGGTATGACTCTCAACAAGCACGGGAAGTTTGTCGCAGATATGTTGTATATCTGCCGAGTTATGACTGTTCAAAGTTTTTAGCGAGACAAATTGTTGACATTCATTTTCACTTTCCTGTTTGGACCCCTCCGCTTCAACGAAACCTCAATATTTTTCATCAGGCACCTGAACACAGGTCTTAAGGCTTCCCTTATGCAGGTTTAAGGTAGATTGATTTTTTCCCTTTAGAGGAGGTGCGTGTCCCGTAAAAAAAGAGCATTTCCTGTTCCCACTAGGAGGCGCCAAGCACAAATGGTAAATTTTCAATCCAGTTCTGCTCAGGCTGGTATACCTCACACACATGCCAGATTTAAAATAGATTGAACGTTGTATGAGGGAGTTATCAGTCATTTTCCGAATTCGGTGTTTTGGCGAAAAAATGGCCAACTTTGGCACCCCGCCCAGGTCAGGCCCGTGAATGAAAACACACCATTTTGATAACTTAAGATTTCATATGCCTCATGAACAGTCTCGCCAATTTTGAGAATGATCAAACTAATTCCCTAGGTGCCAAGGTGTAAAATGTGCACACTGTAAATCGATAAAAATTTCACATTCAATCCAAAATACCCGATTTCCTGTTGGGTTTGGAATACGCATGCAAGAGACTTTTTGGAGCAGTTTTGTACAAGGTATTGACTCTCCGCATTTCATCCCTCTACGTTGAAAAAACCTAAATGGAGAGGCCTTTTTGAAAAATTCAAGGGGGCGCCACTGAGGCATTTTGTTACATTTTTTCGTAACATTGCAAGATTATCGAACGTTATCCAAAGCTGCATGTATGTCCAAATTTTTGTGAGTTTTCGTGCATATTCAAGCCTCCAAATTTAAACTCCTACTGTGAACCCATGAAAATTTCACATTCGATCCAAAATACCTGATTTCCTGTTGGATTTGGAATACGGGCGCAAGAGACTTTTTGGAGCAGTTTTGCATAAGGTATCTACTCCCCAAATTTCCTTGCTCTGTGTTGAAAAAACCCAATAGGAAAGGCCTTTTTTAAAACTTCTTTCTGTCGCCACTAGTTGGCACTGTAGAGTTGATGCAAATGACCCCTACAAGAACCTTCAGGGTATGACTCTCAACAAACACGGGAAGTTTGGCGCAGATATGTTGTATATCTGCCGAGTTATGACTGTTCAAAGTTTTTTGCGTGACAAATTGTTGACGTTCATTTTCACTTTCCTGTTTGGACCCCTCCGCCTCAACGAAACCTCAATATTTTTCATCATGCACCTGAACACAGGTCTTAAGGCTCCCCTGATGCAGGTTTGAGGTCAACAGATTTTTTTCCCTTGGAGGAGGAACCTGTCTCGTAAAAAAAGGCATTTCCTGTTCTCACTAGGGGGCGCCAGACCTAATGGGTAATATTTCAATGCACTCGTGTTAAGGGTGGGATACCACACTTACATGCCAAATATGAAAAAGATTGAACGTTGTGTCAAGGAACTATTAGTCATTTACTGAATTTGTCATTTTGCCGAAAAAATGGTCGACTTTGGCACCACGCCCAGGTCAGACCCGTGAATGAAAACGCACCATTTTCAAAACTTAAGATTTCATATGTCTCCTGAACAGTCTCACCAATTTTGAAGATGATCCAACTAACTCCCTCGGCGAAAAGGTCTCAAATGTGTACCCTGTAAATCGATAAAAATTTCATATTTGATCCAAAATAACCGATTTCCTGTTGGGTTTGGAATATGCGTGTAAATGCTTTTTTGGAGCGGTTTTGGACAAGGTATAGACCCCCCAAATTTCATTGCTCTACGCTGACAGACCCTAATGTTATAGGCCAATTTTAAAATTTCAAGGGGGCGCCACTGAGCCATTTTGTTATATTTTTTGCAACGTTGCAAAATTATCGAAATTTACAATTTTCCGGACGTATGTGCAAATTTTGGTGACTTTTCGTGCATGTTCAGGCCTCCAAATTGGCCGTTTTCATTTGCCCTGAAAAAAAATAAAAATAAAATAATAATAATCCTTTGCAAAACAATAGGGCCTTCGCACGCTCAGTGCTCGGGCCCTAATAATAATAATAATAATAATCCTTTGCAAAACAATAGGGCCTTCGCACGTCTAGTGCTCGGGCCCTAATAATCCTTTGCAAAACAATAGGGCCTTCCAACGCCTAGTGCTCGGGCCCTAATTAAGTCGTGGTGCTGTGAGATCCAAATGTAACATTTTGTATGACTTCCATGGGCTTCGGCAAAGATTCATACAAATTATTGATGAAGTCAACAGGAACATCAAAGAAAGCAGTCTTGCATGCCTCCAAGACTTCATCAACATTCTTGGGTTTCGTCCTCCACGCTTCCTCTTTCATCTTACCCCAGACATGCTCAATGATATTCATGTCTGGTGACTGGGCTGGCCAGTCCTGGAGGAATCTTGATCTTCTTTGCCTTGAGGAACTTTGAGGTAGAGATTGAAGTATGCGATGGAGCACCATCCTGCTGCAGAATTTGTCCCTTTTTATGATTAGGAATGTAAGCGGCAGCTAAGATTTGTTGATTTTTCAGACTATTTATGTTGCCTTCCACCCTGCAGATCTCTCGCACACCCCCATACTGGATTTAACCCCAGACCATGATTTTGCCACCCTAAACCTCACTGTTTTCTGAGTGAATCTCGGATCCATGCGGGCTCCAGTAGGTTTCCTGCAATATTTGCGGCGACTGTGGTGTAATTCAATGGAAGATTCATCTGAAAATTCCACCTTTTGCCACAAAACTGTAAAGTTTGGTGAAGCCCATGAAAACAGTAAAGTTTGGTGAAGCCCATGGAAGTCAAATAAGCCTGTCGCAATATGCAATAATTCCATTTATCGCACGGTAAATAAAAATGAAGGCAATAATTTTTCCGCTGCGATTTATCGCCTTGCGTGCGTGCGGCTGACGTGCTGTTAAAAGTTCAGCTTCCTTGTTACCAACTACGCAAAATGCATTTTTGTTCTGGGTCCGGCATAAAAATAGCGCCGGAGTCAATCGTTCCCATTATATCCAATTGTTCAACGTATACCGGCCGCGTCAGTGCTCCGGATTGACTGCGGACCATCTCCGGCGTGCCGGAGTCCGCCGGATGGCTTAGGCTATTTTATAGTTTAGTGCAGTTTAGGTTTAGTGCAGGACTGCAGGTGGAGGGAAAAAAAAGGTGGGGCTGTGGAACGAATTATTGGAATTATAATGTATTCTTTTGGGAAAATCCAGCTCGACATACGACCATTTCGACTTACAAACAAGCTCCTGGAATGAATTAACCTCGTATGTAGAGGTACCACTGTACTAAACATGGAACGCCATAGCAGAAGCTACGAGAGGAAAAGTTTTCATTTGCCTAGATGCTTAAATTATTAAGTGAAATTTTATTTTATTCTTAAAAAATACATTTTGTTTATTCTGTGTTTCTGTGCAGTATTCATATTGTTCTTTTACTTAAAAGAGGCATGGTCTATTGTTTTTAGTTGTGATTTCTTAAAAAGTATTTTTGAATTTAAGAGTAAACATTTATTGCGTTTAAATGGGTGTACGTGATCTATTAATATATACTGTATTTTCACAGTGTTATTGTAATTTTATTTTTTAAATTGGGGGGTGCAATAATGTCGCATATCGCAATAATTTATGAAATAAATTATCGCACACTAAAATTTGTTATCGCGACAAGCCGAAAGTCAAACAAAATATTAAATTTGGATCTCACAGCACCACTACTTAATTCGCTTATGTTATGTAGCATATTTTTGTATTTTAAGTACATCTTTTGTTCAATTTTCACACTACTTTCTGTAGGCGAAAAAAAACTGTTGTCTTGCCAAAATATGACTTTTATGTCTTCATTAAATGATCTTTTTTTTTTCAGTGAAACAACTAAGCGACAAGACTTTTGTCAGGGACTGTATTTAAACATTGAGAAAACTTGAGAAAGAGCGTTTTTTTTCGGCCAATTGGAAGAGATTAAAATAAATGTGAAATCCACTATAGGCCTGATAGAACAGACACACAAATATAAAAGATATAAATGTTTATTGAATATGCATCTTACAGTTTTGTTTAACAGGGAGAATTAGTTACAAAAGAATTATCATTATGCCCAGGCATCGTCACAAATGTGATCACACAAAACACAACCACACATCACATCCCCGCATTTCCTCCTTCTCATTAAAACATTAAATTTCAGGGAGCGGGGGTCAGCGGATTGGTTTATTAACAATTCAGTGTAGGTTTTCGGGCTGTGGAACAAATTAATGCAATTATAATGTATTTTTATGGGGAATTCCTGCTCAACATATGACCATTTTGACTTACAAACGAAGTCCGGGAACAAATTAACTTCGTATGTAGGGGTACCACTGTACTAAATTATTGATTTGGCTTAATTTGATTATAACGTTTCTTTCTCGATATCCCCCCTCTCACCCTTCTCCTGGGAGAGCTCCAAAGATGTCCTTATCTGTTGCCCTTGATCTCTCTTCCCAAGGCCGGTCGCAGGGCCCTGCGACTATTATTTTGTTTACATGCACGCACATGTAATGATACACTCGAGCACGCACACACTCAAAAATACCCCTTCCCCTCCCTCCAATCCACGTCTGTCTCCTTTTCTTGCTCTTTTTTTATTGCATAATGGGTGTCAAGCTCGCCCCTGCCCAAAAAGCAGAGTTCAACCTAGGCGCTAATGCAAAACTCCATCGCTGAAATCGTCCGTGCCTCTTGCTCTTTGCTGACGTAATTGCTGCATTAATTCACATTTGGGAGACTTGACAGTTCAGAGCGCCGCCACAGATCAGATTTTAACCACACCCAAAAGTGACCTAGATCGTAAATGAAATGGTCCACTTTTATGTCCCGTCCAGACCGTCAAATTAAAGTGCCTATGACTACAAAAAGCATATTTATTTCATATTTCACGCGGTCTTGTATGCCCCTGAATGAAATGGATCGCTTGGATGTATGTGGAAGCGATCGTTTTATTGATTCAATTTTTGAATCCCGCGCAATAAAAATGAGTGACTTCTGGCTCCAGTGTCGGGTTAAGGACGAATGCGAATGTGACGTCACCCGGGTCAGCATCTCACAATACAGCATTGCTTTATAGATATGCAGATGGACTGCGGATTCAGCAGAGAAAGCCCCCTCAAGACCCCCATTAAAGACCCCGCAATCGAATCCTTCCACTTTGGGGCAGTTCGCATCGCGACTCTACGACACCAAGACGCAATGACTGTGTTGCGAAGTGGCCTCGCGTTTGTATGGTGTCGGCAAACCTTGGAATCCTGCCTCCGAAGTGGAAGAATTCGATTGCGGGGGCTTGAAGGGGGGCTTGCTTCGTATGCATATCAAAAGCTCCTGCGGTGCAGGAGTTTGGACCCGCGCCAATAACATCAGCACTCGTACACGTCACACTCGGCGTGCGCAGCGGTACGACTAAGCATTAAAGACAGCAAATATGGCGGAACGTCGGCTTTAATTTACTATTTTTACAATATTTTTAATTTAACTATGTTGAATGTTTCCATTTTTGTGCCTTTTGGAACAAAAGGCAATTGCCATTGCTTGGAGTGGGCGGGCATATTGTCTTCCGGGCTGAGGAGGTTTTTGGGGTCACAGTGCATTATTCGCTGTCGCCTTGTAAATCTGCACTGCCCCCAAGGCCCTGGCATGAATACTACATTGTTTTGATGCGGAATTGCGACATTGGTCGAATGGAGATGGAACCATATCGATGCAAACATGAAATTTTTCGTGTTCTCGGACAGCAGTGTTGGGCATGTTACTTTAAAAAAGTAATTAGTTAAAGTTACTCACTACTTCTTCCAAATAGTAACTGAGTTAGTAAGTGAATTACTCTTTGGTAAAAGTAACTAGTTAGAAGGGAAAGTAACTTTCCGTTACTTTAAAAAGGAGTTGTTGTATGTCAAAGAATTTGGAATTTTCTGAGCAGTATTCGAGTCAGTTGAATAGAGAAGAACAGACAGGTAGTTGCGTTACACAACCTTGTAACCTTGTAGAACCTCACCAGCAACAGATTTATCCTACACTTGAAGTGCAACAAAATTAAACAGTAAACAATATAATAAAATAACAATCAGCAGTAAACAATATAAAGTGAGTTTAAAAAATTAAATCTCACAACCTGAGACAACTGGTCAAGTCGACATAGCCTACTGTACTTCAAGTATTTTGACTTGAAATAGTGTTTGTATTTCCACCTCGTAAAGGACAAATTTTCTTCTGAATGCTCTGCCATCATATCCCTCCCCTCTGCATCTGTTTTGCATGTGTGTGTTTGCTGCACGCGCTGTTCCGGTTTGTGTGTGAAAACACCGGCTCTGATTGGCTTACCATAACACTCACTTTAACCCTCAGCCAATCACAATCACTTCCATCGCATCTATCCAGGGGGTGCATTCAGGTAGCCTCGTCACCCTCAAAGCGTCTGCCGTCCTCAAGATGGGAGCAGCATTCTTGCTGGCTCACAGTGGGGAATGGGAACAAGGCTAGCATTCAGGTGTAGCAAACACAGAAACATTAGCAAGCTTTGGAATGCATAGCCTAATTGCATAAGCAGGGACAAACAGCCTTGAGTCATACGAAGTACATGCTGTAATATTCTGATAAAGAATTATCCGAGGCACTCTAAAGTGCACATGGCGCCAATATTGTTTTGCTCACATGATGTGAGCTAGAGACATGGCCTGCCAAGAGCCGTACGTTTGTGTTAATGTTGAAGTTATATGTTCTATTAAAGAAACAGACTGCCAGCACGCCCTGCGTGGTATATCTTTGCTAAGAAAAAGCGCAAAACAAAACACGTGCGCTATTCTCGAACCTGAACGCACCCCAAGTCTGACGACAAGTCTGATGACAAATTAACAGAGCAGAGTAGACTTGCTGCTGCTGATAGTTTCTTCAATTTATTCAGAGTAAGCTTTTGACCGTCAGTAAGGGTAACGGTGTTGTAACGACGAAAAAAACAATTAGTTAGATTACCCCGTTAATGAAAAAACAACGGCGTTATTTATAACAGCGTTATCCCCAACACTGTCAGAGTGTCACCATGTAAAGGGCCGCTTTGGGTTCAATGGTTTGCGTCTTTGCCTTCAATGTTCGCCGAAACTATTTTAAGGCGAGGTCATTCCGCAACACAGTCATTGCGTCTTGGAGTCGCAGAGCCATGTAACCGGCCTTGGGAAGAGAGAACAAGGGTAACAGATGAGGCCAACTGTGCTGCTCTCCCAGGAGAAGGGAGCAGGGGTTGGGGGATCGGGAAAGGGAAAACATTTCAAATTAGGCATGTGCCGGTATGATATTATGACGGTACGATAACCGTGAGCAAAAATACCGCGGTTTCACGGTATCACAGTATTGCAATTATAGCTCCAAAAAATTTTGAGATGTATGGGTTAAAAAAACAAACTTTTTTCCATTGAACAGGATTTTTTTTTCAGACCATAGTTGCAAATTGGAACATGAATATATTGTTAAAATAAATAAATTATCAATAAAAAAATATTTTGAATAAAATTAAAATAAATATAACTTATAGACTATACTCACAGCCACAGCTCAAGTTGCTCAAGATTAGAGCAACAACAAAATAATTTCTATAAAAAAGTAAAAACACTTCTGAATAAATTTTAAAAAAAAATTATACTGCATGACTTTTTTTTTGAGGGTGGAAAAGCTTAAGTGAAGTTTCGCCATTTTCAGCCACTGTGTCAACTCTAGTCTACATGATGTCATGCCTTTGTGTTAAAAAGAACATAAAGAATTCATAAGTTAGTTAAAAAGCCAATAGTTTTGTGGAAAGGTTTCATCAAAAAAAAAAAAAAAAAAAAAAAAAAAACATTAGGAGTGAGACCTCTCATTGATCCAGCGAACGTGGATTTGTGCTTAAGGCAAGATCATCTTTCACAATTAGCGATCTTTGACGCCATCACTTTTCCCCCTTCATTCAAGCGACTCAAGCTTGTTTTCTCACTCTGCGGCTGTAACACTCAACGAAGTTGCTCTCCCAGATAAGCCTAGGCTAACATTCATCTTAGTAAGCTTTTAGTTAGTTTGTATATTGAATTTGAAAGGAAAATGTGTGTTTTGTTTTTGGCGAACTTTTTCCATGGTGCTAGCTAATCTGTTGAAGCTACTCACATGGAAAAATCTAATTGTACAACATTTTAAATGTATTTCTTTTGTATATTACACTTACCATGATTTGAGAGCTCAATAAATTGAAGAACAGTACGCCTTATGTTTGGAGTATTTGTTTTTGGGTTAGCTGGCTGTCTAGCCGATAGCGTCACTTTCACACACAGCAACACATGGGAGGGGGTGAGCGCTGCTGCGCTAAGCCGCTTCTGGCTGCATTTTTGACACAAGAAAAATAGCGAATACCGTACTACCGTCTGACGGAAAATTTTAGTGGTTTTGAAACCACGACGTTTTCACACCACAGTAAACCATGAAACCGGTAACCGGCACATGCCTATATCAAATGAAGCCAATTCAATAATTTTGTATGTCCAAAAACAATTGGTTCTCAGTAAAAATAACGCTCATCAAGGCAAAAGTGAGACTGCAGTTTCCCCAAGTCCATGCCGACAGTTGCTGTCTGCCTCAAACAGTTCCGCCTGCTGTCGAGCATCGTGGATTTTTTAATAATAAGCATCTGATATGATGAAGTCATCAGGAACCTCAAAGAAAGCAGTCTTGCATGCCTTCCAGAGTTCATCAACATTCTTGGGTTTCGTCTTACATGCTTCCTCTTTCATCCTACCCCAGACATGCTCAATAATGTTCATGTCTGGTGACTGGGCTGGCCATTCCTGGAGGATCTTGATCTTATTTGCCTTGAGGAACTTTGAGGTAGAGATTGAAGTATGCGAGGGAGTACCATCCTGCTGCTGAATTTGTCCCTTTTTATGGTTAGGAATGAAAGAGGCAGCTAATATTTGTTGATATTTCAGACTATTTATCTCTCAGGGTGCAGACAATTAAAAAACCGTGTGGCATTTGCCAAGGCCCACAGCCTGTCAAAAGGATGGACGCTGTAAAAGTGGCAAAAGGTGGATTTTTTTTAGATGAATCTTCCATTGAATTACACTACAGTCGCCACAGATATTGCAGAAGACCTACTGGAGCCCGCATGGATCCGAGATTCACTCAGAAAACAATTAAGTTTGGTGGCTACATCATGACCAAAATCATGGTCTGGGGTTACATCTAGTATGGAGGTGTGCGGGAGATCAGCATGTTGGAAGGCAACATAAATAGTACAATATATTTTTTGTTCAATTTTCACACTAATTTCTGTAGTCGACAAAACTTGTCTTGCCAAAATTTGACCTTTATGTCTTCATCGAATGATAAATCTTTTTTCAGTGAAACAAATATATTTTTGTACATTCAACATCATTTGGGAGGGTCTTAGCTTTCATATGAGGCATTTCTGAAATCAATTGAATAATTAAAAGTCAGGTTATTAGCAATTGTTTCTACAAACGGATAAGCAACAAGACTTTTGTCAGGGACTGTACAGTATGTTTAATTTATATTATTCATACATTATTTTATGTACATTATTCAGATTATTAATAATTGATTTGATAGTTTCAGACTATTCTTTCATGTTCTAATGTTAACGTATGCATTTATAGAGATTTTTATAGACCTATTCATATATATATATTAAAGATACACGATAATATCGGTGTCCGATAATTATCGGCCGATAATGGCAATTATGACGTCACACAGATAATCCAGATAATAAAAAATTCAACCGATAATGCAATCCGATAATTATATACTTGATTTAGCCTCCAAATGTGCACAACCGAAGAATTCAGCACGCCACCTCCTCAACCCTTCCCCTCTCTGAAGCCCCTGAGGGAGGAGGGGTTGAGGAGGCGGAGTTACACGACAAGAAATAGTTGAATATTATGGCGGCTGTTACTAAAAAAACGACGCTCTCGCCATTTGCGAAACATGTACCGCAGAAGTTCCATGAGGCCGAAAGAAAGCGTCCTCATTCAAAACCGCTAACCCAGCATCCATTTAAAACTGCATCACAAAGATTTTTGGAACGAATACCAGGCTGCTGCTGCTAGCGGGAATGCTAAAGCTATTGTAAACACTAAGTTAAAACTAGGGGCTTGTGACGATACAGAGTCGGGTTGTTTGGGAAAGCAGCCCAAGGCGGGTGGTAAACTCTCATCTAAGGCTAAACACCGGCACGATTGGAGACCGATAGTCGGCAAGTAGCCGTCTTCCGACGGAGCCCGCCGCTCTGGCCGGTCCGGCAGGCCACCGCCGCCTCGCCGTCGGCGGGGCGGGCAGAGCCCGGTTCCCCGGCTTCAGGACCTCCGGCGAACACCCCGGTTTCTCGAGCGTTCCCTCACGGCATGTGAGCAGAGCCAGGCCCCGAATACGCCGCGGCCCCGGGCGGATTATCCGGTACGAACGTAGCCGCCGCCGAGAGGAGACACGATTTTTTTTTTTTTTTTACCGAGATGACCTGAGAGCCAAAGCCCTGGATAAAAAAATAATGCAGTTTATACGACCACCATTCTTCATGAAAAACATGCCAATCACATTTTCACCACTACATCTGGAAAAGTGATGTCCAGTAAGCAAGCTTATCATGACGGCGCAGTGGTTAGATGATAATTTAAACATGGAGAAAACAAAGTCAGCCCGTCAATAATGCATTCAGTATGTAAAATGACGAGCGGTCAGATGACTTTGTAATGCTGCCTTTATTTTCGGCTTAACAAAACTCAGGCACAAAACAACACGCACGGAGATGCGAGCTCCAACTGCATCCAAATAGTACTGCCGTTTATCAGTTTAGCTGCTGTGAAGCGAATGTCGCGACTCGTGAGTGCCGCAAATGTAAACAAAGCGCTGCAGAATGGGTACATGACATTTCGCTATTTTAAGTTAATCATTTTCACAGTGTGCAACAAAGCATATAACATTAGCAATCACTTTTCAAATTAATTTAACTTATTTGTCTGCTCAATTACAGTCACAGTAGATGATCTAAACTTATTGGCACTTATCAACACTTATTAATTTAAATATGCACATTCCTGTTGTAATGAAATAACAATAATATTCTGTAGCCACAAATATTCAAAATCTTTTCTTCTTCCAAGTTTTTTTTAGGATTAAGTATAATAATGTATTGCTTGAAATAAGGCTGTTAAGATTATTTTCAGCTAGCTATTTTTCTTCCAAGAAATCTGAGAGAAATACACCTGAAGCGCTGGCAGATAATTTCACTTATTTCCAATAGATTTACACTTAAAACTGACTAGTTTTAAGGAAGTGTGTTTTGCAGTGTATTAATGTTATGTTAGGAATGGCTTACTTTTAAAGGCATTTTTGTGCAACTTAGGTATTTACTCTGTAAGTAATTGTTGCCAAAAGTTTACCATTACACAATGTCAGACAATGTCATTATTTAGATGTTGGAATTGACGACTTGTTCATATTTTATGTTGAAAAAAAAAAGAAAAATTATATTTTTGCACAGTAATATTTTCTTTTGTTTAAAATTTTACATAAATCTTTTAATAGAATTATCGGCTTGACATTATCGGTTATCGTTAGGAATGAGGAGGAAATTATCGGTTATCGGTATTGGTTGAAAAATGTATTATCGTGCATCACTAATATATATATATATATATATATATATATATATATATACACTTCCCAAAAAATGTTTTTTTTTTTTTTTTTTTTTTTTAAAAGGGGAGGTGACACTACTTTGCGGTTTTTCACCATAAACAGCGGTAAGTGATGTAATGGGAAAGGGGGGGGGCATTTATATTATATATGGCGGTAAACGGAGACAAGGCTGGAAAAGCAGTTTCTGCTCTTGCACCCCTCTTTAAAATAAACTGCTGTATTTTAAGCCAAAACAACAGTTGTGTTTGATAGAACAATGTGTCTGTATGCTGGCATAGCAGATTCATGGCGCGATAAGCCCCCAAACTATTTTTAATTTGTCGGTTTTACCCTGAAAACCCCTGTTTAGAGACGTCGCGCAACCCACTTTGGTTGCAACCCAGCCATGAAAAGAAAGTAAGTAATTGTATTGATTGATTGAAATGTCTTTCATTTTTAGCTTAGAATCATTAATTGATATCTAATATTTAGTTTAAAAAAGAAAGACTTAAAAATTATTAATTCGCATATTTTAAACTTTTAAACAAATTACATCACAATGAAAAAATTGGCGTCTGTAAAAAAGTTACAGATATCTACCTCATAACTATCGTTTAATTGTATTTTTTTCGTGACTGTCACATTTTCCTCAATATTTTAGATGATAAATAATCGATCCAAACAAAGAAAAAAGAAAAAAAAAAAAAAAAAAAGAAAGTTTAAAAGGGTAAATATATGAAAAAGAAAATCCCGACCACTCCTTGATGTCTGTGATCTCTGCATCGTGACCCTTGTTATATTACCATGTTTCACCCTTAAAATTCCCCAAAAATCCAGCAGTGGCAATTTATAGCTGTGTCTTGACACTCGGTGATACATGCTACACGGAGTTTTTGGATCGAAAAGAGGTAGGTACGCGATAATATCTCGAGCCCGATCTGACGTCACCACTCGGTGACGTCAACAATGGCGAGCTATTAGTTTATTTTTTGATTGAAAATTTTGCAAATTTTATCAAAACGAAAACATTAAGAGGGGTTTTAATATAAAATTACTATAATTTGTACTCAAATTTATCTTTTAAGAACTACAAATCTTTCTATCCGTGGATCCCTTTAACAGAAAAAATGTTAATCATGTTAATGCCATCTTGTGGATTAAATGTTATGATAAACAAATACAGTACCTACGTACAGTATGTTGAATGTTTAAGTCCATCTTATGTCTTATCTTTCCATTCTAACGATAATTTACAGAAAAATATGGCATATTTTGGAGACTGTTTGAATTGCGATTAGTTACGATTGATTTTTAAGCTGTGATTAATTCCATTAAAAATTTAATCGTTTGACATTTCTCAACAATGTTGACATTTCTCAACAATGTTGAGTGGTCTTAAGAAAAATGTTCATTTTTTTTTGCATTCTGGATAGTTATGAGATTATTAACAAATTTGTATTTATAATTTATTTTAATATGAGTTATGTTCAAAATTTGAAATTTAAATTTGCTAATTAAATCCAGACATTTATTCTGGAAGTTTTTAAACCGTTTCTTTCGTTTTTTTTTTTTTTTTTTTTTTTTTAAACAATGGTTTCAATGGAACAGTGTATCACCTGAACCAATACATATGAAAGTTAGTATAAGTCAATACAGATACATTTTGCATTGGTTATTTAGAGTATCAATTAATTAGATTTATATTTGTAAGAAATGTAGCCCTGGGCCCCATTCAGCCGATCTGTTTGGTCTTATTAATGTCCCGTCCCCAGCATAAAGTGTACATGCACGTTATGCTGTTATATCGTCCCTACCAATATTTAAACCAAACATACGCCCTTGGTCTGTCATGTACAGTATACGTATCATCGAACGTGAACCAACCTTCTAGTGTGTGAAGAACAAACTCTGCGTGCATTATTTTGCACACAGTCGACTGTTGTTGACGTGGGAGCTCCTCTTCAACTCCACAATGTTCCTCATCAGCCGCTGTCGTTCTCCCGGACATTTTCTGAACGTTTTGATTGAGGACGTGCCTTGCAGCTTTGTTAGCAGTTGGCCAGCTAGGCTAGGCTAAAGTAGGTCGCAAAACTTCAACGAGTGCTGAGACTGATGTTTGAGTCCGTAATGTGGCCAATGCCGGATACGTCGGCGAGACTTCGTTTTAGTTAAGTGACTGAAATTGATAAAAAAGAAGACGCGCACAAAGAAAGCAGTGGTCCACCTTGGCCAGTCTTTGTTTTCTGCATTTCCGTCCAGGACTGCAGGATGGGAAAGACAGTGCTCCAGCCCATTCATTCCCACCGTAAAACCCGCCTAGTTCTATAATAAAAAACAAAAACAGCTGAAATTAATACTTCCCTTTCAAGATATAAATGTTTCTCTTACACAAATCAATCTATATTTTGACTTGATTGAAAAAAAAAAATGTCAACAGTGGGATCGTAGCATGGTCATTTCTCCTATAAGGATCATGGGATGTGTAGTTCTTCACATGAATCATTCAGCGCGTTCAGCAACGCCCTCTGGCGATCAGTAGGGATGAAGTAGAACGATTATGTTATTTTGATTTCAAGAAATACTGTAAAAAAAAAAAAAAAAAATCATTTGCCGGTCTATTTATTCATCATTAAACATCTAAATTACACGTTTGTCAATACAAATCACCATAGAAGTACATCTTTGACAATATTTTTGTGTGTTTTTTGTGTGAACATTTTTTCTAAGGATCGGTGTCATAATCTGAAGCAAATCTACCTGTCACCAGTCAATGCATCAATAAAAACAAATCATAATGCGCTGAAAAAAAAAAAAACAAGAAAGAAACACTGCATCCAAAATTAATGTAATGTCATTTTTAGAATTATTTAATTTAATTTGACTCTGTACCTTAAAAATAAAATTAAAAAATGACATGCAGTTCGGATGGGCGCCGTTTGTAAAGAAGATCATGCTGAAAATTGCGACTTCATTTTCTTACATTTAGCGCCACACAGTGTTAAAAACGTAGAGTGAAATTTTTAGTCACTTTTTTTTTTTTGCACATTTACAACATTGTTTAGCAACATAAATATTTATTTTTAAATAATAAGTATTGGACTTAAATGTGTAAATACAGAACTAAATATTTATTTAAATCGTAAATGTTAAATGTATTTCCGAAATGTAAATCTGATATGTATATCCTAAATATTTATCTGAAATTTATGTTTGAAATATTTATTTTAAATCTGAATTTTATATTTATATCTTAAATCTAAACACTAACTCTAAATACAAATTTAAATGTTATACAGTGGGGCAAATAAGTATTTAGTCAACCACCAACTGTGTTAGTTCTCCTAGTTGAATAGATTAGAGAGGCCAGTAATTGTCAACATGGGTAAACCTCAACCATGAGAGACAATGTGAAAAAAAAAACCAGAAAATCACATTGTTTGACTTTTAAAGAATTTATTTGCAAATCGTGGTGGAAAATAAGTATTTGGCCAATACCAAAAGTGTATATACCGAAGTGAATAGATCTCACTGTCAAAAGGTGAGAATGGCATTTTTAAACTCAGTTTGAGGATTGCGCTCAAACCAAATGTCCTACAACCAAATTTCCAAATGTAACTACTAGATTGTGATACATTACACTATTGGGTGAAGTTTGATTAACTTCTGCGCAGTGGTTTGGGAGTTATAATCAAAATTACATTTCTCGGCCGAAGTGAATAGATCTCACTGTCAAAAGGTGAGATGGCATTTTTGAACTCAGTTTGAAGATTGCGCTCAAACCAAATGTCCTAGAACCAAATTTCTAAATGTAACTTCTAGATTGTGATACAATACACTATTGGGTGAAGTTTGGTTCACTTCTGCGCAGCGGTTTGGGAGTTATAATCAAAATTACCTTTCTCGGCCGAAGTGAATAGATCTCAATGTCAAAAGTTGAGAATGGCATTTTTGAACTCAGTTTTAGAATTGCGCTCAAACCAAATGTCCTAGAACCAAATTTCTAAATGTAACTACTAGATTGTGATACAATACTCTATTGGGTGAAGTTTGGTTCACTTCTGCGCAGCGGTTCGGGAGTTATAATCAAAATTACCTTTCTCGGCCGAAGTGAATAGATCTCACTGTCAAAAGTTGAGAATGGCATTTTTGAACTCAGTTTTAGAATTGCGCTCAAACCAAATGTCCTAAAACCAAATTTCTAAATGTAACTTCTAGATTGTGATACAATACACTATTGGGTGAAGTTTGGTTCACTTCTGCGCAGCGGTTTGGGAGTTTTAATCAAAATTACATTTCTTGGCCGAAGTGAATAGATCTCACTGTCAAAAGGTGAGAAAAGCATTTTTGAACTCAGTTTGAGGGTTGCGCTCAAACCAAATGTCATTGTACCAAATTTCAAAATGTAACTACTAGATTGTGATACAATACTCTATTGGGTGAAGTTTGGTTCACTTCTGCGTAGCGGTTTGGGAGTTATAATCACAATTACATTTCTCGGCCGAAGTGAATAGATCTCACTGTCAAAAGGTGAGAAAGGCATTTTTGAACTCATTTTGAGGATTGCGCTCAAACCAAATGTCCTAGAACCAAATTTCCAAATGTAACTACTAGATTGTGATATAATACACTATTGGGCGAAGTTTGGTTCACCTCTGCGCAGCGGTTTGGGAGTTATAATCAAAATTACATTTCTCGGCCGAAGTGAATAGATCTCACTGTCAAAAGGTGAGAATGGCATTTTTAAATTCAGTTTGAGGATTGCGCTCAAACCAAATGTCCTAGAACCAGATTTCCAAATGTAACTACTAGATTGTGATACATTACACTATTGGGTGAAGTTTGATTAACTTCTGCGCAGTGGTTTGGGAGTTATAATCAAAATTACATTTCTCGGCCGAAGTGAATAGATCTCACTGTCAAAAGGTGAGATGGCATTTTTGAACTCAGTTTGAAGATTGCGCTCAAACCAAATGTCCTAGAACCAAATTTCTAAATGTAACTTCTAGATTGTGATACAATACATTATTGGGTGAAGTTTGGTTCACTTCTGCGCAGCGGTTCGGGAGTTATAATCAAAATTACCTTTCTCGGCCGAAGTGAATAGATCTCACTGTCAAAAGTTGAGAATGGCATTTTTGAACTCAGTTTTAGAATTGCGCTCAAACCAAATGTCCTAAAACCAAATTTCTAAATGTAACAACTAGATTGTGATACATTAAACTATTGGGTGACGTTTGATTAACTTCTGCGCAGTGGTTTGGGAGTTATAATCAAAATTACATTTCTCGGCCGAAGTGAATAGATCTCACTGTCAAAAGGTGAGATGGCATTTTTGAACTCAGTTTGAAGATTGCGCTCAAACCAAATGTCCTAGAACCAAATTTCTAAATGTAACTTCTAGATTGTGATACATTAAACTATTGGGTGACGTTTGATTAACTTCTGCGCAGTGGTTTGGGAGTTATAATCAAAATTACATTTCTCGGCCGAAGTGAATAGATCTCACTGTCAAAAGGTGAGATGGCATTTTTGAACTCAGTTTGAAGATTGCGCTCAAACCAAATGTCCTAGAACCAAATTTCTAAATGTAACTTCTAGATTGTGATACAATACACTATTGGGTGAAGTTTGGTTCACTTCTGCGCAGCGGTTCGGGAGTTATAATCAAAATTATCTTTCTCGGCCGAAGTGAATAGATCTCACTGTCAAAAGTTGAGAATGGCATTTTTGAACTCAGTTTTAGAATTGCGCTCAAACCAAATGTCCTAAAACCAAATTTCTAAATGTAACAACAAGATTGTGATACAATACACTATTGGGTGAAGTTTGGTTCACTTCTGCGCGGCGGTTTGGGAGTTATAATCAAAATTACGTTTCTCGGCCGAAGTGAATAGATCTCACTGTCAAAAGGTGAGAAAAGAATTTTTGAACTCAGTTTGAGGATTGCGCTCAAACCAAATGTCATTGTACCAAATTTCAAAATGTAACTACTAGATGGTAATACAATACACTATTGGGTGAAGTTTGGTTCACTTCTGCGCAGCGGTTTGGGAGTTCTAATCAAAATGACATTTCTCGGCCTAAGTGAATAGATCTCACTGTCAAAAAGTGAGATGGCGTTTTTGAACTCAGTTTGAAGATAGCGCTCAAACCAAATGTCCTAGAACCAAATTTCTAAATGTAACTACTAGATTGTGATACAATACACTATTGGGTGAAGTAGGGCTCACTTCTGCGCAGCGGTTTGTGAGTTATAATCAAAATTACATTTCTCGGCCGAAGTGAGTAGAGCTCACTGTCAAAAGGCGTAAATGGCTTTTTTAAATTAGTTTGAGGATTGCGCTCAAACCAAATGTCCTAGAACCAAATTTCCAAATGTAACTACTAGATTGTGATACAATATACTATTGGATGAAGTTTGGTTCACTTCTGTGCAGCGGTTTGGGAGTTAACATCAAAATTACATTTCTCGGCCGAAGTGAGTAGAGCTCACTGTCAAAAGGCGTAAATGGTTTTTTTGAACTAAGTTTGAGGATTGCGCTCAAACCAAATGTCCTAGAACCAAATTTCCAAATGTAACTACTAGATTGTGATACAATACACTATTGGGTGAAGTAGGGCTCACTTCTGCGCAGCGGTTTGTGAGTTATAATCAAAATTACATTTCTCGGCCGAAGTGAATAGATCTCACTGTCAAAAGGTGAGAATGGCATTTTTAAACTCAGTTTGAGGATTGCGCTCAAACCAAATGTCCTACAACCAAATTTCCAAATGTAACTACTAGATTGTGATACATTACACTATTGGATGAAGTTTGATTAACTTCTGCGCAGTGGTTTGGGAGTTATAATCAAAATTACATTTCTCGGCCGAAGTGAATAGATCTCACTGTCAAAAGGTGAGATGGCATTTTTGAAATCAGTTTGAGGATTGCGCTCAAACCAAATGTCGTATAACCAAATTTCTAAATGTAACTTCTAGATTGTGATACAATACACTATTGGGTGAAGTTTGGTTCACTTCTGTGCAGCGGTTTGGGAGTTGTAATCAAAATTACATTTCCCGGCCGAAGTGAATAGATCTCACTGTCAAAAGGTGAGAATGGCATTTTTAAACTCAGTTTGAGGATTGCGCTCAAACCAAATGTCCTAGAGCCAAATTTCTAAATGTAACTACTAGATTGTGATACAATAGACTATTGGGTGAAGTTTGGTTCACTTCTGCGCAGCGGTTTGGGAGTTAACATCAAAATTACATTTCTCGGCCGAAGTGAGTAGAGCTCACTGTCAAAAGGCGTGAATGGCTTTTTTGAACTAAGTTTGAGAATTTCGCTCAAACCAAATGTCCTAGAACCAAATTTCTAAATGTAACTTCTAGATTGTGATACAATACACTATTGGGTGAAGTTTGGTTGACTTCTGCGCAGCGGTTTGGGAGTTAACATCAAAATTACATTTCTCGGCCATATCGCGTAGATCTCACTGAGAAAAGGCTTAAATGACTTTTTTTTAACTAAGTTTGAGGATTGCACTCAAACCAAATGTCCTAGAACTAAATTTCCAAATGTAACTACTAGATTGTGATAAAATACACTATTGGTTGAAGTAGGACTCACTTCTGCGCAGCGGTTTGTGAGTTATAATCAAAATTACATTTCTCGGCCGAAGTGAATAGTTCTCACTGTCAAAAGGTGAGAATGGCATTTTTAAACTAAGTTTGAGGATTGCGCTCAAACCAAATGTCCTAGAACCAAATTTCCAAATGTAACTACTAGATTGTGATACAATATACTATTGGATGAAGTTTGGTTCACTTCTGCGCAGCGGTTTGGGAGTTAACATCAAAATTACATTTCTCGGCCGAAGTGAGTAGAGCTCACTGTCAAAAGGCGTAAATGTTTTTTTTTAACTAAGTTTGAGGATTGCGCTCAAACCAAATGTCCTAGAACCAAATTTCCAAATATAACAACTAGATTGTGATACAATACACTATTGGGTGAAGTAGGGCTCACTTCTGCGCAGCGGTTTGTGAGTTATAATCAAAATTACATTTCTCGGCCGAAGTGAGTAGAGCTCACTGTCAAAAGGCGTATGGCTTTTTTAAATTAGTTTGAGGATTGCGCTCAAACCAAATGTCCTAGAACCAAATTTCCAAATGTAACTACTAGATTGTGATACATTACACTATTGGGTGAAGTTTGGTTCACTTCTGCGCAGCGGTTTGGGAGTTACCATCAAAATTACATTTCTCTGCCGAAGTGAGTAGAGCTCACTGTCAAAAGGCGTAAATGGCTTTTTTGAACTAAGTTTGAGGATTTCGCTCAAACCAAATGTCCTAGAACCAAATTTCCAAATGTAACTACTAGATTGTGATACAATATACTATTGGATGAAGTTTGGTTCACTTCTGTGCAGCGGTTTGGGAGTTAACATCAAAATTACATTTCTCGGCCGAAGTGAGTAGAGCTCACTGTCAAAAGGCGTAAATGGTTTTTTTGAACTAAGTTTGAGGATTGCGCTCAAACCAAATGTCCTAGAACCAAATTTCCAAATGTAACTACTAGATTGTGATACAATACACTATTGGGTGAAGTAGGGCTCACTTCTGCGCAGCGGTCTGTGAGTTATAATCAAAATTACATTTCTCGGCCGAAGTGAATAGATCTCACTGTCAAAAGGTGAGAATGGCATTTTTAAACTCAGTTTGAGGATTGCGCTCAAACCAAATGTCCTACAACCAAATTTCCAAAGGTAACTACTAGATTGTGATACATTACACTATTGGATGAAGTTTGATTAACTTCTGCGCAGTGGTTTGGGAGTTATAATCAAAATTATATTTCTCGGCCGAAGTGAATAGATCTCACTGTCAAAAGGTGAGATGGCATTTTTGAAATCAGTTTGAGGATTGCGCTCAAACCAAATGTCGTATAACCAAATTTCTAAATGTAACTTCTAGATTGTGATACAATACACTATTGGGTGAAGTTTGGTTCACTTCTGTGCAGCGGTTTGGGAGTTGTAATCAAAATTACATTTCCCGGCCGAAGTGAATAGATCTCACTGTCAAAAGGTGAGAATGGCATTTTTAAACTCAGTTTGAGGATTGCGCTCAAACCAAATGTCCTAGAGCCAAATTTCTAAATGTAACTACTAGATTGTGATACAATAGACTATTGGGTGAAGTTTGGTTCACTTCTGCGCAGCGGTTTGGGAGTTAACATCAAAATTTCATTTCTCGGCCGAAGTGAGTAGAGCTCACTGTCAAAAGGCGTAAATGTTTTTTTTTTAACTCAGTTTGAGGATTGCGCTCAAACCAAATGTCATTGTACCAAATTTCAAAATGTAACTACTAGATGGTGATACAATACACTATTGGGTGAAGTTTGGTTCACTTCTGCGGAGCGGTTAGGGAGTTATCATCAAAATTACATTTCTCGGCCGAAGTGAGTAGAGCTCACTGTCAAAAGGCGTGAATGGCTTTTTTGAACTAAGTTTGAGGATTTCGCTCAAACCAAATGTCCTAGAACCAAATTTCCAAAGGTAACTACTAGATTGTGATACAATACACTATTGGGTGAAGTTTGGTTCACTTCTGCGCAGCGGTTTGGGAGTTAACATCAAAATTACATTTCTCGGCCGAAGTCAGTAGAGCTCACTGTCAAAAGGCTTCAATGTTTTTTTTTAACTAAGTTTGAGGATTGCGCTCAAACCAAATGTCCTAGAACTAAATTTCCAAATGTAACTACTAGATTGTGATAAAATACACTATTGGTTGAAGTAGGGCTCACTTCTGCGCAGCGGTTTGTGAGTTATAATCAAAATTACATTTCTCGGCCGAAGTGAATAGTTCTCACTGTCAAAAGGTGAGAATGGCATTTTTAAACTAAGTTTGAGGATTGCGCTCAAACCAAATGTCCTAGAACCAAATTTCCAAATGTAACTACTAGATTGTGATACAATATACTATTGGATGAAGTTTGGTTCACTTCTGCGCAGCGGTTTGGGAGTTAACATCAAAATTACATTTCTCGGCCGAAGTGAGTAGAGCTCACTGTCAAAAGGCGTAAATGTTTTTTTTTAACTAAGTTTGAGGATTGCGCTCAAACCAAATGTCCTAGAACCAAATTTCCAAATATAACAACTAGATTGTGATACAATACACTATTGGGTGAAGTAGGGCTAACTTCTGCGCAGCGGTTTGTGAGTTATAATCAAAATTACATTTCTCGGCCGAAGTGAGTAGAGCTCACTGTCAAAAGGCGTAAATGGCTTTTTTAAATTAGTTTGAGGATTGCGCTCAAACCAAATGTCCTAGAACCAAATTTCCAAATGTAACTACTAGATTGTGATACAATATACTATTGGATGAAGTTTGGTTCACTTCTGTGCAGCGGTTTGGGAGTTAACATCAAAATTACATTTCTCGGCCGAAGTGAGTAGCGCTCACTGTCAAAAGGCGTAAATGGTTTTTTTGAACTAAGTTTGAGGATTGCGCTCAAACCAAATGTCCTAGAACCAAATTTCCAAATGTAACTACTAGATTGTGATACAATACACTATTGGGTGAAGTAGGGCTCACTTCTGCGCAGCGGTTTGTGAGTTATAATCAAAATTACATTTCTCGGCCGAAGTGAATAGATCTCACTGTCAAAAGGTGAGAATGGCATTTTTAAACTCAGTTTGAGGATTGCGCTCAAACCAAATGTCCTACAACCAAATTTCCAAATGTAACTACTAGATTGTGATACATTACACTATTGGATGAAGTTTGATTAACTTCTGCGCAGTGGTTTGGGAGTTATAATCAAAATTACATTTCTCGGCCGAAGTGAATAGATCTCACTGTCAAAAGGTGAGATGGCATTTTTGAAATCAGTTTGAGGATTGCGCTCAAACCAAATGTCGTATAACCAAATTTCTAAATGTAACTTCTAGATTGTGATACAATACACTATTGGGTGAAGTTTGGTTCACTTCTGTGCAGCGGTTTGGGAGTTGTAATCAAAATTACATTTCCCGGCCGAAGTGAATAGATCTCACTGTCAAAAGGTGAGAATGGCATTTTTAAACTCAGTTTGAGGATTGCGCTCAAACCAAATGTCCTAGAGCCAAATTTCTAAATGTAACTACTAGATTGTGATACAATAGACTATTGGGTGAAGTTTGGTTCACTTCTGCGCAGCGGTTTGGGAGTTAACATCAAAATTACATTTCTCGGCCGAAGTGAGTAGAGCTCACTGTCAAAAGGCGTGAATGGCTTTTTTGAACTAAGTTTGAGAATTTCGCTCAAACCAAATGTCCTAGAACCAAATTTCCAAAGGTAACTACTAGATTGTGATACAATACACTATTGGGTGAAGTTTGGTTCACTTCTGCGCAGCGGTTTGGGAGTTAACATCAAAATTACATTTCTCGGCCGAAGTCAGTAGAGCTCACTGTCAAAAGGCTTCAATGTTTTTTTTTAACTAAGTTTGAGGATTGCACTCAAACCAAATGTCCTAGAACTAAATTTCCAAATGTAACTACTAGATTGTGATAAAATACACTATTGGTTGAAGTAGGACTCACTTCTGCGCAGCGGTTTGTGAGTTATAATCAAAATTACATTTCTCGGCCGAAGTGAATAGTTCTCACTGTCAAAAGGTGAGAATGGCATTTTTAAACTAAGTTTGAGGATTGCGCTCAAACCAAATGTCCTAGAACCAAATTTCCAAATGTAACTACTAGATTGTGATAAAATACACTATTGGTTGAAGTAGGACTCACTTCTGCGCAGCGGTTTGTGAGTTATAATCAAAATTACATTTCTCGGCCGAAGTGAGTAGAGCTCACTGTCAAAAGGCGTATGGCTTTTTTAAATTAGTTTGAGGATTGCGCTCAAACCAAATGTCCTAGAACCAAATTTCCAAATGTAACTACTAGATTGTGATACATTACACTATTGGGTGAAGTTTGGTTCACTTCTGCGCAGCGGTTTGGGAGTTACCATCAAAATTACATTTCTCTGCCGAAGTGAGTAGAGCTCACTGTCAAAAGGCGTAAATGGCTTTTTTGAACTAAGTTTGAGGATTTCGCTCAAACCAAATGTCCTAGAACCAAATTTCCAAATGTAACTACTAGATTGTGATACAATATACTATTGGATGAAGTTTGGTTCACTTCTGTGCAGCGGTTTGGGAGTTAACATCAAAATTACATTTCTCGGCCGAAGTGAGTAGAGCTCACTGTCAAAAGGCGTAAATGGTTTTTTTGAACTAAGTTTGAGGATTGCGCTCAAACCAAATGTCCTAGAACCAAATTTCCAAATGTAACTACTAGATTGTGATACAATACACTATTGGGTGAAGTAGGGCTCACTTCTGCGCAGCGGTCTGTGAGTTATAATCAAAATTACATTTCTCGGCCGAAGTGAATAGATCTCACTGTCAAAAGGTGAGAATGGCATTTTTAAACTCAGTTTGAGGATTGCGCTCAAACCAAATGTCCTACAACCAAATTTCCAAATGTAACTACTAGATTGTGATACATTACACTATTGGATGAAGTTTGATTAACTTCTGCGCAGTGGTTTGGGAGTTATAATCAAAATTACATTTCTCGGCCGAAGTGAATAGATCTCACTGTCAAAAGGTGAGATGGCATTTTTGAAATCAGTTTGAGGATTGCGCTCAAACCAAATGTCGTATAACCAAATTTCTAAATGTAACTTCTAGATTGTGATACAATACACTATTGGGTGAAGTTTGGTTCACTTCTGTGCAGCGGTTTGGGAGTTGTAATCAAAATTACATTTCCCGGCCGAAGTGAATAGATCTCACTGTCAAAAGGTGAGAATGGCATTTTTAAACTCAGTTTGAGGATTGCGCTCAAACCAAATGTCCTAGAGCCAAATTTCTAAATGTAACTACTAGATTGTGATACAATAGACTATTGGGTGAAGTTTGGTTCACTTCTGCGCAGCGGTTTGTGAGTTATAATCAAAATTACCTTTCTCGGCCGAAGTGAATAGATCTCACTGTCAAAAGTTGAGAATGGCATTTTTGAACTCAGTTTTAGAATTGCGCTCAAACCAAATGTCCTAAAACCAAATTTCTAAATGTAACTTCTAGATTGTGATACAATACACTATTGGGTGAAGTTTGGTTCACTTCTGCGCAGCGGTTTGGGAGTTTTAATCAAAATTACATTTCTTGGCCGAAGTGAATAGATCTCACTGTCAAAAGGTGAGAAAAGCATTTTTGAACTCAGTTTGAGGGTTGCGCTCAAACCAAATGTCATTGTACCAAATTTCAAAATGTAACTACTAGATTGTGATACAATACTCTATTGGGTGAAGTTTGGTTCACTTCTGCGTAGCGGTTTGGGAGTTATAATCACAATTACATTTCTCGGCCGAAGTGAATAGATCTCACTGTCAAAAGGTGAGAAAGGCATTTTTGAACTCATTTTGAGGATTGCGCTCAAACCAAATGTCCTAGAACCAAATTTCCAAATGTAACTACTAGATTGTGATATAATACACTATTGGGCGAAGTTTGGTTCACCTCTGCGCAGCGGTTTGGGAGTTATAATCAAAATTACATTTCTCGGCCGAAGTGAATAGATCTCACTGTCAAAAGGTGAGAATGGCATTTTTAAATTCAGTTTGAGGATTGCGCTCAAACCAAATGTCCTAGAACCAGATTTCCAAATGTAACTACTAGATTGTGATACATTACACTATTGGGTGAAGTTTGATTAACTTCTGCGCAGTGGTTTGGGAGTTATAATCAAAATTACATTTCTCGGCCGAAGTGAATAGATCTCACTGTCAAAAGGTGAGATGGCATTTTTGAACTCAGTTTGAAGATTGCGCTCAAACCAAATGTCCTAGAACCAAATTTCTAAATGTAACTTCTAGATTGTGATACAATACATTATTGGGTGAAGTTTGGTTCACTTCTGCGCAGCGGTTCGGGAGTTATAATCAAAATTACCTTTCTCGGCCGAAGTGAATAGATCTCACTGTCAAAAGTTGAGAATGGCATTTTTGAACTCAGTTTTAGAATTGCGCTCAAACCAAATGTCCTAAAACCAAATTTCTAAATGTAACAACTAGATTGTGATACATTAAACTATTGGGTGACGTTTGATTAACTTCTGCGCAGTGGTTTGGGAGTTATAATCAAAATTACATTTCTCGGCCGAAGTGAATAGATCTCACTGTCAAAAGGTGAGATGGCATTTTTGAACTCAGTTTGAAGATTGCGCTCAAACCAAATGTCCTAGAACCAAATTTCTAAATGTAACTTCTAGATTGTGATACATTAAACTATTGGGTGACGTTTGATTAACTTCTGCGCAGTGGTTTGGGAGTTATAATCAAAATTACATTTCTCGGCCGAAGTGAATAGATCTCACTGTCAAAAGGTGAGATGGCATTTTTGAACTCAGTTTGAAGATTGCGCTCAAACCAAATGTCCTAGAACCAAATTTCTAAATGTAACTTCTAGATTGTGATACAATACACTATTGGGTGAAGTTTGGTTCACTTCTGCGCAGCGGTTCGGGAGTTATAATCAAAATTATCTTTCTCGGCCGAAGTGAATAGATCTCACTGTCAAAAGTTGAGAATGGCATTTTTGAACTCAGTTTTAGAATTGCGCTCAAACCAAATGTCCTAAAACCAAATTTCTAAATGTAACAACAAGATTGTGATACAATACACTATTGGGTGAAGTTTGGTTCACTTCTGCGCGGCGGTTTGGGAGTTATAATCAAAATTACGTTTCTCGGCCGAAGTGAATAGATCTCACTGTCAAAAGGTGAGAAAAGAATTTTTGAACTCAGTTTGAGGATTGCGCTCAAACCAAATGTCATTGTACCAAATTTCAAAATGTAACTACTAGATGGTAATACAATACACTATTGGGTGAAGTTTGGTTCACTTCTGCGCAGCGGTTTGGGAGTTCTAATCAAAATGACATTTCTCGGCCTAAGTGAATAGATCTCACTGTCAAAAAGTGAGATGGCGTTTTTGAACTCAGTTTGAAGATTGCGCTCAAACCAAATGTCCTAGAACCAAATTTCTAAATGTAACTACTAGATTGTGATACAATACACTATTGGGTGAAGTAGGGCTCACTTCTGCGCAGCGGTTTGTGAGTTATAATCAAAATTACATTTCTCGGCCGAAGTGAGTAGAGCTCACTGTCAAAAGGCGTAAATGGCTTTTTTAAATTAGTTTGAGGATTGCGCTCAAACCAAATGTCCTAGAACCAAATTTCCAAATGTAACTACTAGATTGTGATACAATATACTATTGGATGAAGTTTGGTTCACTTCTGTGCAGCGGTTTGGGAGTTAACATCAAAATTACATTTCTCGGCCGAAGTGAGTAGAGCTCACTGTCAAAAGGCGTAAATGGTTTTTTTGAACTAAGTTTGAGGATTGCGCTCAAACCAAATGTCCTAGAACCAAATTTCCAAATGTAACTACTAGATTGTGATACAATACACTATTGGGTGAAGTAGGGCTCACTTCTGCGCAGCGGTTTGTGAGTTATAATCAAAATTACATTTCTCGGCCGAAGTGAATAGATCTCACTGTCAAAAGGTGAGAATGGCATTTTTAAACTCAGTTTGAGGATTGCGCTCAAACCAAATGTCCTACAACCAAATTTCCAAATGTAACTACTAGATTGTGATACATTACACTATTGGATGAAGTTTGATTAACTTCTGCGCAGTGGTTTGGGAGTTATAATCAAAATTACATTTCTCGGCCGAAGTGAATAGATCTCACTGTCAAAAGGTGAGATGGCATTTTTGAAATCAGTTTGAGGATTGCGCTCAAACCAAATGTCGTATAACCAAATTTCTAAATGTAACTTCTAGATTGTGATACAATACACTATTGGGTGAAGTTTGGTTCACTTCTGTGCAGCGGTTTGGGAGTTGTAATCAAAATTACATTTCCCGGCCGAAGTGAATAGATCTCACTGTCAAAAGGTGAGAATGGCATTTTTAAACTCAGTTTGAGGATTGCGCTCAAACCAAATGTCCTAGAGCCAAATTTCTAAATGTAACTACTAGATTGTGATACAATAGACTATTGGGTGAAGTTTGGTTCACTTCTGCGCAGCGGTTTGGGAGTTAACATCAAAATTACATTTCTCGGCCGAAGTGAGTAGAGCTCACTGTCAAAAGGCGTGAATGGCTTTTTTGAACTAAGTTTGAGAATTTCGCTCAAACCAAATGTCCTAGAACCAAATTTCTAAATGTAACTTCTAGATTGTGATACAATACACTATTGGGTGAAGTTTGGTTGACTTCTGCGCAGCGGTTTGGGAGTTAACATCAAAATTACATTTCTCGGCCATATCGCGTAGATCTCACTGAGAAAAGGCTTAAATGACTTTTTTTTAACTAAGTTTGAGGATTGCACTCAAACCAAATGTCCTAGAACTAAATTTCCAAATGTAACTACTAGATTGTGATAAAATACACTATTGGTTGAAGTAGGACTCACTTCTGCGCAGCGGTTTGTGAGTTATAATCAAAATTACATTTCTCGGCCGAAGTGAATAGTTCTCACTGTCAAAAGGTGAGAATGGCATTTTTAAACTAAGTTTGAGGATTGCGCTCAAACCAAATGTCCTAGAACCAAATTTCCAAATGTAACTACTAGATTGTGATACAATATACTATTGGATGAAGTTTGGTTCACTTCTGCGCAGCGGTTTGGGAGTTAACATCAAAATTACATTTCTCGGCCGAAGTGAGTAGAGCTCACTGTCAAAAGGCGTAAATGTTTTTTTTTAACTAAGTTTGAGGATTGCGCTCAAACCAAATGTCCTAGAACCAAATTTCCAAATATAACAACTAGATTGTGATACAATACACTATTGGGTGAAGTAGGGCTCACTTCTGCGCAGCGGTTTGTGAGTTATAATCAAAATTACATTTCTCGGCCGAAGTGAGTAGAGCTCACTGTCAAAAGGCGTATGGCTTTTTTAAATTAGTTTGAGGATTGCGCTCAAACCAAATGTCCTAGAACCAAATTTCCAAATGTAACTACTAGATTGTGATACATTACACTATTGGGTGAAGTTTGGTTCACTTCTGCGCAGCGGTTTGGGAGTTACCATCAAAATTACATTTCTCTGCCGAAGTGAGTAGAGCTCACTGTCAAAAGGCGTAAATGGCTTTTTTGAACTAAGTTTGAGGATTTCGCTCAAACCAAATGTCCTAGAACCAAATTTCCAAATGTAACTACTAGATTGTGATACAATATACTATTGGATGAAGTTTGGTTCACTTCTGTGCAGCGGTTTGGGAGTTAACATCAAAATTACATTTCTCGGCCGAAGTGAGTAGAGCTCACTGTCAAAAGGCGTAAATGGTTTTTTTGAACTAAGTTTGAGGATTGCGCTCAAACCAAATGTCCTAGAACCAAATTTCCAAATGTAACTACTAGATTGTGATACAATACACTATTGGGTGAAGTAGGGCTCACTTCTGCGCAGCGGTCTGTGAGTTATAATCAAAATTACATTTCTCGGCCGAAGTGAATAGATCTCACTGTCAAAAGGTGAGAATGGCATTTTTAAACTCAGTTTGAGGATTGCGCTCAAACCAAATGTCCTACAACCAAATTTCCAAATGTAACTACTAGATTGTGATACATTACACTATTGGATGAAGTTTGATTAACTTCTGCGCAGTGGTTTGGGAGTTATAATCAAAATTATATTTCTCGGCCGAAGTGAATAGATCTCACTGTCAAAAGGTGAGATGGCATTTTTGAAATCAGTTTGAGGATTGCGCTCAAACCAAATGTCGTATAACCAAATTTCTAAATGTAACTTCTAGATTGTGATACAATACACTATTGGGTGAAGTTTGGTTCACTTCTGTGCAGCGGTTTGGGAGTTGTAATCAAAATTACATTTCCCGGCCGAAGTGAATAGATCTCACTGTCAAAAGGTGAGAATGGCATTTTTAAACTCAGTTTGAGGATTGCGCTCAAACCAAATGTCCTAGAGCCAAATTTCTAAATGTAACTACTAGATTGTGATACAATAGACTATTGGGTGAAGTTTGGTTCACTTCTGCGCAGCGGTTTGGGAGTTAACATCAAAATTTCATTTCTCGGCCGAAGTGAGTAGAGCTCACTGTCAAAAGGCGTAAATGTTTTTTTTTTAACTCAGTTTGAGGATTGCGCTCAAACCAAATGTCATTGTACCAAATTTCAAAATGTAACTACTAGATGGTGATACAATACACTATTGGGTGAAGTTTGGTTCACTTCTGCGGAGCGGTTAGGGAGTTATCATCAAAATTACATTTCTCGGCCGAAGTGAGTAGAGCTCACTGTCAAAAGGCGTGAATGGCTTTTTTGAACTAAGTTTGAGGATTTCGCTCAAACCAAATGTCCTAGAACCAAATTTCCAAAGGTAACTACTAGATTGTGATACAATACACTATTGGGTGAAGTTTGGTTCACTTCTGCGCAGCGGTTTGGGAGTTAACATCAAAATTACATTTCTCGGCCGAAGTCAGTAGAGCTCACTGTCAAAAGGCTTCAATGTTTTTTTTTAACTAAGTTTGAGGATTGCGCTCAAACCAAATGTCCTAGAACTAAATTTCCAAATGTAACTACTAGATTGTGATAAAATACACTATTGGTTGAAGTAGGGCTCACTTCTGCGCAGCGGTTTGTGAGTTATAATCAAAATTACATTTCTCGGCCGAAGTGAATAGTTCTCACTGTCAAAAGGTGAGAATGGCATTTTTAAACTAAGTTTGAGGATTGCGCTCAAACCAAATGTCCTAGAACCAAATTTCCAAATGTAACTACTAGATTGTGATACAATATACTATTGGATGAAGTTTGGTTCACTTCTGCGCAGCGGTTTGGGAGTTAACATCAAAATTACATTTCTCGGCCGAAGTGAGTAGAGCTCACTGTCAAAAGGCGTAAATGTTTTTTTTTAACTAAGTTTGAGGATTGCGCTCAAACCAAATGTCCTAGAACCAAATTTCCAAATATAACAACTAGATTGTGATACAATACACTATTGGGTGAAGTAGGGCTAACTTCTGCGCAGCGGTTTGTGAGTTATAATCAAAATTACATTTCTCGGCCGAAGTGAGTAGAGCTCACTGTCAAAAGGCGTAAATGGCTTTTTTAAATTAGTTTGAGGATTGCGCTCAAACCAAATGTCCTAGAACCAAATTTCCAAATGTAACTACTAGATTGTGATACAATATACTATTGGATGAAGTTTGGTTCACTTCTGTGCAGCGGTTTGGGAGTTAACATCAAAATTACATTTCTCGGCCGAAGTGAGTAGAGCTCACTGTCAAAAGGCGTAAATGGTTTTTTTGAACTAAGTTTGAGGATTGCGCTCAAACCAAATGTCCTAGAACCAAATTTCCAAATGTAACTACTAGATTGTGATACAATACACTATTGGGTGAAGTAGGGCTCACTTCTGCGCAGCGGTTTGTGAGTTATAATCAAAATTACATTTCTCGGCCGAAGTGAATAGATCTCACTGTCAAAAGGTGAGAATGGCATTTTTAAACTCAGTTTGAGGATTGCGCTCAAACCAAATGTCCTACAACCAAATTTCCAAATGTAACTACTAGATTGTGATACATTACACTATTGGATGAAGTTTGATTAACTTCTGCGCAGTGGTTTGGGAGTTATAATCAAAATTACATTTCTCGGCCGAAGTGAATAGATCTCACTGTCAAAAGGTGAGATGGCATTTTTGAAATCAGTTTGAGGATTGCGCTCAAACCAAATGTCGTATAACCAAATTTCTAAATGTAACTTCTAGATTGTGATACAATACACTATTGGGTGAAGTTTGGTTCACTTCTGTGCAGCGGTTTGGGAGTTGTAATCAAAATTACATTTCCCGGCCGAAGTGAATAGATCTCACTGTCAAAAGGTGAGAATGGCATTTTTAAACTCAGTTTGAGGATTGCGCTCAAACCAAATGTCCTAGAGCCAAATTTCTAAATGTAACTACTAGATTGTGATACAATAGACTATTGGGTGAAGTTTGGTTCACTTCTGCGCAGCGGTTTGGGAGTTAACATCAAAATTACATTTCTCGGCCGAAGTGAGTAGAGCTCACTGTCAAAAGGCGTGAATGGCTTTTTTGAACTAAGTTTGAGAATTTCGCTCAAACCAAATGTCCTAGAACCAAATTTCCAAAGGTAACTACTAGATTGTGATACAATACACTATTGGGTGAAGTTTGGTTCACTTCTGCGCAGCGGTTTGGGAGTTAACATCAAAATTACATTTCTCGGCCGAAGTCAGTAGAGCTCACTGTCAAAAGGCTTCAATGTTTTTTTTTAACTAAGTTTGAGGATTGCACTCAAACCAAATGTCCTAGAACTAAATTTCCAAATGTAACTACTAGATTGTGATAAAATACACTATTGGTTGAAGTAGGACTCACTTCTGCGCAGCGGTTTGTGAGTTATAATCAAAATTACATTTCTCGGCCGAAGTGAATAGTTCTCACTGTCAAAAGGTGAGAATGGCATTTTTAAACTAAGTTTGAGGATTGCGCTCAAACCAAATGTCCTAGAACCAAATTTCCAAATGTAACTACTAGATTGTGATAAAATACACTATTGGTTGAAGTAGGACTCACTTCTGCGCAGCGGTTTGTGAGTTATAATCAAAATTACATTTCTCGGCCGAAGTGAGTAGAGCTCACTGTCAAAAGGCGTATGGCTTTTTTAAATTAGTTTGAGGATTGCGCTCAAACCAAATGTCCTAGAACCAAATTTCCAAATGTAACTACTAGATTGTGATACAATAGACTATTGGGTGAAGTTTGGTTCACTTCTGCGCAGCGGTTTGGGAGTTAACATCAAAATTTCATTTCTCGGCCGAAGTGAGTAGAGCTCACTGTCAAAAGGCGTAAATGTTTTTTTTTTAACTCAGTTTGAGGATTGCGCTCAAACCAAATGTCATTGTACCAAATTTCAAAATGTAACTACTAGATGGTGATACAATACACTATTGGGTGAAGTTTGGTTCACTTCTGCGGAGCGGTTAGGGAGTTATCATCAAAATTACATTTCTCGGCCGAAGTGAGTAGAGCTCACTGTCAAAAGGCGTGAATGGCTTTTTTGAACTAAGTTTGAGGATTTCGCTCAAACCAAATGTCCTAGAACCAAATTTCCAAAGGTAACTACTAGATTGTGATACAATACACTATTGGGTGAAGTTTGGTTCACTTCTGCGCAGCGGTTTGGGAGTTAACATCAAAATTACATTTCTCGGCCGAAGTCAGTAGAGCTCACTGTCAAAAGGCTTCAATGTTTTTTTTTAACTAAGTTTGAGGATTGCGCTCAAACCAAATGTCCTAGAACTAAATTTCCAAATGTAACTACTAGATTGTGATAAAATACACTATTGGTTGAAGTAGGGCTCACTTCTGCGCAGCGGTTTGTGAGTTATAATCAAAATTACATTTCTCGGCCGAAGTGAATAGTTCTCACTGTCAAAAGGTGAGAATGGCATTTTTAAACTAAGTTTGAGGATTGCGCTCAAACCAAATGTCCTAGAACCAAATTTCCAAATGTAACTACTAGATTGTGATACAATATACTATTGGATGAAGTTTGGTTCACTTCTGCGCAGCGGTTTGGGAGTTAACATCAAAATTACATTTCTCGGCCGAAGTGAGTAGAGCTCACTGTCAAAAGGCGTAAATGTTTTTTTTTAACTAAGTTTGAGGATTGCGCTCAAACCAAATGTCCTAGAACCAAATTTCCAAATATAACAACTAGATTGTGATACAATACACTATTGGGTGAAGTAGGGCTAACTTCTGCGCAGCGGTTTGTGAGTTATAATCAAAATTACATTTCTCGGCCGAAGTGAGTAGAGCTCACTGTCAAAAGGCGTAAATGGCTTTTTTAAATTAGTTTGAGGATTGCGCTCAAACCAAATGTCCTAGAACCAAATTTCCAAATGTAACTACTAGATTGTGATACAATATACTATTGGATGAAGTTTGGTTCACTTCTGTGCAGCGGTTTGGGAGTTAACATCAAAATTACATTTCTCGGCCGAAGTGAGTAGAGCTCACTGTCAAAAGGCGTAAATGGTTTTTTTGAACTAAGTTTGAGGATTGCGCTCAAACCAAATGTCCTAGAACCAAATTTCCAAATGTAACTACTAGATTGTGATACAATACACTATTGGGTGAAGTAGGGCTCACTTCTGCGCAGCGGTTTGTGAGTTATAATCAAAATTACATTTCTCGGCCGAAGTGAATAGATCTCACTGTCAAAAGGTGAGAATGGCATTTTTAAACTCAGTTTGAGGATTGCGCTCAAACCAAATGTCCTACAACCAAATTTCCAAATGTAACTACTAGATTGTGATACATTACACTATTGGATGAAGTTTGATTAACTTCTGCGCAGTGGTTTGGGAGTTATAATCAAAATTACATTTCTCGGCCGAAGTGAATAGATCTCACTGTCAAAAGGTGAGATGGCATTTTTGAAATCAGTTTGAGGATTGCGCTCAAACCAAATGTCGTATAACCAAATTTCTAAATGTAACTTCTAGATTGTGATACAATACACTATTGGGTGAAGTTTGGTTCACTTCTGTGCAGCGGTTTGGGAGTTGTAATCAAAATTACATTTCCCGGCCGAAGTGAATAGATCTCACTGTCAAAAGGTGAGAATGGCATTTTTAAACTCAGTTTGAGGATTGCGCTCAAACCAAATGTCCTAGAGCCAAATTTCTAAATGTAACTACTAGATTGTGATACAATAGACTATTGGGTGAAGTTTGGTTCACTTCTGCGCAGCGGTTTGGGAGTTAACATCAAAATTACATTTCTCGGCCGAAGTGAGTAGAGCTCACTGTCAAAAGGCGTGAATGGCTTTTTTGAACTAAGTTTGAGAATTTCGCTCAAACCAAATGTCCTAGAACCAAATTTCCAAAGGTAACTACTAGATTGTGATACAATACACTATTGGGTGAAGTTTGGTTCACTTCTGCGCAGCGGTTTGGGAGTTAACATCAAAATTACATTTCTCGGCCGAAGTCAGTAGAGCTCACTGTCAAAAGGCTTCAATGTTTTTTTTTAACTAAGTTTGAGGATTGCACTCAAACCAAATGTCCTAGAACTAAATTTCCAAATGTAACTACTAGATTGTGATAAAATACACTATTGGTTGAAGTAGGACTCACTTCTGCGCAGCGGTTTGTGAGTTATAATCAAAATTACATTTCTCGGCCGAAGTGAATAGTTCTCACTGTCAAAAGGTGAGAATGGCATTTTTAAACTAAGTTTGAGGATTGCGCTCAAACCAAATGTCCTAGAACCAAATTTCCAAATGTAACTACTAGATTGTGATAAAATACACTATTGGTTGAAGTAGGACTCACTTCTGCGCAGCGGTTTGTGAGTTATAATCAAAATTACATTTCTCGGCCGAAGTGAGTAGAGCTCACTGTCAAAAGGCGTATGGCTTTTTTAAATTAGTTTGAGGATTGCGCTCAAACCAAATGTCCTAGAACCAAATTTCCAAATGTAACTACTAGATTGTGATACATTACACTATTGGGTGAAGTTTGGTTCACTTCTGCGCAGCGGTTTGGGAGTTACCATCAAAATTACATTTCTCTGCCGAAGTGAGTAGAGCTCACTGTCAAAAGGCGTAAATGGCTTTTTTGAACTAAGTTTGAGGATTTCGCTCAAACCAAATGTCCTAGAACCAAATTTCCAAATGTAACTACTAGATTGTGATACAATATACTATTGGATGAAGTTTGGTTCACTTCTGTGCAGCGGTTTGGGAGTTAACATCAAAATTACATTTCTCGGCCGAAGTGAGTAGAGCTCACTGTCAAAAGGCGTAAATGGTTTTTTTGAACTAAGTTTGAGGATTGCGCTCAAACCAAATGTCCTAGAACCAAATTTCCAAATGTAACTACTAGATTGTGATACAATACACTATTGGGTGAAGTAGGGCTCACTTCTGCGCAGCGGTCTGTGAGTTATAATCAAAATTACATTTCTCGGCCGAAGTGAATAGATCTCACTGTCAAAAGGTGAGAATGGCATTTTTAAACTCAGTTTGAGGATTGCGCTCAAACCAAATGTCCTACAACCAAATTTCCAAATGTAACTACTAGATTGTGATACATTACACTATTGGATGAAGTTTGATTAACTTCTGCGCAGTGGTTTGGGAGTTATAATCAAAATTACATTTCTCGGCCGAAGTGAATAGATCTCACTGTCAAAAGGTGAGATGGCATTTTTGAAATCAGTTTGAGGATTGCGCTCAAACCAAATGTCGTATAACCAAATTTCTAAATGTAACTTCTAGATTGTGATACAATACACTATTGGGTGAAGTTTGGTTCACTTCTGTGCAGCGGTTTGGGAGTTGTAATCAAAATTACATTTCCCGGCCGAAGTGAATAGATCTCACTGTCAAAAGGTGAGAATGGCATTTTTAAACTCAGTTTGAGGATTGCGCTCAAACCAAATGTCCTAGAGCCAAATTTCTAAATGTAACTACTAGATTGTGATACAATAGACTATTGGGTGAAGTTTGGTTCACTTCTGCGCAGCGGTTTGTGAGTTATAATCAAAATTACATTTCTCTGCCGAAGTGAATAGATCTCACTGTAAAAAGTTGAGAATGGCATTTTTAAACTCAGTTTGAGGATTGCGCTCAAACCAAATGTCCTACAACCAAATTTCTAAATGTAACTACTAGACTGTGATACATTACACTATTGGGTGATGTTTGATTAACTTCTGCGCAGTGGTTTGGGAGTTATAATCAAAATTACATTTCTCGGCCGAAGTGAATAGATCTCACTGTTAAAAGGTGAGAATGTCATTTTTGAACTCAGTTTGAGGATTGCGCTGAAACCAAATGTCCTAGAACAAAAATTTCATAATGTAACTTCTAGATTGTGATACGATATACTATTGGATGAAGTTTGGTTCACTTCTGCGCAGCGGTTTGGGAGTTAACATCAAAATTACATTTCTCGGCCGAAGTGAGTAGAGCTCACTGTCAAAAGGCGTTAATGGTTTTTTTGAACTAAGTTTGAGGATTGCGCTCAAACCAAATGTCCTAGAACCACATTTCCAAATGTAACTACTAGATTGTGATACAATACACTATTGGGTGAAGTAGGGCTCACTTCTGCGCAGCGGTTTGTGAGTTATAATCAAAATTACATTTCTCGGCCGAAGTGAATGGATCTCACTGTCAAAAGGTGAGATGGCATTTTTTAACTCAGTTTGAGGATTGCGCTCAAACCAAATGTCGTAGAACCAAATTTCCAAATGTAACTTCTAGATTGTGATACATTACACGATTGGGTGAAGTTTGATTAACTTCTGCGCAGTGGTTTGGGAGTTATAATCAAAATTACATTTCTCGGCCGAAGTGAATAGATCTCACTGTCAAAAGGTGAGATGGCATTTTTAAACTCAGTTTGAGGAAGGCGCTCAAACCAAATGTCCTAGAACCAAATTTCCAAATGTAACTACTAGATTGTGATACAATACACTATTGGGTGAAGTAGGGCTCACTTCTGCGCAGCGGTTTGTGAGTTATAATCAAAATTACATTTCTCGGCTGAAGTGAATGGATCTCACTGTCAAAAGGTGAGATGGCATTTTTGAACTCAGTTTGAGGATTGCGCTCAAACCAAATGTCGTAGAACCAAATTTCCAAATGTAACTACTAGATTGTGATACATTACACTATTGGGTGATGTTTGATTAACTTCTGCGCAGTGGTTTGGGAGTTAACATCAAAATTACATTTTTCGGCCGAAGTGAGTAGAGCTCACTGTCAAAAGGCGTTAATGGTTTTTTTGAACTAAGTTTGAGGATTGCGCTCAAACCAAATGTCCTAGAACCAAATTTCCAAATGTAACTACTAGATTGTGATACATTACACTATTGGGTGAAGTTTGGTTCACTTCTGCGCAGCGGTTTGGGAGTTACCATCAAAATTACATTTCTCTGCCGAAGTGAGTAGAGCTCACTGTCAAAAGGCGTAAATGGCTTTTTTGAACTAAGTTTGAGGATTTCGCTCAAACCAAATGTCCTAGAACCAAATTTCCAAATGTAACTACTAGATTGTGATACAATATACTATTGGATGAAGTTTGGTTCACTTCTGCGCAGCGGTTTGGGAGTTAACATCAAAATTACATTTCTCGGCCGAAGTGAGTAGAGCACACTGTCATAAGGCGTAAATGGTTTTTTTGAACTAAGTTTGAGGATTGCGCTCAAACCAAATGTCCTAGAACCAAATTTCCAAATATAACTACTAGATTGTGATACATTACACTATTGGGTGAAGTTTGGTTCACTTCTGCGCAGCGGTTTGGGAGTCATAATCAAAATTACATTTCTCAGCCGAAGTGAATAGATCTCACTGTCAAAAGGTGAGAATGGCATTTTTAAACTAAGTTTGAGGATTGCGCTCAAACCAAATGTCCTAGAACCAAATTTCCAAATGTAACTACTAGATTGTGATACAATATACTATTGGATGAAGTTTGGTTCACTTCTGCGCAGCGGTTTGGGAGTTAACATCAAAATTACATTTCTCGGCCGAAGTGAGTAGAGTTCACTGTCAAAAGGCGTAAATGTTTTTTTTGAACTAAGTTTGAGGATTGCGCTCAAACCAAATGTCCTAGAACCAAATTTCCAAATATAACTACTAGATTGTGATACAATACACTATTGGGTGAAGTAGGGCTAACTTCTGCGCAGCGGTTTGTTAGTTATAATCAAAATTACATTTCTCGGCCGAAGTCAATAGATCTCAATGTATAAAGGTGAGAATGGCATTTTTAAACTCAGTTTGAGGATTGCGCTCAAACCAAATGCCCTACAACCAAATTTCCAAATGTAACTACTAGATTGTGATACATTACACTATTGGGTAAAGTTTGATTAACTTCTGCGCAGTGGTTTGGGAGTTATAATCAAAATTACATTTCTCGGCCGAAGTGAATAGAGCGCACTGTCAAAAGGTGAGAATGAAATTTTTAAACTCAGTTTGAGGAATGCGCTCAAACCAAATGTCCGAGAACAAAATTTCCAAATGTAACTACTAGATTGTGATACATTACACTATTGGGTGAAGTTTGGTCCACTTCTGCGCAGAGGTTTGGGAGTTACCATCAAAATTACATTTCTCTGCCGAAGTGAGTTGAGCTCACTGTCAAAAGGCGTAAATGTTTTTTTTGAACTAAGTTTGGGGATTGCGCTCAAACCAAATGTCCTACAACCAAATTTCCAAATGTAACTACTAGATTGTGATACATTACACTATTGGGTGAAGTTTGATTAACTTCTGTGCAGTGGTTTGGGAGTTATAATCAAAATTACATTTCTCGGCCGAAGTGAATAGATCTCACTGTCAAAAGGTGAGAATGGCATTTTTAAACTCAGTTTGAGGATTGCACTCGAACCAAATGTCCTATAACCAAATTTCCAAATGTAACTACTAGATTGTGATACATTACACTATTGGGTGAAGTTTGATTAACTTCTGCGCAGTGGTTTGGGAGTTATAATCAAAATTACATTTCTCGGCCGAAGTGAATAGATCTCACTGTCAAAAAGTGAGTTGGCATTTTTGAGCTCAGTTTGAAGATTGCGCTCAAACCAAATGTCCTAGAACCAAATTTCTAAATGTAACTTCTAGATTGTGATACAATACACTATTGGTGTCAGGGAATGCTGGGCAGGCAGGTGTGTGTGGACGCAAACGCAGGAAACAAAATGCAAGGCAGGAGGCAGAAGGCAATGAACTCAAAAAACGTTTTAATTATAACTAACAAAAACACAAAGTACAAACAAAACCACTGGGGATCAAAGGGCAAGATTAAAACAAAACTTACTTAAATCAGAGGGACTGGTACACGAGGGCTTGGAACGGACTTGAAGTTTGGCAGAGACGGACATAGACATAGACAATGACGCAGCAAGGAGTGAACAGAAAATGGGAGCTTATATACACACAAGCAGACAAGGGATAACGAGACAACAAGGAACAGGTGAGCACAGGAGGATAGTCTAGGAGAAGGCACATCAGGTGAAATCAATGGGCAATCACAGGGACAAGTCACACTAGGAGAAAACAAACACAAAACCTAACAGTACCCCCCCCTCAAGGGACGGATCCCAGACGTCCCGAGGAAACAAAAAGTCAGAAGGTTGCTCGGAGGAGGGAGCAACACCAGCCCGTCACGGCCAGTCAGGCGGGCGTCCAGGACGCCAGACGTGGGCCGATCGCACGGGTCGATCGGGAGGGCGCCCGGGGCGCCAGACATTGGGCGACCGCACAGGCAGATCAGGCGGGCGTCCCCGACGAGGTAGTGCTCGGTTGTCCATACCGCCACGTTTTGGCAGGAAACGGGGAGCAGCATCATCGGGGCGAGGGTCAGGAACAGAGTCGGAGTCGTCGTGCGGCCCAGGAACGGAGTCGGAGTCGTCGTGCGGCCCAGGAACGGAGTCGGAGTCGTCGTGCGGACCAGGAACGGAGTCGGAGTCGTCGTGCGGACCAGGAACGGAGTCGGAGTCGGAGTCGTCGTGCGGACCAGGAACAGAGTCGGAGTCGTCGTGCGGACCAGGAACAGAGTCGGAGTCGGAGTCGTCGTGCGGACCAGGAACAGAGTCGGAGTCGGAGTCGTCGTGCGGACCAGGAACAGAGTCGGAGTCGGAGTCGTCGTGCGGACCAGGAACAGAGTCGGAGTCGGAGTCGTCGTGCGGACCAGGAACAGAGTCGGAGTCGGAGTCGTCGTGCGGACCAGGAACAGAGTCGGAGTCGGAGTCGTCGTGCGGACCAGGAACAGAGTCGGAGTCGGAGTCGTCGTGCGGACCAGGAACAGAGTCGGAGTCGGAGTCGTCGTCGTCGTCGTCTGCTGGCGGGACAGCAGCGGTGTCGTCTGCTGGCGGGACAGCAGCGGTGTCGTCTGCTGGCGGGACAGCAGCGGTGTCGTCTGCTGGCGGGACAGCAGCGGTGTCGTCTGCTGGCGGGACAGCAGCGGAGTCGCAGGAGACTGCTGGCGGAGCAGCAGCGGAGTCGCAGGAGGCTGCTGGCGGAGCAGCAGCGGAGTCGCAGGAGGCTGCTGGCGGAGCAGCAGCGGAGTCGCAGGAGGCTGCTGGCGGAGCAGCAGCGGAGTCGCAGGAGGCTGCTGGCGGAACAGCAGCGGCGTCGCAGGAGGCTGCTGGCGGAACAGCAGCGGCGTCGCAGGAGGCTGCTGGCGGAACAGCAGCGGCGTCGCAGGAGGCTGCTGGCGGAACAGCATCGGCGTCGCAGGAGACTGCTGGCGGAACAGCAGCGGCGTCGCAGGAGACTGCTGGCGGAACAGCAGCGGCGTCGCAGGAGACTGCTGGCGGAACAGCAGCGGCGTCGCAGGAGACTGCTGGCGGAACAGCAGCGGAGTCGCAGGAGACTGCTGGCGGAACAGCAGCGGAGTCGCAGGAGACTGCTGGCGGAACAGCAGCGGAGTCGCAGGAGACTGCTGGCGGGAGAACAAGACTACGGGGAGTCGGCGCGGGAGCCACTTGACTGCGGAGAGTCGGCGCGGGAGCCACTTGACTGCGGGGAGTCGGCGCGGGAGCCACTTGACTGCGGGGAGTCGGCGCGGGAGCCACTTGACTGCGGGGAGTCGGCGCGGGAGCCACTTGACTGCGGGGAGTCGGCGCGGGAGCCACTTGACTGCGGGGAGTCGGCGCGGGAGCCACTTGACTGCGGGGAGTCGGCGCGGGAGCCACTTGACTGCGGGGAGTCGGCGCGGGAGCCACTTGACTGCGGGGAGTCGGCGCGGGAGCCACTTGACTGCGGGGAGTCGGCGCGGGAGCCACTTGACTGCGGGGAGTCGGCGCGGGAGCCACTTGACTGCGGGGAGTCGGCGCGGGAGCCACTTGACTGCGGGGAGTCGGCGCGGGAGCCACTTGACTGCGGGGAGTCGGCGCGGGAGCCACTTGACTGCGGGGAGCCGGCGCGGGAGCCACTTGACTGCGGGGAGCCGGCGCGGGAGCCACTTGACTGCGGGGAGCCGGCGCGGGAGCCACTTGACTGCGGGGAGCCGGCGCGGGAGGAACTTGACTGCGGGGAGCCGGCGCGGGAGGAACTTGACTGCGGGGAGCCGGCGCGGGAGGAACTTGACTGCGGGGAGCCGGCGCGGGAGGAACTTGACTGCGGGGAGCCGGCGCGGGAGGAACTTGACTGCGGGGAGCCGGCGCGGGAGGAACTTGACTGCGGGGAGCCGGCGCGGAAGCTTCGGGAACCCACGACGTCAGCACTGCCGCGCGCCGTCGGCGTTGACGGCCACGCCGAGGCTTTTGCTGAGTGCCTTCAGGTGGCAGGGGCGGCAGAATAGCCCCATTAGGCCGCAGTGAGCCTGGGCGTCCCCGCAGACCACCCCGGGGGGGTCCCCGATAGATGGCCCAACGGGATCCCAGGTAGGAGTCTTTGGCCAAGATTTCAGAACGGGACACCAAGTGCGACGGGTGGAAAGAAAAATTACCAGGGGAAACAGAGGGCGTGAAATCAAAATCCAGGTCGGAGTCAGAATCAGAGTCCAAAAATATATGCCGAGGGAACACAAAATCGGGGGAACGGGCAGAAAGCCGTCGGCGAGCATGCCGGTGCCGGTTGTTTCCCGCTGGGTCCACTAGTGGCTGCGTCATTCTGTCAGGGAATGCTGGGCAGGCAGGTGTGTGTGGACGCAAACGCAGGAAACAAAATGCAAGGCAGGAGGCAGAAGGCAATGAACTCAAAAAACGTTTTAATTATAACTAACAAAAACACAAAGTACAAACAAAACCACTGGGGATCAAAGGGCAAGATTAAAACAAAACTTACTTAAATCAGAGGGACTGGTACACGAGGGCTTGGAACGGACTTGAAGTTTGGCAGAGACGGACATAGACATAGACAATGACGCAGCAAGGAGTGAACAGAAAATGGGAGCTTATATACACACAAGCAGACAAGGGATAACGAGACAACAAGGAACAGGTGAGCACAGGAGGATAGCCTAGGAGAAGGCACATCAGGTGAAATCAATGGGCAATCACAGGGACAAGTCACACTAGGAGAAAACAAACACAAAACCTAACAATTGGGTGAAGTTTGGTTCACTTCTGTGCAGCGGTTTGGGAGTTTTAATCAAAATTACATTTCCCGGCCGAAGTGAATAGATCTCACTGTCAAAAGGTGAGAATGTCATTTTTGAACTCAGTTTGAGGATTGCGCTGAAACCAAATGTCCTAGAACCAAATTTCCCAATGTAACTACTAGATTGTGATACATTACACGATTGGGTGAAGTTTGATTAACTTCTGCGCAGTGGTTTGGGAGTTAAAATCAAAATTACATTTCTCGGCCGAAGTGAATAGATCTCACTGTCAAAAGGTGAGATGGCATTTTTGGACTCACTTTGTGGATTGCGCTCAAACCAAATGTCGTAGAACCAAATTTCCCAATGTAACTACTAGATTGTGATACATTACACGATTGGGTGAAGTTTGATTAACTTCTGCGCAGAGGTTTGGGAGTTAAAATCAAAATTACATTTCTCGGCCGAAGTGAATAGATCTCACTGTCAAAAGGTGAGATGGCATTTTTGAACTCAGTTTGAGGAAGGTGCTCAAACCAAATGTCCTAGAACCAAATTTCTAAATGTAACTTCTAGATTGTGATACAATACACTATTGGGTGAAGTTTGGTTCACTTCTGTGGAGCGGTTTGGGAGTTATAATCACATTTACATTTCTCGGCCGAAGTGAATAGATCTCACTGTCAAAAGGTGAGAAAGGCATTTTTGAACTCAGTTTGAGGACTGCGCTCAAACCAAATGTCCTAGAACCAAATTTCCAAATGTAACTACTAGATTGTGATATAATACACTATTGGGTGAAGTTTGGTTCACTTCTGCGCAGCGGTTTGGGAATTATAATCAAAATTACATTTCTCGGCCGAAGTGAATAGATCTCACTGTCAAAAGGTGAGAATGGAATTTTTAAACTCAGTTTGAGGATTGCACTGAAACCAAATGTCCGAGAACCAAATTTCCAAATGTAACTACTAGATTGTGATACAATATACTATTGGATGAAGTTTGGTTCACTTCTGCGCAGCGGTTTGGGAGTTAACATCAAAATTACATTTCTCGGCCGAAGTGAGTAGAGTTCACTGTCAAAAGGCGTAAATGTTTTTTTTGAACTAAGTTTGAGGATTGCGCTCAAACCAAATGTCCTAGAACCAAATTTCCAAATATAACTACTAGATTGTGATACAATACACTATTGGGTGAAGTAGGGCTAACTTCTGCGCAGCGGTTTGTGAGTTATAATCAAAATTACATTTCTCGGCCGAAGTGAATAGATCTCAATGTATAAAGGTGAGAATGGCATTTTTAAACTCAGTTTGAGGATTGCGCTCAAACCAAATGCCCTACAACCAAATTTCCAAATGTAACTACTAGATTGTGATACATTACACTATTGGGTCAAGTTTGATTAACTTCTGCGCAGTGGTTTGGGAGTTATAATCAAAATTACATTTCTCGGCCGAAGTGAATAGATCTCACTGTCAAAAAGTGAGTTGGCATTTTTGAACTCAGTTTGAAGATTGCGCTCAAACCAAATGTCCTAGAACCAAATTTCTAAATGTAACTTCTAGATTGTGATACAATACACTATTGGGTGAAGTTTGGTTCACTTCTGTGCAGCGGTTTGGGAGTTTTAATCAAAATTACATTTCCCGGCCGAAGTGAATAGATCTCACTGTCAAAAGGTGAGAAAGGCATTTTTAAACTCAGTTTGAGGATTGCGCTGAAACCAAATGTCCTAGAACAAAAATTTCATAATGTAACTTCTAGATTGTGATAAAATACACTATTGAGTGAAGTTTGGTTGACTTCTGTGCAGCGGTTTTTGAGTTAAAATCAAAATTACATTTCTCGGCCGAAGTGAATAGATCTCACTGTCAAAAGGTGAGATGGCATTTTTTAACTCAGTTTGAGGAAGGTGCTCAAACCAAATGTCCTAGAACCAAATTTCTAAATGTAACTTCTAGATTGTGATACAATACACTATTGGGTGAAGTTTGGTTCACTTCTGTGGAGCGGTTTGGGAGTTATAATCACATTTACATTTCTCGGCCGAAGTGAATAGATCTCACTGTCAAAAGGTGAGAAAGGCATTTTTGAACTCAGTTTGAGGACTGCGCTCAAACCAAATGTCCTAGAACCAAATTTCCAAATGTAACTACTAGATTGTGATATAATACACTATTGGGTGAAGTTTGGTTCACTTCTGCGCAGCGGTTTGGGAGTTTTAATCAAAATTACATTTCCCGGCCGAAGTGAATAGATCTCACTGTCAAAAGGTGAGAAAGGCATTTTTAAACTCAGTTTGAGGATTGCGCTGAAACCAAATGTCCTAGAACAAAAATTTCATAATGTAACTTCTAGATTGTGATAAAATACACTATTGAGTGAAGTTTGGTTGACTTCTGTGCAGCGGTTTTTGAGTTAAAATCAAAATTACATTTCTCGGCCGAAGTGAATAGATCTCACTGTCAAAAGGTGAGATGGCATTTTTGAACTCAGTTTGAGGAAGGTGCTCAAACCAAATGTCCTAGAACCAAATTTCTAAATGTAACTTCTAGATTGTGATACAATACACTATTGGGTGAAGTTTGGTTCACTTCTGTGGAGCGGTTTGGGAGTTATAATCACATTTACATTTCTCGGCCGAAGTGAATAGATCTCACTGTCAAAAGGTGAGAAAGGCATTTTTGAACTCAGTTTGAGGACTGCGCTCAAACCAAATGTCCTAGAACCAAATTTCCAAATGTAACTACTAGATTGTGATATAATACACTATTGGGTGAAGTTTGGTTCACTTCTGCGCAGCGGTTTGGGAATTATAATCAAAATTACATTTCTCGGCCGAAGTGAATAGATCTCACTGTCAAAAGGTGAGAATGGAATTTTTAAACTCAGTTTGAGGATTGCACTCAAACCAAATGTCCTAGAACCAAATTTCCAAATGTAACTACTAGATTGTGATACAATATACTATTGGATGAAGTTTGGTTCACTTCTGCGCAGCGGTTTGGGAGTTAACATCAAAATTACATTTCTCGGCCGAAGTGAGTAGAGTTCACTGTCAAAAGGCGTAAATGTTTTTTTTGAACTAAGTTTGAGGATTGCGCTCAAACCAAATGTCCTAGAACCAAATTTCCAAATATAACTACTAGATTGTGATACAATACACTATTGGGTGAAGTAGGGCTAACTTCTGCGCAGCGATTTGTGAGTTATAATCAAAATTACATTTCTCGGCCGAAGTGAATAGATCTCAATGTATAAAGGTGAGAATGGCATTTTTAAACTCAGTTTGAGGATTGCGCTCAAACCAAATGCCCTACAACCAAATTTCCAAATGTAACTACTAGATTGTGATACATTACACTTTTGGGTGAAGTTTGATTAACTTCTGCGCAGTGGTTTGGGAGTTATAATCAAAATTACATTTCTCGGCCGAAGTGAATAGATCTCACTGTCAAAAGGTGAGAATGAAATTTTTAAACTCAGTTTGAGGAATGCGCTCAAACCAAATGTCCGAGAACAAAATTTCCAAATGTAACTACTAGATAGTGATACATTACACTATTGGGTGAAGTTTGGTCCACTTCTGCGCAGAGGTTTGGGAGTTACCATCAAAATTACATTTCTCTGCCGAAGTGAGTTGAGCTCACTGTCAAAAGGCGTAAATGGTTTTTCTGAACTAAGTTTGGGGATTGCGCTCAAACCAAATGTCCTACAACCAAATTTCCAAATGTAACTACTAGATTGTGATACATTACACTATTGGGTGAAGTTTGATTAACTTCTGTGCAGTGGTTTGGGAGTTAACATCAAAATTACATTTCTCGGCCGAAGTGAATAGATCTCACTGTAAAAAGGTGAGAATGGCATTTTTAAACTCAGTTTGAGGATTGCGCTCAAACCAAATGCCCTACAACCAAATTTCCAAATGTAACTACTAGATTGTGATACATTACACTATTGGGTCAAGTTTGATTAACTTCTGCGCAGTGGTTTGGGAGTTATAATCAAAATTACATTTCTCGGCCGAAGTGAATAGATCTCACTGTCAAAAAGTGAGTTGGCATTTTTGAACTCAGTTTGAAGATTGCGCTCAAACCAAATGTCCTAGAACCAAATTTCTAAATGTAACTTCTAGATTGTGATACAATACACTATTGGGTGAAGTTTGGTTCACTTCTGTGCAGCAGTTTGGGAGTTTTAATCAAAATTACATTTCCCGGCCGAAGTGAATAGATCTCACTGTCAAAAGGTGAGAAAGGCATTTTTAAACTCAGTTTGAGGATTGCGCTGAAACCAAATGTCCTAGAACAAAAATTTCATAATGTAACTTCTAGATTGTGATAAAATACACTATTGAGTGAAGTTTGGTTGACTTCTGTGCAGCGGTTTTTGAGTTAAAATCAAAATTACATTTCTCGGCCGAAGTGAATAGATCTCACTGTCAAAAGGTGAGATGGCATTTTTTAACTCAGTTTGAGGAAGGTGCTCAAACCAAATGTCCTAGAACCAAATTTCTAAATGTAACTTCTAGATTGTGATACAATACACTATTGGGTGAAGTTTGGTTCACTTCTGTGGAGCGGTTTGGGAGTTATAATCACATTTACATTTCTCGGCCGAAGTGAATAGATCTCACTGTCAAAAGGTGAGAAAGGCATTTTTGAACTCAGTTTGAGGACTGCGCTCAAACCAAATGTCCTAGAACCAAATTTCCAAATGTAACTACTAGATTGTGATATAATACACTATTGGGTGAAGTTTGGTTCACTTCTGCGCAGCGGTTTGGGAGTTTTAATCAAAATTACATTTCCCGGCCGAAGTGAATAGATCTCACTGTCAAAAGGTGAGAAAGGCATTTTTAAACTCAGTTTGAGGATTGCGCTGAAACCAAATGTCCTAGAACAAAAATTTCATAATGTAACTTCTAGATTGTGATAAAATACACTATTGAGTGAAGTTTGGTTGACTTCTGTGCAGCGGTTTTTGAGTTAAAATCAAAATTACATTTCTCGGCCGAAGTGAATAGATCTCACTGTCAAAAGGTGAGATGGCATTTTTGAACTCAGTTTGAGGAAGGTGCTCAAACCAAATGTCCTAGAACCAAATTTCTAAATGTAACTTCTAGATTGTGATACAATACACTATTGGGTGAAGTTTGGTTCACTTCTGTGGAGCGGTTTGGGAGTTATAATCACATTTACATTTCTCGGCCGAAGTGAATAGATGTCACTGTCAAAAGGTGAGAAAGGCATTTTTGAACTCAGTTTGAGGACTGCGCTCAAACCAAATGTCCTAGAACCAAATTTCCAAATGTAACTACTAGATTGTGATATAATACACTATTGGGTGAAGTTTGGTTCACTTCTGCGCAGCGGTTTGGGAATTATAATCAAAATTACATTTCTCGGCCGAAGTGAATAGATCTCACTGTCAAAAGGTGAGAATGGAATTTTTAAACTCAGTTTGAGGATTGCACTCAAACCAAATGTCCTAGAACCAAATTTCCAAATGTAACTACTAGATTGTGATGCAATATACTATTGGATGAAGTTTGGTTCACTTCTGCGCAGCGGTTTGGGAGTTAACATCAAAATTACATTTCTCGGCCGAAGTGAGTAGAGTTCACTGTCAAAAGGCGTAAATGTTTTTTTTGAACTAAGTTTGAGGATTGCGCTCAAACCAAATGTCCTAGAACCAAATTTCCAAATATAACTACTAGATTGTGATACAATACACTATTGGGTGAAGTAGGGCTAACTTCTGCGCAGCGATTTGTGAGTTATAATCAAAATTACATTTCTCGGCCGAAGTGAATAGATCTCAATGTATAAAGGTGAGAATGGCATTTTTAAACTCAGTTTGAGGATTGCGCTCAAACCAAATGCCCTACAACCAAATTTCCAAATGTAACTACTAGATTGTGATACATTACACTTTTGGGTGAAGTTTGATTAACTTCTGCGCAGTGGTTTGGGAGTTATAATCAAAATTACATTTCTCGGCCGAAGTGAATAGATCTCACTGTCAAAAGGCTTAAATGGCTTTTTTTAACTAAGTTTGAGGATTGCGCTCAAACCAAATGTCCTAGAACCAAATTTCCAAATGTAACTACTAGGTTGTGATACAATACACTATTGGGTGAAGTTTGGTTGACTTCTGCGCAGCGGTTTGGGAGTCAACATCAAAATTACATTTCTCGGCCGAATCGCATAGATCTCACTGTGAAAAGGCTTAAATGACTTTTTTTTTTAACTGTTTGAGGATTGCGCTCAAACCAAATGTCCTAGAACCAAATTTCCAAATATTAATACTAGATTGTGTTAAAATACACTATTGGGTGAAGTTTGATTGACTTCTGCGTAGCGGTTTGGGAGTTAACATCAAAATTACATTTCTCGGCCGAATCACGTAGATCTAACTGTGAAAAGGCTTAAATGACTTTTTTTAACTAAGTTTGAGGATTGCGCTCAAACCAAATGTCCTAGAACCAAATTTCCAAATGTAACTACTAGATTGTGATACAATACACTATTGGGTGAAGTTTGGTTGACTTCTGCGCAGCGGTTTGGGAGTTAACATCAAAATTACATTTCTCGGCCGAATCGCGTAGATCTCACTGTGAAAAGGCTTAAATGACTTTTTTTTTAACTGTTTGAGGATTGCGCTCAAACCAAATGTCCTAGAACCACATTTCCAAATGTTAATACTAGATTGTGATACAATACACTATTGGGTGAAGTTTGATTTACTTCTGCGCAGCGGTTTGGGAGTTAACATCAAAATTACATTTCTCGGCCGAATCGCGTAGATCTCACTGTGAAAAGGCTTAAATGACTTTTTTTTAACTAAGTTTGAGGATTGCCCTCAAACCAAATGTCCTAGAACCAAATTTCCAAGTGTAACTACTAGATTGTGATACAATAAAATATTGGGTGAAGTTTGGTTGACTTCTGCGCTGCGGTTTGGGAGTTAACATCAAAATTACATTTCTCGGCCGAATCGCGTAGATCTCACTGTGAAAAGGCTGAAATGACTTTTTTAACTAAGTTTGAGGATTGCGCTCAAACCAAATGTCCTAGAACCAAATTTCCAAATGTAACTACTAGATTGTGATACAATACACTATTGGGTGAAGTTTGGTTGACTTCTGCGCTGCGGTTTGGGAGTTAACATCAAAATTACATTTCTCGGCCGAATCGCGTAGATCTCACTGTGAAAAGGCTTAAATGACTTTTTTTAACTAAGTTTGAGGATTGCGCTCAAACCAAATGTCCTAGAACCAAATTTCCAAATGTAACTACTAGATTGTGATACAATACACTATTGGGTGAAGTTTGGTTGACTTCTGCGCAGCGGTTTGGGAGTTAACATCAAAATTACATTTCTCGGCCGAATCGCATTGAACTCACTGTGAAAAGGCATAAATGACTTTTTTTAACTAAGTTTGAGGATTGCGCTCAAATCAAATGTCCTAGAACCAAATTTCCAAATGTAACTACTAGATTGTGATACAATACACTATTGGGTGAAGTTTGGTTGACTTCTGCGCAGCGGTTTGGGAGTTAACATCAAAATTACATTTCTCGGCCGAATCGCGTAGATCTCACTGTGAAAAGGCTTAAATGACTTTTTTTTTAACTGTTTGAGGATTGCGCTCAAACCAAATGTCCTAGAACCAAATTTCCAAATGTTAATACTAGATTGTGATACAATACACTATTGGGTGAAGTTTGATTTACTTCTGCGCAGCGGTTTGGGAGTTAACATCAAAATTACATTTCTCTGCCGAACCGCGTAGATCTCACTGTGAAAAGGCTTAAATGACCTTTTTTAAACAGTTTGAGGATTGCGCTCAAACCAAGTGTCCTAGAACCAAATTTCCAAATGTAACTACTAGATTGTGATACAATAAACTATTGGGTGAAATTTGGTTGACTTCTGCGCAGCGGTTTGGGAGTTAACATCAAAATTACATTTCTCGGCCGAATCGCGTTGATCTCACTGTGAAAAGGCTTAAATGACTTTTTTTAACTAAGTTTGAGGATTGCCCTCAAACCAAATGTCCTAGAACCAAATTTCCAAGTGTAACTACTAGATTGTGATACAATAAAATATTGGGTGAAGTTTGGTTGACTTCTGCGCTGCGGTATGGGAGTTAACATCAAAATTACATTTCTCGGCCGAATCGCGTAGATCTCACTGTGAAAAGGCTGAAATGACTTTTTTAACTAAGTTTGAGGATTGCGCTCAAACCAAATGTCCTAGAACCAAATTTCCAAATGTAACTACTAGATTGTGATACAATACACTATTGGGTGAAGTTTGGTTGACTTCTGCGCAGCGGTTTGGGAGTTAACATCAAAATTAGATTTCTCGGCCGAATCGCGTTGATCTCACTGTGAAAAGGCTTAAATGATTTTTTTTAACTGTCTGAGGATTGCGCTCAAACCAAATGTCCTAGAACCACATTTCCAAATGTTAATACTAGATTGTGATACAATACACTAGTGGGTGAAGTTTGGTTGACTTCTGCGCAGCGGTTTGGGAGTTAACATCAAAATTACATTTCTCGGCCGAATCGCATTGAACTCACTGTGAAAAGGCTTAAATGACTTTTTTTAACTAAGTTTGAGGATTGCGCTCAAACCAAATGTCCTAGAACCAAATTTCCAAATGTAACTACTAGATTGTGATACAATACACTATTGGGTGAAGTTTGGTTGACTTCTGCGCAGCGGTTTGGGAGTTAACATCAAAATTACATTTCTCGGCCGAATCGCGTAGATCTCACTGTGAAAAGGCTTAAATGATTTTTTTTAACTGTCTGAGGATTGCGCTCAAACCAAATGTCCTAGAACCAAATTTCCAAATGTTAATACTAGATTGTGATACAATACACTATTGGGTGAAGTTTGGTTGACTTCTGCGCAGCGGTTTGGGAGTTAACATCAAAATTACATTTCTCGGCGGAATCGCGTAGATCTCACTGTGAAAAGGCTTAAATGACTTTTTTTTGTAACTAAGTTTGAGGATTGCCCTCAAACCAAATGTCCTAGAACCAAATTTCCAATTGTAACTACTAGATTGTGATACAATACACTATTGGGTGAAGTTTGGTTGACTTCTGCGCTGCGGTTTGGGAGTTAACATCAAAATTACATTTCTCGGCCGAATTGCGTAGATCTCACTGTGAAAAGGCTTAAATGACTTTTTTTAACTAAGTTTGAGGATTGCGCTCAAACCAAATGTCCTAGAACCAAATTTCCAAATGTAACTACTAGATTGTGATACAATACACTATTGGGTGAAGTTTGGTTGACTTCTGCGCAGCGGTTTGGGAGTTAACATCAAAATTACATTTCTCGGCCGAATCGCATTGAACTCACTGTGAAAAGGCATAAATGACTTTTTTTAACTAAGTTTGAGGATTGCGCTCAAACCAAATGTCCTAGAACCAAATTTCCAAATGTAACTACTAGATTGTGATACAATACACTATTGGGTGAAGTTTGGTTGACTTCTGCGCAGCGGTTTGGGAGTTAACATCAAAATTACATTTTTCGGCCGAATCGCGTAGATCTCACTGTGAAAAGGCTTAAATGACTTTTTTTTTAACTGTTTGAGGATTGCGCTCAAACCAAATGTCCTAGAACCACATTTCCAAATGTTAATACTAGATTGTGATACAATACACTATTGGGTGAAGTTTGATTTACTTCTGCGCAGCGGTTTGGGAGTTAACATCAAAATTACATTTCTCGGCCGAATCGCGTAGATCTCACTGTGAAAAGGCTTAAATGACTTTTTTTTAACTAAGTTTGAGGATTGCCCTCAAACCAAATGTCCTAGAACCAAATTTCCAAGTGTAACTACTAGATTGTGATACAATAAAATATTGGGTGAAGTTTGGTTGACTTCTGCGCTGCGGTTTGGGAGTTAACATCAAAATTACATTTCTCGGCCGAATCGCGTAGATCTCACTGTGAAAAGGCTGAAATGACTTTTTTAACTAAGTTTGAGGATTGCGCTCAAACCAAATGTCCTAGAACCAAATTTCCAAATGTAACTACTAGATTGTGATACAATACACTATTGGGTGAAGTTTGGTTGACTTCTGCGCTGCGGTTTGGGAGTTAACATCAAAATTACATTTCTCGGCCGAATCGCGTAGATCTCACTGTGAAAAGGCTTAAATGACTTTTTTTAACTAAGTTTGAGGATTGCGCTCAAACCAAATGTCCTAGAACCAAATTTCCAAATGTAACTACTAGATTGTGATACAATACACTATTGGGTGAAGTTTGGTTGACTTCTGCGCAGCGGTTTGTGAGTTATAATCAAAATTACATTTCTCGGCCGAAGTGAATAGATCTCAATGTATAAAGGTGAGAATGGCATTTTTAAACTCAGTTTGAGGATTGCGCTCAAACCAAATGCCCTACAACCAAATTTCCAAATGTAACTACTAGATTGTGATACATTACACTTTTGGGTGAAGTTTGATTAACTTCTGCGCAGTGGTTTGGGAGTTATAATCAAAATTACATTTCTCGGCCGAAGTGAATAGATCTCACTGTCAAAAGGTGAGAATGAAATTTTTAAACTCAGTTTGAGGAATGCGCTCAAACCAAATGTCCGAGAACAAAATTTCCAAATGTAACTACTAGATAGTGATACATTACACTATTGGGTGAAGTTTGGTCCACTTCTGCGCAGAGGTTTGGGAGTTACCATCAAAATTACATTTCTCTGCCGAAGTGAGTTGAGCTCACTGTCAAAAGGCGTAAATGGTTTTTCTGAACTAAGTTTGGGGATTGCGCTCAAACCAAATGTCCTACAACCAAATTTCCAAATGTAACTACTAGATTGTGATACATTACACTATTGGGTGAAGTTTGATTAACTTCTGTGCAGTGGTTTGGGAGTTAACATCAAAATTACATTTCTCGGCCGAAGTGAATAGATCTCACTGTAAAAAGGTGAGAATGGCATTTTTAAACTCAGTTTGAGGATTGCGCTCAAACCAAATGCCCTACAACCAAATTTCCAAATGTAACTACTAGATTGTGATACATTACACTATTGGGTCAAGTTTGATTAACTTCTGCGCAGTGGTTTGGGAGTTATAATCAAAATTACATTTCTCGGCCGAAGTGAATAGATCTCACTGTCAAAAAGTGAGTTGGCATTTTTGAACTCAGTTTGAAGATTGCGCTCAAACCAAATGTCCTAGAACCAAATTTCTAAATGTAACTTCTAGATTGTGATACAATACACTATTGGGTGAAGTTTGGTTCACTTCTGTGCAGCGGTTTGGGAGTTTTAATCAAAATTACATTTCCCGGCCGAAGTGAATAGATCTCACTGTCAAAAGGTGAGAAAGGCATTTTTAAACTCAGTTTGAGGATTGCGCTGAAACCAAATGTCCTAGAACAAAAATTTCATAATGTAACTTCTAGATTGTGATAAAATACACTATTGAGTGAAGTTTGGTTGACTTCTGTGCAGCGGTTTTTGAGTTAAAATCAAAATTACATTTCTCGGCCGAAGTGAATAGATCTCACTGTCAAAAGGTGAGATGGCATTTTTGAACTCAGTTTGAGGAAGGTGCTCAAACCAAATGTCCTAGAACCAAATTTCTAAATGTAACTTCTAGATTGTGATACAATACACTATTGGGTGAAGTTTGGTTCACTTCTGTGGAGCGGTTTGGGAGTTATAATCACATTTACATTTCTCGGCCGAAGTGAATAGATCTCACTGTCAAAAGGTGAGAAAGGCATTTTTGAACTCAGTTTGAGGACTGCGCTCAAACCAAATGTCCTAGAACCAAATTTCCAAATGTAACTACTAGATTGTGATATAATACACTATTGGGTGAAGTTTGGTTCACTTCTGCGCAGCGGTTTGGGAGTTTTAATCAAAATTACATTTCCCGGCCGAAGTGAATAGATCTCACTGTCAAAAGGTGAGAAAGGCATTTTTAAACTCAGTTTGAGGATTGCGCTGAAACCAAATGTCCTAGAACAAAAATTTCATAATGTAACTTCTAGATTGTGATAAAATACACTATTGAGTGAAGTTTGGTTGACTTCTGTGCAGCGGTTTTTGAGTTAAAATCAAAATTACATTTCTCGGCCGAAGTGAATAGATCTCACTGTCAAAAGGTGAGATGGCATTTTTGAACTCAGTTTGAGGAAGGTGCTCAAACCAAATGTCCTAGAAACAAATTTCCAAATGTAACTACTAGATTGTGATACAATATACTATTGGATGAAGTTTGGTTCACTTCTGCGCAGCGGTTTGGGAGTTAACATCAAAATTACATTTCTCGGCCGAAGTGAGTAGAGTTCACTGTCAAAAGGCGTAAATGTTTTTTTTGAACTAAGTTTGAGGATTGCGCTCAAACCAAATGTCCTAGAACCAAATTTCCAAATATAACTACTAGATTGTGATACAATACACTATTGGGTGAAGTAGGGCTAACTTCTGCGCAGCGATTTGTGAGTTATAATCAAAATTACATTTCTCGGCCGAAGTGAATAGATCTCAATGTATAAAGGTGAGAATGGCATTTTTAAACTCAGTTTGAGGATTGCGCTCAAACCAAATGCCCTACAACCAAATTTCCAAATGTAACTACTAGATTGTGATACATTACACTTTTGGGTGAAGTTTGATTAACTTCTGCGCAGTGGTTTGGGAGTTATAATCAAAATTACATTTCTCGGCCGAAGTGAATAGATCTCACTGTCAAAAGGCTTAAATGGCTTTTTTTAACTAAGTTTGAGGATTGCGCTCAAACCAAATGTCCTAGAACCAAATTTCCAAATGTAACTACTAGGTTGTGATACAATACACTATTGGGTGAAGTTTGGTTGACTTCTGCGCAGCGGTTTGGGAGTCAACATCAAAATTACATTTCTCGGCCGAATCGCATAGATCTCACTGTGAAAAGGCTTAAATGACTTTTTTTTTTAACTGTTTGAGGATTGCGCTCAAACCAAATGTCCTAGAACCAAATTTCCAAATATTAATACTAGATTGTGTTAAAATACACTATTGGGTGAAGTTTGATTGACTTCTGCGTAGCGGTTTGGGAGTTAACATCAAAATTACATTTCTCGGCCGAATCACGTAGATCTAACTGTGAAAAGGCTTAAATGACTTTTTTTAACTAAGTTTGAGGATTGCGCTCAAACCAAATGTCCTAGAACCAAATTTCCAAATGTAACTACTAGATTGTGATACAATACACTATTGGGTGAAGTTTGGTTGACTTCTGCGCAGCGGTTTGGGAGTTAACATCAAAATTACATTTCTCGGCCGAATCGCGTAGATCTCACTGTGAAAAGGCTTAAATGACTTTTTTTTTAACTGTTTGAGGATTGCGCTCAAACCAAATGTCCTAGAACCACATTTCCAAATGTTAATACTAGATTGTGATACAATACACTATTGGGTGAAGTTTGATTTACTTCTGCGCAGCGGTTTGGGAGTTAACATCAAAATTACATTTCTCGGCCGAATCGCGTAGATCTCACTGTGAAAAGGCTTAAATGACTTTTTTTTAACTAAGTTTGAGGATTGCCCTCAAACCAAATGTCCTAGAACCAAATTTCCAAGTGTAACTACTAGATTGTGATACAATAAAATATTGGGTGAAGTTTGGTTGACTTCTGCGCTGCGGTTTGGGAGTTAACATCAAAATTACATTTCTCGGCCGAATCGCGTAGATCTCACTGTGAAAAGGCTGCAATGACTTTTTTAACTAAGTTTGAGGATTGCGCTCAAACCAAATGTCCTAGAACCAAATTTCCAAATGTAACTACTAGATTGTGATACAATACACTATTGGGTGAAGTTTGGTTGACTTCTGCGCTGCGGTTTGGGAGTTAACATCAAAATTACATTTCTCGGCCGAATCGCGTAGATCTCACTGTGAAAAGGCTTAAATGACTTTTTTTAACTAAGTTTGAGGATTGCGCTCAAACCAAATGTCCTAGAACCAAATTTCCAAATGTAACTACTAGATTGTGATACAATACACTATTGGGTGAAGTTTGGTTGACTTCTGCGCAGCGGTTTGGGAGTTAACATCAAAATTACATTTCTCGGCCGAATCGCATTGAACTCACTGTGAAAAGGCATAAATGACTTTTTTTAACTAAGTTTGAGGATTGCGCTCAAATCAAATGTCCTAGAACCAAATTTCCAAATGTAACTACTAGATTGTGATACAATACACTATTGGGTGAAGTTTGGTTGACTTCTGCGCAGCGGTTTGGGAGTTAACATCAAAATTACATTTCTCGGCCGAATCGCGTAGATCTCACTGTGAAAAGGCTTAAATGACTTTTTTTTTAACTGTTTGAGGATTGCGCTCAAACCAAATGTCCTAGAACCAAATTTCCAAATGTTAATACTAGATTGTGATACAATACACTATTGGGTGAAGTTTGATTTACTTCTGCGCAGCGGTTTGGGAGTTAACATCAAAATTACATTTCTCTGCCGAACCGCGTAGATCTCACTGTGAAAAGGCTTAAATGACCTTTTTTAAACAGTTTGAGGATTGCGCTCAAACCAAGTGTCCTAGAACCAAATTTCCAAATGTAACTACTAGATTGTGATACAATAAACTATTGGGTGAAATTTGGTTGACTTCTGCGCAGCGGTTTGGGAGTTAACATCAAAATTACATTTCTCGGCCGAATCGCGTTGATCTCACTGTGAAAAGGCTTAAATGACTTTTTTTAACTAAGTTTGAGGATTGCCCTCAAACCAAATGTCCTAGAACCAAATTTCCAAGTGTAACTACTAGATTGTGATACAATAAAATATTGGGTGAAGTTTGGTTGACTTCTGCGCTGCGGTATGGGAGTTAACATCAAAATTACATTTCTCGGCCGAATCGCGTAGATCTCACTGTGAAAAGGCTGAAATGACTTTTTTAACTAAGTTTGAGGATTGCGCTCAAACCAAATGTCCTAGAACCAAATTTCCAAATGTAACTACTAGATTGTGATACAATACACTATTGGGTGAAGTTTGGTTGACTTCTGCGCAGCGGTTTGGGAGTTAACATCAAAATTACATTTCTCGGCCGAATCGCATTGAACTCACTGTGAAAAGGCTTAAATGACTTTTTTTAACTAAGTTTGAGGATTGCGCTCAAACCAAATGTCCTAGAACCAAATTTCCAAATGTAACTACTAGATTGTGATACAATACACTAATGGGTGAAGTTTGGTTGACTTCTGCGCAGCGGTTTGGGAGTTAACATCAAAATTACATTTCTCGGCCGAATCGCGTAGATCTCACTGTGAAAAGGCTTAAATGATTTTTTTTAACTGTCTGAGGATTGCGCTCAAACCAAATGTCCTAGAACCACATTTCCAAATGTTAATACTAGATTGTGATACAATACACTAGTGGGTGAAGTTTGGTTGACTTCTGCGCAGCGGTTTGGGAGTTAACATCAAAATTACATTTCTCGGCCGAATCGCATTGAACTCACTGTGAAAAGGCTTAAATGACTTTTTTTAACTAAGTTTGAGGATTGCGCTCAAACCAAATGTCCTAGAACCAAATTTCCAAATGTAACTACTAGATTGTGATACAATACACTATTGGGTGAAGTTTGGTTGACTTCTGCGCAGCGGTTTGGGAGTTAACATCAAAATTACATTTCTCGGCCGAATCGCGTAGATCTCACTGTGAAAAGGCTTAAATGATTTTTTTTAACTGTCTGAGGATTGCGCTCAAACCAAATGTCCTAGAACCAAATTTCCAAATGTTAATACTAGATTGTGATACAATACACTATTGGGTGAAGTTTGGTTGACTTCTGCGCAGCGGTTTGGGAGTTAACATCAAAATTACATTTCTCGGCCGAATCGCGTAGATCTCACTGTGAAAAGGCTTAAATGACTTTTTTTTGTAACTAAGTTTGAGGATTGCCCTCAAACCAAATGTCCTAGAACCAAATTTCCAATTGTAACTACTAGATTGTGATACAATACACTATTGGGTGAAGTTTGGTTGACTTCTGCGCTGCGGTTTGGGAGTTAACATCAAAATTACATTTCTCGGCCGAATCGCGTAGATCTCACTGTGAAAAGGCTTAAATGACTTTTTTTAACTAAGTTTGAGGATTGCGCTCAAACCAAATGTCCTAGAACCAAATTTCCAAATGTAACTACTAGATTGTGATACAATACACTATTGGGTGAAGTTTGGTTGACTTCTGCGCAGCGGTTTGGGAGTTAACATCAAAATTACATTTCTCGGCCGAATCGCATTGAACTCACTGTGAAAAGGCATAAATGACTTTTTTTAACTAAGTTTGAGGATTGCGCTCAAACCAAATGTCCTAGAACCAAATTTCCAAATGTAACTACTAGATTGTGATACAATACACTATTGGGTGAAGTTTGGTTGACTTCTGCGCAGCGGTTTGGGAGTTAACATCAAAATTACATTTTTCGGCCGAATCGCGTAGATCTCACTGTGAAAAGGCTTAAATGACTTTTTTTTTAACTGTTTGAGGATTGCGCTCAAACCAAATGTCCTAGAACCACATTTCCAAATGTTAATACTAGATTGTGATACAATACACTATTGGGTGAAGTTTGATTTACTTCTGCGCAGCGGTTTGGGAGTTAACATCAAAATTACATTTCTCGGCCGAATCGCGTAGATCTCACTGTGAAAAGGCTTAAATGACTTTTTTTTAACTAAGTTTGAGGATTGCCCTCAAACCAAATGTCCTAGAACCAAATTTCCAAGTGTAACTACTAGATTGTGATACAATAAAATATTGGGTGAAGTTTGGTTGACTTCTGCGCTGCGGTTTGGGAGTTAACATCAAAATTACATTTCTCGGCCGAATCGCGTAGATCTCACTGTGAAAAGGCTGAAATGACTTTTTTAACTAAGTTTGAGGATTGCGCTCAAACCAAATGTCCTAGAACCAAATTTCCAAATGTAACTACTAGATTGTGATACAATACACTATTGGGTGAAGTTTGGTTGACTTCTGCGCTGCGGTTTGGGAGTTAACATCAAAATTACATTTCTCGGCCGAATCGCGTAGATCTCACTGTGAAAAGGCTTAAATGACTTTTTTTAACTAAGTTTGAGGATTGCGCTCAAACCAAATGTCCTAGAACCAAATTTCCAAATGTAACTACTAGATTGTGATACAATACACTATTGGGTGAAGTTTGGTAAACTTCTGCGCAGCGGTTTGGGAGTTAACATCAAAATTACATTTCTCGGCCGAATCGCATTGAACTCACTGTGAAAAGGCATAAATGACTTTTTTTAACTAAGTTTGAGGATTGCGCTCAAATCAAATGTCCTAGAACCAAATTTCCAAATGTAACTACTAGATTGTGATACAATACACTATTGGGTGAAGTTTGGTTGACTTCTGCGCAGCGGTTTGGGAGTTAACATCAAAATTACATTTCTCGGCCGAATCGCGTAGATCTCACTGTGAAAAGGCTTAAATGACTTTTTTTTAACTGTTTGAGGATTGCGCTCAAACCAAATGTCCTAGAACCAAATTTCCAAATGTTAATACTAGATTGTGATACAATACACTATTGGGTGAAGTTTGATTTACTTCTGCGCAGCGGTTTGGGAGTTAACATCAAAATTACATTTCTCTGCCGAACCGCGTAGATCTCACTGTGAAAAGGCTTAAATGACTTTTTTAAACAGTTTGAGGATTGCGCTCAAACCAAGTGTCCTAGAACCAAATTTCCAAATGTAACTACTAGATTGTGATACAATAAACTATTGGGTGAAATTTGGTTGACTTCTGCGCAGCGGTTTGGGAGTTAACATCAAAATTACATTTCTCGGCCGAATCGCGTTGATCTCACTGTGAAAAGGCTTAAATGACTTTTTTTAACTAAGTTTGAGGATTGCCCTCAAACCAAATGTCCTAGAACCAAATTTCCAAGTGTAACTACTAGATTGTGATACAATAAAATATTGGGTGAAGTTTGGTTGACTTCTGCGCTGCGGTATGGGAGTTAACATCAAAATTACATTTCTCGGCCGAATCGCGTAGATCTCACTGTGAAAAGGCTGAAATGACTTTTTTAACTAAGTTTGAGGATTGCGCTCAAACCAAATGTCCTAGAACCAAATTTCCAAATGTAACTACTAGATTGTGATACAATACACTATTGGGTGAAGTTTGGTTGACTTCTGCGCAGCGGTTTGGGAGTTAACATCAAAATTAAATTTCTCGGCCGAATCGCATTGAACTCACTGTGAAAAGGCTTAAATGACTTTTTTTAACTAAGTTTGAGGATTGCGCTCAAACCAAATGTCCTAGAACCAAATTTCCAAATGTAAATACTAGATTGTGATACAATACACTAATGGGTGAAGTTTGGTTGACTTCTGCGCAGCGGTTTGGGAGTTAACATCAAAATTACATTTCTCGGCCGAATCGCGTAGATCTCACTGTGAAAAGGCTTAAATGATTTTTTTAACTGTCTGAGGATTGCGCTCAAACCAAATGTCCTAGAACCACATTTCCAAATGTTAATACTAGATTGTGATACAATACACTATTGGGTGAAGTTTGGTTGACTTCTGCGCAGCGGTTTGGGAGTTAACATCAAAATTACATTTCTCGGCCGAATCGCATTGAACTCACTGTGAAAAGGCTTAAATGACTTTTTTTAACTAAGTTTGAGGATTGCGCTCAAACCAAATGTCCTAGAACCAAATTTCCAAATGTAACTACTAGATTGTGATACAATACACTATTGGGTGAAGTTTGGTTGACTTCTGCGCAGCGGTTTGGGAGTTAACATCAAAATTACATTTCTCGGCCGAATCGCGTAGATCTCACTGTGAAAAGGCTTAAATGATTTTTTTTAACTGTCTGAGGATTGCGCTCAAACCAAATGTCCTAGAACCAAATTTCCAAATGTTAATACTAGATTGTGATACAATACACTATTGGGTGAAGTTTGGTTGACTTCTGCGCAGCGGTTTAGGAGTTAACATCAAAATTACATTTCTCGGCCGAATCGCGTAGATCTCACTGTGAAAAGGCTTAAATGACTTTTTTTTGTAACTAAGTTTGAGGATTGCCCTCAAACCAAATGTCCTAGAACCAAATTTCCAAATGTAACTACTAGATTGTGATACAATATACTATTGGATGAAGTTTGGTTCACTTCTGCGCAGCGGTTTGGGAGTTAACATCAAAATTACATTTCTCGGCCGAAGTGAGTAGAGTTCACTGTCAAAAGGCGTAAATGTTTTTTTTGAACTAAGTTTGAGGATTGCGCTCAAACCAAATGTCCTAGAACCAAATTTCCAAATATAACTACTAGATTGTGATACAATACACTATTGGGTGAAGTAGGGCTAACTTCTGCGCAGCGATTTGTGAGTTATAATCAAAATTACATTTCTCGGCCGAAGTGAATAGATCTCAATGTATAAAGGTGAGAATGGCATTTTTAAACTCAGTTTGAGGATTGCGCTCAAACCAAATGCCCTACAACCAAATTTCCAAATGTAACTACTAGATTGTGATACATTACACTTTTGGGTGAAGTTTGATTAACTTCTGCGCAGTGGTTTGGGAGTTATAATCAAAATTACATTTCTCGGCCGAAGTGAATAGATCTCACTGTCAAAAGGCTTAAATGGCTTTTTTTAACTAAGTTTGAGGATTGCGCTCAAACCAAATGTCCTAGAACCAAATTTCCAAATGTAACTACTAGGTTGTGATACAATACACTATTGGGTGAAGTTTGGTTGACTTCTGCGCAGCGGTTTGGGAGTCAACATCAAAATTACATTTCTCGGCCGAATCGCATAGATCTCACTGTGAAAAGGCTTAAATGACTTTTTTTTTTAACTGTTTGAGGATTGCGCTCAAACCAAATGTCCTAGAACCAAATTTCCAAATATTAATACTAGATTGTGTTAAAATACACTATTGGGTGAAGTTTGATTGACTTCTGCGTAGCGGTTTGGGAGTTAACATCAAAATTACATTTCTCGGCCGAATCACGTAGATCTAACTGTGAAAAGGCTTAAATGACTTTTTTTAACTAAGTTTGAGGATTGCGCTCAAACCAAATGTCCTAGAACCAAATTTCCAAATGTAACTACTAGATTGTGATACAATACACTATTGGGTGAAGTTTGGTTGACTTCTGCGCAGCGGTTTGGGAGTTAACATCAAAATTACATTTCTCGGCCGAATCGCGTAGATCTCACTGTGAAAAGGCTTAAATGACTTTTTTTTTAACTGTTTGAGGATTGCGCTCAAACCAAATGTCCTAGAACCACATTTCCAAATGTTAATACTAGATTGTGATACAATACACTATTGGGTGAAGTTTGATTTACTTCTGCGCAGCGGTTTGGGAGTTAACATCAAAATTACATTTCTCGGCCGAATCGCGTAGATCTCACTGTGAAAAGGCTTAAATGACTTTTTTTTAACTAAGTTTGAGGATTGCCCTCAAACCAAATGTCCTAGAACCAAATTTCCAAGTGTAACTACTAGATTGTGATACAATAAAATATTGGGTGAAGTTTGGTTGACTTCTGCGCTGCGGTTTGGGAGTTAACATCAAAATTACATTTCTCGGCCGAATCGCGTAGATCTCACTGTGAAAAGGCTGCAATGACTTTTTTAACTAAGTTTGAGGATTGCGCTCAAACCAAATGTCCTAGAACCAAATTTCCAAATGTAACTACTAGATTGTGATACAATACACTATTGGGTGAAGTTTGGTTGACTTCTGCGCTGCGGTTTGGGAGTTAACATCAAAATTACATTTCTCGGCCGAATCGCGTAGATCTCACTGTGAAAAGGCTTAAATGACTTTTTTTAACTAAGTTTGAGGATTGCGCTCAAACCAAATGTCCTAGAACCAAATTTCCAAATGTAACTACTAGATTGTGATACAATACACTATTGGGTGAAGTTTGGTTGACTTCTGCGCAGCGGTTTGGGAGTTAACATCAAAATTACATTTCTCGGCCGAATCGCATTGAACTCACTGTGAAAAGGCATAAATGACTTTTTTTAACTAAGTTTGAGGATTGCGCTCAAATCAAATGTCCTAGAACCAAATTTCCAAATGTAACTACTAGATTGTGATACAATACACTATTGGGTGAAGTTTGGTTGACTTCTGCGCAGCGGTTTGGGAGTTAACATCAAAATTACATTTCTCGGCCGAATCGCGTAGATCTCACTGTGAAAAGGCTTAAATGACTTTTTTTTTAACTGTTTGAGGATTGCGCTCAAACCAAATGTCCTAGAACCAAATTTCCAAATGTTAATACTAGATTGTGATACAATACACTATTGGGTGAAGTTTGATTTACTTCTGCGCAGCGGTTTGGGAGTTAACATCAAAATTACATTTCTCTGCCGAACCGCGTAGATCTCACTGTGAAAAGGCTTAAATGACCTTTTTTAAACAGTTTGAGGATTGCGCTCAAACCAAGTGTCCTAGAACCAAATTTCCAAATGTAACTACTAGATTGTGATACAATAAACTATTGGGTGAAATTTGGTTGACTTCTGCGCAGCGGTTTGGGAGTTAACATCAAAATTACATTTCTCGGCCGAATCGCGTTGATCTCACTGTGAAAAGGCTTAAATGACTTTTTTTAACTAAGTTTGAGGATTGCCCTCAAACCAAATGTCCTAGAACCAAATTTCCAAGTGTAACTACTAGATTGTGATACAATAAAATATTGGGTGAAGTTTGGTTGACTTCTGCGCTGCGGTATGGGAGTTAACATCAAAATTACATTTCTCGGCCGAATCGCGTAGATCTCACTGTGAAAAGGCTGAAATGACTTTTTTAACTAAGTTTGAGGATTGCGCTCAAACCAAATGTCCTAGAACCAAATTTCCAAATGTAACTACTAGATTGTGATACAATACACTATTGGGTGAAGTTTGGTTGACTTCTGCGCAGCGGTTTGGGAGTTAACATCAAAATTACATTTCTCGGCCGAATCGCATTGAACTCACTGTGAAAAGGCTTAAATGACTTTTTTTAACTAAGTTTGAGGATTGCGCTCAAACCAAATGTCCTAGAACCAAATTTCCAAATGTAACTACTAGATTGTGATACAATACACTAATGGGTGAAGTTTGGTTGACTTCTGCGCAGCGGTTTGGGAGTTAACATCAAAATTACATTTCTCGGCCGAATCGCGTAGATCTCACTGTGAAAAGGCTTAAATGATTTTTTTTAACTGTCTGAGGATTGCGCTCAAACCAAATGTCCTAGAACCACATTTCCAAATGTTAATACTAGATTGTGATACAATACACTAGTGGGTGAAGTTTGGTTGACTTCTGCGCAGCGGTTTGGGAGTTAACATCAAAATTACATTTCTCGGCCGAATCGCATTGAACTCACTGTGAAAAGGCTTAAATGACTTTTTTTAACTAAGTTTGAGGATTGCGCTCAAACCAAATGTCCTAGAACCAAATTTCCAAATGTAACTACTAGATTGTGATACAATACACTATTGGGTGAAGTTTGGTTGACTTCTGCGCAGCGGTTTGGGAGTTAACATCAAAATTACATTTCTCGGCCGAATCGCGTAGATCTCACTGTGAAAAGGCTTAAATGATTTTTTTTAACTGTCTGAGGATTGCGCTCAAACCAAATGTCCTAGAACCAAATTTCCAAATGTTAATACTAGATTGTGATACAATACACTATTGGGTGAAGTTTGGTTGACTTCTGCGCAGCGGTTTGGGAGTTAACATCAAAATTACATTTCTCGGCCGAATCGCGTAGATCTCACTGTGAAAAGGCTTAAATGACTTTTTTTTGTAACTAAGTTTGAGGATTGCCCTCAAACCAAATGTCCTAGAACCAAATTTCCAATTGTAACTACTAGATTGTGATACAATACACTATTGGGTGAAGTTTGGTTGACTTCTGCGCTGCGGTTTGGGAGTTAACATCAAAATTACATTTCTCGGCCGAATCGCGTAGATCTCACTGTGAAAAGGCTTAAATGACTTTTTTTAACTAAGTTTGAGGATTGCGCTCAAACCAAATGTCCTAGAACCAAATTTCCAAATGTAACTACTAGATTGTGATACAATACACTATTGGGTGAAGTTTGGTTGACTTCTGCGCAGCGGTTTGGGAGTTAACATCAAAATTACATTTCTCGGCCGAATCGCATTGAACTCACTGTGAAAAGGCATAAATGACTTTTTTTAACTAAGTTTGAGGATTGCGCTCAAACCAAATGTCCTAGAACCAAATTTCCAAATGTAACTACTAGATTGTGATACAATACACTATTGGGTGAAGTTTGGTTGACTTCTGCGCAGCGGTTTGGGAGTTAACATCAAAATTACATTTTTCGGCCGAATCGCGTAGATCTCACTGTGAAAAGGCTTAAATGACTTTTTTTTTAACTGTTTGAGGATTGCGCTCAAACCAAATGTCCTAGAACCACATTTCCAAATGTTAATACTAGATTGTGATACAATACACTATTGGGTGAAGTTTGATTTACTTCTGCGCAGCGGTTTGGGAGTTAACATCAAAATTACATTTCTCGGCCGAATCGCGTAGATCTCACTGTGAAAAGGCTTAAATGACTTTTTTTTAACTAAGTTTGAGGATTGCCCTCAAACCAAATGTCCTAGAACCAAATTTCCAAGTGTAACTACTAGATTGTGATACAATAAAATATTGGGTGAAGTTTGGTTGACTTCTGCGCTGCGGTTTGGGAGTTAACATCAAAATTACATTTCTCGGCCGAATCGCGTAGATCTCACTGTGAAAAGGCTGAAATGACTTTTTTAACTAAGTTTGAGGATTGCGCTCAAACCAAATGTCCTAGAACCAAATTTCCAAATGTAACTACTAGATTGTGATACAATACACTATTGGGTGAAGTTTGGTTGACTTCTGCGCTGCGGTTTGGGAGTTAACATCAAAATTACATTTCTCGGCCGAATCGCGTAGATCTCACTGTGAAAAGGCTTAAATGACTTTTTTTAACTAAGTTTGAGGATTGCGCTCAAACCAAATGTCCTAGAACCAAATTTCCAAATGTAACTACTAGATTGTGATACAATACACTATTGGGTGAAGTTTGGTAAACTTCTGCGCAGCGGTTTGGGAGTTAACATCAAAATTACATTTCTCGGCCGAATCGCATTGAACTCACTGTGAAAAGGCATAAATGACTTTTTTTAACTAAGTTTGAGGATTGCGCTCAAATCAAATGTCCTAGAACCAAATTTCCAAATGTAACTACTAGATTGTGATACAATACACTATTGGGTGAAGTTTGGTTGACTTCTGCGCAGCGGTTTGGGAGTTAACATCAAAATTACATTTCTCGGCCGAATCGCGTAGATCTCACTGTGAAAAGGCTTAAATGACTTTTTTTTAACTGTTTGAGGATTGCGCTCAAACCAAATGTCCTAGAACCAAATTTCCAAATGTTAATACTAGATTGTGATACAATACACTATTGGGTGAAGTTTGATTTACTTCTGCGCAGCGGTTTGGGAGTTAACATCAAAATTACATTTCTCTGCCGAACCGCGTAGATCTCACTGTGAAAAGGCTTAAATGACTTTTTTAAACAGTTTGAGGATTGCGCTCAAACCAAGTGTCCTAGAACCAAATTTCCAAATGTAACTACTAGATTGTGATACAATAAACTATTGGGTGAAATTTGGTTGACTTCTGCGCAGCGGTTTGGGAGTTAACATCAAAATTACATTTCTCGGCCGAATCGCGTTGATCTCACTGTGAAAAGGCTTAAATGACTTTTTTTAACTAAGTTTGAGGATTGCCCTCAAACCAAATGTCCTAGAACCAAATTTCCAAGTGTAACTACTAGATTGTGATACAATAAAATATTGGGTGAAGTTTGGTTGACTTCTGCGCTGCGGTATGGGAGTTAACATCAAAATTACATTTCTCGGCCGAATCGCGTAGATCTCACTGTGAAAAGGCTGAAATGACTTTTTTAACTAAGTTTGAGGATTGCGCTCAAACCAAATGTCCTAGAACCAAATTTCCAAATGTAACTACTAGATTGTGATACAATACACTATTGGGTGAAGTTTGGTTGACTTCTGCGCAGCGGTTTGGGAGTTAACATCAAAATTAAATTTCTCGGCCGAATCGCATTGAACTCACTGTGAAAAGGCTTAAATGACTTTTTTTAACTAAGTTTGAGGATTGCGCTCAAACCAAATGTCCTAGAACCAAATTTCCAAATGTAAATACTAGATTGTGATACAATACACTAATGGGTGAAGTTTGGTTGACTTCTGCGCAGCGGTTTGGGAGTTAACATCAAAATTACATTTCTCGGCCGAATCGCGTAGATCTCACTGTGAAAAGGCTTAAATGATTTTTTTAACTGTCTGAGGATTGCGCTCAAACCAAATGTCCTAGAACCACATTTCCAAATGTTAATACTAGATTGTGATACAATACACTATTGGGTGAAGTTTGGTTGACTTCTGCGCAGCGGTTTGGGAGTTAACATCAAAATTACATTTCTCGGCCGAATCGCATTGAACTCACTGTGAAAAGGCTTAAATGACTTTTTTTAACTAAGTTTGAGGATTGCGCTCAAACCAAATGTCCTAGAACCAAATTTCCAAATGTAACTACTAGATTGTGATACAATACACTATTGGGTGAAGTTTGGTTGACTTCTGCGCAGCGGTTTGGGAGTTAACATCAAAATTACATTTCTCGGCCGAATCGCGTAGATCTCACTGTGAAAAGGCTTAAATGATTTTTTTTAACTGTCTGAGGATTGCGCTCAAACCAAATGTCCTAGAACCAAATTTCCAAATGTTAATACTAGATTGTGATACAATACACTATTGGGTGAAGTTTGGTTGACTTCTGCGCAGCGGTTTAGGAGTTAACATCAAAATTACATTTCTCGGCCGAATCGCGTAGATCTCACTGTGAAAAGGCTTAAATGACTTTTTTTTGTAACTAAGTTTGAGGATTGCCCTCAAACCAAATGTCCTAGAACCAAATTTCCAATTGTAACTACTAGATTGTGATACAATACACTATTGGGTGAAGTTTGGTTGACTTCTGCGCTGCGGTTTGGGAGTTAACATCAAAATTACATTTCTCGGCCGAATCGCGTAGATCTCACTGTGAAAAGGCTTAAATGACTTTTTTTAACTAAGTTGGAGGATTGCGCTCAAACCAAATGTCCTAGAACCAAATTTCCAAATGTAACTACTAGATTGTGATACAATACACTATTGGGTGAAGTTTGGTTGACTTCTGCGCAGCGGTTTGGGAGTTAACATCAAAATTACATTTCTCGGCCGAATCGCATTGAACTCACTGTGAAAAGGCATAAATGACTTTTTTTAACTAAGTTTGAGGATTGCGCTCAAACCAAATGTCCTAGAACCAAATTTCCAAATGTAACTACTAGATTGTGATACAATACACTATTGGGTGAAGTTTGGTTGACTTCTGCGCAGCGGTTTGGGAGTTAACATCAAAATTACATTTCTCGGCCGAATCGCATTGAACTCACTGTGAAAAGGCTTAAATGACTTTTTTTAACTAAGTTTGAGGATTGCGCTCAAACCAAATGTCCTAGAACCAAATTTCCAAATGTAACTACTAGATTGTGATACAATACACTATTGGGTGAAGTTTGGTTGACTTCTGCGCAGCGGTTTGGGAGTTAACATCAAAATTACATTTCTCGGCCGAATCGCGTAGATCTCACTGTGAAAAAGCTTAATTGATTTTTTTTAACTGTCTGAGGATTGCGCTCAAACCAAATGTCCTAGAACCAAATTTTCAAATGTTAATACTAGATTGTGATACAATACACTATTGGGTGAAGTTTGGTTGACTTCTGCGCAGCGGTTTGGGAGTTAACATCAAAATTACATTTCTCGGCCGAATCGCATTGAACTCACTGTGAAAAGGCTTAAATGACTTTTTTTAACTAAGTTTGAGGATTGCGCTCAAACCAAATGTCCTAGAACCAAATTTCCAAATGTAACTACTAGATTGTGATACAATACACTATTGGGTGAAGTTTGGTTGACTTCTGCGCAGCGGTTTGGGAGTTAACATCAAAATTACATTTCTCGGCCGAATCGCGTAGATCTCACTGTGAAAAGGCTTAAATGATTTTTTTTAACTGTCTGAGGATTGCGCTCAAACCAAATGTCCTAGAACCAAATTTCCAAATGTTAATACTAGATTGTGATACAATACACTATTGGGTGAAGTTTGGTTGACTTCTGCGCAGCGGTTTAGGAGTTAACATCAAAATTACATTTCTCGGCCGAATCGCGTAGATCTCACTGTGAAAAGGCTTAAATGACTTTTTTTTGTAACTAAGTTTGAGGATTGCCCTCAAACCAAATGTCCTAGAACCAAATTTCCAATTGTAACTACTAGATTGTGATACAATACACTATTGGGTGAAGTTTGGTTGACTTCTGCGCTGCGGTTTGGGAGTTAACATCAAAATTACATTTCTCGGCCGAATCGCGTAGATCTCACTGTGAAAAGTCTTAAATGACTTTTTTTAACTAAGTTGGAGGATTGCGCTCAAACCAAATGTCCTAGAACCAAATTTCCAAATGTAACTACTAGATTGTGATACAATACACTAATGGGTGAAGTTTGGTTGACTTCTGCGCAGCGGTTTGGGAGTTAACATCAAAATTACATTTCTCGGCCGAATCGCATTGAACTCACTGTGAAAAGGCATAAATGACTTTTTTTAACTAAGTTTGAGGATTGCGCTCAAACCAAATGTCCTAGAACCAAATTTCCAAATGTAACTACTAGATTGTGATACAATACACTATTGGGTGAAGTTTGGTTGACTTCTGCGCAGCGGTTTGGGAGTTAACATCAAAATTACATTTCTCGGCCGAATCGCATTGAACTCACTGTGAAAAGGCTTAAATGACTTTTTTTAACTAAGTTTGAGGATTGCGCTCAAACCAAATGTCCTAGAACCAAATTTCCAAATGTAACTAGTAGATTGTGATACAATACACTATTGGGTGAAGTTTGGTTGACTTCTGCGCAGCGGTTTGGGAGTTAACATCAAAATTACATTTCTCGGCCGAATCGCGTAGATCTCACTGTGAAAAAGCTTAATTGATTTTTTTTAACTGTCTGAGGATTGCGCTCAAACCAAATGTCCTAGAACCAAATTTTCAAATGTTAATACTAGATTGTGATACAATACACTATTGGGTGAAGTTTGGTTGACTTCTGCGCAGCGGTTTGGGAGTTAACATCAAAATTACATTTCTCGGCCGAATCGCGTAGATCTCACTGTGAAAAGGCTTAAATGACTTTTTTTTTAACTAAGTTTGAGGATTGCCCTCAAACCAAATGTCCTAGAACCAAATTTCCAATTGTAACTACTAGATTGTGATACAATACACTATTGGGTGAAGTTTGGTTGACTTCTGCGCTGCGGTTTGGGAGTTAACATCAAAATTACATTTCTCGGCCGAATCGCGTAGATCTCACTGTGAAAAGGCTTAAATGACTTTTTTTTAACTAAGTTTGAGGATTGCGATCAAACCAAATGTCCTAGAACCAAATTTCCAAATGTAACTACTAGATTGTGATACAATACACTTTTGGGTGAAGTTTGGTTTACTTCTGCGCAGCGGTTTGGGAGTTAACATCAAAATTACATTTCTCGGCCGAATCGCATTGAACTCACTGTGAAAAGGCATAAATGACTTTTTTTAACTAAGTTTGAGGATTGCGCTCAAACCAAATGTCCTAGAACCAAATTTCCAAATGTAACTAGATTGTGATACAATACACTATTGGGTGAAGTTTGGTTGACTTCTGCGCAGCGGTTTGGGAGTTAACATCAAAATTACATTTCTCGGCCGAATCGCGTAGATCTCACTGTGAAAAGGCTTAAATGACTTTTTTTTAACTGTTTGAGGATTGCGCTCAAACCAAATGTCCTAGAACCAAATTTCCAAATGTTAATACTAGATTGTGATACAATACACTATTGGGTGAAGTTTGATTTACTTCTACGCAGCGGTTTGGGAGTTAACATCAAAATTACATTTCTCGGCCGAATCGCGTAGATCTCACTGTGAAAAGGCTTAAATGACTTTTTTAAACAGTTTGAGGATTGCGCTCAAACCAAGTGTCCTAGAACCAAATTTCCAAATGTAACTACTAGATTGTGATACAATAAACAATTGGGTGAAATTTGGTTGACTTCTGCGCAGCGGTTTGGGAGTTAACATCAAAATTACATTTCTCGGCCGAATCGCGTTGATCTCACTGTGAAAAGGCTTAAATGACTTTTTTTAACTAAGTTTGAGGATTGCCCTCAAACCAAATGTCCTAGAACCAAATTTCCAAGTGTAACTACTAGATTGTGATACAATAAAATATTGGGTGAAGTTTGGTTGACTTCTGCGCTGCGGTTTAGGAGTTAACATCAAAATTACATTTCTCGGCCGAATCGCGTAGATCTCACTGTGAAAAGGCTGAAATGATTTTTTTTAACTGTCTGAGGATTGCGCTCAAACCAAATGTCCAAGAACCAAATTTCCAAATGTTAATACTAGATTGTGATACAATACACTATTGGGTGAAGTTTGGTTGACTTCTGCGCAGCGGTTTGGGAGTTAACATCAAAATTACATTTCTCGGCCGAATCGCGTAGATCTCACTGTGAAAAGGCTTAAATGACTTTTTTTTGTAACTAAGTTTGAGGATTGCCCTCAAACCAAATGTCCTAGAACCAAATTTCCAATTGTAACTACTAGATTGTGATACAATACACTATTGGGTGAAGTTTGGTTGACTTCTGCGCTGCGGTTTGGGAGTTAACATCAAAATTACATTTCTCGGCCGAATCGCGTAGATCTCACTGTGAAAAGGCTTAAATGACTTTTTTTAACTAAGTTTGAGGATTGCGCTCAAACCAAATGTCCTAGAACCAAATTTCCAAATGTAACTACTAGATTGTGATACAATACACTATTGGGTGAAGTTTGGTTGACTTCTGCGCAGCGGTTTGGGAGTTAACATCAAAATTACATTTCTCGGCCGAATCGCATTGAACTCACTGTGAAAAGGCATAAATGACTTTTTTTAACTAAGTTTGAGGATTGCGCTCAAACCAAATGTCCTAGAACCAAATTTCCAAATGTAACTACTAGATTGTGATACAATACACTATTGGGTGAAGTTTGGTTGACTTCTGCGCAGCGGTTTGGGAGTTAACATCAAAATTACATTTCTCGGCCGAATCGCATTGAACTCACTGTGAAAAGGCTTAAATGACTTTTTTTAACTAAGTTTGAGGATTGCGCTCAAACCAAATGTCCTAGAACCAAATTGCCAAATGTAACTACTAGATTGTGATACAATACACTATTGGGTGAAGTTTGGTTGACTTCTGCGCAGCGGTTTGGGAGTTAACATCAAAATTACATTTCTCGGCCGAATCGCGTAGATCTCACTGTGAAAAGGCTTAAATGACTTTTTTTTAACTGTTTGAGGATTGCGCTCAAACCAAATGTCCTAGAACCAAATTTCCAAATGTTAATACTAGATTGTGATACAATACACTATTGGGTGAAGTTTGATTTACTTCTGCGCAGCGGTTTGGGAGTTAACATCAAAATTACATTTCTCTGCCGAACCGCGTAGATCTCACTGTGAAAAGGCTTAAATGACTTTTTTAAACAGTTTGAGGATTGCGCTCAAACCAAGTGTCCTAGAACCAAATTTCCAAATGTAACTACTAGATTGTGATACAATAAACTATTGGGTGAAATTTGGTTGACTTCTGCGCAGCGGTTTGGGAGTTAACATCAAAATTACATTTCTCGGCCGAATCGCGTTGATCTCACTGTGAAAAGGCTTAAATGACTTTTTTTAACTAAGTTTGAGGATTGCCCTCAAACCAAATGTCCTAGAACCAAATTTCCAAGTGTAACTACTAGATTGTGATACAATAAAATATTGGGTGAAGTTTGGTTGACTTCTGCGCTGCGGTATGGGAGTTAACATCAAAATTACATTTCTCGGCCGAATCGCGTAGATCTCACTGTGAAAAGGCTGAAATGACTTTTTTAACTAAGTTTGAGGATTGCGCTCAAACCAAATGTCCTAGAACCAAATTTCCAAATGTAACTACTAGATTGTGATACAATACACTATTGGGTGAAGTTTGGTTGACTTCTGCGCAGCGGTTTGGGAGTTAACATCAAAATTACATTTCTCGGCCGAATCGCATTGAACTCACTGTGAAAAGGCTTAAATGACTTTTTTTAACTAAGTTTGAGGATTGCGCTCAAACCAAATGTCCTAGAACCAAATTTCCAAATGTAACTACTAGATTGTGATACAATACACTAATGGGTGAAGTTTGGTTGACTTCTGCGCAGCGGTTTGGGAGTTAACATCAAAATTACATTTCTCGGCCGAATCGCGTAGATCTCACTGTGAAAAGGCTTAAATGATTTTTTTTAACTGTCTGAGGATTGCGCTCAAACCAAATGTCCAAGAACCAAATTTCCAAATGTTAATACTAGATTGTGATACAATACACTATTGGGTGAAGTTTGGTTGACTTCTGCGCAGCGGTTTGGGAGTTAACATCAAAATTACATTTCTCGGCCGAATCGCGTAGATCTCACTGTGAAAAGGCTTAAATGACTTTTTTTTGTAACTAAGTTTGAGGATTGCCCTCAAACCAAATGTCCTAGAACCAAATTTCCAATTGTAACTACTAGATTGTGATACAATACACTATTGGGTGAAGTTTGGTTGACTTCTGCGCTGCGGTTTGGGAGTTAACATCAAAATTACATTTCTCGGCCGAATCGCGTAGATCTCACTGTGAAAAGGCTTAAATGACTTTTTTTAACTAAGTTTGAGGATTGCGCTCAAACCAAATGTCCTAGAACCAAATTTCCAAATGTAACTACTAGATTGTGATACAATACACTATTGGGTGAAGTTTGGTTGACTTCTGCGCAGCGGTTTGGGAGTTAACATCAAAATTACATTTCTCGGCCGAATCGCATTGAACTCACTGTGAAAAGGCATAAATGACTTTTTTTAACTAAGTTTGAGGATTGCGCTCAAACCAAATGTCCTAGAACCAAATTTCCAAATGTAACTACTAGATTGTGATACAATACACTATTGGGTGAAGTTTGGTTGACTTCTGCGCAGCGGTTTGGGAGTTAACATCAAAATTACATTTCTCGGCCGAATCGCATTGAACTCACTGTGAAAAGGCTTAAATGACTTTTTTTAACTAAGTTTGAGGATTGCGCTCAAACCAAATGTCCTAGAACCAAATTTCCAAATGTAACTACTAGATTGTGATACAATACACTATTGGGTGAAGTTTGGTTGACTTCTGCGCAGCGGTTTGGGAGTTAACATCAAAATTACATTTCTCGGCCGAATCGCGTAGATCTCACTGTGAAAAGGCTGAAATGACTTTTTTAACTAAGTTTGAGGATTGCGCTCAAACCAAATGTCCTAGAACCAAATTTCCAAATATAACTACTAGATTGTGATACAATACACTATTGGGTGAAGTTTGGTTGACTTCTGCGCAGCGGTTTGGGAGTTAACATCAAAATTACATTTCTCGGCCGAATCGCATTGAACTCACTGTGAAAAGGCTTAAATGACTTTTTTTAACTAAGTTTGAGGATTGCGCTCAAACCAAATGTCCTAGAACCAAATTTCCAAATGTAACTACTAGATTGTGATACAATACACTAATGGGTGAAGTTTGGTTGACTTCTGCGCTGCGGTATGGGAGTTAACATCAAAATTACATTTCTCGGCCGAATCGCATTGAACTCACTGTGAAAAGGCTTAAATGACTTTTTTTAACTAAGTTTGAGGATTGCGCTCAAACCAAATGTCCTAGAACCACATTTCCAAATGTTAATACTAGATTGTGATACAATACACTATTGGGTGAAGTTTGGTTGACTTCTGCGCAGCGGTTTGGGAGTTAACATCAAAATTACATTTCTCGGCCGAATCGCATTGAACTCACTGTGAAAAGGCTTAAATGACTTTTTTTAACTAAGTTTGAGGATTGCCCTCAAACCAAATGTCCTAGAACCAAATTTCCAAGTGTAACTACTAGATTGTGATACAATAAAATATTGGGTGAAGTTTGGTTGACTTCTGCGCTGCGGTTTGGGAGTTAACATCAAAATTACATTTCTCGGCCGAATCGCATAGATCTCACTGTGAAAAGGCTTAAATGACTTTTTTTAACTAAGTTTGAGGATTGCGCTCAAACCAAATGTCCTAGAACCAAATTTCCAAATGTAACTACTATATTGTGATACAATACACTATTGGGTGAAGTTTGGTTGACTTCTGCGCAGCGGTTTGGGAGTTAACATCAAAATTACATTTCTCGGCCGAATCGCATTGAACTCACTGTGAAAAGGCATAAATGACTTTTTTTAACTAAGTTTGAGGATTGCGCTCAAATCAAATGTCCTAGAACCAAATTTCCAAATGTAACTACTAGATTGTGATACAATACACTATTGGGTGAAGTTTGGTTGACTTCTGCGCAGCGGTTTGGGAGTTAACATCAAAATTACATTTCTCGGCCGAATCGCGTAGATCTCACTGTGAAAAGGCTTAAATGACTTTTTTTTAACTGTTTGAGGATTGCGCTCAAACCAAATGTCCTAGAACCAAATTTCCAAATGTTAATACTAGATTGTGATACAATACACTATTGGGTGAAGTTTGATTTACTTCTGCGCAGCGGTTTGGGAGTTAACATCAAAATTACATTTCTCTGCCGAACCGCGTAGATCTCACTGTGAAAAGGCTTAAATGACTTTTTTAAACAGTTTGAGGATTGCGCTCAAACCAAGTGTCCTAGAACCAAATTTCCAAATGTAACTACTAGATTGTGATACAATAAACTATTGGGTGAAATTTGGTTGACTTCTGCGCAGCGGTTTGGGAGTTAACATCAAAATTACATTTCTCGGCCGAATCGCGTTGATCTCACTGTGAAAAGGCTTAAATGACTTTTTTTAACTAAGTTTGAGGATTGCCCTCAAACCAAATGTCCTAGAACCAAATTTCCAAGTGTAACTACTAGATTGTGATACAATAAAATATTGGGTGAAGTTTGGTTGACTTCTGCGCTGCGGTATGGGAGTTAACATCAAAATTACATTTCTCGGCCGAATCGCGTAGATCTCACTGTGAAAAGGCTGAAATGACTTTTTTAACTAAGTTTGAGGATTGCGCTCAAACCAAATGTCCTAGAACCAAATTTCCAAATGTAACTACTAGATTGTGATACAATACACTATTGGGTGAAGTTTGGTTGACTTCTGCGCAGCGGTTTGGGAGTTAACATCAAAATTACATTTCTCGGCCGAATCGCATTGAACTCACTGTGAAAAGGCTTAAATGACTTTTTTTAACTAAGTTTGAGGATTGCGCTCAAACCAAATGTCCTAGAACCAAATTTCCAAATGTAACTACTAGATTGTGATACAATACACTAATGGGTGAAGTTTAGTTGACTTCTGCGCAGCGGTTTGGGAGTTAACATCAAAATTACATTTCTCGGCCGAATCGCGTAGATCTCACTGTGAAAAGGCTTAAATGATTTTTTTTAACTGTCTGAGGATTGCGCTCAAACCAAATGTCCAAGAACCAAATTTCCAAATGTTAATACTAGATTGTGATACAATACACTATTGGGTGAAGTTTGGTTGACTTCTGCGCAGCGGTTTGGGAGTTAACATCAAAATTACATTTCTCGGCCGAATCGCGTAGATCTCACTGTGAAAAGGCTTAAATGACTTTTTTTTGTAACTAAGTTTGAGGATTGCCCTCAAACCAAATGTCCTAGAACCAAATTTCCAATTGTAACTACTAGATTGTGATACAATACACTATTGGGTGAAGTTTGGTTGACTTCTGCGCTGCGGTTTGGGAGTTAACATCAAAATTACATTTCTCGGCCGAATCGCGTAGATCTCACTGTGAAAAGGCTTAAATGACTTTTTTTAACTAAGTTTGAGGATTGCGCTCAAACCAAATGTCCTAGAACCAAATTTCCAAATGTAACTACTAGATTGTGATACAATACACTATTGGGTGAAGTTTGGTTGACTTCTGCGCAGCGGTTTGGGAGTTAACATCAAAATTACATTTCTCGGCCGAATCGCATTGAACTCACTGTGAAAAGGCATAAATGACTTTTTTTAACTAAGTTTGAGGATTGCGCTCAAACCAAATGTCCTAGAACCAAATTTCCAAATGTAACTACTAGATTGTGATACAATACACTATTGGGTGAAGTTTGGTTGACTTCTGCGCAGCGGTTTGGGAGTTAACATCAAAATTACATTTCTCGGCCGAATCGCATTGAACTCACTGTGAAAAGGCTTAAATGACTTTTTTTAACTAAGTTTGAGGATTGCGCTCAAACCAAATGTCCTAGAACCAAATTGCCAAATGTAACTACTAGATTGTGATACAATACACTATTGGGTGAAGTTTGGTTGACTTCTGCGCAGCGGTTTGGGAGTTAACATCAAAATTACATTTCTCGGCCGAATCGCGTAGATCTCACTGTGAAAAGGCTTAAATGACTTTTTTTTAACTGTTTGAGGATTGCGCTCAAACCAAATGTCCTAGAACCAAATTTCCAAATGTTAATACTAGATTGTGATACAATACACTATTGGGTGAAGTTTGATTTACTTCTGCGCAGCGGTTTGGGAGTTAACATCAAAATTACATTTCTCTGCCGAACCGCGTAGATCTCACTGTGAAAAGGCTTAAATGACTTTTTTAAACAGTTTGAGGATTGCGCTCAAACCAAGTGTCCTAGAACCAAATTTCCAAATGTAACTACTAGATTGTGATACAATAAACTATTGGGTGAAATTTGGTTGACTTCTGCGCAGCGGTTTGGGAGTTAACATCAAAATTACATTTCTCGGCCGAATCGCGTTGATCTCACTGTGAAAAGGCTTAAATGACTTTTTTTAACTAAGTTTGAGGATTGCCCTCAAACCAAATGTCCTAGAACCAAATTTCCAAGTGTAACTACTAGATTGTGATACAATAAAATATTGGGTGAAGTTTGGTTGACTTCTGCGCTGCGGTATGGGAGTTAACATCAAAATTACATTTCTCGGCCGAATCGCGTAGATCTCACTGTGAAAAGGCTGAAATGACTTTTTTAACTAAGTTTGAGGATTGCGCTCAAACCAAATGTCCTAGAACCAAATTTCCAAATGTAACTACTAGATTGTGATACAATACACTATTGGGTGAAGTTTGGTTGACTTCTGCGCAGCGGTTTGGGAGTTAACATCAAAATTACATTTCTCGGCCGAATCGCATTGAACTCACTGTGAAAAGGCTTAAATGACTTTTTTTAACTAAGTTTGAGGATTGCGCTCAAACCAAATGTCCTAGAACCAAATTTCCAAATGTAACTACTAGATTGTGATACAATACACTAATGGGTGAAGTTTGGTTGACTTCTGCGCAGCGGTTTGGGAGTTAACATCAAAATTACATTTCTCGGCCGAATCGCGTAGATCTCACTGTGAAAAGGCTTAAATGATTTTTTTTAACTGTCTGAGGATTGCGCTCAAACCAAATGTCCAAGAACCAAATTTCCAAATGTTAATACTAGATTGTGATACAATACACTATTGGGTGAAGTTTGGTTGACTTCTGCGCAGCGGTTTGGGAGTTAACATCAAAATTACATTTCTCGGCCGAATCGCGTAGATCTCACTGTGAAAAGGCTTAAATGACTTTTTTTTGTAACTAAGTTTGAGGATTGCCCTCAAACCAAATGTCCTAGAACCAAATTTCCAATTGTAACTACTAGATTGTGATACAATACACTATTGGGTGAAGTTTGGTTGACTTCTGCGCTGCGGTTTGGGAGTTAACATCAAAATTACATTTCTCGGCCGAATCGCGTAGATCTCACTGTGAAAAGGCTTAAATGACTTTTTTTAACTAAGTTTGAGGATTGCGCTCAAACCAAATGTCCTAGAACCAAATTTCCAAATGTAACTACTAGATTGTGATACAATACACTATTGGGTGAAGTTTGGTTGACTTCTGCGCAGCGGTTTGGGAGTTAACATCAAAATTACATTTCTCGGCCGAATCGCATTGAACTCACTGTGAAAAGGCATAAATGACTTTTTTTAACTAAGTTTGAGGATTGCGCTCAAACCAAATGTCCTAGAACCAAATTTCCAAATGTAACTACTAGATTGTGATACAATACACTATTGGGTGAAGTTTGGTTGACTTCTGCGCAGCGGTTTGGGAGTTAACATCAAAATTACATTTCTCGGCCGAATCGCATTGAACTCACTGTGAAAAGGCTTAAATGACTTTTTTTAACTAAGTTTGAGGATTGCGCTCAAACCAAATGTCCTAGAACCAAATTTCCAAATGTAACTACTAGATTGTGATACAATACACTATTGGGTGAAGTTTGGTTGACTTCTGCGCAGCGGTTTGGGAGTTAACATCAAAATTACATTTCTCGGCCGAATCGCGTAGATCTCACTGTGAAAAGGCTGAAATGACTTTTTTAACTAAGTTTGAGGATTGCGCTCAAACCAAATGTCCTAGAACCAAATTTCCAAATATAACTACTAGATTGTGATACAATACACTATTGGGTGAAGTTTGGTTGACTTCTGCGCAGCGGTTTGGGAGTTAACATCAAAATTACATTTCTCGGCCGAATCGCATTGAACTCACTGTGAAAAGGCTTAAATGACTTTTTTTAACTAAGTTTGAGGATTGCGCTCAAACCAAATGTCCTAGAACCAAATTTCCAAATGTAACTACTAGATTGTGATACAATACACTAATGGGTGAAGTTTGGTTGACTTCTGCGCAGCGGTTTGGGAGTTAACATCAAAATTACATTTCTCGGCCGAATCGCGTAGATCTCACTGTGAAAAGGCTTAAATAATTTTTTTTAACTGTCTGAGGATTGCGCTCAAACCAAATGTCCTAGAACCACATTTCCAAATGTTAATACTAGATTGTGATACAATACACTATTGGGTGAAGTTTGGTTGACTTCTGCGCAGCGGTTTGGGAGTTAACATCAAAATTACATTTCTCGGCCGAATCGCATTGAACTCACTGTGAAAAGGCTTAAATGACTTTTTTTAACTAAGTTTGAGGATTGCCCTCAAACCAAATGTCCTAGAACCAAATTTCCAAGTGTAACTACTAGATTGTGATACAATAAAATATTGGGTGAAGTTTGGTTGACTTCTGCGCTGCGGTTTGGGAGTTAACATCAAAATTACATTTCTCGGCCGAATCGCATAGATCTCACTGTGAAAAGGCTTAAATGACTTTTTTTAACTAAGTTTGAGGATTGCGCTCAAACCAAATGTCCTAGAACCAAATTTCCAAATGTAACTACTATATTGTGATACAATACACTATTGGGTGAAGTTTGGTTGACTTCTGCGCAGCGGTTTGGGAGTTAACATCAAAATTACATTTCTCGGCCGAATCGCATTGAACTCACTGTGAAAAGGCATAAATGACTTTTTTTAACTAAGTTTGAGGATTGCGCTCAAATCAAATGTCCTAGAACCAAATTTCCAAATGTAACTACTAGATTGTGATACAATACACTATTGGGTGAAGTTTGGTTGACTTCTGCGCAGCGGTTTGGGAGTTAACATCAAAATTACATTTCTCGGCCGAATCGCGTAGATCTCACTGTGAAAAGGCTTAAATGACTTTTTTTTAACTGTTTGAGGATTGCGCTCAAACCAAATGTCCTAGAACCAAATTTCCAAATGTTAATACTAGATTGTGATACAATACACTATTGGGTGAAGTTTGATTTACTTCTGCGCAGCGGTTTGGGAGTTAACATCAAAATTACATTTCTCTGCCGAACCGCGTAGATCTCACTGTGAAAAGGCTTAAATGACTTTTTTAAACAGTTTGAGGATTGCGCTCAAACCAAGTGTCCTAGAACCAAATTTCCAAATGTAACTACTAGATTGTGATACAATAAACTATTGGGTGAAATTTGGTTGACTTCTGCGCAGCGGTTTGGGAGTTAACATCAAAATTACATTTCTCGGCCGAATCGCGTTGATCTCACTGTGAAAAGGCTTAAATGACTTTTTTTAACTAAGTTTGAGGATTGCCCTCAAACCAAATGTCCTAGAACCAAATTTCCAAGTGTAACTACTAGATTGTGATACAATAAAATATTGGGTGAAGTTTGGTTGACTTCTGCGCTGCGGTATGGGAGTTAACATCAAAATTACATTTCTCGGCCGAATCGCGTAGATCTCACTGTGAAAAGGCTGAAATGACTTTTTTAACTAAGTTTGAGGATTGCGCTCAAACCAAATGTCCTAGAACCAAATTTCCAAATGTAACTACTAGATTGTGATACAATACACTATTGGGTGAAGTTTGGTTGACTTCTGCGCAGCGGTTTGGGAGTTAACATCAAAATTACATTTCTCGGCCGAATCGCATTGAACTCACTGTGAAAAGGCTTAAATGACTTTTTTTAACTAAGTTTGAGGATTGCGCTCAAACCAAATGTCCTAGAACCAAATTTCCAAATGTAACTACTAGATTGTGATACAATACACTAATGGGTGAAGTTTGGTTGACTTCTGCGCAGCGGTTTGGGAGTTAACATCAAAATTACATTTCTCGGCCGAATCGCGTAGATCTCACTGTGAAAAGGCTTAAATGATTTTTTTTAACTATCTGAGGATTGCGCTCAAACCAAATGTCCTAGAACCAAATTTCCAAATGTAACTACTAGATTGTGATACAATACACTAATGGGTGAAGTTTGGTTGACTTCTGCGCAGCGGTTTGGGAGTTAACATCAAAATTACATTTCTCGGCCGAATCGCGTAGATCTCACTGTGAAAAGGCTTAAATGATTTTTTTTAACTGTCTGAGGATTGCGCTCAAACCAAATGTCCAAGAACCAAATTTCCAAATGTTAATACTAGATTGTGATACAATACACTATTGGGTGAAGTTTGGTTGACTTCTGCGCAGCGGTTTGGGAGTTAACATCAAAATTACATTTCTCGGCCGAATCGCGTAGATCTCACTGTGAAAAGGCTTAAATGACTTTTTTTTGTAACTAAGTTTGAGGATTGCCCTCAAACCAAATGTCCTAGAACCAAATTTCCAATTGTAACTACTAGATTGTGATACAATACACTATTGGGTGAAGTTTGGTTGACTTCTGCGCTGCGGTTTGGGAGTTAACATCAAAATTACATTTCTCGGCCGAATCGCGTAGATCTCACTGTGAAAAGGCTTAAATGACTTTTTTTAACTAAGTTTGAGGATTGCGCTCAAACCAAATGTCCTAGAACCAAATTTCCAAATGTAACTACTAGATTGTGATACAATACACTATTGGGTGAAGTTTGGTTGACTTCTGCGCAGCGGTTTGGGAGTTAACATCAAAATTACATTTCTCGGCCGAATCGCATTGAACTCACTGTGAAAAGGCATAAATGACTTTTTTTAACTAAGTTTGAGGATTGCGCTCAAACCAAATGTCCTAGAACCAAATTTCCAAATGTAACTACTAGATTGTGATACAATACACTATTGGGTGAAGTTTGGTTGACTTCTGCGCAGCGGTTTGGGAGTTAACATCAAAATTACATTTCTCGGCCGAATCGCATTGAACTCACTGTGAAAAGGCTTAAATGACTTTTTTTAACTAAGTTTGAGGATTGCGCTCAAACCAAATGTCCTAGAACCAAATTTCCAAATGTAACTACTAGATTGTGATACAATACACTATTGGGTGAAGTTTGGTTGACTTCTGCGCAGCGGTTTGGGAGTTAACATCAAAATTACATTTCTCGGCCGAATCGCGTAGATCTCACTGTGAAAAGGCTGAAATGACTTTTTTAACTAAGTTTGAGGATTGCGCTCAAACCAAATGTCCTAGAACCAAATTTCCAAATATAACTACTAGATTGTGATACAATACACTATTGGGTGAAGTTTGGTTGACTTCTGCGCAGCGGTTTGGGAGTTAACATCAAAATTACATTTCTCGGCCGAATCGCATTGAACTCACTGTGAAAAGGCTTAAATGACTTTTTTTAACTAAGTTTGAGGATTGCGCTCAAACCAAATGTCCTAGAACCAAATTTCCAAATGTAACTACTAGATTGTGATACAATACACTAATGGGTGAAGTTTGGTTGACTTCTGCGCAGCGGTTTGGGAGTTAACATCAAAATTACATTTCTCGGCCGAATCGCGTAGATCTCACTGTGAAAAGGCTTAAATAATTTTTTTTAACTGTCTGAGGATTGCGCTCAAACCAAATGTCCTAGAACCACATTTCCAAATGTTAATACTAGATTGTGATACAATACACTATTGGGTGAAGTTTGGTTGACTTCTGCGCAGCGGTTTGGGAGTTAACATCAAAATTACATTTCTCGGCCGAATCGCATTGAACTCACTGTGAAAAGGCTTAAATGACTTTTTTTAACTAAGTTTGAGGATTGCCCTCAAACCAAATGTCCTAGAACCAAATTTCCAAGTGTAACTACTAGATTGTGATACAATAAAATATTGGGTGAAGTTTGGTTGACTTCTGCGCTGCGGTTTGGGAGTTAACATCAAAATTACATTTCTCGGCCGAATCGCATAGATCTCACTGTGAAAAGGCTTAAATGACTTTTTTTAACTAAGTTTGAGGATTGCGCTCAAACCAAATGTCCTAGAACCAAATTTCCAAATGTAACTACTATATTGTGATACAATACACTATTGGGTGAAGTTTGGTTGACTTCTGCGCAGCGGTTTGGGAGTTAACATCAAAATTACATTTCTCGGCCGAATCGCATTGAACTCACTGTGAAAAGGCATAAATGACTTTTTTTAACTAAGTTTGAGGATTGCGCTCAAATCAAATGTCCTAGAACCAAATTTCCAAATGTAACTACTAGATTGTGATACAATACACTATTGGGTGAAGTTTGGTTGACTTCTGCGCAGCGGTTTGGGAGTTAACATCAAAATTACATTTCTCGGCCGAATCGCGTAGATCTCACTGTGAAAAGGCTTAAATGACTTTTTTTTAACTGTTTGAGGATTGCGCTCAAACCAAATGTCCTAGAACCAAATTTCCAAATGTTAATACTAGATTGTGATACAATACACTATTGGGTGAAGTTTGATTTACTTCTGCGCAGCGGTTTGGGAGTTAACATCAAAATTACATTTCTCTGCCGAACCGCGTAGATCTCACTGTGAAAAGGCTTAAATGACTTTTTTAAACAGTTTGAGGATTGCGCTCAAACCAAGTGTCCTAGAACCAAATTTCCAAATGTAACTACTAGATTGTGATACAATAAACTATTGGGTGAAATTTGGTTGACTTCTGCGCAGCGGTTTGGGAGTTAACATCAAAATTACATTTCTCGGCCGAATCGCGTTGATCTCACTGTGAAAAGGCTTAAATGACTTTTTTTAACTAAGTTTGAGGATTGCCCTCAAACCAAATGTCCTAGAACCAAATTTCCAAGTGTAACTACTAGATTGTGATACAATAAAATATTGGGTGAAGTTTGGTTGACTTCTGCGCTGCGGTATGGGAGTTAACATCAAAATTACATTTCTCGGCCGAATCGCGTAGATCTCACTGTGAAAAGGCTGAAATGACTTTTTTAACTAAGTTTGAGGATTGCGCTCAAACCAAATGTCCTAGAACCAAATTTCCAAATGTAACTACTAGATTGTGATACAATACACTATTGGGTGAAGTTTGGTTGACTTCTGCGCAGCGGTTTGGGAGTTAACATCAAAATTACATTTCTCGGCCGAATCGCATTGAACTCACTGTGAAAAGGCTTAAATGACTTTTTTTAACTAAGTTTGAGGATTGCGCTCAAACCAAATGTCCTAGAACCAAATTTCCAAATGTAACTACTAGATTGTGATACAATACACTAATGGGTGAAGTTTGGTTGACTTCTGCGCAGCGGTTTGGGAGTTAACATCAAAATTACATTTCTCGGCCGAATCGCGTAGATCTCACTGTGAAAAGGCTTAAATGATTTTTTTTAACTATCTGAGGATTGCGCTCAAACCAAATGTCCAAGAACCAAATTTCCAAATGTTAATACTAGATTGTGATACAATACACTATTGGGTGAAGTTTGGTTGACTTCTGCGCAGCGGTTTGGGAGTTAACATCAAAATTACATTTCTCGGCCGAATCGCGTAGATCTCACTGTGAAAAGGCTTAAATGACTTTTTTTTGTAACTAAGTTTGAGGATTGCCCTCAAACCAAATGTCCTAGAACCAAATTTCCAATTGTAACTACTAGATTGTGATACAATACACTATTGGGTGAAGTTTGGTTGACTTCTGCGCTGCGGTTTGGGAGTTAACATCAAAATTACATTTCTCGGCCGAATCGCGTAGATCTCACTGTGAAAAGGCTTAAATGACTTTTTTTAACTAAGTTTGAGGATTGCGCTCAAACCAAATGTCCTAGAACCAAATTTCCAAATGTAACTACTAGATTGTGATACAATACACTATTGGGTGAAGTTTGGTTGACTTCTGCGCAGCGGTTTGGGAGTTAACATCAAAATTACATTTCTCGGCCGAATCGCATTGAACTCACTGTGAAAAGGCATAAATGACTTTTTTTAACTAAGTTTGAGGATTGCGCTCAAACCAAATGTCCTAGAACCAAATTTCCAAATGTAACTACTAGATTGTGATACAATACACTATTGGGTGAAGTTTGGTTGACTTCTGCGCAGCGGTTTGGGAGTTAACATCAAAATTACATTTCTCGGCCGAATCGCATTGAACTCACTGTGAAAAGGCTTAAATGACTTTTTTTAACTAAGTTTGAGGATTGCGCTCAAACCAAATGTCCTAGAACCAAATTGCCAAATGTAACTACTAGATTGTGATACAATACACTATTGGGTGAAGTTTGGTTGACTTCTGCGCAGCGGTTTGGGAGTTAACATCAAAATTACATTTCTCGGCCGAATCGCGTAGATCTCACTGTGAAAAGGCTTAAATGACTTTTTTTTAACTGTTTGAGGATTGCGCTCAAACCAAATGTCCTAGAACCAAATTTCCAAATGTTAATACTAGATTGTGATACAATACACTATTGGGTGAAGTTTGATTTACTTCTGCGCAGCGGTTTGGGAGTTAACATCAAAATTACATTTCTCTGCCGAACCGCGTAGATCTCACTGTGAAAAGGCTTAAATGACTTTTTTAAACAGTTTGAGGATTGCGCTCAAACCAAGTGTCCTAGAACCAAATTTCCAAATGTAACTACTAGATTGTGATACAATAAACTATTGGGTGAAATTTGGTTGACTTCTGCGCAGCGGTTTGGGAGTTAACATCAAAATTACATTTCTCGGCCGAATCGCGTTGATCTCACTGTGAAAAGGCTTAAATGACTTTTTTTAACTAAGTTTGAGGATTGCCCTCAAACCAAATGTCCTAGAACCAAATTTCCAAGTGTAACTACTAGATTGTGATACAATAAAATATTGGGTGAAGTTTGGTTGACTTCTGCGCTGCGGTATGGGAGTTAACATCAAAATTACATTTCTCGGCCGAATCGCGTAGATCTCACTGTGAAAAGGCTGAAATGACTTTTTTAACTAAGTTTGAGGATTGCGCTCAAACCAAATGTCCTAGAACCAAATTTCCAAATGTAACTACTAGATTGTGATACAATACACTATTGGGTGAAGTTTGGTTGACTTCTGCGCAGCGGTTTGGGAGTTAACATCAAAATTACATTTCTCGGCCGAATCGCATTGAACTCACTGTGAAAAGGCTTAAATGACTTTTTTTAACTAAGTTTGAGGATTGCGCTCAAACCAAATGTCCTAGAACCAAATTTCCAAATGTAACTACTAGATTGTGATACAATACACTAATGGGTGAAGTTTGGTTGACTTCTGCGCAGCGGTTTGGGAGTTAACATCAAAATTACATTTCTCGGCCGAATCGCGTAGATCTCACTGTGAAAAGGCTTAAATGATTTTTTTTAACTGTCTGAGGATTGCGCTCAAACCAAATGTCCAAGAACCAAATTTCCAAATGTTAATACTAGATTGTGATACAATACACTATTGGGTGAAGTTTGGTTGACTTCTGCGCAGCGGTTTGGGAGTTAACATCAAAATTACATTTCTCGGCCGAATCGCGTAGATCTCACTGTGAAAAGGCTTAAATGACTTTTTTTTGTAACTAAGTTTGAGGATTGCCCTCAAACCAAATGTCCTAGAACCAAATTTCCAATTGTAACTACTAGATTGTGATACAATACACTATTGGGTGAAGTTTGGTTGACTTCTGCGCTGCGGTTTGGGAGTTAACATCAAAATTACATTTCTCGGCCGAATCGCGTAGATCTCACTGTGAAAAGGCTTAAATGACTTTTTTTAACTAAGTTTGAGGATTGCGCTCAAACCAAATGTCCTAGAACCAAATTTCCAAATGTAACTACTAGATTGTGATACAATACACTATTGGGTGAAGTTTGGTTGACTTCTGCGCAGCGGTTTGGGAGTTAACATCAAAATTACATTTCTCGGCCGAATCGCATTGAACTCACTGTGAAAAGGCATAAATGACTTTTTTTAACTAAGTTTGAGGATTGCGCTCAAACCAAATGTCCTAGAACCAAATTTCCAAATGTAACTACTAGATTGTGATACAATACACTATTGGGTGAAGTTTGGTTGACTTCTGCGCAGCGGTTTGGGAGTTAACATCAAAATTACATTTCTCGGCCGAATCGCATTGAACTCACTGTGAAAAGGCTTAAATGACTTTTTTTAACTAAGTTTGAGGATTGCGCTCAAACCAAATGTCCTAGAACCAAATTTCCAAATGTAACTACTAGATTGTGATACAATACACTATTGGGTGAAGTTTGGTTGACTTCTGCGCAGCGGTTTGGGAGTTAACATCAAAATTACATTTCTCGGCCGAATCGCGTAGATCTCACTGTGAAAAGGCTTAATTGATTTTTTTTAACTGTCTGAGGATTGCGCTCAAACCAAATGTCCTAGAACCAAATTTTCAAATGTTAATACTAGATTGTGATACAATACACTATTGGGTGAAGTTTGGTTGACTTCTGCGCAGCGGTTTGGGAGTTAACATCAAAATTACATTTCTCGGCCGAATCGCGTAGATCTCACTGTGAAAAGGCTTAAATGACTTTTTTTTTAACTAAGTTTGAGGATTGCCCTCAAACCAAATGTCCTAGAACCAAATTTCCAATTGTAACTACTAGATTGTGATACAATACACTATTGGGTGAAGTTTGGTTGACTTCTGCGCTGCGGTTTGGGAGTTAACATCAAAATTACATTTCTCGGCCGAATCGCGTAGATCTCACTGTGAAAAGGCTTAAATGACTTTTTTTTAACTAAGTTTGAGGATTGCGATCAAACCAAATGTCCTAGAACCAAATTTCCAAATGTAACTACTAGATTGTGATACAATACACTATTGGGTGAAGTTTGGTTGACTTCTGCGCAGCGGTTTGGGAGTTAACATCAAAATTACATTTCTCGGCCGAATCGCATTGAACTCACTGTGAAAAGGCATAAATGACTTTTTTTAACTAAGTTTGAGGATTGCGCTCAAACCAAATGTCCTAGAACCAAATTTCCAAATGTAACTAGATTGTGATACAATACACTATTGGGTGAAGTTTGGTTGACTTCTGCGCAGCGGTTTGGGAGTTAACATCAAAATTACATTTCTCGGCCGAATCGCGTAGATCTCACTGTGAAAAGGCTTAAATGACTTTTTTTTAACTGTTTGAGGATTGCGCTCAAACCAAATGTCCTAGAACCAAATTTCCAAATGTTAATACTAGATTGTGATACAATACACTATTGGGTGAAGTTTGATTTACTTCTACGCAGCGGTTTGGGAGTTAACATCAAAATTACATTTCTCGGCCGAACCGCGTAGATCTCACTGTGAAAAGGCTTAAATGACTTTTTTAAACAGTTTGAGGATTGCGCTCAAACCAAGTGTCCTAGAACCAAATTTCCAAATGTAACTACTAGATTGTGATACAATAAACAATTGGGTGAAGTTTGATTTACTTCTACGCAGCGGTTTGGGAGTTAACATCAAAATTACATTTCTCGGCCGAACCGCGTAGATCTCACTGTGAAAAGGCTTAAATGACTTTTTTAAACAGTTTGAGGATTGCGCTCAAACCAAGTGTCCTAGAACCAAATTTCCAAATGTAACTACTAGATTGTGATACAATAAACTATTGGGTGAAATTTGGTTGACTTCTGCGCAGCGGTTTGGGAGTTAACATCAAAATTACATTTCTCGGCCGAATCGCGTTGATCTCACTGTGAAAAGGCTTAAATGACTTTTTTTAACTAAGTTTGAGGATTGCCCTCAAACCAAATGTCCTAGAACCAAATTTCCAAGTGTAACTACTAGATTGTGATACAATAAAATATTGGGTGAAGTTTGGTTAACTTCTGCGCTGCGGTATGGGAGTTAACATCAAAATTACATTTCTTGGCCGAATCGCGTAGATCTCACTGTGAAAAGGCTGAAATGACTTTTTTAACTAAGTTTGAGGATTGCGCTCAAACCAAATGTCCTAGAACCAAATTTCCAAATGTAACTACTAGATTGTGATACAATACACTATTGGGTGAAGTTTGGTTGACTTCTGCGCAGCGGTTTGGGAGTTAACATTAAAATTACATTTCTCGGCCGAAGTGAGTAGAGCTCACTGTCAAAAGGCTTAAATGTTTTTTTTTTAACTAAGATTGAGAATTGCGCTCAAACCAAATGTCCTAGAACCAAATTTCCAAATGTAACTACTAGATTGTAATAAAATACACTATTGGGTGAAGTTTGGTTGACTTCTGCGCAGTGGTTTGGGAGTTATAATCATAATTACATTTCTCGGCCAAAGTGAATAAATCTCACTGTCAAAAGGGGAGAATGGCATTTTTAAACTCAGTTTGAGGATTGCACTCAAACCAATTGTCTAGAACCAAATTTCTAAATGTAATTTCTAGATTGTGATACAATACACTATTGAGTGAAGTTTGGTTCACTTCTGCGCAGCGGTTTGGGAGTTATAATCAAAATTACCTTTCTCGGCCGAAGTGAATAGATCTCACTGTCAAAAGTTGAGAATGGCATATTTGAACTCAGTTTTAGAATTGCGCTCAAATCAAATGTCCTAGAACCAAATTACTAAATGTAACTACTAGATTGTCATACAATAGACTAATGGGTGAAGTTTGGTTCACTTCTGTGCAGCGGTTTGGGAGTTGTAATCAAAATAACCTTTCTCGGCCGAAGTTAATAGATCTCACTGTCAAAAGGTGAGAAAAGCATTTTCGAACTCAGTTTGAGGATTGCGCTCAAACCAAATGTCATTGTACCAAATTTCAAAATGTAACTACTAGATGGTGATACAATACACTATTGGGTGAAGTTTGGTTGACTTATGCGCAGCGGTTTGGGAGTTAACATCAAAATTACATTTCTCAGCCGAATCGCGTAAATCTCACTGTCAAAAGGCTTAAATGGCTTTTTTTAACTAAGTTTGAGGATTGCGCTCAAACCAAATGTCCTAGAACCAAATTTCCAAATGTAACTACTAGGTTGTGATACAATACACTATTGGGTGAAGTTTGGTTGACTTCTGCGCAGCGGTTTGGGAGTCAACATCAAAATTACATTTCTCGGCCGAATCGCATAGATCTCACTGTGAAAAGGCTTAAATGACTTTTTTTTTAACTGTTTGAGGATTGCGCTCAAACCAAATGTCCTAGAACCAAATTTCCAAATATTAATACTAGATTGTGTTAAAATACACTATTGGGTGAAGTTTGATTGACTTCTGCGTAGCGGTTTGGGAGTTAACATCAAAATTACATTTCTCGGCCGAATCACGTAGATCTAACTGTGAAAAGGCTTAAATGACTTTTTTTAACTAAGTTTGAGGATTGCGCTCAAACCAAATGTCCTAGAACCAAATTTCCAAATGTAACTACTAGATTGTGATACAATACACTATTGGGTGAAGTTTGGTTGACTTCTGCGCAGCGGTTTGGGAGTTAACATCAAAATTACATTTCTCGGCCGAATCGCGTAGATCTCACTGTGAAAAGGCTTAAATGACTTTTTTTTTAACTGTTTGAGGATTGCGCTCAAACCAAATGTCCTAGAACCACATTTCCAAATGTTAATACTAGATTGTGATACAATACACTATTGGGTGAAGTTTGATTTACTTCTGCGCAGCGGTTTGGGAGTTAACATCAAAATTACATTTCTCGGCCGAATCGCGTAGATCTCACTGTGAAAAGGCTTAAATGACTTTTTTTTAACTAAGTTTGAGGATTGCCCTCAAACCAAATGTCCTAGAACCAAATTTCCAAGTGTAACTACTAGATTGTGATACAATAAAATATTGGGTGAAGTTTGGTTGACTTCTGCGCTGCGGTTTGGGAGTTAACATCAAAATTACATTTCTCGGCCGAATCGCGTAGATCTCACTGTGAAAAGGCTGAAATGACTTTTTTAACTAAGTTTGAGGATTGCGCTCAAACCAAATGTCCTAGAACCAAATTTCCAAATGTAACTACTAGATTGTGATACAATACACTATTGGGTGAAGTTTGGTTGACTTCTGCGCTGCGGTTTGGGAGTTAACATCAAAATTACATTTCTCGGCCGAATCGCGTAGATCTCACTGTGAAAAGGCTTAAATGACTTTTTTTAACTAAGTTTGAGGATTGCGCTCAAACCAAATGTCCTAGAACCAAATTTCCAAATGTAACTACTAGATTGTGATACAATACACTATTGGGTGAAGTTTGGTTGACTTCTGCGCAGCGGTTTGGGAGTTAACATCAAAATTACATTTCTCGGCCGAATCGCATTGAACTCACTGTGAAAAGGCATAAATGACTTTTTTTAACTAAGTTTGAGGATTGCGCTCAAATCAAATGTCCTAGAACCAAATTTCCAAATGTAACTACTAGATTGTGATACAATACACTATTGGGTGAAGTTTGGTTGACTTCTGCGCAGCGGTTTGGGAGTTAACATCAAAATTACATTTCTCGGCCGAATCGCGTAGATCTCACTGTGAAAAGGCTTAAATGACTTTTTTTTAACTGTTTGAGGATTGCGCTCAAACCAAATGTCCTAGAACCAAATTTCCAAATGTTAATACTAGATTGTGATACAATACACTATTGGGTGAAGTTTGATTTACTTCTGCGCAGCGGTTTGGGAGTTAACATCAAAATTACATTTCTCTGCCGAACCGCGTAGATCTCACTGTGAAAAGGCTTAAATGACTTTTTTAAACAGTTTGAGGATTGCGCTCAAACCAAGTGTCCTAGAACCAAATTTCCAAATGTAACTACTAGATTGTGATACAATAAACTATTGGGTGAAATTTGGTTGACTTCTGCGCAGCGGTTTGGGAGTTAACATCAAAATTACATTTCTCGGCCGAATCGCGTTGATCTCACTGTGAAAAGGCTTAAATGACTTTTTTTAACTAAGTTTGAGGATTGCCCTCAAACCAAATGTCCTAGAACCAAATTTCCAAGTGTAACTACTAGATTGTGATACAATAAAATATTGGGTGATGTTTGGTTGACTTCTGCGCTGCGGTATGGGAGTTAACATCAAAATTACATTTCTCGGCCGAATCGCGTAGATCTCACTGTGAAAAGGCTGAAATGACTTTTTTAACTAAGTTTGAGGATTGCGCTCAAACCAAATGTCCTAGAACCAAATTTCCAAATGTAACTACTAGATTGTGATACAATACACTATTGGGTGAAGTTTGGTTGACTTCTGCGCAGCGGTTTGGGAGTTAACATCAAAATTACATTTCTCGGCCGAATCGCATTGAACTCACTGTGAAAAGGCTTAAATGACTTTTTTTAACTAAGTTTGAGGATTGCGCTCAAACCAAATGTCCTAGAACAAAATTTCCAAATGTAACTACTAGATTGTGATACAATACACTAATGGGTGAAGTTTGGTTGACTTCTGCGCAGCGGTTTGGGAGTTAACATCAAAATTACATTTCTCGGCCGAATCGCGTAGATCTCACTGTGAAAAGGCTTAAATGGTTTTTTTTAACTGTCTGAGGATTGCGCTCAAACCAAATGTCCTAGAACCACATTTCCAAATGTTAATACTAGATTGTGATACAATACACTATTGGGTGAAGTTTGGTTGACTTCTGCGCAGCGGTTTGGGAGTTAACATCAAAATTACATTTCTCGGCCGAATCGCATTGAACTCACTGTGAAAAGGCTTAAATGACTTTTTTTAACTAAGTTTGAGGATTGCGCTCAAACCAAATGTCCTAGAACCAAATTTCCAAATGTAACTACTAGATTGTGATACAATACACTATTGGGTGAAGTTTGGTTGACTTCTGCGCAGCGGTTTGGGAGTTAACATCAAAATTACATTTCTCGGCCGAATCGCGTAGATCTCACTGTGAAAAGGCTTAAATGATTTTTTTTAACTGTCTGAGGATTGCGCTCAAACCAAATGTCCTAGAACCAAATTTCCAAATGTTAATACTAGATTGTGATACAATACACTATTGGGTGAAGTTTGGTTGACTTCTGCGCAGCGGTTTGGGAGTTAACATCAAAATTACATTTCTCGGCCGAATCGCGTAGATCTCACTGTGAAAAGGCTTAAATGACTTTTTTTAACTAAGTTTGAGGATTGCGCTCAAACCAAATGTCCTAGAACCAAATTTCCAAATGTAACTACTAGATTGTGATACAATACACTATTGGGTGAAGTTTGGTTGACTTCTGCGCAGCGGTTTGGGAGTTAACATCAAAATTACATTTCTCGGCCGAATCGCATTGAACTCACTGTGAAAAGGCATAAATGACTTTTTTTAACTAAGTTTGAGGATTGCGCTCAAACCAAATGTCCTAGAACCAAATTTCCAAATGTAACTACTAGATTGTGATACAATACACTATTGGGTGAAGTTTGGTTGACTTCTGCGTAGCGGTTTGGGAGTTAACATCAAAATTACATTTCTCGGCCGAATCACGTAGATCTAACTGTGAAAAGGCTTAAATGACTTTTTTTAACTAAGTTTGAGGATTGCGCTCAAACCAAATGTCCTAGAACCAAATTTCCAAATGTAACTACTAGATTGTGATACAATACACTATTGGGTGAAGTTTGGTTGACTTCTGCGCAGCGGTTTGGGAGTTAACATCAAAATTACATTTCTCGGCCGAATCGCGTAGATCTCACTGTGAAAAGGCTTAAATGACTTTTTTTTTAACTGTTTGAGGATTGCGCTCAAACCAAATGTCCTAGAACCACATTTCCAAATGTTAATACTAGATTGTGATACAATACACTATTGGGTGAAGTTTGATTTACTTCTGCGCAGCGGTTTGGGAGTTAACATCAAAATTACATTTCTCGGCCGAATCGCGTAGATCTCACTGTGAAAAGGCTTAAATGACTTTTTTTTAACTAAGTTTGAGGATTGCCCTCAAACCAAATGTCCTAGAACCAAATTTCCAAGTGTAACTACTAGATTGTGATACAATAAAATATTGGGTGAAGTTTGGTTGACTTCTGCGCTGCGGTTTGGGAGTTAACATCAAAATTACATTTCTCGGCCGAATCGCGTAGATCTCACTGTGAAAAGGCTGAAATGACTTTTTTAACTAAGTTTGAGGATTGCGCTCAAACCAAATGTCCTAGAACCAAATTTCCAAATGTAACTACTAGATTGTGATACAATACACTATTGGGTGAAGTTTGGTTGACTTCTGCGCTGCGGTTTGGGAGTTAACATCAAAATTACATTTCTCGGCCGAATCGCGTAGATCTCACTGTGAAAAGGCTTAAATGACTTTTTTTAACTAAGTTTGAGGATTGCGCTCAAACCAAATGTCCTAGAACCAAATTTCCAAATGTAACTACTAGATTGTGATACAATACACTATTGGGTGAAGTTTGGTTGACTTCTGCGCAGCGGTTTGGGAGTTAACATCAAAATTACATTTCTCGGCCGAATCGCATTGAACTCACTGTGAAAAGGCATAAATGACTTTTTTTAACTAAGTTTGAGGATTGCGCTCAAATCAAATGTCCTAGAACCAAATTTCCAAATGTAACTACTAGATTGTGATACAATACACTATTGGGTGAAGTTTGGTTGACTTCTGCGCAGCGGTTTGGGAGTTAACATCAAAATTACATTTCTCGGCCGAATCGCGTAGATCTCACTGTGAAAAGGCTTAAATGACTTTTTTTTAACTGTTTGAGGATTGCGCTCAAACCAAATGTCCTAGAACCAAATTTCCAAATGTTAATACTAGATTGTGATACAATACACTATTGGGTGAAGTTTGATTTACTTCTGCGCAGCGGTTTGGGAGTTAACATCAAAATTACATTTCTCTGCCGAACCGCGTAGATCTCACTGTGAAAAGGCTTAAATGACTTTTTTAAACAGTTTGAGGATTGCGCTCAAACCAAGTGTCCTAGAACCAAATTTCCAAATGTAACTACTAGATTGTGATACAATAAACTATTGGGTTAAATTTGGTTGACTTCTGCGCAGCGGTTTGGGAGTTAACATCAAAATTACATTTCTCGGCCGAATCGCGTAGATCTCACTGTGAAAAGGCTGAAATGACTTTTTTAACTAAGTTTGAGGATTGCGCTCAAACCAAATGTCCTAGAACCAAATTTCCAAATGTAACTACTAGATTGTGATACAATACACTATTGGGTGAAGTTTGGTTGACTTCTGCGCAGCGGTTTGGGAGTTAACATCAAAATTACATTTCTCGGCCGAATCGCATTGAACTCACTGTGAAAAGGCTTAAATGACTTTTTTTTAACTAAGTTTGAGGATTGCGCTCAAACCAAATGTCCTAGAACCAAATTTCCAAATGTAACTACTAGATTGTGATACAATACACTAATGGGTGAAGTTTGGTTGACTTCTGCGCAGCGGTTTGGGAGTTAACATCAAAATTACATTTCTCGGCCGAATCGCGTAGATCTCACTGTGAAAAGGCTTAAATGATTTTTTTTAACTGTCTGAGGATTGCGCTCAAACCAAATGTCCTAGAACCACATTTCCAAATGTTAATACTAGATTGTGATACAATACACTATTGGGTGAAGTTTGGTTGACTTCTGCGCAGCGGTTTGGGAGTTAACATCAAAATTACATTTCTCGGCCGAATCGCATTGAACTCACTGTGAAAAGGCTTAAATGACTTTTTTTAACTAAGTTTGAGGATTGCGCTCAAACCAAATGTCCTAGAACCAAATTTCCAAATGTAACTACTAGATTGTGATACAATACACTATTGGGTGAAGTTTGGTTGACTTCTGCGCAGCGGTTTGGGAGTTAACATCAAAATTACATTTCTCGGCCGAATCGCGTAGATCTCACTGTGAAAAGGCTTAAATGATTTTTTTTAACTGTCTGAGGATTGCGCTCAAACCAAATGTCCTAGAACCAAATTTCCAAATGTTAATACTAGATTGTGATACAATACACTATTGGGTGAAGTTTGGTTGACTTCTGCGCAGCGGTTTGGGAGTTAACATCAAAATTACATTTCTCGGCCGAATCGCGTAGATCTCACTGTGAAAAGGCTTAAATGACTTTTTTTAACTAAGTTTGAGGATTGCGCTCAAACCAAATGTCCTAGAACCAAATTTCCAAATGTAACTACTAGATTGTGATACAATACACTATTGGGTGAAGTTTGGTTGACTTCTGCGCAGCGGTTTGGGAGTTAACATCAAAATTACATTTCTCGGCCGAATCGCATTGAACTCACTGTGAAAAGGCATAAATGACTTTTTTTAACTAAGTTTGAGGATTGCGCTCAAACCAAATGTCCTAGAACCAAATTTCCAAATGTAACTACTAGATTGTGATACAATACACTATTGGGTGAAGTTTGGTTGACTTCTGCGTAGCGGTTTGGGAGTTAACATCAAAATTACATTTCTCGGCCGAATCACGTAGATCTAACTGTGAAAAGGCTTAAATGACTTTTTTTAACTAAGTTTGAGGATTGCGCTCAAACCAAATGTCCTAGAACCAAATTTCCAAATGTAACTACTAGATTGTGATACAATACACTATTGGGTGAAGTTTGGTTGACTTCTGCGCAGCGGTTTGGGAGTTAACATCAAAATTACATTTCTCGGCCGAATCGCGTAGATCTCACTGTGAAAAGGCTTAAATGACTTTTTTTTTAACTGTTTGAGGATTGCGCTCAAACCAAATGTCCTAGAACCACATTTCCAAATGTTAATACTAGATTGTGATACAATACACTATTGGGTGAAGTTTGATTTACTTCTGCGCAGCGGTTTGGGAGTTAACATCAAAATTACATTTCTCGGCCGAATCGCGTAGATCTCACTGTGAAAAGGCTTAAATGACTTTTTTTTAACTAAGTTTGAGGATTGCCCTCAAACCAAATGTCCTAGAACCAAATTTCCAAGTGTAACTACTAGATTGTGATACAATAAAATATTGGGTGAAGTTTGGTTGACTTCTGCGCTGCGGTTTGGGAGTTAACATCAAAATTACATTTCTCGGCCGAATCGCGTAGATCTCACTGTGAAAAGGCTGAAATGACTTTTTTAACTAAGTTTGAGGATTGCGCTCAAACCAAATGTCCTAGAACCAAATTTCCAAATGTAACTACTAGATTGTGATACAATACACTATTGGGTGAAGTTTGGTTGACTTCTGCGCAGCGGTTTGGGAGTTAACATCAAAATTACATTTCTCGGCCGAATCGCATTGAACTCACTGTGAAAAGGCTTAAATGACTTTTTTTTAACTAAGTTTGAGGATTGCGCTCAAACCAAATGTCCTAGAACCAAATTTCCAAATGTAACTACTAGATTGTGATACAATACACTAATGGGTGAAGTTTGGTTGACTTCTGCGCAGCGGTTTGGGAGTTAACATCAAAATTACATTTCTCGGCCGAATCGCGTAGATCTCACTGTGAAAAGGCTTAAATGATTTTTTTTAACTGTCTGAGGATTGCGCTCAAACCAAATGTCCTAGAACCACATTTCCAAATGTTAATACTAGATTGTGATACAATACACTATTGGGTGAAGTTTGGTTGACTTCTGCGCAGCGGTTTGGGAGTTAACATCAAAATTACATTTCTCGGCCGAATCGCATTGAACTCACTGTGAAAAGGCTTAAATGACTTTTTTTAACTAAGTTTGAGGATTGCGCTCAAACCAAATGTCCTAGAACCAAATTTCCAAATGTAACTACTAGATTGTGATACAATACACTATTGGGTGAAGTTTGGTTGACTTCTGCGCAGCGGTTTGGGAGTTAACATCAAAATTACATTTCTCGGCCGAATCGCGTAGATCTCACTGTGAAAAGGCTTAAATGATTTTTTTTAACTGTCTGAGGATTGCGCTCAAACCAAATGTCCTAGAACCAAATTTCCAAATGTTAATACTAGATTGTGATACAATACACTATTGGGTGAAGTTTGGTTGACTTCTGCGCAGCGGTTTGGGAGTTAACATCAAAATTACATTTCTCGGCCGAATCGCGTAGATCTCACTGTGAAAAGGCTTAAATGACTTTTTTTAACTAAGTTTGAGGATTGCGCTCAAACCAAATGTCCTAGAACCAAATTTCCAAATGTAACTACTAGATTGTGATACAATACACTATTGGGTGAAGTTTGGTTGACTTCTGCGCAGCGGTTTGGGAGTTAACATCAAAATTACATTTCTCGGCCGAATCGCATTGAACTCACTGTGAAAAGGCATAAATGACTTTTTTTAACTAAGTTTGAGGATTGCGCTCAAACCAAATGTCCTAGAACCAAATTTCCAAATGTAACTACTAGATTGTGATACAATACACTATTGGGTGAAGTTTGGTTGACTTCTGCGTAGCGGTTTGGGAGTTAACATCAAAATTACATTTCTCGGCCGAATCACGTAGATCTAACTGTGAAAAGGCTTAAATGACTTTTTTTAACTAAGTTTGAGGATTGCGCTCAAACCAAATGTCCTAGAACCAAATTTCCAAATGTAACTACTAGATTGTGATACAATACACTATTGGGTGAAGTTTGGTTGACTTCTGCGCAGCGGTTTGGGAGTTAACATCAAAATTACATTTCTCGGCCGAATCGCGTAGATCTCACTGTGAAAAGGCTTAAATGACTTTTTTTTTAACTGTTTGAGGATTGCGCTCAAACCAAATGTCCTAGAACCACATTTCCAAATGTTAATACTAGATTGTGATACAATACACTATTGGGTGAAGTTTGATTTACTTCTGCGCAGCGGTTTGGGAGTTAACATCAAAATTACATTTCTCGGCCGAATCGCGTAGATCTCACTGTGAAAAGGCTTAAATGACTTTTTTTTAACTAAGTTTGAGGATTGCCCTCAAACCAAATGTCCTAGAACCAAATTTCCAAGTGTAACTACTAGATTGTGATACAATAAAATATTGGGTGAAGTTTGGTGTACTTCTGCGCTGCGGTTTGGGAGTTAACATCAAAATTACATTTCTCGGCCGAATCGCGTAGATCTCACTGTGAAAAGGCTGAAATGACTTTTTTAACTAAGTTTGAGGATTGCGCTCAAACCAAATGTCCTAGAACCAAATTTCCAAATGTAACTACTAGATTGTGATACAATACACTATTGGGTGAAGTTTGGTTGACTTCTGCGCTGCGGTTTGGGAGTTAACATCAAAATTACATTTCTCGGCCGAATCGCGTAGATCTCACTGTGAAAAGGCTTAAATGACTTTTTTTAACTAAGTTTGAGGATTGCGCTCAAACCAAATGTCCTAGAACCAAATTTCCAAATGTAACTACTAGATTGTGATACAATACACTATTGGGTGAAGTTTGGTTGACTTCTGCGCAGCGGTTTGGGAGTTAACATCAAAATTACATTTCTCGGCCGAATCGCATTGAACTCACTGTGAAAAGGCATAAATGACTTTTTTTAACTAAGTTTGAGGATTGCGCTCAAATCAAATGTCCTAGAACCAAATTTCCAAATGTAACTACTAGATTGTGATACAATACACTATTGGGTGAAGTTTGGTTGACTTCTGCGCAGCGGTTTGGGAGTTAACATCAAAATTACATTTCTCGGCCGAATCGCGTAGATCTCACTGTGAAAAGGCTTAAATGACTTTTTTTTAACTGTTTGAGGATTGCGCTCAAACCAAATGTCCTAGAACCAAATTTCCAAATGTTAATACTAGATTGTGATACAATACACTATTGGGTGAAGTTTGATTTACTTCTGCGCAGCGGTTTGGGAGTTAACATCAAAATTACATTTCTCTGCCGAACCGCGTAGATCTCACTGTGAAAAGGCTTAAATGACTTTTTTAAACAGTTTGAGGATTGCGCTCAAACCAAGTGTCCTAGAACCAAATTTCCAAATGTAACTACTAGATTGTGATACAATAAACTATTGGGTTAAATTTGGTTGACTTCTGCGCAGCGGTTTGGGAGTTAACATCAAAATTACATTTCTCGGCCGAATCGCGTAGATCTCACTGTGAAAAGGCTGAAATGACTTTTTTAACTAAGTTTGAGGATTGCGCTCAAACCAAATGTCCTAGAACCAAATTTCCAAATGTAACTACTAGATTGTGATACAATACACTATTGGGTGAAGTTTGGTTGACTTCTGCGCAGCGGTTTGGGAGTTAACATCAAAATTACATTTCTCGGCCGAATCGCATTGAACTCACTGTGAAAAGGCTTAAATGACTTTTTTTAACTAAGTTTGAGGATTGCGCTCAAACCAAATGTCCTAGAACCAAATTTCCAAATGTAACTACTAGATTGTGATACAATACACTAATGGGTGAAGTTTGGTTGACTTCTGCGCAGCGGTTTGGGAGTTAACATCAAAATTACATTTCTCGGCCGAATCGCGTAGATCTCACTGTGAAAAGGCTTAAATGATTTTTTTTAACTGTCTGAGGATTGCGCTCAAACCAAATGTCCTAGAACCACATTTCCAAATGTTAATACTAGATTGTGATACAATACACTATTGGGTGAAGTTTGGTTGACTTCTGCGCAGCGGTTTGGGAGTTAACATCAAAATTACATTTCTCGGCCGAATCGCATTGAACTCACTGTGAAAAGGCTTAAATGACTTTTTTTAACTAAGTTTGAGGATTGCGCTCAAACCAAATGTCCTAGAACCAAATTTCCAAATGTAACTACTAGATTGTGATACAATACACTATTGGGTGAAGTTTGGTTGACTTCTGCGCAGCGGTTTGGGAGTTAACATCAAAATTACATTTCTCGGCCGAATCGCGTAGATCTCACTGTGAAAAGGCTTAAATGATTTTTTTTAACTGTCTGAGGATTGCGCTCAAACCAAATGTCCTAGAACCAAATTTCCAAATGTTAATACTAGATTGTGATACAATACACTATTGGGTGAAGTTTGGTTGACTTCTGCGCAGCGGTTTGGGAGTTAACATCAAAATTACATTTCTCGGCCGAATCGCGTAGATCTCACTGTGAAAAGGCTTAAATGACTTTTTTTTGTAACTAAGTTTGAGGATTGCCCTCAAACCAAATGTCCTAGAACCAAATTTCCAATTGTAACTACTAGATTGTGATACAATACACTATTGGGTGAAGTTTGGTTGACTTCTGCGCTGCGGTTTGGGAGTTAACATCAAAATTACATTTCTCGGCCGAATCGCGTAGATCTCACTGTGAAAAGGCTTAAATGACTTTTTTTAACTAAGTTTGAGGATTGCGCTCAAACCAAATGTCCTAGAACCAAATTTCCAAATGTAACTACTAGATTGTGATACAATACACTATTGGGTGAAGTTTGGTTGACTTCTGCGCAGCGGTTTGGGAGTTAACATCAAAATTACATTTCTCGGCCGAATCGCATTGAACTCACTGTGAAAAGGCATAAATGACTTTTTTTAACTAAGTTTGAGGATTGCGCTCAAACCAAATGTCCTAGAACCAAATTTCCAAATGTAACTACTAGATTGTGATACAATACACTATTGGGTGAAGTTTGGTTGACTTCTGCGCAGCGGTTTGGGAGTTAACATCAAAATTACATTTCTCGGCCGAATCGCATTGAACTCACTGTGAAAAGGCTTAAATGACTTTTTTTAACTAAGTTTGAGGATTGCGCTCAAACCAAATGTCCTAGAACCAAATTTCCAAATGTAACTACTAGATTGTGATACAATACACTATTGGGTGAAGTTTGGTTGACTTCTGCGCAGCGGTTTGGGAGTTAACATCAAAATTACATTTCTCGGCCGAATCGCGTAGATCTCACTGTGAAAAGGCTTAATTGATTTTTTTTAACTGTCTGAGGATTGCGCTCAAACCAAATGTCCTAGAACCAAATTTTCAAATGTTAATACTAGATTGTGATACAATACACTATTGGGTGAAGTTTGGTTGACTTCTGCGCAGCGGTTTGGGAGTTAACATCAAAATTACATTTCTCGGCCGAATCGCGTAGATCTCACTGTGAAAAGGCTTAAATGACTTTTTTTTTAACTAAGTTTGAGGATTGCCCTCAAACCAAATGTCCTAGAACCAAATTTCCAATTGTAACTACTAGATTGTGATACAATACACTATTGGGTGAAGTTTGGTTGACTTCTGCGCTGCGGTTTGGGAGTTAACATCAAAATTACATTTCTCGGCCGAATCGCGTAGATCTCACTGTGAAAAGGCTTAAATGACTTTTTTTTAACTAAGTTTGAGGATTGCGATCAAACCAAATGTCCTAGAACCAAATTTCCAAATGTAACTACTAGATTGTGATACAATACACTATTGGGTGAAGTTTGGTTGACTTCTGCGCAGCGGTTTCGGAGTTAACATCAAAATTACATTTCTCGGCCGAATCGCATTGAACTCACTGTGAAAAGGCTTAAATGACTTTTTTTAACTAAGTTTGAGGATTGCGCTCAAACCAAATGTCCTAGAACCAAATTTCCAAATGTAACTACTAGATTGTGATACAATACACTATTGGGTGAAGTTTGGTTGACTTCTGCGCAGCGGTTTGGGAGTTAACATCAAAATTACATTTCTCGGCCGAATCGCGTAGATCTCACTGTGAAAAGGCTTAATTGATTTTTTTTAACTGTCTGAGGATTGCGCTCAAACCAAATGTCCTAGAACCAAATTTTCAAATGTTAATACTAGATTGTGATACAATACACTATTGGGTGAAGTTTGGTTGACTTCTGCGCAGCGGTTTGGGAGTTAACATCAAAATTACATTTCTCGGCCGAATCGCGTAGATCTCACTGTGAAAAGGCTTAAATGACTTTTTTTTAACTAAGTTTGAGGATTGCGATCAAACCAAATGTCCTAGAACCAAATTTCCAAATGTAACTACTAGATTGTGATACAATACACTATTGGGTGAAGTTTGGTTGACTTCTGCGCAGCGGTTTGGGAGTTAACATCAAAATTACATTTCTCGGCCGAATCGCATTGAACTCACTGTGAAAAGGCATAAATGACTTTTTTTAACTAAGTTTGAGGATTGCGCTCAAACCAAATGTCCTAGAACCAAATTTCCAAATGTAACTAGATTGTGATACAATACACTATTGGGTGAAGTTTGGTTGACTTCTGCGCAGCGGTTTGGGAGTTAACATCAAAATTACATTTCTCGGCCGAATCGCGTAGATCTCACTGTGAAAAGGCTTAAATGACTTTTTTTTAACTGTTTGAGGATTGCGCTCAAACCAAATGTCCTAGAACCAAATTTCCAAATGTTAATACTAGATTGTGATACAATACACTATTGGGTGAAGTTTGATTTACTTCTACGCAGCGGTTTGGGAGTTAACATCAAAATTACATTTCTCGGCCGAACCGCGTAGATCTCACTGTGAAAAGGCTTAAATGACTTTTTTAAACAGTTTGAGGATTGCGCTCAAACCAAGTGTCCTAGAACCAAATTTCCAAATGTAACTACTAGATTGTGATACAATAAACAATTGGGTGAAATTTGGTTGACTTCTGCGCAGCGGTTTGGGAGTTAACATCAAAATTACATTTCTCGGCCGAATCGCGTTGATCTCACTGTGAAAAGGCTTAAATGACTTTTTTTAACTAAGTTTGAGGATTGCCCTCAAACCAAATGTCCTAGAACCAAATTTCCAAATGTAACTACTAGATTGTGATACAATAAAATATTGGGTGAAGTTTGGTTGACTTCTGCGCTGCGGTTTAGGAGTTAACATCAAAATTACATTTCTCGGCCGAATCGCGTAGATCTCACTGTGAAAAGGCTTAAATGACTTTTTTTTTAACTGTCTGAGGATTGCGCTCAAACCAAATGTCCTAGAACCAAATTTTCAAATGTTAATACTAGATTGTGATACAATACACTATTGGGTGAAGTTTGGTTGACTTCTGCGCAGCGGTTTGGGAGTTAACATCAAAATTACATTTCTCGGCCGAATCGCGTAGATCTCACTGTGAAAAGGCTTAAATGACTTTTTTTTAACTAAGTTTGAGGATTGCGATCAAACCAAATGTCCTAGAACCAAATTTCCAAATGTAACTACTAGATTGTGATACAATACACTATTGGGTGAAGTTTGGTTGACTTCTGCGCAGCGGTTTGGGAGTTAACATCAAAATTACATTTCTCGGCCGAATCGCATTGAACTCACTGTGAAAAGGCATAAATGACTTTTTTTAACTAAGTTTGAGGATTGCGCTCAAACCAAATGTCCTAGAACCAAATTTCCAAATGTAACTAGATTGTGATACAATACACTATTGGGTGAAGTTTGGTTGACTTCTGCGCAGCGGTTTTGGAGTTAACATCAAAATTACATTTCTCGGCCGAATCGCGTAGATCTCACTGTGAAAAGGCTTAAATGACTTTTTTTTAACTGTTTGAGGATTGCGCTCAAACCAAATGTCCTAGAACCAAATTTCCAAATGTTAATACTAGATTGTGATACAATACACTATTGGGTGAAGTTTGATTTACTTCTACGCAGCGGTTTGGGAGTTAACATCAAAATTACATTTCTCGGCCGAACCGCGTAGATCTCACTGTGAAAAGGCTTAAATGACTTTTTTAAACAGTTTGAGGATTGCGCTCAAACCAAGTGTCCTAGAACCAAATTTCCAAATGTAACTACTAGATTGTGATACAATAAACAATTGGGTGAAATTTGGTTGACTTCTGCGCAGCGGTTTGGGAGTTAACATCAAAATTACATTTCTCGGCCGAATCGCGTTGATCTCACTGTGAAAAGGCTTAAATGACTTTTTTTAACTAAGTTTGAGGATTGCCCTCAAACCAAATGTCCTAGAACCAAATTTCCAAGTGTAACTACTAGATTGTGATACAATAAAATATTGGGTGAAGTTTGGTTGACTTCTGCGCTGCGGTTTAGGAGTTAACATCAAAATTACATTTCTCGGCCGAATCGCGTAGATCTCACTGTGAAAAGGCTGAAATGACTTTTTTAACTAAGTTTGAGGATTGCGCTCAAACCAAATGTCCTAGAACCAAATTTCCAAATGTAACTACTAGATTGTGATACAATACACTATTGGGTGAAGTTTGGTTGACTTCTGCGCAGCGGTTTGGGAGTTAACATCAAAATTACATTTCTCGGCCGAATCGCGTAGATCTCACTGTGAAAAGGCTTAAATGACTTTTTTTTTAACTAAGTTTGAGGATTGCGCTCAAACCAAATGTCCTAGAACCAAATTTCCAAATGTAACTACTAGATTGTGATACAATACACTATTGGGTGAAGTTTGGTTGACTTCTGCGCAGCGGTTTGGGAGTTAACATCAAAATTACATTTCTCGGCCGAATCGCGTAGATCTCACTGTGAAAAGGCTTAAATGACTTTTTTTTAACTGTTTGAGGATTGCGCTCAAACCAAATGTCCTAGAACCAAATTTCCAAATGTTAATACTAGATTGTGATACAATACACTATTGGGTGAAGTTTGATTTACTTCTGCGCAGCGGTTTGGGAGTTAACATCAAAATTACATTTCTCTGCCGAACCGCGTAGATCTCACTGTGAAAAGGCTTAAATGACTTTTTTAAACAGTTTGAGGATTGCGCTCAAACCAAGTGTCCTAGAACCAAATTTCCAAATGTAACTACTAGATTGTGATACAATAAACTATTGGGTTAAATTTGGTTGACTTCTGCGCAGCGGTTTGGGAGTTAACATCAAAATTACATTTCTCGGCCGAATCGCGTAGATCTCACTGTGAAAAGGCTGAAATGACTTTTTTAACTAAGTTTGAGGATTGCGCTCAAACCAAATGTCCTAGAACCAAATTTCCAAATGTAACTACTAGATTGTGATACAATACACTATTGGGTGAAGTTTGGTTGACTTCTGCGCAGCGGTTTGGGAGTTAACATCAAAATTACATTTCTCGGCCGAATCGCATTGAACTCACTGTGAAAAGGCTTAAATGACTTTTTTTAACTAAGTTTGAGGATTGCGCTCAAACCAAATGTCCTAGAACCAAATTTCCAAATGTAACTACTAGATTGTGATACAATACACTAATGGGTGAAGTTTGGTTGACTTCTGCGCAGCGGTTTGGGAGTTAACATCAAAATTACATTTCTCGGCCGAATCGCGTAGATCTCACTGTGAAAAGGCTTAAATGATTTTTTTTAACTGTCTGAGGATTGCGCTCAAACCAAATGTCCTAGAACCACATTTCCAAATGTTAATACTAGATTGTGATACAATACACTATTGGGTGAAGTTTGGTTGACTTCTGCGCAGCGGTTTGGGAGTTAACATCAAAATTACATTTCTCGGCCGAATCGCATTGAACTCACTGTGAAAAGGCTTAAATGACTTTTTTTTAACTAAGTTTGAGGATTGCGCTCAAACCAAATGTCCTAGAACCAAATTTCCAAATGTAACTACTAGATTGTGATACAATACACTATTGGGTGAAGTTTGGTTGACTTCTGCGCAGCGGTTTGGGAGTTAACATCAAAATTACATTTCTCGGCCGAATCGCGTAGATCTCACTGTGAAAAGGCTTAAATGATTTTTTTTAACTGTCTGAGGATTGCGCTCAAACCAAATGTCCTAGAACCAAATTTCCAAATGTTAATACTAGATTGTGATACAATACACTATTGGGTGAAGTTTGGTTGACTTCTGCGCAGCGGTTTGGGAGTTAACATCAAAATTACATTTCTCGGCCGAATCGCGTAGATCTCACTGTGAAAAGGCTTAAATGACTTTTTTTTGTAACTAAGTTTGAGGATTGCCCTCAAACCAAATGTCCTAGAACCAAATTTCCAATTGTAACTACTAGATTGTGATACAATACACTATTGGGTGAAGTTTGGTTGACTTCTGCGCTGCGGTTTGGGAGTTAACATCAAAATTACATTTCTCGGCCGAATCGCGTAGATCTCACTGTGAAAAGGCTTAAATGACTTTTTTTAACTAAGTTTGAGGATTGCGCTCAAACCAAATGTCCTAGAACCAAATTTCCAAATGTAACTACTAGATTGTGATACAATACACTATTGGGTGAAGTTTGGTTGACTTCTGCGCAGCGGTTTGGGAGTTAACATCAAAATTACATTTCTCGGCCGAATCGCATTGAACTCACTGTGAAAAGGCATAAATGACTTTTTTTAACTAAGTTTGAGGATTGCGCTCAAACCAAATGTCCTAGAACCAAATTTCCAAATGTAACTACTAGATTGTGATACAATACACTATTGGGTGAAGTTTGGTTGACTTCTGCGCAGCGGTTTGGGAGTTAACATCAAAATTACATTTCTCGGCCGAATCGCATTGAACTCACTGTGAAAAGGCTTAAATGACTTTTTTTAACTAAGTTTGAGGATTGCGCTCAAACCAAATGTCCTAGAACCAAATTTCCAAATGTAACTACTAGATTGTGATACAATACACTATTGGGTGAAGTTTGGTTGACTTCTGCGCAGCGGTTTGGGAGTTAACATCAAAATTACATTTCTCGGCCGAATCGCGTAGATCTCACTGTGAAAAGGCTTAATTGATTTTTTTTAACTGTCTGAGGATTGCGCTCAAACCAAATGTCCTAGAACCAAATTTTCAAATGTTAATACTAGATTGTGATACAATACACTATTGGGTGAAGTTTGGTTGACTTCTGCGCAGCGGTTTGGGAGTTAACATCAAAATTACATTTCTCGGCCGAATCGCGTAGATCTCACTGTGAAAAGGCTTAAATGACTTTTTTTTTAACTAAGTTTGAGGATTGCCCTCAAACCAAATGTCCTAGAACCAAATTTCCAATTGTAACTACTAGATTGTGATACAATACACTATTGGGTGAAGTTTGGTTGACTTCTGCGCTGCGGTTTGGGAGTTAACATCAAAATTACATTTCTCGGCCGAATCGCGTAGATCTCACTGTGAAAAGGCTTAAATGACTTTTTTTTAACTAAGTTTGAGGATTGCGATCAAACCAAATGTCCTAGAACCAAATTTCCAAATGTAACTACTAGATTGTGATACAATACACTATTGGGTGAAGTTTGGTTGACTTCTGCGCAGCGGTTTCGGAGTTAACATCAAAATTACATTTCTCGGCCGAATCGCATTGAACTCACTGTGAAAAGGCTTAAATGACTTTTTTTAACTAAGTTTGAGGATTGCGCTCAAACCAAATGTCCTAGAACCAAATTTCCAAATGTAACTACTAGATTGTGATACAATACACTATTGGGTGAAGTTTGGTTGACTTCTGCGCAGCGGTTTGGGAGTTAACATCAAAATTACATTTCTCGGCCGAATCGCGTAGATCTCACTGTGAAAAGGCTTAATTGATTTTTTTTAACTGTCTGAGGATTGCGCTCAAACCAAATGTCCTAGAACCAAATTTTCAAATGTTAATACTAGATTGTGATACAATACACTATTGGGTGAAGTTTGGTTGACTTCTGCGCAGCGGTTTGGGAGTTAACATCAAAATTACATTTCTCGGCCGAATCGCGTAGATCTCACTGTGAAAAGGCTTAAATGACTTTTTTTTAACTAAGTTTGAGGATTGCGATCAAACCAAATGTCCTAGAACCAAATTTCCAAATGTAACTACTAGATTGTGATACAATACACTATTGGGTGAAGTTTGGTTGACTTCTGCGCAGCGGTTTGGGAGTTAACATCAAAATTACATTTCTCGGCCGAATCGCATTGAACTCACTGTGAAAAGGCATAAATGACTTTTTTTAACTAAGTTTGAGGATTGCGCTCAAACCAAATGTCCTAGAACCAAATTTCCAAATGTAACTAGATTGTGATACAATACACTATTGGGTGAAGTTTGGTTGACTTCTGCGCAGCGGTTTGGGAGTTAACATCAAAATTACATTTCTCGGCCGAATCGCGTAGATCTCACTGTGAAAAGGCTTAAATGACTTTTTTTTAACTGTTTGAGGATTGCGCTCAAACCAAATGTCCTAGAACCAAATTTCCAAATGTTAATACTAGATTGTGATACAATACACTATTGGGTGAAGTTTGATTTACTTCTACGCAGCGGTTTGGGAGTTAACATCAAAATTACATTTCTCGGCCGAACCGCGTAGATCTCACTGTGAAAAGGCTTAAATGACTTTTTTAAACAGTTTGAGGATTGCGCTCAAACCAAGTGTCCTAGAACCAAATTTCCAAATGTAACTACTAGATTGTGATACAATAAACAATTGGGTGAAATTTGGTTGACTTCTGCGCAGCGGTTTGGGAGTTAACATCAAAATTACATTTCTCGGCCGAATCGCGTTGATCTCACTGTGAAAAGGCTTAAATGACTTTTTTTAACTAAGTTTGAGGATTGCCCTCAAACCAAATGTCCTAGAACCAAATTTCCAAGTGTAACTACTAGATTGTGATACAATAAAATATTGGGTGAAGTTTGGTTGACTTCTGCGCTGCGGTTTAGGAGTTAACATCAAAATTACATTTCTCGGCCGAATCGCGTAGATCTCACTGTGAAAAGGCTGAAATGACTTTTTTAACTAAGTTTGAGGATTGCGCTCAAACCAAATGTCCTAGAACCAAATTTCCAAATGTAACTACTAGATTGTGATACAATACACTATTGGGTGAAGTTTGGTTGACTTCTGCGCAGCGGTTTGGGAGTTAACATCAAAATTACATTTCTCGGCCGAATCGCGTAGATCTCACTGTGAAAAGGCTTAAATGACTTTTTTTTTAACTAAGTTTGAGGATTGCCCTCAAACCAAATGTCCTAGAACCAAATTTCCAATTGTAACTACTAGATTGTGATACAATACACTATTGGGTGAAGTTTGGTTGACTTCTGCGCTGCGGTTTGGGAGTTAACATCAAAATTACATTTCTCGGCCGAATCGCGTAGATCTCACTGTGAAAAGGCTTAAATGACTTTTTTTTAACTAAGTTTGAGGATTGCGATCAAACCAAATGTCCTAGAACCAAATTTCCAAATGTAACTACTAGATTGTGATACAATACACTATTGGGTGAAGTTTGGTTGACTTCTGCGCAGCGGTTTGGGAGTTAACATCAAAATTACATTTCTCGGCCGAATCGCATTGAACTCACTGTGAAAAGGCATAAATGACTTTTTTTAACTAAGTTTGAGGATTGCGCTCAAACCAAATGTCCTAGAACCAAATTTCCAAATGTAACTAGATTGTGATACAATACACTATTGGGTGAAGTTTGGTTGACTTCTGCGCAGCGGTTTGGGAGTTAACATCAAAATTACATTTCTCGGCCGAATCGCGTAGATCTCACTGTGAAAAGGCTTAAATGACTTTTTTTTAACTGTTTGAGGATTGCGCTCAAACCAAATGTCCTAGAACCAAATTTCCAAATGTTAATACTAGATTGTGATACAATACACTATTGGGTGAAGTTTGATTTACTTCTACGCAGCGGTTTGGGAGTTAACATCAAAATTACATTTCTCGGCCGAACCGCGTAGATCTCACTGTGAAAAGGCTTAAATGACTTTTTTAAACAGTTTGAGGATTGCGCTCAAACCAAGTGTCCTAGAACCAAATTTCCAAATGTAACTACTAGATTGTGATACAATAAACAATTGGGTGAAATTTGGTTGACTTCTGCGCAGCGGTTTGGGAGTTAACATCAAAATTACATTTCTCGGCCGAATCGCGTTGATCTCACTGTGAAAAGGCTTAAATGACTTTTTTTAACTAAGTTTGAGGATTGCCCTCAAACCAAATGTCCTAGAACCAAATTTCCAAGTGTAACTACTAGATTGTGATACAATAAAATATTGGGTGAAGTTTGGTTGACTTCTGCGCTGCGGTTTAGGAGTTAACATCAAAATTACATTTCTCGGCCGAATCGCGTAGATCTCACTGTGAAAAGGCTGAAATGACTTTTTTAACTAAGTTTGAGGATTGCGCTCAAACCAAATGTCCTAGAACCAAATTTCCAAATGTAACTACTAGATTGTGATACAATACACTATTGGGTGAAGTTTGGTTGACTTCTGCGCTGCGGTTTGGGAGTTAACATCAAAATTACATTTCTCGGCCGAATCGCGTAGATCTCACTGTGAAAAGGCTTAAATGACTTTTTTTAACTAAGTTTGAGGATTGCGATCAAACCAAATGTCCTAGAACCAAATTTCCAAATGTAACTACTAGATTGTGATACAATACACTATTGGGTGAAGTTTGGTTGACTTCTGCGCAGCGGTTTGGGAGTTAACATCAAAATTACATTTCTCGGCCGAATCGCATTGAACTCACTGTGAAAAGGCTTAAATGACTTTTTTTAACTAAGTTTGAGGATTGCGCTCAAACCAAATGTCCTAGAACCAAATTTCCAAATGTAACTACTAGATTGTGATACAATACACTATTGGGTGAAGTTTGGTTGACTTCTGCGCAGCGGTTTGGGAGTTAACATCAAAATTACATTTCTCGGCCGAATCGCGTAGATCTCACTGTGAAAAGGCTTAATTGATTTTTTTTAACTGTCTGAGGATTGCGCTCAAACCAAATGTCCTAGAACCAAATTTTCAAATGTTAATACTAGATTGTGATACAATACACTATTGGGTGAAGTTTGGTTGACTTCTGCGCAGCGGTTTGGGAGTTAACATCAAAATTACATTTCTCGGCCGAATCGCGTAGATCTCACTGTGAAAAGGCTTAAATGACTTTTTTTTAACTAAGTTTGAGGATTGCGATCAAACCAAATGTCCTAGAACCAAATTTCCAAATGTAACTACTAGATTGTGATACAATACACTATTGGGTGAAGTTTGGTTGACTTCTGCGCAGCGGTTTGGGAGTTAACATCAAAATTACATTTCTCGGCCGAATCGCATTGAACTCACTGTGAAAAGGCATAAATGACTTTTTTTAACTAAGTTTGAGGATTGCGCTCAAACCAAATGTCCTAGAACCAAATTTCCAAATGTAACTAGATTGTGATACAATACACTATTGGGTGAAGTTTGGTTGACTTCTGCGCAGCGGTTTGGGAGTTAACATCAAAATTACATTTCTCGGCCGAATCGCGTAGATCTCACTGTGAAAAGGCTTAAATGACTTTTTTTTAACTGTTTGAGGATTGCGCTCAAACCAAATGTCCTAGAACCAAATTTCCAAATGTTAATACTAGATTGTGATACAATACACTATTGGGTGAAGTTTGATTTACTTCTACGCAGCGGTTTGGGAGTTAACATCAAAATTACATTTCTCGGCCGAACCGCGTAGATCTCACTGTGAAAAGGCTTAAATGACTTTTTTAAACAGTTTGAGGATTGCGCTCAAACCAAGTGTCCTAGAACCAAATTTCCAAATGTAACTACTAGATTGTGATACAATAAACAATTGGGTGAAATTTGGTTGACTTCTGCGCAGCGGTTTGGGAGTTAACATCAAAATTACATTTCTCGGCCGAATCGCGTTGATCTCACTGTGAAAAGGCTTAAATGACTTTTTTTAACTAAGTTTGAGGATTGCCCTCAAACCAAATGTCCTAGAACCAAATTTCCAAGTGTAACTACTAGATTGTGATACAATAAAATATTGGGTGAAGTTTGGTTGACTTCTGCGCTGCGGTTTAGGAGTTAACATCAAAATTACATTTCTCGGCCGAATCGCGTAGATCTCACTGTGAAAAGGCTGAAATGACTTTTTTAACTAAGTTTGAGGATTGCGCTCAAACCAAATGTCCTAGAACCAAATTTCCAAATGTAACTACTAGATTGTGATACAATACACTATTGGGTGAAGTTTGGTTGACTTCTGCGCAGCGGTTTGGGAGTTAACATCAAAATTACATTTCTCGGCCGAATCGCGTAGATCTCACTGTGAAAAGGCTTAAATGACTTTTTTTTTAACTAAGTTTGAGGATTGCCCTCAAACCAAATGTCCTAGAACCAAATTTCCAATTGTAACTACTAGATTGTGATACAATACACTATTGGGTGAAGTTTGGTTGACTTCTGCGCTGCGGTTTGGGAGTTAACATCAAAATTACATTTCTCGGCCGAATCGCGTAGATCTCACTGTGAAAAGGCTTAAATGACTTTTTTTTAACTAAGTTTGAGGATTGCGATCAAACCAAATGTCCTAGAACCAAATTTCCAAATGTAACTACTAGATTGTGATACAATACACTATTGGGTGAAGTTTGGTTGACTTCTGCGCAGCGGTTTGGGAGTTAACATCAAAATTACATTTCTCGGCCGAATCGCATTGAACTCACTGTGAAAAGGCATAAATGACTTTTTTTAACTAAGTTTGAGGATTGCGCTCAAACCAAATGTCCTAGAACCAAATTTCCAAATGTAACTAGATTGTGATACAATACACTATTGGGTGAAGTTTGGTTGACTTCTGCGCAGCGGTTTGGGAGTTAACATCAAAATTACATTTCTCGGCCGAATCGCGTAGATCTCACTGTGAAAAGGCTTAAATGACTTTTTTTTAACTGTTTGAGGATTGCGCTCAAACCAAATGTCCTAGAACCAAATTTCCAAATGTTAATACTAGATTGTGATACAATACACTATTGGGTGAAGTTTGATTTACTTCTACGCAGCGGTTTGGGAGTTAACATCAAAATTACATTTCTCGGCCGAATCGCGTAGATCTCACTGTGAAAAGGCTGAAATGACTTTTTTAACTAAGTTTGAGGATTGCGCTCAAACCAAATGTCCTAGAACCAAATTTCCAAATGTAACTACTAGATTGTGATACAATACACTATTGGGTGAAGTTTGGTTGACTTCTGCGCTGCGGTTTGGGAGTTAACATCAAAATTACATTTCTCGGCCGAATCGCGTAGATCTCACTGTGAAAAGGCTTAAATGACTTTTTTTTTAACTGTTTGAGGATTGCGCTCAAACCAAATGTCCTAGAACCACATTTCCAAATGTTAATACTAGATTGTGATACAATACACTATTGGGTGAAGTTTGATTTACTTCTGCGCAGCGGTTTGGGAGTTAACATCAAAATTACATTTCTCGGCCGAATCGCGTAGATCTCACTGTGAAAAGGCTTAAATGACTTTTTTTTAACTAAGTTTGAGGATTGCCCTCAAACCAAATGTCCTAGAACCAAATTTCCAAGTGTAACTACTAGATTGTGATACAATAAAATATTGGGTGAAGTTTGGTTGACTTCTGCGCTGCGGTTTGGGAGTTAACATCAAAATTACATTTCTCGGCCGAATCGCGTAGATCTCACTGTGAAAAGGCTGAAATGACTTTTTTAACTAAGTTTGAGGATTGCGCTCAAACCAAATGTCCTAGAACCAAATTTCCAAATGTAACTACTAGATTGTGATACAATACACTATTGGGTGAAGTTTGGTTGACTTCTGCGCTGCGGTTTGGGAGTTAACATCAAAATTACATTTCTCGGCCGAATCGCGTAGATCTCACTGTGAAAAGGCTTAAATGACTTTTTTTAACTAAGTTTGAGGATTGCGCTCAAACCAAATGTCCTAGAACCAAATTTCCAAATGTAACTACTAGATTGTGATACAATACACTATTGGGTGAAGTTTGGTTGACTTCTGCGCAGCGGTTTGGGAGTTAACATCAAAATTACATTTCTCGGCCGAATCGCATTGAACTCACTGTGAAAAGGCATAAATGACTTTTTTTAACTAAGTTTGAGGATTGCGCTCAAATCAAATGTCCTAGAACCAAATTTCCAAATGTAACTAGATTGTGATACAATACACTATTGGGTGAAGTTTGGTTGACTTCTGCGCAGCGGTTTGGGAGTTAACATCAAAATTACATTTCTCGGCCGAATCGCGTAGATCTCACTGTGAAAAGGCTTAAATGACTTTTTTTTAACTGTTTGAGGATTGCGCTCAAACCAAATGTCCTAGAACCAAATTTCCAAATGTTAATACTAGATTGTGATACAATACACTATTGGGTGAAGTTTGATTTACTTCTGCGCAGCGGTTTGGGAGTTAACATCAAAATTACATTTCTCTGCCGAACCGCGTAGATCTCACTGTGAAAAGGCTTAAATGACTTTTTTAAACTGTTTGAGGATTGCGCTCAAACCAAGTGTCCTAGAACCAAATTTCCAAATGTAACTACTAGATTGTGATACAATAAACTATTGGGTTAAATTTGGTTGACTTCTGCGCAGCGGTTTGGGAGTTAACATCAAAATTACATTTCTCGGCCGAATCGCGTAGATCTCACTGTGAAAAGGCTGAAATGACTTTTTTAACTAAGTTTGAGGATTGCGCTCAAACCAAATGTCCTAGAACCAAATTTCCAAATGTAACTACTAGATTGTGATACAATACACTATTGGGTGAAGTTTGGTTGACTTCTGCGCAGCGGTTTGGGAGTTAACATCAAAATTACATTTCTCGGCCGAATCGCATTGAACTCACTGTGAAAAGGCTTAAATGACTTTTTTTTAACTAAGTTTGAGGATTGCGCTCAAACCAAATGTCCTAGAACCAAATTTCCAAATGTAACTACTAGATTGTGATACAATACACTAATGGGTGAAGTTTGGTTGACTTCTGCGCAGCGGTTTGGGAGTTAACATCAAAATTACATTTCTCGGCCGAATCGCGTAGATCTCACTGTGAAAAGGCTTAAATGATTTTTTTTAACTGTCTGAGGATTGCGCTCAAACCAAATGTCCTAGAACCACATTTCCAAATGTTAATACTAGATTGTGATACAATACACTATTGGGTGAAGTTTGGTTGACTTCTGCGCAGCGGTTTGGGAGTTAACATCAAAATTACATTTCTCGGCCGAATCGCATTGAACTCACTGTGAAAAGGCTTAAATGACTTTTTTTAACTAAGTTTGAGGATTGCGCTCAAACCAAATGTCCTAGAACCAAATTTCCAAATGTAACTACTAGATTGTGATACAATACACTATTGGGTGAAGTTTGGTTGACTTCTGCGCAGCGGTTTGGGAGTTAACATCAAAATTACATTTCTCGGCCGAATCGCGTAGATCTCACTGTGAAAAGGCTTAAATGATTTTTTTTAACTGTCTGAGGATTGCGCTCAAACCAAATGTCCTAGAACCAAATTTCCAAATGTTAATACTAGATTGTGATACAATACACTATTGGGTGAAGTTTGGTTGACTTCTGCGCAGCGGTTTGGGAGTTAACATCAAAATTACATTTCTCGGCCGAATCGCGTAGATCTCACTGTGAAAAGGCTTAAATGACTTTTTTTAACTAAGTTTGAGGATTGCGCTCAAACCAAATGTCCTAGAACCAAATTTCCAAATGTAACTACTAGATTGTGATACAATACACTATTGGGTGAAGTTTGGTTGACTTCTGCGCAGCGGTTTGGGAGTTAACATCAAAATTACATTTCTCGGCCGAATCGCATTGAACTCACTGTGAAAAGGCATAAATGACTTTTTTTAACTAAGTTTGAGGATTGCGCTCAAACCAAATGTCCTAGAACCAAATTTCCAAATGTAACTACTAGATTGTGATACAATACACTATTGGGTGAAGTTTGGTTGACTTCTGCGTAGCGGTTTGGGAGTTAACATCAAAATTACATTTCTCGGCCGAATCACGTAGATCTAACTGTGAAAAGGCTTAAATGACTTTTTTTAACTAAGTTTGAGGATTGCGCTCAAACCAAATGTCCTAGAACCAAATTTCCAAATGTAACTACTAGATTGTGATACAATACACTATTGGGTGAAGTTTGGTTGACTTCTGCGCAGCGGTTTGGGAGTTAACATCAAAATTACATTTCTCGGCCGAATCGCGTAGATCTCACTGTGAAAAGGCTTAAATGACTTTTTTTTTAACTGTTTGAGGATTGCGCTCAAACCAAATGTCCTAGAACCACATTTCCAAATGTTAATACTAGATTGTGATACAATACACTATTGGGTGAAGTTTGATTTACTTCTGCGCAGCGGTTTGGGAGTTAACATCAAAATTACATTTCTCGGCCGAATCGCGTAGATCTCACTGTGAAAAGGCTTAAATGACTTTTTTTTAACTAAGTTTGAGGATTGCCCTCAAACCAAATGTCCTAGAACCAAATTTCCAAGTGTAACTACTAGATTGTGATACAATAAAATATTGGGTGAAGTTTGGTTGACTTCTGCGCTGCGGTTTGGGAGTTAACATCAAAATTACATTTCTCGGCCGAATCGCGTAGATCTCACTGTGAAAAGGCTGAAATGACTTTTTTAACTAAGTTTGAGGATTGCGCTCAAACCAAATGTCCTAGAACCAAATTTCCAAATGTAACTACTAGATTGTGATACAATACACTATTGGGTGAAGTTTGGTTGACTTCTGCGCTGCGGTTTGGGAGTTAACATCAAAATTACATTTCTCGGCCGAATCGCGTAGATCTCACTGTGAAAAGGCTTAAATGACTTTTTTTAACTAAGTTTGAGGATTGCGCTCAAACCAAATGTCCTAGAACCAAATTTCCAAATGTAACTACTAGATTGTGATACAATACACTATTGGGTGAAGTTTGGTTGACTTCTGCGCAGCGGTTTGGGAGTTAACATCAAAATTACATTTCTCGGCCGAATCGCATTGAACTCACTGTGAAAAGGCATAAATGACTTTTTTTAACTAAGTTTGAGGATTGCGCTCAAATCAAATGTCCTAGAACCAAATTTCCAAATGTAACTACTAGATTGTGATACAATACACTATTGGGTGAAGTTTGGTTGACTTCTGCGCAGCGGTTTGGGAGTTAACATCAAAATTACATTTCTCGGCCGAATCGCGTAGATCTCACTGTGAAAAGGCTTAAATGACTTTTTTTTAACTGTTTGAGGATTGCGCTCAAACCAAATGTCCTAGAACCAAATTTCCAAATGTTAATACTAGATTGTGATACAATACACTATTGGGTGAAGTTTGATTTACTTCTGCGCAGCGGTTTGGGAGTTAACATCAAAATTACATTTCTCTGCCGAACCGCGTAGATCTCACTGTGAAAAGGCTTAAATGACTTTTTTAAACAGTTTGAGGATTGCGCTCAAACCAAGTGTCCTAGAACCAAATTTCCAAATGTAACTACTAGATTGTGATACAATAAACTATTGGGTTAAATTTGGTTGACTTCTGCGCAGCGGTTTGGGAGTTAACATCAAAATTACATTTCTCGGCCGAATCGCGTAGATCTCACTGTGAAAAGGCTGAAATGACTTTTTTAACTAAGTTTGAGGATTGCGCTCAAACCAAATGTCCTAGAACCAAATTTCCAAATGTAACTACTAGATTGTGATACAATACACTATTGGGTGAAGTTTGGTTGACTTCTGCGCAGCGGTTTGGGAGTTAACATCAAAATTACATTTCTCGGCCGAATCGCATTGAACTCACTGTGAAAAGGCTTAAATGACTTTTTTTAACTAAGTTTGAGGATTGCGCTCAAACCAAATGTCCTAGAACCAAATTTCCAAATGTAACTACTAGATTGTGATACAATACACTAATGGGTGAAGTTTGGTTGACTTCTGCGCAGCGGTTTGGGAGTTAACATCAAAATTACATTTCTCGGCCGAATCGCGTAGATCTCACTGTGAAAAGGCTTAAATGATTTTTTTTAACTGTCTGAGGATTGCGCTCAAACCAAATGTCCTAGAACCACATTTCCAAATGTTAATACTAGATTGTGATACAATACACTATTGGGTGAAGTTTGGTTGACTTCTGCGCAGCGGTTTGGGAGTTAACATCAAAATTACATTTCTCGGCCGAATCGCATTGAACTCACTGTGAAAAGGCTTAAATGACTTTTTTTAACTAAGTTTGAGGATTGCGCTCAAACCAAATGTCCTAGAACCAAATTTCCAAATGTAACTACTAGATTGTGATACAATACACTATTGGGTGAAGTTTGGTTGACTTCTGCGCAGCGGTTTGGGAGTTAACATCAAAATTACATTTCTCGGCCGAATCGCGTAGATCTCACTGTGAAAAGGCTTAAATGATTTTTTTTAACTGTCTGAGGATTGCGCTCAAACCAAATGTCCTAGAACCAAATTTCCAAATGTTAATACTAGATTGTGATACAATACACTATTGGGTGAAGTTTGGTTGACTTCTGCGCAGCGGTTTGGGAGTTAACATCAAAATTACATTTCTCGGCCGAATCGCGTAGATCTCACTGTGAAAAGGCTTAAATGACTTTTTTTTGTAACTAAGTTTGAGGATTGCCCTCAAACCAAATGTCCTAGAACCAAATTTCCAATTGTAACTACTAGATTGTGATACAATACACTATTGGGTGAAGTTTGGTTGACTTCTGCGCTGCGGTTTGGGAGTTAACATCAAAATTACATTTCTCGGCCGAATCGCGTAGATCTCACTGTGAAAAGGCTTAAATGACTTTTTTTAACTAAGTTTGAGGATTGCGCTCAAACCAAATGTCCTAGAACCAAATTTCCAAATGTAACTACTAGATTGTGATACAATACACTATTGGGTGAAGTTTGGTTGACTTCTGCGCAGCGGTTTGGGAGTTAACATCAAAATTACATTTCTCGGCCGAATCGCATTGAACTCACTGTGAAAAGGCATAAATGACTTTTTTTAACTAAGTTTGAGGATTGCGCTCAAACCAAATGTCCTAGAACCAAATTTCCAAATGTAACTACTAGATTGTGATACAATACACTATTGGGTGAAGTTTGGTTGACTTCTGCGCAGCGGTTTGGGAGTTAACATCAAAATTACATTTCTCGGCCGAATCGCATTGAACTCACTGTGAAAAGGCTTAAATGACTTTTTTTAACTAAGTTTGAGGATTGCGCTCAAACCAAATGTCCTAGAACCAAATTTCCAAATGTAACTACTAGATTGTGATACAATACACTATTGGGTGAAGTTTGGTTGACTTCTGCGCAGCGGTTTGGGAGTTAACATCAAAATTACATTTCTCGGCCGAATCGCGTAGATCTCACTGTGAAAAGGCTTAATTGATTTTTTTTAACTGTCTGAGGATTGCGCTCAAACCAAATGTCCTAGAACCAAATTTTCAAATGTTAATACTAGATTGTGATACAATACACTATTGGGTGAAGTTTGGTTGACTTCTGCGCAGCGGTTTGGGAGTTAACATCAAAATTACATTTCTCGGCCGAATCGTGTAGATCTCACTGTGAAAAGGCTTAAATGACTTTTTTTTTAACTAAGTTTGAGGATTGCCCTCAAACCAAATGTCCTAGAACCAAATTTCCAATTGTAACTACTAGATTGTGATACAATACACTATTGGGTGAAGTTTGGTTGACTTCTGCGCTGCGGTTTGGGAGTTAACATCAAAATTACATTTCTCGGCCGAATCGCGTAGATCTCACTGTGAAAAGGCTTAAATGACTTTTTTTTAACTAAGTTTGAGGATTGCGATCAAACCAAATGTCCTAGAACCAAATTTCCAAATGTAACTACTAGATTGTGATACAATACACTATTGGGTGAAGTTTGGTTGACTTCTGCGCAGCGGTTTCGGAGTTAACATCAAAATTACATTTCTCGGCCGAATCGCATTGAACTCACTGTGAAAAGGCTTAAATGACTTTTTTTAACTAAGTTTGAGGATTGCGCTCAAACCAAATGTCCTAGAACCAAATTTCCAAATGTAACTACTAGATTGTGATACAATACACTATTGGGTGAAGTTTGGTTGACTTCTGCGCAGCGGTTTGGGAGTTAACATCAAAATTACATTTCTCGGCCGAATCGCGTAGATCTCACTGTGAAAAGGCTTAATTGATTTTTTTTAACTGTCTGAGGATTGCGCTCAAACCAAATGTCCTAGAACCAAATTTTCAAATGTTAATACTAGATTGTGATACAATACACTATTGGGTGAAGTTTGGTTGACTTCTGCGCAGCGGTTTGGGAGTTAACATCAAAATTACATTTCTCGGCCGAATCGCGTAGATCTCACTGTGAAAAGGCTTAAATGACTTTTTTTTAACTAAGTTTGAGGATTGCGATCAAACCAAATGTCCTAGAACCAAATTTCCAAATGTAACTACTAGATTGTGATACAATACACTATTGGGTGAAGTTTGGTTGACTTCTGCGCAGCGGTTTGGGAGTTAACATCAAAATTACATTTCTCGGCCGAATCGCATTGAACTCACTGTGAAAAGGCATAAATGACTTTTTTTAACTAAGTTTGAGGATTGCGCTCAAACCAAATGTCCTAGAACCAAATTTCCAAATGTAACTAGATTGTGATACAATACACTATTGGGTGAAGTTTGGTTGACTTCTGCGCAGCGGTTTGGGAGTTAACATCAAAATTACATTTCTCGGCCGAATCGCGTAGATCTCACTGTGAAAAGGCTTAAATGACTTTTTTTTAACTGTTTGAGGATTGCGCTCAAACCAAATGTCCTAGAACCAAATTTCCAAATGTTAATACTAGATTGTGATACAATACACTATTGGGTGAAGTTTGATTTACTTCTACGCAGCGGTTTGGGAGTTAACATCAAAATTACATTTCTCGGCCGAACCGCGTAGATCTCACTGTGAAAAGGCTTAAATGACTTTTTTAAACAGTTTGAGGATTGCGCTCAAACCAAGTGTCCTAGAACCAAATTTCCAAATGTAACTACTAGATTGTGATACAATAAACAATTGGGTGAAATTTGGTTGACTTCTGCGCAGCGGTTTGGGAGTTAACATCAAAATTACATTTCTCGGCCGAATCGCGTTGATCTCACTGTGAAAAGGCTTAAATGACTTTTTTTAACTAAGTTTGAGGATTGCCCTCAAACCAAATGTCCTAGAACCAAATTTCCAAGTGTAACTACTAGATTGTGATACAATAAAATATTGGGTGAAGTTTGGTTGACTTCTGCGCTGCGGTTTAGGAGTTAACATCAAAATTACATTTCTCGGCCGAATCGCGTAGATCTCACTGTGAAAAGGCTGAAATGACTTTTTTAACTAAGTTTGAGGATTGCGCTCAAACCAAATGTCCTAGAACCAAATTTCCAAATGTAACTACTAGATTGTGATACAATACACTATTGGGTGAAGTTTGGTTGACTTCTGCGCAGCGGTTTGGGAGTTAACATCAAAATTACATTTCTCGGCCGAATCGCGTAGATCTCACTGTGAAAAGGCTTAAATGACTTTTTTTTTAACTGTCTGAGGATTGCGCTCAAACCAAATGTCCTAGAACCAAATTTTCAAATGTTAATACTAGATTGTGATACAATACACTATTGGGTGAAGTTTGGTTGACTTCTGCGCAGCGGTTTGGGAGTTAACATCAAAATTACATTTCTCGGCCGAATCGCGTAGATCTCACTGTGAAAAGGCTTAAATGACTTTTTTTTAACTAAGTTTGAGGATTGCGATCAAACCAAATGTCCTAGAACCAAATTTCCAAATGTAACTACTAGATTGTGATACAATACACTATTGGGTGAAGTTTGGTTGACTTCTGCGCAGCGGTTTGGGAGTTAACATCAAAATTACATTTCTCGGCCGAATCGCATTGAACTCACTGTGAAAAGGCATAAATGACTTTTTTTAACTAAGTTTGAGGATTGCGCTCAAACCAAATGTCCTAGAACCAAATTTCCAAATGTAACTAGATTGTGATACAATACACTATTGGGTGAAGTTTGGTTGACTTCTGCGCAGCGGTTTGGGAGTTAACATCAAAATTACATTTCTCGGCCGAATCGCGTAGATCTCACTGTGAAAAGGCTTAAATGACTTTTTTTTAACTGTTTGAGGATTGCGCTCAAACCAAATGTCCTAGAACCAAATTTCCAAATGTTAATACTAGATTGTGATACAATACACTATTGGGTGAAGTTTGATTTACTTCTACGCAGCGGTTTGGGAGTTAACATCAAAATTACATTTCTCGGCCGAACCGCGTAGATCTCACTGTGAAAAGGCTTAAATGACTTTTTTAAACAGTTTGAGGATTGCGCTCAAACCAAGTGTCCTAGAACCAAATTTCCAAATGTAACTACTAGATTGTGATACAATAAACAATTGGGTGAAATTTGGTTGACTTCTGCGCAGCGGTTTGGGAGTTAACATCAAAATTACATTTCTCGGCCGAATCGCGTTGATCTCACTGTGAAAAGGCTTAAATGACTTTTTTTAACTAAGTTTGAGGATTGCCCTCAAACCAAATGTCCTAGAACCAAATTTCCAAGTGTAACTACTAGATTGTGATACAATAAAATATTGGGTGAAGTTTGGTTGACTTCTGCGCTGCGGTTTAGGAGTTAACATCAAAATTACATTTCTCGGCCGAATCGCGTAGATCTCACTGTGAAAAGGCTGAAATGACTTTTTTAACTAAGTTTGAGGATTGCGCTCAAACCAAATGTCCTAGAACCAAATTTCCAAATGTAACTACTAGATTGTGATACAATACACTATTGGGTGAAGTTTGGTTGACTTCTGCGCAGCGGTTTGGGAGTTAACATCAAAATTACATTTCTCGGCCGAATCGCGTAGATCTCACTGTGAAAAGGCTTAAATGACTTTTTTTTTAACTAAGTTTGAGGATTGCGCTCAAACCAAATGTCCTAGAACCAAATTTCCAAATGTAACTACTAGATTGTGATACAATACACTATTGGGTGAAGTTTGGTTGACTTCTGCGCAGCGGTTTGGGAGTTAACATCAAAATTACATTTCTCGGCCGAATCGCGTAGATCTCACTGTGAAAAGGCTTAAATGACTTTTTTTTAACTGTTTGAGGATTGCGCTCAAACCAAATGTCCTAGAACCAAATTTCCAAATGTTAATACTAGATTGTGATACAATACACTATTGGGTGAAGTTTGATTTACTTCTGCGCAGCGGTTTGGGAGTTAACATCAAAATTACATTTCTCTGCCGAACCGCGTAGATCTCACTGTGAAAAGGCTTAAATGACTTTTTTAAACAGTTTGAGGATTGCGCTCAAACCAAGTGTCCTAGAACCAAATTTCCAAATGTAACTACTAGATTGTGATACAATAAACTATTGGGTTAAATTTGGTTGACTTCTGCGCAGCGGTTTGGGAGTTAACATCAAAATTACATTTCTCGGCCGAATCGCGTAGATCTCACTGTGAAAAGGCTGAAATGACTTTTTTAACTAAGTTTGAGGATTGCGCTCAAACCAAATGTCCTAGAACCAAATTTCCAAATGTAACTACTAGATTGTGATACAATACACTATTGGGTGAAGTTTGGTTGACTTCTGCGCAGCGGTTTGGGAGTTAACATCAAAATTACATTTCTCGGCCGAATCGCATTGAACTCACTGTGAAAAGGCTTAAATGACTTTTTTTAACTAAGTTTGAGGATTGCGCTCAAACCAAATGTCCTAGAACCAAATTTCCAAATGTAACTACTAGATTGTGATACAATACACTAATGGGTGAAGTTTGGTTGACTTCTGCGCAGCGGTTTGGGAGTTAACATCAAAATTACATTTCTCGGCCGAATCGCGTAGATCTCACTGTGAAAAGGCTTAAATGATTTTTTTTAACTGTCTGAGGATTGCGCTCAAACCAAATGTCCTAGAACCACATTTCCAAATGTTAATACTAGATTGTGATACAATACACTATTGGGTGAAGTTTGGTTGACTTCTGCGCAGCGGTTTGGGAGTTAACATCAAAATTACATTTCTCGGCCGAATCGCATTGAACTCACTGTGAAAAGGCTTAAATGACTTTTTTTAACTAAGTTTGAGGATTGCGCTCAAACCAAATGTCCTAGAACCAAATTTCCAAATGTAACTACTAGATTGTGATACAATACACTATTGGGTGAAGTTTGGTTGACTTCTGCGCAGCGGTTTGGGAGTTAACATCAAAATTACATTTCTCGGCCGAATCGCGTAGATCTCACTGTGAAAAGGCTTAAATGATTTTTTTTAACTGTCTGAGGATTGCGCTCAAACCAAATGTCCTAGAACCAAATTTCCAAATGTTAATACTAGATTGTGATACAATACACTATTGGGTGAAGTTTGGTTGACTTCTGCGCAGCGGTTTGGGAGTTAACATCAAAATTACATTTCTCGGCCGAATCGCGTAGATCTCACTGTGAAAAGGCTTAAATGACTTTTTTTTGTAACTAAGTTTGAGGATTGCCCTCAAACCAAATGTCCTAGAACCAAATTTCCAATTGTAACTACTAGATTGTGATACAATACACTATTGGGTGAAGTTTGGTTGACTTCTGCGCTGCGGTTTGGGAGTTAACATCAAAATTACATTTCTCGGCCGAATCGCGTAGATCTCACTGTGAAAAGGCTTAAATGACTTTTTTTAACTAAGTTTGAGGATTGCGCTCAAACCAAATGTCCTAGAACCAAATTTCCAAATGTAACTACTAGATTGTGATACAATACACTATTGGGTGAAGTTTGGTTGACTTCTGCGCAGCGGTTTGGGAGTTAACATCAAAATTACATTTCTCGGCCGAATCGCATTGAACTCACTGTGAAAAGGCATAAATGACTTTTTTTAACTAAGTTTGAGGATTGCGCTCAAACCAAATGTCCTAGAACCAAATTTCCAAATGTAACTACTAGATTGTGATACAATACACTATTGGGTGAAGTTTGGTTGACTTCTGCGCAGCGGTTTGGGAGTTAACATCAAAATTACATTTCTCGGCCGAATCGCATTGAACTCACTGTGAAAAGGCTTAAATGACTTTTTTTAACTAAGTTTGAGGATTGCGCTCAAACCAAATGTCCTAGAACCAAATTTCCAAATGTAACTACTAGATTGTGATACAATACACTATTGGGTGAAGTTTGGTTGACTTCTGCGCAGCGGTTTGGGAGTTAACATCAAAATTACATTTCTCGGCCGAATCGCGTAGATCTCACTGTGAAAAGGCTTAATTGATTTTTTTTAACTGTCTGAGGATTGCGCTCAAACCAAATGTCCTAGAACCAAATTTTCAAATGTTAATACTAGATTGTGATACAATACACTATTGGGTGAAGTTTGGTTGACTTCTGCGCAGCGGTTTGGGAGTTAACATCAAAATTACATTTCTCGGCCGAATCGCGTAGATCTCACTGTGAAAAGGCTTAAATGACTTTTTTTTTAACTAAGTTTGAGGATTGCCCTCAAACCAAATGTCCTAGAACCAAATTTCCAATTGTAACTACTAGATTGTGATACAATACACTATTGGGTGAAGTTTGGTTGACTTCTGCGCTGCGGTTTGGGAGTTAACATCAAAATTACATTTCTCGGCCGAATCGCGTAGATCTCACTGTGAAAAGGCTTAAATGACTTTTTTTTAACTAAGTTTGAGGATTGCGATCAAACCAAATGTCCTAGAACCAAATTTCCAAATGTAACTACTAGATTGTGATACAATACACTATTGGGTGAAGTTTGGTTGACTTCTGCGCAGCGGTTTCGGAGTTAACATCAAAATTACATTTCTCGGCCGAATCGCATTGAACTCACTGTGAAAAGGCTTAAATGACTTTTTTTAACTAAGTTTGAGGATTGCGCTCAAACCAAATGTCCTAGAACCAAATTTCCAAATGTAACTACTAGATTGTGATACAATACACTATTGGGTGAAGTTTGGTTGACTTCTGCGCAGCGGTTTGGGAGTTAACATCAAAATTACATTTCTCGGCCGAATCGCGTAGATCTCACTGTGAAAAGGCTTAATTGATTTTTTTTAACTGTCTGAGGATTGCGCTCAAACCAAATGTCCTAGAACCAAATTTTCAAATGTTAATACTAGATTGTGATACAATACACTATTGGGTGAAGTTTGGTTGACTTCTGCGCAGCGGTTTGGGAGTTAACATCAAAATTACATTTCTCGGCCGAATCGCGTAGATCTCACTGTGAAAAGGCTTAAATGACTTTTTTTTAACTAAGTTTGAGGATTGCGATCAAACCAAATGTCCTAGAACCAAATTTCCAAATGTAACTACTAGATTGTGATACAATACACTATTGGGTGAAGTTTGGTTGACTTCTGCGCAGCGGTTTGGGAGTTAACATCAAAATTACATTTCTCGGCCGAATCGCATTGAACTCACTGTGAAAAGGCATAAATGACTTTTTTTAACTAAGTTTGAGGATTGCGCTCAAACCAAATGTCCTAGAACCAAATTTCCAAATGTAACTAGATTGTGATACAATACACTATTGGGTGAAGTTTGGTTGACTTCTGCGCAGCGGTTTGGGAGTTAACATCAAAATTACATTTCTCGGCCGAATCGCGTAGATCTCACTGTGAAAAGGCTTAAATGACTTTTTTTTAACTGTTTGAGGATTGCGCTCAAACCAAATGTCCTAGAACCAAATTTCCAAATGTTAATACTAGATTGTGATACAATACACTATTGGGTGAAGTTTGATTTACTTCTACGCAGCGGTTTGGGAGTTAACATCAAAATTACATTTCTCGGCCGAACCGCGTAGATCTCACTGTGAAAAGGCTTAAATGACTTTTTTAAACAGTTTGAGGATTGCGCTCAAACCAAGTGTCCTAGAACCAAATTTCCAAATGTAACTACTAGATTGTGATACAATAAACAATTGGGTGAAATTTGGTTGACTTCTGCGCAGCGGTTTGGGAGTTAACATCAAAATTACATTTCTCGGCCGAATCGCGTTGATCTCACTGTGAAAAGGCTTAAATGACTTTTTTTAACTAAGTTTGAGGATTGCCCTCAAACCAAATGTCCTAGAACCAAATTTCCAAGTGTAACTACTAGATTGTGATACAATAAAATATTGGGTGAAGTTTGGTTGACTTCTGCGCTGCGGTTTAGGAGTTAACATCAAAATTACATTTCTCGGCCGAATCGCGTAGATCTCACTGTGAAAAGGCTGAAATGACTTTTTTAACTAAGTTTGAGGATTGCGCTCAAACCAAATGTCCTAGAACCAAATTTCCAAATGTAACTACTAGATTGTGATACAATACACTATTGGGTGAAGTTTGGTTGACTTCTGCGCAGCGGTTTGGGAGTTAACATCAAAATTACATTTCTCGGCCGAATCGCGTAGATCTCACTGTGAAAAGGCTTAAATGACTTTTTTTTTAACTGTCTGAGGATTGCGCTCAAACCAAATGTCCTAGAACCAAATTTTCAAATGTTAATACTAGATTGTGATACAATACACTATTGGGTGAAGTTTGGTTGACTTCTGCGCAGCGGTTTGGGAGTTAACATCAAAATTACATTTCTCGGCCGAATCGCGTAGATCTCACTGTGAAAAGGCTTAAATGACTTTTTTTTAACTAAGTTTGAGGATTGCGATCAAACCAAATGTCCTAGAACCAAATTTCCAAATGTAACTACTAGATTGTGATACAATACACTATTGGGTGAAGTTTGGTTGACTTCTGCGCAGCGGTTTGGGAGTTAACATCAAAATTACATTTCTCGGCCGAATCGCATTGAACTCACTGTGAAAAGGCATAAATGACTTTTTTTAACTAAGTTTGAGGATTGCGCTCAAACCAAATGTCCTAGAACCAAATTTCCAAATGTAACTAGATTGTGATACAATACACTATTGGGTGAAGTTTGGTTGACTTCTGCGCAGCGGTTTGGGAGTTAACATCAAAATTACATTTCTCGGCCGAATCGCGTAGATCTCACTGTGAAAAGGCTTAAATGACTTTTTTTTAACTGTTTGAGGATTGCGCTCAAACCAAATGTCCTAGAACCAAATTTCCAAATGTTAATACTAGATTGTGATACAATACACTATTGGGTGAAGTTTGATTTACTTCTACGCAGCGGTTTGGGAGTTAACATCAAAATTACATTTCTCGGCCGAACCGCGTAGATCTCACTGTGAAAAGGCTTAAATGACTTTTTTAAACAGTTTGAGGATTGCGCTCAAACCAAGTGTCCTAGAACCAAATTTCCAAATGTAACTACTAGATTGTGATACAATAAACAATTGGGTGAAATTTGGTTGACTTCTGCGCAGCGGTTTGGGAGTTAACATCAAAATTACATTTCTCGGCCGAATCGCGTTGATCTCACTGTGAAAAGGCTTAAATGACTTTTTTTAACTAAGTTTGAGGATTGCCCTCAAACCAAATGTCCTAGAACCAAATTTCCAAGTGTAACTACTAGATTGTGATACAATAAAATATTGGGTGAAGTTTGGTTGACTTCTGCGCTGCGGTTTAGGAGTTAACATCAAAATTACATTTCTCGGCCGAATCGCGTAGATCTCACTGTGAAAAGGCTGAAATGACTTTTTTAACTAAGTTTGAGGATTGCGCTCAAACCAAATGTCCTAGAACCAAATTTCCAAATGTAACTACTAGATTGTGATACAATACACTATTGGGTGAAGTTTGGTTGACTTCTGCGCAGCGGTTTGGGAGTTAACATCAAAATTACATTTCTCGGCCGAATCGCGTAGATCTCACTGTGAAAAGGCTTAAATGACTTTTTTTTTAACTAAGTTTGAGGATTGCCCTCAAACCAAATGTCCTAGAACCAAATTTCCAATTGTAACTACTAGATTGTGATACAATACACTATTGGGTGAAGTTTGGTTGACTTCTGCGCTGCGGTTTGGGAGTTAACATCAAAATTACATTTCTCGGCCGAATCGCGTAGATCTCACTGTGAAAAGGCTTAAATGACTTTTTTTTAACTAAGTTTGAGGATTGCGATCAAACCAAATGTCCTAGAACCAAATTTCCAAATGTAACTACTAGATTGTGATACAATACACTATTGGGTGAAGTTTGGTTGACTTCTGCGCAGCGGTTTGGGAGTTAACATCAAAATTACATTTCTCGGCCGAATCGCATTGAACTCACTGTGAAAAGGCATAAATGACTTTTTTTAACTAAGTTTGAGGATTGCGCTCAAACCAAATGTCCTAGAACCAAATTTCCAAATGTAACTAGATTGTGATACAATACACTATTGGGTGAAGTTTGGTTGACTTCTGCGCAGCGGTTTGGGAGTTAACATCAAAATTACATTTCTCGGCCGAATCGCGTAGATCTCACTGTGAAAAGGCTTAAATGACTTTTTTTTAACTGTTTGAGGATTGCGGTCAAACCAAATGTCCTAGAACCAAATTTCCAAATGTTAATACTAGATTGTGATACAATACACTATTGGGTGAAGTTTGATTTACTTCTACGCAGCGGTTTGGGAGTTAACATCAAAATTACATTTCTCGGCCGAACCGCGTAGATCTCACTGTGAAAAGGCTTAAATGACTTTTTTAAACAGTTTGAGGATTGCGCTCAAACCAAGTGTCCTAGAACCAAATTTCCAAATGTAACTACTAGATTGTGATACAATAAACAATTGGGTGAAATTTGGTTGACTTCTGCGCAGCGGTTTGGGAGTTAACATCAAAATTACATTTCTCGGCCGAATCGCGTTGATCTCACTGTGAAAAGGCTTAAATGACTTTTTTTAACTAAGTTTGAGGATTGCCCTCAAACCAAATGTCCTAGAACCAAATTTCCAAGTGTAACTACTAGATTGTGATACAATAAAATATTGGGTGAAGTTTGGTTGACTTCTGCGCTGCGGTTTAGGAGTTAACATCAAAATTACATTTCTCGGCCGAATCGCGTAGATCTCACTGTGAAAAGGCTGAAATGACTTTTTTAACTAAGTTTGAGGATTGCGCTCAAACCAAATGTCCTAGAACCAAATTTCCAAATGTAACTACTAGATTGTGATACAATACACTATTGGGTGAAGTTTGGTTGACTTCTGCGCTGCGGTTTGGGAGTTAACATCAAAATTACATTTCTCGGCCGAATCGCGTAGATCTCACTGTGAAAAGGCTTAAATGACTTTTTTTAACTAAGTTTGAGGATTGCGATCAAACCAAATGTCCTAGAACCAAATTTCCAAATGTAACTACTAGATTGTGATACAATACACTATTGGGTGAAGTTTGGTTGACTTCTGCGCAGCGGTTTCGGAGTTAACATCAAAATTACATTTCTCGGCCGAATCGCATTGAACTCACTGTGAAAAGGCTTAAATGACTTTTTTTAACTAAGTTTGAGGATTGCGCTCAAACCAAATGTCCTAGAACCAAATTTCCAAATGTAACTACTAGATTGTGATACAATACACTATTGGGTGAAGTTTGGTTGACTTCTGCGCAGCGGTTTGGGAGTTAACATCAAAATTACATTTCTCGGCCGAATCGCGTAGATCTCACTGTGAAAAGGCTTAATTGATTTTTTTTAACTGTCTGAGGATTGCGCTCAAACCAAATGTCCTAGAACCAAATTTTCAAATGTTAATACTAGATTGTGATACAATACACTATTGGGTGAAGTTTGGTTGACTTCTGCGCAGCGGTTTGGGAGTTAACATCAAAATTACATTTCTCGGCCGAATCGCGTAGATCTCACTGTGAAAAGGCTTAAATGACTTTTTTTTAACTAAGTTTGAGGATTGCGATCAAACCAAATGTCCTAGAACCAAATTTCCAAATGTAACTACTAGATTGTGATACAATACACTATTGGGTGAAGTTTGGTTGACTTCTGCGCAGCGGTTTGGGAGTTAACATCAAAATTACATTTCTCGGCCGAATCGCATTGAACTCACTGTGAAAAGGCATAAATGACTTTTTTTAACTAAGTTTGAGGATTGCGCTCAAACCAAATGTCCTAGAACCAAATTTCCAAATGTAACTAGATTGTGATACAATACACTATTGGGTGAAGTTTGGTTGACTTCTGCGCAGCGGTTTGGGAGTTAACATCAAAATTACATTTCTCGGCCGAATCGCGTAGATCTCACTGTGAAAAGGCTTAAATGACTTTTTTTTAACTGTTTGAGGATTGCGCTCAAACCAAATGTCCTAGAACCAAATTTCCAAATGTTAATACTAGATTGTGATACAATACACTATTGGGTGAAGTTTGATTTACTTCTACGCAGCGGTTTGGGAGTTAACATCAAAATTACATTTCTCGGCCGAACCGCGTAGATCTCACTGTGAAAAGGCTTAAATGACTTTTTTAAACAGTTTGAGGATTGCGCTCAAACCAAGTGTCCTAGAACCAAATTTCCAAATGTAACTACTAGATTGTGATACAATAAACAATTGGGTGAAATTTGGTTGACTTCTGCGCAGCCGTTTGGGAGTTAACATCAAAATTACATTTCTCGGCCGAATCGCGTTGATCTCACTGTGAAAAGGCTTAAATGACTTTTTTTAACTAAGTTTGAGGATTGCCCTCAAACCAAATGTCCTAGAACCAAATTTCCAAGTGTAACTACTAGATTGTGATACAATAAAATATTGGGTGAAGTTTGGTTGACTTCTGCGCTGCGGTTTAGGAGTTAACATCAAAATTACATTTCTCGGCCGAATCGCGTAGATCTCACTGTGAAAAGGCTGAAATGACTTTTTTAACTAAGTTTGAGGATTGCGCTCAAACCAAATGTCCTAGAACCAAATTTCCAAATGTAACTACTAGATTGTGATACAATACACTATTGGGTGAAGTTTGGTTGACTTCTGCGCAGCGGTTTGGGAGTTAACATCAAAATTACATTTCTCGGCCGAATCGCGTAGATCTCACTGTGAAAAGGCTTAAATGACTTTTTTTTTAACTAAGTTTGAGGATTGCCCTCAAACCAAATGTCCTAGAACCAAATTTCCAATTGTAACTACTAGATTGTGATACAATACACTATTGGGTGAAGTTTGGTTGACTTCTGCGCTGCGGTTTGGGAGTTAACATCAAAATTACATTTCTCGGCCGAATCGCGTAGATCTCACTGTGAAAAGGCTTAAATGACTTTTTTTTAACTAAGTTTGAGGATTGCGATCAAACCAAATGTCCTAGAACCAAATTTCCAAATGTAACTACTAGATTGTGATACAATACACTATTGGGTGAAGTTTGGTTGACTTCTGCGCAGCGGTTTGGGAGTTAACATCAAAATTACATTTCTCGGCCGAATCGCATTGAACTCACTGTGAAAAGGCATAAATGACTTTTTTTAACTAAGTTTGAGGATTGCGCTCAAACCAAATGTCCTAGAACCAAATTTCCAAATGTAACTAGATTGTGATACAATACACTATTGGGTGAAGTTTGGTTGACTTCTGCGCAGCGGTTTGGGAGTTAACATCAAAATTACATTTCTCGGCCGAATCGCGTAGATCTCACTGTGAAAAGGCTTAAATGACTTTTTTTTAACTGTTTGAGGATTGCGCTCAAACCAAATGTCCTAGAACCAAATTTCCAAATGTTAATACTAGATTGTGATACAATACACTATTGGGTGAAGTTTGATTTACTTCTACGCAGCGGTTTGGGAGTTAACATCAAAATTACATTTCTCGGCCGAATCGCGTAGATCTCACTGTGAAAAGGCTGAAATGACTTTTTTAACTAAGTTTGAGGATTGCGCTCAAACCAAATGTCCTAGAACCAAATTTCCAAATGTAACTACTAGATTGTGATACAATACACTATTGGGTGAAGTTTGGTTGACTTCTGCGCTGCGGTTTGGGAGTTAACATCAAAATTACATTTCTCGGCCGAATCGCGTAGATCTCACTGTGAAAAGGCTTAAATGACTTTTTTTTAACTAAGTTTGAGGATTGCGATCAAACCAAATGTCCTAGAACCAAATTTCCAAATGTAACTACTAGATTGTGATACAATACACTATTGGGTGAAGTTTGGTTGACTTCTGCGCAGCGGTTTCGGAGTTAACATCAAAATTACATTTCTCGGCCGAATCGCATTGAACTCACTGTGAAAAGGCTTAAATGACTTTTTTTAACTAAGTTTGAGGATTGCGCTCAAACCAAATGTCCTAGAACCAAATTTCCAAATGTAACTACTAGATTGTGATACAATACACTATTGGGTGAAGTTTGGTTGACTTCTGCGCAGCGGTTTGGGAGTTAACATCAAAATTACATTTCTCGGCCGAATCGCGTAGATCTCACTGTGAAAAGGCTTAATTGATTTTTTTTAACTGTCTGAGGATTGCGCTCAAACCAAATGTCCTAGAACCAAATTTTCAAATGTTAATACTAGATTGTGATACAATACACTATTGGGTGAAGTTTGGTTGACTTCTGCGCAGCGGTTTGGGAGTTAACATCAAAATTACATTTCTCGGCCGAATCGCGTAGATCTCACTGTGAAAAGGCTTAAATGACTTTTTTTTAACTAAGTTTGAGGATTGCGATCAAACCAAATGTCCTAGAACCAAATTTCCAAATGTAACTACTAGATTGTGATACAATACACTATTGGGTGAAGTTTGGTTGACTTCTGCGCAGCGGTTTGGGAGTTAACATCAAAATTACATTTCTCGGCCGAATCGCATTGAACTCACTGTGAAAAGGCATAAATGACTTTTTTTAACTAAGTTTGAGGATTGCGCTCAAACCAAATGTCCTAGAACCAAATTTCCAAATGTAACTAGATTGTGATACAATACACTATTGGGTGAAGTTTGGTTGACTTCTGCGCAGCGGTTTGGGAGTTAACATCAAAATTACATTTCTCGGCCGAATCGCGTAGATCTCACTGTGAAAAGGCTTAAATGACTTTTTTTTAACTGTTTGAGGATTGCGCTCAAACCAAATGTCCTAGAACCAAATTTCCAAATGTTAATACTAGATTGTGATACAATACACTATTGGGTGAAGTTTGATTTACTTCTACGCAGCGGTTTGGGAGTTAACATCAAAATTACATTTCTCGGCCGAACCGCGTAGATCTCACTGTGAAAAGGCTTAAATGACTTTTTTAAACAGTTTGAGGATTGCGCTCAAACCAAGTGTCCTAGAACCAAATTTCCAAATGTAACTACTAGATTGTGATACAATAAACAATTGGGTGAAATTTGGTTGACTTCTGCGCAGCGGTTTGGGAGTTAACATCAAAATTACATTTCTCGGCCGAATCGCGTTGATCTCACTGTGAAAAGGCTTAAATGACTTTTTTTAACTAAGTTTGAGGATTGCCCTCAAACCAAATGTCCTAGAACCAAATTTCCAAGTGTAACTACTAGATTGTGATACAATAAAATATTGGGTGAAGTTTGGTTGACTTCTGCGCTGCGGTTTAGGAGTTAACATCAAAATTACATTTCTCGGCCGAATCGCGTAGATCTCACTGTGAAAAGGCTGAAATGACTTTTTTAACTAAGTTTGAGGATTGCGCTCAAACCAAATGTCCTAGAACCAAATTTCCAAATGTAACTACTAGATTGTGATACAATACACTATTGGGTGAAGTTTGGTTGACTTCTGCGCAGCGGTTTGGGAGTTAACATCAAAATTACATTTCTCGGCCGAATCGCGTAGATCTCACTGTGAAAAGGCTTAAATGACTTTTTTTTTAACTAAGTTTGAGGATTGCCCTCAAACCAAATGTCCTAGAACCAAATTTCCAATTGTAACTACTAGATTGTGATACAATACACTATTGGGTGAAGTTTGGTTGACTTCTGCGCTGCGGTTTGGGAGTTAACATCAAAATTACATTTCTCGGCCGAATCGCGTAGATCTCACTGTGAAAAGGCTTAAATGACTTTTTTTTAACTAAGTTTGAGGATTGCGATCAAACCAAATGTCCTAGAACCAAATTTCCAAATGTAACTACTAGATTGTGATACAATACACTATTGGGTGAAGTTTGGTTGACTTCTGCGCAGCGGTTTGGGAGTTAACATCAAAATTACATTTCTCGGCCGAATCGCATTGAACTCACTGTGAAAAGGCATAAATGACTTTTTTTAACTAAGTTTGAGGATTGCGCTCAAACCAAATGTCCTAGAACCAAATTTCCAAATGTAACTAGATTGTGATACAATACACTATTGGGTGAAGTTTGGTTGACTTCTGCGCAGCGGTTTGGGAGTTAACATCAAAATTACATTTCTCGGCCGAATCGCGTAGATCTCACTGTGAAAAGGCTTAAATGACTTTTTTTTAACTGTTTGAGGATTGCGCTCAAACCAAATGTCCTAGAACCAAATTTCCAAATGTTAATACTAGATTGTGATACAATACACTATTGGGTGAAGTTTGATTTACTTCTACGCAGCGGTTTGGGAGTTAACATCAAAATTACATTTCTCGGCCGAATCGCGTAGATCTCACTGTGAAAAGGCTGAAATGACTTTTTTAACTAAGTTTGAGGATTGCGCTCAAACCAAATGTCCTAGAACCAAATTTCCAAATGTAACTACTAGATTGTGATACAATACACTATTGGGTGAAGTTTGGTTGACTTCTGCGCTGCGGTTTGGGAGTTAACATCAAAATTACATTTCTCGGCCGAATCGCGTAGATCTCACTGTGAAAAGGCTTAAATGACTTTTTTTTAACTAAGTTTGAGGATTGCGATCAAACCAAATGTCCTAGAACCAAATTTCCAAATGTAACTACTAGATTGTGATACAATACACTATTGGGTGAAGTTTGGTTGACTTCTGCGCAGCGGTTTCGGAGTTAACATCAAAATTACATTTCTCGGCCGAATCGCATTGAACTCACTGTGAAAAGGCTTAAATGACTTTTTTTAACTAAGTTTGAGGATTGCGCTCAAACCAAATGTCCTAGAACCAAATTTCCAAATGTAACTACTAGATTGTGATACAATACACTATTGGGTGAAGTTTGGTTGACTTCTGCGCAGCGGTTTGGGAGTTAACATCAAAATTACATTTCTCGGCCGAATCGCGTAGATCTCACTGTGAAAAGGCTTAATTGATTTTTTTTAACTGTCTGAGGATTGCGCTCAAACCAAATGTCCTAGAACCAAATTTTCAAATGTTAATACTAGATTGTGATACAATACACTATTGGGTGAAGTTTGGTTGACTTCTGCGCAGCGGTTTGGGAGTTAACATCAAAATTACATTTCTCGGCCGAATCGCGTAGATCTCACTGTGAAAAGGCTTAAATGACTTTTTTTTAACTAAGTTTGAGGATTGCGATCAAACCAAATGTCCTAGAACCAAATTTCCAAATGTAACTACTAGATTGTGATACAATACACTATTGGGTGAAGTTTGGTTGACTTCTGCGCAGCGGTTTGGGAGTTAACATCAAAATTACATTTCTCGGCCGAATCGCATTGAACTCACTGTGAAAAGGCATAAATGACTTTTTTTAACTAAGTTTGAGGATTGCGCTCAAACCAAATGTCCTAGAACCAAATTTCCAAATGTAACTAGATTGTGATACAATACACTATTGGGTGAAGTTTGGTTGACTTCTGCGCAGCGGTTTGGGAGTTAACATCAAAATTACATTTCTCGGCCGAATCGCGTAGATCTCACTGTGAAAAGGCTTAAATGACTTTTTTTTAACTGTTTGAGGATTGCGCTCAAACCAAATGTCCTAGAACCAAATTTCCAAATGTTAATACTAGATTGTGATACAATACACTATTGGGTGAAGTTTGATTTACTTCTACGCAGCGGTTTGGGAGTTAACATCAAAATTACATTTCTCGGCCGAACCGCGTAGATCTCACTGTGAAAAGGCTTAAATGACTTTTTTAAACAGTTTGAGGATTGCGCTCAAACCAAGTGTCCTAGAACCAAATTTCCAAATGTAACTACTAGATTGTGATACAATAAACAATTGGGTGAAATTTGGTTGACTTCTGCGCAGCGGTTTGGGAGTTAACATCAAAATTACATTTCTCGGCCGAATCGCGTTGATCTCACTGTGAAAAGGCTTAAATGACTTTTTTTAACTAAGTTTGAGGATTGCCCTCAAACCAAATGTCCTAGAACCAAATTTCCAAGTGTAACTACTAGATTGTGATACAATAAAATATTGGGTGAAGTTTGGTTGACTTCTGCGCTGCGGTTTAGGAGTTAACATCAAAATTACATTTCTCGGCCGAATCGCGTAGATCTCACTGTGAAAAGGCTGAAATGACTTTTTTAACTAAGTTTGAGGATTGCGCTCAAACCAAATGTCCTAGAACCAAATTTCCAAATGTAACTACTAGATTGTGATACAATACACTATTGGGTGAAGTTTGGTTGACTTCTGCGCAGCGGTTTGGGAGTTAACATCAAAATTACATTTCTCGGCCGAATCGCGTAGATCTCACTGTGAAAAGGCTTAAATGACTTTTTTTTTAACTAAGTTTGAGGATTGCCCTCAAACCAAATGTCCTAGAACCAAATTTCCAATTGTAACTACTAGATTGTGATACAATACACTATTGGGTGAAGTTTGGTTGACTTCTGCGCTGCGGTTTGGGAGTTAACATCAAAATTACATTTCTCGGCCGAATCGCGTAGATCTCACTGTGAAAAGGCTTAAATGACTTTTTTTTAACTAAGTTTGAGGATTGCGATCAAACCAAATGTCCTAGAACCAAATTTCCAAATGTAACTACTAGATTGTGATACAATACACTATTGGGTGAAGTTTGGTTGACTTCTGCGCAGCGGTTTGGGAGTTAACATCAAAATTACATTTCTCGGCCGAATCGCATTGAACTCACTGTGAAAAGGCATAAATGACTTTTTTTAACTAAGTTTGAGGATTGCGCTCAAACCAAATGTCCTAGAACCAAATTTCCAAATGTAACTAGATTGTGATACAATACACTATTGGGTGAAGTTTGGTTGACTTCTGCGCAGCGGTTTGGGAGTTAACATCAAAATTACATTTCTCGGCCGAATCGCGTAGATCTCACTGTGAAAAGGCTTAAATGACTTTTTTTTAACTGTTTGAGGATTGCGCTCAAACCAAATGTCCTAGAACCAAATTTCCAAATGTTAATACTAGATTGTGATACAATACACTATTGGGTGAAGTTTGATTTACTTCTACGCAGCGGTTTGGGAGTTAACATCAAAATTACATTTCTCGGCCGAACCGCGTAGATCTCACTGTGAAAAGGCTTAAATGACTTTTTTAAACAGTTTGAGGATTGCGCTCAAACCAAGTGTCCTAGAACCAAATTTCCAAATGTAACTACTAGATTGTGATACAATAAACAATTGGGTGAAATTTGGTTGACTTCTGCGCAGCGGTTTGGGAGTTAACATCAAAATTACATTTCTCGGCCGAATCGCGTTGATCTCACTGTGAAAAGGCTTAAATGACTTTTTTTAACTAAGTTTGAGGATTGCCCTCAAACCAAATGTCCTAGAACCAAATTTCCAAGTGTAACTACTAGATTGTGATACAATAAAATATTGGGTGAAGTTTGGTTGACTTCTGCGCTGCGGTTTAGGAGTTAACATCAAAATTACATTTCTCGGCCGAATCGCGTAGATCTCACTGTGAAAAGGCTGAAATGACTTTTTTAACTAAGTTTGAGGATTGCGCTCAAACCAAATGTCCTAGAACCAAATTTCCAAATGTAACTACTAGATTGTGATACAATACACTATTGGGTGAAGTTTGGTTGACTTCTGCGCTGCGGTTTGGGAGTTAACATCAAAATTACATTTCTCGGCCGAATCGCGTAGATCTCACTGTGAAAAGGCTTAAATGACTTTTTTTAACTAAGTTTGAGGATTGCGCTCAAACCAAATGTCCTAGAACCAAATTTCCAAATGTAACTACTAGATTGTGATACAATACACTATTGGGTGAAGTTTGGTTGACTTCTGCGCAGCGGTTTGGGAGTTAACATCAAAATTACATTTCTCGGCCGAATCGCATTGAACTCACTGTGAAAAGGCATAAATGACTTTTTTTAACTAAGTTTGAGGATTGCGCTCAAACCAAATGTCCTAGAACCAAATTTCCAAATGTAACTACTAGATTGTGATACAATACACTATTGGGTGAAGTTTGGTTGACTTCTGCGCAGCGGTTTGGGAGTTAACATCAAAATTACATTTCTCGGCCGAATCGCGTAGATCTCACTGTGAAAAGGCTTAAATGACTTTTTTTTAACTGTTTGAGGATTGCGCTCAAACCAAATGTCCTAGAACCAAATTTCCAAAGGTTAATACTACATTGTGATACAATACACTATTGGGTGAAGTTTGATTTACTTCTGCGCAGCGGTTTGGGAGTTAACATCAAAATTACAATTCTCGGCCGAACCGCGTAGATCTCACTGTGAAAAGGCTTAAATGACTTTTTTAAACAGTTTGAGGATTGTGCTCAAACCAAGTGTCCTAGAACCAAATTTCCAAATGTAACTACTAGATTGTGATACAATAAACTATTGGGTGAAATTTGGTTGACTTCTGCGCAGCGGTTTGGGAGTTAACATCAAAATTACATTTCTCGGCCGAATCGCGTTGATCTCACTGTGAAAAGGCTTAAATGACTTTTTTTAACTAAGTTTGAGGATTGCCCTCAAACCAAATGTCCTAGAACCAAATTTCCAAATGTAACTACTAGATTGTGATACAATAAACTATTGGGTGAAGTTTGGTTGACTTCTGCGCAGCGGTTTGGGAGTTAACATCAAAATTACATTTCTCGGCCGAATCGCATTGAACTCACTGTGAAAAGGCTTAAATGACTTTTTTTAACTAAGTTTGAGGATTGCGCTCAAACCAAATGTCCTAGAACCAAATTTCCAAATGTAACTACTAGATTGTGATACAATACACTAATGGGTGAAGTTTGGTTGACTTCTGCGCAGCGGTTTGGGAGTTAACATCAAAATTACATTTCTCGGCCGAATCGCGTAGATCTCACTGTGAAAAGGCTTAAATAATTTTTTTTAACTGTCTGAGGATTGCGCTCAAACCAAATGTCCTAGAACCACATTTCCAAATGTTAATACTAGATTGTGATACAATACACTATTTGGTGAAGTTTGGTTGACTTCTGCGCAGCGGTTTGGGAGTTAACATCAAAATTACATTTCTCGGCCGTATCGCATTGAACTCACTGTGAAAAGGCTTAAATGACTTTTTTTAACTAAGTTTGAGGATTGCCCTCAAACCAAATGTCCTAGAACCAAATTTCCAAGTGTAACTACTAGATTGTGATACAATAAAATATTGGGTGAAGTTTGGTTGACTTCTGCGCTGCGGTTTGGGAGTTAACATCAAAATTACATTTCTCGGCCGAATCGCGTAGATCTCACTGTGAAAAGGCTTAAATGACTTTTTTTTAACTAAGTTTGAGGATTGCGCTCAAACCAAATGTCCTAGAACCAAATTTCCAAATGTAACTACTAGATTGTGATACAATACACTATTGGGTGAAGTTTGGTTGACTTCTGCGCAGCGGTTTGGGAGTTAACATCAAAATTACATTTCTCGGCCGAATCGCATTGAACTCACTGTGAAAAGGCATAAATGACTTTTTTTAACTAAGTTTGAGGATTGCGCTCAAATCAAATGTCCTAGAACCAAATTTCCAAATGTAACTACTAGATTGTGATACAATACACTATTGGGTGAAGTTTGGTTGACTTCTGCGCAGCGGTTTGGGAGTTAACATCAAAATTACATTTCTCGGCCGAATCGCGTAGGTCTCACTGTGAAAAGGCTTAAATGACTTTTTTTTTAACTGTTTGAGGATTGCGCTCAAACCAAATGTCCTAGAACCAAATTTCCAAATGTTAATACTAGATTGTGATACAATACACTATTGGGTGAAGTTTGATTTACTTCTGCGCAGCGGTTTGGGAGTTAACATCAAAATTACATTTCTCTGCCGAACCGCGTAGATCTCACTGTGAAAAGGCTTAAATGACTTTTTTAAACAGTTTGAGGATTGCGCTCAAACCAAGTGTCCTAGAACCAAATTTCCAAATGTAACTACTAGATTGTGATACAATAAACTATTGGGTGAAATTTGGTTGACTTCTGCGCAGCGGTTTGGGAGTTAACATCAAAATTACATTTCTCGGCCGAATCGCGTTGATCTCACTGTGAAAAGGCTTAAATGACTTTTTTTAACTAAGTTTGAGGATTGCCCTCAAACCAAATGTCCTAGAACCAAATTTCCAAGTGTAACTACTAGATTGTGATACAATAAAATATTGGGTGAAGTTTGGTTGACTTCTGCGCTGCGGTATGGGAGTTAACATCAAAATTACATTTCTCGGCCGAATCGCGTAGATCTCACTGTGAAAAGGCTGAAATGACTTTTTTAACTAAGTTTGAGGATTGCGCTCAAACCAAATGTCCTAGAACCAAATTTCCAAATGTAACTACTAGATTGTGATACAATACACTATTGGGTGAAGTTTGGTTGACTTCTGCGCAGCGGTTTGGGAGTTAACATCAAAATTACATTTCTCGGCCGAATCGCATTGAACTCACTGTGAAAAGGCTTAAATGACTTTTTTTAACTAAGTTTGAGGATTGCGCTCAAACCAAATGTCCTAGAACCAAATTTCCAAATGTAACTACTAGATTGTGATACAATACACTAATGGGTGAAGTTTGGTTGACTTCTGCGCAGCGGTTTGGGAGTTAACATCAAAATTACATTTCTCGGCCGAATCGCGTAGATCTCACTGTGAAAAGGCTTAAATGATTTTTTTTAACTGTCTGAGGATTGCGCTCAAACCAAATGTCCTAGAACCACATTTCCAAATGTTAATACTAGATTGTGATACAATACACTATTGGGTGAAGTTTGGTTGACTTCTGCGCAGCGGTTTGGGAGTTAACATCAAAATTACATTTCTCGGCCGAATCGCATTGAACTCACTGTGAAAAGGCTTAAATGACTTTTTTTAACTAAGTTTGAGGATTGCGCTCAAACCAAATGTCCTAGAACCAAATTTCCAAATGTAACTACTAGATTGTGATACAATACACTATTGGGTGAAGTTTGGTTGACTTCTGCGCAGCGGTTTGGGAGTTAACATCAAAATTACATTTCTCGGCCGAATCGCGTAGATCTCACTTTGAAAAGGCTTAAATGATTTTTTTTAACTGTCTGAGGATTGCGCTCAAACCAAATGTCCAAGAACCAAATTTCCAAATGTTAATACTAGATTGTGATACAATACACTATTGGGTGAAGTTTGGTTGACTTCTGCGCAGCGGTTTGGGAGTTAACATCAAAATTACATTTCTCGGCCGAATCGCGTAGATCTCACTGTGAAAAGGCTTAAATGACTTTTTTTTGTAACTAAGTTTGAGGATTGCCCTCAAACCAAATGTCCTAGAACCAAATTTCCAATTGTAACTACTAGATTGTGATACAATACACTATTGGGTGAAGTTTGGTTGACTTCTGCGCTGCGGTTTGGGAGTTAACATCAAAATTACATTTCTCTGCAGAATCGCGTAGATCTCACTGTGAAAAGGCTTAAATGACTTTTTTTAACTAAGTTTGAGGATTGCGCTCAAACCAAATGTCCTAGAACCAAATTTCCAAATGTAACTACTAGATTGTGATACAATACACTATTGGGTGAAGTTTGGTTGACTTCTGCGCAGCGGTTTGGGAGTTAACATCAAAATTACATTTCTCGGCCGAATCGCATTGAACTCACTGTGAAAAGGCATAAATGACTTTTTTTAACTAAGTTTGAGGATTGCGCTCAAACCAAATGTCCTAGAACCAAATTTCCAAATGTAACTACTAGATTGTGATACAATACACTATTGGGTGAAGTTTGGTTGACTTCTGCGCAGCGGTTTGGGAGTTAACATCAAAATTACATTTCTCGGCCGAATCGCATTGAACTCACTGTGAAAAGGCTTAAATGACTTTTTTTAACTAAGTTTGAGGATTGCGCTCAAACCAAATGTCCTAGAACCAAATTTCCAAATGTAACTACTAGATTGTGATACAATACACTATTGGGTGAAGTTTGGTTGACTTCTGCGCAGCGGTTTGGGAGTTAACATCAAAATTACATTTCTCGGCCGAATCGCGTAGATCTCACTGTGAAAAGGCTTAATTGATTTTTTTTAACTGTCTGAGGATTGCGCTCAAACCAAATGTCCTAGAACCAAATTTTCAAATGTTAATACTAGATTGTGATACAATACACTATTGGGTGAAGTTTGGTTGACTTCTGCGCAGCGGTTTGGGAGTTAACATCAAAATTACATTTCTCGGCCGAATCGCGTAGATCTCACTGTGAAAAGGCTTAAATGACTTTTTTTTTTAACTAAGTTTGAGGATTGCCCTCAAACCAAATGTCCTAGAACCAAATTTCCAATTGTAACTACTAGATTGTGATACAATACACTATTGGGTGAAGTTTGGTTGACTTCTGCGCTGCGGTTTGGGAGTTAACATCAAAATTACATTTCTCGGCCGAATCGCGTAGATCTCACTGTGAAAAGGCTGAAATGACTTTTTTAACTAAGTTTGAGGATTGCGCTCAAACCAAATGTCCTAGAACCAAATTTCCAAATGTAACTACTAGATTGTGATACAATACACTATTGGGTGAAGTTTGGTTGACTTCTGCGCAGCGGTTTGGGAGTTAACATCAAAATTACATTTCTCGGCCGAATCGCGTAGATCTCACTGTGAAAAGGCTTAAATGACTTTTTTTTGTAACTAAGTTTGAGGATTGCCCTCAAACCAAATGTCCTAGAACCAAATTTCCAATTGTAACTACTAGATTGTGATACAATACACTATTGGGTGAAGTTTGGTTGACTTCTGCGCTGCGGTTTGGGAGTTAACATCAAAATTACATTTCTCTGCAGAATCGCGTAGATCTCACTGTGAAAAGGCTTAAATGACTTTTTTTAACTAAGTTTGAGGATTGCGCTCAAACCAAATGTCCTAGAACCAAATTTCCAAATGTAACTACTAGATTGTGATACAATACACTATTGGGTGAAGTTTGGTTGACTTCTGCGCAGCGGTTTGGGAGTTAACATCAAAATTACATTTCTCGGCCGAATCGCATTGAACTCACTGTGAAAAGGCATAAATGACTTTTTTTAACTAAGTTTGAGGATTGCGCTCAAACCAAATGTCCTAGAACCAAATTTCCAAATGTAACTACTAGATTGTGATACAATACACTATTGGGTGAAGTTTGGTTGACTTCTGCGCAGCGGTTTGGGAGTTAACATCAAAATTACATTTCTCGGCCGAATCGCATTGAACTCACTGTGAAAAGGCTTAAATGACTTTTTTTAACTAAGTTTGAGGATTGCGCTCAAACCAAATGTCCTAGAACCAAATTTCCAAATGTAACTACTAGATTGTGATACAATACACTATTGGGTGAAGTTTGGTTGACTTCTGCGCAGCGGTTTGGGAGTTAACATCAAAATTACATTTCTCGGCCGAATCGCGTAGATCTCACTGTGAAAAGGCTTAATTGATTTTTTTTAACTGTCTGAGGATTGCGCTCAAACCAAATGTCCTAGAACCAAATTTTCAAATGTTAATACTAGATTGTGATACAATACACTATTGGGTGAAGTTTGGTTGACTTCTGCGCAGCGGTTTGGGAGTTAACATCAAAATTACATTTCTCGGCCGAATCGCGTAGATCTCACTGTGAAAAGGCTTAAATGACTTTTTTTTTTAACTAAGTTTGAGGATTGCCCTCAAACCAAATGTCCTAGAACCAAATTTCCAATTGTAACTACTAGATTGTGATACAATACACTATTGGGTGAAGTTTGGTTGACTTCTGCGCTGCGGTTTGGGAGTTAACATCAAAATTACATTTCTCGGCCGAATCGCGTAGATCTCACTGTGAAAAGGCTGAAATGACTTTTTTAACTAAGTTTGAGGATTGCGCTCAAACCAAATGTCCTAGAACCAAATTTCCAAATGTAACTACTAGATTGTGATACAATACACTATTGGGTGAAGTTTGGTTGACTTCTGCGCAGCGGTTTGGGAGTTAACATCAAAATTACATTTCTCGGCCGAATCGCGTAGATCTCACTGTGAAAAGGCTTAAATGATTTTTTTTAACTGTCTGAGGATTGCGCTCAAACCAAATGTCCAAGAACCAAATTTCCAAATGTTAATACTAGATTGTGATACAATACACTATTGGGTGAAGTTTGGTTGACTTCTGCGCAGCGGTTTGGGAGTTAACATCAAAATTACATTTCTCGGCCGAATCGCGTAGATCTCACTGTGAAAAGGCTTAAATGACTTTTTTTTGTAACTAAGTTTGAGGATTGCCCTCAAACCAAATGTCCTAGAACCAAATTTCCAATTGTAACTACTAGATTGTGATACAATACACTATTGGGTGAAGTTTGGTTGACTTCTGCGCTGCGGTTTGGGAGTTAACATCAAAATTACATTTCTCTGCAGAATCGCGTAGATCTCACTGTGAAAAGGCTTAAATGACTTTTTTTAACTAAGTTTGAGGATTGCGCTCAAACCAAATGTCCTAGAACCAAATTTCCAAATGTAACTACTAGATTGTGATACAATACACTATTGGGTGAAGTTTGGTTGACTTCTGCGCAGCGGTTTGGGAGTTAACATCAAAATTACATTTCTCGGCCGAATCGCATTGAACTCACTGTGAAAAGGCTTAAATGACTTTTTTTAACTAAGTTTGAGGATTGCGCTCAAACCAAATGTCCTAGAACCAAATTTCCAAATGTAACTACTAGATTGTGATACAATACACTATTGGGTGAAGTTTGGTTGACTTCTGCGCAGCGGTTTGGGAGTTAACATCAAAATTACATTTCTCGGCCGAATCGCGTAGATCTCACTGTGAAAAGGCTTAATTGATTTTTTTTAACTGTCTGAGGATTGCGCTCAAACCAAATGTCCTAGAACCAAATTTTCAAATGTTAATACTAGATTGTGATACAATACACTATTGGGTGAAGTTTGGTTGACTTCTGCGCAGCGGTTTGGGAGTTAACATCAAAATTACATTTCTCGGCCGAATCGCGTAGATCTCACTGTGAAAAGGCTTAAATGACTTTTTTTTTTAACTAAGTTTGAGGATTGCCCTCAAACCAAATGTCCTAGAACCAAATTTCCAATTGTAACTACTAGATTGTGATACAATACACTATTGGGTGAAGTTTGGTTGACTTCTGCGCTGCGGTTTGGGAGTTAACATCAAAATTACATTTCTCGGCCGAATCGCGTAGATCTCACTGTGAAAAGGCTGAAATGACTTTTTTAACTAAGTTTGAGGATTGCGCTCAAACCAAATGTCCTAGAACCAAATTTCCAAATGTAACTACTAGATTGTGATACAATACACTATTGGGTGAAGTTTGGTTGACTTCTGCGCAGCGGTTTGGGAGTTAACATCAAAATTACATTTCTCGGCCGAATCGCGTAGATCTCACTGTGAAAAGGCTTAAATGATTTTTTTTAACTGTCTGAGGATTGCGCTCAAACCAAATGTCCAAGAACCAAATTTCCAAATGTTAATACTAGATTGTGATACAATACACTATTGGGTGAAGTTTGGTTGACTTCTGCGCAGCGGTTTGGGAGTTAACATCAAAATTACATTTCTCGGCCGAATCGCGTAGATCTCACTGTGAAAAGGCTTAAATGACTTTTTTTTGTAACTAAGTTTGAGGATTGCCCTCAAACCAAATGTCCTAGAACCAAATTTCCAATTGTAACTACTAGATTGTGATACAATACACTATTGGGTGAAGTTTGGTTGACTTCTGCGCTGCGGTTTGGGAGTTAACATCAAAATTACATTTCTCTGCAGAATCGCGTAGATCTCACTGTGAAAAGGCTTAAATGACTTTTTTTAACTAATTTTGAGGATTGCGCTCAAACCAAATGTCCTAGAACCAAATTTCCAAATGTAACTACTAGATTGTGATACAATACACTATTGGGTGAAGTTTGGTTGACTTCTGCGCAGCGGTTTGGGAGTTAACATCAAAATTACATTTCTCGGCCGAATCGCATTGAACTCACTGTGAAAAGGCATAAATGACTTTTTTTAACTAAGTTTGAGGATTGCGCTCAAACCAAATGTCCTAGAACCAAATTTCCAAATGTAACTACTAGATTGTGATACAATACACTATTGGGTGAAGTTTGGTTGACTTCTGCGCAGCGGTTTGGGAGTTAACATCAAAATTACATTTCTCGGCCGAATCGCATTGAACTCACTGTGAAAAGGCTTAAATGACTTTTTTTAACTAAGTTTGAGGATTGCGCTCAAACCAAATGTCCTAGAACCAAATTTCCAAATGTAACTACTAGATTGTGATACAATACACTATTGGGTGAAGTTTGGTTGACTTCTGCGCAGCGGTTTGGGAGTTAACATCAAAATTACATTTCTCGGCCGAATCGCGTAGATCTCACTGTGAAAAGGCTTAATTGATTTTTTTTAACTGTCTGAGGATTGCGCTCAAACCAAATGTCCTAGAACCAAATTTTCAAATGTTAATACTAGATTGTGATACAATACACTATTGGGTGAAGTTTGGTTGACTTCTGCGCAGCGGTTTGGGAGTTAACATCAAAATTACATTTCTCGGCCGAATCGCGTAGATCTCACTGTGAAAAGGCTTAAATGACTTTTTTTTTTAACTAAGTTTGAGGATTGCCCTCAAACCAAATGTCCTAGAACCAAATTTCCAATTGTAACTACTAGATTGTGATACAATACACTATTGGGTGAAGTTTGGTTGACTTCTGCGCTGCGGTTTGGGAGTTAACATCAAAATTACATTTCTCGGCCGAATCGCGTAGATCTCACTGTGAAAAGGCTTAAATGACTTTTTTTTAACTAAGTTTGAGGATTGCGATCAAACCAAATGTCCTAGAACCAAATTTCCAAATGTAACTACTAGATTGTGATACAATACACTATTGGGTGAAGTTTGGTTGACTTCTGCGCAGCGGTTTGGGAGTTAACATCAAAATTACATTTCTCGGCCGAATCGCATTGAACTCACTGTGAAAAGGCATAAATGACTTTTTTTTAACTAAGTTTGAGGATTGCGCTCAAACCAAATGTCCTAGAACCAAATTTCCAAATGTAACTAGATTGTGATACAATACACTATTGGGTGAAGTTTGGTTGACTTCTGCGCAGCGGTTTGGGAGTTAACATCAAAATTACATTTCTCGGCCGAATCGCGTAGATCTCACTGTGAAAAGGCTTAAATGACTTTTTTTTAACTGTTTGAGGATTGCGCTCAAACCAAATGTCCTAGAACCAAATTTCCAAATGTTAATACTAGATTGTGATACAATACACTATTGGGTGAAGTTTGATTTACTTCTACGCAGCGGTTTGGGAGTTAACATCAAAATTACATTTCTCGGCCGAACCGCGTAGATCTCACTGTGAAAAGGCTTAAATGACTTTTTTAAACAGTTTGAGGATTGCGCTCAAACCAAGTGTCCTAGAACCAAATTTCCAAATGTAACTACTAGATTGTGATACAATACACTATTGGGTGAAGTTTGGTTGACTTCTGCGCTGCGGTTTGGGAGTTAACATCAAAATTACATTTCTCGGCCGAATCGCGTTGATCTCACTGTGAAAAGGCTTAAATGACTTTTTTTAACTAAGTTTGAGGATTGCCCTCAAACCAAATGTCCTAGAACCAAATTTCCAAGTGTAACTACTAGATTGTGATACAATAAAATATTGGGTGAAGTTTGGTTGACTTCTGCGCTGCGGTTTAGGAGTTAACATCAAAATTACATTTCTCGGCCGAATCGCGTAGATCTCACTGTGAAAAGGCTGAAATGACTTTTTTAACTAAGTTTGAGGATTGCGCTCAAACCAAATGTCCTAGAACCAAATTTCCAAATGTAACTACTAGATTGTGATACAATACACTATTGGGTGAAGTTTGGTTGACTTCTGCGCTGCGGTTTGGGAGTTAACATCAAAATTACATTTCTCGGCCGAATCGCGTAGATCTCACTGTGAAAAGGCTTAAATGACTTTTTTTAACTAAGTTTGAGGATTGCGCTCAAACCAAGTGTCCTAGAACCAAATTTCCAAATGTAACTACTAGATTGTGATACAATAAACAATTGGGTGAAATTTGGTTGACTTCTGCGCAGCGGTTTGGGAGTTAACATCAAAATTACATTTCTCGGCCGAATCGCGTTGATCTCACTGTGAAAAGGCTTAAATGACTTTTTTTAACTAAGTTTGAGGATTGCCCTCAAACCAAATGTCCTAGAACCAAATTTCCAAGTGTAACTACTAGATTGTGATACAATAAAATATTGGGTGAAGTTTGGTTGACTTCTGCGCTGCGGTTTAGGAGTTAACATCAAAATTACATTTCTCGGCCGAATCGCGTAGATCTCACTGTGAAAAGGCTGAAATGACTTTTTTAACTAAGTTTGAGGATTGCGCTCAAACCAAATGTCCTAGAACCAAATTTCCAAATGTAACTACTAGATTGTGATACAATACACTATTGGGTGAAGTTTGGTTGACTTCTGCGCAGCGGTTTGGGAGTTAACATCAAAATTACATTTCTCGGCCGAATCGCGTAGATCTCACTGTGAAAAGGCTTAAATGACTTTTTTTTTAACTAAGTTTGAGGATTGCCCTCAAACCAAATGTCCTAGAACCAAATTTCCAATTGTAACTACTAGATTGTGATACAATACACTATTGGGTGAAGTTTGGTTGACTTCTGCGCTGCGGTTTGGGAGTTAACATCAAAATTACATTTCTCGGCCGAATCGCGTAGATCTCACTGTGAAAAGGCTTAAATGACTTTTTTTTAACTAAGTTTGAGGATTGCGATCAAACCAAATGTCCTAGAACCAAATTTCCAAATGTAACTACTAGATTGTGATACAATACACTATTGGGTGAAGTTTGGTTGACTTCTGCGCAGCGGTTTGGGAGTTAACATCAAAATTACATTTCTCGGCCGAATCGCATTGAACTCACTGTGAAAAGGCATAAATGACTTTTTTTAACTAAGTTTGAGGATTGCGCTCAAACCAAATGTCCTAGAACCAAATTTCCAAATGTAACTAGATTGTGATACAATACACTATTGGGTGAAGTTTGGTTGACTTCTGCGCAGCGGTTTGGGAGTTAACATCAAAATTACATTTCTCGGCCGAATCGCGTAGATCTCACTGTGAAAAGGCTTAAATGACTTTTTTTTAACTGTTTGAGGATTGCGCTCAAACCAAATGTCCTAGAACCAAATTTCCAAATGTTAATACTAGATTGTGATACAATACACTATTGGGTGAAGTTTGATTTACTTCTACGCAGCGGTTTGGGAGTTAACATCAAAATTACATTTCTCGGCCGAACCGCGTAGATCTCACTGTGAAAAGGCTTAAATGACTTTTTTAAACAGTTTGAGGATTGCGCTCAAACCAAGTGTCCTAGAACCAAATTTCCAAATGTAACTACTAGATTGTGATACAATAAACAATTGGGTGAAATTTGGTTGACTTCTGCGCAGCGGTTTGGGAGTTAACATCAAAATTACATTTCTCGGCCGAATCGCGTTGATCTCACTGTGAAAAGGCTTAAATGACTTTTTTTAACTAAGTTTGAGGATTGCCCTCAAACCAAATGTCCTAGAACCAAATTTCCAAGTGTAACTACTAGATTATGATACAATAAAATATTGGGTGAAGTTTGGTTGACTTCTGCGCTGCGGTTTAGGAGTTAACATCAAAATTACATTTCTCGGCCGAATCGCGTAGATCTCACTGTGAAAAGGCTGAAATGACTTTTTTAACTAAGTTTGAGGATTGCGCTCAAACCAAATGTCCTAGAACCAAATTTCCAAATGTAACTACTAGATTGTGATACAATACACTATTGGGTGAAGTTTGGTTGACTTCTGCGCTGCGGTTTGGGAGTTAACATCAAAATTACATTTCTCGGCCGAATCGCGTAGATCTCACTGTGAAAAGGCTTAAATGACTTTTTTTTAACTAAGTTTGAGGATTGCGATCAAACCAAATGTCCTAGAACCAAATTTCCAAATGTAACTACTAGATTGTGATACAATACACTATTGGGTGAAGTTTGGTTGACTTCTGCGCAGCGGTTTCGGAGTTAACATCAAAATTACATTTCTCGGCCGAATCGCATTGAACTCACTGTGAAAAGGCTTAAATGACTTTTTTTAACTAAGTTTGAGGATTGCGCTCAAACCAAATGTCCTAGAACCAAATTTCCAAATGTAACTACTAGATTGTGATACAATACACTATTGGGTGAAGTTTGGTTGACTTCTGCGCAGCGGTTTGGGAGTTAACATCAAAATTACATTTCTCGGCCGAATCGCGTAGATCTCACTGTGAAAAGGCTTAATTGATTTTTTTTAACTGTCTGAGGATTGCGCTCAAACCAAATGTCCTAGAACCAAATTTTCAAATGTTAATACTAGATTGTGATACAATACACTATTGGGTGAAGTTTGGTTGACTTCTGCGCAGCGGTTTGGGAGTTAACATCAAAATTACATTTCTCGGCCGAATCGCGTAGATCTCACTGTGAAAAGGCTTAAATGACTTTTTTTTAACTAAGTTTGAGGATTGCGATCAAACCAAATGTCCTAGAACCAAATTTCCAAATGTAACTACTAGATTGTGATACAATACACTATTGGGTGAAGTTTGGTTGACTTCTGCGCAGCGGTTTGGGAGTTAACATCAAAATTACATTTCTCGGCCGAATCGCATTGAACTCACTGTGAAAAGGCATAAATGACTTTTTTTAACTAAGTTTGAGGATTGCGCTCAAACCAAATGTCCTAGAACCAAATTTCCAAATGTAACTAGATTGTGATACAATACACTATTGGGTGAAGTTTGGTTGACTTCTGCGCAGCGGTTTGGGAGTTAACATCAAAATTACATTTCTCGGCCGAATCGCGTAGATCTCACTGTGAAAAGGCTTAAATGACTTTTTTTAAACTGTTTGAGGATTGCGCTCAAACCAAATGTCCTAGAACCAAATTTCCAAATGTTAATACTAGATTGTGATACAATACACTATTGGGTGAAGTTTGATTTACTTCTACGCAGCGGTTTGGGAGTTAACATCAAAATTACATTTCTCGGCCGAACCGCGTAGATCTCACTGTGAAAAGGCTTAAATGACTTTTTTAAACAGTTTGAGGATTGCGCTCAAACCAAGTGTCCTAGAACCAAATTTCCAAATGTAACTACTAGATTGTGATACAATAAACAATTGGGTGAAATTTGGTTGACTTCTGCGCAGCGGTTTGGGAGTTAACATCAAAATTACATTTCTCGGCCGAATCGCGTTGATCTCACTGTGAAAAGGCTTAAATGACTTTTTTTAACTAAGTTTGAGGATTGCCCTCAAACCAAATGTCCTAGAACCAAATTTCCAAGTGTAACTACTAGATTGTGATACAATAAAATATTGGGTGAAGTTTGGTTGACTTCTGCGCTGCGGTTTAGGAGTTAACATCAAAATTACATTTCTCGGCCGAATCGCGTAGATCTCACTGTGAAAAGGCTGAAATGACTTTTTTAACTAAGTTTGAGGATTGCGCTCAAACCAAATGTCCTAGAACCAAATTTCCAAATGTAACTACTAGATTGTGATACAATACACTATTGGGTGAAGTTTGGTTGACTTCTGCGCAGCGGTTTGGGAGTTAACATCAAAATTACATTTCTCGGCCGAATCGCGTAGATCTCACTGTGAAAAGGCTTAAATGACTTTTTTTTAACTAAGTTTGAGGATTGCGATCAAACCAAATGTCCTAGAACCAAATTTCCAAATGTAACTACTAGATTGTGATACAATACACTATTGGGTGAAGTTTGGTTGACTTCTGCGCAGCGGTTTGGGAGTTAACATCAAAATTACATTTCTCGGCCGAATCGCATTGAACTCACTGTGAAAAGGCATAAATGACTTTTTTTAACTAAGTTTGAGGATTGCGCTCAAACCAAATGTCCTAGAACCAAATTTCCAAATGTAACTAGATTGTGATACAATACACTATTGGGTGAAGTTTGGTTGACTTCTGCGCAGCGGTTTGGGAGTTAACATCAAAATTACATTTCTCGGCCGAATCGCGTAGATCTCACTGTGAAAAGGCTTAAATGACTTTTTTTTAACTGTTTGAGGATTGCGCTCAAACCAAATGTCCTAGAACCAAATTTCCAAATGTTAATACTAGATTGTGATACAATACACTATTGGGTGAAGTTTGATTTACTTCTACGCAGCGGTTTGGGAGTTAACATCAAAATTACATTTCTCGGCCGAACCGCGTAGATCTCACTGTGAAAAGGCTTAAATGACTTTTTTAAACAGTTTGAGGATTGCGCTCAAACCAAGTGTCCTAGAACCAAATTTCCAAATGTAACTACTAGATTGTGATACAATAAACAATTGGGTGAAATTTGGTTGACTTCTGCGCAGCGGTTTGGGAGTTAACATCAAAATTACATTTCTCGGCCGAATCGCGTTGATCTCACTGTGAAAAGGCTTAAATGACTTTTTTTAACTAAGTTTGAGGATTGCCCTCAAACCAAATGTCCTAGAACCAAATTTCCAAGTGTAACTACTAGATTGTGATACAATAAAATATTGGGTGAAGTTTGGTTGACTTCTGCGCTGCGGTTTAGGAGTTAACATCAAAATTACATTTCTCGGCCGAATCGCGTAGATCTCACTGTGAAAAGGCTGAAATGACTTTTTTAACTAAGTTTGAGGATTGCGCTCAAACCAAATGTCCTAGAACCAAATTTCCAAATGTAACTACTAGATTGTGATACAATACACTATTGGGTGAAGTTTGGTTGACTTCTGCGCTGCGGTTTGGGAGTTAACATCAAAATTACATTTCTCGGCCGAATCGCGTAGATCTCACTGTGAAAAGGCTTAAATGACTTTTTTTAACTAAGTTTGAGGATTGCGCTCAAACCAAATGTCCTAGAACCAAATTTCCAAATGTAACTACTAGATTGTGATACAATACACTATTGGGTGAAGTTTGGTTGACTTCTGCGCAGCGGTTTGGGAGTTAACATCAAAATTACATTTCTCGGCCGAATCGCATTGAACTCACTGTGAAAAGGCATAAATGACTTTTTTTAACTAAGTTTGAGGATTGCGCTCAAACCAAATGTCCTAGAACCAAATTTCCAAATGTAACTACTAGATTGTGATACAATACACTATTGGGTGAAGTTTGGTTGACTTCTGCGCAGCGGTTTGGGAGTTAACATCAAAATTACATTTCTCGGCCGAATCGCGTAGATCTCACTGTGAAAAGGCTTAAATGACTTTTTTTTAACTGTTTGAGGATTGCGCTCAAACCAAATGTCCTAGAACCAAATTTCCAAATGTTAATACTAGATTGTGATACAATACACTATTGGGTGAAGTTTGATTTACTTCTGCGCAGCGGTTTGGGAGTTAACATCAAAATTACATTTCTCGGCCGAACCGCGTAGATCTCACTGTGAAAAGGCTTAAATGACTTTTTTAAACAGTTTGAGGATTGTGCTCAAACCAAGTGTCCTAGAACCAAATTTCCAAATGTAACTACTAGATTGTGATACAATAAACTATTGGGTGAAATTTGGTTGACTTCTGCGCAGCGGTTTGGGAGTTAACATCAAAATTACATTTCTCGGCCGAATCGCGTTGATCTCACTGTGAAAAGGCTTAAATGACTTTTTTTAACTAAGTTTGAGGATTGCCCTCAAACCAAATGTCCTAGAACCAAATTACCAAGTGTAACTACTAGATTGTGATACAATAAAATATTGGGTGAAGTTTGGTTGACTTCTGCGCTGCGGTATGGGAGTTAACATCAAAATTACATTTCTCGGCCGAATCGCGTAGATCTCACTGTGAAAAGGCTGAAATGACTTTTTTAACTAAGTTTGAGGATTGCGCTCAAACCAAATGTCCTAGAACCAAATTTCCAAATATAACTACTAGATTGTGATACAATACACTATTGGGTGAAGTTTGGTTGACTTCTGCGCAGCGGTTTGGGAGTTAACATCAAAATTACATTTCTCGGCCGAATCGCATTGAACTCACTGTGAAAAGGCTTAAATGACTTTTTTTAACTAAGTTTGAGGATTGCGCTCAAACCAAATGTCCTAGAACCAAATTTCCAAATGTAACTACTAGATTGTGATACAATACACTAATGGGTGAAGTTTGGTTGACTTCTGCGCAGCGGTTTGGGAGTTAACATCAAAATTACATTTCTCGGCCGAATCGCGTAGATCTCACTGTGAAAAGGCTTAAATAATTTTTTTTAACTGTCTGAGGATTGCGCTCAAACCAAATGTCCTAGAACCACATTTCCAAATGTTAATACTAGATTGTGATACAATACACTATTTGGTGAAGTTTGGTTGACTTCTGCGCAGCGGTTTGGGAGTTAACATCAAAATTACATTTCTCGGCCGTATCGCATTGAACTCACTGTGAAAAGGCTTAAATGACTTTTTTTAACTAAGTTTGAGGATTGCCCTCAAACCAAATGTCCTAGAACCAAATTTCCAAGTGTAACTACTAGATTGTGATACAATAAAATATTGGGTGAAGTTTGGTTGACTTCTGCGCAGCGGTTTGGGAGTTAACATCAAAATTACATTTCTCGGCCGAATCGCGTTGATCTCACTGTGAAAAGGCTTAAATGACTTTTTTTAACTAAGTTTGAGGATTGCCCTCAAACCAAATGTCCTAGAACCAAATTTCCAAGTGTAACTACTAGATTGTGATACAATAAAATATTGGGTGAAGTTTGGTTGACTTCTGCACTGCGGTTTAGGAGTTAACATCAAAATTACATTTCTCGGCCGAATCGCGTAGATCTCACTGTGAAAAGGCTGAAATGACTTTTTTAACTAAGTTTGAGGATTGCGCTCAAACCAAATGTCCTAGAACCAAATTTCCAAATGTAACTACTAGATTGTGATACAATACACTATTGGGTGAAGTTTGGTTGACTTCTGCGCAGCGGTTTGGGAGTTAACATCAAAATTACATTTCTCGGCCGAATCGCGTAGATCTCACTGTGAAAAGGCTTAAATGACTTTTTTTTAACTAAGTTTGAGGATTGCGATCAAACCAAATGTCCTAGAACCAAATTTCCAAATGTAACTACTAGATTGTGATACAATACACTATTGGGTGAAGTTTGGTTGACTTCTGCGCAGCGGTTTGGGAGTTAACATCAAAATTACATTTCTCGGCCGAATCGCATTGAACTCACTGTGAAAAGGCATAAATGACTTTTTTTAACTAAGTTTGAGGATTGCGCTCAAACCAAATGTCCTAGAACCAAATTTCCAAATGTAACTAGATTGTGATACAATACACTATTGGGTGAAGTTTGGTTGACTTCTGCGCAGCGGTTTGGGAGTTAACATCAAAATTACATTTCTCGGCCGAATCGCGTAGATCTCACTGTGAAAAGGCTTAAATGACTTTTTTTTAACTGTTTGAGGATTGCGCTCAAACCAAATGTCCTAGAACCAAATTTCCAAATGTTAATACTAGATTGTGATACAATACACTATTGGGTGAAGTTTGATTTACTTCTACGCAGCGGTTTGGGAGTTAACATCAAAATTACATTTCTCGGCCGAACCGCGTAGATCTCACTGTGAAAAGGCTTAAATGACTTTTTTAAACAGTTTGAGGATTGCGCTCAAACCAAGTGTCCTAGAACCAAATTTCCAAATGTAACTACTAGATTGTGATACAATAAACAATTGGGTGAAATTTGGTTGACTTCTGCGCAGCGGTTTGGGAGTTAACATCAAAATTACATTTCTCGGCCGAATCGCGTTGATCTCACTGTGAAAAGGCTTAAATGACTTTTTTTAACTAAGTTTGAGGATTGCCCTCAAAACAAATGTCCTAGAACCAAATTTCCAAGTGTAACTACTAGATTGTGATACAATAAAATATTGGGTGAAGTTTGGTTGACTTCTGCGCTGCGGTTTAGGAGTTAACATCAAAATTACATTTCTCGGCCGAATCGCGTAGATCTCACTGTGAAAAGGCTGAAATGACTTTTTTAACTAAGTTTGAGGATTGCGCTCAAACCAAATGTCCTAGAACCAAATTTCCAAATGTAACTACTAGATTGTGATACAATACACTATTGGGTGAAGTTTGGTTGACTTCTGCGCAGCGGTTTGGGAGTTAACATCAAAATTACATTTCTCGGCCGAATCGCGTAGATCTCACTGTGAAAAGGCTTAAATGACTTTTTTTTTAACTAAGTTTGAGGATTGCCCTCAAACCAAATGTCCTAGAACCAAATTTCCAATTGTAACTACTAGATTGTGATACAATACACTATTGGGTGAAGTTTGGTTGACTTCTGCGCTGCGGTTTGGGAGTTAACATCAAAATTACATTTCTCGGCCGAATCGCGTAGATCTCACTGTGAAAAGGCTTAAATGACTTTTTTTTAACTAAGTTTGAGGATTGCGATCAAACCAAATGTCCTAGAACCAAATTTCCAAATGTAACTACTAGATTGTGATACAATACACTATTGGGTGAAGTTTGGTTGACTTCTGCGCAGCGGTTTGGGAGTTAACATCAAAATTACATTTCTCGGCCGAATCGCATTGAACTCACTGTGAAAAGGCATAAATGACTTTTTTTAACTAAGTTTGAGGATTGCGCTCAAACCAAATGTCCTAGAACCAAATTTCCAAATGTAACTAGATTGTGATACAATACACTATTGGGTGAAGTTTGGTTGACTTCTGCGCAGCGGTTTGGGAGTTAACATCAAAATTACATTTCTCGGCCGAATCGCGTAGATCTCACTGTGAAAAGGCTTAAATGACTTTTTTTTAACTGTTTGAGGATTGCGCTCAAACCAAATGTCCTAGAACCAAATTTCCAAATGTTAATACTAGATTGTGATACAATACACTATTGGGTGAAGTTTGATTTACTTCTACGCAGCGGTTTGGGAGTTAACATTAAAATTACATTTCTCGGCCGAACCGCGTAGATCTCACTGTGAAAAGGCTTAAATGACTTTTTTAAACAGTTTGAGGATTGCGCTCAAACCAAGTGTCCTAGAACCAAATTTCCAAATGTAACTACTAGATTGTGATACAATAAACAATTGGGTGAAATTTGGTTGACTTCTGCGCAGCGGTTTGGGAGTTAACATCAAAATTACATTTCTCGGCCGAATCGCGTTGATCTCACTGTGAAAAGGCTTAAATGACTTTTTTTAACTAAGTTTGAGGATTGCCCTCAAACCAAATGTCCTAGAAGCAAATTTCCAAGTGTAACTACTAGATTGTGATACAATAAAATATTGGGTGAAGTTTGGTTGACTTCTGCGCTGCGGTTTAGGAGTTAACATCAAAATTACATTTCTCGGCCGAATCGCGTAGATCTCACTGTGAAAAGGCTGAAATGACTTTTTTAACTAAGTTTGAGGATTGCGCTCAAACCAAATGTCCTAGAACCAAATTTCCAAATGTAACTACTAGATTGTGATACAATACACTATTGGGTGAAGTTTGGTTGACTTCTGCGCTGCGGTTTGGGAGTTAACATCAAAATTACATTTCTCGGCCGAATCGCGTAGATCTCACTGTGAAAAGGCTTAAATGACTTTTTTTAACTAAGTTTGAGGATTGCGCTCAAACCAAATGTCCTAGAACCAAATTTCCAAATGTAACTACTAGATTGTGATACAATACACTATTGGGTGAAGTTTGGTTGACTTCCGCGCAGCGGTTTGGGAGTTAACATCAAAATTACATTTCTCGGCCGAATCGCATTGAACTCACTGTGAAAAGGCATAAATGACTTTTTTTAACTAAGTTTGAGGATTGCGCTCAAACCAAATGTCCTAGAACCAAATTTCCAAATGTAACTACTAGATTGTGATACAATACACTATTGGGTGAAGTTTGGTTGACTTCTGCGCAGCGGTTTGGGAGTTAACATCAAAATTACATTTCTCGGCCGAATCGCGTAGATCTCACTGTGAAAAGGCTTAAATGACTTTTTTTTAACTGTTTGAGGATTGCGCTCAAACCAAATGTCCTAGAACCAAATTTCCAAATGTTAATACTAGATTGTGATACAATACACTATTGGGTGAAGTTTGATTTACTTCTGCGCAGCGGTTTGGGAGTTAACATCAAAATTACATTTCTCGGCCGAACCGCGTAGATCTCACTGTGAAAAGGCTTAAATGACTTTTTTAAACAGTTTGAGGATTGTGCTCAAACCAAGTGTCCTAGAACCAAATTTCCAAATGTAACTACTAGATTGTGATACAATAAACTATTGGGTGAAATTTGGTTGACTTCTGCGCAGCGGTTTGGGAGTTAACATCAAAATTACATTTCTCGGCCGAATCGCGTTGATCTCACTGTGAAAAGGCTTAAATGACTTTTTTTAACTAAGTTTGAGGATTGCCCTCAAACCAAATGTCCTAGAACCAAATTACCAAGTGTAACTACTAGATTGTGATACAATAAAATATTGGGTGAAGTTTGGTTGACTTCTGCGCTGCGGTATGGGAGTTAACATCAAAATTACATTTCTCGGCCGAATCGCGTAGATCTCACTGTGAAAAGGCTGAAATGACTTTTTTAACTAAGTTTGAGGATTGCGCTCAAACCAAATGTCCTAGAACCAAATTTCCAAATATAACTACTAGATTGTGATACAATACACTATTGGGTGAAGTTTGGTTGACTTCTGCGCAGCGGTTTGGGAGTTAACATCAAAATTACATTTCTCGGCCGAATCGCATTGAACTCACTGTGAAAAGGCTTAAATGACTTTTTTTAACTAAGTTTGAGGATTGCGCTCAAACCAAATGTCCTAGAACCAAATTTCCAAATGTAACTACTAGATTGTGATACAATACACTAATGGGTGAAGTTTGGTTGACTTCTGCGCAGCGGTTTGGGAGTTAACATCAAAATTACATTTCTCGGCCGAATCGCGTAGATCTCACTGTGAAAAGGCTTAAATAATTTTTTTTAACTGTCTGAGGATTGCGCTCAAACCAAATGTCCTAGAACCACATTTCCAAATGTTAATACTAGATTGTGATACAATACACTATTTGGTGAAGTTTGGTTGACTTCTGCGCAGCGGTTTGGGAGTTAACATCAAAATTACATTTCTCGGCCGTATCGCATTGAACTCACTGTGAAAAGGCTTAAATGACTTTTTTTAACTAAGTTTGAGGATTGCCCTCAAACCAAATGTCCTAGAACCAAATTTCCAAGTGTAACTACTAGATTGTGATACAATAAAATATTGGGTGAAGTTTGGTTGACTTCTGCGCTGCGGTTTGGGAGTTAACATCAAAATTACATTTCTCGGCCGAATCGCGTAGATCTCACTGTGAAAAGGCTTAAATGACTTTTTTTAACTATGTTTGAGGATTGCGCTCAAACCAAATGTCCTAGAACCAAATTTCCAAATGTAACTACTAGATTGTGATACAATACACTATTGGGTGAAGTTTGGTTGACTTCTGCGCAGCGGTTTGGGAGTTAACATCAAAATTACATTTCTCGGCCGAATCGCATTGAACTCACTGTGAAAAGGCATAAATGACTTTTTTTAACTAAGTTTGAGGATTGCGCTCAAATCAAATGTCCTAGAACCAAATTTCCAAATGTAACTACTAGATTGTGATACAATACACTATTGGGTGAAGTTTGGTTGACTTCTGCGCAGCGGTTTGGGAGTTAACATCAAAATTACATTTCTCGGCCGAATCGCGTAGATCTCACTGTGAAAAGGCTTAAATGACTTTTTTTTTAACTGTTTGAGGATTGCGCTCAAACCAAATGTCCTAGAACCAAATTTCCAAATGTTAATACTAGATTGTGATACAATACACTATTGGGTGAAGTTTGATTTACTTCTGCGCAGCGGTTTGGGAGTTAACATCAAAATTACATTTCTCTGCCGAACCGCGTAGATCTCACTGTGAAAAGGCTTAAATGACTTTTTTAAACAGTTTGAGGATTGCGCTCAAACCAAGTGTCCTAGAACCAAATTTCCAAATGTAACTACTAGATTGTGATACAATAAACTATTGGGTGAAATTTGGTTGACTTCTGCGCAGCGGTTTGGGAGTTAACATCAAAATTACATTTCTCGGCCGAATCGCGTTGATCTCACTGTGAAAAGGCTTAAATGACTTTTTTTAACTAAGTTTGAGGATTGCCCTCAAACCAAATGTCCTAGAACCAAATTTCCAAGTGTAACTACTAGATCGTGATACAATAAAATATTGGGTGAAGTTTGGTTGACTTCTGCGCTGCGGTATGGGAGTTAACATCAAAATTACATTTCTCGGCCGAATCGCGTAGATCTCACTGTGAAAAGGCTGAAATGACTTTTTTAACTAAGTTTGAGGATTGCGCTCAAACCAAATGTCCTAGAACCAAATTTCCAAATGTAACTACTAGATTGTGATACAATACACTATTGGGTGAAGTTTGGTTGACTTCTGCGCAGCGGTTTGGGAGTTAACATCAAAATTACATTTCTCGGCCGAATCGCATTGAACTCACTGTGAAAAGGCTTAAATGACTTTTTTTAACTAAGTTTGAGGATTGCGCTCAAACCAAATGTCCTAGAACCAAATTTCCAAATGTAACTACTAGATTGTGATACAATACACTAATGGGTGAAGTTTGGTTGACTTCTGCGCAGCGGTTTGGGAGTTAACATCAAAATTACATTTCTCGGCCGTATCGCATTGAACTCACTGTGAAAAGGCTTAAATGACTTTTTTTAACTAAGTTTGAGGATTGCCCTCAAACCAAATGTCCTAGAACCAAATTTCCAAGTGTAACTACTAGATTGTGATACAATAAAATATTGGGTGAAGTTTGGTTGACTTCTGCGCAGCGGTTTGGGAGTTAACATCAAAATTACATTTCTCGGCCGAATCGCGTTGATCTCACTGTGAAAAGGCTTAAATGACTTTTTTTAACTAAGTTTGAGGATTGCCCTCAAACCAAATGTCCTAGAACCAAATTTCCAAGTGTAACTACTAGATTGTGATACAATAAAATATTGGGTGAAGTTTGGTTGACTTCTGCGCTGCGGTTTAGGAGTTAACATCAAAATTACATTTCTCGGCCGAATCGCGTAGATCTCACTGTGAAAAGGCTGAAATGACTTTTTTAACTAAGTTTGAGGATTGCGCTCAAACCAAATGTCCTAGAACCAAATTTCCAAATGTAACTACTAGATTGTGATACAATACACTATTGGGTGAAGTTTGGTTGACTTCTGCGCAGCGGTTTGGGAGTTAACATCAAAATTACATTTCTCGGCCGAATCGCGTAGATCTCACTGTGAAAAGGCTTAAATGACTTTTTTTTTAACTAAGTTTGAGGATTGCCCTCAAACCAAATGTCCTAGAACCAAATTTCCAATTGTAACTACTAGATTGTGATACAATACACTATTGGGTGAAGTTTGGTTGACTTCTGCGCTGCGGTTTGGGAGTTAACATCAAAATTACATTTCTCGGCCGAATCGCGTAGATCTCACTGTGAAAAGGCTTAAATGACTTTTTTTTAACTAAGTTTGAGGATTGCGATCAAACCAAATGTCCTAGAACCAAATTTCCAAATGTAACTACTAGATTGTGATACAATACACTATTGGGTGAAGTTTGGTTGACTTCTGCGCAGCGGTTTGGGAGTTAACATCAAAATTACATTTCTCGGCCGAATCGCATTGAACTCACTGTGAAAAGGCATAAATGACTTTTTTTAACTAAGTTTGAGGATTGCGCTCAAACCAAATGTCCTAGAACCAAATTGCCAAATGTAACTAGATTGTGATACAATACACTATTGGGTGAAGTTTGGTTGACTTCTGCGCAGCGGTTTGGGAGTTAACATCAAAATTACATTTCTCGGCCGAATCGCGTAGATCTCACTGTGAAAAGGCTTAAATGACTTTTTTTTTAACTGTTTGAGGATTGCGCTCAAACCAAATGTCCTAGAACCAAATTTCCAAATGTTAATACTAGATTGTGATACAATACACTATTGGGTGAAGTTTGATTTACTTCTACGCAGCGGTTTGGGAGTTAACATCAAAATTACATTTCTCGGCCGAACCGCGTAGATCTCACTGTGAAAAGGCTTAAATGACTTTTTTAAACAGTTTGAGGATTGCGCTCAAACCAAGTGTCCTAGAACCAAATTTCCAAATGTAACTACTAGATTGTGATACAATAAACAATTGGGTGAAATTTGGTTGACTTCTGCGCAGCGGTTTGGGAGTTAACATCAAAATTACATTTCTCGGCCGAATCGCGTTGATCTCACTGTGAAAAGGCTTAAATGACTTTTTTTAACTAAGTTTGAGGATTGCCCTCAAACCAAATGTCCTAGAACCAAATTTCCAAGTGTAACTACTAGATTGTGATACAATAAAATATTGGGTGAAGTTTGGTTGACTTCTGCGCTGCGGTTTAGGAGTTAACATCAAAATTACATTTCTCGGCCGAATCGCGTAGATCTCACTGTGAAAAGGCTGAAATGACTTTTTTAACTAAGTTTGAGGATTGCGCTCAAACCAAATGTCCTAGAACCAAATTTCCAAATGTAACTACTAGATTGTGATACAATACACTATTGGGTGAAGTTTGGTTGACTTCTGCGCTGCGGTTTGGGAGTTAACATCAAAATTACATTTCTCGGCCGAATCGCGTAGATCTCACTGTGAAAAGGCTTAAATGACTTTTTTTTAACTAAGTTTGAGGATTGCGATCAAACCAAATGTCCTAGAACCAAATTTCCAAATGTAACTACTAGATTGTGATACAATACACTATTGGGTGAAGTTTGGTTGACTTCTGCGCAGCGGTTTGGGAGTTAACATCAAAATTACATTTCTCGGCCGAATCGCGTAGATCTCACTGTGAAAAGGCTTAATTGATTTTTTTTAACTGTCTGAGGATTGCGCTCAAACCAAATGTCCTAGAACCAAATTTTCAAATGTTAATACTAGATTGTGATACAATACACTATTGGGTGAAGTTTGGTTGACTTCTGCGCAGCGGTTTGGGAGTTAACATCAAAATTACATTTCTCGGCCGAATCGCGTAGATCTCACTGTGAAAAGGCTTAAATGACTTTTTTTTAACTAAGTTTGAGGATTGCGATCAAACCAAATGTCCTAGAACCAAATTTCCAAATGTAACTACTAGATTGTGATACAATACACTATTGGGTGAAGTTTGGTTGACTTCTGCGCAGCGGTTTGGGAGTTAACATCAAAATTACATTTCTCGGCCGAATCGCATTGAACTCACTGTGAAAAGGCATAAATGACTTTTTTTAACTAAGTTTGAGGATTGCGCTCAAACCAAATGTCCTAGAACCAAATTTCCAAATGTAACTAGATTGTGATACAATACACTATTGGGTGAAGTTTGGTTGACTTCTGCGCAGCGGTTTGGGAGTTAACATCAAAATTACATTTCTCGGCCGAATCGCGTCGATCTCACTGTGAAAAGGCTTAAATGACTTTTTTTTAACTGTTTGAGGATTGCGCTCAAACCAAATGTCCTAGAACCAAATTTCCAAATGTTAATACTAGATTGTGATACAATACACTATTGGGTGAAGTTTGATTTACTTCTACGCAGCGGTTTGGGAGTTAACATCAAAATTACATTTCTCGGCCGAACCGCGTAGATCTCACTGTGAAAAGGCTTAAATGACTTTTTTAAACAGTTTGAGGATTGCGCTCAAACCAAGTGTCCTAGAACCAAATTTCCAAATGTAACTACTAGATTGTGATACAATAAACAATTGGGTGAAATTTGGTTGACTTCTGCGCAGCGGTTTGGGAGTTAACATCAAAATTACATTTCTCGGCCGAATCGCGTTGATCTCACTGTGAAAAGGCTTAAATGACTTTTTTAACTAAGTTTGAGGATTGCCCTCAAACCAAATGTCCTAGAACCAAATTTCCAAGTGTAACTACTAGATTGTGATACAATAAAATATTGGGTGAAGTTTGGTTGACTTCTGCGCTGCGGTTTAGGAGTTAACATCAAAATTACATTTCTCGGCCGAATCGCGTAGATCTCACTGTGAAAAGGCTGAAATGACTTTTTTAACTAAGTTTGAGGATTGCGCTCAAACCAAATGTCCTAGAACCAAATTTCCAAATGTAACTACTAGATTGTGATACAATACACTATTGGGTGAAGTTTGGTTGACTTCTGCGCAGCGGTTTGGGAGTTAACATCAAAATTACATTTCTCGGCCGAATCGCGTAGATCTCACTGTGAAAAGGCTTAAATGACTTTTTTTTTAACTAAGTTTGAGGATTGCCCTCAAACCAAATGTCCTAGAACCAAATTTCCAATTGTAACTACTAGATTGTGATACAATACACTATTGGGTGAAGTTTGGTTGACTTCTGCGCTGCGGTTTGGGAGTTAACATCAAAATTACATTTCTCGGCCGAATCGCGTAGATCTCACTGTGAAAAGGCTTAAATGACTTTTTTTTAACTAAGTTTGAGGATTGCGATCAAACCAAATGTCCTAGAACCAAATTTCCAAATGTAACTACTAGATTGTGATACAATACACTATTGGGTGAAGTTTGGTTGACTTCTGCGCAGCGGTTTGGGAGTTAACATCAAAATTACATTTCTCGGCCGAATCGCATTGAACTCACTGTGAAAAGGCATAAATGACTTTTTTTAACTAAGTTTGAGGATTGCGCTCAAACCAAATGTCCTAGAACCAAATTTCCAAATGTAACTAGATTGTGATACAATACACTATTGGGTGAAGTTTGGTTGACTTCTGCGCAGCGGTTTGGGAGTTAACATCAAAATTACATTTCTCGGCCGAATCGCGTAGATCTCACTGTGAAAAGGCTTAAATGACTTTTTTTTAACTGTTTGAGGATTGCGCTCAAACCAAATGTCCTAGAACCAAATTTCCAAATGTTAATACTAGATTGTGATACAATACACTATTGGGTGAAGTTTGATTTACTTCTACGCAGCGGTTTGGGAGTTAACATCAAAATTACATTTCTCGGCCGAACCGCGTAGATCTCACTGTGAAAAGGCTTAAATGACTTTTTTAAACAGTTTGAGGATTGCGCTCAAACCAAGTGTCCTAGAACCAAATTTCCAAATGTAACTACTAGATTGTGATACAATAAACAATTGGGTGAAATTTGGTTGACTTCTGCGCAGCGGTTTGGGAGTTAACATCAAAATTACATTTCTCGGCCGAATCGCGTTGATCTCACTGTGAAAAGGCTTAAATGACTTTTTTTAACTAAGTTTGAGGATTGCCCTAAAACCAAATGTCCTAGAACCAAATTTCCAAGTGTAACTACTAGATTGTGATACAATAAAATATTGGGTGAAGTTTGGTTGACTTCTGCGCTGCGGTTTAGGAGTTAACATCAAAATTACATTTCTCGGCCGAATCGCGTAGATCTCACTGTGAAAAGGCTGAAATGACTTTTTTAACTAAGTTTGAGGATTGCGCTCAAACCAAATGTCCTAGAACCAAATTTCCAAATGTAACTACTAGATTGTGATACAATACACTATTGGGTGAAGTTTGGTTGACTTCTGCGCTGCGGTTTGGGAGTTAACATCAAAATTACATTTCTCGGCCGAATCGCGTAGATCTCACTGTGAAAAGGCTTAAATGACTTTTTTTAACTAAGTTTGAGGATTGCGCTCAAACCAAATGTCCTAGAACCAAATTTCCAAATGTAACTACTAGATTGTGATACAATACACTATTGGGTGAAGTTTGGTTGACTTCTGCGCAGCGGTTTGGGAGTTAACATCAAAATTACATTTCTCGGCCGAATCGCATTGAACTCACTGTGAAAAGGCATAAAGGACTTTTTTTAACTAAGTTTGAGGATTGCGCTCAAACCAAATGTCCTAGAACCAAATTTCCAAATGTAACTACTAGATTGTGATACAATACACTATTGGGTGAAGTTTGGTTGACTTCTGCGCAGCGGTTTGGGAGTTAACATCAAAATTACATTTCTCGGCCGAATCGCGTAGATCTCACTGTGAAAAGGCTTAAATGACTTTTTTTTAACTGTTTGAGGATTGCGCTCAAACCAAATGTCCTAGAACCAAATTTCCAAATGTTAATACTAGATTGTGATACAATACACTATTGGGTGAAGTTTGATTTACTTCTGCGCAGCGGTTTGGGAGTTAACATCAAAATTACATTTCTCGGCCGAACCGCGTAGATCTCACTGTGAAAAGGCTTAAATGACTTTTTTAAACAGTTTGAGGATTGTGCTCAAACCAAGTGTCCTAGAACCAAATTTCCAAATGTAACTACTAGATTGTGATACAATAAACTATTGGGTGAAATTTGGTTGACTTCTGCGCAGCGGTTTGGGAGTTAACATCAAAATTACATTTCTCGGCCGAATCGCGTTGATCTCACTGTGAAAAGGCTTAAATGACTTTTTTTAACTAAGTTTGAGGATTGCCCTCAAACCAAATGTCCTAGAACCAAATTACCAAGTGTAACTACTAGATTGTGATACAATAAAATATTGGGTGAAGTTTGGTTGACTTCTGCGCTGCGGTATGGGAGTTAACATCAAAATTACATTTCTCGGCCGAATCGCGTAGATCTCACTGTGAAAAGGCTGAAATGACTTTTTTAACTAAGTTTGAGGATTGCGCTCAAACCAAATGTCCTAGAACCAAATTTCCAAATATAACTACTAGATTGTGATACAATACACTATTGGGTGAAGTTTGGTTGACTTCTGCGCAGCGGTTTGGGAGTTAACATCAAAATTACATTTCTCGGCCGAATCGCATTGAACTCACTGTGAAAAGGCTTAAATGACTTTTTTTAACTAAGTTTGAGGATTGCGCTCAAACCAAATGTCCTAGAACCAAATTTCCAAATGTAACTACTAGATTGTGATACAATACACTAATGGGTGAAGTTTGGTTGACTTCTGCGCAGCGGTTTGGGAGTTAACATCAAAATTACATTTCTCGGCCGAATCGCGTAGATCTCACTGTGAAAAGGCTTAAATAATTTTTTTTAACTGTCTGAGGATTGCGCTCAAACCAAATGTCCTAGAACCACATTTCCAAATGTTAATACTAGATTGTGATACAATACACTATTTGGTGAAGTTTGGTTGACTTCTGCGCAGCGGTTTGGGAGTTAACATCAAAATTACATTTCTCGGCCGTATCGCATTGAACTCACTGTGAAAAGGCTTAAATGACTTTTTTTAACTAAGTTTGAGGATTGCCCTCAAACCAAATGTCCTAGAACCAAATTTCCAAATGTAACTACTAGATTGTGATACAATACACTATTGGGTGAAGTTTGGTTGACTTCTGCGCAGCGGTTTGGGAGTTAACATCAAAATTACATTTCTCGGCCGAACCGCGTAGATCTCACTGTGAAAAGGCTTAAATGACTTTTTTAAACAGTTTGAGGATTGCGCTCAAACCAAGTGTCCTAGAACCAAATTTCCAAATGTAACTACTAGATTGTGATACAATAAACTATTGGGTGAAATTTGGTTGACTTCTGCGCAGCGGTTTGGGAGTTAACATCAAAATTACATTTCTCGGCCGAATCGCGTTGATCTCACTGTGAAAAGGCTTAAATGACTTTTTTTAACTAAGTTTGAGGATTGCCCTCAAACCAAATGTCCTAGAACCAAATTTCCAAGTGTAACTACTAGATCGTGATACAATAAAATATTGGGTGAAGTTTGGTTGACTTCTGCGCTGCGGTATGGGAGTTAACATCAAAATTACATTTCTCGGCCGAATCGCGTAGATCTCACTGTGAAAAGGCTGAAATGACTTTTTTAACTAAGTTTGAGGATTGCGCTCAAACCAAATGTCCTAGAACCAAATTTCCAAATGTAACTACTAGATTGTGATACAATACACTATTGGGTGAAGTTTGGTTGACTTCTGCGCAGCGGTTTGGGAGTTAACATCAAAATTACATTTCTCGGCCGAATCGCATTGAACTCACTGTGAAAAGGCTTAAATGACTTTTTTTAACTAAGTTTGAGGATTGCGCTCAAACCAAATGTCCTAGAACCAAATTTCCAAATGTAACTACTAGATTGTGATACAATACACTAATGGGTGAAGTTTGGTTGACTTCTGCGCAGCGGTTTGGGAGTTAACATCAAAATTACATTTCTCGGCCGAATCGCGTAGATCTCACTGTGAAAAGGCTTAAATGATTTTTTTTAACTGTCTGAGGATTGCGCTCAAACCAAATGTCCTAGAACCACATTTCCAAATGTTAATACTAGATTGTGATACAATACACTATTGGGTGAAGTTTGGTTGACTTCTGCGCAGCGGTTTGGGAGTTAACATCAAAATTACATTTCTCGGCCGAATCGCATTGAACTCACTGTGAAAAGGCTTAAATGACTTTTTTTAACTAAGTTTGAGGATTGCGCTCAAACCAAATGTCCTAGAACCAAATTTCCAAATGTAACTACTAGATTGTGATACAATACACTATTGGGTGAAGTTTGGTTGACTTCTGCGCAGCGGTTTGGGAGTTAACATCAAAATTACATTTCTCGGCCGAATCGCGTAGATCTCACTGTGAAAAGGCTTAAATGATTTTTTTTAACTGTCTGAGGATTGCGCTCAAACCAAATGTCCAAGAACCAAATTTCCAAATGTTAATACTAGATTGTGATACAATACACTATTGGGTGAAGTTTGGTTGACTTCTGCGCAGCGGTTTGGGAGTTAACATCAAAATTACATTTCTCGGCCGAATCGCGTAGATCTCACTGTGAAAAGGCTTAAATGACTTTTTTTTGTAACTAAGTTTGAGGATTGCCCTCAAACCAAATGTCCTAGAACCAAATTTCCAATTGTAACTACTAGATTGTGATACAATACACTATTGGGTGAAGTTTGGTTGACTTCTGCGCTGCGGTTTGGGAGTTAACATCAAAATTACATTTCTCGGCAGAATCGCGTAGATCTCACTGTGAAAAGGCTTAAATGACTTTTTTTAACTAAGTTTGAGGATTGCGCTCAAACCAAATGTCCTAGAACCAAATTTCCAAATGTAACTACTAGATTGTGATACAATACACTATTGGGTGAAGTTTGGTTGACTTCTGCGCAGCGGTTTGGGAGTTAACATCAAAATTACATTTCTCGGCCGAATCGCATTGAACTCACTGTGAAAAGGCATAAATGACTTTTTTTAACTAAGTTTGAGGATTGCGCTCAAACCAAATGTCCTAGAACCAAATTTCCAAATGTAACTACTAGATTGTGATACAATACACTATTGGGTGAAGTTTGGTTGACTTCTGCGCAGCGGTTTGGGAGTTAACATCAAAATTACATTTCTCGGCCGAATCGCATTGAACTCACTGTGAAAAGGCTTAAATGACTTTTTTTAACTAAGTTTGAGGATTGCGCTCAAACCAAATGTCCTAGAACCAAATTTCCAAATGTAACTACTAGATTGTGATACAATACACTATTGGGTGAAGTTTGGTTGACTTCTGCGCAGCGGTTTGGGAGTTAACATCAAAATTACATTTCTCGGCCGAATCGCGTAGATCTCACTGTGAAAAGGCTTAATTGATTTTTTTTAACTGTCTGAGGATTGCGCTCAAACCAAATGTCCTAGAACCAAATTTTCAAATGTTAATACTAGATTGTGATACAATACACTATTGGGTGAAGTTTGGTTGACTTCTGCGCAGCGGTTTGGGAGTTAACATCAAAATTACATTTCTCGGCCGAATCGCGTAGATCTCACTGTGAAAAGGCTTAAATGACTTTTTTTTTTAACTAAGTTTGAGGATTGCCCTCAAACCAAATGTCCTAGAACCAAATTTCCAATTGTAACTACTAGATTGTGATACAATACACTATTGGGTGAAGTTTGGTTGACTTCTGCGCAGCGGTTTGGGAGTTAACATCAAAATTACATTTCTCGGCCGAATCGCATTGAACTCACTGTGAAAAGGCATAAATGACTTTTTTTAACTAAGTTTGAGGATTGCGCTCAAACCAAATGTCCTAGAACCAAATTTCCAAATGTAACTAGATTGTGATACAATACACTATTGGGTGAAGTTTGGTTGACTTCTGCGCAGCGGTTTGGGAGTTAACATCAAAATTACATTTCTCGGCCGAATCGCGTAGATCTCACTGTGAAAAGGCTTAAATGACTTTTTTTTAACTGTTTGAGGATTGCGCTCAAACCAAATGTCCTAGAACCAAATTTCCAAATGTTAATACTAGATTGTGATACAATACACTATTGGGTGAAGTTTGATTTACTTCTACGCAGCGGTTTGGGAGTTAACATCAAAATTACATTTCTCGGCCGAACCGCGTAGATCTCACTGTGAAAAGGCTTAAATGACTTTTTTAAACAGTTTGAGGATTGCGCTCAAACCAAGTGTCCTAGAACCAAATTTCCAAATGTAACTACTAGATTGTGATACAATAAACAATTGGGTGAAATTTGGTTGACTTCTGCGCAGCGGTTTGGGAGTTAACATCAAAATTACATTTCTCGGCCGAATCGCGTTGATCTCACTGTGAAAAGGCTTAAATGACTTTTTTTAACTAAGTTTGAGGATTGCCCTCAAACCAAATGTCCTAGAACCAAATTTCCAAGTGTAACTACTAGATTGTGATACAATAAAATATTGGGTGAAGTTTGGTTGACTTCTGCGCTGCGGTTTAGGAGTTAACATCAAAATTACATTTCTCGGCCGAATCGCGTAGATCTCACTGTGAAAAGGCTGAAATGACTTTTTTAACTAAGTTTGAGGATTGCGCTCAAACCAAATGTCCTAGAACCAAATTTCCAAATGTAACTACTAGATTGTGATACAATACACTATTGGGTGAAGTTTGGTTGACTTCTGCGCTGCGGTTTGGGAGTTAACATCAAAATTACATTTCTCGGCCGAATCGCGTAGATCTCACTGTGAAAAGGCTTAAATGACTTTTTTTAACTAAGTTTGAGGATTGCGCTCAAACCAAATGTCCTAGAACCAAATTTCCAAATGTAACTACTAGATTGTGATACAATACACTATTGGGTGAAGTTTGGTTGACTTCTGCGCAGCGGTTTGGGAGTTAACATCAAAATTACATTTCTCGGCCGAATCGCATTGAACTCACTGTGAAAAGGCATAAATGACTTTTTTTAACTAAGTTTGAGGATTGCGCTCAAACCAAATGTCCTAGAACCAAATTTCCAAATGTAACTACTAGATTGTGATACAATACACTATTGGGTGAAGTTTGGTTGACTTCTGCGCAGCGGTTTGGGAGTTAACATCAAAATTACATTTCTCGGCCGAATCGCGTAGATCTCACTGTGAAAAGGCTTAAATGACTTTTTTTTAACTGTTTGAGGATTGCGCTCAAACCAAATGTCCTAGAACCAAATTTCCAAATGTTAATACTAGATTGTGATACAATACACTATTGGGTGAAGTTTGATTTACTTCTGCGCAGCGGTTTGGGAGTTAACATCAAATTACATTTCTCGGACGAACCGCGTAGATCTCACTGTGAAAAGGCTTAAATGACTTTTTTATACAGTTTGAGGATTGCGCTCAAACCAAGTGTCCTAGAACCAAATTTCCAAATGTAACTACTAGATTGTGATACAATAAACTATTGGGTGAAATTTGGTTGACTTCTGCGCAGCGGTTTGGGAGTTAACATCAAAATTACATTTCTCGGCCGAATCGCGTTGATCTCACTGTGAAAAGGCTTAAATGACTTTTTTTAACTAAGTTTGAGGATTGCCCTCAAACCAAATGTCCTAGAACCAAATTACCAAGTGTAACTACTAGATTGTGATACAATACACTATTGGGTGAAGTTTGGTTGACTTCTGCGCAGCGGTTTGGGAGTTAACATCAAAATTACATTTCTCGGCCGAATCGCGTAGATCTCACTGTGAAAAGGCTTAATTGATTTTTTTTAACTGTCTGAGGATTGCGCTCAAACCAAATGTCCTAGAACCAAATTTTCAAATGTTAATACTAGATTGTGATACAATACACTATTGGGTGAAGTTTGGTTGACTTCTGCGCAGCGGTTTGGGAGTTAACATCAAAATTACATTTCTCGGCCGAATCGCGTAGATCTCACTGTGAAAAGGCTTAAATGACTTTTTTTTTTAACTAAGTTTGAGGATTGCCCTCAAACCAAATGTCCTAGAACCAAATTTCCAATTGTAACTACTAGATTGTGATACAATACACTATTGGGTGAAGTTTGGTTGACTTCTGCGCTGCGGTTTGGGAGTTAACATCAAAATTACATTTCTCGGCCGAATCGCGTAGATCTCACTGTGAAAAGGCTTAAATGACTTTTTTTTAACTAAGTTTGAGGATTGCGATCAAACCAAATGTCCTAGAACCAAATTTCCAAATGTAACTACTAGATTGTGATACAATACACTATTGGGTGAAGTTTGGTTGACTTCTGCGCAGCGGTTTGGGAGTTAACATCAAAATTACATTTCTCGGCCGAATCGCATTGAACTCACTGTGAAAAGGCATAAATGACTTTTTTTAACTAAGTTTGAGGATTGCGCTCAAACCAAATGTCCTAGAACCAAATTTCCAAATGTAACTAGATTGTGATACAATACACTATTGGGTGAAGTTTGGTTGACTTCTGCGCAGCGGTTTGGGAGTTAACATCAAAATTACATTTCTCGGCCGAATCGCGTAGATCTCACTGTGAAAAGGCTTAAATGACTTTTTTTTAACTGTTTGAGGATTGCGCTCAAACCAAATGTCCTAGAACCAAATTTCCAAATGTTAATACTAGATTGTGATACAATACACTATTGGGTGAAGTTTGATTTACTTCTACGCAGCGGTTTGGGAGTTAACATCAAAATTACATTTCTCGGCCGAACCGCGTAGATCTCACTGTGAAAAGGCTTAAATGACTTTTTTAAACAGTTTGAGGATTGCGCTCAAACCAAGTGTCCTAGAACCAAATTTCCAAATGTAACTACTAGATTGTGATACAATAAACAATTGGGTGAAATTTGGTTGACTTCTGCGCAGCGGTTTGGGAGTTAACATCAAAATTACATTTCTCGGCCGAATCGCGTTGATCTCACTGTGAAAAGGCTTAAATGACTTTTTTTAACTAAGTTTGAGGATTGCCCTCAAACCAAATGTCCTAGAACCAAATTTCCAAGTGTAACTACTAGATTGTGATACAATAAAATATTGGGTGAAGTTTGGTTGACTTCTGCGCTGCGGTTTAGGAGTTAACATCAAAATTACATTTCTCGGCCGAATCGCGTAGATCTCACTGTGAAAAGGCTGAAATGACTTTTTTAACTAAGTTTGAGGATTGCGCTCAAACCAAATGTCCTAGAACCAAATTTCCAAATGTAACTACTAGATTGTGATACAATACACTATTGGGTGAAGTTTGGTTGACTTCTGCGCTGCGGTTTGGGAGTTAACATCAAAATTACATTTCTCGGCCGAATCGCGTAGATCTCACTGTGAAAAGGCTTAAATGACTTTTTTTAACTAAGTTTGAGGATTGCGCTCAAACCAAATGTCCTAGAACCAAATTTCCAAATGTAACTACTAGATTGTGATACAATACACTATTGGGTGAAGTTTGGTTGACTTCTGCGCAGCGGTTTGGGAGTTAACATCAAAATTACATTTCTCGGCCGAATCGCATTGAACTCACTGTGAAAAGGCATAAATGACTTTTTTTAACTAAGTTTGAGGATTGCGCTCAAACCAAATGTCCTAGAACCAAATTTCCAAATGTAACTACTAGATTGTGATACAATACACTATTGGGTGAAGTTTGGTTGACTTCTGCGCAGCGGTTTGGGAGTTAACATCAAAATTACATTTCTCGGCCGAATCGCGTAGATCTCACTGTGAAAAGGCTTAAATGACTTTTTTTTAACTGTTTGAGGATTGCGCTCAAACCAAATGTCCTAGAACCAAATTTCCAAATGTTAATACTAGATTGTGATACAATACACTATTGGGTGAAGTTTGATTTACTTCTGCGCAGCGGTTTGGGAGTTAACATCAAATTACATTTCTCGGACGAACCGCGTAGATCTCACTGTGAAAAGGCTTAAATGACTTTTTTATACAGTTTGAGGATTGCGCTCAAACCAAGTGTCCTAGAACCAAATTTCCAAATGTAACTACTAGATTGTGATACAATAAACTATTGGGTGAAATTTGGTTGACTTCTGCGCAGCGGTTTGGGAGTTAACATCAAAATTACATTTCTCGGCCGAATCGCGTTGATCTCACTGTGAAAAGGCTTAAATGACTTTTTTTAACTAAGTTTGAGGATTGCCCTCAAACCAAATGTCCTAGAACCAAATTACCAAGTGTAACTACTAGATTGTGATACAATAAAATATTGGGTGAAGTTTGGTTGACTTCTGCGCTGCGGTATGGGAGTTAACATCAAAATTACATTTCTCGGCCGAATCGCGTAGATCTCACTGTGAAAAGGCTGAAATGACTTTTTTAACTAAGTTTGAGGATTGCGCTCAAACCAAATGTCCTAGAACCAAATTTCCAAATATAACTACTAGATTGTGATACAATACACTATTGGGTGAAGTTTGGTTGACTTCTGCGCAGCGGTTTGGGAGTTAACATCAAAATTACATTTCTCGGCCGAATCGCATTGAACTCACTGTGAAAAGGCTTAAATGACTTTTTTTAACTAAGTTTGAGGATTGCGCTCAAACCAAATGTCCTAGAACCAAATTTCCAAATGTAACTACTAGATTGTGATACAATACACTAATGGGTGAAGTTTGGTTGACTTCTGCGCAGCGGTTTGGGAGTTAACATCAAAATTACATTTCTCGGCCGAATCGCGTAGATCTCACTGTGAAAAGGCTTAAATAATTTTTTTTAACTGTCTGAGGATTGCGCTCAAACCAAATGTCCTAGAACCACATTTCCAAATGTTAATACTAGATTGTGATACAATACACTATTGGGTGAAGTTTGGTTGACTTCTGCGCAGCGGTTTGGGAGTTAACATCAAAATTACATTTCTCGGCCGAATCGCGTAGATCTCACTGTGAAAAGGCTTAAATGACTTTTTTTTAACTGTTTGAGGATTGCGCTCAAACCAAATGTCCTAGAACCAAATTTCCAAATGTTAATACTAGATTGTGATACAATACACTATTGGGTGAAGTTTGATTTACTTCTACGCAGCGGTTTGGGAGTTAACATCAAAATTACATTTCTCGGCCGAACCGCGTAGATCTCACTGTGAAAAGGCTTAAATGACTTTTTTAAACAGTTTGAGGATTGCGCTCAAACCAAGTGTCCTAGAACCAAATTTCCAAATGTAACTACTAGATTGTGATACAATAAACAATTGGGTGAAATTTGGTTGACTTCTGCGCAGCGGTTTGGGAGTTAACATCAAAATTACATTTCTCGGCCGAATCGCGTTGATCTCACTGTGAAAAGGCTTAAATGACTTTTTTTAACTAAGTTTGAGGATTGCCCTAAAACCAAATGTCCTAGAACCAAATTTCCAAGTGTAACTACTAGATTGTGATACAATAAAATATTGGGTGAAGTTTGGTTGACTTCTGCGCTGCGGTTTAGGAGTTAACATCAAAATTACATTTCTCGGCCGAATCGCGTAGATCTCACTGTGAAAAGGCTGAAATGACTTTTTTAACTAAGTTTGAGGATTGCGCTCAAACCAAATGTCCTAGAACCAAATTTCCAAATGTAACTACTAGATTGTGATACAATACACTATTGGGTGAAGTTTGGTTGACTTCTGCGCTGCGGTTTGGGAGTTAACATCAAAATTACATTTCTCGGCCGAATCGCGTAGATCTCACTGTGAAAAGGCTTAAATGACTTTTTTTAACTAAGTTTGAGGATTGCGCTCAAACCAAATGTCCTAGAACCAAATTTCCAAATGTAACTACTAGATTGTGATACAATACACTATTGGGTGAAGTTTGGTTGACTTCTGCGCAGCGGTTTGGGAGTTAACATCAAAATTACATTTCTCGGCCGAATCGCATTGAACTCACTGTGAAAAGGCATAAAGGACTTTTTTTAACTAAGTTTGAGGATTGCGCTCAAACCAAATGTCCTAGAACCAAATTTCCAAATGTAACTACTAGATTGTGATACAATACACTATTGGGTGAAGTTTGGTTGACTTCTGCGCAGCGGTTTGGGAGTTAACATCAAAATTACATTTCTCGGCCGAATCGCGTAGATCTCACTGTGAAAAGGCTTAAATGACTTTTTTTTAACTGTTTGAGGATTGCGCTCAAACCAAATGTCCTAGAACCAAATTTCCAAATGTTAATACTAGATTGTGATACAATACACTATTGGGTGAAGTTTGATTTACTTCTGCGCAGCGGTTTGGGAGTTAACATCAAAATTACATTTCTCGGCCGAACCGCGTAGATCTCACTGTGAAAAGGCTTAAATGACTTTTTTAAACAGTTTGAGGATTGTGCTCAAACCAAGTGTCCTAGAACCAAATTTCCAAATGTAACTACTAGATTGTGATACAATAAACTATTGGGTGAAATTTGGTTGACTTCTGCGCAGCGGTTTGGGAGTTAACATCAAAATTACATTTCTCGGCCGAATCGCGTTGATCTCACTGTGAAAAGGCTTAAATGACTTTTTTTAACTAAGTTTGAGGATTGCCCTCAAACCAAATGTCCTAGAACCAAATTACCAAGTGTAACTACTAGATTGTGATACAATAAAATATTGGGTGAAGTTTGGTTGACTTCTGCGCTGCGGTATGGGAGTTAACATCAAAATTACATTTCTCGGCCGAATCGCGTAGATCTCACTGTGAAAAGGCTGAAATGACTTTTTTAACTAAGTTTGAGGATTGCGCTCAAACCAAATGTCCTAGAACCAAATTTCCAAATATAACTACTAGATTGTGATACAATACACTATTGGGTGAAGTTTGGTTGACTTCTGCGCAGCGGTTTGGGAGTTAACATCAAAATTACATTTCTCGGCCGAATCGCATTGAACTCACTGTGAAAAGGCTTAAATGACTTTTTTTAACTAAGTTTGAGGATTGCGCTCAAACCAAATGTCCTAGAACCAAATTTCCAAATGTAACTACTAGATTGTGATACAATACACTAATGGGTGAAGTTTGGTTGACTTCTGCGCAGCGGTTTGGGAGTTAACATCAAAATTACATTTCTCGGCCGAATCGCGTAGATCTCACTGTGAAAAGGCTTAAATAATTTTTTTTAACTGTCTGAGGATTGCGCTCAAACCAAATGTCCTAGAACCACATTTCCAAATGTTAATACTAGATTGTGATACAATACACTATTTGGTGAAGTTTGGTTGACTTCTGCGCAGCGGTTTGGGAGTTAACATCAAAATTACATTTCTCGGCCGTATCGCATTGAACTCACTGTGAAAAGGCTTAAATGACTTTTTTTAACTAAGTTTGAGGATTGCCCTCAAACCAAATGTCCTAGAACCAAATTTCCAAATGTAACTACTAGATTGTGATACAATACACTATTGGGTGAAGTTTGGTTGACTTCTGCGCAGCGGTTTGGGAGTTAACATCAAAATTACATTTCTCGGCCGAACCGCGTAGATCTCACTGTGAAAAGGCTTAAATGACTTTTTTAAACAGTTTGAGGATTGCGCTCAAACCAAGTGTCCTAGAACCAAATTTCCAAATGTAACTACTAGATTGTGATACAATAAACTATTGGGTGAAATTTGGTTGACTTCTGCGCAGCGGTTTGGGAGTTAACATCAAAATTACATTTCTCGGCCGAATCGCGTTGATCTCACTGTGAAAAGGCTTAAATGACTTTTTTTAACTAAGTTTGAGGATTGCCCTCAAACCAAATGTCCTAGAACCAAATTTCCAAGTGTAACTACTAGATCGTGATACAATAAAATATTGGGTGAAGTTTGGTTGACTTCTGCGCTGCGGTATGGGAGTTAACATCAAAATTACATTTCTCGGCCGAATCGCGTAGATCTCACTGTGAAAAGGCTGAAATGACTTTTTTAACTAAGTTTGAGGATTGCGCTCAAACCAAATGTCCTAGAACCAAATTTCCAAATGTAACTACTAGATTGTGATACAATACACTATTGGGTGAAGTTTGGTTGACTTCTGCGCAGCGGTTTGGGAGTTAACATCAAAATTACATTTCTCGGCCGAATCGCATTGAACTCACTGTGAAAAGGCTTAAATGACTTTTTTTAACTAAGTTTGAGGATTGCGCTCAAACCAAATGTCCTAGAACCAAATTTCCAAATGTAACTACTAGATTGTGATACAATACACTAATGGGTGAAGTTTGGTTGACTTCTGCGCAGCGGTTTGGGAGTTAACATCAAAATTACATTTCTCGGCCGAATCGCGTAGATCTCACTGTGAAAAGGCTTAAATGATTTTTTTTAACTGTCTGAGGATTGCGCTCAAACCAAATGTCCTAGAACCACATTTCCAAATGTTAATACTAGATTGTGATACAATACACTATTGGGTGAAGTTTGGTTGACTTCTGCGCAGCGGTTTGGGAGTTAACATCAAAATTACATTTCTCGGCCGAATCGCATTGAACTCACTGTGAAAAGGCTTAAATGACTTTTTTTAACTAAGTTTGAGGATTGCGCTCAAACCAAATGTCCTAGAACCAAATTTCCAAATGTAACTACTAGATTGTGATACAATACACTATTGGGTGAAGTTTGGTTGACTTCTGCGCAGCGGTTTGGGAGTTAACATCAAAATTACATTTCTCGGCCGAATCGCGTAGATCTCACTGTGAAAAGGCTTAAATGATTTTTTTTAACTGTCTGAGGATTGCGCTCAAACCAAATGTCCAAGAACCAAATTTCCAAATGTTAATACTAGATTGTGATACAATACACTATTGGGTGAAGTTTGGTTGACTTCTGCGCAGCGGTTTGGGAGTTAACATCAAAATTACATTTCTCGGCCGAATCGCGTAGATCTCACTGTGAAAAGGCTTAAATGACTTTTTTTTGTAACTAAGTTTGAGGATTGCCCTCAAACCAAATGTCCTAGAACCAAATTTCCAATTGTAACTACTAGATTGTGATACAATACACTATTGGGTGAAGTTTGGTTGACTTCTGCGCTGCGGTTTGGGAGTTAACATCAAAATTACATTTCTCGGCAGAATCGCGTAGATCTCACTGTGAAAAGGCTTAAATGACTTTTTTTAACTAAGTTTGAGGATTGCGCTCAAACCAAATGTCCTAGAACCAAATTTCCAAATGTAACTACTAGATTGTGATACAATACACTATTGGGTGAAGTTTGGTTGACTTCTGCGCAGCGGTTTGGGAGTTAACATCAAAATTACATTTCTCGGCCGAATCGCATTGAACTCACTGTGAAAAGGCATAAATGACTTTTTTTAACTAAGTTTGAGGATTGCGCTCAAACCAAATGTCCTAGAACCAAATTTCCAAATGTAACTACTAGATTGTGATACAATACACTATTGGGTGAAGTTTGGTTGACTTCTGCGCAGCGGTTTGGGAGTTAACATCAAAATTACATTTCTCGGCCGAATCGCATTGAACTCACTGTGAAAAGGCTTAAATGACTTTTTTTAACTAAGTTTGAGGATTGCGCTCAAACCAAATGTCCTAGAACCAAATTTCCAAATGTAACTACTAGATTGTGATACAATACACTATTGGGTGAAGTTTGGTTGACTTCTGCGCAGCGGTTTGGGAGTTAACATCAAAATTACATTTCTCGGCCGAATCGCGTAGATCTCACTGTGAAAAGGCTTAATTGATTTTTTTTAACTGTCTGAGGATTGCGCTCAAACCAAATGTCCTAGAACCAAATTTTCAAATGTTAATACTAGATTGTGATACAATACACTATTGGGTGAAGTTTGGTTGACTTCTGCGCAGCGGTTTGGGAGTTAACATCAAAATTACATTTCTCGGCCGAATCGCGTAGATCTCACTGTGAAAAGGCTTAAATGACTTTTTTTTTTAACTAAGTTTGAGGATTGCCCTCAAACCAAATGTCCTAGAACCAAATTTCCAATTGTAACTACTAGATTGTGATACAATACACTATTGGGTGAAGTTTGGTTGACTTCTGCGCAGCGGTTTGGGAGTTAACATCAAAATTACATTTCTCGGCCGAATCGCATTGAACTCACTGTGAAAAGGCATAAATGACTTTTTTTAACTAAGTTTGAGGATTGCGCTCAAACCAAATGTCCTAGAACCAAATTTCCAAATGTAACTAGATTGTGATACAATACACTATTGGGTGAAGTTTGGTTGACTTCTGCGCAGCGGTTTGGGAGTTAACATCAAAATTACATTTCTCGGCCGAATCGCGTAGATCTCACTGTGAAAAGGCTTAAATGACTTTTTTTTAACTGTTTGAGGATTGCGCTCAAACCAAATGTCCTAGAACCAAATTTCCAAATGTTAATACTAGATTGTGATACAATACACTATTGGGTGAAGTTTGATTTACTTCTACGCAGCGGTTTGGGAGTTAACATCAAAATTACATTTCTCGGCCGAACCGCGTAGATCTCACTGTGAAAAGGCTTAAATGACTTTTTTAAACAGTTTGAGGATTGCGCTCAAACCAAGTGTCCTAGAACCAAATTTCCAAATGTAACTACTAGATTGTGATACAATAAACAATTGGGTGAAATTTGGTTGACTTCTGCGCAGCGGTTTGGGAGTTAACATCAAAATTACATTTCTCGGCCGAATCGCGTTGATCTCACTGTGAAAAGGCTTAAATGACTTTTTTTAACTAAGTTTGAGGATTGCCCTCAAACCAAATGTCCTAGAACCAAATTTCCAAGTGTAACTACTAGATTGTGATACAATAAAATATTGGGTGAAGTTTGGTTGACTTCTGCGCTGCGGTTTAGGAGTTAACATCAAAATTACATTTCTCGGCCGAATCGCGTAGATCTCACTGTGAAAAGGCTGAAATGACTTTTTTAACTAAGTTTGAGGATTGCGCTCAAACCAAATGTCCTAGAACCAAATTTCCAAATGTAACTACTAGATTGTGATACAATACACTATTGGGTGAAGTTTGGTTGACTTCTGCGCTGCGGTTTGGGAGTTAACATCAAAATTACATTTCTCGGCCGAATCGCGTAGATCTCACTGTGAAAAGGCTTAAATGACTTTTTTTAACTAAGTTTGAGGATTGCGCTCAAACCAAATGTCCTAGAACCAAATTTCCAAATGTAACTACTAGATTGTGATACAATACACTATTGGGTGAAGTTTGGTTGACTTCTGCGCAGCGGTTTGGGAGTTAACATCAAAATTACATTTCTCGGCCGAATCGCATTGAACTCACTGTGAAAAGGCATAAATGACTTTTTTTAACTAAGTTTGAGGATTGCGCTCAAACCAAATGTCCTAGAACCAAATTTCCAAATGTAACTACTAGATTGTGATACAATACACTATTGGGTGAAGTTTGGTTGACTTCTGCGCAGCGGTTTGGGAGTTAACATCAAAATTACATTTCTCGGCCGAATCGCGTAGATCTCACTGTGAAAAGGCTTAAATGACTTTTTTTTAACTGTTTGAGGATTGCGCTCAAACCAAATGTCCTAGAACCAAATTTCCAAATGTTAATACTAGATTGTGATACAATACACTATTGGGTGAAGTTTGATTTACTTCTGCGCAGCGGTTTGGGAGTTAACATCAAATTACATTTCTCGGACGAACCGCGTAGATCTCACTGTGAAAAGGCTTAAATGACTTTTTTATACAGTTTGAGGATTGCGCTCAAACCAAGTGTCCTAGAACCAAATTTCCAAATGTAACTACTAGATTGTGATACAATAAACTATTGGGTGAAATTTGGTTGACTTCTGCGCAGCGGTTTGGGAGTTAACATCAAAATTACATTTCTCGGCCGAATCGCGTTGATCTCACTGTGAAAAGGCTTAAATGACTTTTTTTAACTAAGTTTGAGGATTGCCCTCAAACCAAATGTCCTAGAACCAAATTACCAAGTGTAACTACTAGATTGTGATACAATACACTATTGGGTGAAGTTTGGTTGACTTCTGCGCAGCGGTTTGGGAGTTAACATCAAAATTACATTTCTCGGCCGAATCGCGTAGATCTCACTGTGAAAAGGCTTAATTGATTTTTTTTAACTGTCTGAGGATTGCGCTCAAACCAAATGTCCTAGAACCAAATTTTCAAATGTTAATACTAGATTGTGATACAATACACTATTGGGTGAAGTTTGGTTGACTTCTGCGCAGCGGTTTGGGAGTTAACATCAAAATTACATTTCTCGGCCGAATCGCGTAGATCTCACTGTGAAAAGGCTTAAATGACTTTTTTTTTTAACTAAGTTTGAGGATTGCCCTCAAACCAAATGTCCTAGAACCAAATTTCCAATTGTAACTACTAGATTGTGATACAATACACTATTGGGTGAAGTTTGGTTGACTTCTGCGCTGCGGTTTGGGAGTTAACATCAAAATTACATTTCTCGGCCGAATCGCGTAGATCTCACTGTGAAAAGGCTTAAATGACTTTTTTTTAACTAAGTTTGAGGATTGCGATCAAACCAAATGTCCTAGAACCAAATTTCCAAATGTAACTACTAGATTGTGATACAATACACTATTGGGTGAAGTTTGGTTGACTTCTGCGCAGCGGTTTGGGAGTTAACATCAAAATTACATTTCTCGGCCGAATCGCATTGAACTCACTGTGAAAAGGCATAAATGACTTTTTTTAACTAAGTTTGAGGATTGCGCTCAAACCAAATGTCCTAGAACCAAATTTCCAAATGTAACTAGATTGTGATACAATACACTATTGGGTGAAGTTTGGTTGACTTCTGCGCAGCGGTTTGGGAGTTAACATCAAAATTACATTTCTCGGCCGAATCGCGTAGATCTCACTGTGAAAAGGCTTAAATGACTTTTTTTTAACTGTTTGAGGATTGCGCTCAAACCAAATGTCCTAGAACCAAATTTCCAAATGTTAATACTAGATTGTGATACAATACACTATTGGGTGAAGTTTGATTTACTTCTACGCAGCGGTTTGGGAGTTAACATCAAAATTACATTTCTCGGCCGAACCGCGTAGATCTCACTGTGAAAAGGCTTAAATGACTTTTTTAAACAGTTTGAGGATTGCGCTCAAACCAAGTGTCCTAGAACCAAATTTCCAAATGTAACTACTAGATTGTGATACAATAAACAATTGGGTGAAATTTGGTTGACTTCTGCGCAGCGGTTTGGGAGTTAACATCAAAATTACATTTCTCGGCCGAATCGCGTTGATCTCACTGTGAAAAGGCTTAAATGACTTTTTTTAACTAAGTTTGAGGATTGCCCTCAAACCAAATGTCCTAGAACCAAATTTCCAAGTGTAACTACTAGATTGTGATACAATAAAATATTGGGTGAAGTTTGGTTGACTTCTGCGCTGCGGTTTAGGAGTTAACATCAAAATTACATTTCTCGGCCGAATCGCGTAGATCTCACTGTGAAAAGGCTGAAATGACTTTTTTAACTAAGTTTGAGGATTGCGCTCAAACCAAATGTCCTAGAACCAAATTTCCAAATGTAACTACTAGATTGTGATACAATACACTATTGGGTGAAGTTTGGTTGACTTCTGCGCTGCGGTTTGGGAGTTAACATCAAAATTACATTTCTCGGCCGAATCGCGTAGATCTCACTGTGAAAAGGCTTAAATGACTTTTTTTAACTAAGTTTGAGGATTGCGCTCAAACCAAATGTCCTAGAACCAAATTTCCAAATGTAACTACTAGATTGTGATACAATACACTATTGGGTGAAGTTTGGTTGACTTCTGCGCAGCGGTTTGGGAGTTAACATCAAAATTACATTTCTCGGCCGAATCGCATTGAACTCACTGTGAAAAGGCATAAATGACTTTTTTTAACTAAGTTTGAGGATTGCGCTCAAACCAAATGTCCTAGAACCAAATTTCCAAATGTAACTACTAGATTGTGATACAATACACTATTGGGTGAAGTTTGGTTGACTTCTGCGCAGCGGTTTGGGAGTTAACATCAAAATTACATTTCTCGGCCGAATCGCGTAGATCTCACTGTGAAAAGGCTTAAATGACTTTTTTTTAACTGTTTGAGGATTGCGCTCAAACCAAATGTCCTAGAACCAAATTTCCAAATGTTAATACTAGATTGTGATACAATACACTATTGGGTGAAGTTTGATTTACTTCTGCGCAGCGGTTTGGGAGTTAACATCAAATTACATTTCTCGGACGAACCGCGTAGATCTCACTGTGAAAAGGCTTAAATGACTTTTTTATACAGTTTGAGGATTGCGCTCAAACCAAGTGTCCTAGAACCAAATTTCCAAATGTAACTACTAGATTGTGATACAATAAACTATTGGGTGAAATTTGGTTGACTTCTGCGCAGCGGTTTGGGAGTTAACATCAAAATTACATTTCTCGGCCGAATCGCGTTGATCTCACTGTGAAAAGGCTTAAATGACTTTTTTTAACTAAGTTTGAGGATTGCCCTCAAACCAAATGTCCTAGAACCAAATTACCAAGTGTAACTACTAGATTGTGATACAATAAAATATTGGGTGAAGTTTGGTTGACTTCTGCGCTGCGGTATGGGAGTTAACATCAAAATTACATTTCTCGGCCGAATCGCGTAGATCTCACTGTGAAAAGGCTGAAATGACTTTTTTAACTAAGTTTGAGGATTGCGCTCAAACCAAATGTCCTAGAACCAAATTTCCAAATATAACTACTAGATTGTGATACAATACACTATTGGGTGAAGTTTGGTTGACTTCTGCGCAGCGGTTTGGGAGTTAACATCAAAATTACATTTCTCGGCCGAATCGCATTGAACTCACTGTGAAAAGGCTTAAATGACTTTTTTTAACTAAGTTTGAGGATTGCGCTCAAACCAAATGTCCTAGAACCAAATTTCCAAATGTAACTACTAGATTGTGATACAATACACTAATGGGTGAAGTTTGGTTGACTTCTGCGCAGCGGTTTGGGAGTTAACATCAAAATTACATTTCTCGGCCGAATCGCGTAGATCTCACTGTGAAAAGGCTTAAATAATTTTTTTTAACTGTCTGAGGATTGCGCTCAAACCAAATGTCCTAGAACCACATTTCCAAATGTTAATACTAGATTGTGATACAATACACTATTGGGTGAAGTTTGGTTGACTTCTGCGCAGCGGTTTGGGAGTTAACATCAAAATTACATTTCTCGGCCGAATCGCATTGAACTCACTGTGAAAAGGCTTAAATGACTTTTTTTAACTAAGTTTGAGGATTGCGCTCAAACCAAATGTCCTACAACCAAATTTCCAAATGTAACTACTAGATTGTGATACAATACACTATTGGGTGAAGTTTGGTTGACTTCTGCGCAGCGGTTTGGGAGTTAACATCAAAATTACATTTCTCGGCCGAATCGCGTAGATCTCACTGTGAAAAGGCTTAAATGATTTTTTTTAACTGTCTGAGGATTGCGCTCAAACCAAATGTCCTAGAACCAAATTTCCAAATGTTAATACTAGATTGTGATACAATACACTATTGGGTGAAGTTTGGTTGACTTCTGCGCAGCGGTTTGGGAGTTAACATCAAAATTACATTTCTCGGCCGAATCGCGTAGATCTCACTGTGAAAAGGCTTAAATGACTTTTTTTTTAACTAAGTTTGAGGATTGCCCTCAAACCAAATGTCCTAGAACCAAATTTCCAATTGTAACTACTAGATTGTGATACAATACACTATTGGGTGAAGTTTGGTTGACTTCTGCGCTGCGGTTTGGGAGTTAACATCAAAATTACATTTCTCGGCCGAATCGCGTAGATCTCACTGTGAAAAGGCTTAAATGACTTTTTTTAACTAAGTTTGAGGATTGCGCTCAAACCAAGTTTCCTAGAACCAAATTTCCAAATGTAACTACTAGATTGTGATACAATACACTATTGGGTGAAGTTTGGTTGACTTCTGCGCAGCGGTTTGGGAGTTAACATCAAAATTACATTTCTCGGCCGAATCGCGTAGATCTCACTGTGAAAAGGCTTAAATGACTTTTTTTTAACTGTTTGAGGATTGCGCTCAAACCAAATGTCCTAGAACCAAATTTCCAAATGTTAATACTAGATTGTGATACAATACACTATTGGGTGAAGTTTGATTTACTTCTGCGCAGCGGTTTGGGAGTTAACATCAAAATTACATTTCTCGGCCGAACCGCGTAGATCTCACTGTGAAAAGGCTTAAATGACTTTTTTAAACAGTTTGAGGATTGCGCTCAAACCAAGTGTCCTAGAACCAAATTTCCAAATGTAACTACTAGATTGTGATACAATAAACTATTGGGTGAAATTTGGTTGACTTCTGCGCAGCGGTTTGGGAGTTAACATCAAAATTACATTTCTCGGCCGAATCGCGTTGATCTCACTGTGAAAAGGCTTAAATGACTTTTTTTAACTAAGTTTGAGGATTGCCCTCAAACCAAATGTCCTAGAACCAAATTTCCAAATGTAACTACTAGATTGTGATACAATATACTATTGGGTGAAGTTTGGTTGACTTCTGCGCAGCGGTTTGGGAGTTAACATCAAAATTACATTTCTCGGCCGAATCGCATTGAACTCACTGTGAAAAGGCTTAAATGACTTTTTTTAACTAAGTTTGAGGATTGCGCTCAAACCAAATGTCCTAGAACCAAATTTCCAAATGTAACTACTAGATTGTGATACAATACACTAATGGGTGAAGTTTGGTTGACTTCTGCGCAGCGGTTTGGGAGTTAACATCAAAATTACATTTCTCGGCCGAATCGCGTAGATCTCACTGTGAAAAGGCTTAAATGATTTTTTTTAACTGTCTGAGGATTGCGCTCAAACCAAATGTCCTAGAACCACATTTCCAAATGTTAATACTAGATTGTGATACAATACACTATTGGGTGAAGTTTGGTTGACTTCTGCGCAGCGGTTTGGGAGTTAACATCAAAATTACATTTCTCGGCCGAATCGCGTAGATCTCACTGTGAAAAGGCTTAAATGACTTTTTTTTAACTGTTTGAGGATTGCGCTCAAACCAAATGTCCTAGAACCAAATTTCCAAATGTTAATACTAGATTGTGATACAATACACTATTGGGTGAAGTTTGATTTACTTCTACGCAGCGGTTTGGGAGTTAACATCAAAATTACATTTCTCGGCCGAACCGCGTAGATCTCACTGTGAAAAGGCTTAAATGACTTTTTTAAACAGTTTGAGGATTGCGCTCAAACCAAGTGTCCTAGAACCAAATTTCCAAATGTAACTACTAGATTGTGATACAATAAACAATTGGGTGAAATTTGGTTGACTTCTGCGCAGCGGTTTGGGAGTTAACATCAAAATTACATTTCTCGGCCGAATCGCGTTGATCTCACTGTGAAAAGGCTTAAATGACTTTTTTTAACTAAGTTTGAGGATTGCCCTCAAACCAAATGTCCTAGAACCAAATTTCCAAGTGTAACTACTAGATTGTGATACAATAAAATATTGGGTGAAGTTTGGTTGACTTCTGCGCTGCGGTTTAGGAGTTAACATCAAAATTACATTTCTCGGCCGAATCGCGTAGATCTCACTGTGAAAAGGCTGAAATGACTTTTTTAACTAAGTTTGAGGATTGCGCTCAAACCAAATGTCCTAGAACCAAATTTCCAAATGTAACTACTAGATTGTGATACAATACACTATTGGGTGAAGTTTGGTTGACTTCTGCGCTGCGGTTTGGGAGTTAACATCAAAATTACATTTCTCGGCCGAATCGCGTAGATCTCACTGTGAAAAGGCTTAAATGACTTTTTTTAACTAAGTTTGAGGATTGCGCTCAAACCAAATGTCCTAGAACCAAATTTCCAAATGTAACTACTAGATTGTGATACAATACACTATTAGGTGAAGTTTGGTTGACTTCTGCGCAGCGGTTTGGGAGTTAACATCAAAATTACATTTCTCGGCCGAATCGCATTGAACTCACTGTGAAAAGGCATAAATGACTTTTTTTAACTAAGTTTGAGGATTGCGCTCAAACCAAATGTCCTAGAACCAAATTTCCAAATGTAACTACTAGATTGTGATACAATACACTATTGGGTGAAGTTTGGTTGACTTCTGCGCAGCGGTTTGGGAGTTAACATCAAAATTACATTTCTCGGCCGAATCGCGTAGATCTCACTGTGAAAAGGCTTAAATGACTTTTTTAACTAAGTTTGAGGATTGCGCTCAAACCAAATGTCCTAGAACCAAATTTCCAAATATAACTACTAGATTGTGATACAATACACTATTGGGTGAAGTTTGGTTGACTTCTGCGCAGCGGTTTGGGAGTTAACATCAAAATTACATTTCTCGGCCGAACCGCGTAGATCTCACTGTGAAAAGGCTTAAATGACTTTTTTAAACAGTTTGAGGATTGCGCTCAAACCAAGTGTCCTAGAACCAAATTTCCAAATGTAACTACTAGATTGTGATACAATAAACTATTGGGTGAAATTTGGTTGACTTCTGCGCAGCGGTTTGGGAGTTAACATCAAAATTACATTTCTCGGCCGAATCGCGTTGATCTCACTGTGAAAAGGCTTAAATGACTTTTTTTAACTAAGTTTGAGGATTGCCCTCAAACCAAATGTCCTAGAACCAAATTACCAAGTGTAACTACTAGATTGTGATACAATAAAATATTGGGTGAAGTTTGGTTGACTTCTGCGCTGCGGTATGGGAGTTAACATCAAAATTACATTTCTCGGCCGAATCGCGTAGATCTCACTGTGAAAAGGCTGAAATGACTTTTTTAACTAAGTTTGAGGATTGCGCTCAAACCAAATGTCCTAGAACCAAATTTCCAAATATAACTACTAGATTGTGATACAATACACTATTGGGTGAAGTTTGGTTGACTTCTGCGCAGCGGTTTGGGAGTTAACATCAAAATTACATTTCTCGGCCGAATCGCATTGAACTCACTGTGAAAAGGCTTAAATGACTTTTTTTAACTAAGTTTGAGGATTGCGCTCAAACCAAATGTCCTAGAACCAAATTTCCAAATGTAACTACTAGATTGTGATACAATACACTAATGGGTGAAGTTTGGTTAACTTGTGCGCAGCGGTTTGGGAGTTAACATCAAAATTACATTTCTCGGCCGAATCGCGTAGATCTCACTGTGAAAAGGCTTAAATAATTTTTTTTAACTGTCTGAGGATTGCGCTCAAACCAAATGTCCTAGAACCACATTTCCAAATGTTAATACTAGATTGTGATACAATACACTATTGGGTGAAGTTTGGTTGACTTCTGCGCAGCGGTTTGGGAGTTAACATCAAAATTACATTTCTCGGCCGAATCGCATTGAACTCACTGTGAAAAGGCTTAAATGACTTTTTTTAACTAAGTTTGAGGATTGCGCTCAAACCAAATGTCCTAGAACCAAATTTCCAAATGTAACTACTAGATTGTGATACAATACACTATTGGGTGAAGTTTGGTTGACTTCTGCGCAGCGGTTTGGGAGTTAACATCAAAATTACATTTCTCGGCCAAATCGCGTAGATCTCACTGTGAAAAGGCTTAAATGATTTTTTTTAACTGTCTGAGGATTGCGCTCAAACCAAATGTCCTAGAACCAAATTTCCAAATGTTAATACTAGATTGTGATACAATACACTATTGGGTGAAGTTTGGTTGACTTCTGCGCAGCGGTTTGGGAGTTAACATCAAAATTACATTTCTCGGCCGAATCGCGTAGATCTCACTGTGAAAAGGCTTAAATGACTTTTTTTTTTAACTAAGTTTGAGGATTGCCCTCAAACCAAATGTCCTAGAACCAAATTTCCAATTGTAACTACTAGATTGTGATACAATACACTATTGGGTGAAGTTTGGTTGACTTCTGCGCTGCGGTTTGGGAGTTAACATCAAAATTACATTTCTCGGCCGAATCGCGTAGATCTCACTGTGAAAAGGCTTAAATGACTTTTTTTAACTAAGTTTGAGGATTGCGCTCAAACCAAGTTTCCTAGAACCAAATTTCCAAATGTAACTACTAGATTGTGATACAATACACTATTGGGTGAAGTTTGGTTGACTTCTGCGCAGCGGTTTGGGAGTTAACATCAAAATTACATTTCTCGGCCGAATCGCGTAGATCTCACTGTGAAAAGGCTTAAATGACTTTTTTTTAACTGTTTGAGGATTGCGCTCAAACCAAATGTCCTAGAACCAAATTTCCAAATGTTAATACTAGATTGTGATACAATACACTATTGGGTGAAGTTTGATTTACTTCTGCGCAGCGGTTTGGGAGTTAACATTAAAATTACATTTCTCGGCCGAACCGCGTAGATCTCACTGTGAAAAGGCTTAAATGACTTTTTTAAACAGTTTGAGGATTGCGCTCAAACCAAGTGTCCTAGAACCAAATTTCCAAATGTAACTACTAGATTGTGATACAATAAACTATTGGGTGAAATTTGGTTGACTTCTGCGCAGCGGTTTGGGAGTTAACATCAAAATTACATTTCTCGGCCGAATCGCGTTGATCTCACTGTGAAAAGGCTTAAATGACTTTTTTTAACTAAGTTTGAGGATTGCCCTCAAACCAAATGTCCTAGAACCAAATTTCCAAGTGTAACTACTAGATTGTGATAAAATAAAATATTGGGAGAAGTTTGGTTGACTTCTGCGCTGCGGTATGGGAGTTAACATCTAAATTACATTTCTCGGCCGAATCGCGTAGATCTCACTGTGAAAAGGCTGAAATGACTTTTTTAACTAAGTTTGAGGATTGCGCTCAAACCAAATGTCCTAGAACCAAATTTCCAAATGTAACTACTAGATTGTGATACAATATACTATTGGGTGAAGTTTGGTTGACTTCTGCGCAGCGGTTTGGGAGTTAACATCAAAATTACATTTCTCGGCCGAATCGCATTGAACTCACTGTGAAAAGGCTTAAATGACTTTTTTTAACTAAGTTTGAGGATTGCGCTCAAACCAAATGTCCTAGAACCAAATTTCCAAATGTAACTACTAGATTGTGATACAATACACTAATGGGTGAAGTTTGGTTGACTTCTGCGCAGCGGTTTGGGAGTTAACATCAAAATTACATTTCTCGGCCGAATCGCGTAGATCTCACTGTGAAAAGGCTTAAATGATTTTTTTTAACTGTCTGAGGATTGCGCTCAAACCAAATGTCCTAGAACCACATTTCCAAATGTTAATACTAGATTGTGATACAATACACTATTGGGTGAAGTTTGGTTGACTTCTGCGCAGCGGTTTGGGAGTTAACATCAAAATTACATTTCTCGGCCGAATCGCATTGAACTCACTGTGAAAAGGCTTAAATGACTTTTTTTAACTAAGTTTGAGGATTGCGCTCAAACCAAATGTCCTAGAACCAAATTTCCAAATGTAACTACTAGATTGTGATACAATACACTATTGGGTGAAGTTTGGTTGACTTCTGCGCAGCGGTTTGGGAGTTAACATCAAAATTACATTTCTCGGCCGAATCGCGTAGATCTCACTGTGAAAAGGCTTAAATGATTTTTTTTAACTGTCTGAGGATTGCGCTCAAACCAAATGTCCTAGAACCAAATTTCCAAATGTTAATACTAGATTGTGATACAATACACTATTGGGTGAAGTTTGGTTGACTTCTGCGCAGCGGTTTGGGAGTTAACATCAAAATTACATTTCTCGGCCGAATCGCGTAGATCTCACTGTGAAAAGGCTTAAATGACTTTTTTTTTTAACTAAGTTTGAGGATTGCCCTCAAACCAAATGTCCTAGAACCAAATTTCCAATTGTAACTACTAGATTGTGATACAATACACTATTGGGTGAAGTTTGGTTGACTTCTGCGCTGCGGTTTGGGAGTTAACATCAAAATTACATTTCTCGGCCGAATCGCGTAGATCTCACTGTGAAAAGGCTTAAATGACTTTTTTTAACTAAGTTTGAGGATTGCGCTCAAACCAAGTTTCCTAGAACCAAATTTCCAAATGTAACTACTAGATTGTGATACAATACACTATTGGGTGAAGTTTGGTTGACTTCTGCGCAGCGGTTTGGGAGTTAACATCAAAATTACATTTCTCGGCCGAATCGCGTAGATCTCACTGTGAAAAGGCTTAAATGACTTTTTTTTAACTGTTTGAGGATTGCGCTCAAACCAAATGTCCTAGAACCAAATTTCCAAATGTTAATACTAGATTGTGATACAATACACTATTGGGTGAAGTTTGATTTACTTCTGCGCAGCGGTTTGGGAGTTAACATCAAAATTACATTTCTCGGCCGAACCGCGTAGATCTCACTGTGAAAAGGCTTAAATGACTTTTTTAAACAGTTTGAGGATTGCGCTCAAACCAAGTGTCCTAGAACCAAATTTCCAAATGTAACTACTAGATTGTGATACAATAAACTATTGGGTGAAATTTGGTTGACTTCTGCGCAGCGGTTTGGGAGTTAACATCAAAATTACATTTCTCGGCCGAATCGCGTTGATCTCACTGTGAAAAGGCTTAAATGACTTTTTTTAACTAAGTTTGAGGATTGCCCTCAAACCAAATGTCCTAGAACCAAATTTCCAAGTGTAACTACTAGATTGTGATAAAATAAAATATTGGGAGAAGTTTGGTTGACTTCTGCGCTGCGGTATGGGAGTTAACATCTAAATTACATTTCTCGGCCGAATCGCGTAGATCTCACTGTGAAAAGGCTGAAATGACTTTTTTAACTAAGTTTGAGGATTGCGCTCAAACCAAATGTCCTAGAACCAAATTTCCAAATGTAACTACTAGATTGTGATACAATATACTATTGGGTGAAGTTTGGTTGACTTCTGCGCAGCGGTTTGGGAGTTAACATCAAAATTACATTTCTCGGCCGAATCGCATTGAACTCACTGTGAAAAGGCTTAAATGACTTTTTTTAACTAAGTTTGAGGATTGCGCTCAAACCAAATGTCCTAGAACCAAATTTCCAAATGTAACTACTAGATTGTGATACAATACACTAATGGGTGAAGTTTGGTTGACTTCTGCGCAGCGGTTTGGGAGTTAACATCAAAATTACATTTCTCGGCCGAATCGCGTAGATCTCACTGTGAAAAGGCTTAAATGATTTTTTTTAACTGTCTGAGGATTGCGCTCAAACCAAATGTCCTAGAACCACATTTCCAAATGTTAATACTAGATTGTGATACAATACACTATTGGGTGAAGTTTGGTTGACTTCTGCGCAGCGGTTTGGGAGTTAACATCAAAATTACATTTCTCGGCCGAATCGCATTGAACTCACTGTGAAAAGGCTTAAATGACTTTTTTTAACTAAGTTTGAGGATTGCGCTCAAACCAAATGTCCTAGAACCAAATTTCCAAATGTAACTACTAGATAGTGATACAATACACTATTGGGTGAAGTTTGGTTGACTTCTGCGCAGCGGTTTGGGAGTTAACATCAAAATTACATTTCTCGGCCGAATCGCGTAGATCTCACTGTGAAAAGGCTTAAATGACTTTTTTTAACTAAGTTTGAGGATTGCGCTCAAACCAAGTTTCCTAGAACCAAATTTCCAAATGTAACTACTAGATTGTGATACAATACACTATTGGGTGAAGTTTGGTTGACTTCTGCGCAGCGGTTTGGGAGTTAACATCAAAATTACATTTCTCGGCCGAATCGCGTAGATCTCACTGTGAAAAGGCTTAAATGACTTTTTTTTAACTGTTTGAGGATTGCGCTCAAACCAAATGTCCTAGAACCAAATTTCCAAATGTTAATACTAGATTGTGATACAATACACTATTGGGTGAAGTTTGATTTACTTCTGCGCAGCGGTTTGGGAGTTAACATCAAAATTACATTTCTCGGCCGAACCGCGTAGATCTCACTGTGAAAAGGCTTAAATGACTTTTTTAAACAGTTTGAGGATTGCGCTCAAACCAAGTGTCCTAGAACCAAATTTCCAAATGTAACTACTAGATTGTGATACAATAAACTATTGGGTGAAATTTGGTTGACTTCTGCGCAGCGGTTTGGGAGTTAACATCAAAATTACATTTCTCGGCCGAATCGCGTTGATCTCACTGTGAAAAGGCTTAAATGACTTTTTTTAACTAAGTTTGAGGATTGCCCTCAAACCAAATGTCCTAGAACCAAATTTCCAAGTGTAACTACTAGATTGTGATAAAATAAAATATTGGGAGAAGTTTGGTTGACTTCTGCGCTGCGGTATGGGAGTTAACATCTAAATTACATTTCTCGGCCGAATCGCGTAGATCTCACTGTGAAAAGGCTGAAATGACTTTTTTAACTAAGTTTGAGGATTGCGCTCAAACCAAATGTCCTAGAACCAAATTTCCAAATGTAACTACTAGATTGTGATACAATATACTATTGGGTGAAGTTTGGTTGACTTCTGCGCAGCGGTTTGGGAGTTAACATCAAAATTACATTTCTCGGCCGAATCGCATTGAACTCACTGTGAAAAGGCTTAAATGACTTTTTTTAACTAAGTTTGAGGATTGCACTCAAACCAAATGTCCTAGAACCAAATTTCCAAATGTAACTACTAGATTGTGATACAATACACTAATGGGTGAAGTTTGGTTGACTTCTGCGCAGCGGTTTGGGAGTTAACATCAAAATTACATTTCTCGGCCGAATCGCGTAGATCTCACTGTGAAAAGGCTTAAATGATTTTTTTTAACTGTCTGAGGATTGCGCTCAAACCAAATGTCCTAGAACCACATTTCCAAATGTTAATACTAGATTGTGATACAATACACTATTGGGTGAAGTTTGGTTGACTTCTGCGCAGCGGTTTGGGAGTTAACATCAAAATTACATTTCTCGGCCGAATCGCATTGAACTCACTGTGAAAAGGCTTAAATGACTTTTTTTAACTAAGTTTGAGGATTGCGCTCAAACCAAATGTCCTAGAACCAAATTTCCAAATGTAACTACTAGATTGTGATACAATACACTATTGGGTGAAGTTTGGTTGACTTCTGCGCAGCGGTTTGGGAGTTAACATCAAAATTACATTTCTCGGCCGAATCGCGTAGATCTCACTGTGAAAAGGCTTAAATGATTTTTTTTAACTGTCTGAGGATTGCGCTCAAACCAAATGTCCTAGAACCAAATTTCCAAATGTTAATACTAGATTGTGATACAATACACTATTGGGTGAAGTTTGGTTGACTTCTGCGCAGCGGTTTGGGAGTTAACATCAAAATTACATTTCTCGGCCGAATCGCGTAGATCTCACTGTGAAAAGGCTTAAATGACTTTTTTTTTTAACTAAGTTTGAGGATTGCCCTCAAACCAAATGTCCTAGAACCAAATTTCCAATTGTAACTACTAGATTGTGATACAATACACTATTGGGTGAAGTTTGGTTGACTTCTGCGCTGCGGTTTGGGAGTTAACATCAAAATTACATTTCTCGGCCGAATCGCGTAGATCTCACTGTGAAAAGGCTTAAATGACTTTTTTTAACTAAGTTTGAGGATTGCGCTCAAACCAAGTTTCCTAGAACCAAATTTCCAAATGTAACTACTAGATTGTGATACAATACACTATTGGGTGAAGTTTGGTTGACTTCTGCGCAGCGGTTTGGGAGTTAACATCAAAATTACATTTCTCGGCCGAATCGCGTAGATCTCACTGTGAAAAGGCTTAAATGACTTTTTTTTAACTGTTTGAGGATTGCGCTCAAACCAAATGTCCTAGAACCAAATTTCCAAATGTTAATACTAGATTGTGATACAATACACTATTGGGTGAAGTTTGATTTACTTCTGCGCAGCGGTTTGGGAGTTAACATCAAAATTACATTTCTCGGCCGAACCGCGTAGATCTCACTGTGAAAAGGCTTAAATGACTTTTTTAAACAGTTTGAGGATTGCGCTCAAACCAAGTGTCCTAGAACCAAATTTCCAAATGTAACTACTAGATTGTGATACAATAAACTATTGGGTGAAATTTGGTTGACTTCTGCGCAGCGGTTTGGGAGTTAACATCAAAATTACATTTCTCGGCCGAATCGCGTTGATCTCACTGTGAAAAGGCTTAAATGACTTTTTTTAACTAAGTTTGAGGATTGCCCTCAAACCAAATGTCCTAGAACCAAATTTCCAAGTGTAACTACTAGATTGTGATAAAATAAAATATTGGGAGAAGTTTGGTTGACTTCTGCGCTGCGGTATGGGAGTTAACATCTAAATTACATTTCTCGGCCGAATCGCGTAGATCTCACTGTGAAAAGGCTGAAATGACTTTTTTAACTAAGTTTGAGGATTGCGCTCAAACCAAATGTCCTAGAACCAAATTTCCAAATGTAACTACTAGATTGTGATACAATATACTATTGGGTGAAGTTTGGTTGACTTCTGCGCAGCGGTTTGGGAGTTAACATCAAAATTACATTTCTCGGCCGAATCGCATTGAACTCACTGTGAAAAGGCTTAAATGACTTTTTTTAACTAAGTTTGAGGATTGCGCTCAAACCAAATGTCCTAGAACCAAATTTCCAAATGTAACTACTAGATTGTGATACAATACACTAATGGGTGAAGTTTGGTTGACTTCTGCGCAGCGGTTTGGGAGTTAACATCAAAATTACATTTCTCGGCCGAATCGCGTAGATCTCACTGTGAAAAGGCTTAAATGATTTTTTTTAACTGTCTGAGGATTGCGCTCAAACCAAATGTCCTAGAACCACATTTCCAAATGTTAATACTAGATTGTGATACAATACACTATTGGGTGAAGTTTGGTTGACTTCTGCGCAGCGGTTTGGGAGTTAACATCAAAATTACATTTCTCGGCCGAATCGCATTGAACTCACTGTGAAAAGGCTTAAATGACTTTTTTTAACTAAGTTTGAGGATTGCGCTCAAACCAAATGTCCTAGAACCAAATTTCCAAATGTAACTACTAGATTGTGATACAATACACTATTGGGTGAAGTTTGGTTGACTTCTGCGCAGCGGTTTGGGAGTTAACATCAAAATTACATTTCTCGGCCGAATCGCGTAGATCTCACTGTGAAAAGGCTTAAATGATTTTTTTTAACTGTCTGAGGATTGCGCTCAAACCAAATGTCCTAGAACCAAATTTCCAAATGTTAATACTAGATTGTGATACAATACACTATTGGGTGAAGTTTGGTTGACTTCTGCGCAGCGGTTTGGGAGTTAACATCAAAATTACATTTCTCGGCCGAATCGCGTAGATCTCACTGTGAAAAGGCTGAAATGACTTTTTTTTTTTAACTAAGTTTGAGGATTGCCCTCAAACCAAATGTCCTAGAACCAAATTTCCAATTGTAACTACTAGATTGTGATACAATACACTATTGGGTGAAGTTTGGTTGACTTCTGCGCTGCGGTTTGGGAGTTAACATCAAAATTACATTTTTCGGCCGAATCGCGTAGATCTCACTGTGAAAAGGCTTAAATGACTTTTTTTAACTAAGTTTGAGGATTGCGCTCAAACCAAATGTCCTAGAACCAAATTTCCAAATGTAACTACTAGATTGTGATACAATACACTATTGGGTGAAGTTTGGTTGACTTCTGCGCAGCGGTTTGGGAGTTAACATCAAAATTACATTTCTCGGCCGAATCGCATTGAACTCACTGTGAAAAGGCTTAAATGACTTTTTTTAACTAAGTTTGAGGATTGCGCTCAAACCAAATGTCCTAGAACCAAATTTCCAAATGTAACTACTAGATTGTGATACAATACACTATTGGGTGAAGTTTGGTTGACTTCTGCGCAGCGGTTTGGGAGTTAACATCAAAATTACATTTCTCGGCCGAATCGCGTAGATCTCACTGTGAAAAGGCTTAAATGATTTTTTTTAACTGTCTGAGGATTGCGCTCAAACCAAATGTCCTAGAACCAAATTTCCAAATGTTAATACTAGATTGTGATACAATACACTATTGGGTGAAGTTTGGTTGACTTCTGCGCAGCGGTTTGGGAGTTAACATCAAAATTACATTTCTCGGCCGAATCGCGTTGATCTCACTGTGAAAAGGCTTAAATGACTTTTTTTAACTAAGTTTGAGGATTGCCCTCAAACCAAATGTCCTAGAACCAAATTTCCAAGTGTAACTACTAGATTGTGATAAAATAAAATATTGGGAGAAGTTTGGTTGACTTCTGCGCTGCGGTATGGGAGTTAACATCTAAATTACATTTCTCGGCCGAATCGCGTAGATCTCACTGTGAAAAGGCTGAAATGACTTTTTTAACTAAGTTTGAGGATTGCGCTCAAACCAAATGTCCTAGAACCAAATTTCCAAATGTAACTACTAGATTGTGATACAATACACTATTGGGTGAAGTTTGGTTGACTTCTGCGCAGCGGTTTGGGAGTTAACATCAAAATTACATTTCTCGGCCGAATCGCGTAGATCTCACTGTGAAAAGGCTTAAATGATTTTTTTTAACTGTCTGAGGATTGCGCTCAAACCAAATGTCCTAGAACCACATTTCCAAATGTTAATACTAGATTGTGATACAATACACTATTGGGTGAAGTTTGGTTGACTTCTGCGCAGCGGTTTGGGAGTTAACATCAAAATTACATTTCTCGGCCGAATCGCATTGCACTCACTGTGAAAAGGCTTAAATGACTTTTTTTAACTAAGTTTGAGGATTGCGCTCAAACCAAATGTCCTAGAACCAAATTTCCAAATGTTAATACTAGATTGTGATACAATACACTATTGGGTGAAGTTTGATTTACTTCTGCGCAGCGGTTTGGGAGTTAACATCAAAATTACATTTCTCGGCCGAACCGCGTAGATCTCACTGTGAAAAGGCTTAAATGACTTTTTTAAACAGTTTGAGGATTGCGCTCAAACCAAGTGTCCTAGAACCAAATTTCCAAATGTAACTACTAGATTGTGATACAATAAACTATTGGGTGAAATTTGGTTGACTTCTGCGCAGCGGTTTGGGAGTTAACATCAAAATTACATTTCTCGGCCGAATCGCGTTGATCTCACTGTGAAAAGGCTTAAATGACTTTTTTTAACTAAGTTTGAGGATTGCCCTCAAACCAAATGTCCTAGAACCAAATTTCCAAGTGTAACTACTAGATTGTGATAAAATAAAATATTGGGAGAAGTTTGGTTGACTTCTGCGCTGCGGTATGGGAGTTAACATCTAAATTACATTTCTCGGCCGAATCGCGTAGATCTCACTGTGAAAAGGCTGAAATGACTTTTTTAACTAAGTTTGAGGATTGCGCTCAAACCAAATGTCCTAGAACCAAATTTCCAAATGTAACTACTAGATTGTGATACAATATACTATTGGGTGAAGTTTGGTTGACTTCTGCGCAGCGGTTTGGGAGTTAACATCAAAATTACATTTCTCGGCCGAATCGCATTGAACTCACTGTGAAAAGGCTTAAATGACTTTTTTTAACTAAGTTTGAGGATTGCGCTCAAACCAAATGTCCTAGAACCAAATTTCCAAATGTAACTACTAGATTGTGATACAATACACTAATGGGTGAAGTTTGGTTGACTTCTGCGCAGCGGTTTGGGAGTTAACATCAAAATTACATTTCTCGGCCGAATCGCGTAGATCTCACTGTGAAAAGGCTTAAATGATTTTTTTTAACTGTCTGAGGATTGCGCTCAAACCAAATGTCCTAGAACCACATTTCCAAATGTTAATACTAGATTGTGATACAATACACTATTGGGTGAAGTTTGGTTGACTTCTGCGCAGCGGTTTGGGAGTTAACATCAAAATTACATTTCTCGGCCGAATCGCATTGAACTCACTGTGAAAAGGCTTAAATGACTTTTTTTAACTAAGTTTGAGGATTGCGCTCAAACCAAATGTCCTAGAACCAAATTTCCAAATGTAACTACTAGATTGTGATACAATACACTATTGGGTGAAGTTTGGTTGACTTCTGCGCAGCGGTTTGGGAGTTAACATCAAAATTACATTTCTCGGCCGAATCGCGTAGATCTCACTGTGAAAAGGCTTAAATGATTTTTTTTAACTGTCTGAGGATTGCGCTCAAACCAAATGTCCTAGAACCAAATTTCCAAATGTTAATACTAGATTGTGATACAATACACTATTGGGTGAAGTTTGGTTGACTTCTGCGCAGCGGTTTGGGAGTTAACATCAAAATTACATTTCTCGGCCGAATCGCGTAGATCTCACTGTGAAAAGGCTGAAATGACTTTTTTTTTTTAACTAAGTTTGAGGATTGCCCTCAAACCAAATGTCCTAGAACCAAATTTCCAATTGTAACTACTAGATTGTGATACAATACACTATTGGGTGAAGTTTGGTTGACTTCTGCGCTGCGGTTTGGGAGTTAACATCAAAATTACATTTTTCGGCCGAATCGCGTAGATCTCACTGTGAAAAGGCTTAAATGACTTTTTTTAACTAAGTTTGAGGATTGCGCTCAAACCAAATGTCCTAGAACCAAATTTCCAAATGTAACTACTAGATTGTGATACAATACACTATTGGGTGAAGTTTGGTTGACTTCTGCGCAGCGGTTTGGGAGTTAACATCAAAATTACATTTCTCGGCCGAATCGCATTGAACTCACTGTGAAAAGGCTTAAATGACTTTTTTTAACTAAGTTTGAGGATTGCGCTCAAACCAAATGTCCTAGAACCAAATTTCCAAATGTAACTACTAGATTGTGATACAATACACTATTGGGTGAAGTTTGGTTGACTTCTGCGCAGCGGTTTGGGAGTTAACATCAAAATTACATTTCTCGGCCGAATCGCGTAGATCTCACTGTGAAAAGGCTTAAATGATTTTTTTTAACTGTCTGAGGATTGCGCTCAAACCAAATGTCCTAGAACCAAATTTCCAAATGTTAATACTAGATTGTGATACAATACACTATTGGGTGAAGTTTGGTTGACTTCTGCGCAGCGGTTTGGGAGTTAACATCAAAATTACATTTCTCGGCCGAATCGCGTTGATCTCACTGTGAAAAGGCTTAAATGACTTTTTTTAACTAAGTTTGAGGATTGCCCTCAAACCAAATGTCCTAGAACCAAATTTCCAAGTGTAACTACTAGATTGTGATAAAATAAAATATTGGGAGAAGTTTGGTTGACTTCTGCGCTGCGGTATGGGAGTTAACATCTAAATTACATTTCTCGGCCGAATCGCGTAGATCTCACTGTGAAAAGGCTGAAATGACTTTTTTAACTAAGTTTGAGGATTGCGCTCAAACCAAATGTCCTAGAACCAAATTTCCAAATGTAACTACTAGATTGTGATACAATACACTATTGGGTGAAGTTTGGTTGACTTCTGCGCAGCGGTTTGGGAGTTAACATCAAAATTACATTTCTCGGCCGAATCGCGTAGATCTCACTGTGAAAAGGCTTAAATGATTTTTTTTAACTGTCTGAGGATTGCGCTCAAACCAAATGTCCTAGAACCACATTTCCAAATGTTAATACTAGATTGTGATACAATACACTATTGGGTGAAGTTTGGTTGACTTCTGCGCAGCGGTTTGGGAGTTAACATCAAAATTACATTTCTCGGCCGAATCGCATTGCACTCACTGTGAAAAGGCTTAAATGACTTTTTTTAACTAAGTTTGAGGATTGCGCTCAAACCAAATGTCCTAGAACCAAATTTCCAAATGTAACTACTAGATTGTGATACAATACACTATTGGGTGAAGTTTGGTTGACTTCTGCGCAGCGGTTTGGGAGTTAACATCAAAATTACATTTCTCGGCCGAATCGCGTAGATCTCACTGTGAAAAGGCTTAAATGATTTTTTTTAACTGTCTGAGGATTGCGCTCAAACCAAATGTCCTAGAACCAAATTTCCAAATGTTAATACTAGATTGTGATACAATACACTATTGGGTGAAGTTTGGTTGACTTCTGCGCAGCGGTTTGGGAGTTAACATCAAAATTACATTTCTCGGCCGAATCGCGTAGATCTCACTGTGAAAAGGCTTAAATGACTTTTTTTTTTTAACTAAGTTTGAGGATTGCCCTCAAACCAAATGTCCTAGAACCAAATTTCCAATTGTAACTACTAGATTGTGATACAATACACTATTGGGTGAAGTTTGGTTGACTTCTGCGCTGCGGTTTGGGAGTTAACATCAAAATTACATTTCTCGGCCGAATCGCGTAGATCTCACTGTGAAAAGGCTTAAATGACTTTTTTTAACTAAGTTTGAGGATTGCGCTCAAACCAAATGTCCTAGAACCAAATTTCCAAATGTAACTACTAGATTGTGATACAATACACTATTGGGTGAAGTTTGGTTGACTTCTGCGCAGCGGTTTGGGAGTTAACATCAAAATTACATTTCTCGGCCGAATCGCATTGAACTCACTGTGAAAAGGCATTAATGACTTTTTTTAACTAAGTTTGAGGATTGCGCTCAAACCAAATGTCCTAGAACCAAATTTCCAAATGTAACTACTAGATTGTGATACAATACACTATTGGGTGAAGTTTGGTTGACTTCTGCGCAGCGGTTTGGGAGTTAACATCAAAATTACATTTCTCGGCCGAATCGCATTGAACTCACTGTGAAAAGGCTTAAATGACTTTTTTTTAACTAAGTTTGAGGATTGCGCTCAAACCAAATGTCCTAGAACCAAATTTCCAAATGTAACTACTAGATTGTGATACAATACACTATTGGTTGAAGTTTGGTTGACTTCTGCGCAGCGGTTTGGGAGTTAACATCAAAATTACATTTCTCGGCCGAATCGCATTGAACTCACTGTGAAAAGGCATAAATGACTTTTTTTAACTAAGTTTGAGGATTGCGCTCAAACCAAATGTCCTAGAACCAAATTTCCAAATGTAACTAGATTGTGATACAATACACTATTGGGTGAAGTTTGGTTGACTTCTGCGCAGCGGTTTGGGAGTTAACATCAAAATTACATTTCTCGGCCGAATCGCGTAGATCTCACTGTGAAAAGGCTTAAATGACTTTTTTTTAACTGTTTGAGGATTGCGCTCAAACCAAATATCCTAGAACCAAATTTCCAAATGTTAATACTAGATTGTGATACAATACACTATTGGGTGAAGTTTGATTTACTTCTACGCAGCGGTTTGGGAGTTAACATCAAAATTACATTTCTCGGCCGAACCGCGTAGATCTCACTGTGAAAAGGCTTAAATGACTTTTTTAAACAGTTTGAGGATTGCGCTCAAACCAAGTGTCCTAGAACCAAATTTCCAAATGTAACTACTAGATTGTGATACAATAAACTATTGGGTGAAATTTGGTTGACTTCTGCGCAGCGGTTTGGGAGTTAACATCAAAATTACATTTCTCGGCCGAATCGCGTTGATCTCACTGTGAAAAGGCTTAAATGACTTTTTTTAACTAAGTTTGAGGATTGCCCTCAAACCAAATGTCCTAGAACCAAATTTCCAAGTGTAACTACTAGATTGTGATACAATAAAATATTGGGTGAAGTTTGGTTAACTTCTGCGCTGCGGTATGGGAGTTAACATCAAAATTACATTTCTCGGCCGAATCGCGTAGATCTCACTGTGAAAAGGCTGAAATGACTTTTTTAACTAAGTTTGAGGATTGCGCTCAAACCAAATGTCCTAGAACCAAATTTCCAAATGTAACTACTAGATTGTGATACAATACACTATTGGGTGAAGTTTGGTTGACTTCTGCGCAGCGGTTTGGGAGTTAACATCAAAATTACATTTCTCGGCCGAATCGCATTGAACTCACTGTGAAAAGGCTTAAATGACTTTTTTTAACTAAGTTTGAGGATTGCGCTCAAACCAAATGTCCTAGAACCAAATTTCCAAATATTAATACTAGATTGTGTTAAAATACACTATTGGGTAAAGTTTGATTGACTTCTGCTTAGCGGTTTGGGAGTTAACATCAAAATTACATTTCTCGGCCGAATCACGTAGATCTAACTGTGAAAAGGCTTAAATGACTTTTTTTAACTAAGTTTGAGGATTGCGCTCAAACCAAATGTCCTAGAACCAAATTTCCAAATGTAACTACTAGATTGTGATACAATACACTATTGGGTGAAGTTTGGTTGACTTCTGCGCAGTGGTTTGGGAGTTAACATCAAAATTACATTTCTCGGCCGAATCGCGTAGATCTCACTGTGAAAAGGCTTAAATGACTTTTTTTTTAACTGTTTGAGGATTGCGCTCAAACCAAATGTCCTAGAACCACATTTCCAAATGTTAATACTAGATTGTGATACAATACACTATTGGGTGAAGTTTGATTTACTTCTGCGCAGCGGTTTGGGAGTTAACATCAAAATTACATTTCTCGGCCGAATCGCGTAGATCTCACTGTGAAAAGGCTTAAATGACTTTTTTTAACTAAGTTTGAGGATTGCCCTCAAACCAAATGTCCTAGAACCAAATTTCCAAGTGTAACTACTAGATTGTGATACAATAAAATATTGGGTGAAGTTTGGTTGACTTCTGCGCTGCGGTTTGGGAGTTAACATCAAAATTACATTTCTCGGCCGAATCGCGTAGATCTCACTGTGAAAAGGCTGAAATGACTTTTTTAACTAAGTTTGAGGATTGCGCTCAAACCAAATGTCCTAGAACCAAATTTCCAAATGTAACTACTAGATTGTGATACAATACACTATTGGGTGAAGTTTGGTTGACTTCTGCGCTGCGGTTTGGGAGTTAACATCAAAATTACATTTCTCGGCCGAATCGCGTAGATCTCACTGTGAAAAGGCTTAAATGACTTTTTTTAACTAAGTTTGAGGATTGCGCTCAAACCAAATGTCCTAGAACCAAATTTCCAAATGTAACTACTAGATTGTGATACAATACACTATTGGGTGAAGTTTGGTTGACTTCTGCGCAGCGGTTTGGGAGTTAACATCAAAATTACATTTCTCGGCCGAATCGCATTGAACTCACTGTGAAAAGGCATAAATGACTTTTTTTAACTAAGTTTGAGGATTGCGCTCAAATCAAATGTCCTAGAAACAAATTTCCAAATGTAACTACTAGATTGTGATACAATACACTATTGGGTGAAGTTTGGTTGACTTCTGCATAGCGGTTTGGGAGTTAACATCAAAATTACATTTCTCGGCCGAATCGCGTAAATCTCACTGTGAAAAGGCTTAAATGACTTTTTTTTAACTGTTTGAGGATTGCGCTCAAACCAAATGTCCTAGAACCAAATTTCCAAATGTTAATACTAGATTGTGATACAATACACTATTGGGTGAAGTTTGATTTACTTCTGCGCAGCGGTTTGGGAGTTAACATCAAAATTACATTTCTCGGCCGAATCGCATTGAACTCACTGTGAAAAGGCATTAATGACTTTTTTAAACAGTTTGAGGATTGCGCTCAAACCAAATGTCCTAGAACCAAATTTCCAAATGTAACTACTAGATTGTGATACAATACACTATTGGGTGAAGTTTGGTTGACTTCTGCGCAGCGGTTTGGGAGTTAACATCAAAATTACATTTCTCGGCCGAATCGCATTGAACTCACTGTGAAAAGGCTTAAATGACTTTTTTTAACTAAGTTTGAGGATTGCGCTCAAACCAAATGTCCTAGAACCAAATTTCCAAATGTAACTACTAGATTGTGATACAATACACTAATGGGTGAAGTTTGGTTGACTTCTGCGCAGCGGTTTGGGAGTTAACATCAAAATTACATTTCTCGGCCGAATCGCGTAGATCTCACTGTGAAAAGGCTTAAATGATTTTTTTTAACTGTCTGAGGATTGCGCTCAAACCAAATGTCCTAGAACCAAATTTCCAAATTTTAATACTAGATTGTGACACAATACACTATTGGGTGAAGTTTGGTTGACTTCTGCGCAGCGGTTTGGGAGTTAACATCAAAATTACATTTCTCGGCCGAATCGCGTAGATCTCACTGTGAAAAGGCTTAAATGACTTTTTTTTTTAACTAAGTTTGAGGATTGCCCTCAAACCAAATGTCCTAGAACCAAATTTCCAATTGTAACTACTAGATTGTGATACAATACACTATTGGGTGAAGTTTGGTTGACTTCTGCGCTGCGGTTTGGGAGTTAACATCAAAATTACATTTCTCGGCCGAATCGCGTAGATCTCACTGTGAAAAGGCTTAAATGACTTTTTTTAACTAAGTTTGAGGATTGCGCTCAAACCAAGTGTCCTAGAACCAAATTTCCAAATGTAACTACTAGATTGTGATACAATACACTATTGGGTGAAGTTTGGTTGACTTCTGCGCAGCGGTTTGGGAGTTAACATCAAAATTAAATTTCTCGGCCGAATCGCATTGAACTCACTGTGAAAAGGCTTAAATGACTTTTTTTAACTAAGTTTGAGGATTGCGCTCAAACCAAATGTCCTAGAACCAAATTTCCAAATGTAACTACTAGATTGTGATACAATACACTAATGGGTGAAGTTTGGTTGACTTCTGCGCAGCGGTTTGGGAGTTAACATCAAAATTACATTTCTCGGCCGAATCGCGTAGATCTCACTGTGAAAAGGCTTAAATGATTTTTTTTAACTGTCTGAGGATTGCGCTCAAACCAAATGTCCTAGAACCACATTTCCAAATGTTAATACTAGATTGTGATACAATACACTATTGGGTGAAGTTTGGTTGACTTCTGCGCAGCGGTTTGGGAGTTAACATCAAAATTACATTTCTCGGCCGAATCGCATTGAACTCACTGTGAAAAGGCTTAAATGACTTTTTTTTAACTAAGTTTGAGGATTGCGCTCAAACCAAATGTCCTAGAACCAAATTTCCAAATGTAACTACTAGATTGTGATACAATACACTATTGGGTGAAGTTTGGTTGACTTCTGCGCAGCGGTTTGGGAGTTAACATCAAAATTACATTTCTCGGCCGAATCGCGTAGATCTCACTGTGAAAAGGCTTAAATGATTTTTTTTAACTGTCTGAGGATTGCGCTCAAACCAAATGTCCTAGAACCAAATTTCCAAATGTTAATACTAGATTGTGACACAATACACTATTGGGTGAAGTTTGGTTGACTTCTGCGCAGCGGTTTGGGAGTTAACATCAAAATTACATTTCTCGGCCGAATCGCGTAGATCTCACTGTGAAAAGGCTTAAATGACTTTTTTTTTTAACTAAGTTTGAGGATTGCCCTCAAACCAAATGTCCTAGAACCAAATTTCCAATTGTAACTACTAGATTGTGATACAATACACTATTGGGTGAAGTTTGGTTGACTTCTGCGCTGCGGTTTGGGAGTTAACATCAAAATTACATTTCTCGGCCGAATCGCGTAGATCTCACTGTGAAAAGGCTTAAATGACTTTTTTTAACTAAGTTTGAGGATTGCGCTCAAACCAAGTGTCCTAGAACCAAATTTCCAAATGTAACTACTAGATTGTGATACAATACACTATTGGGTGAAGTTTGGTTGACTTCTGCGCAGCGGTTTGGGAGTTAACATCAAAATTACATTTCTCGGCCGAATCGCGTAGATCTCACTGTGAAAAGGCTTAAATGACTTTTTTTTAACTGTTTGAGGATTGCGCTCAAACCAAATGTCCTAGAACCAAATTTCCAAATGTTAATACTAGATTGTGATACAATACACTATTGGGTGAAGTTTGATTTACTTCTGCGCAGCGGTTTGGGAGTTAACATCAAAATTACATTTCTCGGCCGAACCGCGTAGATCTCACTGTGAAAAGGCTTAAATGACTTTTTTAAACAGTTTGAGGATTGCGCTCAAACCAAGTGTCCTTGAACCAAATTTCCAAATGTAACTACTAGATTGTGATACAATAAACTATTGGGTGAAATTTGGTTGACTTCTGCGCAGCGGTTTGGGAGTTAACATCAAAATTACATTTCTCGGCCGAATCGCGTTGATCTCACTGTGAAAAGGCTTAAATGACTTTTTTTAACTAAGTTTGAGGATTGCCCTCAAACCAAATGTCCTAGAACCAAATTTCCAAGTGTAACTACTAGATTGTGATACAATAAAATATTGGGTGAAGTTTGGTTGACTTCTGCGCTGCGGTATGGGATTTAACATCAAAATTACATTTCTCGGCCGAATCGCGTAGATCTCACTGTGAAAAGGCTGAAATGACTTTTTTAACTAAGTTTGAGGATTGCGCTCAAACCAAATGTCCTAGAACCAAATTTCCAAATGTAACTACTAGATTGTGATACAATACACTATTGGGTGAAGTTTGGTTGACTTCTGCGCAGCGGTTTGGGAGTTAACATCAAAATTACATTTCTCGGCCGAATCGCATTGAACTCACTGTGAAAAGGCTTAAATGACTTTTTTTTAACTAAGTTTGAGGATTGCGCTCAAACCAAATGTCCTAGAACCAAATTTCCAAATGTAACTACTAGATTGTGATACAATACACTAATGGGTGAAGTTTGGTTGACTTCTGCGCAGCGGTTTGGGAGTTAACATCAAAATTACATTTCTCCGCCGAATCGCGTTGATCTCACTGTGAAAAGGCTTAAATGACTTTTTTTAACTAAGTTTGAGGATTGCCCTCAAACCAAATGTCCTAGAACCAAATTTCCAAGTGTAACTACTAGGTTATGATACAATAAAATATTGGGTGAAGTTTGGTTGACTTCTGCGCTGCGGTATGGGAGTTAACATCAAAATTACATTTATCGGCCGAATCGCGTAGATCTCACTGTGAAAAGGATGAAATGACTTTTTTAACTAAGTTTGAGGATTGCGCTCAAACCAAATGTCCTAGAACCAAATTTCCAAATGTAACTACTAGATTGTGATACAATACACTATTGGGTGAAGTTTGGTTGACTTCTGCGCAGCGGTTTGGGAGTTAACATCAAAATTACATTTCTCGGCCGAATCGCATTGAACTCACTGTGAAAAGGCTTAAATGACTTTTTTTAACTAAGTTTGAGGATTGCGCTCAAACCAAATGTCCTAGAACCAAATTTCCAAATGTAACTACTAGATTGTGATACAATACACTAATGGGTGAAGTTTGGTTGACTTCTGCGCAGCGGTTTGGGAGTTAACATCAAAATTACATTTCTCGGCCGAATCGCGTAGATCTCACTGTGAAAAGGCTTAAATGATTTTTTTTAACTCTCTGAGGATTGCGCTCAAACCAAATGTCCTAGAACCACATTTCCAAATGTTAATACTAGATTGTGATACAATACACTATTGGGTGAAGTTTGGTTGACTTCTGCGCAGCGGTTTGTGAGTTAACATCAAAATTACATTTCTCGGCCGAATCGCACTGAACTCACTGTGAAAAGGCTTAAATGACTTTTTTTAACTAAGTTTGAGGATTGCGCTCAAACCAAATGTCCTAGAACCAAATTTCCAAATGTAACTACTAGATTGTGATACAATACACTATTGGGTGAAGTTTGGTTGACTTCTGCGCAGCGGTTTGGGAGTTAACATCAAAATTACATTTCTCGGCCGAATCGCGTAGATCTCACTGTGAAAAGGCTTAAATGATTTTTTTTAACTGTCTGAGGATTGCGCTCAAACCAAATGTCCTAGAACCAAATTTCCAAATGTTAATACTAGATTGTGATACAATACACTATTGGGTGAAGTTTGGTTGACTTCTGCGCAGCGGTTTGGGAGTTAACATCAAAATTACATTTCTCGGCCGAATCGCGTAGATCTCACTGTGAAAAGGCTTAAATGACTTTTTTTTTTAACTAAGTTTGAGGATTGCCCTCAAACCAAATGTCCTAGAACCAAATTTCCAATTGTAACTACTAGATTGTGATACAATACACTATTGGGTGAAGTTTGGTTGACTTCTGCGCTGCGGTTTGGGAGTTAACATCAAAATTACATTTCTCGGCCGAATCGCGTAGATCTCACTGTGAAAAGGCTTAAATGACTTTTTTTAACTAAGTTTGAGGATTGCGCTCAAACCAAATGTCCTAGAACCAAATTTCCAAATGTAACTACTAGATTGTGATACAATACACTATTGGGTGAAGTTTGGTTGACTTCTGCGCAGCGGTTTGGGAGTTAACATCAAAATTACATTTCTCGGCCGAATCGCATTGAACTCACTGTGAAAAGGCATAAATGACTTTTTTTAACTAAGTTTGAGGATTGCGCTCAAACCAAATGTCCTAGAACCAAATTTCCAAATGTAACTACTAGATTGTGATACAATACACTATTGGGTGAAGTTTGGTTGACTTCTGCGCAGCGGTTTGGGAGTTAACATCAAAATTACATTTCTCGGCCGAATCGCGTAGATCTCACTGTGAAAAGGCTTAAATGACTTTTTTTTAACTGTTTGAAGATTGCGCTCAAACCAAATGTCTTAGAACCAAATTTCCAAATGTTAATACTAGATTGTGATACAATACACTATTGGGTGAAGTTTGATTTACTTCTGCGCAGCGGTTTGGGAGTTAACATCAAAATTACATTTCTCGGCCGAATCGCGTAGATCTCACTGTGAAAAGGCTTAAATGATTTTTTTTTAACTGTCTGAGGATTGCGCTCAAACCAAATGTCCTAGAACCAAATTTCCAATTGTAACTACTAGATTGTGATACAATACACTATTGGGTGAAGTTTGGTTGACTTCTGCGCTGCGGTTTGGGAGTTAACATCAAAATTACATTTCTCGGCCGAATCGCGTAGATCTCACTGTGAAAAGGCTTAAATGACTTTTTTTAACTAAGTTTGAGGATTGCGCTCAAACCAAATGTCCTAGAACCAAATTTCCAAATGTAACTACTAGATTGTGATACAATACACTATTGGGTGAAGTTTGGTTGACTTCTGCGCAGCGGTTTGGGAGTTAACATCAAAATTACATTTCTCGGCCGAATCGCATTGAACTTACTGTGAAAAGGCATAAATGACTTTTTTTAACTAAGTTTGAGGATTGCGCTCAAACCAAATGTCCTAGAACCAAATTTCCAAATGTAACTACTAGATTGTGATACAATACACTATTGGGTGAAGTTTGGTTGACTTCTGCGCAGCGGTTTGGGAGTTAACATCAAAATTACATTTCTCGGCCGAATCGCGTTGATCTCACTGTGAAAAGGCTTAAATGACTTTTTTTAACTAAGTTTGAGGATTGCCCTCAAACCAAATGTCCTAGAACCAAATTTCCAAATGTAACTACTAGATTGTGATACAATACACTATTGGGTGAAGTTTGGTTGACTTCTGCGCAGCGGTTTGGGAGTTAACATCAAAATTACATTTCTCGGCCGAATCGCGTAGATCTCACTGTGAAAAGGCTTAAATGACTTTTTTTTAACTGTTTGAAGATTGCGCTCAAACCAAATGTCTTAGAACCAAATTTCCAAATGTTAATACTAGATTGTGATACAATACACTATTGGGTGAAGTTTGATTTACTTCTGCGCAGCGGTTTGGGAGTTAACATCAAAATTACATTTCTCGGCCGAATCGCGTAGATCTCACTGTGAAAAGGCTTAAATGATTTTTTTTTAACTGTCTGAGGATTGCGCTCAAACCAAATGTCCTAGAACCAAATTTCCAATTGTAACTACTAGATTGTGATACAATACACTATTGGGTGAAGTTTGGTTGACTTCTGCGCTGCGGTTTGGGAGTTAACATCAAAATTACATTTCTCGGCCGAATCGCGTAGATCTCACTGTGAAAAGGCTTAAATGACTTTTTTTAACTAAGTTTGAGGATTGCGCTCAAACCAAATGTCCTAGAACCAAATTTCCAAATGTAACTACTAGATTGTGATACAATACACTATTGGGTGAAGTTTGGTTGACTTCTGCGCAGCGGTTTGGGAGTTAACATCAAAATTACATTTCTCGGCCGAATCGCATTGAACTTACTGTGAAAAGGCATAAATGACTTTTTTTAACTAAGTTTGAGGATTGCGCTCAAACCAAATGTCCTAGAACCAAATTTCCAAATGTAACTACTAGATTGTGATACAATACACTATTGGGTGAAGTTTGGTTGACTTCTGCGCAGCGGTTTGGGAGTTAACATCAAAATTACATTTCTCGGCCGAATCGCGTAGATCTCACTGTGAAAAGGCTTAAATGACTTTTTTTTAACTGTTTGAGGATTGCGCTCAAATCAAATGTCTTAGAACCAAATTTCCAAATGTTAATACTAGATTGTGATACAATACACTATTGGGTGAAGTTTGATTTACTTCTGCGCAGCGGTTTGGGAGTTAACATCAAAATTACATTTCTCGGCCGAACCACGTAGATCTCACTGTGAAAAGGCTTAAATGACTTTTTTAAACAGTTTGAGGATTGCGCTCAAACCAAGTGTCCTAGAACCAAATTTCCAAATGTAACTACTAGATTGTGATACAATAAACTATTGGGTGAAATTTGGTTGACTTCTGCGCAGCGGTTTGGGAGTTAACATCAAAATTACATTTCTCGGCCGAATCGCGTTGATCTCACTGTGAAAAGGCTTAAATGACTTTTTTTAACTAAGTTTGAGGATTGCCCTCAAACCAAATGTCCTAGAACCAAATTTCCAAGTGTAACTACTAGATTGTGATACAATAAAATATTGTATGAAGTTTGGTTGACTTCTGCGCTGCGGTATGGGAGTTAACATCAAAATTACATTTCTCGGCCGAATCGCATAGATCTCACTGTGAAAAGGCTGAAATGACTTTTTTAACTAAGTTTGAGGATTGCGCTCAAACCAAATGTCCTAGAACCAAATTTCCAAATGTAACTACTAGATTGTGATACAATACACTATTGGGTGAAGTTTGGTTGACTTCTGCGCAGCGGTTTGGGAGTTAACATCAAAATTACATTTCTCGGCCGAATCGCATTGAACTCACTGCGAAAAGGCTTAAATGACTTTTTTTTAACTAAGTTTGAGGATTGCAACGCAAGGCAAGGCAAGGCAAATTTATTTATATAGCACAATTAAACACAAGGCAATTCAAAGTGCTTTACATCACATGAAAACCATAAAAATCACATTAAAATCAACACAACGTAAAAACCAAGACAAAAGATCGCATTTAATCACAGAATAAAAATAAATAAACAAAAATAAAACAAAAATAGAAATAAAGCAAAAACTACTACTACTAATAATCATTGAAATCAGCAATGGAGATAAGCACAAGAGGAATAGAAGGCAGGTAGATTGAAATACAGTGATACCTCGGCTCACGAACGCTTAAGCTCACGAACTTTTCGCCTCAAGAACATTAAATTCGCGAGCATATAGTCTCTGTTGGCGAACTAGTTTTCGGCGGACGAACCAAGCCACGCGGTCGGACAGCGCCACGAGAAGCTGACGCACGCTCACGGCGTCCCAGTTCGTCCCCTCCCTTTCGTTGAGTGCGGACGTGGTTTGTGTTTGATAGACATTTTGGACCATATTGAGTGTACTTTTGCTATTATGGGACCGAAAAAGAGTTACATACAGTCCTTATGGAAGGTGACTCGTGTTACCAATTCGCCCTCGACTGGTAATTGGCGGTGCTTTCAGCTTCCCACCGTCGTGAGAAGTGGACCGGCGAGTCACGTTGGCTCGTTGTCGTCGGTTGTCTTCGGTGCGCCCGATGGCGGCTTGCATACAAACACCCAGAGGTGTCGGATGGCTTTTTGTGGGCACTTTTATTAACAACCAAAAGCATGCGGGGGGCACAGCAGTGGAGTCTACGCTAACTGCGCACTTTGCCGGTAACACTCTCCTTCCAAACAGTAACTCCCTCCCTCCTCCTCCCACTCCTCCCACTCCCATACCATCGCAAAGGTAAATAAAACAACTTTATTATACAGTACAGTTTATTTCTTTAATTATAATACAATAGCACACTTATTATACATAAAATAAGGTATATTTTTGTGTAGTTTTAAGGCTTATTTAGTAGAAAATTATGTTTTATGGGGACCTGGGAACGGATTATTCTCATTTTAATGGTTTCTTATGGGAAATAAATGTTCGGAAGACGAACTTTTCGCCTCACGCACACTTTCTGGGAACCAATTATGTTCGTGAGCTGAGGTATCACTGTATATAGACAGTTATGGATATGCAGTGCTAAACAAAAGCGTTTTTAGCCCTGATTTAAAGGAGCTAACAGTTTGAGCATACTTCAGACGTTCGAGTAACTTGTTCCAGAGGTGAGGAGCATAATAACTAAATGCTGCCTCACCCTGCTTGGTTCTTGTTCTTGGAACATGCAGAAGACCCGTTCCAGACGACCTTAGGGGTCTAGATGTCTCATAGGAATCTAACAAGTCAAGCATGTATTTTGGTCCAAGGCCATTAAGTGTTTTGTAGACGAGCAGTAGTATTTTATAGTCTATCCTTTGACTCACTGGAAGCCAGTGTAGCGATTTCAAAACCGGTGTAATGTGGTCCAGCTTCCTTGTATTTGTGAGGACTCTGGCTGCAGCATTCTGTACTAGCTGCAGCTTCCTGACTGATTTTTTATCAAGACCTGTAAATATACCGTTGCAGTAGTCCAATCTGCTGAAAACGAATGCATGCATAAGTTTTTCCATGTCTTGTTGAGTCAGAAGCCCCTTAATTCTGGTTATATTTTTTAGGTGGTAATAAGCGGATTTAGTGACGGACTTTAGATGGCTATCAAATTTTAGGTCTGAGTCAATAATTGCGCTCAAACCAAATGTCCTAGAACCAAATTTCCAAATGTAACTACTAGATTGTGATACAATACACTATTGGGTGAAGTTTGGTTGACTTCTGCGCAGCGGTTTGGGAGTTAACATCAAAATTACATTTCTCGGCCGAATCGCGTAGATCTCACTGTGAAAAGGCTTAAATGATTTTTTTTAACTGTCTGAGGATTGCGCTCAAACCAAATGTCCTAGAACCAAATTTCCAAATGTTAATACTAGATTGTGATACAATACACTATTGGGTGAAGTTTGGTTGACTTCTGCGCAGCGGTTTGGGAGTTAACATCAAAATTACATTTCTCGGCCGAATCGCGTAGATCTCACTGTGAAAAGGCTTAAATGACTTTTTTTTTTTAACTAAGTTTGAGGATTGCCCTCAAACCAAATGTCCTAGAACCAAATTTCCAATTGTAACTACTAGATTGTGATACAATACACTATTGGGTGAAGTTTGGTTGACTTCTGCGCTGCGGTTTGGGAGTTAAAATCAAAATTACATTTCTCGGCCGAATCGCGTAGATCTCACTGTGAAAAGGCTTAAATGACTTTTTTTAACTAAGTTTGAGGATTGCGCTCAAACCAAATGTCCTAGAACCAAATTTCCAAATGTAACTACTAGATTGTGATACAATACACTATTGGGTGAAGTTTGGTTGACTTCTGCGAAGCGGTTTGGGAGTTAACATCAAAATTACATTTCTCGGCCGAATCGCATTGAACTCACTGTGAAAAGGCATAAATGACTTTTTTTTAACTAAGTTTGAGGATTGCGCTCAAACCAAATGTCCTAGAACCAAATTTCCAAATGTAATTACTAGATTGTGATACAATGCACTATTGGGTGAAGTTTGGTTGACTTCTGCGCAGCGGTTTGGGAGTTAACATCAAAATTACATTTCTCGGCCGAATCGCGTAGATCTCACTGTGAAAAGGCTTAAATGACTTTTTTTTTAACTCTTTGAGGATTGCGCTCAAACCAAATGTCCTAGAACCAAATTTCCAAATGTTAATACTAGATTGTGATACAATACACTATTGGGTGAAGTTTGATTTACTTCTGAGCAGCGGTTTGGGAGTTAACATCAAAATTACATTTCTCGGCCGAACCGCGTAGATCTCACTGTGAAAAGGCTTAAATGACTTTTTTAAACAGTTTGAGGATTGCCCTCAAACCAAATGTCCTAGAACCAAATTTCCAAGTGTAACTACTAGATTGTGATACAATAAACAATTGGGTGAAATTTGGTTGACTTCTGCGCAGCGGTTTGGGAGTTAACATCAAAATTACATTTCTCGGCCGAATCGCGTAGATCTCACTGTGAAAAGGCTGAAATGACTTTTTTAACTAAGTTTGAGGATTGCGCTCAAACCAAATGTCGTAGAACCAAATTTCCAAATGTAACTACTAGATTGTGATACAATACACTATTGGGTGAAGTTTGGTTGACTTCTGCGCAGCGGTTTGGGAGTTAACATCAAAATTACATTTCTCGGCCGAATCGCGTTGATCTCACTGTGAAAAGGCTTAAATGACTTTTTTTAACTAAGTTTGAGGATTGCGCTCAAACCAAATGTCCTAGAACCAAATTTCCAAATGTAATTACTAGATTGTGATACAATACACTATTGGGTGAAGTTTGGTTGACTTCTGCGCAGCGCTTTGGGAGTTAACATCAAAATTACATTTCTCGGCCGAATCGCGTAGATCTCACTGTGAAAAGGCTTAAATGATTTTTTTTAACTGTCTGAGGATTGCGCTCAAACCAAATGTCCTAGAACCAAATTTCCAAATGTTAATACTAGATTGTGATACAATACACTATTGGGTGAAGTTTGGTTGACTACTGCGCAGCGGTTTGGGAGTTAACATCAAAATTACATTTCTCGGCCGAATCGCGTAGATCTCACTGTGAAAAGGCTTAAATGACTTTTTTTTAAACTAAGTTTGAGGATTGCCCTCAAACCAAATGTCCTAGAACCAAATTTCCAATTGTAACTACTAGATTGTGATACAATACACTATTGGGTGAAGTTTGGTTGACTTCTGCGCTGCGGTTTGGGAGTTAACATCAAAATTACATTTCTCGGCCGAATCGCGTAGATCTCACTGTGAAAAGGCTTAAATGACTTTTTTTAACTAAGTTTGAGGATTGTGCTCAAACCAAATGTCCTAGAACCAAATTTCCAAATGTAACTACTAGATTGTGATACAATACACTATTGGGTGAAGTTTGGTTGACTTCTGCGCAGCGGTTTGGGAGTTAACATCAAAATTACATTTCTCGGCCGAATCGCATTGAACTCACTGTGAAAAGGCATAAATGACTTTTTTTAACTAAGTTTGAGGATTGCGCTCAAACCAAATGTCCTAGAACCAAATTTCCAAATGTAACTACTAGATTGTGATACAATACACTATTGGGTGAAGTTTGGTTGACTTCTGCGCAGCGGTTTGGGAGTTAACATCAAAATTACATTTCTCGGCCGAATCGCGTAGATCTCACTGTGAAAAGGCTTAAATGACTTTTTTTTAACTGTTTGAGGATTGCGCTCAAACCAAATGTCCTAGAACCAAATTTCCAAATGTTAATACTAGATTGTGATACAATACACTATTGGGTGAAGTTTGATTTACTTCTGCGCAGCGGTTTGGGAGTTAACATCAAAATTACATTTCTCGGCCGAACCGCGTAGATCTCACTGTGAAAAGGCTTAAATGACTTTTTTAAACAGTTTGAGGATTGCGCTCACACCAAGTGTCCTAGAACCAAATTTCCAAATGTAACTACTAGATTGTGATACAATAAACTATCGGGTGAAATTTGGTTGACTTCTGCGCAGCGGTTTGGGAGTTAACATCAAAATTACATTTCTCGGCCGAATCGCATTGATCTCACTGTGAAAAGGCTTAAATGACTTTTTTTAACTAAGTTTGAGGATTGCCCTCAAACCAAATATCCTAGAACCAAATTTCCAAGTGTAACTACCAGATTGTGATACAATAAAATATTGGGTGAAGTTTGGTTGACTTCTGCGCTGCGGTATGGGAGTTAACATCAAAATTACATTTCTCGGCCGAATCGCGTAGATCTCACTGTGAAAAGGCTGAAATGACTTTTTTAACTAAGTTTGAGGATTGCGCTCAAACCAAATGTCCTAGAACCAAATTTCCAAATGTAACTACTAGATTGTGATACAATACACTATTGGGTGAAGTTTGGTTGACTTCTGCGCAGCGGTTTGGGAGTTAACATCAAAATTACATTTCTCGGCCGAATCGCGTTGATCTCACTGTGAAAAGGCTTAAATGACTTTTTTTAACTAAGTTTGAGGATTGCGCTCAAACCAAATGTCCTAGAACCAAATTTCCAAATGTAACTACTAGATTGTGATACAATACACTATTGGGTGAAGTTTGGTTGACTTCTGCTCAGCGCTTTGGGAGTTAACATCAAAATTACATTTCTCGGCCGAATCACGTTGATCTCACTGTGAAAAGGCTTAAATGACTTTTTTTAACTAAGTTTGAGGATTGCCCTCAAACCAAATGTCCTAGAACCAAATTTCCAAGTGTAACTACTAGATTGTGATACAATACACTATTGGGTGAAGTTTGGTTGACTTCTGCGCAGCGCTTTGGGAGTTAACATCAAAATTACATTTCTCGGCCGAATCGCGTAGATCTCACTGTGAAAAGGCTTAAATGACTTTGTTTAACTGTTTGAGGATTGCGCTCAAACCAAATGTCCTAGAACCAAATTTCCAAATGTTAATACTAGATTGTGATACAATACACTATTGGGTGAAGTTTGATTTACTTCTGCGCAGCGGTTTGGGAGTTAACATCAAAATTACATTTCTCGGCCGAATCGCGTAGATCTCACTGTGAAAAGGCATAAATGACTTTTTTTAACTAAGTTTGAGGATTGCGCTCAAACCAAATGTCCTAGAACCAAATTTCCAAATGTAACTACTAGATTGTGATACAATACACTATTGGGTGAAGTTTGGTTGACTTCTGCGCAGCGGTTTGGGAGTTAACATCAAAATTACATTTCTCGGCCGAATCGCATTGAACTCACTGTGAAGAGGCATAAATGACTTTTTTTAACTAAGTTTGAGGATTGCACTCAAACCAAATGTCCTAGAACCAAATTTCCAAATGTAACTACTAGATTGTGATACAATACACTATTGGGTGAAGTTTGGTTGACTTCTGCGCAGTTGTTTGGGAGTTAACATCAAAATTACATTTCTCGGCCGAATCGCGTAGATCTCACTGTGAAAAGGCTTAAATGACTTTTTTTTAAGTGTTTGAGGATTGCGCTCAAACCAAGTGTCCTAGAACCAAATTTCCAAATGTTAATACTAGATTGTGATACAATACACTATTGGGTGAAGTTTGATTTACTTCTGCGCAGCGGTTTGGGAGTTAACATCAAAATTACATTTCTCGGCCGAACCGCGTAGATCTCACTGTGAAAAGGCTTAAATGACTTTTTTAAACAGTTTGAGGATTGCGCTCACACCAAGTGTCCTAGAACCAAATTTCCAAATGTAACTACTAGATTGTGATACAATAAACTATTGGGTGAAATTTGGTTGACTTCTGCGCAGCGGTTTGGGAGTTAACATCAAAATTACATTTCTCGGCCGAATCGCGTTGATCTCACTGTGAAAAGGCTTAAATGACTTTTTTTAACTAAGTTTGAGGATTGCCCTCAAACCAAATGTCCTAGAACCAAATTTCCAAGTGTAACTACCAGATTGTGATACAATAAAATATTGGGTGAAGTTTGGTTGACTTCTGCGCTGCGGTATGGGAGTTAACATCAAAATTACATTTCTCGGCCGAATCGCGTAGATCTCACTGTGAAAAGGCTGAAATGACTTTTTTAACTAAGTTTGAGGATTGCGCTCAAACCAAATGTCCTAGAACCAAATTTCCAAATGTAACTACTAGATTGTGATACAATACACTATTGGGTGAAGTTTGGTTGACTTCTGCGCAGCGGTTTGGGAGTTAACATCAAAATTACATTTCTCGGCCGAATCGCGTTGATCTCACTGTGAAAAGGCTTAAATGACTTTTTTTAACTAAGTTTGAGGATTGCGCTCAAACCAAATGTCCTAGAACCAAATTTCCAAATGTAACTACTAGATTGTGATACAATACACTATTGGGTGAAGTTTGGTTGACTTCTGCGCAGCGCTTTGGGAGTTAACATCAAAATTACATTTCTCGGCCGAATCGCGTAGATCTCACTGTGAAAAGGCTTAAATGACTTTTTTTTAACTGTTTGAGGATTGCGCTCAAACCAAATGTCCTAGAACCAAATTTCCAAATGTTAATACTAGATTGTGATACAATACACTATTGGGTGAAGTTTGATTTACTTCTGCGCAGCGGTTTGGGAGTTAACATCAAAATTACATTTCTCGGCCGAATCGCGTAGATCTCACTGTGAAAAGGCATAAATGACTTTTTTTAACTAAGTTTGAGGATTGCGCTCAAACCAAATGTCCTAGAACCAAATTTCCAAATGTAACTACTAGATTGTGATACAATACACTATTGGGTGAAGTTTGGTTGACTTCTGCGCAGCGGTTTGGGAGTTAACATCAAAATTACATTTCTCGGCCGAATCGCATTGAACTCACTGTGAAGAGGCATAAATGACTTTTTTTAACTAAGTTTGAGGATTGCACTCAAACCAAATGTCCTAGAACCAAATTTCCAAATGTAACTACTAGATTGTGATACAATACACTATTGGGTGAAGTTTGGTTGACTTCTGCGCAGTTGTTTGGGAGTTAACATCAAAATTACATTTCTCGGCCGAATCGCGTAGATCTCACTGTGAAAAGGCTTAAATGACTTTTTTTTAAGTGTTTGAGGATTGCGCTCAAACCAAGTGTCCTAGAACCAAATTTCCAAATGTTAATACTAGATTGTGATACAATACACTATTGGGTGAAGTTTGATTTACTTCTGCGCAGCGGTTTGGGAGTTAACATCAAAAATACATTTCTCGGCCGAACCGCGTAGATCTCACTGTGAAAAGGCTTAAATGACTTTTTTAAACAGTTTGAGGATTGCGCTCACACCAAGTGTCCTAGAACCAAATTTCCAAATGTAACTACTAGATTGTGATACAATAAACTATTGGGTGAAATTTGGTTGACTTCTGCGCAGCGGTTTGGGAGTTAACATCAAAATTACATTTCTCGGCCGAATCGCGTTGATCTCACTGTGAAAAGGCTTAAATGACTTTTTTTAACTAAGTTTGAGGATTGCCCTCAAACCAAATGTCCTAGAACCAAATTTCCAAGTGTAACTACCAGATTGTGATACAATAAAATATTGGGTGAAGTTTGGTTGACTTCTGCGCTGCGGTATGGGAGTTAACATCAAAATTACATTTCTCGGCCGAATCGCGTAGATCTCACTGTGAAAAGGCTGAAATGACTTTTTTAACTAAGTTTGAGGATTGCGCTCAAACCAAATGTCCTAGAACCAAATTTCCAAATGTAACTACTAGATTGTGATACAATACACTATTGGGTGAAGTTTGGTTGACTTCTGCGCAGCGGTTTGGGAGTTAACATCAAAATTACATTTCTCGGCCGAATCGCGTTGATCTCACTGTGAAAAGGCTTAAATGACTTTTTTTAACTAAGTTTGAGGATTGCGCTCCAACCAAATGTCCTAGAACCAAATTTCCAAATGTAACTACTAGATTGTGATACAATACACTATTGGGTGAAGTTTGGTTGACTTCTGCTCAGCGCTTTGGGAGTTAACATCAAAATTACATTTCTCGGCCGAATCGCGTTGATCTCACTGTGAAAAGGCTTAAATGACTTTTTTTAACTAAGTTTGAGGATTGCGCTCAAACCAAATGTCCTAGAACCAAATTTCCAAATGTAACTACTAGATTGTGATACAATACACTATTGGGTGAAGTTTGGTTGACTTCTGCGCAGCGGTTTGGGAGTTAACATCAAAATTACATTTCTCGGCCGAATCGCGTAGATCTCACTGTGAAAAGGCTTAAATGATTTTTTTTAACTGTCTGAGGATTGCGCTCAAACCAAATGTCCTAGAACCAAATTTCCAAATGTAATTACTAGATTGTGATACAATACACTATTGGGTGAAGTTTGGTTGACTTCTGCGCAGCGCTTTGGGAGTTAACATCAAAATTACATTTCTCGGCCGAATCGCGTAGATCTCACTGTGAAAAGGCTTAAATGATTTTTTTTAACTGTCTGAGGATTGCGCTCAAACCAAATGTCCTAGAACCAAATTTCCAAATGTTAATACTAGATTGTGATACAATACACTATTGGGTGAAGTTTGGTTGACTACTGCGCAGCGGTTTGGGAGTTAACATCAAAATTACATTTCTCGGCCGAATCGCGTAGATCTCACTGTGAAAAGGCTTAAATGACTTTTTTTTAAACTAAGTTTGAGGATTGCCCTCAAACCAAATGTCCTAGAACTAAATTTCCAATTGTAACTACTAGATTGTGATACAATACACTATTGGGTGAAGTTTGGTTGACTTCTGCGCTGCGGTTTGGGAGTTAACATCAAAATTACATTTCTCGGCCGAATCGCGTAGATCTCACTGTGAAAAGGCTTAAATGACTTTTTTTAACTAAGTTTGAGGATTGCGCTCAAACCAAATGTCCTAGAACCAAATTTCCAAATGTAACTACTAGATTGTGATACAATACACTATTGGGTGAAGTTTGGTTGACTTCTGCGCAGCGGTTTGGGAGTTAACATCAAAATTACATTTCTCGGCCGAATCGCATTGAACTCACTGTGAAAAGGCATAAATGACTTTTTTTAACTAAGTTTGAGGATTGCGCTCAAACCAAATGTCCTAGAACCAAATTTCCAAATGTAACTACTAGATTGTGATACAATACACTATTGGGTGAAGTTTGGTTGACTTCTGCGCAGCGGTTTGGGAGTTAACATCAAAATTACATTTCTCGGCCGAATCGCGTAGATCTCACTGTGAAAAGGCTTAAATGACTTTTTTTTAACTGTTTGAGGATTGCGCTCAAACCAAATGTCCTAGAACCAAATTTCCAAATGTTAATACTAGATTGTGATACAATAAAATATTGGGTGAAGTTTGGTTGACTTCTGCGCTGCGGTATGGGAGTTAACATCAAAATTACATTTCTCGGCCGAATCGCGTAGATCTCACTGTGAAAAGGCTGAAATGACTTTTTTAACTAAGTTTGAGGATTGCGCTCAAACCAAATGTCCTAGAACCAAATTTCCAAATGTAACTACTAGATTGTGATACAATACACTATTGGGTGAAGTTTGGTTGACTTCTGCGCAGCGGTTTGGGAGTTAACATCAAAATTACATTTCTCGGCCGAATCGCGTTGATCTCACTGTGAAAAGGCTTAAATGACTTTTTTTAACTAAGTTTGAGGATTGCGCTCCAACCAAATGTCCTAGAACCAAATTTCCAAATGTAACTACTAGATTGTGATACAATACACTATTGGGTGAAGTTTGGTTGACTTCTGCTCAGCGCTTTGGGAGTTAACATCAAAATTACATTTCTCGGCCGAATCGCATTGATCTCACTGTGAAAAGGCTTAAATGACTTTTTTTAACTAAGTTTGAGGATTGCGCTCAAACCAAATGTCCTAGAACCAAATTTCCAAATGTAACTACTAGATTGTGATACAATACACTATTGGGTGAAGTTTGGTTGACTTCTGCGCAGCGGTTTGGGAGTTAACATCAAAATTACATTTCTCGGCCGAATCGCGTAGATCTCACTGTGAAAAGGCTTAAATGATTTTTTTTAACTGTCTGAGGATTGCGCTCAAACCAAATGTCCTAGAACCAAATTTCCAAATGTAATTACTAGATTGTGATACAATACACTATTGGGTGAAGTTTGGTTGACTTCTGCGCAGCGCTTTGGGAGTTAACATCAAAATTACATTTCTCGGCCGAATCGCGTAGATCTCACTGTGAAAAGGCTTAAATGATTTTTTTTAACTGTCTGAGGATTGCGCTCAAACCAAATGTCCTAGAACCAAATTTCCAAATGTTAATACTAGATTGTGATACAATACACTATTGGGTGAAGTTTGGTTGACTACTGCGCAGCGGTTTGGGAGTTAACATCAAAATTACATTTCTCGGCCGAATCGCGTAGATCTCACTGTGAAAAGGCTTAAATGACTTTTTTTTAAACTAAGTTTGAGGATTGCCCTCAAACCAAATGTCCTAGAACCAAATTTCCAATTGTAACTACTAGATTGTGATACAATACACTATTGGGTGAAGTTTGGTTGACTTCTGCGCTGCGGTTTGGGAGTTAACATCAAAATTACATTTCTCGGCCGAATCGCGTAGATCTCACTGTGAAAAGGCTTAAATGACTTTTTTTAACTAAGTTTGAGGATTGCGCTCAAACCAAATGTCCTAGAACCAAATTTCCAAATGTAACTACTAGATTGTGATACAATACACTATTGGGTGAAGTTTGGTTGACTTCTGCGCAGCGGTTTGGGAGTTAACATCAAAATTACATTTCTCGGCCGAATCGCATTGAACTCACTGTGAAAAGGCATAAATGACTTTTTTTAACTAAGTTTGAGGATTGCGCTCAAACCAAATGTCCTAGAACCAAATTTCCAAATGTAACTACTAGATTGTGATACAATACACTATTGGGTGAAGTTTGGTTGACTTCTGCGCAGCGGTTTGGGAGTTAACATCAAAATTACATTTCTCGGCCGAATCGCGTAGATCTCACTGTGAAAAGGCTTAAATGACTTTTTTTTAACTGTTTGAGGATTGCGCTCAAACCAAATGTCCTAGAACCAAATTTCCAAATGTTAATACTAGATTGTGATACAATACACTATTGTGTGAAGTTTGATTTACTTCTGCGCAGCGGTTTGGGAGTTAACATCAAAATTACATTTCTCGGCCGAACCGCGTAGATCTCACTGTGAAAATGCTTAAATGACTTTTTTAAACAGTTTGAGGATTGCGCTCACACCAAGTGTCCTAGAACCAAATTTCCAAATGTAACTACTAGATTGTGATACAATAAACTATCGGGTGAAATTTGGTTGACTTCTGCGCAGCGGTTTGGGAGTTAACATCAAAATTACATTTCTCGGCCGAATCGCATTGATCTCACTGTGAAAAGGCTTAAATGACTTTTTTTAATAGATCTCACTGTGAAAAGGCTGAAATGACTTTTTAACTAAGTTTGAGGATTGCGCTCAAACCAAATGTCCTAGAACCAAATTTCCAAATGTAACTACCAGATTGTGATACAATACACTATTGGGTGAAGTTTGGTTGACTTCTGCGCAGCGGTTTGGGAGTTAACATCAAAATTACATTTCTCGGCCGAATCGCGTTGATCTCACTGTGAAAAGGCTTAAATGACTTTTTTTAACTAAGTTTGAGGATTGCGCTCAAACCAAATGTCCTAGAACCAAATTTCCAAATGTAACTACTAGATTGTGATACAATACACTATTGGGTGAAGTTTGGTTGACTTCTGCTCAGCGCTTTGGGAGTTAACATCAAAATTACATTTCTCGGCCGAATCACGTTGATCTCACTGTGAAAAGGCTTAAATGACTTTTTTTAACTAAGTTTGAGGATTCCCCTCAAACCAAATGTACTAGAACCAAATTTCCAAGTGTAACTACTAGATTGTGATACAATACACTATTGGGTGAAGTTTGGTTGACTTCTGCGCAGCGCTTTGGGAGTTAACATCAAAATTACATTTCTCGGCCGAATCGCGTAGATCTCACTGTGAAAAGGCTTAAACGACTTTTTTTTAACTGTTTGAGGATTGCGCTCAAACCAAATGTCCTAGAACCAAATTTCCAAATGTAACTACTAGATTGTGATACAATACACTATTGGGTGAAGTTTGGTTGACTTCTGCGCAGCGGTTTGGGAGTTAACATCAAAATTACATTTCTCGGCCGAATCGCATTGAACTCACTGTGAAGAGGCATAAATGACTTTTTTTAACTAAGTTTGAGGATTGCACTCAAACCAAATGTCCTAGAACCAAATTTCCAAATGTAACTACTAGATTGTGATACAATACACTATTGGGTGAAGTTTGGTTGACTTCTGCGCAGTTGTTTGGGAGTTAACATCAAAATTACATTTCTCGGCCGAATCGCGTAGATCTCACTGTGAAAAGGCTTAAATGACTTTTTTTTAAGTGTTTGAGGATTGCGCTCAAACCAAGTGTCCTAGAACCAAATTTCCAAATGTTAATACTAGATTGTGATACAATACACTATTGGGTGAAGTTTGATTTACTTCTGCGCAGCGGTTTGGGAGTTAACATCAAAATTACATTTCTCGGCCGAACCGCGTAGATCTCACTGTGAAAAGGCTTAAATGACTTTTTTAAACAGTTTGAGGATTGCGCTCACACCAAGTGTCCTAGAACCAAATTTCCAAATGTTAATACTAGATTGTGATACAATAAACTATCGGGTGAAATTTGGTTGACTTCTGCGCAGCGGTTTGGGAGTTAACATCAAAATTACATTTCTCGGCCGAATCGCATTGATCTCACTGTGAAAAGGCTTAAATGACTTTTTTTAATAGATCTCACTGTGAAAAGGCTGAAATGACTTTTTAACTAAGTTTGAGGATTGCGCTCAAACCAAATGTCCTAGAACCAAATTTCCAAATGTAACTACCAGATTGTGATACAATACACTATTGGGTGAAGTTTGGTTGACTTCTGCGCAGCGGTTTGGGAGTTAACATCAAAATTACATTTCTCGGCCGAATCGCGTTGATCTCACTGTGAAAAGGCTTAAATGACTTTTTTTAACTAAGTTTGAGGATTGCGCTCAAACCAAATGTCCTAGAACCAAATTTCCAAATGTAACTACTAGATTGTGATACAATACACTATTGGGTGAAGTTTGGTTGACTTCTGCTCAGCGCTTTGGGAGTTAACATCAAAATTACATTTCTCGGCCGAATCACGTTGATCTCACTGTGAAAAGGCTTAAATGACTTTTTTTAACTAAGTTTGAGGATTCCCCTCAAACCAAATGTACTAGAACCAAATTTCCAAGTGTAACTACTAGATTGTGATACAATACACTATTGGGTGAAGTTTGGTTGACTTCTGCGCAGCGCTTTGGGAGTTAACATCAAAATTACATTTCTCGGCCGAATCGCGTAGATCTCACTGTGAAAAGGCTTAAACGACTTTTTTTTAACTGTTTGAGGATTGCGCTCAAACCAAATGTCCTAGAACCAAATTTCCAAATGTTAATACTAGATTGTGATACAATACACTATTGGGTGAAGTTTGATTTACTTCTGCGCAGCGGTTTGGGAGTTAACATCAAAATTACATTTCTCGGCCGAATCGCGTAGATCTCACTGTGAAAAGGCATAAATGACTTTTTTTAACTAAGTTTGAGGATTGCGCTCAAACCAAATGTCCTAGAACCAAATTTCCAAATGTAACTACTAGATTGTGATACAATACACTATTGGGTGAAGTTTGGTTGACTTCTGCGCAGCGGTTTGGGAGTTAACATCAAAATTACATTTCTCGGCCGAATCGCATTGAACTCACTGTGAAGAGGCATAAATGACTTTTTTTAACTAAGTTTGAGGATTGCACTCAAACCAAATGTCCTAGAACCAAATTTCCAAATGTAACTACTAGATTGTGATACAATACACTATTGGGTGAAGTTTGGTTGACTTCTGCGCAGTTGTTTGGGAGTTAACATCAAAATTACATTTCTCGGCCGAATCGCGTAGATCTCACTGTGAAAAGGCTTAAATGACTTTTTTTTAAGTGTTTGAGGATTGCGCTCAAACCAAGTGTCCTAGAACCAAATTTCCAAATGTTAATACTAGATTGTGATACAATACACTATTGGGTGAAGTTTGATTTACTTCTGCGCAGCGGTTTGGGAGTTAACATCAAAATTACATTTCTCGGCCGAACCGCGTAGATCTCACTGTGAAAAGGCTTAAATGACTTTTTTAAACAGTTTGAGGATTGCGCTCACACCAAGTGTCCTAGAACCAAATTTCCAAATGTAACTACTAGATTGTGATACAATAAACTATTGGGTGAAATTTGGTTGACTTCTGCGCAGCGGTTTGGGAGTTAACATCAAAATTACATTTCTCGGCCGAATCGCGTTGATCTCACTGTGAAAAGGCTTAAATGACTTTTTTTAACTAAGTTTGAGGATTGCGCTCAAACCAAATGTCCTAGAACCAAATTTCCAAATGTAACTACTAGATTGTGATACAATACACTATTGGGTGAAGTTTGGTTGACTTCTGCGCAGCGGTTTGGGAGTTAACATCAAAATTACATTTCTCGGCCGAATCGCGTTGATCTCACTGTGAAAAGGCTTAAATGACTTTTTTTAACTAAGTTTGAGGATTGCGCTCAAACCAAATGTCCTAGAACCAAATTTCCAAATGTAACTACTAGATTGTGATACAATACACTATTGGGTGAAGTTTGGTTGACTTCTGCTCAGCGCTTTGGGAGTTAACATCAAAATTACATTTCTCGGCCGAATCGCGTTGATCTCACTGTGAAAAGGCTTAAATGACTTTTTTTAACTAAGTTTGAGGATTGCGCTCAAACCAAATGTCCTAGAACCAAATTTCCAAATGTAACTACTAGATTGTGATACAATACACTATTGGGTGAAGTTTGGTTGACTTCTGCGCAGCGGTTTGGGAGTTAACATCAAAATTACATTTCTCGGCCGAATCGCGTAGATCTCACTGTGAAAAGGCTTAAATGATTTTTTTTAACTGTCTGAGGATTGCGCTCAAACCAAATGTCCTAGAACCAAATTTCCAAATGTTAATACTAGATTGTGATACAATACACTATTGGGTGAAGTTTGGTTGACTTCTGCGCAGCGGATTGGGAGTTAACATCAAAATTACATTTCTCGGCCGAATCGCGTAGATCTCACTGTGAAAAGGCTTAAATGACTTTTTTTTTTAACTAAGTTTGAGGATTGCCCTCAAACCAAATGTCCTAGAACCAAATTTCCAATTGTAACTACTAGATTGTGATACAATACACTATTGGGTGAAGTTTGGTTGACTTCTGCGCTGCGGTTTGGGAGTTAACATCAAAATTACATTTCTCGGCCGAATCGCGTAGATCTCACTGTGAAAAGGCTTAAATGACTTTTTTTAACTAAGTTTGAGGATTGCGCTCAAACCAAATGTCCTAGAACCAAATTTCCAATTGTAACTACTAGATTGTGATACAATACACTATTGGGTGAAGTTTGGTTGACTTCTGCGCTGCGGTTTGGGAGTTAACATCAAAATTACATTTCTCGGCCGAATCGCGTAGATCTCACTGTGAAAAGGCTTAAATGACTTTTTTTTAACTAAGTTTGAGGATTGCGATCAAACCAAATGTCCTAGAACCAAATTTCCAAATGTAACTACTAGATTGTGATACAATACACTATTGGGTGAAGTTTGGTTGACTTCTGCGCAGCGGTTTGGGAGTTAACATCAAAATTACATTTCTCGGCCGAATCGCATTGAACTCACTGTGAAAAGGCATAAATGACTTTTTTTAACTAAGTTTGAGGATTGCGCTCAAACCAAATGTCCTAGAACCAAATTTCCAAATGTAACTACTAGATTGTGATACAATACACTATTGGGTGAAGTTTGGTTGACTTCTGCGCAGCGGTTTGGGAGTTAACATCAAAATTACATTTCTCGGCCGAATCGCGTAGATCTCACTGTGAAAAGGCTTAAATGACTTTTTTTTAACTGTTTGAAGATTGCGCTCAAACCAAATGTCTTAGAACCAAATTTCCAAATGTTAATACTAGATTGTGATACAATACACTATTGGGTGAAGTTTGATTTACTTCTGCGCAGCGGTTTGGGAGTTAACATCAAAATTACATTTCTCGGCCGAATCGCGTAGATCTCACTGTGAAAAGGCTTAAATGATTTTTTTTTAACTGTCTGAGGATTGCGCTCAAACCAAATGTCCTAGAACCAAATTTCCAATTGTAACTACTAGATTGTGATACAATACACTATTGGGTGAAGTTTGGTTGACTTCTGCGCTGCGGTTTGGGAGTTAACATCAAAATTACATTTCTCGGCCGAATCGCGTAGATCTCACTGTGAAAAGGCTTAAATGACTTTTTTTAACTAAGTTTGAGGATTGCGCTCAAACCAAATGTCCTAGAACCAAATTTCCAAATGTAACTACTAGATTGTGATACAATACACTATTGGGTGAAGTTTGGTTGACTTCTGCGCAGCGGTTTGGGAGTTAACATCAAAATTACATTTCTCGGCCGAATCGCATTGAACTCACTGTGAAAAGGCATAAATGACTTTTTTTAACTAAGTTTGAGGATTGCGCTCAAACCAAATGTCCTAGAACCAAATTTCCAAATGTAACTACTAGATTGTGATACAATACACTATTGGGTGAAGTTTGGTTGACTTCTGCGCAGCGGTTTGGGAGTTAACATCAAAATTACATTTCTCGGCCGAATCGCGTAGATCTCACTGTGAAAAGGCTTAAATGACTTTTTTTTAACTGTTTGAGGATTGCGCTCAAATCAAATGTCTTAGAACCAAATTTCCAAATGTTAATACTAGATTGTGATACAATACACTATTGGGTGAAGTTTGATTTACTTCTGCGCAGCGGTTTGGGAGTTAACATCAAAATTACATTTCTCGGCCGAACCACGTAGATCTCACTGTGAAAAGGCTTAAATGACTTTTTTAAACAGTTTGAGGATTGCGCTCAAACCAAGTGTCCTAGAACCAAATTTCCAAATGTAACTACTAGATTGTGATACAATAAACTATTGGGTGAAATTTGGTTGTCTTCTGCGCAGCGGTTTGGGAGTTAACATCAAAATTACATTTCTCGGCCGAATCGCGTTGATCTCACTGTGAAAAGGCTTAAATGACTTTTTTTAACTAAGTTTGAGGATTGCCCTCAAACCAAATGTCCTAGAACCAAATTTCCAAGTGTAACTACTAGATTGTGATACAATAAAATATTGTATGAAGTTTGGTTGACTTCTGCGCTGCGGTATGGGAGTAAACATCAAAATTACATTTCTCGGCCGAATCGCGTAGATCTCACTGTGAAAAGGCTGAAATGACTTTTTTAACTAAGTTTGAGGATTGCGCTCAAACCAAATGTCCTAGAACCAAATTTCCAAATGTAACTACTAGATTGTGATACAATACACTATTGGGTGAAGTTTGGTTGACTTCTGCTCAGCGCTTTGGGAGTTAACATCAAAATTACATTTCTCGGCCGAATCGCGTAGATCTCACTGTGAAAAGGCTTAAATGACTTTTTTTTAACTGTTTGAGGATTGCGCTCAAACCAAATGTCCTAGAACCAAATTTCCAAATGTTAATACTAGATTGTGATACAATAAAATATTGGGTGAAGTTTGGTTGACTTCTGCGCTGCGGTATGGGAGTTAACATCAAAATTACATTTCTCGGCCGAATCGCGTAGATCTCACTGTGAAAAGGCTGAAATGACTTTTTTAACTAAGTTTGAGGATTGCGCTCAAACCAAATGTCCTAGAACCAAATTTCCAAATGTAACTACTAGATTGTGATACAATACACTATTGGGTGAAGTTTGGTTGACTTCTGCGCAGCGGTTTGGGAGTTAACATCAAAATTACATTTCTCGGCCGAATCGCGTTGATCTCACTGTGAAAAGGCTTAAATGACTTTTTTTAACTAAGTTTGAGGATTGCGCTCCAACCAAATGTCCTAGAACCAAATTTCCAAATGTAACTACTAGATTGTGATACAATACACTATTGGGTGAAGTTTGGTTGACTTCTGCTCAGCGCTTTGGGAGTTAACATCAAAATTACATTTCTCGGCCGAATCGCGTTGATCTCACTGTGAAAAGGCTTAAATGACTTTTTTTAACTAAGTTTGAGGATTGCGCTCAAACCAAATGTCCTAGAACCAAATTTCCAAATGTAACTACTAGATTGTGATACAATACACTATTGGGTGAAGTTTGGTTGACTTCTGCGCAGCGGTTTGGGAGTTAACATCAAAATTACATTTCTCGGCCGAATCGCGTAGATCTCACTGTGAAAAGGCTTAAATGATTTTTTTTAACTGTCTGAGGATTGCGCTCAAACCAAATGTCCTAGAACCAAATTTCCAAATGTAATTACTAGATTGTGATACAATACACTATTGGGTGAAGTTTGGTTGACTTCTGCGCAGCGCTTTGGGAGTTAACATCAAAATTACATTTCTCGGCCGAATCGCGTAGATCTCACTGTGAAAAGGCTTAAATGATTTTTTTTAACTGTCTGAGGATTGCGCTCAAACCAAATGTCCTAGAACCAAATTTCCAAATGTTAATACTAGATTGTGATACAATACACTATTGGGTGAAGTTTGGTTGACTACTGCGCAGCGGTTTGGGAGTTAACATCAAAATTACATTTCTCGGCCGAATCGCGTAGATCTCACTGTGAAAAGGCTTAAATGACTTTTTTTTAAACTAAGTTTGAGGATTGCCCTCAAACCAAATGTCCTAGAACCAAATTTCCAATTGTAACTACTAGATTGTGATACAATACACTATTGGGTGAAGTTTGGTTGACTTCTGCGCTGCGGTTTGGGAGTTAACATCAAAATTACATTTCTCGGCCGAATCGCGTAGATCTCACTGTGAAAAGGCTTAAATGACTTTTTTTAACTAAGTTTGAGGATTGCGCTCAAACCAAATGTCCTAGAACCAAATTTCCAAATGTAACTACTAGATTGTGATACAATACACTATTGGGTGAAGTTTGGTTGACTTCTGCGCAGCGGTTTGGGAGTTAACATCAAAATTACATTTCTCGGCCGAATCGCATTGAACTCACTGTGAAAAGGCATAAATGACTTTTTTTAACTAAGTTTGAGGATTGCGCTCAAACCAAATGTCCTAGAACCAAATTTCCAAATGTAACTACTAGATTGTGATACAATACACTATTGGGTGAAGTTTGGTTGACTTCTGCGCAGCGGTTTGGGAGTTAACATCAAAATTACATTTCTCGGCCGAATCGCGTAGATCTCACTGTGAAAAGGCTTAAATGACTTTTTTTTAACTGTTTGAGGATTGCGCTCAAACCAAATGTCCTAGAACCAAATTTCCAAATGTTAATACTAGATTGTGATACAATACACTATTGGGTGAAGTTTGATTTACTTCTGCGCAGCGGTTTGGGAGTTAACATCAAAATTACATTTCTCGGCCGAACCGCGTAGATCTCACTGTGAAAAGGCTTAAATGACTTTTTTAAACAGTTTGAGGATTGCGCTCACACCAAGTGTCCTAGAACCAAATTTCCAAATGTAACTACTAGATTGTGATACAATAAACTATCGGGTGAAATTTGGTTGACTTCTGCGCAGCGGTTTGGGAGTTAACATCAAAATTACATTTCTCGGCCGAATCGCATTGATCTCACTGTGAAAAGGCTTAAATGACTTTTTTTAATAGATCTGACTGTGAAAAGGCTGAAATGACTTTTTTAACTAAGTTTGAGGATTGCGCTCAAACCAAATGTCCTAGAACCAAATTTCCAAATGTAACTACCAGATTGTGATACAATACACTATTGGGTGAAGTTTGGTTGACTTCTGCGCAGCGGTTTGGGAGTTAACATCAAAATTACATTTCTCGGCCGAATCGCGTTGATCTCACTGTGAAAAGGCTTAAATGACTTTTTTTAACTAAGTTTGAGGATTGCGCTCAAACCAAATGTCCTAGAACCAAATTTCCAAATGTAACTACTAGATTGTGATACAATACACTATTGGGTGAAGTTTGGTTGACTTCTGCTCAGCGCTTTGGGAGTTAACATCAAAATTACATTTCTCGGCCGAATCACGTTGATCTCACTGTGAAAAGGCTTAAATGACTTTTTTTAACTAAGTTTGAGGATTGCCCTCAAACCAAATGTCCTAGAACCAAATTTCCAAGTGTAACTACTAGATTGTGATACAATACACTATTGGGTGAAGTTTGGTTGACTTCTGCGCAGCGCTTTGGGAGTTAACATCAAAATTACATTTCTCGGCCGAATCGCGTAGATCTCACTGTGAAAAGGCTTAAACGACTTTTTTTTAACTGTTTGAGGATTGCGCTCAAACCAAATGTCCTAGAACCAAATTTCCAAATGTTAATACTAGATTGTGATACAATACACTATTGGGTGAAGTTTGATTTACTTCTGCGCAGCGGTTTGGGAGTTAACATCAAAATTACATTTCTCGGCCGAATCGCGTAGATCTCACTGTGAAAAGGCATAAATGACTTTTTTTAACTAAGTTTGAGGATTGCGCTCAAACCAAATGTCCTAGAACCAAATTTCCAAATGTAACTACTAGATTGTGATACAATACACTATTGGGTGAAGTTTGGTTGACTTCTGCGCAGCGGTTTGGGAGTTAACATCAAAATTACATTTCTCGGCCGAATCGCATTGAACTCACTGTGAAGAGGCATAAATGACTTTTTTTAACTAAGTTTGAGGATTGCACTCAAACCAAATGTCCTAGAACCAAATTTCCAAATGTAACTACTAGATTGTGATACAATACACTATTGGGTGAAGTTTGGTTGACTTCTGCGCAGTTGTTTGGGAGTTAACATCAAAATTACATTTCTCGGCCGAATCGCGTAGATCTCACTGTGAAAAGGCTTAAATGACTTTTTTTTAAGTGTTTGAGGATTGCGCTCAAACCAAGTGTCCTAGAACCAAATTTCCAAATGTTAATACTAGATTGTGATACAATACACTATTGGGTGAAGTTTGATTTACTTCTGCGCAGCGGTTTGGGAGTTAACATCAAAATTACATTTCTCGGCCGAACCGCGTAGATCTCACTGTGAAAAGGCTTAAATGACTTTTTTAAACAGTTTGAGGATTGCGCTCAAACCAAGTGTCCTAGAACCAAATTTCCAAATGTAACTACTAGATTGTGATACAATAAACTATTGGGTGAAATTTGGTTGACTTCTGCGCAGCGGTTTGGGAGTTAACATCAAAATTACATTTCTCGGCCGAATCGCGTTGATCTCACTGTGAAAAGGCTTAAATGACTTTTTTTAACTAAGTTTGAGGATTGCCCTCAAACCAAATGTCCTAGAACCAAATTTCCAAGTGTAACTACTAGATTGTGATACAATAAAATATTGTATGAAGTTTGGTTGACTTCTGCGCTGCGGTATGGGAGTTAACATCAAAATTACATTTCTCGGCCGAATCGCGTAGATCTCACTGTGAAAAGGCTGAAATGACTTTTTTAACTAAGTTTGAGGATTGCGCTCAAACCAAATGTCCTAGAACCAAATTTCCAAATGTAACTACTAGATTGTGATACAATACACTATTGGGTGAAGTTTGGTTGACTTCTGCGCAGCGGTTTGGGAGTTAACATCAAAATTACATTTCTCGGCCGAATCGCATTGAACTCACTGCGAAAAGGCTTAAATGACTTTTTTTAACTAAGTTTGAGGATTGCAACGCAAGGCAAGGCAAGGCAAATTTATTTATATAGCACAATTAAACACAAGGCAATTCAAAGTGCTTTACATCACATGAAAACCATAAAAAACACATTAAAATCAACACAACGTAAAAACCAAGACAAAAGATCGCATTTAATCACAGAATAAAAATAAATAAACAAAAATAAAACAAAAATAGAAATAAAGCAAAAACTACTACTACTAATAATCATTGAAATCAGCAATGGAGGTAAGCACAAGAGGAATAGAAGGCAGGTAGATTGAAATATATAGACAGTTATGGATATGCAGTGCTAAACAAAAGCGTTTTTAGCCCTGATTTAAAGGAGCTAACAGTTTGAGCATACTTCAGACGTTCGAGTAACTTGTTCCAGAGGTGAGGAGCATAATAACTAAATGCTGCCTCACCCTGCTTGGTTCTTGTTCTTGGAACATGCAGAAGACCCGTTCCAGACGACCTTAGGGGTCTAGATGTCTCATAGGAATCTAACAAGTCAAGCATGTATTTTGGTCCAAGGCCATTAAGTGTTTTGTAGACGAGCAGTAGTATTTTATAGTCTATACTTTGACTCACTGGAAGCCAGTGTAGCGATTTCAAAACCGGTGTAATGTGGTCCAGCTTCCTTGTATTTGTGAGGACTCTGGCTGCAGCATTCTGTACTAGCTGCAGCTTCCTGACTGATTTTTTATCAAGACCTGTAAATATACCTTTGCAGTAGTCCAATCTGCTGAAAACGAATGCATGCATAAGTTTTTCCATGTCTTGTTGAGTCAGAAGCCCCTTAATTCTGGTTATATTTTTTAGGTGGTAATAAGCGGATTTAGTGACGGACTTTAGATGGCTATCAAATTTTAGGTCTGAGTCAATAATTGCGCTCAAACCAAATGTCCTAGAACCAAATTTCCAAATGTAACTACTAGATTGTGATACAATACACTATTGGGTGAAGTTTGGTTGACTTCTGCGCAGCGGTTTGGGAGTTAACATCAAAATTACATTTCTCGGCCGAATCGCGTAGATCTCACTGTGAAAAGGCTTAAATGATTTTTTTTAACTGTCTGAGGATTGCGCTCAAACCAAATGTCCTAGAACCAAATTTCCAAATGTTAATACTAGATTGTGATACAATACACTATTGGGTGAAGTTTGGTTGACTTCTGCGCAGCGGTTTGGGAGTTAACATCAAAATTACATTTCTCGGCCGAATCGCGTAGATCTCACTGTGAAAAGGCTTAAATGACTTTTTTTTTTTAACTAAGTTTGAGGATTGCCCTCAAACCAAATGTCCTAGAACCAAATTTCCAATTGTAACTACTAGATTGTGATACAATAAACTATTGGGTGAAGTTTGGTTGACTTCTGCAAAGCGGTTTGGGAGTTAACATCAAAATTACATTTCTCGGCCGAATCGCATTGAACTCACTGTGAAAAGGCATAAATGACTTTTTTTAACTAAGTTTGAGGATTGCGCTCAAACCAAATGTCCTAGAACCAAATTTCCAAATGTAACTACTAGATTGTGATACAATGCACTATTGGGTGAAGTTTGGTTGACTTCTGCGCAGCGGTTTGGGAGTTAACATCAAAATTACATTTCTCGGCCGAATCGCGTAGATCTCACTGTGAAAAGGCTTAAATGACTTTTTTTTTAACTGTTTGAGGATTGCGCTCAAACCAAATGTCCTAGAACCAAATTTCCAAATGTTAATACTAGATTGTGATACAATACACTATTGGGTGAAGTTTGATTTACTTCTGAGCAGCGGTTTGGGAGTTAACATCAAAATTACATTTCTCGGCCGAACCGCGTAGATCTCACTGTGAAAAGGCTTAAATGACTTTTTTAAACAGTTTGAGGATTGCGCTCAAACCAAGTGTCCTAGAACCAAATTTCCAAATGTAACTACTAGATTGTGATACAATAAACTATTGGGTGAAATTTGGTTGACTTCTGCGCAGCGGTTTGGGAGTTAACATCAAAATTACATTTCTCGGCCGAATCGCGTTGATCTCACTGTGAAAAGGCTTAAATGACTTTTTTTAACTAAGTTTGAGGATTGCCCTCAAACCAAATGTCCTAGAACCAAATTTCCAAGTGTAACTACTAGATTGTGATACAATAAAATATTGGGTGAAGTTTGGTTGACTTCTGCGCTGCGGTATGGGAGTTAACATAAAAATTACATTTCTCGGCCGAATCGCGTAGATCTCACTGTGAAAAGGCTGAAATGACTTTTTTAACTAAGTTTGAGGATTGCGCTCAAACCAAATGTCGTAGAACCAAATTTCCAAATGTAACTACTAGATTGTGATACAATACACTATTGGGTGAAGTTTGGTTGACTTCTGCGCAGCGGTTTGGGAGTTAACATCAAAATTACATTTCTCGGCCGAATCGCGTTGATCTCACTGTGAAAAGGCTTAAATGACTTTTTTTAACTAAGTTTGAGGATTGCGCTCAAACCAAATGTCCTAGAACCAAATTTCCAAATGTAATTACTAGATTGTGATACAATACACTATTGGGTGAAGTTTGGTTGACTTCTGCGCAGCGCTTTGGGAGTTAACATCAAAATTACATTTCTCGGCCGAATCGCGTAGATCTCACTGTGAAAAGGCTTAAATGATTTTTTTTAACTGTCTGAGGATTGCGCTCAAACCAAATGTCCTAGAACCAAATTTCCAAATGTTAATACTAGATTGTGATACAATACACTATTGGGTGAAGTTTGGTTGACTACTGCGCAGCGGTTTGGGAGTTAACATCAAAATTACATTTCTCGGCCGAATCGCGTAGATCTCACTGTGAAAAGGCTTAAATGACTTTTTTTTAAACTAAGTTTGAGGATTGCCCTCAAACCAAATGTCCTAGAACCAAATTTCCAATTGTAACTACTAGATTGTGATACAATACACTATTGGGTGAAGTTTGGTTGACTTCTGCGCTGCGGTTTGGGAGTTAACATCAAAATTACATTTCTCGGCCGAATCGCGTAGATCTCACTGTGAAAAGGCTTAAATGACTTTTTTTAACTAAGTTTGAGGATTGCGCTCAAACCAAATGTCCTAGAACCAAATTTCCAAATGTAACTACTAGATTGTGATACAATACACTATTGGGTGAAGTTTGGTTGACTTCTGCGCAGCGGTTTGGGAGTTAACATCAAAATTACATTTCTCGGCCGAATCGCATTGAACTCACTGTGAAAAGGCATAAATGACTTTTTTTAACTAAGTTTGAGGATTGCGCTCAAACCAAATGTCCTAGAACCAAATTTCCAAATGTAACTACTAGATTGTGATACAATACACTATTGGGTGAAGTTTGGTTGACTTCTGCGCAGCGGTTTGGGAGTTAACATCAAAATTACATTTCTCGGCCGAATCGCGTAGATCTCACTGTGAAAAGGCTTAAATGACTTTTTTTTAACTGTTTGAGGATTGCGCTCAAACCAAATGTCCTAGAACCAAATTTCCAAATGTTAATACTAGATTGTGATACAATACACTATTGGGTGAAGTTTGATTTACTTCTGCGCAGCGGTTTGGGAGTTAACATCAAAATTACATTTCTCGGCCGAACCGCGTAGATCTCACTGTGAAAAGGCTTAAATGACTTTTTTAAACAGTTTGAGGATTGCGCTCACACCAAGTGTCCTAGAACCAAATTTCCAAATGTAACTACTAGATTGTGATACAATAAACTATCGGGTGAAATTTGGTTGACTTCTGCGCAGCGGTTTGGGAGTTAACATCAAAATTACATTTCTCGGCCGAATCGCGTTGATCTCACTGTGAAAAGGCTTAAATGACTTTTTTTAACTAAGTTTGAGGATTGCCCTCAAACCAAATGTCCTAGAACCAAATTTCCAAGTGTAACTACCAGATTGTGATACAATAAAATATTGGGTGAAGTTTGGTTGACTTCTGCGCTGCGGTATGGGAGTTAACATCAAAGTTACATTTCTCGGCCGAATCGCGTAGATCTCACTGTGAAAAGGCTGAAATGACTTTTTTAACTAAGTTTGAGGATTGCGCTCAAACCAAATGTCCTAGAACCAAATTTCCAAATGTAACTACTAGATTGTGATACAATACACTATTGGGTGAAGTTTGGTTGACTTCTGCGCAGCGGTTTGGGAGTTAACATCAAAATTACATTTCTCGGCCGAATCGCGTTGATCTCACTGTGAAAAGGCTTAAATGACTTTTTTTAACTAAGTTTGAGGATTGCGCTCAAACCAAATGTCCTAGAACCAAATTTCCAAATGTATCTACTAGATTGTGATACAATACACTATTGGGTGAAGTTTGGTTGACTTCTGCTCAGCGCTTTGGGAGTTAACATCAAAATTACATTTCTCGGCCGAATCACGTTGATCTCACTGTGAAAAGGCTTAAATGACTTTTTTTAACTAAGTTTGAGTATTGCCCTCAAACCAAATGTCCTAGAACCAAATTTCCAAGTGTAACTACTAGATTGTGATACAATAAAATATTGGGTGAAGTTTGGTTGACTTCTGCGCTGCGGTATGGGAGTTAACATCAAAATTACATTTCTCGGCCGAATCGCGTAGATCTCACTGTGAAAAGGCTGAAATGACTTTTTTAACTAAGTTTGAGGATTGCGCTCAAACCAAATGTCCTAGAACCAAATTTCCAAATGTAACTACTAGATTGTGATACAATACACTATTGGGTGAAGTTTGGTTGACTTCTGCGCAGCGCTTTGGGAGTTAACATCAAAATTACATTTCTCGGCCGAATCGCGTAGATCTCACTGTGAAAAGGCTTAAATGACTTTTTTTTAACTGTTTGAGGATTGCGCTCAAACCAAATGTCCTAGAACCAAATTTCCAAATGTTAATACTAGATTGTGATACAATACACTATTGGGTGAAGTTTGATTTACTTCTGCGCAGCGGTTTGGGAGTTAACATCAAAATTACATTTCTCGGCCGAATCGCGTAGATCTCACTGTGAAAAGGCATAAATGACTTTTTTTAACTAAGTTTGAGGATTGCGCTCAAACCAAATGTCCTAGAACCAAATTTCCAAATGTAACTACTAGATTGTGATACAATACACTATTGGGTGAAGTTTGGTTGACTTCTGCGCAGCGGTTTGGGAGTTAACATCAAAATTACATTTCTCGGCCGAATCGCGTAGATCTCACTGTGAAAAGGCATAAATGACTTTTTTTAACTAAGTTTGAGGATTGCGCTCAAACCAAATGTCCTAGAAGCAAATTTCCAAATGTAACTACTAGATTGTGATACAATACACTATTGGGTGAAGTTTGGTTGACTTCTGCGCAGCGGTTTGGGAGTTAACATCAAAATTACATTTCTCGGCCGAATCGCATTGAACTCACTGTGAAAAGGCATAAATGACTTTTTTTAACTAAGTTTGAGGATTGCACTCAAACCAAATGTCCTAGAACCAAATTTCCAAATGTAACTACTAGATTGTGATACAATACACTATTGGGTGAAGTTTGGTTGACTTCTGCGCAGTTGTTTGGGAGTTAACATCAAAATTACATTTCTCGGCCGAATCGCGTAGATCTCACTGTGAAAAGGCTTAAATGACTTTTTTTTAATTGTTTGAGGATTGCGCTCAAACCAAATGTCCTAGAACCAAATTTCCAAATGTTAATACTAGATTGTGATACAATACACTATTGGGTGAAGTTTGATTTACTTCTGCGCAGCGGTTTGGGAGTTAACATCAAAATTACATTTCTCGGCCGAACCGCGTAGATCTCACTGTGAAAAGGCTTAAATGACTTTTTTAAACAGTTTGAGGATTGCGCTCACACCAAGTGTCCTAGAACCAAATTTCCAAATGTAACTACTAGATTGTGATACAATAAACTATTGGGTGAAATTTGGTTGACTTCTGCGCAGCGGTTTGGGAGTTAACATCAAAATTACATTTCTCGGCCGAATCGCGTTGATCTCACTGTGAAAATGCTTAAATGACTTTTTTTAACTAAGTTTGAGGATTGCCCTCAAACCAAATGTCCTAGAACCAAATTTCCAAGTGTAACTACCAGATTGTGATACAATAAAATATTGGGTGAAGTTTGGTTGACTTCTGCGCTGCGGTATGGGAGTTAACATCAAAATTACATTTCTCGGCCGAATCGCGTAGATCTCACTGTGAAAAGGCTGAAATGACTTTTTTAACTAAGTTTGAGGATTGCGCTCAAACCAAATGTCCTAGAACCAAATTTCCAAATGTAACTACTAGATTGTGATACAATACACTATTGGGTGAAGTTTGGTTGACTTCTGCGCAGCGGTTTGGGAGTTAACATCAAAATTACATTTCTCGGCCGAATCGCGTTGATCTCACTGTGAAAAGGCTTAAATGACTTTTTTTAACTAAGTTTGAGGATTGCGCTCAAACCAAATGTCCTAGAACCAAATTTCCAAATGTAACTACTAGATTGTGATACAATACACTATTGGGTGAAGTTTGGTTGACTTCTGCGCTGCGGTATGGGAGTTAACATCAAAATTACATTTCTCGGCCGAATCGCGTAGATCTCACTGTGAAAAGGCTGAAATGACTTTTTTAACTAAGTTTGAGGATTGCGCTCAAACCAAATGTCCTAGAACCAAATTTCCAAATGTAACTACTAAATTGTGATACAATACACTATTGGGTGAAGTTTGGTTGACTTCTGCGTAGCGGTTTGGGAGTTAACATCAAAATTACATTTCTCGGCCGAATCGCGTTGATCTCACTGTGAAAAGGCTTAAATGACTTTTTTTAACTAAGTTTGAGGATTGCGCTCAAACCAAATGTCCTAGAACCAAATTTCCAAATGTAACTACTAGATTGTGATACAATACACTATTGGGTGAAGTTTGGTTGACTTCTGCGCAGCGGTTTGGGAGTTAACATCAAAATTACATTTCTCGGCCGAATCGCATTGAACTCACTGTGAAAAGGCATAAATGACTTTTTTTAACTAAGTTTGAGGATTGCGCTCAAACCAAATGTCCTAGAACAAAATTTCCAAATGTAACTACTAGATTGTGATACAATACACTATTGGGTGAAGTTTGGTTGACTTCTGCGCAGCGGTTTGGGAGTTAACATCAAAATTACATTTCTCGGCCGAATCGCGTAGATCTCACTGTGAAAAGGCTTAAATGACTTTTTTTTAACTGTTTGAGGATTGCGCTCAAACCAAATGTCCTAGAACCAAATTTCCAAATGTTAATACTAGATTGTGATACAATAAAATATTGGGTGAAGTTTGGTTGACTTCTGCGCTGCGGTATGGGAGTTAACATCAAAATTACATTTCTCGGCCGAATCGCGTAGATCTCACTGTGAAAAGGCTGAAATGACTTTTTTAACTAAGTTTGAGGATTGCGCTCAAACCAAATGTCCTAGAACCAAATTTCCAAATGTAACTACTAGATTGTGATACAATACACTATTGGGTGAAGTTTGGTTGACTTCTGCGCAGCGGTTTGGGAGTTAACATCAAAATTACATTTCTCGGCCGAATCGCGTTGATCTCACTGTGAAAAGGCTTAAATGACTTTTTTTAACTAAGTTTGAGGATTGCGCTCCAACCAAATGTCCTAGAACCAAATTTCCAAATGTAACTACTAGATTGTGATACAATACACTATTGGGTGAAGTTTGGTTGACTTCTGCTCAGCGCTTTGGGAGTTAACATCAAAATTACATTTCTCGGCCGAATCGCGTTGATCTCACTGTGAAAAGGCTTAAATGACTTTTTTTAACTAAGTTTGAGGATTGCGCTCAAACCAAATGTCCTAGAACCAAATTTCCAAATGTAACTACTAGATTGTGATACAATACACTATTGGGTGAAGTTTGGTTGACTTCTGCGCAGCGGTTTGGGAGTTAACATCAAAATTACATTTCTCGGCCGAATCGCGTAGATCTCACTGTGAAAAGGCTTAAATGATTTTTTTTAACTGTCTGAGGATTGCGCTCAAACCAAATGTCCTAGAACCAAATTTCCAAATGTAATTACTAGATTGTGATACAATACACTATTGGGTGAAGTTTGGTTGACTTCTGCGCAGCGCTTTGGGAGTTAACATCAAAATTACATTTCTCGGCCGAATCGCGTTGATCTCACTGTGAAAAGGCTTAAATGACTTTTTTTTAAACTAAGTTTGAGGATTGCCCTCAAACCAAATGTCCTAGAACCAAATTTCCAAATGTAACTACTAGATTGTGATACAATACACTATTGGGTGAAGTTTGGTTGACTTCTGCGCTGCGGTTTGGGAGTTAACATCAAAATTACATTTCTCGGCCGAATCGCGTAGATCTCACTGTGAAAAGGCTTAAATGACTTTTTTTAACTAAGTTTGAGGATTGCGCTCAAACCAAATGTCCTAGAACCAAATTTCCAAATGTAACTACTAGATTGTGATACAATACACTATTGGGTGAAGTTTGGTTGACTTCTGCGCAGCGGTTTGGGAGTTAACATCAAAATTACATTTCTCGGCCGAATCGCATTGAACTCACTGTGAAAAGGCATAAATGACTTTTTTTAACTAAGTTTGAGGATTGCGCTCAAACCAAATGTCCTAGAACCAAATTTCCAAATGTAACTACTAGATTGTGATACAATACACTATTGGGTGAAGTTTGGTTGACTTCTGCGCAGCGGTTTGGGAGTTAACATCAAAATTACATTTCTCGGCCGAATCGCGTAGATCTCACTGTGAAAAGGCTTAAATGACTTTTTTTTAACTGTTTGAGGATTGCGCTCAAACCAAATGTCCTAGAACCAAATTTCCAAATGTAACTACTAGATTGTGATACAATAAACTATCGGGTGAAATTTGGTTGACTTCTGCGCAGCGGTTTGGGAGTTAACATCAAAATTACATTTCTCGGCCGAATCGCATTGATCTCACTGTGAAAAGGCTTAAATGACTTTTTTTTAACTAAGTTTGAGGATTGCCCTCAAACCAAATGTCCTAGAACCAAATTTCCAAGTGTAACTACCAGATTGTGATACAATAAAATATTGGGTGAAGTTTGGTTGACTTCTGCGCTGCGGTATGGGAGTTAACATCAAAATTACATTTCTCGGCCGAATCGCGTAGATCTCACTGTGAAAAGGCTGAAATGACTTTTTTAACTAAGTTTGAGGATTGCGCTCAAACCAAATGTCCTAGAACCAAATTTCCAAATGTAACTACTAGATTGTGATACAATACACTATTGGGTGAAGTTTGGTTGACTTCTGCGCAGCGGTTTGGGAGTTAACATCAAAATTACATTTCTCGGCCGAATCGCGTTGATCTCACTGTGAAAAGGCTTAAATGACTTTTTTTAACTAAGTTTGAGGATTGCGCTCAAACCAAATGTCCTAGAACCAAATTTCCAAATGTAACTACTAGATTGTGATACAATACACTATTGGGTGAAGTTTGGTTGACTTCTGCTCAGCGCTTTGGGAGTTAACATCAAAATTACATTTCTCGGCCGAATCACGTTGATCTCACTGTGAAAAGGCTTAAATGACTTTTTTTAACTAAGTTTGAGGATTGCCCTCAAACCAAATGTCCTAGAACCAAATTTCCAAGTGTAACTACTAGATTGTGATACAATACACTATTGGGTGAAGTTTGGTTGACTTCTGCGCAGCGCTTTGGGAGTTAACATCAAAATTACATTTCTCGGCCGAATCGCGTAGATCTCACTGTGAAAAGGCTTAAATGACTTTTTTTTAACTGTTTGAGGATTGCGCTCAAACCAAATGTCCTAGAACCAAATTTCCAAATGTTAATACTAGATTGTGATACAATACACTATTGGGTGAAGTTTGATTTACTTCTGCGCAGCGGTTTGGGAGTTAACATCAAAATTACATTTCTCGGCCGAATCGCGTAGATCTCACTGTGAAAAGGCATAAATGACTTTTTTTAACTAAGTTTGAGGATTGCGCTCAAACCAAATGTCCTAGAACCAAATTTCCAAATGTAACTACTAGATTGTGATACAATACACTATTGGGTGAAGTTTGGTTGACTTCTGCGCAGCGGTTTGGGAGTTAACATCAAAATTACATTTCTCGGCCGAATCGCATTGAACTCACTGTGAAGAGGCATAAATGACTTTTTTTAACTAAGTTTGAGGATTGCACTCAAACCAAATGTCCTAGAACCAAATTTCCAAATGTAACTACTAGATTGTGATACAATACACTATTGGGTGAAGTTTGGTTGACTTCTGCGCAGTTGTTTGGGAGTTAACATCAAAATTACATTTCTCGGCCGAATCGCGTAGATCTCACTGTGAAAAGGCTTAAATGACTTTTTTTTAAGTGTTTGAGGATTGCGCTCAAACCAAGTGTCCTAGAACCAAATTTCCAAATGTTAATACTAGATTGTGATACAATACACTATTGGGTGAAGTTTGATTTACTTCTGCGCAGCGGTTTGGGAGTTAACATCAAAATTACATTTCTCGGCCGAACCGCGTAGATCTCACTGTGAAAAGGCTTAAATGACTTTTTTAAACAGTTTGAGGATTGCGCTCACACCAAGTGTCCTAGAACCAAATTTCCAAATGTAACTACTAGATTGTGATACAATAAACTATTGGGTGAAATTTGGTTGACTTCTGCGCAGCGGTTTGGGAGTTAACATCAAAATTACATTTCTCGGCCGAATCGCGTTGATCTCACTGTGAAAAGGCTTAAATGACTTTTTTTTAACTAAGTTTGAGGATTGCCCTCAAACCAAATGTCCTAGAACCAAATTTCCAAGTGTAACTACCAGATTGTGATACAATAAAATATTGGGTGAAGTTTGGTTGACTTCTGCGCTGCGGTATGGGAGTTAACATCAAAATTACATTTCTCGGCCGAATCGCGTAGATCTCACTGTGAAAAGGCTGAAATGACTTTTTTAACTAAGTTTGAGGATTGCGCTCAAACCAAATGTCCTAGAACCAAATTTCCAAATGTAACTACTAGATTGTGATACAATACACTATTGGGTGAAGTTTGGTTGACTTCTGCGCAGCGGTTTGGGAGTTAACATCAAAATTACATTTCTCGGCCGAATCGCGTTGATCTCACTGTGAAAAGGCTTAAATGACTTTTTTTAACTAAGTTAGAGGATTGCGCTCAAACCAAATGTCCTAGAACCAAATTTCCAAATGTAACTACTAGATTGTGATACAATACACTATTGGGTGAAGTTTGGTTGACTTCTGCTCAGCGCTTTGGGAGTTAACATCAAAATTACATTTCTCGGCCGAATCGCGTTGATCTCACTGTGAAAAGGCTTAAATGACTTTTTTTAACTAAGTTTGAGGATTGCGCTCAAACCAAATGTCCTAGAACCAAATTTCCAAATGTAACTACTAGATTGTGATACAATACACTATTGGGTGAAGTTTGGTTGACTTCTGCGCAGCGGTTTGGGAGTTAACATCAAAATTACATTTCTCGGCCGAATCGCGTAGATCTCACTGTGAAAAGGCTTAAATGATTTTTTTTAACTGTCTGAGGATTGCGCTCAAACCAAATGTCCTAGAACCAAATTTCCAAATGTTAATACTAGATTGTGATACAATACACTATTGGGTGAAGTTTGGTTGACTTCTGCGCAGCGGATTGGGAGTTAACATCAAAATTACATTTCTCGGCCGAATCGCGTAGATCTCACTGTGAAAAGGCTTAAATGACTTTTTTTTTTAACTAAGTTTGAGGATTGCCCTCAAACCAAATGTCCTAGAACCAAATTTCCAATTGTAACTACTAGATTGTGATACAATACACTATTGGGTGAAGTTTGGTTGACTTCTGCGCTGCGGTTTGGGAGTTAACATCAAAATTACATTTCTCGGCCGAATCGCGTAGATCTCACTGTGAAAAGGCTTAAATGACTTTTTTTAACTAAGTTTGAGGATTGCGCTCAAACCAAATGTCCTAGAACCAAATTTCCAATTGTAACTACTAGATTGTGATACAATACACTATTGGGTGAAGTTTGGTTGACTTCTGCGCTGCGGTTTGGGAGTTAACATCAAAATTACATTTCTCGGCCGAATCGCGTAGATCTCACTGTGAAAAGGCTTAAATGACTTTTTTTTAACTAAGTTTGAGGATTGCGATCAAACCAAATGTCCTAGAACCAAATTTCCAAATGTAACTACTAGATTGTGATACAATACACTATTGGGTGAAGTTTGGTTGACTTCTGCGCAGCGGTTTGGGAGTTAACATCAAAATTACATTTCTCGGCCGAATCGCATTGAACTCACTGTGAAAAGGCATAAATGACTTTTTTTAACTAAGTTTGAGGATTGCGCTCAAACCAAATGTCTTAGAACCAAATTTCCAAATGTTAATACTAGATTGTGATACAATACACTATTGGGTGAAGTTTGATTTACTTCTGCGCAGCGGTTTGGGAGTTAACATCAAAATTACATTTCTCGGCCGAATCGCGTAGATCTCACTGTGAAAAGGCTTAAATGATTTTTTTTTAACTGTCTGAGGATTGCGCTCAAACCAAATGTCCTAGAACCAAATTTCCAATTGTAACTACTAGATTGTGATACAATACACTATTGGGTGAAGTTTGGTTGACTTCTGCGCTGCGGTTTGGGAGTTAACATCAAAATTACATTTCTCGGCCGAATCGCGTAGATCTCACTGTGAAAAGGCTTAAATGACTTTTTTTAACTAAGTTTGAGGATTGCGCTCAAACCAAATGTCCTAGAACCAAATTTCCAAATGTAACTACTAGATTGTGATACAATACACTATTGGGTGAAGTTTGGTTGACTTCTGCGCAGCGGTTTGGGAGTTAACATCAAAATTACATTTCTCGGCCGAATCGCATTGAACTCACTGTGAAAAGGCATAAATGACTTTTTTTAACTAAGTTTGAGGATTGCGCTCAAACCAAATGTCCTAGAACCAAATTTCCAAATGTAACTACTAGATTGTGATACAATACACTATTGGGTGAAGTTTGGTTGACTTCTGCGCAGCGGTTTGGGAGTTAACATCAAAATTACATTTCTCGGCCGAATCGCGTAGATCTCACTGTGAAAAGGCTTAAATGACTTTTTTTTAACTGTTTGAGGATTGCGCTCAAATCAAATGTCTTAGAACCAAATTTCCAAATGTTAATACTAGATTGTGATACAATACACTATTGGGTGAAGTTTGATTTACTTCTGCGCAGCGGTTTGGGAGTTAACATCAAAATTACATTTCTCGGCCGAACCACGTAGATCTCACTGTGAAAAGGCTTAAATGACTTTTTTAAACAGTTTGAGGATTGCGCTCAAACCAAGTGTCCTAGAACCAAATTTCCAAATGTAACTACTAGATTGTGATACAATAAACTATTGGGTGAAATTTGGTTGACTTCTGCGCAGCGGTTTGGGAGTTAACATCAAAATTACATTTCTCGGCCGAATCGCGTTGATCTCACTGTGAAAAGGCTTAAATGACTTTTTTTAACTAAGTTTGAGGATTGCCCTCAAACCAAATGTCCTAGAACCAAATTTCCAAGTGTAACTACTAGATTGTGATACAATAAAATATTGTATGAAGTTTGGTTGACTTCTGCGCTGCGGTATGGGAGTTAACATCAAAATTACATTTCTCGGCCGAATCGCGTAGATCTCACTGTGAAAAGGCTGAAATGACTTTTTTAACTAAGTTTGAGGATTGCGCTCAAACCAAATGTCCTAGAACCAAATTTCCAAATGTAACTACTAGATTGTGATACAATACACTATTGGGTGAAGTTTGGTTGACTTCTGCGCAGCGGTTTGGGAGTTAACATCAAAATTACATTTCTCGGCCGAATCGCATTGAACTCACTGCGAAAAGGCTTAAATGACTTTTTTTAACTAAGTTTGAGGATTGCAACGCAAGGCAAGGCAAGGCAAATTTATTTATATAGCACAATTAAACACAAGGCAATTCAAAGTGCTTTACATCACATGAAAACCATAAAAATCACATTAAAATCAACACAACGTAAAAACCAAGACAAAAGATCGCATTTAATCACAGAATAAAAATAAATAAACAAAAATAAAACAAAAATAGAAATAAAGCAAAAACTACTACTACTAATAATCATTGAAATCAGCAATGGAGATAAGCACAAGAGGAATAGAAGGCAGGTAGATTGAAATATATAGACAGTTATGGATATGCAGTGCTAAACAAAAGCGTTTTTAGCCCTGATTTAAAGGAGCTAACAGTTTGAGCATACTTCAGACGTTCGAGTAACTTGTTCCAGAGGTGAGGAGCATAATAACTAAATGCTGCCTCACCCTGCTTGGTTCTTGTTCTTGGAACATGCAGAAGACCCGTTCCAGACGACCTTAGGGGTCTAGATGTCTCATAGGAATCTAACAAGTCAAGCATGTATTTTGGTCCAAGGCCATTAAGTGTTTTGTAGACGAGCAGTAGTATTTTATAGTCTATACTTTGACTCACTGGAAGCCAGTGTAGCGATTTCAAAACCGGTGTAATGTGGTCCAGCTTCCTTGTATTTGTGAGGACTCTGGCTGCAGCATTCTGTACTAGCTGCAGCTTCCTGACTGATTTTTTATCAAGACCTGTAAATATACCGTTGCAGTAGTCCAATCTGCTGAAAACGAATGCATGCATAAGTTTTTCCATGTCTTGTTGAGTCAGAAGCCCCTTAATTCTGGTTATATTTTTTAGGTGGTAATAAGCGGATTTAGTGACGGACTTTAGATGGCTATCAAATTTTAGGTCTGAGTCAATAATTGCGCTCAAACCAAATGTCCTAGAACCAAATTTCCAAATGTAACTACTAGATTGTGATACAATACACTATTGGGTGAAGTTTGGTTGACTTCTGCGCAGCGGTTTGGGAGTTAACATCAAAATTACATTTCTCGGCCGAATCGCGTAGATCTCACTGTGAAAAGGCTTAAATGATTTTTTTTAACTGTCTGAGGATTGCGCTCAAACCAAATGTCCTAGAACCAAATTTCCAAATGTTAATACTAGATTGTGATACAATACACTATTGGGTGAAGTTTGGTTGACTTCTGCGCAGCGGTTTGGGAGTTAACATCAAAATTACATTTCTCGGCCGAATCGCGTAGATCTCACTGTGAAAAGGCTTAAATGACTTTTTTTTTTTAACTAAGTTTGAGGATTGCCCTCAAACCAAATGTCCTAGAACCAAATTTCCAATTGTAACTACTAGATTGTGATACAATACACTATTGGGTGAAGTTTGGTTGACTTCTGCGCTGCGGTTTGGGAGTTAAAATCAAAATTACATTTCTCGGCCGAATCGCGTAGATCTCACTGTGAAAAGGCTTAAATGACTTTTTTTAACTAAGTTTGAGGATTGCGCTCAAACCAAATGTCCTAGAACCAAATTTCCAAATGTAACTACTAGATTGTGATACAATACACTATTGGGTGAAGTTTGGTTGACTTCTGCGAAGCGGTTTGGGAGTTAACATCAAAATTACATTTCTCGGCCGAATCGCATTGAACTCACTGTGAAAAGGCATAAATGACTTTTTTTAACTAAGTTTGAGGATTGCGCTCAAACCAAATGTCCTAGAACCAAATTTCCAAATGTAACTACTAGATTGTGATACAATGCACTATTGGGTGAAGTTTGGTTGACTTCTGCGCAGCGGTTTGGGAGTTAACATCAAAATTACATTTCTCGGCCGAATCGCGTAGATCTCACTGTGAAAAGGCTTAAATGACTTTTTTTTTAACTGTTTGAGGATTGCGCTCAAACCAAATGTCCTAGAACCAAATTTCCAAATGTTAATACTAGATTGTGATACAATACACTATTGGGTGAAGTTTGATTTACTTCTGAGCAGCGGTTTGGGAGTTAACATCAAAATTACATTTCTCGGCCGAACCGCGTAGATCTCACTGTGAAAAGGCTTAAATGACTTTTTTAAACAGTTTGAGGATTGCGCTCAAACCAAGTGTCCTAGAACCAAATTTCCAAATGTAACTACTAGATTGTGATACAATAAACTATTGGGTGAAATTTGGTTGACTTCTGCGCAGCGGTTTGGGAGTTAACATCAAAATTACATTTCTCGGCCGAATCGCGTTGATCTCACTGTGAAAAGGCTTAAATGACTTTTTTTAACTAAGTTTGAGGATTGCCCTCAAACCAAATGTCCTAGAACCAAATTTCCAAGTGTAACTACTAGATTGTGATACAATAAAATATTGGGTGAAGTTTGGTTGACTTCTGCGCTGCGGTATGGGAGTTAACATCAAAATTACATTTCTCGGCCGAATCGCGTAGATCTCACTGTGAAAAGGCTGAAATGACTTTTTTAACTAAGTTTGAGGATTGCGCTCAAACCAAATGTCGTAGAACCAAATTTCCAAATGTAACTACTAGATTGTGATACAATACACTATTGGGTGAAGTTTGGTTGACTTCTGCGCAGCGGTTTGGGAGTTAACATCAAAATTACATTTCTCGGCCGAATCGCGTTGATCTCACTGTGAAAAGGCTTAAATGACTTTTTTTAACTAAGTTTGAGGATTGCGCTCAAACCAAATGTCCTAGAACCAAATTTCCAAATGTAATTACTAGATTGTGATACAATACACTATTGGGTGAAGTTTGGTTGACTTCTGCGCAGCGCTTTGGGAGTTAACATCAAAATTACATTTCTCGGCCGAATCGCGTAGATCTCACTGTGAAAAGGCTTAAATGATTTTTTTTAACTGTCTGAGGATTGCGCTCAAACCAAATGTCCTAGAACCAAATTTCCAAATGTTAATACTAGATTGTGATACAATACACTATTGGGTGAAGTTTGGTTGACTACTGCGCAGCGGTTTGGGAGTTAACATCAAAATTACATTTCTCGGCCGAATCGCGTAGATCTCACTGTGAAAAGGCTTAAATGACTTTTTTTTAAACTAAGTTTGAGGATTGCCCTCAAACCAAATGTCCTAGAACCAAATTTCCAATTGTAACTACTAGATTGTGATACAATACACTATTGGGTGAAGTTTGGTTGACTTCTGCGCTGCGGTTTGGGAGTTAACATCAAAATTACATTTCTCGGCCGAATCGCGTAGATCTCACTGTGAAAAGGCTTAAATGACTTTTTTTAACTAAGTTTGAGGATTGCGCTCAAACCAAATGTCCTAGAACCAAATTTCCAAATGTAACTACTAGATTGTGATACAATACACTATTGGGTGAAGTTTGGTTGACTTCTGCGCAGCGGTTTGGGAGTTAACATCAAAATTACATTTCTCGGCCGAATCGCATTGAACTCACTGTGAAAAGGCATAAATGACTTTTTTTAACTAAGTTTGAGGATTGCGCTCAAACCAAATGTCCTAGAACCAAATTTCCAAATGTAACTACTAGATTGTGATACAATACACTATTGGGTGAAGTTTGGTTGACTTCTGCGCAGCGGTTTGGGAGTTAACATCAAAATTACATTTCTCGGCCGAATCGCGTAGATCTCACTGTGAAAAGGCTTAAATGACTTTTTTTTAACTGTTTGAGGATTGCGCTCAAACCAAATGTCCTAGAACCAAATTTCCAAATGTTAATACTAGATTGTGATACAATACACTATTGGGTGAAGTTTGATTTACTTCTGCGCAGCGGTTTGGGAGTTAACATCAAAATTACATTTCTCGGCCGAACCGCGTAGATCTCACTGTGAAAAGGCTTAAATGACTTTTTTAAACAGTTTGAGGATTGCGCTCACACCAAGTGTCCTAGAACCAAATTTCCAAATGTAACTACTAGATTGTGATACAATAAACTATCGGGTGAAATTTGGTTGACTTCTGCGCAGCGGTTTGGGAGTTAACATCAAAATTACATTTCTCGGCCGAATCGCGTTGATCTCACTGTGAAAAGGCTTAAATGACTTTTTTTAACTAAGTTTGAGGATTGCCCTCAAACCAAATGTCCTAGAACCAAATTTCCAAGTGTAACTACCAGATTGTGATACAATAAAATATTGGGTGAAGTTTGGTTGACTTCTGCGCTGCGGTATGGGAGTTAACATCAAAGTTACATTTCTCGGCCGAATCGCGTAGATCTCACTGTGAAAAGGCTGAAATGACTTTTTTAACTAAGTTTGAGGATTGCGCTCAAACCAAATGTCCTAGAACCAAATTTCCAAATGTAACTACTAGATTGTGATACAATACACTATTGGGTGAAGTTTGGTTGACTTCTGCGCAGCGGTTTGGGAGTTAACATCAAAATTACATTTCTCGGCCGAATCGCGTTGATCTCACTGTGAAAAGGCTTAAATGACTTTTTTTAACTAAGTTTGAGGATTGCGCTCAAACCAAATGTCCTAGAACCAAATTTCCAAATGTAACTACTAGATTGTGATACAATACACTATTGGGTGAAGTTTGGTTGACTTCTGCTCAGCGCTTTGGGAGTTAACATCAAAATTACATTTCTCGGCCGAATCACGTTGATCTCACTGTGAAAAGGCTTAAATGACTTTTTTTAACTAAGTTTGAGGATTGCCCTCAAACCAAATGTCCTAGAACCAAATTTCCAAGTGTAACTACTAGATTGTGATACAATAAAATATTGGGTGAAGTTTGGTTGACTTCTGCGCTGCGGTATGGGAGTTAACATCAAAATTACATTTCTCGGCCGAATCGCGTAGATCTCACTGTGAAAAGGCTGAAATGACTTTTTTAACTAAGTTTGAGGATTGCGCTCAAACCAAATGTCCTAGAACCAAATTTCCAAATGTAACTACTAGATTGTGATACAATACACTATTGGGTGAAGTTTGGTTGACTTCTGCGCAGCGCTTTGGGAGTTAACATCAAAATTACATTTCTCGGCCGAATCGCGTAGATCTCACTGTGAAAAGGCTTAAATGACTTTTTTTTAACTGTTTGAGGATTGCGCTCAAACCAAATGTCCTAGAACCAAATTTCCAAATGTTAATACTAGATTGTGATACAATACACTATTGGGTGAAGTTTGATTTACTTCTGCGCAGCGGTTTGGGAGTTAACATCAAAATTACATTTCTCGGCCGAATCGCGTAGATCTCACTGTGAAAAGGCATAAATGACTTTTTTTAACTAAGTTTGAGGATTGCGCTCAAACCAAATGTCCTAGAACCAAATTTCCAAATGTAACTACTAGATTGTGATACAATACACTATTGGGTGAAGTTTGGTTGACTTCTGCGCAGCGGTTTGGGAGTTAACATCAAAATTACATTTCTCGGCCGAATCGCGTAGATCTCACTGTGAAAAGGCATAAATGACTTTTTTTAACTAAGTTTGAGGATTGCGCTCAAACCAAATGTCCTAGAACCAAATTTCCAAATGTAACTACTAGATTGTGATACAATACACTATTGGGTGAAGTTTGGTTGACTTCTGCGCAGCGGTTTGGGAGTTAACATCAAAATTACATTTCTCGGCCGAATCGCATTGAACTCACTGTGAAAAGGCATAAATGACTTTTTTTAACTAAGTTTGAGGATTGCACTCAAACCAAATGTCCTAGAACCAAATTTCCAAATGTAACTACTAGATTGTGATACAATACACTATTGGGTGAAGTTTGGTTGACTTCTGCGCAGTTGTTTGGGAGTTAACATCAAAATTACATTTCTCGGCCGAATCGCGTAGATCTCACTGTGAAAAGGCTTAAATGACTTTTTTTTAATTGTTTGAGGATTGCGCTCAAACCAAATGTCCTAGAACCAAATTTCCAAATGTTAATACTAGATTGTGATACAATACACTATTGGGTGAAGTTTGATTTACTTCTGCGCAGCGGTTTGGGAGTTAACATCAAAATTACATTTCTCGGCCGAACCGTGTAGATCTCACTGTGAAAAGGCTTAAATGACTTTTTTAAACAGTTTGAGGATTGCGCTCACACCAAGTGTCCTAGAACCAAATTTCCAAATGTAACTACTAGATTGTGATACAATAAACTATTGGGTGAAATTTGGTTGACTTCTGCGCAGCGGTTTGGGAGTTAACATCAAAATTACATTTCTCGGCCGAATCGCGTTGATCTCACTGTGAAAAGGCTTAAATGACTTTTTTTAACTAAGTTTGAGGATTGCCCTCAAACCAAATGTCCTAGAACCAAATTTCCAAGTGTAACTACCAGATTGTGATACAATAAAATATTGGGTGAAGTTTGGTTGACTTCTGCGCTGCGGTATGGGAGTTAACATCAAAATTACATTTCTCGGCCGAATCGCGTAGATCTCACTGTGAAAAGGCTGAAATGACTTTTTTAACTAAGTTTGAGGATTGCGCTCAAACCAAATGTCCTAGAACCAAATTTCCAAATGTAACTACTAGATTGTGATACAATACACTATTGGGTGAAGTTTGGTTGACTTCTGCGCAGCGGTTTGGGAGTTAACATCAAAATTACATTTCTCGGCCGAATCGCGTAGATCTCACTGTGAAAAGGCTTAAATGACTTTTTTTTAACTGTTTGAGGATTGCGCTCAAACCAAATGTCCTAGAACCAAATTTCCAAATGTTAATACTAGATTGTGATACAATACACTATTGGGTGAAGTTTGATTTACTTCTGCGCAGCGGTTTGGGAGTTAACATCAAAATTACATTTCTCGGCCGAATCGCGTAGATCTCACTGTGAAAAGGCATAAATGACTTTTTTTAACTAAGTTTGAGGATTGCGCTCAAACCAAATGTCCTAGAACCAAATTTCCAAATGTAACTACTAGATTGTGATACAATACACTATTGGGTGAAGTTTGGTTGACTTCTGCGCAGCGGTTTGGGAGTTAACATCAAAATTACATTTCTCGGCCGAATCGCGTAGATCTCACTGTGAAAAGGCATAAATGACTTTTTTTAACTAAGTTTGAGGATTGCGCTCAAACCAAATGTCCTAGAACCAAATTTCCAAATGTAACTACTAGATTGTGATACAATACACTATTGGGTGAAGTTTGGTTGACTTCTGCGCAGCGGTTTGGGAGTTAACATCAAAATTACATTTCTCGGCCGAATCGCATTGAACTCACTGTGAAAAGGCATAAATGACTTTTTTTGACTAAGTTTGAGGATTGCACTCAAACCAAATGTCCTAGAACCAAATTTCCAAATGTAACTACTAGATTGTGATACAATACACTATTGGGTGAAGTTTGGTTGACTTCTGCGCAGTTGTTTGGGAGTTAACATCAAAATTACATTTCTCGGCCGAATCGCGTAGATCTCACTGTGAAAAGGCTTAAATGACTTTTTTTTAATTGTTTGAGGATTGCGCTCAAACCAAATGTCCTAGAACCAAATTTCCAAATGTTAATACTAGATTGTGATACAATACACTATTGGGTGAAGTTTGATTTACTTCTGCGCAGCGGTTTGGGAGTTAACATCAAAATTACATTTCTCGGCCGAACCGTGTAGATCTCACTGTGAAAAGGCTTAAATGACTTTTTTAAACAGTTTGAGGATTGCGCTCACACCAAGTGTCCTAGAACCAAATTTCCAAATGTAACTACTAGATTGTGATACAATAAACTATTGGGTGAAATTTGGTTGACTTCTGCGCAGCGGTTTGGGAGTTAACATCAAAATTACATTTCTCGGCCGAATCGCGTTGATCTCACTGTGAAAAGGCTTAAATGACTTTTTTTAACTAAGTTTGAGGATTGCCCTCAAACCAAATGTCCTAGAACCAAATTTCCAAGTGTAACTACCAGATTGTGATACAATAAAATATTGGGTGAAGTTTGGTTGACTTCTGCGCTGCGGTATGGGAGTTAACATCAAAATTACATTTCTCGGCCGAATCGCGTAGATCTCACTGTGAAAAGGCTGAAATGACTTTTTTAACTAAGTTTGAGGATTGCGCTCAAACCAAATGTCCTAGAACCAAATTTCCAAATGTAACTACTAGATTGTGATACAATACACTATTGGGTGAAGTTTGGTTGACTTCTGCGCAGCGGTTTGGGAGTTAACATCAAAATTACATTTCTCGGCCGAATCGCGTTGATCTCACTGTGAAAAGGCTTAAATGACTTTTTTTAACTAAGTTTGAGGATTGCGCTCAAACCAAATGTCCTAGAACCAAATTTCCAAATGTAACTACTAGATTGTGATACAATACACTATTGGGTGAAGTTTGGTTGACTTCTGCGCTGCGGTATGGGAGTTAACATCAAAATTACATTTCTCGGCCGAATCGCGTAGATCTCACTGTGAAAAGGCTGAAATGACTTTTTTAACTAAGTTTGAGGATTGCGCTCAAACCAAATGTCCTAGAACCAAATTTCCAAATGTAACTACTAGATTGTGATACAATACACTATTGGGTGAAGTTTGGTTGACTTCTGCGTAGCGGTTTGGGAGTTAACATCAAAATTACATTTCTCGGCCGAATTGCGTTGATCTCACTGTGAAAAGGCTTAAATGACTTTTTTTAACTAAGTTTGAGGATTGCGCTCAAACCAAATGTCCTAGAACCAAATTTCCAAATGTAACTAGATTGTGATACAATACACTATTGGGTGAAGTTTGGTTGACTTCTGCGCAGCGCTTTGGGAGTTAACATCAAAATTACATTTCTCTGCCGAATCACGTAGATCTCACTGTGAAAAGGCTTAAATGACTTTTTTTTAACTGTTTGAGGATTGCGCTCAAACCAAATGTCCTAGAACCAAATTTCCAAATGTTAATACTAGATTGTGATACAATACACTATTGGGTGAAGTTTGATTTACTTCTGCGCAGCGGTTTGGGAGTTAACATCAAAATTACATTTCTCGGCCGAATCGCGTAGATCTCACTGTGAAAAGGCTTAAATGACTTTTTTTTAACTGTTTGAGGATTGCGCTCAAACCAAATGTCCTAGAACCAAATTTCCAAATGTTAATACTAGATTGTGATACAATACACTATTGGGTGAAGTTTGATTTACTTCTGCGCAGCGGTTTGGGAGTTAACATCAAAATTACATTTCTCGGCCGAACCGCGTAGATCTCACTGTGAAAAGGCTTAAATGACTTTTTTTAACTAAGTTTGAGGATTTCGCTCAAACCAAGTGTCCTAGAACCAAATTTCCAAATATAACTACTAGATTGTGATACAATACACTATTGGGTGAAGTTTGGTTGACTTCTGCGCAGCGGTTTGGGAGTTAACATCAAAATTACATTTCTCGGCCGAATCGCATTGAACTCACTGTGAAAAGGCATAAATGACTTTTTTTAACTAAGTTTGAGGATTGCGCTCAAACCAAATGTCCTAGAACCAAATTTCCAAATGTAACTACTAGATTGTGATACAATACACTATTGGGTGAAGTTTGGTTGACTTCTGCGCAGCGGTTTGGGAGTTAACATCAAAATTACATTTCTCGGCCGAATCGCGTTGATCTCACTGTGAAAAGGCTTAAATGACTTTTTTTAACTAAGTTTGAGGATTGCCCTCAAACCAAATGTCCTAGAACCAAATTTCCAAGTGTAACTACTAGATTGTGATACAATAAAATATTGTATGAAGTTTGGTTGACTTCTGCGCTGCGGTATGGGAGTTAACATCAAAATTACATTTCTCGGCCGAATCGCGTAGATCTCACTGTGAAAAGGCTGAAATGACTTTTTTAACTAAGTTTGAGGATTGCGCTGAAACCAAATGTCCTAGAACCAAATTTCCAAATGTAACTACTAGATTGTGATACAATACACTATTGGGTGAAGTTTGGTTGACTTCTGCGCAGCGGTTTGGGAGTTAACATCAAAATTACATTTCTCGGCCGAATCGCATTGAACTCACTGCGAAAAGGCTTAAATGACTTTTTTTAACTAAGTTTGAGGATTGCAACGCAAGGCAAGGCAAGGCAAATTTATTTATATAGCACAATTAAACACAAGGCAATTCAAAGTGCTTTACATCACATGAAAACCATAAAAATCACATTAAAATCAACACAACGTAAAAACCAAGACAAAAGATCGCATTTAATCACAGAATAAAAATAAATAAACAAAAATAAAACAAAAATAGAAATAAAGCAAAAACTACTACTACTAATAATCATTGAAATCAGCAATGGAGATAAGCACAAGAGGAATAGAAGGCAGGTAGATTGAAATATATAGACAGTTATGGATATGCAGTGCTAAACAAAAGCGTTTTTAGCCCTGATTTAAAGGAGCTAACAGTTTGAGCATACTTCAGACGTTCGAGTAACTTGTTCCAGAGGTGAGGAGCATAATAACTAAATGCTGCCTCACCCTGCTTGGTTCTTGTTCTTGGAACATGCAGAAGACCCGTTCCAGACGACCTTAGGGGTCTAGATGTCTCATAGGAATCTAACAAGTCAAGCATGTATTTTGGTCCAAGGCCATTAAGTGTTTTGTAGACGAGCAGTAGTATTTTATAGTCTATCCTTTGACTCACTGGAAGCCAGTGTAGCGATTTCAAAACCGGTGTAATGTGGTCCAGCTTCCTTGTATTTGTGAGGACTCTGGCTGCAGCATTCTGTACTAGCTGCAGCTTCCTGACTGATTTTTTATCAAGACCTGTAAATATACCGTTGCAGTAGTCCAATCTGCTGAAAACGAATGCATGCATAAGTTTTTCCATGTCTTGTTGAGTCAGAAGCCCCTTAATTCTGGTTATATTTTTTAGGTGGTAATAAGCGGATTTAGTGACGGACTTTAGATGGCTATCAAATTTTAGGTCTGAGTCAATAATTGCGCTCAAACCAAATGTCCTAGAACCAAATTTCCAAATGTAACTACTAGATTGTGATACAATACACTATTGGGTGAAGTTTGGTTGACTTCTGCGCAGCGGTTTGGGAGTTAACATCAAAATTACATTTCTCGGCCGAATCGCGTAGATCTCACTGTGAAAAGGCTTAAATGATTTTTTTTAACTGTCTGAGGATTGCGCTCAAACCAAATGTCCTAGAACCAAATTTCCAAATGTTAATACTAGATTGTGATACAATACACTATTGGGTGAAGTTTGGTTGACTTCTGCGCAGCGGTTTGGGAGTTAACATCAAAATTACATTTCTCGGCCGAATCGCGTAGATCTCACTGTGAAAAGGCTTAAATGACTTTTTTTTTAACTAAGTTTGAGGATTGCCCTCAAACCAAATGTCCTAGAACCAAATTTCCAATTGTAACTACTAGATTGTGATACAATACACTATTGGGTGAAGTTTGGTTGACTTCTGCGCTGCGGTTTGGGAGTTAAAATCAAAATTACATTTCTCGGCCGAATCGCGTAGATCTCACTGTGAAAAGGCTTAAATGACTTTTTTTAACTAAGTTTGAGGATTGCGCTCAAACCAAATGTCCTAGAACCAAATTTCCAAATGTAACTACTAGATTGTGATACAATACACTATTGGGTGAAGTTTGGTTGACTTCTGCGAAGCGGTTTGGGAGTTAACATCAAAATTACATTTCTCGGCCGAATCGCATTGAACTCACTGTGAAAAGGCATAAATGACTTTTTTTAACTAAGTTTGAGGATTGCGCTCAAACCAAATGTCCTAGAACCAAATTTCCAAATGTAACTACTAGATTGTGATACAATGCACTATTGGGTGAAGTTTGGTTGACTTCTGCGCAGCGGTTTGGGAGTTAACATTAAAATTACATTTCTCGGCCGAATCGCGTAGATCTCACTGTGAAAAGGCTTAAATGACTTTTTTTTTAACTGTTTGAGGATTGCGCTCAAACCAAATGTCCTAGAACCAAATTTCCAAATGTTAATACTAGATTGTGATACAATACACTATTGGGTGAAGTTTGATTTACTTCTGAGCAGCGGTTTGGGAGTTAACATCAAAATTACATTTCTCGGCCGAACCGCGTAGATCTCACTGTGAAAAGGCTTAAATGACTTTTTTAAACAGTTTGAGGATTGCGCTCAAACCAAGTGTCCTAGAACCAAATTTCCAAATGTAACTACTAGATTGTGATACAATAAACTATTGGGTGAAATTTGGTTGACTTCTGCGCAGCGGTTTGGGAGTTAACATCAAAATTACATTTCTCGGCCGAATCGCGTTGATCTCACTGTGAAAAGGCTTAAATGACTTTTTTTAACTAAGTTTGAGGATTGCCCTCAAACCAAATGTCCTAGAACCAAATTTCCAAGTGTAACTACTAGATTGTGATACAATAAAATATTGGGTGAAGTTTGGTTGACTTCTGCGCTGCGGTATGGGAGTTAACATCAAAATTACATTTCTCGGCCGAATCGCGTAGATCTCACTGTGAAAAGGCTGAAATGACTTTTTTAACTAAGTTTGAGGATTGCGCTCAAACCAAATGTCGTAGAACCAAATTTCCAAATGTAACTACTAGATTGTGATACAATACACTATTGGGTGAAGTTTGGTTGACTTCTGCGCAGCGGTTTGGGAGTTAACATCAAAATTACATTTCTCGGCCGAATCGCGTTGATCTCACTGTGAAAAGGCTTAAATGACTTTTTTTAACTAAGTTTGAGGATTGCGCTCAAACCAAATGTCCTAGAACCAAATTTCCAAATGTAATTACTAGATTGTGATACAATACACTATTGGGTGAAGTTTGGTTGACTTCTGCGCAGCGCTTTGGGAGTTAACATCAAAATTACATTTCTCGGCCGAATCGCGTAGATCTCACTGTGAAAAGGCTTAAATGATTTTTTTTAACTGTCTGAGGATTGCGCTCAAACCAAATGTCCTAGAACCAAATTTCCAAATGTTAATACTAGATTGTGATACAATACACTATTGGGTGAAGTTTGGTTGACTACTGCGCAGCGGTTTGGGAGTTAACATCAAAATTACATTTCTCGGCCGAATCGCGTAGATCTCACTGTGAAAAGGCTTAAATTACTTTTTTTTAAACTAAGTTTGAGGATTGCCCTCAAACCAAATGTCCTAGAACCAAATTTCCAATTGTAACTACTAGATTGTGATACAATACACTATTGGGTGAAGTTTGGTTGACTTCTGCGCTGCGGTTTGGGAGTTAACATCAAACTTACATTTCTCGGCCGAATCGCGTAGATCTCACTGTGAAAAGGATTAAATGACTTTTTTTAACTAAGTTTGAGGATTGCGCTCAAACCAAATGTCCTAGAACCAAATTTCCAAATGTAACTACTAGATTGTGATACAATACACTATTGGGTGAAGTTTGGTTGACTTCTGCGCAGCGGTTTGGGAGTTAACATCAAAATTACATTTCTCGGCCGAATCGCATTGAACTCACTGTGAAAAGGCATAAATGACTTTTTTTAACTAAGTTTGAGGATTGCGCTCAATCCAAATGTCCTAGAACCAAATTTCCACATGTAACTACTAGATTGTGATACAATACACTATTGGGTGAAATTTGGTTGACTTCTGCGCTGCGGTTTGGGAGTTAACATCAAAATTACATTTCTCGGCCGAATCGCGTTGATCTCACTGTGAAAAGGCTTAAATGACTTTTTTTAACTAAGTTTGAGGATTGCGCTCAAACCAAATGTCCTAGAACCAAATTTCCAAATGTAACTACTAGATTGTGATACAATACACTATTGGGTGAAGTTTGGTTGACTTCTGCGCAGCGCTTTGGGAGTTAACATCAAAATTACATTTCTCTGCCGAATCACGTAGATCTCACTGTGAAAAGGCTTAAATGACTTTTTTTTAACTGTTTGAGGATTGCGCTCAAACCAAATGTCCTAGAACCAAATTTCCAAATGTTAATACTAGATTGTGATACAATACACTATTGGGTGAAGTTTGATTAACTTCTGCGCAGCGGTTTGGGAGTTAACATCAAAATTACATTTCTCGGCCGAATAGCGTAGATCTCACTGTGAAAAGGCTTAAATGACTTTTTTTGACTAAGTTTGAGGATTGCGCTCAAACCAAATGTCCTAGAACCAAATTTCCAAATGTAATTACTAGATTGTGATACAATACACTATTGGGTGAAGTTTGGTTGACTTCTGCGCAGCGCTTTGGGAGTTAACATCAAAATTACATTTCTCGGCCGAATCGCGTAAATCTCACTGTGAAAAGGCTTAAATGATTTTTTTTAACTGTCTGAGGATTGCGCTCAAACCAAATGTCCTAGAACCAAATTTCCAAATGTTAATACTAGATTGTGATACAATACACTATTGGGTGAAGTTTGGTTGACTACTGCGCAGCGGTTTGGGAGTTAACATCAAAATTACATTTCTCGGCCGAATCGCGTAGATCTCACTGTGAAAAGGCTTAAATTACTTTTTTTTAAACTAAGTTTGAGGATTGCCCTCAAACCAAATGTCCTAGAACCAAATTTCCAATTGTAACTACTAGATTGTGATACAATACACTATTGGGTGAAGTTTGGTTGACTTCTGCGCTGCGGTTTGGGAGTTAACATCAAAATTACATTTCTCGGCCGAATCGCGTAGATCTCACTGTGAAAAGGATTAAATGACTTTTTTTAACTAAGTTTGAGGATTGCGCTCAAACCAAATGTCCTAGAACCAAATTTCCAAATGTAACTACTAGATTGTGATACAATACACTATTGGGTGAAGTTTGGTTGACTTCTGCGCAGCGGTTTGGGAGTTAACATCAAAATTACATTTCTCGGCCGAATCGCATTGAACTCACTGTGAAAAGGCATAAATGACTTTTTTTAACTAAGTTTGAGGATTGCGCTCAAACCAAATGTCCTAGAACCAAATTTCCAAATGTAACTACTAGATTGTGATACAATACACTATTGGGTGAAGTTTGGTTGACTTCTGCGCAGCGGTTTGGGAGTTAACATCAAAATTACATTTCTCGGCCGAATCGCGTAGATCTCACTGTGAAAAGGCTTAAATGACTTTTTTTTAACTGTTTGAGGATTGCGCTCAAACCAAATGTCCTAGAACCAAATTTCCAAATGTTAATACTAGATTGTGATACAATACACTATTGGGTGAAGTTTGATTTACTTCTGCGCAGCGGTTTCGGAGTTAACATCAAAATTACATTTCTCGGCCGAATCGCGTAGATCTCACTGTGAAAAGGCTTAAATGACTTTTTTAACTAAGTTTGAGGATTGCGCTCAAACCAAATGTCCTAGAACCAAATTTCCAAATGTAACTACTAGATTGTGATACAATACACTATTGGGTGAAGTTTGGTTGACTTCTGCGCAGCGGTTTGGGAGTTAACATCAAAATTACATTTCTCGGCCGAATCGCATTGATCTCACTGTGAAAAGGCTTAAATGACTTTTTTTAACTAAGTTTGAGGATTGCGCTCAAACCAAATGTCCTAGAACCAAATTTCCAAATGTAACTACTAGATTGTGATACAATACACTATTGGGTGAAGTTTGGTTGACTTCTGCTCAGCGCTTTGGGAGTTAACATCAAAATTACATTTCTCGGCCGAATCGCGTTGATCTCACTGTGAAAAGGCTTAAATGACTTTTTTTAACTAAGTTTGAGGATTGCGCTCAAACCAAATGTCCTAGAACCAAATTTCCAAATGTAACTACTAGATTGTGATACAATACACTATTGGGTGAAGTTTGGTTGACTTCTGCTCAGCGCTTTGGGAGTTAACATCAAAATTACATTTCTCGGCCGAATCACGTTGATCTCACTGTGAAAAGGCTTAAATGACTTTTTTTAACTAAGTTTGAGGATTGCCCTCAAACCAAATGTCCTAGAACCAAATTTCCAAGTGTAACTACTAGATTGTGATACAATAAAATATTGGGTGAAGTTTGGTTGACTTCTGCGCTGCGGTATGGGAGTTAACATCAAAATTACATTTCTCGGCCGAATCGCGTAGATCTCACTGTGAAAAGGCTGAAATGACTTTTTTAACTAAGTTTGAGGATTGCGCTCAAACCAAATGTCCTAGAACCAAATTTCCAAATGTAACTACTAGATTGTGATACAATACACTATTGGGTGAAGTTTGGTTGACTTCTGCGCAGCGCTTTGGGAGTTAACATCAAAATTACATTTCTCGGCCGAATCGCGTAGATCTCACTGTGAAAAGGCTTAAATGACTTTTTTTTAACTGTTTGAGGATTGCGCTCAAACCAAATGTCCTAGAACCAAATTTCCAAATGTTAATACTAGATTGTGATACAATACACTATTGGGTGAAGTTTGATTTACTTCTGCGCAGCGGTTTGGGAGTTAACATCAAAATTACATTTCTCGGCCGAATCGCGTAGATCTCACTGTGAAAAGGCATAAATGACTTTTTTTAACTAAGTTTGAGGATTGCGCTCAAACCAAATGTCCTAGAACCAAATTTCCAAATGTAACTACTAGATTGTGATACAATACACTATTGGGTGAAGTTTGGTTGACTTCTGCGCAGCGGTTTGGGAGTTAACATCAAAATTACATTTCTCGGCCGAATCGCGTAGATCTCACTGTGAAAAGGCATAAATGATTTTTTTTAACTAAGTTTGAGGATTGCGCTCAAACCAAATGTCCTAGAACCAAATTTCCAAATGTAACTACTAGATTGTGATACAATACACTATTGGGTGAAGTTTGGTTGACTTCTGCGCAGCGGTTTGGGAGTTAACATCAAAATTACATTTCTCGGCCGAATCGCATTGAACTCACTGTGAAAAGGCATAAATGACTTTTTTTAACTAAGTTTGAGGATTGCACTCAAACCAAATGTCCTAGAACCAAATTTCCAAATGTAACTACTAGATTGTGATACAATACACTATTGGGTGAAGTTTGGTTGACTTCTGCGCAGTTGTTTGGGAGTTAACATCAAAATTACATTTCTCGGCCGAATCGCGTAGATCTCACTGTGAAAAGGCTTAAATGACTTTTTTTTAATTGTTTGAGGATTGCGCTCAAACCAAATGTCCTAGAACCAAATTTCCAAATGTTAATACTAGATTGTGATACAATACACTATTGGGTGAAGTTTGATTTACTTCTGCGCAGCGGTTTGGGAGTTAACATCAAAATTACATTTCTCGGCCGAACCGTGTAGATCTCACTGTGAAAAGGCTTAAATGACTTTTTTATACAGTTTGAGGATTGCGCTCACACCAAGTGTCCTAGAACCAAATTTCCAAATGTAACTACTAGATTGTGATACAATAAACTATTGGGTGAAATTTGGTTGACTTCTGCGCAGCGGTTTGGGAGTTAACATCAAAATTACATTTCTCGGCCGAATCGCGTTGATCTCACTGTGAAAAGGCTTAAATGACTTTTTTTAACTAAGTTTGAGGATTGCCCTCAAACCAAATGTCCTAGAACCAAATTTCCAAGTGTAACTACCAGATTGTGATACAATAAAATATTGGGTGAAGTTTGGTTGACTTCTGCGCTGCGGTATGGGAGTTAACATCAAAATTACATTTCTCGGCCGAATCGCGTAGATCTCACTGTGAAAAGGCTGAAATGACTTTTTTAACTAAGTTTGAGGATTGCGCTCAAACCAAATGTCCTAGAACCAAATTTCCAAATGTAACTACTAGATTGTGATACAATACACTATTGGGTGAAGTTTGGTTGACTTCTGCGCAGCGGTTTGGGAGTTAACATCAAAATTACATTTCTCGGCCGAATCGCGTTGATCTCACTGTGAAAAGGCTTAAATGACTTTTTTTAACTAAGTTTGAGGATTGCGCTCAAACCAAATGTCCTAGAACCAAATTTCCAAATGTAACTACTAGATTGTGATACAATACACTATTGGGTGAAGTTTGGTTGACTTCTGCGCTGCGGTATGGGAGTTAACATCAAAATTACATTTCTCGGCCGAATCGCGTAGATCTCACTGTGAAAAGGCTGAAATGACTTTTTTAACTAAGTTTGAGGATTGCGCTCAAACCAAATGTCCTAGAACCAAATTTCCAAATGTAACTACTAGATTGTGATACAATACACTATTGGGTGAAGTTTGGTTGACTTCTGCGTAGCGGTTTGGGAGTTAACATCAAAATTACATTTCTCGGCCGAATCGCGTTGATCTCACTGTGAAAAGGCTTAAATGACTTTTTTTAACTAAGTTTGAGGATTGCGCTCAAACCAAATGTCCTAGAACCAAATTTCCAAATGTAACTAGATTGTGATACAATACACTATTGGGTGAAGTTTGGTTGACTTCTGCGCAGCGCTTTGGGAGTTAACATCAAAATTACATTTCTCTGCCGAATCACGTAGATCTCACTGTGAAAAGGCTTAAATGACTTTTTTTTAACTGTTTGAGGATTGCGCTCAAACCAAATGTCCTAGAACCAAATTTCCAAATGTTAATACTAGATTGTGATACAATACACTATTGGGTGAAGTTTGATTTACTTCTGCGCAGCGGTTTGGGAGTTAACATCAAAATTACATTTCTTGGCCGAATCGCGTAGATCTCACTGTGAAAAGGCTTAAATGACTTTTTTTTAACTGTTTGAGGATTGCGCTCAAACCAAATGTCCTAGAACCAAATTTCCAAATGTTAATACTAGATTGTGATACAATACACTATTGGGTGAAGTTTGATTTACTTCTGCGCAGCGGTTTGGGAGTTAACATCAAAATTACATTTCTCGGCCGAACCGCGTAGATCTCACTGTGAAAAGGCTTAAATGACTTTTTTTAACTAAGTTTGAGGATTTCGCTCAAACCAAGTGTCCTAGAACCAAATTTCCAAATATAACTACTAGATTGTGATACAATACACTATTGGGTGAAGTTTGGTTGACTTCTGCGCAGCGGTTTGGGAGTTAACATCAAAATTACATTTCTCGGCCGAATCGCATTGAACTCACTGTGAAAAGGCATAAATGACTTTTTTTAACTAAGTTTGAGGATTGCGCTCAAACCAAATGTCCTAGAACCAAATTTCCAAATGTAACTACTAGATTGTGATACAATACACTATTGGGTGAAGTTTGGTTGACTTCTGCGCAGCGGTTTGGGAGTTAACATCAAAATTACATTTCTCGGCCGAATCGCGTTGATCTCACTGTGAAAAGGCTTAAATGACTTTTTTTAACTAAGTTTGAGGATTGCCCTCAAACCAAATGTCCTAGAACCAAATTTCCAAGTGTAACTACTAGATTGTGATACAATAAAATATTGTATGAAGTTTGGTTGACTTCTGCGCTGCGGTATGGGAGTTAACATCAAAATTACATTTCTCGGCCGAATCGCGTAGATCTCACTGTGAAAAGGCTGAAATGACTTTTTTAACTAAGTTTGAGGATTGCGCTGAAACCAAATGTCCTAGAACCAAATTTCCAAATGTAACTACTAGATTGTGATACAATACACTATTGGGTGAAGTTTGGTTGACTTCTGCGCAGCGGTTTGGGAGTTAACATCAAAATTACATTTCTCGGCCGAATCGCATTGAACTCACTGCGAAAAGGCTTAAATGACTTTTTTTAACTAAGTTTGAGGATTGCAACGCAAGGCAAGGCAAGGCAAATTTATTTATATAGCACAATTAAACACAAGGCAATTCAAAGTGCTTTACATCACATGAAAACCATAAAAATCACATTAAAATCAACACAACGTAAAAACCAAGACAAAAGATCGCATTTAATCACAGAATAAAAATAAATAAACAAAAATAAAACAAAAATAGAAATAAAGCAAAAACTACTACTACTAATAATCATTGAAATCAGCAATGGAGATAAGCACAAGAGGAATAGAAGGCAGGTAGATTGAAATATATAGACAGTTATGGATATGCAGTGCTAAACAAAAGCGTTTTTAGCCCTGATTTAAAGGAGCTAACAGTTTGAGCATACTTCAGACGTTCGAGTAACTTGTTCCAGAGGTGAGGAGCATAATAACTAAATGCTGCCTCACCCTGCTTGGTTCTTGTTCTTGGAACATGCAGAAGACCCGTTCCAGACGACCTTAGGGGTCTAGATGTCTCATAGGAATCTAACAAGTCAAGCATGTATTTTGGTCCAAGGCCATTAAGTGTTTTGTAGACGAGCAGTAGTATTTTATAGTCTATCCTTTGACTCACTGGAAGCCAGTGTAGCGATTTCAAAACCGGTGTAATGTGGTCCAGCTTCCTTGTATTTGTGAGGACTCTGGCTGCAGCATTCTGTACTAGCTGTAGCTTCCTGACTGATTTTTTATCAAGACCTGTAAATATACCGTTGCAGTAGTCCAATCTGCTGAAAACGAATGCATGCATAAGTTTTTCCATGTCTTGTTGAGTCAGAAGCCCCTTAATTCTGGTTATATTTTTTAGGTGGTAATAAGCGGATTTAGTGACGGACTTTAGATGGCTATCAAATTTTAGGTCTGAGTCAATAATTGCGCTCAAACCAAATGTCCTAGAACCAAATTTCCAAATGTAACTACTAGATTGTGATACAATACACTATTGGGTGAAGTTTGGTTGACTTCTGCGCAGCGGTTTGGGAGTTAACATCAAAATTACATTTCTCGGCCGAATCGCGTAGATCTCACTGTGAAAAGGCTTAAATGATTTTTTTTAACTGTCTGAGGATTGCGCTCAAACCAAATGTCCTAGAACCAAATTTCCAAATGTTAATACTAGATTGTGATACAATACACTATTGGGTGAAGTTTGGTTGACTTCTGCGCAGCGGTTTGGGAGTTAACATCAAAATTACATTTCTCGGCCGAATCGCGTAGATCTCACTGTGAAAAGGCTTAAATGACTTTTTTTTTAACTAAGTTTGAGGATTGCCCTCAAACCAAATGTCCTAGAACCAAATTTCCAATTGTAACTACTAGATTGTGATACAATACACTATTGGGTGAAGTTTGGTTGACTTCTGCGCTGCGGTTTGGGAGTTAAAATCAAAATTACATTTCTCGGCCGAATCGCGTAGATCTCACTGTGAAAAGGCTTAAATGACTTTTTTTAACTAAGTTTGAGGATTGCGCTCAAACCAAATGTCCTAGAACCAAATTTCCAAATGTAACTACTAGATTGTGATACAATACACTATTGGGTGAAGTTTGGTTGACTTCTGCGAAGCGGTTTGGGAGTTAACATCAAAATTACATTTCTCGGCCGAATCGCATTGAACTCACTGTGAAAAGGAATAAATGACTTTTTTTAACTAAGTTTGAGGATTGCGCTCAAACCAAATGTCCTAGAACCAAATTTCCAAATGTAACTACTAGATTGTGATACAATGCACTATTGGGTGAAGTTTGGTTGACTTCTGCGCAGCGGTTTGGGAGTTAACATTGAAATTACATTTCTCGGCCGAATCGCGTAGATCTCACTGTGAAAAGGCTTAAATGACTTTTTTTTTAACTGTTTGAGGATTGCGCTCAAACCAAATGTCCTAGAACCAAATTTCCAAATGTTAATACTAGATTGTGATACAATACACTATTGGGTGAAGTTTGATTTACTTCTGAGCAGCGGTTTGGGAGTTAACATCAAAATTACATTTCTCGGCCGAACCGCGTAGATCTCACTGTGAAAAGGCTTAAATGACTTTTTTAAACAGTTTGAGGATTGCGCTCAAACCAAGTGTCCTAGAACCAAATTTCCAAATGTAACTACTAGATTGTGATACAATAAACTATTGGGTGAAATTTGGTTGACTTCTGCGCAGCGGTTTGGGAGTTAACATCAAAATTACATTTCTCGGCCGAATCGCGTTGATCTCACTGTGAAAAGGCTTAAATGACTTTTTTTAACTAAGTTTGAGGATTGCCCTCAAACCAAATGTCCTAGAACCAAATTTCCAAGTGTAACTACTAGATTGTGATACAATAAAATATTGGGTGAAGTTTGGTTGACTTCTGCGCTGCGGTATGGGAGTTAACATCAAAATTACATTTCTCGGCCGAATCGCGTAGATCTCACTGTGAAAAGGCTGAAATGACTTTTTTAACTAAGTTTGAGGATTGCGCTCAAACCAAATGTCGTAGAACCAAATTTCCAAATGTAACTACTAGATTGTGATACAATACACTATTGGGTGAAGTTTGGTTGACTTCTGCGCAGCGGTTTGGGAGTTAACATCAAAATTACATTTCTCGGCCGAATCGCGTTGATCTCACTGTGAAAAGGCTTAAATGACTTTTTTTAACTAAGTTTGAGGATTGCGCTCAAACCAAATGTCCTAGAACCAAATTTCCAAATGTAATTACTAGATTGTGATACAATACACTATTGGGTGAAGTTTGGTTGACTTCTGCGCAGCGCTTTGGGAGTTAACATCAAAATTACATTTCTCGGCCGAATCGCGTAGATCTCACTGTGAAAAGGCTTAAATGATTTTTTTTAACTGTCTGAGGATTGCGCTCAAACCAAATGTCCTAGAACCAAATTTCCAAATGTTAATACTAGATTGTGATACAATACACTATTGGGTGAAGTTTGGTTGACTACTGCGCAGCGGTTTGGGAGTTAACATCAAAATTACATTTCTCGGCCGAATCGCGTAGATCTCACTGTGAAAAGGCTTAAATTACTTTTTTTTAAACTAAGTTTGAGGATTGCCCTCAAACCAAATGTCCTAGAACCAAATTTCCAATTGTAACTACTAGATTGTGATACAATACACTATTGGGTGAAGTTTGGTTGACTTCTGCGCTGCGGTTTGGGAGTTAACATCAAACTTACATTTCTCGGCCGAATCGCGTAGATCTCACTGTGAAAAGGATTAAATGACTTTTTTTAACTAAGTTTGAGGATTGCGCTCAAACCAAATGTCCTAGAACCAAATTTCCAAATGTAACTACTAGATTGTGATACAATACACTATTGGGTGAAGTTTGGTTGACTTCTGCGCAGCGGTTTGGGAGTTAACATCAAAATTACATTTCTCGGCCGAATCGCATTGAACTCACTGTGAAAAGGCATAAATGACTTTTTTTAACTAAGTTTGAGGATTGCGCTCAATCCAAATGTCCTAGAACCAAATTTCCACATGTAACTACTAGATTGTGATACAATACACTATTGGGTGAAGTTTGGTTGACTTCTGCGCAGCGGTTTGGGAGTTAACATCAAAATTACATTTCTCGGCCGAATCGCGTTGATCTCACTGTGAAAAGGCTTAAATGACTTTTTTTAACTAAGTTTGAGGATTGCGCTCAAACCAAATGTCCTAGAACCAAATTTCCAAATGTAACTACTAGATTGTGATACAATACACTATTGGGTGAAGTTTGGTTGACTTCTGCGCAGCGCTTTGGGAGTTAACATCAAAATTACATTTCTCTGCCGAATCACGTAGATCTCACTGTGAAAAGGCTTAAATGACTTTTTTTTAACTGTTTGAGGATTGCGCTCAAACCAAATGTCCTAGAACCAAATTTCCAAATGTTAATACTAGATTGTGATACAATACACTATTGGGTGAAGTTTGATTAACTTCTGCGCAGCGGTTTGGGAGTTAACATCAAAATTACATTTCTCGGCCGAATAGCGTAGATCTCACTGTGAAAAGGCTTAAATGACTTTTTTTGACTAAGTTTGAGGATTGCGCTCAAACCAAATGTCCTAGAACCAAATTTCCAAATGTAATTACTAGATTGTGATACAATACACTATTGGGTGAAGTTTGGTTGACTTCTGCGCAGCGCTTTGGGAGTTAACATCAAAATTACATTTCTCGGCCGAATCGCGTAGATCTCACTGTGAAAAGGCTTAAATGATTTTTTTTAACTGTCTGAGGATTGCGCTCAAACCAAATGTCCTAGAACCAAATTTCCAAATGTTAATACTAGATTGTGATACAATACACTATTGGGTGAAGTTTGGTTGACTACTGCGCAGCGGTTTGGGAGTTAACATCAAAATTACATTTCTCGGCCGAATCGCGTAGATCTCACTGTGAAAAGGCTTAAATTACTTTTTTTTAAACTAAGTTTGAGGATTGCCCTCAAACCAAATGTCCTAGAACCAAATTTCCAATTGTAACTACTAGATTGTGATACAATACACTATTGGGTGAAGTTTGGTTGACTTCTGCGCTGCGGTTTGGGAGTTAACATCAAAATTACATTTCTCGGCCGAATCGCGTAGATCTCACTGTGAAAAGGATTAAATGACTTTTTTTAACTAAGTTTGAGGATTGCGCTCAAACCAAATGTCCTAGAACCAAATTTCCAAATGTAACTACTAGATTGTGATACAATACACTATTGGGTGAAGTTTGGTTGACTTCTGCGCAGCGGTTTGGGAGTTAACATCAAAATTACATTTCTCGGCCGAATCGCATTGAACTCACTGTGAAAAGGCATAAATGACTTTTTTTAACTAAGTTTGAGGATTGCGCTCAAACCAAATGTCCTAGAACCAAATTTCCAAATGTAACTACTAGATTGTGATACAATACACTATTGGGTGAAGTTTGGTTGACTTCTGCGCAGCGGTTTGGGAGTTAACATCAAAATTACATTTCTCGGCCGAATCGCGTAGATCTCACTGTGAAAAGGCTTAAATGACTTTTTTTTAACTGTTTGAGGATTGCGCTCAAACCAAATGTCCTAGAACCAAATTTCCAAATGTTAATACTAGATTGTGATACAATACACTATTGGGTGAAGTTTGATTTACTTCTGCGCAGCGGTTTCGGAGTTAACATCAAAATTACATTTCTCGGCCGAATCGCGTAGATCTCACTGTGAAAAGGCTTAAATGACTTTTTTAACTAAGTTTGAGGATTGCGCTCAAACCAAATGTCCTAGAACCAAATTTCCAAATGTAACTACTAGATTGTGATACAATACACTATTGGGTGAAGTTTGGTTGACTTCTGCGCAGCGGTTTGGGAGTTAACATCAAAATTACATTTCTCGGCCGAATCGCATTGATCTCACTGTGAAAAGGCTTAAATGACTTTTTTTAACTAAGTTTGAGGATTGCGCTCAAACCAAATGTCCTAGAACCAAATTTCCAAATGTAACTACTAGATTGTGATACAATACACTATTGGGTGAAGTTTGGTTGACTTCTGCTCAGCGCTTTGGGAGTTAACATCAAAATTACATTTCTCGGCCGAATCGCGTTGATCTCACTGTGAAAAGGCTTAAATGACTTTTTTTAACTAAGTTTGAGGATTGCCCTCAAACCAAATGTCCTAGAACCAAATTTCCAAGTGTAACTACTAGATTGTGATACAATAAAATATTGGGTGAAGTTTGGTTGACTTCTGCGCTGCGGTATGGGAGTTAACATCAAAATTACATTTCTCGGCCGAATCGCGTAGATCTCACTGTGAAAAGGCTGAAATGACTTTTTTAACTAAGTTTGAGGATTGCGCTCAATCCAAATGTCCTAGAACCAAATTTCCAATGTAACTACTAGATTGTGATACAATACACTATTGGGTGAAGTTTGGTTGACTTCTGCGCAGCGGTTTGGGAGTTAACATCAAAATTACATTTCTCGGCCGAATCGCGTTGATCTCACTGTGAAAAGGCTTAAATGACTTTTTTTAACTAAGTTTGAGGATTGCGCTCAAACCAAATGTCCTAGAACCAAATTTCCAAATGTAACTACTAGATTGTGATACAATACACTATTGGGTGAAGTTTGGTTGACTTCTGCGCAGCGCTTTGGGAGTTAACATCAAAATTACATTTCTCTGCCGAATCACGTAGATCTCACTGTGAAAAGGCTTAAATGACTTTTTTTTAACTGTTTGAGGATTGCGCTCAAACCAAATGTCCTAGAACCAAATTTCCAAATGTTAATACTAGATTGTGATACAATACACTATTGGGTGAAGTTTGATTAACTTCTGCGCAGCGGTTTGGGAGTTAACATCAAAATTACATTTCTCGGCCGAATAGCGTAGATCTCACTGTGAAAAGGCTTAAATGACTTTTTTTGACTAAGTTTGAGGATTGCGCTCAAACCAAATGTCCTAGAACCAAATTTCCAAATGTAACTACTAGATTGTGATACAATAAACTATTGGGTGAAATTTGGTTGACTTCTGCGCAGCGGTTTGGGAGTTAACATCAAAATTACATTTCTCGGCCGAATCGCGTTGATCTCACTGTGAAAAGGCTTAAATGACTTTTTTTAACTAAGTTTGAGGATTGCGCTCAAACCAAATGTCCTAGAACCAAATTTCCAAATGTAACTACTAGATTGTGATACAATACACTATTGGGTGAAGTTTGGTTGACTTCTGCGCAGCGCTTTGGGAGTTAACATCAAAATTACATTTCTCGGTCGAATCACGTAGATCTAACTGTGAAAAGGCTTAAATGACTTTTTTTAACTAAGTTTGAGGATTGCGCTCAAACCAAATGTCCTAGAACCAAATTTCCAAATGTAACTACTAGATTGTGATACAATACACTATTGGGTGAAGTTTGGTTGACTTCTGCGCAGCGGTTTGGGAGTTAACATCAAAATTACATTTCTCGGCCGAATCGCATTGAACTCACTGTGAAAAGGCATAAATGACTTTTTTTTAACTAAGTTTGAGGATTGCCCTCAAACCAAATGTCCTAGAACCAAATTTCCAAGTGTAACTACTAGATTGTGATACAATACACTATTGGGTGAAGTTTGGTTGACTTCTGCGCTGCGGTTTGGGAGTTAACATCAAAATTACATTTCTCGGCCGAATCGCGTAGATCTCACTGTGAAAAGGCTTAAATGACTTTTTTTTAACTAAGTTTGAGGATTGCGCTCAAACTAAATGTCCTAAACCAAATTTCCAAATGTAACTACTAGATTGTGATACAATACACTATTGGGTGAAGTTTGGTTTACTTCTGCGCAGCGGTTTGGGAGTTAACATCAAAATTACATTTCTCGGCCGAATCGCGTAGATCTCACTGTGAAAAGGCTTAAATGACTTTTTTTAACTAAGTTTGAGGATTGCGCTCAAACCAAATGTCCTAGAACCAAATTTCCAAATGTAACTACTAGATTGTGATACAATACACTATTGGGTGAAGTTTGGTTAACTTCTGCGCAGAGGTTTGGGAGTTAACATCAAAATTACATTTCTCGGCCGAATCGCATTGAACTCACTGTGAAAAGGCTTAAATGACTTTTTTAAACTAAGTTTGAGGATTGCGCTCAAACCAAATGTCCTAGAACCAAATTTCCAAATGTAACTACTAGATTGTGATACAATACACTATTGGGTGAAGTTTGGTTGACTTCTACGCAGCGGTTTGGGAGTTAACATCAAAATTACATTTCTCGGCCGAACCGCGTAGATCTCACTGTGAAAAGGCTTAAATGACTTTTTTTAACTAAGTTTGAGGATTGCGCTCAAACCAAATGTCCTAGAACCAAATTTCCAAATGTAATTACTAGATTGTGATACAATACACTATTGGGTGAAGTTTGGTTGACTTCTGCGCAGCGCTTTGGGAGTTAACATCAAAATTACATTTCTCGGCCGAATCGCGTAGATCTCACTGTGAAAAGGCTTAAATGATTTTTTTTAACTGTCTGAGGATTGCGCTCAAACCAAATGTCCTAGAACCAAATTTCCAAATGTTAATACTAGATTGTGATACAATACACTATTGGGTGAAGTTTGGTTGACTACTGCGCAGTGGTTTGGGAGTTAACATCAAAATTACATTTCTCGGCCGAATCGCGTAGATCTCACTGTGAAAAGGCTTAAATTACTTTTTTTTAAACTAAGTTTGAGGATTGCCCTCAAACCAAATGTCCTAGAACCAAATTTCCAATTGTAACTACTAGATTGTGATACAATACACTATTGGGTGAAGTTTGGTTGACTTCTGCGCTGCGGTTTGGGAGTTAACATCAAAATTACATTTCTCGGCCGAATCGCGTAGATCTCACTGTGAAAAGGATTAAATGACTTTTTTTAACTAAGTTTGAGGATTGCGCTCAAACCAAATGTCCTAGAACCAAATTTCCAAATGTAACTACTAGATTGTGATACAATACACTATTGGGTGAAGTTTGGTTGACTTCTGCGCAGCGGTTTGGGAGTTAACATCAAAATTACATTTCTCGGCCGAATCGCATTGAACTCACTGTGAAAAGGCATAAATGACTTTTTTTAACTAAGTTTGAGGATTGCGCTCAAACCAAATGTCCTAGAACCAAATTTCCAAATGTAACTACTAGATTGTGATACAATACACTATTGGGTGAAGTTTGGTTGACTTCTGCGCAGCGGTTTGGGAGTTAACATCAAAATTACATTTCTCGGCCGAATCGCGTAGATCTCACTGTGAAAAGGCTTAAATGACTTTTTTTTTAACTGTTTGAGGATTGCGCTCAAACCAAATGTCCTAGAACCAAATTTCCAAATGTTAATACTAGATTGTGATACAATACACTATTGGGTGAAGTTTGATTTACTTCTGCGCAGCGGTTTCGGAGTTAACATCAAAATTACATTTCTCGGCCGAATCGCGTAGATCTCACTGTGAAAAGGCTTAAATGACTTTTTTAACTAAGTTTGAGGATTGCGCTCAAACCAAATGTCCTAGAACCAAATTTCCAAATGTAACTACTAGATTGTGATACAATACACTATTGGGTGAAGTTTGGTTGACTTCTGCGCAGCGGTTTGGGAGTTAACATCAAAATTACATTTCTCGGCCGAATCGCATTGATCTCACTGTGAAAAGGCTTAAATGACTTTTTTTAACTAAGTTTGAGGATTGCGCTCAAACCAAATGTCCTAGAACCAAATTTCCAAATGTAACTACTAGATTGTGATACAATACACTATTGGGTGAAGTTTGGTTGACTTCTGCTCAGCGCTTTGGGAATTAACATCAAAATTACATTTCTCGGCCGAATCGCGTTGATCTCACTGTGAAAAGGCTTAAATGACTTTTTTTAACTAAGTTTGAGGATTGCCCTCAAACCAAATGTCCTAGAACCAAATTTCCAAGTGTAACTACTAGATTGTGATACAATAAAATATTGGGTGAAGTTTGGTTGACTTCTGCGCTGCGGTATGGGAGTTAACATCAAAATTACATTTCTCGGCCGAATCGCGTAGATCTCACTGTGAAAAGGCTGAAATGACTTTTTTAACTAAGTTTGAGGATTGCGCTCAATCCAAATGTCCTAGAACCAAATTTCCAATGTAACTACTAGATTGTGATACAATACACTATTGGGTGAAGTTTGGTTGACTTCTGCGCAGCGGTTTGGGAGTTAACATCAAAATTACATTTCTCGGCCGAATCGCGTTGATCTCACTGTGAAAAGGCTTAAATGACTTTTTTTTAACTAAGTTTGAGGATTGCGCTCAAACCAAATGTCCTAGAACCAAATTTCCAAATGTAACTACTAGATTGTGATACAATACACTATTGGGTGAAGTTTGGTTGACTTCTGCGCAGCGCTTTGGGAGTTAACATCAAAATTACATTTCTCTGCCGAATCACGTAGATCTCACTGTGAAAAGGCTTAAATGACTTTTTTTTAACTCTTTGAGGATTGCGCTCAAACCAAATGTCCTAGAACCAAATTTCCAAATGTTAATACTAGATTGTGATACAATACACTATTGGGTGAAGTTTGATTTACTTCTGCGCAGCGGTTTGGGAGTTAACATCAAAATTACATTTCTCGGCCGAATAGCGTAGATCTCACTGTGAAAAGGCTTAAATGACTTTTTTTGACTAAGTTTGAGGATTGCGCTCAAACCAAATGTCCTAGAACCAAATTTCCAAATGTAACTACTAGATTGTGATACAATAAACTATTGGGTGAAATTTGGTTGACTTCTGCGCAGCGGTTTGGGAGTTAACATCAAAATTACATTTCTCGGCCGAATCGCGTTGATCTCACTGTGAAAAGGCTTAAATGACTTTTTTTAACTAAGTTTGAGGATTGCGCACAAACCAAATGTCCTAGAACCAAATTTCCAAATGTAACTACTAGATTGTGATACAATACACTATTGGGTGAAGTTTGGTTGACTTCTGCGCAGCGCTTTGGGAGTTAACATCAAAATTACATTTCTCGGTCGAATCACGTAGATCTAACTGTGAAAAGGCTTAAATGACTTTTTTTAACTAAGTTTGAGGATTGCGCTCAAACCAAATGTCCTAGAACCAAATTTCCAAATGTAACTACTAGATTGTGATACAATACACTATTGGGTGAAGTTTGGTTGACTTCTGCGCAGCGGTTTGGGAGTTAACATCAAAATTACATTTCTCGGCCGAATCGCATTGAACTCACTGTGAAAAGGCATAAATGACTTTTTTTTAACTAAGTTTGAGGATTGCCCTCAAACCAAATGTCCTAGAACCAAATTTCCAAGTGTAACTACTAGATTGTGATACAATACACTATTGGGTGAAGTTTGGTTGACTTCTGCGCTGCGGTTTGGGAGTTAACATCAAAATTACATTTCTCGGCCGAATCGCGTAGATCTCACTGTGAAAAGGCTTAAATGACTTTTTTTTAACTAAGTTTGAGGATTGCGCTCAAACTAAATGTCCTAAACCAAATTTCCAAATGTAACTACTAGATTGTGATACAATACACTATTGGGTGAAGTTTGGTTTACTTCTGCGCAGCGGTTTGGGAGTTAACATCAAAATTACATTTCTCGGCCGAATCGCGTAGATCTCACTGTGAAAAGGCTTAAATGACTTTTTTTAACTAAGTTTGAGGATTGCGCTCAAACCAAATGTCCTAGAACCAAATTTCCAAATGTAACTACTAGATTGTGATACAATACACTATTGGGTGAAGTTTGGTTGACTTCTGCGCAGAGGTTTGGGAGTTAACATCAAAATTACATTTCTCGGCCGAATCGCATTGAACTCACTGTGAAAAGGCTTAAATGACTTTTTTAAACTAAGTTTGAGGATTGCGCTCAAACCAAATGTCCTAGAACCAAATTTCCAAATGTAACTACTAGATTGTGATACAATACACTATTGGGTGAAGTTTGGTTGACTTCTACGCAGCGGTTTGGGAGTTAACATCAAAATTACATTTCTCGGCCGAACCGCGTAGATCTCACTGTGAAAAGGCTTAAATGACTTTTTTAAACAGTTTGAGGATTGCTCTCAAACCAAGTGTCCTAGAACCAAATTTCCAAATGTAACTACTAGATTGTGATACAATAAACTATTGGGTGAAATTTGGTTGACTTCTGCGCAGCGGTTTGGGAGTTAACATCAAAATTACATTTCTCGGCCGAATCGCGTTGATCTCACTGTGAAAAGGCTTAAATGACTTTTTTTAACTAAGTTTGAGGATTGCCCTCAAACCAAATGTCCTAGAACCAAATTTCCAATTGTAACTACTAGATTGTGATACAATACACTATTGGGTGAAGTTTGGTTGACTTCTGCGCTGCGGTTTGGGAGTTAACATCAAAATTACATTTCTCGGCCGAATCGCGTAGATCTCACTGTGAAAAGGCATAAATGACTTTTTTTAACTAAGTTTGAGGATTGCGCTCAAACCAAATGTCCTAGAACCAAATTTCCAAATGTAACTACTAGATTGTGATACAATACACTATTGGGTGAAGTTTGGTTGACTTCTGCGCAGCGGTTTGGGAGTTAACATCAAAATTACATTTCTCGGCCGAATCGCATTGAACTCACTGTGAAAAGGCATAAATGACTTTTTTTAACTAAGTTTGAGGATTGCACTCAAACCAAATGTCCTAGAACCAAATTTCCAAATGTAACTACTAGATTGTGATACAATACACTATTGGGTGAAGTTTGGTTGACTTCTGCGCAGTTGTTTGGGAGTTAACATCAAAATTACATTTCTCGGCCGAATCGCGTAGATCTCACTGTGAAAAGGCTTAAATGACTTTTTTTTAACTGTTTGAGGATTGCGCTCAAACCAAATGTCCTAGAACCAAATTTCCAAATGTTAATACTAGATTGTGATACAATACACTATTGGGTGAAGTTTGATTTACTTCTGCGCAGCGGTTTGGGAGTTAACATCAAAATTACATTTCTCGGCCGAACCACGTAGATCTCACTGTGAAAAGGCTTAAATGACTTTTTTAAACAGTTTGAGGATTGCGCTCACACCAAGTGTCCTAGAACCAAATTTCCAAATGTAACTACTAGATTGTGATACAATAAACTATTGGGTGAAATTTGGTTGACTTCTGCGCAGCGGTTTGGGAGTTAACATCAAAATTACATTTCTCGGCCGAATCGCGTTGATCTCACTGTGAAAAGGCTTAAATGACTTTTTTTTAACTAAGTTTGAGGATTGCCCTCAAACCAAATGTCCTAGAACCAAATTTCCAAGTGTAACTACCAGATTGTGATACAATAAAATATTGGGTGAAGTTTGGTTGACTTCTGCGCTGCGGTATGGGAGTTAACATCAAAATTACATTTCTCGGCCGAATCGCGTAGATCTCACTGTGAAAAGGCTGAAATGACTCTTTTAACTAAGTTTGAGGATTGCGCTCAAAACAAATGTCCTAGAACCAAATTTCCAAATGTAACTACTAGATTGTGATACAATACACTATTGGGTGAAGTTTGGTTGACTTCTGCGCAGCGGTTTGGGAGTTAACATCAAAATTACATTTCTCGGCCGAATCGCGTTGATCTCACTGTGAAAAGGCTTAAATGACTTTTTTTAACTAAGTTTGAGGATTGCGCTCAAACCAAATGTCCTAGAACCAAATTTCCAAATGTAACTACTAGATTGTGATACAATACACTATTGGGTGAAGTTTGGTTGACTTCTGCTCAGCGCTTTGGGAGTTAACATCAAAATTACATTTCTCGGCCGAATCGCGTTGATCTCACTGTGAAAAGGCTTAAATGACTTTTTTTAACTAAGTTTGAGGATTGCCCTCAAACCAAATGTCCTAGAACCAAATTTTCAAGTGTAACTACTAGATTGTGATACAATAAAATATTGGGTGAAGTTTGGTTGACTTATTCGCTGCGGTATGGGAGTCAACATCAAAATTACATTTCTCGGCCGAATCGCGTAGATCTCACTGTGAAAAGGCTGAAATGACTTTTTTAACTAAGTTTGAGGATTGCGCTCAAACCAAATGTCCTAGAACCAAATTTCCAAATGTAACTACTAGATTGTGATACAATACACTATTGGGTGAAGTTTGGTTGACTTCTGCGTAGCGGTTTGGGAGTTAACATCAAAATTACATTTCTCGGCCGAATCGCGTTGATCTCACTGTGAAAAGGCTTAAATGACTTTTTTTAACTAAGTTTGAGGATTGCGCTCAAACCAAATGTCCTAGAACCAAATTTCCAAATGTAACTACTAGATTGTGATACAATACACTATTGCAGTACTTCTCAAATAGTGGGGCGCGCCCCCCTGGGGGGGCGCAGAGCGATGCCAGGGGGGGCGCATGTGTCCTCGGGGAACATGCTTTTTTCTTTTTTTTTTTGCCGGACTGGAATAAAGTGTACTTGCACATCCACTCAGTGGGTGGCAGTGGCGCTCTCATTTTCAGAGTGCGTGCAGTATTTTTGAACTAAGGAAGAGCACTCAGCACACAGAAAACAGACATGAAGAGCAGTGCGCCGCCGCCGTTTTCGAAAGCCGTTTTCCGACCGGACTCACTCACACAGCGACCCGCTGTCTTGTCCGGTTCTCAAGTCGCCGCCCGAGAAGTGCCATTTTCGGCTTGGGATCGTCACGACGACCGCCCTCACCTACGGTTCTACCTCAGCCGCCGAGAATGCGCTTTTTTCGGGCCGTTTGCCTTTTAGCTTTGACTTTTAATACAGTGGGGTGATGAGGAAAGACTACTGTTTACTGTGTCTGAAAATAATTATAGCGGACTGCCAGAAGCCAAATCAATTAAGACGCCACTTAAAGACATTCGACCCCAATCTCATAGATAAGCCGCTTGATTGTTTTTCAGCGAAAACATGCCGAATATTGCCAACAATAGTCCTGCTTTGTCAGTGTTATATCAGTAAACCAGTGAGCATTGTTAGCATGCTCATTGCATAATGACTCCACACCATTGCAAAGGAGGTAATACTGAGTGTGAGCAGCAAAAATAAAAACTGTCCTTCTGTCCAAGGACACTCTTTTTTTTCCTTTATTTATTTTTGATTTTTGGTCAAATTTTTTGGCATATTGTCCTCATGAGTAAATGTTTCTAATCAATTTGAATTTGTTATTATTTACGGATTTTATTACATTTTATTTTTCTGTATCAAATGGTCAAAAATTCCTTGAGTTTATTTTTACAGTTTGAATGTGACTTTTTTTTTTTTTTTAATTCAGGCAAATTGATGCACGTCAAGTCTTCTCTGTTACAAACAAAACAATGTTAATAAAGTTATACTTTATTATAAGTTGATCTGTTACTTTTTTTCTTTATTAGAAAAAAAGGACACAATGTTAGGCAGGTGCGTATTTATAATAGTAATTTTATAGACGAATAATACTATTTACAGTGGCGGCGGCGAGTTTGGGGGGGCGCGAAACATTTACGTCTTGCTTGGGGGGGCGTAACAGAAAATAATTGAGAAGCACTGCACTTTTGGGTGAAGTTTGGTTGACTTCTGCGCAGCGCTTTGGGAGTTAACATCAAAATTACATTTCTCTGCCGAATCACGTAGATCTCACTGTGAAAAGGCTTAAATGACTTTTTTTTTACTGTTTGAGGATTGCGCTCAAACCAAATGTCCTAGAACCAAATTTCCAAATGTTAATACTAGATTGTGATACAATACACTATTGGGTGAAGTTTGATTTACTTCTGCGCAGCGGTTTGGGAGTTAACATCAAAATTACATTTCTCGGCCGAATCGCGTAGATCTCACTGTGAAAAGGCTTAAATGACTTTTTTTTAACTGTTTGAGGATTGCGCTCAAACCAAATGTCCTAGAACCAAATTTCCAAATGTTAATACTAGATTGTGATACAATACACTATTGGGTGAAGTTTGATTTACTTCTGCGCAGCGGTTTGGGAGTTAACATCAAAATTACATTTCTCGGCCGAACCGCGTAGATCTCACTGTGAAAAGGCTTAAATGACTTTTTTAAACAGTTTGAGGATTGCGCTCAAACCAAGTGTCCTAGAACCAAATTTCCAAATATAACTACTAGATTGTGATACAATAAACTATTGGGTGAAATTTGGTTGACTTCTGCGCAGCGGTTTGGAGTTAACATCAAAATTACATTTCTCGGCCGAATCGCGTTGATCTCACTGTGAAAAGGCTTAAATGACTTTTTTTAACTAAGTTTGAGGATTGCCCTCAAACCAAATGTCCTAGAACCAAATTTCCAAGTGTAACTACTAGATTGTGATACAATAAAATATTGGGTGAAGTTTGGTTGACTTCTGCGCTGCGGTATGGGAGTTAACATCAAAATTACATTTCTCGGCCGAATCGCGTAGATCTCACTGTGAAAAGGCTGAAATGACTTTTTTAACTAAGTTTGAGGATTGCGCTCAATCCAAATGTCCTAGAACCAAATTTCCAATGTAACTACTAGATTGTGATACAATACACTATTGGGTGAAGTTTGGTTGACTTCTGCGCAGCGGTTTGGGAGTTAACATCAAAATTACATTTCTCGGCCGAATCGCGTTGATCTCACTGTGAAAAGGCTTAAATGACTTTTTTTAACTAAGTTTGAGGATTGCGCTCAAACCAAATGTCCTAGAACCAAATTTCCAAATTTAACTACTAGATTGTGATACAATACACTATTGGGTGAAGTTTGGTTGACTTCTGCGCAGCGCTTTGGGAGTTAACATCAAAATTACATTTCTCGGCCGAATCGCGTAGATCTCACTGTGAAAAGGCTTAAATGACTTTTTTTTTAACTGTTTGAGGATTGCGCTCAAACCAAATGTCCTAGAACCAAATTTCCAAATGTTAATATTAGATTGTGATACAATACACTATTGGGTGAAGTTTGATTTACTTCTGCGCAGCGGTTTGGGAGTTAACATCAAAATTACATTTCTCGGCCAAATAGCGTAGATCTCACTGTGAAAAGGCTTAAATGACTTTTTTTGACTAAGTTTGAGGATTGCGCTCAAACCAAATGTCCTAGAACCAAATTTCCAAATGTAACTACTAGATTGTGATACAATAAACTATTGGGTGAAATTTGGTTGACTTCTGCGCAGCGGTTTGGGAGTTAACATCAAAATTACATTTCTCGGCCGAATCGCGTTGATCTCACTGTGAAAAGGCTTAAATGACTTTTTTTAACTAAGTTTGAGGATTGCGCTCAAACCAAATGTCCTAGAACCAAATTTCCAAATGTAACTACTAGATTGTGATACAATACACTATTGGGTGAAGTTTGGTTGACTTCTGCGCAGCGCTTTGGGAGTTAACATCAAAATTACATTTCTCGGTCGAATCACGTAGATCTAACTGTGAAAAGGCTTAAATGACTTTTTTTAACTAAGTTTGAGGATTGCGCTCAAACCAAATGTCCTAGAACCAAATTTCCAAATGTAACTACTAGATTGTGATACAATACACTATTGGGTGAAGTTTGGTTGACTTCTGCGCAGCGGTTTGGTAGTTAACATCAAAATTACATTTCTCGGGGGAATCGCGTAGATCTCACTGTGAAAACGCTTAAATGACTTTTTTTAACTAAGTTTGAGGATTGCGCTCAAACCAAATGTCCTTGAACCAAATTTCCAAATGTAACTACTAGATTGTGATACAATACACTATTGGGTGAAGTTTGGTTGACTTCTGCGCAGCGCTTTGGGAGTTAACATCAAAATTACATTTCTCTGCCGAATCACGTAGATCTCACTGTGAAAAGGCTTAAATGACTTTTTTTTAACTGTTTGAGGATTGCGCTCAAACCAAATGTCCTAGAACCAAATTTCCAAATGTTAATACTAGATTGTGATACAATACACTATTGGGTGAAGTTTGGTTGACTTCTGCGCTGCGGTTTGGGAGTTAACATCAAAATTACATTTCTCGGCCGAATCGCGTAGATCTCACTGTGAAAAGGCTTAAATGACTTTTTTTTAACTAAGTTTGAGGATTGCGCTCAAACTAAATGTCCTAAACCAAATTTCCAAATGTAACTACTAGATTGTGATACAATACACTATTGGGTGAAGTTTGGTTTACTTCTGCGCAGCGGTTTGGGAGTTAACATCAAAATTACATTTCTCGGCCGAATCGCGTAGATCTCACTGTGAAAAGGCTTAAATGACTTTTTTTAACTAAGTTTGAGGATTGCGCTCAAACCAAATGTCCTAGAACCAAATTTCCAAATGTAACTACTAGATTGTGATACAATACACTATTGGGTGAAGTTTGGTTGACTTCTGCGCAGAGGTTTGGGAGTTAACATCAAAATTACATTTCTCGGCCGAATCGCATTGAACTCACTGTGAAAAGGCTTAAATGACTTTTTTAAACTAAGTTTGAGGATTGCGCTCAAACCAAGTGTCCTAGAACCAAATTTCCAAATGTAACTACTAGATTGTGATACAATACACTATTGGGTGAAGTTTGGTTGACTTCTACGCAGCGGTTTGGGAGTTAACATCAAAATTACATTTCTCGGCCGAACCGCGTAGATCTCACTGTGAAAAGGCTTAAATGACTTTTTTTAACTAAGTTTGAGGATTGCCCTCAAACCAAATGTCCTAGAACCAAATTTCCAATTGTAACTACTAGATTGTGATACAATAAACTATTGGGTGAAATTTGGTTGACTTCTGCGCAGCGGTTTGGGAGTTAACATCAAAATTACATTTCTCGGCCGAATCGCGTTGATCTCACTGTGAAAAGGCTTAAATGACTTTTTTTAACTAAGTTTGAGGATTGCCCTCAAACCAAATGTCCTAGAACCAAATTTCCAATTGTAACTACTAGATTGTGATACAATACACTATTGGGTGAAGTTTGGTTGACTTCTGCGCTGCGGTTTGGGAGTTAACATCAAAATTACATTTCTCGGCCGAATCGCGTAGATCTCACTGTGAAAAGGCATAAATGACTTTTTTTAACTAAGTTTGAGGATTGCGCTCAAACCAAATGTCCTAGAACCAAATTTCCAAATGTAACTACTAGATTGTGATACAATAAACTATTGGGTGAAATTTGGTTGACTTCTGCGCAGCGGTTTGGGAGTTAACATCAAAATTACATTTCTCGGCCGAATCGCGTTGATCTCACTGTGAAAAGGCTTAAATGACTTTTTTTAACTAAGTTTGAGGATTGCGCTCAAACCAAATGTCCTAGAACCAAATTTCCAAATGTAACTACTAGATTGTGATACAATACACTATTGGGTGAAGTTTGGTTGACTTCTGCGCAGCGCTTTGGGAGTTAACATCAAAATTACATTTCTCGGTCGAATCACGTAGATCTAACTGTGAAAAGGCTTAAATGACTTTTTTTAACTAAGTTTGAGGATTGCGCTCAAACCAAATGTCCTAGAACCAAATTTCCAAATGTAACTACTAGATTGTGATACAATACACTATTGGGTGAAGTTTGGTTGACTTCTGCGCAGCGGTTTGGTAGTTAACATCAAAATTACATTTCTCGGGGGAATCGCGTAGATCTCACTGTGAAAACGCTTAAATGACTTTTTTTAACTAAGTTTGAGGATTGCGCTCAAACCAAATGTCCTTGAACCAAATTTCCAAATGTAACTACTAGATTGTGATACAATACACTATTGGGTGAAGTTTGGTTGACTTCTGCGCAGCGCTTTGGGAGTTAACATCAAAATTACATTTCTCTGCCGAATCACGTAGATCTCACTGTGAAAAGGCTTAAATGACTTTTTTTTAACTGTTTGAGGATTGCGCTCAAACCAAATGTCCTAGAACCAAATTTCCAAATGTTAATACTAGATTGTGATACAATACACTATTGGGTGAAGTTTGGTTGACTTCTGCGCTGCGGTTTGGGAGTTAACATCAAAATTACATTTCTCGGCCGAATCGCGTAGATCTCACTGTGAAAAGGCTTAAATGACTTTTTTTTAACTAAGTTTGAGGATTGCGCTCAAACTAAATGTCCTAAACCAAATTTCCAAATGTAACTACTAGATTGTGATACAATACACTATTGGGTGAAGTTTGGTTTACTTCTGCGCAGCGGTTTGGGAGTTAACATCAAAATTACATTTCTCGGCCGAATCGCGTAGATCTCACTGTGAAAAGGCTTAAATGACTTTTTTTAACTAAGTTTGAGGATTGCGCTCAAACCAAATGTCCTAGAACCAAATTTCCAAATGTAACTACTAGATTGTGATACAATACACTATTGGGTGAAGTTTGGTTGACTTCTGCGCAGAGGTTTGGGAGTTAACATCAAAATTACATTTCTCGGCCGAATCGCATTGAACTCACTGTGAAAAGGCTTAAATGACTTTTTTAAACTAAGTTTGAGGATTGCGCTCAAACCAAGTGTCCTAGAACCAAATTTCCAAATGTAACTACTAGATTGTGATACAATACACTATTGGGTGAAGTTTGGTTGACTTCTACGCAGCGGTTTGGGAGTTAACATCAAAATTACATTTCTCGGCCGAACCGCGTAGATCTCACTGTGAAAAGGCTTAAATGACTTTTTTTAACTAAGTTTGAGGATTGCCCTCAAACCAAATGTCCTAGAACCAAATTTCCAATTGTAACTACTAGATTGTGATACAATAAACTATTGGGTGAAATTTGGTTGACTTCTGCGCAGCGGTTTGGGAGTTAACATCAAAATTACATTTCTCGGCCGAATCGCGTTGATCTCACTGTGAAAAGGCTTAAATGACTTTTTTTAACTAAGTTTGAGGATTGCCCTCAAACCAAATGTCCTAGAACCAAATTTCCAATTGTAACTACTAGATTGTGATACAATACACTATTGGGTGAAGTTTGGTTGACTTCTGCGCTGCGGTTTGGGAGTTAACATCAAAATTACATTTCTCGGCCGAATCGCGTAGATCTCACTGTGAAAAGGCATAAATGACTTTTTTTAACTAAGTTTGAGGATTGCGCTCAAACCAAATGTCCTAGAACCAAATTTCCAAATGTAACTACTAGATTGTGATACAATACACTATTGGGTGAAGTTTGGTTGACTTCTGTGCAGCGGTTTGGGAGTTAACATCAAAATTACATTTCTCGGCCGAATCGCATTGAACTCACTGTGAAAAGGCATAAATGACTTTTTTTAACTAAGTTTGAGGATTGCACTCAAACCAAATGTCCTAGAACCAAATTTCCAAATGTAACTACTAGATTGTGATACAATACACTATTGGGTGAAGTTTGGTTGACTTCTGCGCAGTTGTTTGGGAGTTAACATCAAAATTACATTTCTCGGCCGAATCGCGTAGATCTCACGGTGAAAAGGCTTAAATGACTTTTTTTTAACTGTTTGAGGATTGCGCTCAAACCAAATGTCCTAGAACCAAATTTCCAAATGTTAATACTAGATTGTGATACAATACACTATTGGGTGAAGTTTGGTTGACTTCTACGCAGCGGTTTGGGAGTTAACATCAAAATTACATTTCTCGGCCGAACCGCGTAGATCTCACTGTGAAAAGGCTTAAATGACTTTTTTAAACAGTTTGAGGATTGCTCTCAAACCAAGTGTCCTAGAACCAAATTTCCAAATGTAACTACTAGATTGTGATACAATAAACTATTGGGTGAAATTTGGTTGACTTCTGCGCAGCGGTTTGGGAGTTAACATCAAAATTACATTTCTCGGCCGAATCGCGTTGATCTCACTGTGAAAAGGCTTAAATGACTTTTTTTAACTAAGTTTGAGGATTGCCCTCAAACCAAATGTCCTAGAACCAAATTTCCAAGTGTAACTACCAGATTGTGATACAATAAAATATTGGGTGAAGTTTGGTTGACTTCTGCGCTGCGGTATGGGAGTTAACATCAAAATTACATTTCTCGGCCGAATCGCGTAGATCTCACTGTGAAAAGGCTGAAATGACTCTTTTAACTAAGTTTGAGGATTGCGCTCAAAACAAATGTCCTAGAACCAAATTTCCAAATGTAACTACTAGATTGTGATACAATACACTATTGGGTGAAGTTTGGTTGACTTCTGCGCAGCGGTTTGGGAGTTAACATCAAAATTACATTTCTCGGCCGAATCGCGTTGATCTCACTGTGAAAAGGCTTAAATGACTTTTTTTAACTAAGTTTGAGGATTGCGCTCAAACCAAATGTCCTAGAACCAAATTTCCAAATGTAACTACTAGATTGTGATACAATACACTATTGGGTGAAGTTTGGTTGACTTCTGCTCAGCGCTTTGGGAGTTAACATCAAAATTACATTTCTCGGCCGAATCGCGTTGATCTCACTGTGAAAAGGCTTAAATGACTTTTTTTAACTAAGTTTGAGGATTGCCCTCAAACCAAATGTCCTAGAACCAAATTTTCAAGTGTAACTACTAGATTGTGATACAATAAAATATTGGGTGAAGTTTGGTTGACTTCTGCGCTGCGGTATGGGAGTCAACATCAAAATTACATTTCTCGGCCGAATCGCGTAGATCTCACTGTGAAAAGGATGAAATGACTTTTTTAACTAAGTTTGAGGATTGCGCTCAAACCAAATGTCCTAGAACCAAATTTCCAAATGTAACTACTAGATTGTGATACAATACACTATTGGGTGAAGTTTGGTTGACTTCTGCGTAGCGGTTTGGGAGTTAACATCAAAATTACATTTCTCGGCCGAATCGCGTTGATCTCACTGTGAAAAGGCTTAAATGACTTTTTTTAACTAAGTTTGAGGATTGCGCTCAAACCAAATGTCCTAGAACCAAATTTCCAAATGTAACTACTAGATTGTGATACAATACACTATTGCAGTACTTCTCAAATAGTGGGGCGCGTCCCCCTGGGGGGGCGCAGAGCGATGCCAGGGGGGGCGCATGTGTCCTCGGGGAACATGCTTTTTTCTTTTTTTTTTTGCCGGACTGGAATAAAGTGTACTTGCACATCCACTCAGTGGGTGGCAGTGGCGCTCTCATTTTCAGAGTGCGTGCAGTATTTTTGAACTAAGGAAGAGCACTCAGCACACAGAAAACAGACATGAAGAGCAGTGCGCCGCCGCCGTTTTCGAAAGCCGTTTTCCGACCGGACTCACTCACACAGCGACCCGCTGTCTTGTCCGGTTCTCAAGTCGCCGCCCGAGAAGTGCCATTTTCGGCTTGGGATCGTCACGACGACCGCCCTCACCTACGGTTCTACCTCGGCCGCCGAGAATGCGCTTTTTTCGGGCCGTTTGCCTTTTAGCTTTGACTTTTAATACAGTGGGGTGATGAGGAAAGACTACTGTTTACTGTGTCTGAAAATAATTATAGCGGACTGCCAGAAGCCAAATCAATTAAGACGCCACTTAAAGACATTCGACCCCAATCTCATAGATAAGCCGCTTGATTGTTTTTCAGCGAAAACATGCCGAATATTGCCAACAATAGTCCTGCTTTGTCAGTGTTATATCAGTAAACCAGTGAGCATTGTTAGCATGCTCATTGCATAATGACTCCACACCATTGCAAAGGAGGTAATACTGAGTGTGAGCAGCAAAAATAAAAACTGTCCTTCTGTCCAAGGACACTCTTTTTTTTCCTTTATTTATTTTTGATTTTTGGTCAAATTTTTTGGCATATTGTCCTCATGAGTAAATGTTTCTAATCAATTTGAATTTGTTATTATTTACGGATTTTATTACATTTTATTTTTCTGTATCAAATGGTCAAAAATTCCTTGAGTTTATTTTTACAGTTTGAATGTGACTTTTTTTTTTTTTTTAATTCAGGCAAATTGATGCACGTCAAGTCTTCTCTGTTACAAACAAAACAATGTTAATAAAGTTATACTTTATTATAAGTTGATCTGTTACTTTTTTTCTTTATTAGAAAAAAAGGACACAATGTTAGGCAGGTGCGTATTTATAATAGTAATTTTATAGACGAATAATACTATTTACAGTGGCGGCGGAGAGTTTGGGGGGGCGCGAAACATTTACGTCTTGCTTGGGGGGGCGTAACAGAAAATAATTGAGAAGCACTGCACTATTGGGTGAAGTTTGGTTGACTTCTGCGCAGCGCTTTGGGAGTTAACATCAAAATTACATTTCTCTGCCGAATCACGTAGATCTCACTGTGAAAAGGCTTAAATGACTTTTTTTTTACTGTTTGAGGATTGCGCTCAAACCAAATGTCCTAGAACCAAATTTCCAAATGTTAATACTAGATTGTGATACAATACACTATTGGGTGAAGTTTGATTTACTTCTGCGCAGCGGTTTGGGAGTTAACATCAAAATTACATTTCTCGGCCGAATCGCGTAGATCTCACTGTGAAAAGGCTTAAATGACTTTTTTTTAACTGTTTGAGGATTGCGCTCAAACCAAATGTCCTAGAACCAAATTTCCAATGTAACTACTAGATTGTGATACAATACACTATTGGGTGAAGTTTGGTTGACTTCTGCGCAGCGGTTTGGGAGTTAACATCAAAATTACATTTCTCGGCCGAATCGCGTTGATCTCACTGTGAAAAGGCTTAAATGACTTTTTTTTAACTAAGTTTGAGGATTGCGCTCAAACCAAATGTCCTAGAACCAAATTTCCAAATGTAACTACTAGATTGTGATACAATACACTATTGGGTGAAGTTTGGTTGACTTCTGCGCAGCGCTTTGGGAGTTAACATCAAAATTACATTTCTCGGTCGAATCACGTAGATCTAACTGTGAAAAGGCTTAAATGACTTTTTTTAACTAAGTTTGAGGATTGCGCTCAAACCAAATGTCCTAGAACCAAATTTCCAAATGTAACTACTAGATTGTGATACAATACACTATTGGGTGAAGTTTGGTTGACTTCTGCGCAGCGGTTTGGTAGTTAACATCAAAATTACATTTCTCGGGGGAATCGCGTAGATCTCACTGTGAAAACGCTTAAATGACTTTTTTTAACTAAGTTTGAGGATTGCGCTCAAACCAAATGTCCTTGAACCAAATTTCCAAATGTAACTACTAGATTGTGATACAATACACTATTGGGTGAAGTTTGGTTGACTTCTGCGCAGCGCTTTGGGAGTTAACATCAAAATTACATTTCTCTGCCGAATCACGTAGATCTCACTGTGAAAAGGCTTAAATGACTTTTTTTTAACTGTTTGAGGATTGCGCTCAAACCAAATGTCCTAGAACCAAATTTCCAAATGTTAATACTAGATTGTGATACAATACACTATTGGGTGAAGTTTGATTTACTTCTGCGCAGCGGTTTGGGAGTTAACATCAAAATTACATTTCTCGGCCGAATAGCGTAGATCTCACTGTGAAAAGGCTTAAATGACTTTTTTTGACTAAGTTTGAGGATTGCGCTCAAACCAAATGTCCTAGAACCAAATTTCCAAATGTAACTACTAGATTGTGATACAATAAACTATTGGGTGAAATTTGGTTGACTTCTGCGCAGCGGTTTGGGAGTTAACATCAAAATTACATTTCTCGGCCGAATCGCGTTCATCTAACTGTGAAAAGGCTTAAATGACTTTTTTTAACTAAGTTTGAGGATTGCGCTCAAACCAAATGTCCTAGAACCAAATTTCCAAATGTAACTACTAGATTGTGATACAATACACTATTGGGTGAAGTTTGGTTGACTTCTGCGCAGCGCTTTGGGAGTTAACATCAAAATTACATTTCTCGGTCGAATCACGTAGATCTAACTGTGAAAACGCTTAAATGACTTTTTTTAACTAAGTTTGAGGATTGCGCTCAAACCAAATGTCCTTGAACCAAATTTCCAAATGTAACTACTAGATTGTGATACAATACACTATTGGGTGAAGTTTGGTTGACTTCTGCGCAGCGCTTTGGGAGTTAACATCAAAATTACATTTCTCTGCCGAATCACGTAGATCTCACTGTGAAAAGGCTTAAATGACTTTTTTTAATTAAGTTTGAGGATTGCGCTCAAACCAAATGTCCTAGAACCAAATTTCCAAATGTTAATACTAGATTGTGATACAATACACTATTGGGTGAAGTTTGATTTACTTCTGCGCAGCGGTTTGGGAGTTAACATCAAAATTACATTTCTCGGCCGAATAGCGTAGATCTCACTGTGAAAAGGCTTAAATGACTTTTTTTTAACTAAGTTTGAGGATTGCCCTCAAACCAAATGTCCTAGAACCAAATTTCCAAATGTAACTACTAGATTGTGATACAATAAACTATTGGGTGAAATTTGGTTGACTTCTGCGCAGCGGTTTGGGAGTTAACATCAAAATTACATTTCTCGGCCGAATCGCGTTCATCTCACTGTGAAAAGGCTTAAATGACTTTTTTTAACTAAGTTTGAGGATTGCGCTCAAACCAAATGTCCTAGAACCAAATTTCCAAATGTAACTACTAGATTGTGATACAATACACTATTGGGTGAAGTTTGGTTGACTTCTGCGCAGCGCTTTGGGAGTTAACATCAAAATTACATTTCTCGGTCGAATCACGTAGATCTAACTGTGAAAAGGCTTAAATGACTTTTTTTAACTAAGTTTGAGGATTGCGCTCAAACCAAATGTCCTAGAACAAAATTTCCAAATGTAACTACTAGATTGTGATACAATACACTATTGGGTGAAGTTTGGTTGACTTCTGCGCAGCGGTTTGGTAGTTAACATCAAAATTACATTTCTCGGGGGAATCGCGTAGATCTCACTGTGAAAACGCTTAAATGACTTTTTTTAATTAAGTTTGAGGATTGCGCTCAAACCAAATGTCCAAGAACCAAATTTCCAAATGTAACAACTAGATTGTGATACAATACACTATTGGGTGAAGTTTGGTTGACTTCTGCGCAGCGGTTTGGGAGTTAACATCAAAATTACATTTCTCGGCCGAATCGCATTGAACTCACTGTGAAAAGGCATAAATGACTTTTTTTTAACTAAGTTTGAGGATTGCCCTCAAACCAAATGTCCTAGAACCAAATTTCCAAGTGTAACTACTAGATTGTGATACAATACACTATTGGGTGAAGTTTGGTTGACTTCTGCGCTGCGGTTTGGGAGTTAACATCAAAATTACATTTCTCGGCCGAATCGCGTAGATCTCACTGTGAAAAGGCTTAAATGACTTTTTTTTAACTAAGTTTGAGGATTGCGCTCAAACTAAATGTCCTAAACCAAATTTCCAAATGTAACTACTAGATTGTGATACAATACACTATTGGGTGAAGTTTGGTTTACTTCTGCGCAGCGGTTTGGGAGTTAACATCAAAATTACATTTCTCGGCCGAATCGCGTAGATCTCACTGTGAAAAGGCTTAAATGACTTTTTTTAACTAAGTTTGAGGATTGCGCTCAAACCAAATGTCCTAGAACCAAATTTCCAAATGTAACTACTAGATTGTGATACAATACACTATTGGGTGAAGTTTGGTTGACTTCTGCGCAGCGGTTTGGGAGTTAACATCAAAATTACATTTCTCGGCCGAATCGCATTGAACTCACTGTGAAAAGGCTTAAATGACTTTTTTTTAACTGTTTGAGGATTGCGCTCAAACCAAATGTCCTAGAACCAAATTTCCAAATGTTAATACTAGATTGTGATACAATACACTATTGGGTGAAGTTTGATTTACTTCTGCGCAGCGGTTTGGGAGTTAACATCAAAATTACATTTCTCGGCCGAACCACGTAGATCTCACTGTGAAAAGGCTTAAATGACTTTTTTAAACAGTTTGAGGATTGCGCTCACACCAAGTGTCCTAGAACCAAATTTCCAAATGTAACTACTAGATTGTGATACAATAAACTATTGGGTGAAATTTGGTTGACTTCTGCGCAGCGGTTTGGGAGTTAACATCAAAATTACATTTCTCGGCCGAATCGCGTTGATCTCACTGTGAAAAGGCTTAAATGACTTTTTTTAACTAAGTTTGAGGATTGCCCTCAAACCAAATGTCCTAGAACCAAATTTCCAAGTGTAACTACCAGATTGTGATACAATAAAATATTGGGTGAAGTTTGGTTGACTTCTGCGCTGCGGTATGGGAGTTAACATCAAAATTACATTTCTCGGCCGAATCGCGTAGATCTCACTGTGAAAAGGCTGAAATGACTCTTTTAACTAAGTTTGAGGATTGCGCTCAAAACAAATGTCCTAGAACCAAATTTCCAAATGTAACTACTAGATTGTGATACAATACACTATTGGGTGAAGTTTGGTTGACTTCTGCGCAGCGGTTTGGGAGTTAACATCAAAATTACATTTCTCGGCCGAATCGCGTTGATCTCACTGTGAAAAGGCTTAAATGACTTTTTTTAACTAAGTTTGAGGATTGCGCTCAAACCAAATGTCCTAGAACCAAATTTCCAAATGTAACTACTAGATTGTGATACAATACACTATTGGGTGAAGTTTGGTTGACTTCTGCTCAGCGCTTTGGGAGTTAACATCAAAATTACATTTCTCGGCCGAATCGCGTTGATCTCACTGTGAAAAGGCTTAAATGACTTTTTTTAACTAAGTTTGAGGATTGCCCTCAAACCAAATGTCCTAGAACCAAATTTTCAAGTGTAACTACTAGATTGTGATACAATAAAATATTGGGTGAAGTTTGGTTGACTTATTCGCTGCGGTATGGGAGTCAACATCAAAATTACATTTCTCGGCCGAATCGCGTAGATCTCACTGTGAAAAGGCTGAAATGACTTTTTTAACTAAGTTTGAGGATTGCGCTCAAACCAAATGTCCTAGAACCAAATTTCCAAATGTAACTACTAGATTGTGATACAATACACTATTGGGTGAAGTTTGGTTGACTTCTGCGTAGCGGTTTGGGAGTTAACATCAAAATTACATTTCTCGGCCGAATCGCGTTGATCTCACTGTGAAAAGGCTTAAATGACTTTTTTTAACTAAGTTTGAGGATTGCGCTCAAACCAAATGTCCTAGAACCAAATTTCCAAATGTAACTACTAGATTGTGATACAATACACTATTGCAGTACTTCTCAAATAGTGGGGCGCGCCCCCCTGGGGGGGCGCAGAGCGATGCCAGGGGGGGCGCATGTGTCCTCGGGGAACATGCTTTTTTCTTTTTTTTTTTGCCGGACTGGAATAAAGTGTACTTGCACATCCACTCAGTGGGTGGCAGTGGCGCTCTCATTTTCAGAGTGCGTGCAGTATTTTTGAACTAAGGAAGAGCACTCAGCACACAGAAAACAGACATGAAGAGCAGTGCGCCGCCGCCGTTTTCGAAAGCCGTTTTCCGACCGGACTCACTCACACAGCGACCCGCTGTCTTGTCCGGTTCTCAAGTCGCCGCCCGAGAAGTGCCATTTTCGGCTTGGGATCGTCACGACGACCGCCCTCACCTACGGTTCTACCTCGGCCGCCGAGAATGCGCTTTTTTCGGGCCGTTTGCCTTTTAGCTTTGACTTTTAATACAGTGGGGTGATGAGGAAAGACTACTGTTTACTGTGTCTGAAAATAATTATAGCGGACTGCCAGAAGCCAAATCAATTAAGACGCCACTTAAAGACATTCGACCCCAATCTCATAGATAAGCCGCTTGACTGTTTTTCAGCGAAAACATGCCGAATATTGCCAACAATAGTCCTGCTTTGTCAGTGTTATATCAGTAAACCAGTGAGCATTGTTAGCATGCTCATTGCATAATGACTCCACACCATTGCAAAGGAGGTAATACTGAGTGTGAGCAGCAAAAATAAAAACTGTCCTTCTGTCCAAGGACACTCTTTTTTTTCCTTTATTTATTTTTTATTTTTGGTCAAATTTTTTGGCATATTGTCCTCATGAGTAAATGTTTCTAATCAATTTGAATTTGTTATTATTTACGGATTTTATTACATTTTATTTTTCTGTATCAAATGGTCAAAAATTCCTTGAGTTTATTTTTACAGTTTGAATGTGACTTTTTTTTTTTTTTTAATTCAGGCAAATTGATGCACGTCAAGTCTTCTCTGTTACAAACAAAACAATGTTAATAAAGTTATACTTTATTATAAGTTGATCTGTTACTTTTTTTCTTTATTAGAAAAAAAGGACACAATGTTAGGCAGGTGCGTATTTATAATAGTAATTTTATAGACGAATAATACTATTTACAGTGGCGGCGGAGAGTTTGGGGGGGCGCGAAACATTTACGTCTTGCTTGGGGGGGCGTAACAGAAAATAATTGAGAAGCACTGCACTATTGGGTGAAGTTTGGTTGACTTCTGCGCAGCGCTTTGGGAGTTAACATCAAAATTACATTTCTCTGCCGAATCACGTAGATCTCACTGTGAAAAGGCTTAAATGACTTTTTTTTTACTGTTTGAGGATTGCGCTCAAACCAAATGTCCTAGAACCAAATTTCCAAATGTTAATACTAGATTGTGATACAATACACTATTGGGTGAAGTTTGATTTACTTCTGCGCAGCGGTTTGGGAGTTAACATCAAAATTACATTTCTCGGCCGAATCGCGTAGATCTCACTGTGAAAAGGCTTAAATGACTTTTTTTTAACTGTTTGAGGATTGCGCTCAAACCAAATGTCCTAGAACCAAATTTCCAAATGTTAATACTAGATTGTGATACAATACACTATTGGGTGAAGTTTGATTTACTTCTGCGCAGCGGTTTGGGAGTTAACATCAAAATTACATTTCTCGGCCGAACCGCGTAGATCTCACTGTGAAAAGGCTTAAATGACTTTTTTAAACAGTTTGAGGATTGCGCTCAAACCAAGTGTCCTAGAACCAAATTTCCAAATATAACTACTAGATTGTGATACAATAAACTATTGGGTGAAATTTGGTTGACTTCTGCGCAGCGGTTTGGAGTTAACATCAAAATTACATTTCTCGGCCGAATCGCGTTGATCTCACTGTGAAAAGGCTTAAATGACTTTTTTTTAACTAAGTTTGAGGATTGCGCTCAAACCAAATGTCCTAGAACCAAATTTCCAAATGTAACTACTAGATTGTGATACAATAAAATATTGGGTGAAGTTTGGTTGACTTCTGCGCTGCGGTATGGGAGTTAACATCAAAATTACATTTCTCGGCCGAATCGCGTAGATCTCACTGTGAAAAGGCTGAAATGACTTTTTTAACTAAGTTTGAGGATTGCGCTCAATCCAAATGTCCTAGAACCAAATTTCCAATGTAACTACTAGATTGTGATACAATACACTATTGGGTGAAGTTTGGTTGACTTCTGCGCAGCGGTTTGGGAGTTAACATCAAAATTACATTTCTCGGCCGAATCGCGTTGATCTCACTGTGAAAAGGCTTAAATGACTTTTTTTAACTAAGTTTGAGGATTGCGCTCAAACCAAATGTCCTAGAACCAAATTTCCAAATGTAACTACTAGATTGTGATACAATACACTATTGGGTGAAGTTTGGTTGACTTCTGCGCAGCGCTTTGGGAGTTAACATCAAAATTACATTTCTCGGTCGAATCACGTAGATCTAACTGTGAAAAGGCTTAAATGACTTTTTTTAACTAAGTTTGAGGATTGCGCTCAAACCAAATGTCCTAGAACCAAATTTCCAAATGTAACTACTAGATTGTGATACAATACACTATTGGGTGAAGTTTGGTTGACTTCTGCGCAGCGGTTTGGTAGTTAACATCAAAATTACATTTCTCGGGGGAATCGCGTAGATCTCACTGTGAAAACGCTTAAATGACTTTTTTTAACTAAGTTTGAGGATTGCGCTCAAACCAAATGTCCTTGAACCAAATTTCCAAATGTAACTACTAGATTGTGATACAATACACTATTGGGTGAAGTTTGGTTGACTTCTGCGCAGCGCTTTGGGAGTTAACATCAAAATTACATTTCTCTGCCGAATCACGTAGATCTCACTGTGAAAAGGCTTAAATGACTTTTTTTTAACTGTTTGAGGATTGCGCTCAAACCAAATGTCCTAGAACCAAATTTCCAAATGTTAATACTAGATTGTGATACAATACACTAATGGGTGAAGTTTGATTTACTTCTGCGCAGCGGTTTGGGAGTTAACATCAAAATTACATTTCTCGGCCGAATAGCGTAGATCTCACTGTGAAAAGGCTTAAATGACTTTTTTTGACTAAGTTTGAGGATTGCGCTCAAACCAAATGTCCTAGAACCAAATTTCCAAATGTAACTACTAGATTGTGATACAATAAACTATTGGGTGAAATTTGGTTGACTTCTGCGCAGCGGTTTGGGAGTTAACATCAAAATTACATTTCTCGGCCGAATCGCGTTCATCTCACTGTGAAAAGGCTTAAATGACTTTTTTTAACTAAGTTTGAGGATTGCGCTCAAACCAAATGTCCTAGAACCAAATTTCCAAATGTAACTACTAGATTGTGATACAATACACTATTGGGTGAAGTTTGGTTGACTTCTGCGCAGCGCTTTGGGAGTTAACATCAAAATTACATTTCTCGGTCGAATCACGTAGATCTAACTGTGAAAAGGCTTAAATGACTTTTTTTAACTAAGTTTGAGGATTGCGCTCAAACCAAATGTCCTAGAACCAAATTTCCAAATGTAACTACTAGATTGTGATACAATACACTATTGGGTGAAGTTTGGTTGACTTCTGCGCTGCGGTTTGGGAGTTAACATCAAAATTACATTTCTCGGCCGAATCGCGTAGATCTCACTGTGAAAAGGCTTAAATGACTTTTTTTTAACTAAGTTTGAGGATTGCGCTCAAACTAAATGTCCTAAACCAAATTTCCAAATGTAACTACTAGATTGTGATACAATACACTATTGGGTGAAGTTTGGTTTACTTCTGCGCAGCGGTTTGGGAGTTAACATCAAAATTACATTTCTCGGCCGAATCGCGTAGATCTCACTGTGAAAAGGCTTAAATGACTTTTTTTAACTAAGTTTGAGGATTGCGCTCAAACCAAATGTCCTAGAACCAAATTTCCAAATGTAACTACTAGATTGTGATACAATACACTATTGGGTGAAGTTTGGTTGACTTCTGCGCAGCGGTTTGGGAGTTAACATCAAAATTACATTTCTCGGCCGAATCGCATTGAACTCACTGTGAAAAGGCTTAAATGACTTTTTTAAACTAAGTTTGAGGATTGCGCTCAAACCAAATGTCCTAGAACCAAATTTCCAAATGTAACTACTAGATTGTGATACAATACACTATTGGGTGAAGTTTGGTTGACTTCTACGCAGCGGTTTGGGAGTTAACATCAAAATTACATTTCTCTGCCGAATCACGTAGATCTCACTGTGAAAAGGCTTAAATGACTTTTTTTTAACTGTTTGAGGATTGCGCTCAAACCAAATGTCCTAGAACCAAATTTCCAAATGTTAATACTAGATTGTGATACAATACACTATTGGGTGAAGTTTGGTTGACTTCTGCGCAGCGCTTTGGGAGTTAACATCAAAATTACATTTCTCGGTCGAATCACGTAGATCTAACTGTGAAAAGGCTTAAATGACTTTTTTTAACTAAGTTTGAGGATTGCGCTCAAACCAAATGTCCTAGAACAAAATTTCCAAATGTAACTACTAGATTGTGATACAATACACTATTGGGTGAAGTTTGGTTGACTTCTGCGCAGCGGTTTGGTAGTTAACATCAAAATTACATTTCTCGGGGGAATCGCGTAGATCTCACTGTGAAAACGCTTAAATGACTTTTTTTAATTAAGTTTGAGGATTGCGCTCAAACCAAATGTCCAAGAACCAAATTTCCAAATGTAACAACTAGATTGTGATACAATACACTATTGGGTGAAGTTTGGTTGACTTCTGCGCAGCGGTTTGGGAGTTAACATCAAAATTACATTTCTCGGCCGAATCGCATTGAACTCACTGTGAAAAGGCATAAATGACTTTTTTTTAACTAAGTTTGAGGATTGCCCTCAAACCAAATGTCCTAGAACCAAATTTCCAAGTGTAACTACTAGAATGTGATACAATACACTATTGGGTGAAGTTTGGTTGACTTCTGCGCTGCGGTTTGGGAGTTAACATCAAAATTACATTTCTCGGCCGAATCGCGTAGATCTCACTGTGAAAAGGCTTAAATGACTTTTTTTTAACTAAGTTTGAGGATTGCGCTCAAACTAAATGTCCTAAACCAAATTTCCAAATGTAACTACTAGATTGTGATACAATACACTATTGGGTGAAGTTTGGTTTACTTCTGCGCAGCGGTTTGGGAGTTAACATCAAAATTACATTTCTCGGCCGAATCGCGTAGATCTCACTGTGAAAAGGCTTAAATGACTTTTTTTAACTAAGTTTGAGGATTGCGCTCAAACCAAATGTCCTAGAACCAAATTTCCAAATGTAACTACTAGATTGTGATACAATACACTATTGGGTGAAGTTTGGTTGACTTCTGCGCAGCGGTTTGGGAGTTAACATCAAAATTACATTTCTCGGCCGAATCGCATTGAACTCACTGTGAAAAGGCTTAAATGACTTTTTTAAACTAAGTTTGAGGATTGCGCTCAAACCAAATGTCCTAGAACCAAATTTCCAAATGTAACTACTAGATTGTGATACAATACACTATTGGGTGAAGTTTGGTTGACTTCTATGCAGCGGTTTGGGAGTTAACATCAAAATTACATTTCTCGGCCGAACCGCGTAGATCTCACTGTGAAAAGGCTTAAATGACTTTTTTAAACAGTTTGAGGATTGCTCTCAAACCAAGTGTCCTAGAACCAAATTTCCAAATGTAACTACTAGATTGTGATACAATAAACTATTGGGTGAAATTTGGTTGACTTCTGCGCAGCGGTTTGGGAGTTAACATCAAAATTACATTTCTCGGCCGAATCGCGTTGATCTCACTGTGAAAAGGCTTAAATGACTTTTTTTAACTAAGTTTGAGGATTGCCCTCAAACCAAATGTCCTAGAACCAAATTTCCAATTGTAACTACTAGATTGTGATACAATACACTATTGGGTGAAGTTTGGTTGACTTCTGCGCTGCGGTTTGGGAGTTAACATCAAAATTACATTTCTCGGCCGAATCGCGTAGATCTCACTGTGAAAAGGCATAAATGACTTTTTTTAACTAAGTTTGAGGATTGCGCTCAAACCAAATGTCCTAGAACCAAATTTCCAAATGTAACTACTAGATTGTGATACAATACACTATTGGGTGAAGTTTGGTTGACTTCTGCGCAGCGGTTTGGGAGTTAACATCAAAATTACATTTCTCGGCCGAATCGCATTGAACTCACTGTGAAAAGGCATAAATGACTTTTTTTAACTAAGTTTGAGGATTGCACTCAAACCAAATGTCCTAGAACCAAATTTCCAAATGTAACTACTAGATTGTGATACAATACTGTTAGGTTTTGTGTTTGGTTTCTCCTTGTGTGACTTGTCCCTGTGATTACCCATTGCTCTCACCTGTGTGTGTTTTCCCAGTGTATCCAGCAAACTGCATCCACCTGTGTTACCCAGCTGTTCCTCGTCTCGTTACCCCTTGTCTGCGTATATAATGACCCAGTTCCTTGTCACTCCTTGTTGCGTCATTGTCTATGTCTGTCTTTACCAAAGTCAAGACCCGTCCAAGCCCTCGCGTACCTGTCCATCCGTTTAAGTAAGTTTTGTTGATCCATAGTCCTTTTGTTTGTACTTTGTGATTTTTGTTAGTTATTATTAAAACGTGTTTTGAGTTCACTGCCTTGCTGCCTTTTTTTGTTTCCCTGCATTTGGGTCCACACCACCTGCCTGCCCGCTCATTCCTGACATAATGACGCAACCAATTGTGGACCCAGCGGGAAAGATCCGGCACCGGCGTGCACGCCGACGTTCATCCGCCCGTTCCCCTGATTATGTTCTGCCTCGCCACGTTTTTTTAGAATCCGATTTTTCTGATTTTGAAGAATATCACAGTTCATATGATTTTCTTTCTGACACCGACTCCTACCCAGATTTTGATGCCATGCCCTATTCTTCACCCTCTCAGTTTTTGTCACGCCTCAGTCATACCACGTCCCCTTCCCAGCCTTTTTCCCTGGACCCTTACCTGGGTTCCCGTTTGGCTATCTACACTGGACCTCCGCGTGGTGGCCAGCGGGGGCGCCCAGGTAAGGGCCGTGGTTCCTACTACCCTCCTTCACCATGTAATGTGCCACCCAGACTGCCACAGAACATCGTCCGGAAGCCTCAGCGTGCTCATCCACGCCGACGGCATGGACCCGCGCCGGCTCCCCGCGGTCAAGTTCCTCCCGCGCCGGCTCCACGCAGTCAAGTTCCTCCCGCGCCGACTCCCCGCAGTCAAGCTCCTCCCGCGCCGACTCCCCGCAGTCAAGTGCCACCCGCGCCGGCTCCCCGCAGTCAAGTGCCACCCGCGCCGGCTCCCCGCAGTCAAGTGCCACCCGCGCCGGCTCCCCGCAGTCAAGTGCCACCCGCGCCGGCTCCCCGCAGTCAAGTTCCTCCCGCGCCGGCTCCCCGCAGTCAAGTTCCTCCCGCGCCGGCTCCCCGCAGTCAAGTTCCTCCCGCGCCGGCTCCCCGCAGTCAAGTGCCACCCGCGCCGGCTCCCCGCAGTCAAGTTCCTCCCGCGCCGACTCCCCGCAGTCAAGTTCCTCCCGCGCCGACTCCCCGCAGTCAAGTTCCTCCCGCGCCGACTCCCCGCAGTCAAGTTCCTCCCGCGCCGACTCCCCGCAGTCAAGTTCCTCCCGCGCCGGCTCCCCGCAGTCAAGTGGCTCCCGCGCCGGCTCCCCGCAGTCAAGTGGCTCCCGCGCCGGCTCCCCGCAGTCAAGTGGCTCCCGCGCCGGCTCCCCGCAGTCAAGTTCATCCCGCGCCGGCTCCCCGCAGTCAAGTTCATCCCGCGCCGGCTCCCCGCAGTCAAGTTCATCCCGCGCCGGCTCCCCGCAGTCAGGTTCCCGCTCCGACTCCCCGCAGTCAAGTTCCTCCAACGCCGGCTCCCCGCAGTCAAGTTTTTCCCGCGCCGACTCCCCGCAGTCAAGTGCCACCCGCGCCGACTCCCCGCAGTCTTGTGCTCCCGCCAGCAGTCTCCTGCGACTCCGCTGCTGTTCCGCCAGCAGTCTCCTGCGACTCCGCTGCTGTTCCGCCAGCAGTCACCTGCGACTCCGCTGCTGTTCCGCCAGCAGTCACCTGCGACTCCGCTGCTGTTCCGCCAGCAGTCACCTGCGACTCCGCTGCTGTTCCGCCAGCAGTCTCCTGCGACCCCGCTGCTGTTCCGCCAGCAGTCTTCTCCGACCCCGCTGCTGTTCCGCCAGCAGTCTCCTGCGACCCCGCTGCTGTTCCGCCAGCAGTCTCCTGCGACCCCGCTGCTGTTCCGCCAGCAGTCTCCTGCGACCCCGCTGCTGTTCCGCCAGCAGTCTCCTGCGACCCCGCTGCTGTCCCGTCAGCAGACGACCACGCTGCTGTCCCGCCAGCAGACGACCACGCTGCTGTCCCGCCAGCAGACGACCACGCTGCTGTCCCGCCAGCAGACGACCACGCTGCTGTCCCGCCAGCAGACGACACCTCTGCTGTCCCGCCAGCAGACGACACCTCTGCTGTCCCGCCAGCAGACGACACCGCTGCTGTCCCGCCAGCAGACTCCGAAGTTCCTGACCCTCGCCCTGACGATGCTGCTCCCCGCTTCTTGCCACGGCTTGGCGGCATGAAAGACCGAGCACTGCCTCGTCTGGGACGCCCGCCTGATCTGCCCGTGCGGTCACCCAATGTCTGGCGCCCCGGGCGCCCTCCCGATCGACCCGTGCGATCGGCCCACGTCTGGCGTCCTGGACGCCCGCCTGACTGGCCGTGACGGGCTGGTGTTGCTCCCTCCTCTTAGCAACCTTCTGACTTTTTGTTTCCTCGGGACGTCTGGGATCCGTCCCTTGAGGGGGGGGTACTGTTAGGTTTTGTGTTTGGTTTCTCCTTGTGTGACTTGTCCCTGTGATTACCCATTGCTCTCACCTGTGTGTGTTTTCCCAGTGTATCCAGCAATCTGCATCCACCTGTGTTACCCAGCTGTTCCTCGTCTCGTTACCCCTTGTCTGCGTATATAATGACCCAGTTCCTTGTCACTCCTTGTTGCGTCATTGTCTATGTCTGTCTTTACCAAAGTCAAGACCCGTCCAAGCCCTCGCGTACCTGTCCATCCGTTTAAGTAAGTTTTGTTGATCCATAGTCCTTTTGTTTGTACTTTGTGATTTTTGTTAGTTATTATTAAAACGTGTTTTGAGTTCACTGCCTTGCTGCCTTTTTTTGTTTCCCTGCATTTGGGTCCACACCACCTGCCTGCCCGCTCATTCCTGACAAATACACTATTGGGTGAAGTTTGGTTGACTTCTGCGCAGTTGTTTGGGAGTTAACATCAAAATTACATTTCTCGGCCGAATCGCGTAGATCTCACTGTGAAAAGGCTTAAATGACTTTTTTTTAACTGTTTGAGGATTGCGCTCAAACCAAATGTCCTAGAACCAAATTTCCAAATGTTAATACTAGATTGTGATACAATACACTATTGGGTGAAGTTTGATTTACTTCTGCGCAGCGGTTTGGGAGTTAACATCAAAATTACATTTCTCGGCCGAACCGCGTAGATCTCACTGTGAAAAGGCTTAAATGACTTTTTTAAACAGTTTGAGGATTGCGCTCACACCAAGTGTCCTAGAACCAAATTTCCAAATGTAACTACTAGATTGTGATACAATAAACTATTGGGTGAAATTTGGTTGACTTCTGCGCAGCGGTTTGGGAGTTAACATCAAAATTACATTTCTCGGCCGAATCGCGTTGATCTCACTGTGAAAAGGCTTAAATGACTTTTTTTAACTAAGTTTGAGGATTGCCCTCAAACCAAATGTCCTAGAACCAAATTTCCAATTGTAACTACTAGATTGTGATACAATACACTATTGGGTGAAGTTTGGTTGACTTCTGCGCTGCGGTTTGGGAGTTAACATCAAAATTACATTTCTCGGCCGAATCGCGTAGATCTCACTGTGAAAAGGCATAAATGACTTTTTTTAACTAAGTTTGAGGATTGCGCTCAAACCAAATGTCCTAGAACCAAATTTCCAAATGTAACTACTAGATTGTGATACAATACACTATTGGGTGAAGTTTGGTTGACTTCTGCGCAGCGGTTTGGGAGTTAACATCAAAATTACATTTCTCGGCCGAATCGCATTGAACTCACTGTGAAAAGGCATAAATGACTTTTTTTAACTAAGTTTGAGGATTGCACTCAAACCAAATGTCCTAGAACCAAATTTCCAAATGTAACTACTAGATTGTGATACAATACACTATTGGGTGAAGTTTGGTTGACTTCTGCGCAGCACTTTGGGAGTTAACATCAAAATTACATTTCTCGGTCGAATCACGTAGATCTAACTGTGAAAAGGCTTAAATGACTTTTTTTAACTAAGTTTGAGGATTGCGCTCAAACCAAATGTCCTAGAACCAAATTTCCAAATGTAACTACTAGATTGTGATACAATACACTATTGGGTGAAGTTTGGTTGACTTCTGCGCAGCGGTTTGGTAGTTAACATCAAAATTACATTTCTCGGGGGAATCGCGTAGATCTCACTGTGAAAACGCTTAAATGACTTTTTTTAATTAAGTTTGAGGATTGCGCTCAAACCAAATGTCCAAGAACCAAATTTCCAAATGTAACAACTAGATTGTGATACAATACACTATTGGGTGAAGTTTGGTTGACTTCTGCGCAGTTGTTTGGGAGTTAACATCAAAATTACATTTCTCGGCCGAATCGCGTAGATCTCACTGTGAAAAGGCTTAAATGACTTTTTTTTAACTGTTTGAGGATTGCGCTCAAACCAAATGTCCTAGAACCAAATTTCCAAATGTTAATACTAGATTGTGATACAATACACTATTGGGTGAAGTTTGATTTACTTCTGCGCAGCGGTTTGGGAGTTAACATCAAAATTACATTTCTCGGCCGAACCGCGTAGATCTCACTGTGAAAAGGCTTAAATGACTTTTTTAAACAGTTTGAGGATTGCGCTCACACCAAGTGTCCTAGAACCAAATTTCCAAATGTAACTACTAGATTGTGATACAATAAACTATTGGGTGAAATTTGGTTGACTTCTGCGCAGCGGTTTGGGAGTTAACATCAAAATTACATTTCTCGGCCGAATCGCGTTGATCTCACTGTGAAAAGGCTTAAATGACTTTTTTTAACTAAGTTTGAGGATTGCCCTCAAACCAAATGTCCTAGAACCAAATTTCCAATTGTAACTACTAGATTGTGATACAATACACTATTGGGTGAAGTTTGGTTGACTTCTGCGCTGCGGTTTGGGAGTTAACATCAAAATTACATTTCTCGGCCGAATCGCGTAGATCTCACTGTGAAAAGGCATAAATGACTTTTTTTAACTAAGTTTGAGGATTGCGCTCAAACCAAATGTCCTAGAACCAAATTTCCAAATGTAACTACTAGATTGTGATACAATACACTATTGGGTGAAGTTTGGTTGACTTCTGCGCAGCGGTTTGGGAGTTAACATCAAAATTACATTTCTCGGCCGAATCGCATTGAACTCACTGTGAAAAGGCATAAATGACTTTTTTTAACTAAGTTTGAGGATTGCACTCAAACCAAATGTCCTAGAACCAAATTTCCAAATGTAACTACTAGATTGTGATACAATACACTATTGGGTGAAGTTTGGTTGACTTCTGCGCAGTTGTTTGGGAGTTAACATCAAAATTACATTTCTCGGCCGAATCGCGTAGATCTCACTGTGAAAAGGCTTAAATGACTTTTTTTTAACTGTTTGAGGATTGCGCTCAAACCAAATGTCCTAGAACCAAATTTCCAAATGTTAATACTAGATTGTGATACAATACACTATTGGGTGAAGTTTGATTTACTTCTGCGCAGCGGTTTGGGAGTTAACATCAAAATTACATTTCTCGGCCGAACCGCGTAGATCTCACTGTGAAAAGGCTTAAATGACTTTTTTAAACAGTTTGAGGATTGCGCTCACACCAAGTGTCCTAGAACCAAATTTCCAAATGTAACTACTAGATTGTGATACAATAAACTATTGGGTGAAATTTGGTTGACTTCTGCGCAGCGGTTTGGGAGTTAACATCAAAATTACATTTCTCGGCCGAATCGCGTTGATCTCACTGTGAAAAGGCTTAAATGACTTTTTTTAACTAAGTTTGAGGATTGCCCTCAAACCAAATGTCCTAGAACCAAATTTCCAAGTGTAACTACCAGATTGTGATACAATAAAATATTGGGTGAAGTTTGGTTGACTTCTGCGCTGCGGTATGGGAGTTAACATCAAAATTACATTTCTCGGCCGAATCGCGTAGATCTCACTGTGAAAAGGCTGAAATGACTTTTTTAACTAAGTTTGAGGATTGCGCTCAAAACAAATGTCCTAGAACCAAATTTCCAAATGTAACTACTAGATTGTGATACAATACACTATTGGGTGAAGTTTGGTTGACTTCTGCGCAGCGGTTTGGGAGTTAACATCAAAATTACATTTCTCGGCCGAATCGCGTTGATCTCACTGTGAAAAGGCTTAAATGACTTTTTTTAACTAAGTTTGAGGATTGCGCTCAAACCAAATGTCCTAGAACCAAATTTCCAAATGTAACTACTAGATTGTGATACAATACACTATTGGGTGAAGTTTGGTTGACTTCTGCTCAGAGCTTTGGGAGTTAACATCAAAATTACATTTCTCGGCCGAATCGCGTTGATCTCACTGTGAAAAGGCTTAAATGACTTTTTTAAACAGTTTGAGGATTGCGCTCACACCAAGTGTCCTAGAACCAAATTTCCAAATGTAACTACTAGATTGTGATACAATAAAATATTGGGTGAAGTTTGGTTGACTTCTGCGCTGCGGTATGGGAGTTAACATCAAAATTACATTTCTCGGCCGAATCGCGTAGATCTCACTGTGAAAAGGCATAAATGACTTTTTTTAACTAAGTTTGAGGATTGCGCTCAAACCAAATGTCCTAGAACCAAATTTCCAAATGTAACTACTAGATTGTGATACAATACACTATTGGGTGAAGTTTGGTTGACTTCTGCGCAGCGGTTTGGGAGTTAACATCAAAATTACATTTCTCGGCCGAATCGCATTGAACTCACTGTGAAAAGGCATAAATGACTTTTTTTAACTAAGTTTGAGGATTGCACTCAAACCAAATGTCCTAGAACCAAATTTCCAAATGTAACTACTAGATTGTGATACAATACACTATTGGGTGAAGTTTGGTTGACTTCTGCGCAGTTGTTTGGGAGTTAACATCAAAATTACATTTCTCGGCCGAATCGCGTAGATCTCACTGTGAAAAGGCTTAAATGACTTTTTTTTAACTGTTTGAGGATTGCGCTCAAACCAAATGTCCTAGAACCAAATTTCCAAATGTTAATACTAGATTGTGATACAATACACTATTGGGTGAAGTTTGATTTACTTCTGCGCAGCGGTTTGGGAGTTAACATCAAAATTACATTTCTCGGCCGAACCGCGTAGATCTCACTGTGAAAAGGCTTAAATGACTTTTTTAAACAGTTTGAGGATTGCGCTCACACCAAGTGTCCTAGAACCAAATTTCCAAATGTAACTACTAGATTGTGATACAATAAAATATTGGGTGAAGTTTGGTTGACTTCTGCGCTGCGGTATGGGAGTTAACATCAAAATTACATTTCTCGGCCGAATCGCGTAGATCTCACTGTGAAAAGGCTGAAATGACTTTTTTAACTAAGTTTGAGGATTGCGCTCAAACCAAATGTCCTAGAACCAAATTTCCAAATGTAACTACTAGATTGTGATACAATACACTATTGGGTGAAGTTTGGTTGACTTCTGCGTAGCGGTTTGGGAGTTAACATCAAAATTACATTTCTCGGCCGAATCGCGTTGATCTCACTGTGAAAAGGCTTAAATGACTTTTTTTAACTAAGTTTGAGGATTGCGCTCAAACCAAATGTCCTAGAACCAAATTTCCAAATGTAACTACTAGATTGTGATACAATACACTATTGGGTGAAGTTTGGTTGACTTCTGCGCAGCGCTTTGGGAGTTAACATCAAAATTACATTTCTCTGCCAAATCACGTAGATCTCACTGTGAAAAGGCTTAAATGACTTTTTTTTTACTGTTTGAGGATTGCGCTCAAACCAAATGTCCTAGAACCAAATTTCCAAATGTTAATACTAGATTGTGATACAATACACTATTGGGTGAAGTTTGATTTACTTCTGCGCAGCGGTTTGGGAGTTAACATCAAAATTACATTTCTCGGCCGAACCGCGTAGATCTCACTGTGAAAAGGCTTAAATGACTTTTTTAAACAGTTTGAGGATTGCGCTCACACCAAGTGTCCTAGAACCAAATTTCCAAATGTAACTACTAGATTGTGATACAATAAACTATTGGGTGAAATTTGGTTGACTTCTGCGCAGCGGTTTGGGAGTTAACATCAAAATTACATTTCTCGGCCGAATCGCGTTGATCTCACTGTGAAAAGGCTTAAATGACTTTTTTTAACTAAGTTTGAGGATTGCCCTCAAACCAAATGTCCTAGAACCAAATTTCCAATTGTAACTACTAGATTGTGATACAATACACTATTGGGTGAAGTTTGGTTGACTTCTGCGCTGCGGTTTGGGAGTTAACATCAAAATTACATTTCTCGGCCGAATCGCGTAGATCTCACTGTGAAAAGGCATAAATGACTTTTTTTAACTAAGTTTGAGGATTGCGCTCAAACCAAATGTCCTAGAACCAAATTTCCAAATGTAACTACTAGATTGTGATACAATACACTATTGGGTGAAGTTTGGTTGACTTCTGCGCAGCGGTTTGGGAGTTAACATCAAAATTACATTTCTCGGCCGAATCGCATTGAACTCACTGTGAAAAGGCATAAATGACTTTTTTTAACTAAGTTTGAGGATTGCACTCAAACCAAATGTCCTAGAACCAAATTTCCAAATGTAACTACTAGATTGTGATACAATACACTATTGGGTTAAGTTTGGTTGACTTCTGCGCAGTTGTTTGGGAGTTAACATCAAAATTACATTTCTCGGCCGAATCGCGTAGATCTCACTGTGAAAAGGCTTAAATGACTTTTTTTTAACTGTTTGAGGATTGCGCTCAAACCAAATGTCCTAGAACCAAATTTCCAAATGTTAATACTAGATTGTGATACAATACACTATTGGGTGAAGTTTGATTTACTTCTGCGCAGCGGTTTGGGAGTTAACATCAAAATTACATTTCTCGGCCGAACCGCGTAGATCTCACTGTGAAAAGGCTTAAATGACTTTTTTAAACAGTTTGAGGATTGCGCTCACACCAAGTGTCCTAGAACCAAATTTCCAAATGTAACTACTAGATTGTGATACAATAAACTATTGGGTGAAATTTGGTTGACTTCTGCGCAGCGGTTTGGGAGTTAACATCAAAATTACATTTCTCGGCCGAATCGCGTTGATCTCACTGTGAAAAGGCTTAAATGACTTTTTTTAACTAAGTTTGAGGATTGCCCTCAAACCAAATGTCCTAGAACCAAATTTCCAAGTGTAACTACCAGATTGTGATACAATAAAATATTGGGTGAAGTTTGGTTGACTTCTGCGCTGCGGTATGGGAGTTAACATCAAAATTACATTTCTCGGCCGAATCGCGTAGATCTCACTGTGAAAAGGCTGAAATGACTTTTTTAACTAAGTTTGAGGATTGCGCTCAAAACAAATGTCCTAGAACCAAATTTCCAAATGTAACTACTAGATTGTGATACAATACACTATTGGGTGAAGTTTGGTTGACTTCTGCGCAGCGGTTTGGGAGTTAACATCAAAATTACATTTCTCGGCCGAATCGCGTTGATCTCACTGTGAAAAGGCTTAAATGACTTTTTTTAACTAAGTTTGAGGATTGCGCTCAAACCAAATGTCCTAGAACCAAATTTCCAAATGTAACTACTAGATTGTGATACAATACACTATTGGGTGAAGTTTGGTTGACTTCTGCTCAGCGCTTTGGGAGTTAACATCAAAATTACATTTCTCGGCCGAATCGCGTTGATCTCACTGTGAAAAGGCTTAAATGACTTTTTTAAACAGTTTGAGGATTGCGCTCACACCAAGTGTCCTAGAACCAAATTTCCAAATGTAACTACTAGATTGTGATACAATAAAATATTGGGTGAAGTTTGGTTGACTTCTGCGCTGCGGTATGGGAGTTAACATCAAAATTACATTTCTCGGCCGAATCGCGTAGATCTCACTGTGAAAAGGCTGAAATGACTTTTTTAACTAAGTTTGAGGATTGCGCTCAAAACAAATGTCCTAGAACCAAATTTCCAAATGTAACTACTAGATTGTGATACAATACACTATTGGGTGAAGTTTGGTTGACTTCTGCGCAGCGGTTTGGGAGTTAACATCAAAATTACATTTCTCGGCCGAATCGCGTTGATCTCACTGTGAAAAGGCTTAAATGACTTTTTTTTAACTGTTTGAGGATTGCGCTCAAACCAAATGTCCTAGAACCAAATTTTCAAGTGTAACTACTAGATTGTGATACAATAAAATATTGGGTGAAGTTTGGTTGACTTCTGCGCTGCGGTATGGGAGTTAACATCAAAATTACATTTCTCGGCCGAATCGCGTAGATCTCACTGTGAAAAGGCTGAAATGACTTTTTTAACTAAGTTTGAGGATTGCGCTCAAACCAAATGTCCTAGAACCAAATTTCCAAATGTAACTACTAGATTGTGATACAATACACTATTGGGTGAAGTTTGGTTGACTTCTGCGTAGCGGTTTGGGAGTTAACATCAAAATTACATTTCTCGGCCGAATCGCGTTGATCTCACTGTGAAAAGGCTTAAATGACTTTTTTTAACTAAGTTTGAGGATTGCGCTCAAACCAAATGTCCTAGAACCAAATTTCCAAATGTAACTACTAGATTGTGATACAATACACTATTGGGTGAAGTTTGGTTGACTTCTGCGCAGCGCTTTGGGAGTTAACATCAAAATTACATTTCTCTGCCGAATCACGTAGATCTCACTGTGAAAAGGCTTAAATGACTTTTTTTTTACTGTTTGAGGATTGCGCTCAAACCAAATGTCCTAGAACCAAATTTCCAAATGTTAATACTAGATTGTGATACAATACACTATTGGGTGAAGTTTGGTTGACTTCTGCTCAGCGCTTTGGGAGTTAACATCAAAATTACATTTCTCGGCCGAATCGCGTTGATCTCACTGTGAAAAGGCTTAAATGACTTTTTTAAACAGTTTGAGGATTGCGCTCACACCAAGTGTCCTAGAACCAAATTTCCAAATGTAACTACTAGATTGTGATACAATAAAATATTGGGTGAAGTTTGGTTGACTTCTGCGCTGCGGTATGGGAGTTAACATCAAAATTACATTTCTCGGCCGAATCGCGTAGATCTCACTGTGAAAAGGCTGAAATGACTTTTTTAACTAAGTTTGAGGATTGCGCTCAAAACAAATGTCCTAGAACCAAATTTCCAAATGTAACTACTAGATTGTGATACAATACACTATTGGGTGAAGTTTGGTTGACTTCTGCGCAGCGGTTTGGGAGTTAACATCAAAATTACATTTCTCGGCCGAATCGCGTTGATCTCACTGTGAAAAGGCTTAAATGACTTTTTTTAACTAAGTTTGAGGATTGCGCTCAAACCAAATGTCCTAGAACCAAATTTCCAAATGTAACTACTAGATTGTGATACAATACACTATTGGGTGAAGTTTGGTTGACTTCTGCTCAGCGCTTTGGGAGTTAACATCAAAATTACATTTCTCGGCCGAATCGCGTTGATCTCACTGTGAAAAGGCTTAAATGACTTTTTTTAACTAAGTTTGAGGATTGCCCTCAAACCAAATGTCCTAGAACCAAATTTTCAAGTGTAACTACTAGATTGTGATACAATAAAATATTGGGTGAAGTTTGGTTGACTTCTGCGCTGCGGTATGGGAGTTAACATCAAAATTACATTTCTCGGCCGAATCGCGTAGATCTCACTGTGAAAAGGCTGAAATGACTTTTTTAACTAAGTTTGAGGATTGCGCTCAAACCAAATGTCCTAGAACCAAATTTCCAAATGTAACTACTAGATTGTGATACAATACACTATTGGGTGAAGTTTGGTTGACTTCTGCGTAGCGGTTTGGGAGTTAACATCAAAATTACATTTCTCGGCCGAATCGCGTTGATCTCACTGTGAAAAGGCTTAAATGACTTTTTTTAACTAAGTTTGAGGATTGCGCTCAAACCAAATGTCCTAGAACCAAATTTCCAAATGTAACTACTAGATTGTGATACAATACACTATTGGGTGAAGTTTGGTTGACTTCTGCGCAGCGCTTTGGGAGTTAACATCAAAATTACATTTCTCTGCCAAATCACGTAGATCTCACTGTGAAAAGGCTTAAATGACTTTTTTTTTACTGTTTGAGGATTGCGCTCAAACCAAATGTCCTAGAACCAAATTTCCAAATGTTAATACTAGATTGTGATACAATACACTATTGGGTGAAGTTTGATTTACTTCTGCGCAGCGGTTTGGGAGTTAACATCAAAATTACATTTCTCGGCCGAATCGCGTAGATCTCACTGTGAAAAGGCTTAAATGACTTTTTTTTAACTGTTTGAGGATTGCGCTCAAACCAAATGTCCTAGAACCAAATTTCCAAATGTTAATACTAGATTGTGATACAATACACTATTGGGTGAAGTTTGATTTACTTCTGCGCAGCGGTTTGGGAGTTAACATCAAAATTACATTTCTCGGCCGAACCGCGTAGATCTCACTGTGAAAAGGCTTAAATGACTTTTTTAAACAGTTTGAGGATTGCGCTCAAACCAAGTGTCCTAGAACCAAATTTCCAAATATAACTACTAGATTGTGATACAATAAACTATTGGGTGAAATTTGGTTGACTTCTGCGCAGCGGTTTGGAGTTAACATCAAAATTACATTTCTCGGCCGAATCGCGTTGATCTCACTGTGAAAAGGCTTAAATGACTTTTTTTAACTAAGTTTGAGGATTGCCCTCAAACCAAATGTCCTAGAACCAAATTTCCAAGTGTAACTACTAGATTGTGATACAATAAAATATTGGGTGAAGTTTGGTTGACTTCTGCGCTGCGGTATGGGAGTTAACATCAAAATTACATTTCTCGGCCGAATCGCGTAGATCTCACTGTGAAAAGGCTGAAATGACTTTTTTAACTAAGTTTGAGGATTGCGCTCAATCCAAATGTCCTAGAACCAAATTTCCAATGTAACTACTAGATTGTGATACAATACACTATTGGGTGAAGTTTGGTTGACTTCTGCGCAGCGGTTTGGGAGTTAACATCAAAATTACATTTCTCGGCCGAATCGCGTTGATCTCACTGTGAAAAGGCTTAAATGACTTTTTTTAACTAAGTTTGAGGATTGCGCTCAAACCAAATGTCCTAGAACCAAATTTCCAAATGTAACTACTAGATTGTGATACAATACACTATTGGGTGAAGTTTGGTTGACTTCTGCGCAGCGCTTTGGGAGTTAACATCAAAATTACATTTCTCGGCCGAATCGCGTAGATCTCACTGTGAAAAGGCTTAAATGACTTTTTTTTAACTGTTTGAGGATTGCGCTCAAACCAAATGTCCTAGAACCAAATTTCCAAATGTTAATATTAGATTGTGATACAATACACTATTGGGTGAAGTTTGATTTACTTCTGCGCAGCGGTTTGGGAGTTAACATCAAAATTACATTTCTCGGCCGAATAGCGTAGATCTCACTGTGAAAAGGCTTAAATGACTTTTTTTGACTAAGTTTGAGGATTGCGCTCAAACCAAATGTCCTAGAACCAAATTTCCAAATGTAACTACTAGATTGTGATACAATAAACTATTGGGTGAAATTTGGTTGACTTCTGCGCAGCGGTTTGGGAGTTAACATCAAAATTACATTTCTCGGCCGAATCGCGTTGATCTCACTGTGAAAAGGCTTAAATGACTTTTTTTAACTAAGTTTGAGGATTGCGCTCAAACCAAATGTCCTAGAACCAAATTTCCAAATGTAACTACTAGATTGTGATACAATACACTATTGGGTGAAGTTTGGTTGACTTCTGCGCAGCGCTTTGGGAGTTAACATCAAAATTACATTTCTCGGTCGAATCACGTAGATCTAACTGTGAAAAGGCTTAAATGACTTTTTTTAATTAAGTTTGAGGATTGCGCTCAAACCAAATGTCCTAGAACCAAATTTCCAAATGTAACTACTAGATTGTGATACAATACACTATTGGGTGAAGTTTGGTTGACTTCTGCGCAGCGGTTTGGTAGTTAACATCAAAATTACATTTCTCGGGGGAATCGCGTAGATCTCACTGTGAAAAGGCTTAAATGACTTTTTTTAACTAAGTTTGAGGATTGCGCTCAAACCAAATGTCCTAGAACCAAATTTCCAAATGTAACTACTAGATTGTGATACAATACACTATTGGGTGAAGTTTGGTTGACTTCTGCGCAGCGCTTTGGGAGTTAACATCAAAATTACATTTCTCGGTCGAATCACGTAGATCTAACTGTGAAAAGGCTTAAATGACTTTTTTTAATTAAGTTTGAGGATTGCGCTCAAACCAAATGTCCTAGAACCAAATTTCCAAATGTAACTACTAGATTGTGATACAATACACTATTGGGTGAAGTTTGGTTGACTTCTGCGCAGCGGTTTGGTAGTTAACATCAAAATTACATTTCTCGGGGGAATCGCGTAGATCTCACTGTGAAAACGCTTAAATGACTTTTTTTAACTAAGTTTGAGGATTGCGCTCAAACCAAATGTCCTTGAACCAAATTTCCAAATGTAACTACTAGATTGTGATACAATACACTATTGGGTGAAGTTTGGTTGACTTCTGCGCAGCGGTTTGGGAGTTAACATCAAAATTACATTTCTCGGCCGAATCGCGTAGATCTCACTGTGAAAAGGCTTAAATGACTTTTTTTAATTAAGTTTGAGGATTGCGCTCAAACCAAATGTCCAAGAACCAAATTTCCAAATGTAACAACTAGATTGTGATACAATACACTATTGGGTGAAGTTTGGTTGACTTCTGCGCAGCGGTTTGGGAGTTAACATCAAAATTACATTTCTCGGCCGAATCGCATTGAACTCACTGTGAAAAGGCATAAATGACTTTTTTTTAACTAAGTTTGAGGATTGCCCTCAAACCAAATGTCCTAGAACCAAATTTCCAAGTGTAACTACTAGATTGTGATACAATACACTATTGGGTGAAGTTTGGTTGACTTCTGCGCTGCGGTTTGGGAGTTAACATCAAAATTACATTTCTCGGCCGAATCGCGTAGATCTCACTGTGAAAAGGCTTAAATGACTTTTTTTTAACTAAGTTTGAGGATTGCGCTCAAACTAAATGTCCTAAACCAAATTTCCAAATGTAACTACTAGATTGTGATACAATACACTATTGGGTGAAGTTTGGTTTACTTCTGCGCAGCGGTTTGGGAGTTAACATCAAAATTACATTTCTCGGCCGAATCGCGTAGATCTCACTGTGAAAAGGCTTAAATGACTTTTTTTAACTAAGTTTGAGGATTGCGCTCAAACCAAATGTCCTAGAACCAAATTTCCAAATGTAACTACTAGATTGTGATACAATACACTATTGGGTGAAGTTTGGTTGACTTCTGCGCAGCGGTTTGGGAGTTAACATCAAAATTACATTTCTCGGCCGAATCGCATTGAACTCACTGTGAAAAGGCTTAAATGACTTTTTTAAACTAAGTTTGAGGATTGCGCTCAAACCAAATGTCCTAGAACCAAATTTCCAAATGTAACTACTAGATTGTGATACAATACACTATTGGGTGAAGTTTGGTTGACTTCTGCGCAGCGGTTTGGGAGTTAACATCAAAATTACATTTCTCGGCCGAACCGCGTAGATCTCACTGTGAAAAGGCTTAAATGACTTTTTTAAACAGTTTGAGGATTGCTCTCAAACCAAGTGTCCTAAAACCAAATTTCCAAATGTAACTACTAGATTGTGATACAATAAACTATTGGGTGAAATTTGGTTGACTTCTGCGCAGCGGTTTGGGAGTTAACATCAAAATTACATTTCTCGGCCGAATCGCGTTGATCTCACTGTGAAAAGGCTTAAATGACTTTTTTTAACTAAGTTTGAGGATTGCCCTCAAACCAAATGTCCTAGAACCAAATTTCCAATTGTAACTACTAGATTGTGATACAATACACTATTGGGTGAAGTTTGGTTGACTTCTGCGCTGCGGTTTGGGAGTTAACATCAAAATTACATTTCTCGGCCGAATCGCGTAGATCTCACTGTGAAAAGGCATAAATGACTTTTTTTAACTAAGTTTGAGGATTGCGCTCAAACCAAATGTCCTAGAACCAAATTTCCAAATGTAACTACTAGATTGTGATACAATACACTATTGGGTGAAGTTTGGTTGACTTCTGCGCAGCGGTTTGGGAGTTAACATCAAAATTACATTTCTCGGCCGAATCGCATTGAACTCACTGTGAAAAGGCATAAATGACTTTTTTTAACTAAGTTTGAGGATTGCACTCAAACCAAATGTCCTAGAACCAAATTTCCAAATGTAACTACTAGATTGTGATACAATACACTATTGGGTGAAGTTTGGTTGACTTCTGCGCAGTTGTTTGGGAGTTAACATCAAAATTACATTTCTCGGCCGAATCGCGTAGATCTCACTGTGAAAAGGCTTAAATGACTTTTTTTTAACTGTTTGAGGATTGCGCTCAAACCAAATGTCCTAGAACCAAATTTCCAAATGTTAATACTAGATTGTGATACAATACACTATTGGGTGAAGTTTGATTTACTTCTGCGCAGCGGTTTGGGAGTTAACATCAAAATTACATTTCTCGGCCGAACCGCGTAGATCTCACTGTGAAAAGGCTTAAATGACTTTTTTAAACAGTTTGAGGATTGCGCTCACACCAAGTGTCCTAGAACCAAATTTCCAAATGTAACTACTAGATTGTGATACAATACACTATTGGGTGAAGTTTGGTTGACTTCTGCGCAGCGGTTTGGGAGTTAACATCAAAATTACATTTCTCGGCCGAATCGCGTAGATCTCACTGTGAAAAGGCTTAAATGACTTTTTTTAATTAAGTTTGAGGATTGCGCTCAAACCAAATGTCCAAGAACCAAATTTCCAAATGTAACAACTAGATTGTGATACAATACACTATTGGGTGAAGTTTGGTTGACTTCTGCGCAGCGGTTTGGGAGTTAACATCAAAATTACATTTCTCGGCCGAATCGCATTGAACTCACTGTGAAAAGGCATAAATGACTTTTTTTTAACTAAGTTTGAGGATTGCCCTCAAACCAAATGTCCTAGAACCAAATTTCCAAGTGTAACTACTAGATTGTGATACAATACACTATTGGGTGAAGTTTGGTTGACTTCTGCGCTGCGGTTTGGGAGTTAACATCAAAATTACATTTCTCGGCCGAATCGCGTAGATCTCACTGTGAAAAGGCTTAAATGACTTTTTTTTAACTAAGTTTGAGGATTGCGCTCAAACTAAATGTCCTAAACCAAATTTCCAAATGTAACTACTAGATTGTGATACAATACACTATTGGGTGAAGTTTGGTTTACTTCTGCGCAGCGGTTTGGGAGTTAACATCAAAATTACATTTCTCGGCCGAATCGCGTAGATCTCACTGTGAAAAGGCTTAAATGACTTTTTTTAACTAAGTTTGAGGATTGCGCTCAAACCAAATGTCCTAGAACCAAATTTCCAAATGTAACTACTAGATTGTGATACAATACACTATTGGGTGAAGTTTGGTTGACTTCTGCGCAGCGGTTTGGGAGTTAACATCAAAATTACATTTCTCGGCCGAATCGCATTGAACTCACTGTGAAAAGGCTTAAATGACTTTTTTAAACTAAGTTTGAGGATTGCGCTCAAACCAAATGTCCTAGAACCAAATTTCCAAATGTAACTACTAGATTGTGATACAATACACTATTGGGTGAAGTTTGGTTGACTTCTGCGCAGCGGTTTGGGAGTTAACATCAAAATTACATTTCTCGGCCGAACCGCGTAGATCTCACTGTGAAAAGGCTTAAATGACTTTTTTAAACAGTTTGAGGATTGCTCTCAAACCAAGTGTCCTAAAACCAAATTTCCAAATGTAACTACTAGATTGTGATACAATAAACTATTGGGTGAAATTTGGTTGACTTCTGCGCAGCGGTTTGGGAGTTAACATCAAAATTACATTTCTCGGCCGAATCGCGTTGATCTCACTGTGAAAAGGCTTAAATGACTTTTTTTAACTAAGTTTGAGGATTGCCCTCAAACCAAATGTCCTAGAACCAAATTTCCAATTGTAACTACTAGATTGTGATACAATACACTATTGGGTGAAGTTTGGTTGACTTCTGCGCTGCGGTTTGGGAGTTAACATCAAAATTACATTTCTCGGCCGAATCGCGTAGATCTCACTGTGAAAAGGCATAAATGACTTTTTTTAACTAAGTTTGAGGATTGCGCTCAAACCAAATGTCCTAGAACCAAATTTCCAAATGTAACTACTAGATTGTGATACAATACACTATTGGGTGAAGTTTGGTTGACTTCTGCGCAGCGGTTTGGGAGTTAACATCAAAATTACATTTCTCGGCCGAATCGCATTGAACTCACTGTGAAAAGGCATAAATGACTTTTTTTAACTAAGTTTGAGGATTGCACTCAAACCAAATGTCCTAGAACCAAATTTCCAAATGTAACTACTAGATTGTGATACAATACACTATTGGGTGAAGTTTGGTTGACTTCTGCGCAGTTGTTTGGGAGTTAACATCAAAATTACATTTCTCGGCCGAATCGCGTAGATCTCACTGTGAAAAGGCTTAAATGACTTTTTTTTAACTGTTTGAGGATTGCGCTCAAACCAAATGTCCTAGAACCAAATTTCCAAATGTTAATACTAGATTGTGATACAATACACTATTGGGTGAAGTTTGATTTACTTCTGCGCAGCGGTTTGGGAGTTAACATCAAAATTACATTTCTCGGCCGAACCGCGTAGATCTCACTGTGAAAAGGCTTAAATGACTTTTTTAAACAGTTTGAGGATTGCGCTCACACCAAGTGTCCTAGAACCAAATTTCCAAATGTAACTACTAGATTGTGATACAATAAACTATTGGGTGAAATTTGGTTGACTTCTGCGCAGCGGTTTGGGAGTTAACATCAAAATTACATTTCTCGGCCGAATCGCGTTGATCTCACTGTGAAAAGGCTTAAATGACTTTTTTTAACTAAGTTTGAGGATTGCCCTCAAACCAAATGTCCTAGAACCAAATTTCCAAGTGTAACTACCAGATTGTGATACAATAAAATATTGGGTGAAGTTTGGTTGACTTCTGCGCTGCGGTATGGGAGTTAACATCAAAATTACATTTCTCGGCCGAATCGCGTAGATCTCACTGTGAAAAGGCTGAAATGACTTTTTTAACTAAGTTTGAGGATTGCGCTCAAAACAAATGTCCTAGAACCAAATTTCCAAATGTAACTACTAGATTGTGATACAATACACTATTGGGTGAAGTTTGGTTGACTTCTGCGCAGCGGTTTGGGAGTTAACATCAAAATTACATTTCTCGGCCGAATCGCGTTGATCTCACTGTGAAAAGGCTTAAATGACTTTTTTTAACTAAGTTTGAGGATTGCGCTCAAACCAAATGTCCTAGAACCAAATTTCCAAATGTAACTACTAGATTGTGATACAATACACTATTGGGTGAAGTTTGGTTGACTTCTGCTCAGCGCTTTGGGAGTTAACATCAAAATTACATTTCTCGGCCGAATCGCGTTGATCTCACTGTGAAAAGGCTTAAATGACTTTTTTTAACTAAGTTTGAGGATTGCCCTCAAACCAAATGTCCTAGAACCAAATTTTCAAGTGTAACTACTAGATTGTGATACAATAAAATATTGGGTGAAGTTTGGTTGACTTCTGCGCTGCGGTATGGGAGTTAACATCAAAATTACATTTCTCGGCCGAATCGCGTAGATCTCACTGTGAAAAGGCTGAAATGACTTTTTTAACTAAGTTTGAGGATTGCGCTCAAACCAAATGTCCTAGAACCAAATTTCCAAATGTAACTACTAGATTGTGATACAATACACTATTGGGTGAAGTTTGGTTGACTTCTGCGTAGCGGTTTGGGAGTTAACATCAAAATTACATTTCTCGGCCGAATCGCGTTGATCTCACTGTGAAAAGGCTTAAATGACTTTTTTTAACTAAGTTTGAGGATTGCGCTCAAACCAAATGTCCTAGAACCAAATTTCCAAATGTAACTACTAGATTGTGATACAATACACTATTGGGTGAAGTTTGGTTGACTTCTGCGCAGCGCTTTGGGAGTTAACATCAAAATTACATTTCTCGGCCGAATCACGTAGATCTCACTGTGAAAAGGCTTAAATGACTTTTTTTTTACTGTTTGAGGATTGCGCTCAAACCAAATGTCCTAGAACCAAATTTCCAAATGTTAATACTAGATTGTGATACAATACACTATTGGGTGAAGTTTGATTTACTTCTGCGCAGCGGTTTGGGAGTTAACATCAAAATTACATTTCTCGGCCGAATCGCGTAGATCTCACTGTGAAAAGGCTTAAATGACTTTTTTTTAACTGTTTGAGGATTGCGCTCAAACCAAATGTCCTAGAACCAAATTTCCAAATGTTAATACTAGATTGTGATACAATACACTATTGGGTGAAGTTTGATTTACTTCTGCGCAGCGGTTTGGGAGTTAACATCAAAATTACATTTCTCGGCCGAACCGCGTAGATCTCACTGTGAAAAGGCTTAAATGACTTTTTTAAACAGTTTGAGGATTGCGCTCAAACCAAGTGTCCTAGAACCAAATTTCCAAATATAACTACTAGATTGTGATACAATAAACTATTGGGTGAAATTTGGTTGACTTCTGCGCAGCGGTTTGGAGTTAACATCAAAATTACATTTCTCGGCCGAATCGCGTTGATCTCACTGTGAAAAGGCTTAAATGACTTTTTTTAACTAAGTTTGAGGATTGCCCTCAAACCAAATGTCCTAGAACCAAATTTCCAAGTGTAACTACTAGATTGTGATACAATAAAATATTGGGTGAAGTTTGGTTGACTTCTGCGCTGCGGTATGGGAGTTAACATCAAAATTACATTTCTCGGCCGAATCGCGTAGATCTCACTGTGAAAAGGCTGAAATGACTTTTTTAACTAAGTTTGAGGATTGCGCTCAATCCAAATGTCCTAGAACCAAATTTCCAATGTAACTACTAGATTGTGATACAATACACTATTGGGTGAAGTTTGGTTGACTTCTGCGCAGCGGTTTGGGAGTTAACATCAAAATTACATTTCTCGGCCGAATCGCGTTGATCTCACTGTGAAAAGGCTTAAATGACTTTTTTTAACTAAGTTTGAGGATTGCGCTCAAACCAAATGTCCTAGAACCAAATTTCCAAATGTAACTACTAGATTGTGATACAATACACTATTGGGTGAAGTTTGGTTGACTTCTGCGCAGCGCTTTGGGAGTTAACATCAAAATTACATTTCTCGGCCGAATCGCGTAGATCTCACTGTGAAAAGGCTTAAATGACTTTTTTTTAACTGTTTGAGGATTGCGCTCAAACCAAATGTCCTAGAACCAAATTTCCAAATGTTAATATTAGATTGTGATACAATACACTATTGGGTGAAGTTTGATTTACTTCTGCGCAGCGGTTTGGGAGTTAACATCAAAATTACATTTCTCGGCCGAATAGCGTAGATCTCACTGTGAAAAGGCTTAAATGACTTTTTTTGACTAAGTTTGAGGATTGCGCTCAAACCAAATGTCCTAGAACCAAATTTCTAAATGTAACTACTAGATTGTGATACAATAAACTATTGGGTGAAATTTGGTTGACTTCTGCGCAGCGGTTTGGGAGTTAACATCAAAATTACATTTCTCGGCCGAATCGCGTTGATCTCACTGTGAAAAGGCTTAAATGACTTTTTTTAACTAAGTTTGAGGATTGCGCTCAAACCAAATGTCCTAGAACCAAATTTCCAAATGTAACTACTAGATTGTGATACAATACACTATTGGGTGAAGTTTGGTTGACTTCTGCGCAGCGCTTTGGGAGTTAACATCAAAATTACATTTCTCGGTCGAATCACGTAGATCTAACTGTGAAAAGGCTTAAATGACTTTTTTTAACTAAGTTTGAGGATTGCGCTCAAACCAAATGTCCTAGAACCAAATTTCCAAATGTAACTACTAGATTGTGATACAATACACTATTGGGTGAAGTTTGGTTGACTTCTGCGCAGCGGTTTGGTAGTTAACATCAAAATTACATTTCTCGGGGGAATCGCGTAGATCTCACTGTGAAAACGCTTAAATGACTTTTTTTAACTAAGTTTGAGGATTGCGCTCAAACCAAATGTCCTTGAACCAAATTTCCAAATGTAACTACTAGATTGTGATACAATACACTATTGGGTGAAGTATGGTTGACTTCTGCGCAGCGGTTTGGGAGTTAACATCAAAATTACATTTCTCGGCCGAATCGCGTAGATCTCACTGTGAAAAGGCTTAAATGACTTTTTTTAATTAAGTTTGAGGATTGCGCTCAAACCAAATGTCCAAGAACCAAATTTCCAAATGTAACAACTAGATTGTGATACAATACACTATTGGGTGAAGTTTGGTTGACTTCTGCGCAGCGGTTTGGGAGTTAACATCAAAATTACATTTCTCGGCCGAATCGCATTGAACTCACTGTGAAAAGGCATAAATGACTTTTTTTTAACTAAGTTTGAGGATTGCCCTCAAACCAAATGTCCTAGAACCAAATTTCCAAGTGTAACTACTAGATTGTGATACAATACACTATTGGGTGAAGTTTGGTTGACTTCTGCGCTGCGGTTTGGGAGTTAACATCAAAATTACATTTTTCGGCCGAATCGCGTAGATCTCACTGTGAAAAGGCTTAAATGACTTTTTTTTAACTAAGTTTGAGGATTGCGCTCAAACTAAATGTCCTAAACCAAATTTCCAAATGTAACTACTAGATTGTGATACAATACACTATTGGGTGAAGTTTGGTTTACTTCTGCGCAGCGGTTTGGGAGTTAACATCAAAATTACATTTCTCGGCCGAATCGCGTAGATCTCACTGTGAAAAGGCTTAAATGACTTTTTTTAACTAAGTTTGAGGATTGCGCTCAAACCAAATGTCCTAGAACCAAATTTCCAAATGTAACTACTAGATTGTGATACAATACACTATTGGGTGAAGTTTGGTTGACTTCTGCGCAGCGGTTTGGGAGTTAACATCAAAATTACATTTCTCGGCCGAATCGGTTAGATCTCACTGTGAAAAGGCTTAAATGACTTTTTTAAACTAAGTTTGAGGATTGCGCTCAAACCAAATGTCCTAGAACCATATTTCCAAATGTTAATACTAGATTGTGATACAATACACTATTGTGTGAAGTTTGATTTACTTCTGCGCAGCGGTTTGGGAGTTAACATCAAAATTACATTTCTCGGCCGAATCGCGTAGATCTCACTGTGAAAAGGCTTAAATGACTTTTTTTTTAACTGTTTGAGGATTGCGCTCAAACCAAATGTCCTAGAACCAAATTTCCAAATGTTAATACTAGATTGTGATACAATACACTATTGGGTGAAGTTTGATTTACTTCTGCGCAGCGGTTTGGGAGTTAACATCAAAATTACATTTCTCGGCCGAACCGCGTAGATCTCACTGTGAAAAGGCTTAAATGACTTTTTTAAACAGTTTGAGGATTGCGCTCAAACCAAGTGTCCTAGAACCAAATTTCCAAATGTAACTACTAGATTGTGATACAATAAACTATTGGGTGAAATTTGGTTGACTTCTGCGCAGCGGTTTGGAGTTAACATCAAAATTACATTTCTCGGCCGAATCGCGTTGATCTCACTGTGAAAAGGCTTAAATGACTTTTTTTAACTAAGTTTGAGGATTGCCCTCAAACCAAATGTCCTAGAACCAAATTTCCAAGTGTAACTACTAGATTGTGATACAATAAAATATTGGGTGAAGTTTGGTTGACTTCTGCGCTGCGGTATGGGAGTTAACATCAAAATTACATTTCTCGGCCGAATCGCGTAGATCTCACTGTGAAAAGGCTGAAATGACTTTTTTAACTAAGTTTGAGGATTGCGCTCAATCCAAATGTCCTAGAACCAAATTTGCAATGTAACTACTAGATTGTGATACAATACACTATTGGGTGAAGTTTGGTTGACTTCTGCGCAGCGGTTTGGGAGTTAACATCAAAATTACATTTCTCGGCCGAATCGCGTTGATCTCACTGTGAAAAGGCTTAAATGACTTTTTTTAACTAAGTTTGAGGATTGCGCTCAAACCAAATGTCCTAGAACAAAATTTCCAAATGTAAGTACTAGATTGTGCTACAATACACTATTGGGTGAAGTTTGGTTGACTTCTGGGCAGCGCTTTGGGAGTTAACATCAAAATTACATTTCTCGGCCGAATCGCGTAGATCTCACTGTGAAAAGGCTTAAATGACTTTTTTTTAACTGTTTGAGGATTGCGCTCAAACCAAATGTCCTAGAACCAAATTTCGAAATGTTAATATTAGATTGTGATACAATACACTATTGGGTGAAGTTTGATTTACTTCTGCGCAGCGGTTTGGGAGTTAACATCAAAATTACATTTCTCGGCCGAATAGCGTAGATCTCACTGTGAAAAGGCTTAAATGACTTTTTTTGACTAAGTTTGAGGATTGCGCTCAAACCAAATGTCCTAGAACCAAATTTCCAAATGTAACTACTAGATTGTGATACAATAAACTATTGGGTGAAATTTGGTTGACTTCTGCGCAGCGGTTTGGGAGTTAACATCAAAATTACATTTCTCGGCCGAATCGCGTTCATCTCACTGTGAAAAGGCTTAAATGACTTTTTTTACCTAAGTTTGAGGATTGCGCTCAAACCAAATGTCCTAGAACCAAATTTCCAAATGTAACTACTAGATTGTGATACAATACACAATTGGGTGAAGTTTGGTTGACTTCTGCGCAGCGCTTTGGGAGTTAACATCAAAATTACATTTCTCGGTCGAATCACGTAGATCTAACTGTGAAAAGGCTTAAATGACTTTTTTTAACTAAGTTTGAGGATTGCGCTCAAACCAAATGTCCTAGAACCAAATTTCCAAATGTAACTACTAGATTGTGATACAATACACTATTGGGTGAAGTTTGGTTGACTTCTGAGCAGCGGTTTGGTAGTTAACATCAAAATTACATTTCTCGGCCGAATCGCATTGAACTCACTGTGAAAAGGCATAAATGACTTTTTTTACCTAAGTTTGAGGATTGCGCTCAAACCAAATGTCCTAGAACCAAATTTCCAAATGTAACTACTAGATTGTGATACAATACACTATTGGGTGAAGTTTGGTTGACTTCTGCGCAGCGGTTTGGGAGTTAACATCAAAATTACATTTCTCGGCCGAATCGCGTTGATCTCACTGTGAAAAGGCTTAAATGACTTTTTTTAACTAAGTTTGAGGATTGCGCTCAAAACAAATGTCCTAGAACCAAATTTCCAAATGTAACTACTAGATTGTGATACAATACACTATTGGGTGAAGTTTGGTTGACTTCTGCGCAGCGGTTTGGGAGTTAACATCAAAATTACATTTCTCGGCCGAATCGCGTTGATCTCACTGTGAAAAGGCTTAAATGACTTTTTTTAACTAAGTTTGAGGATTGCGCTCAAACCAAATGTCCTAGAACCAAATTTCCAAATGTAACTACTAGATTGTGATACAATACACTATTGGGTGAAGTTTGGTTGACTTCTGCTCAGCGCTTTGGGAGTTAACATCAAAATTACATTTCTCGGCCGAATCGCGTTGATCTCACTGTGAAAAGGCTTAAATGACTTTTTTTAACTAAGTTTGAGGATTGCCCTCAAACCAAATGTCCTAGAACCAAATTTTCAAGTGTAACTACTAGATTGTGATACAATAAAATATTGGGTGAAGTTTGGTTGACTTCTGCGCTGCGGTATGGGAGTTAACATCAAAATTACATTTCTCGGCCGAATCGCGTAGATCTCACTGTGAAAAGGCTGAAATGACTTTTTTAACTAAGTTTGAGGATTGCGCTCAAACCAAATGTCCTAGAACCAAATTTCCAAATGTAACTACTAGATTGTGATACAATACACTATTGGGTGAAGTTTGGTTGACTTCTGCGTAGCGGTTTGGGAGTTAACATCAAAATTACATTTCTCGGCCGAATCGCGTTGATCTCACTGTGAAAAGGCTTAAATGACTTTTTTAAACAGTTTGAGGATTGCGCTCAAACCAAGTGTCCTAGAACCAAATTTCCAAATGTAACTACTAGATTGTGATACAATAAACTATTGGGTGAAATTTGGTTGACTTCTGCGCAGCGGTTTGGAGTTAACATCAAAATTACATTTCTCGGCCGAATCGCGTTGATCTCACTGTGAAAAGGCTTAAATGACTTTTTTTAACTAAGTTTGAGGATTGCCCTCAAACCAAATGTCCTAGAACCAAATTTCCAAGTGTAACTACTAGATTGTGATACAATAAAATATTGGGTGAAGTTTGGTTGACTTCTGCGCTGCGGTATGGGAGTTAACATCAAAATTACATTTCTCGGCCGAATCGCGTAGATCTCACTGTGAAAAGGCTGAAATGACTTTTTTAACTAAGTTTGAGGATTGCGCTCAATCCAAATGTCCTAGAACCAAATTTCCAATGTAACTACTAGATTGTGATACAATACACTATTGGGTGAAGTTTGGTTGACTTCTGCGCAGCGGTTTGGGAGTTAACATCAAAATTACATTTCTCGGCCGAATCGCGTTGATCTCACTGTGAAAAGGCTTAAATGACTTTTTTTAACTAAGTTTGAGGATTGCGCTCAAACCAAATGTCCTAGAACAAAATTTCCAAATGTAAGTACTAGATTGTGATACAATACACTATTGGGTGAAGTTTGGTTGACTTCTGGGCAGCGCTTTGGGAGTTAACATCAAAATTACATTTCTCGGCCGAATCGCGTAGATCTCACTGTGAAAAGGCTTAAATGACTTTTTTTTAACTGTTTGAGGATTGCGCTCAAACCAAATGTCCTAGAACCAAATTTCGAAATGTTAATATTAGATTGTGATACAATACACTATTGGGTGAAGTTTGATTTACTTCTGCGCAGCGGTTTGGGAGTTAACATCAAAATTACATTTCTCGGCCGAATAGCGTAGATCTCACTGTGAAAAGGCTTAAATGACTTTTTTTGACTAAGTTTGAGGATTGCGCTCAAACCAAATGTCCTAGAACCAAATTTCCAAATGTAACTACTAGATTGTGATACAATAAACTATTGGGTGAAATTTGGTTGACTTCTGCGCAGCGGTTTGGGAGTTAACATCAAAATTACATTTCTCGGCCGAATCGCGTTCATCTCACTGTGAAAAGGCTTAAATGACTTTTTTTACCTAAGTTTGAGGATTGCGCTCAAACCAAATGTCCTAGAACCAAATTTCCAAATGTAACTACTAGATTGTGATACAATACACTATTGGGTGAAGTTTGGTTGACTTCTGCGCAGCGCTTTGGGAGTTAACATCAAAATTACATTTCTCGGTCGAATCACGTAGATCTAACTGTGAAAAGGCTTAAATGACTTTTTTTAACTAAGTTTGAGGATTGCGCTCAAACCAAATGTCCTAGAACCAAATTTCCAAATGTAACTACTAGATTGTGATACAATACACTATTGGGTGAAGTTTGGTTGACTTCTGAGCAGCGGTTTGGTAGTTAACATCAAAATTACATTTCTCGGCCGAATCGCATTGAACTCACTGTGAAAAGGCATAAATGACTTTTTTTACCTAAGTTTGAGGATTGCGCTCAAACCAAATGTCCTAGAACCAAATTTCCAAATGTAACTACTAGATTGTGATACAATACACTATTGGGTGAAGTTTGGTTGACTTCTGCGCAGCGGTTTGGGAGTTAACATCAAAATTACATTTCTCGGCCGAATCGCGTTGATCTCACTGTGAAAAGGCTTAAATGACTTTTTTTAACTAAGTTTGAGGATTGCGCTCAAAACAAATGTCCTAGAACCAAATTTCCAAATGTAACTACTAGATTGTGATACAATACACTATTGGGTGAAGTTTGGTTGACTTCTGCGCAGCGGTTTGGGAGTTAACATCAAAATTACATTTCTCGGCCGAATCGCGTTGATCTCACTGTGAAAAGGCTTAAATGACTTTTTTTAACTAAGTTTGAGGATTGCGCTCAAACCAAATGTCCTAGAACCAAATTTCCAAATGTAACTACTAGATTGTGATACAATACACTATTGGGTGAAGTTTGGTTGACTTCTGCTCAGCGCTTTGGGAGTTAACATCAAAATTACATTTCTCGGCCGAATCGCGTTGATCTCACTGTGAAAAGGCTTAAATGACTTTTTTTAACTAAGTTTGAGGATTGCCCTCAAACCAAATGTCCTAGAACCAAATTTTCAAGTGTAACTACTAGATTGTGATACAATAAAATATTGGGTGAAGTTTGGTTGACTTCTGCGCTGCGGTATGGGAGTTAACATCAAAATTACATTTCTCGGCCGAATCGCGTAGATCTCACTGTGAAAAGGCTGAAATGACTTTTTTAACTAAGTTTGAGGATTGCGCTCAAACCAAATGTCCTAGAACCAAATTTCCAAATGTAACTACTAGATTGTGATACAATACACTATTGGGTGAAGTTTGGTTGACTTCTGCGTAGCGGTTTGGGAGTTAACATCAAAATTACATTTCTCGGCCGAATCGCGTTGATCTCACTGTGAAAAGGCTTAAATGACTTTTTTTAACTAAGTTTGAGGATTGCGCTCAAACCAAATGTCCTAGAACCAAATTTCCAAATGTAACTACTAGATTGTGATACAATACACTATTGGGTGAAGTTTGGTTGACTTCTGCGCAGCGCTTTGGGAGTTAACATCAAAATTACATTTCTCGGCCGAATCAAGTAGATCTCACTGTGAAAAGGCTTAAATGACTTTTTTTTTACTGTTTGAGGATTGCGCTCAAACCAAATGTCCTAGAACCAAATTTCCAAATGTTAATACTAGATTGTGATACAATACACTATTGGGTGAAGTTTGATTTACTTCTGCGCAGCGGTTTGGGAGTTAACATCAAAATTACATTTCTCGGCCGAATCGCGTAGATCTCACTGTGAAAAGGCTTAAATGACTTTTTTTTAACTGTTTGAGGATTGCGCTCAAACCAAATGTCCTAGAACCAAATTTCCAAATGTTAATACTAGATTGTGATACAATACACTATTGGGTGAAGTTTGATTTACTTCTGCGCAGCGGTTTGGGAGTTAACATCAAAATTACATTTCTCGGCCGAACCGCGTAGATCTCACTGTGAAAAGGCTTAAATGACTTTTTTAAACAGTTTGAGGATTGCGCTCAAACCAAGTGTCCTAGAACCAAATTTCCAAATATAACTACTAGATTGTGATACAATAAACTATTGGGTGAAATTTGGTTGACTTCTGCGCAGCGGTTTGGAGTTAACATCAAAATTACATTTCTCGGCCGAATCGCGTTGATCTCACTGTGAAAAGGCTTAAATGACTTTTTTTAACTAAGTTTGAGGATTCCCCTCAAACCAAATGTCCTAGAACCAAATTTCCAAGTGTAACTACTAGATTGTGATACAATAAAATATTGGGTGAAGTTTGGTTGACTTCTGCGCTGCGGTATGGGAGTTAACATCAAAATTACATTTCTCGGCCGAATCGCGTAGATCTCACTGTGAAAAGGCTGAAATGACTTTTTTAACTAAGTTTGAGGATTGCGCTCAATCCAAATGTCCTAGAACCAAATTTCCAATGTAACTACTAGATTGTGATACAATACACTATTGGGTGAAGTTTGGTTGACTTCTGCGCAGCGGTTTGGGAGTTAACATCAAAATTACATTTCTCGGCCGAATCGCGTTGATCTCACTGTGAAAAGGCTTAAATGACTTTTTTTAACTAAGTTTGAGGATTGCGCTCAAACCAAATGTCCTAGAACCAAATTTCCAAATGTAACTACTAGATTGTGATACAATACACTATTGGGTGAAGTTTGGTTGACTTCTGCGCAGCGCTTTGGGAGTTAACATCAAAATTACATTTCTCGGCCGAATCGCGTAGATCTCACTGTGAAAAGGCTTAAATGACTTTTTTTTAACTGTTTGAGGATTGCGCTCAAACCAAATGTCCTAGAACCAAATTTCCAAATGTTAATATTAGATTGTGATACAATACACTATTGGGTGAAGTTTGATTTACTTCTGCGCAGCGGTTTGGGAGTTAACATCAAAATTACATTTCTCGGCCGAATAGCGTAGATCTCACTGTGAAAAGGCTTAAATGACTTTTTTTGACTAAGTTTGAGGATTGCGCTCAAACCAAATGTCCTAGAACCAAATTTCTAAATGTAACTACTAGATTGTGATACAATAAACTATTGGGTGAAATTTGGTTGACTTCTGCGCAGCGGTTTGGGAGTTAACATCAAAATTACATTTCTCGGCCGAATCGCGTTGATCTCACTGTGAAAAGGCTTAAATGACTTTTTTTAACTAAGTTTGAGGATTGCGCTCAAACCAAATGTCCTAGAACCAAATTTCCAAATGTAACTACTAGATTGTGATACAATACACTATTGGGTGAAGTTTGGTTGACTTCTGCGCAGCGCTTTGGGAGTTAACATCAAAATTACATTTCTCGGTCGAATCACGTAGATCTAACTGTGAAAAGGCTTAAATGACTTTTTTTAACTAAGTTTGAGGATTGCGCTCAAACCAAATGTCCTAGAACCAAATTTCCAAATGTAACTACTAGATTGTGATACAATACACTATTGGGTGAAGTTTGGTTGACTTCTGCGCAGCGGTTTGGTAGTTAACATCAAAATTACATTTCTCGGGGGAATCGCGTAGATCTCACTGTGAAAACGCTTAAATGACTTTTTTTAACTAAGTTTGAGGATTGCGCTCAAACCAAATGTCCTTGAACCAAATTTCCAAATGTAACTACTAGATTGTGATACAATACACTATTGGGTGAAGTTTGGTTGACTTCTGCGCAGCGGTTTGGGAGTTAACATCAAAATTACATTTCTCGGCCGAATCGCGTAGATCTCACTGTGAAAAGGCTTAAATGACTTTTTTTAATTAAGTTTGAGGATTGCGCTCAAACCAAATGTCCAAGAACCAAATTTCCAAATGTAACAACTAGATTGTGATACAATACACTATTGGGTGAAGTTTGGTTGACTTCTGCGCAGCGGTTTGGGAGTTAACATCAAAATTACATTTCTCGGCCGAATCGCATTGAACTCACTGTGAAAAGGCATAAATGACTTTTTTTTAACTAAGTTTGAGGATTGCCCTCAAACAAAATGTCCTAGAACCAAATTTCCAAGTGTAACTACTAGATTGTGATACAATACACTATTGGGTGAAGTTTGGTTGACTTCTGCGCTGCGGTTTGGGAGTTAACATCAAAATTACATTTTTCGGCCGAATCGCGTAGATCTCACTGTGAAAAGGCTTAAATGACTTTTTTTTAACTAAGTTTGAGGATTGCGCTCAAACTAAATGTCCTAAACCAAATTTCCAAATGTAACTACTAGATTGTGATACAATACACTATTGGGTGAAGTTTGGTTTACTTCTGCGCAGCGGTTTGGGAGTTAACATCAAAATTACATTTCTCGGCCGAATCGCGTAGATCTCACTGTGAAAAGGCTTAAATGACTTTTTTTAACTAAGTTTGAGGATTGCGCTCAAACCAAATGTCCTAGAACCAAATTTCCAAATGTAACTACTAGATTGTGATACAATACACTATTGGGTGAAGTTTGGTTGACTTCTGCGCAGCGGTTTGGGAGTTAACATCAAAATTACATTTCTCGGCCGAATCGGTTAGATCTCACTGTGAAAAGGCTTAAATGACTTTTTTAAACTAAGTTTGAGGATTGCGCTCAAACCAAATGTCCTAGAACCATATTTCCAAATGTTAATACTAGATTGTGATACAATACACTATTGTGTGAAGTTTGATTTACTTCTGCGCAGCGGTTTGGGAGTTAACATCAAAATTACATTTCTCGGCCGAATCGCGTAGATCTCACTGTGAAAAGGCTTAAATGACTTTTTTTTTAACTGTTTGAGGATTGCGCTCAAACCAAATGTCCTAGAACCAAATTTCCAAATGTTAATACTAGATTGTGATACAATACACTATTGGGTGAAGTTTGATTTACTTCTGCGCAGCGGTTTGGGAGTTAACATCAAAATTACATTTCTCGGCCGAACCGCGTAGATCTCACTGTGAAAAGGCTTAAATGACTTTTTTAAACAGTTTGAGGATTGCGCTCAAACCAAGTGTCCTAGAACCAAATTTCCAAATGTAACTACTAGATTGTGATACAATAAACTATTGGGTGAAATTTGGTTGACTTCTGCGCAGCGGTTTGGAGTTAACATCAAAATTACATTTCTCGGCCGAATCGCGTTGATCTCACTGTGAAAAGGCTTAAATGACTTTTTTTAACTAAGTTTGAGGATTGCGCTCAAACCAAATGTCCTAGAACAAAATTTCCAAATGTAAGTACTAGATTGTGATACAATACACTATTGGGTGAAGTTTGGTTGACTTCTGGGCAGCGCTTTGGGAGTTAACATCAAAATTACATTTCTCGGCCGAATCGCGTAGATCTCACTGTGAAAAGGCTTAAATGACTTTTTTTTAACTGTTTGAGGATTGCGCTCAAACCAAATGTCCTAGAACCAAATTTCGAAATGTTAATATTAGATTGTGATACAATACACTATTGGGTGAAGTTTGATTTACTTCTGCGCAGCGGTTTGGGAGTTAACATCAAAATTACATTTCTCGGCCGAATAGCGTAGATCTCACTGTGAAAAGGCTTAAATGACTTTTTTTGACTAAGTTTGAGGATTGCGCTCAAACCAAATGTCCTAGAACCAAATTTCCAAATGTAACTACTAGATTGTGATACAATAAACTATTGGGTGAAATTTGGTTGACTTCTGCGCAGCGGTTTGGGAGTTAACATCAAAATTACATTTCTCGGCCGAATCGCGTTCATCTCACTGTGAAAAGGCTTAAATGACTTTTTTTACCTAAGTTTGAGGATTGCGCTCAAACCAAATGTCCTAGAACCAAATTTCCAAATGTAACTACTAGATTGTGATACAATACACTATTGGGTGAAGTTTGGTTGACTTCTGCGCAGCGCTTTGGGAGTTAACATCAAAATTACATTTCTCGGTCGAATCACGTAGATCTAACTGTGAAAAGGCTTAAATGACTTTTTTTAACTAAGTTTGAGGATTGCGCTCAAACCAAATGTCCTAGAACCAAATTTCCAAATGTAACTACTAGATTGTGATACAATACACTATTGGGTGAAGTTTGGTTGACTTCTGCGCAGCGGTTTGGGAGTTAACATCAAAATTACAATTCTCGGCCGAATCGCATTGAACTCACTGTGAAAAGGCATAAATGACTTTTTTTTAACTAAGTTTGAGGATTGCCCTCAAACCAAATGTCCTAGAACCAAATTTCCAAGTGTAACTACTAGATTGTGATACAATACACTATTGGGTGAAGTTTGGTTGACTTCTGCGCTGCGGTTTGGGAGTTAACATCAAAATTACATTTTTCGGCCGAATCGCGTAGATCTCACTGTGAAAAGGCTTAAATGACTTTTTTTTAACTAAGTTTGAGGATTGCGCTCAAACTAAATGTCCTAAACCAAATTTCCAAATGTAACTACTAGATTGTGATACAATACACTATTGGGTGAAGTTTGGTTTACTTCTGCGCAGCGGTTTGGGAGTTAACATCAAAATTACATTTCTCGGCCGAATCGCGTTGATCTCACTGTGAAAAGGCTTAAATGACTTTTTTTAACTAAGTTTGAGGATTGCGCTCAAACCAAATGTCCTAGAACCAAATTTCCAAATGTAACTACTAGATTGTGATACAATACACTATTGGGTGAAGTTTGGTTGACTTCTGCGCAGCGGTTTGGGAGTTAACATCAAAATTACATTTCTCGGCCGAATCGGTTAGATCTCACTGTGAAAAGGCTTAAATGACTTTTTTAAACTAAGTTTGAGGATTGCGCTCAAACCAAATGTCCTAGAACCATATTTCCAAATGTTAATACTAGATTGTGATACAATACACTATTGTGTGAAGTTTGATTTACTTCTGCGCAGCGGTTTGGGAGTTAACATCAAAATTACATTTCTCGGCCGAATCGCGTAGATCTCACTGTGAAAAGGCTTAAATGACTTTTTTTTTAACTGTTTGAGGATTGCGCTCAAACCAAATGTCCTAGAACCAAATTTCCAAATGTTAATACTAGATTGTGATACAATACACTATTGGGTGAAGTTTGATTTACTTCTGCGCAGCGGTTTGGGAGTTAACATCAAAATTACATTTCTCGGCCGAACCGCGTAGATCTCACTGTGAAAAGGCTTAAATGACTTTTTTAAACAGTTTGAGGATTGCGCTCAAACCAAGTGTCCTAGAACCAAATTTCCAAATGTAACTACTAGATTGTGATACAATAAACTATTGGGTGAAATTTGGTTGACTTCTGCGCAGCGGTTTGGAGTTAACATCAAAATTACATTTCTCGGCCGAATCGCGTTGATCTCACTGTGAAAAGGCTTAAATGACTTTTTTTAACTAAGTTTGAGGATTGCCCTCAAACCAAATGTCCTAGAACCAAATTTCCAAGTGTAACTACTAGATTGTGATACAATAAAATATTGGGTGAAGTTTGGTTGACTTCTGCGCTGCGGTATGGGAGTTAACATCAAAATTACATTTCTCGGCCGAATCGCGTAGATCTCACTGTGAAAAGGCTGAAATGACTTTTTTAACTAAGTTTGAGGATTGCGCTCAATCCAAATGTCCTAGAACCAAATTTCCAATGTAACTACTAGATTGTGATACAATACACTATTGGGTGAAGTTTGGTTGACTTCTGCGCAGCGGTTTGGGAGTTAACATCAAAATTACATTTCTCGGCCGAATCGCGTTGATCTCACTGTGAAAAGGCTTAAATGACTTTTTTTAACTAAGTTTGAGGATTGCGCTCAAACCAAATGTCCTAGAACAAAATTTCCAAATGTAAGTACTAGATTGTGATACAATACACTATTGGGTGAAGTTTGGTTGACTTCTGGGCAGCGCTTTGGGAGTTAACATCAAAATTACATTTCTCGGCCGAATCGCGTAGATCTCACTGTGAAAAGGCTTAAATGACTTTTTTTTAACTGTTTGAGGATTGCGCTCAAACCAAATGTCCTAGAACCAAATTTCGAAATGTTAATATTAGATTGTGATACAATACACTATTGGGTGAAGTTTGATTTACTTCTGCGCAGCGGTTTGGGAGTTAACATCAAAATTACATTTCTCGGCCGAATAGCGTAGATCTCACTGTGAAAAGGCTTAAATGACTTTTTTTGACTAAGTTTGAGGATTGCGCTCAAACCAAATGTCCTAGAACCAAATTTCCAAATGTAACTACTAGATTGTGATACAATAAACTATTGGGTGAAATTTGGTTGACTTCTGCGCAGCGGTTTGGGAGTTAACATCAAAATTACATTTCTCGGCCGAATCGCGTTCATCTCACTGTGAAAAGGCTTAAATGACTTTTTTTACCTAAGTTTGAGGATTGCGCTCAAACCAAATGTCCTAGAACCAAATTTCCAAATGTAACTACTAGATTGTGATACAATACACTATTGGGTGAAGTTTGGTTGACTTCTGCGCAGCGCTTTGGGAGTTAACATCAAAATTACATTTCTCGGTCGAATCACGTAGATCTAACTGTGAAAAGGCTTAAATGACTTTTTTTAACTAAGTTTGAGGATTGCGCTCAAACCAAATGTCCTAGAACCAAATTTCCAAATGTAACTACTAGATTGTGATACAATACACTATTGGGTGAAGTTTGGTTGACTTCTGAGCAGCGGTTTGGTAGTTAACATCAAAATTACATTTCTCGGCCGAATCGCATTGAACTCACTGTGAAAAGGCATAAATGACTTTTTTTACCTAAGTTTGAGGATTGCGCTCAAACCAAATGTCCTAGAACCAAATTTCCAAATGTAACTACTAGATTGTGATACAATACACTATTGGGTAAAGTTTGGTTGACTTCTGCGCAGCGGTTTGGGAGTTAACATCAAAATTACATTTCTCGGCCGAATCGCGTAGATCTCACTGTGAAAAGGCTGAAATGACTTTTTTAACTAAGTTTGAGGATTGCGCTCAAACCAAATGTCCTAGAACCAAATTTCCAAATGTAACTACTAGATGGTGATACAATACACTATTGGGTGAAGTTTGGTTGACTTCTGCGCAGCGCTTTGGGAGCTAACATCAAAATTACATTTCTCGGCCGAATCGGTTAGATCTCACTGTGAAAAGGCTTAAATGACTTTTTTTTAACTGTTTGAGGATTGCGCTCAAACCAAATGTCCTAGAACCATATTTCCAAATGTTAATACTAGATTGTGATACAATACACTATTGTGTGAAGTTTGATTTACTTCTGCGCAGCGGTTTGGGAGTTAACATCAAAATTACATTTCTCGGCCGAATCGCGTAGATCTCACTGTGAAAAGGCTTAAATGACTTTTTTTTAACTGTTTGAGGATTGCGCTCAAACCAAATGTCCTAGAACCAAATTTCCAAATGTTAATACTAGATTGTGATACAATACACTATTGGGTGAAGTTTGATTTACTTCTGCGCAGCGGTTTGGGAGTTAACATCAAAATTACATTTCTCGGCCGAATCGCGTTGATCTCACTGTGAAAAGGCTTAAATGACTTTTTTTAACTAAGTTTGAGGATTGCCCTCAAACCAAATGTCCTAGAACCAAATTTCCAAGTGTAACTACTAGATTGTGATACAATAAACTATTTGGTGAAATTTGGTTGACTTCTGCGCAGCGGTTTGGGAGTTAACATCAAAATTACATTTCTCGGCCGAATCGCGTTCATCTCACTGTGAAAAGGCTTAAATGACTTTTTTTACCTAAGTTTGAGGATTGCGCTCAAACCAAATGTCCTAGAACCAAATTTCCAAATGTAACTACTAGATTGTGATACAATACACTATTGGGTGAAGTTTGGTTGACTTCTGCGCAGCGCTTTGGGAGTTAACATCAAAATTACATTTCTCGGTCGAATCACGTAGATCTAACTGTGAAAAGGCTTAAATGACTTTTTTTAACTAAGTTTGAGGATTGCGCTCAAACCAAATGTCCTAGAACCAAATTTCCAAATGTAACTACTAGATTGTGATACAATACACTATTGGGTGAAGTTTGGTTGACTTCTGAGCAGCGGTTTGGTAGTTAACATCAAAATTACATTTCTCGGCCGAATCGCATTGAACTCACTGTGAAAAGGCATAAATGACTTTTTTTACCTAAGTTTGAGGATTGCGCTCAAACCAAATGTCCTAAAACCAAATTTCCAAATGTAACTACTAGATTGTGATACAATACACTATTGGGTGAAGTTTGGTTGACTTCTGCGCAGCGGTTTGGGAGTTAACATCAAAATTACATTTCTCGGCCGAATCGCGTAGATCTCACTGTGAAAAGGCTTAAATGACTTTTTTTTTAACTGTTTGAGGATTGCGCTCAAACCAAATGTCCTAGAACCAAATTTCCAAATGTTAATACTAGATTGTGATACAATACACTATTGGGTGAAGTTTGATTTACTTCTGCGCAGCGGTTTGGGAGTTAACATCAAAATTACATTTCTCGGCCGAACCGCGTAGATCTCACTGTGAAAAGGCTTAAATGACTTTTTTAAACAGTTTGAGGATTGCGCTCACACCAAGTGTCCTAGAACCAAATTTCCAAATGTAACTACTAGATTGTGATACAATAAACTATTGGGTGAAATTTGGTTGACTTCTACGCAGCGGTTTGGGAGTTAACATCAAAATTACATTTCTCGGCCGAATCGCGTTGATCTCACTGTGAAAAGGCTTAAATGACTTTTTTTAACTAAGTTTGAGGATTGCCCTCAAACCAAATGTCCTAGAACCAAATTTCCAAGTGTAACTACCAGATTGTGATACAATAAAATATTGGGTGAAGTTTGGTTGACTTCTGCGCTGCGGTATGGGAGTTAACATCAAAATTACATTTCTCGGCCGAATCGCGTTGATCTCACTGTGAAAAGGCTGAAATGACTTTTTTAACTAAGTTTGAGGATTGCGCTCAAACCAAATGTCCTAGAACCAAATTTCCAAATGTAACTACTAGATTGTGATACAATACACTATTGGGTGAAGTTTGGTTGACTTCTGCGCAGCGGTTTGGGAGTTAACATCAAAATTACATTTCTCGGCCGAATCGCGTTGATCTCACTGTGAAAAGGCTTAAATGACTTTTTTTAACTAAGTTTGAGGATTGCGCTCAAACCAAATGTCCTAGAACCAAATTTCCAAATGTAACTACTAGATTGTGATACAATACACTATTGGGTGAAGTTTGGTTGACTTCTGCGCAGCGCTTTGGGAGTTAACATCAAAATTACATTTCTCGGCCGAATCGCGTAGATCTCACTGTGAAAAGGCTTAAATGACTTTTTTTTAACTGTTTGAGGATTGCGCTCAAACCAAATGTCCTAGAACCAAATTTCCAAATGTAACTACTAGATTGTGATACAATACACTATTGGGTGAAGTTTGGTTGACTTCTGCGCAGCGGTTTGGTAGTTAACATCAAAATTACATTTCTCGGGGGAATCGCGTAGATCTCACTGTGAAAACGCTTAAATGACTTTTTTTAACTAAGTTTGAGGATTGCGCTCAAACCAAATGTCCTTGAACCAAATTTCCAAATGTAACTACTAGATTGTGATACAATACACTATTGGGTGAAGTTTGGTTGACTTCTGCGCAGCGGTTTGGGAGTTAACATCAAAATTACATTTCTCGGCCGAATCGCGTAGATCTCACTGTGAAAAGGCTTAAATGACTTTTTTTAATTAAGTTTGAGGATTGCGCTCAAACCAAATGTCCAAGAACCAAATTTCCAAATGTAACAACTAGATTGTGATACAATACACTATTGGGTGAAGTTTGGTTGACTTCTGCGCAGCGGTTTGGGAGTTAACATCAAAATTACATTTCTCGGCCGAATCGCATTGAACTCACTGTGAAAAGGCATAAATGACTTTTTTTTAACTAAGTTTGAGGATTGCCCTCAAACCAAATGTCCTAGAACCAAATTTCCAAGTGTAACTACTAGATTGTGATACAATACACTATTGGGTGAAGTTTGGTTGACTTCTGCGCTGCGGTTTGGGAGTTAACATCAAAATTACATTTCTCGGCCGAATCGCGTAGATCTCACTGTGAAAAGGCTTAAATGACTTTTTTTTAACTAAGTTTGAGGATTGCGCTCAAACTAAATGTCCTAAACCAAATTTCCAAATGTAACTACTAGATTGTGATACAATACACTATTGGGTGAAGTTTGGTTTACTTCTGCGCAGCGGTTTGGGAGTTAACATCAAAATTACATTTCTCGGCCGAATCGCGTAGATCTCACTGTGAAAAGGCTTAAATGACTTTTTTTAACTAAGTTTGAGGATTGCGCTCAAACCAAATGTCCTAGAACCAAATTTCCAAATGTAACTACTAGATTGTGATACAATACACTATTGGGTGAAGTTTGGTTGACTTCTGCGCAGCGGTTTAGGAGTTAACATCAAAATTACATTTCTCGGCCGAATCGCATTGAACTCACTGTGAAAAGGCTTAAATGACTTTTTTAAACTAAGTTTGAGGATTGCGCTCAAACCAAATGTCCTGGAACCAAATTTCCAAATGTAACTACTAGATTGTGATACAATACACTATTGGGTGAAGTTTGGTTGACTTCTGCGCAGCGGTTTGGGAGTTAACATCAAAATTACATTTCTCGGCCGAACCGCGTAGATCTCACTGTGAAAAGGCTTAAATGACTTTTTTAAACAGTTTGAGGATTGCTCTCAAACCAAGTGTCCTAAAACCAAATTTCCAAATGTAACTACTAGATTGTGATACAATAAACTATTGGGTGAAATTTGGTTGACTTCTGTGCAGCGGTTTGGGAGTTAACATCAAAATTACATTTCTCGGCCGAATCGCGTTGATCTCACTGTGAAAAGGCTTAAATGACTTTTTTTAACTAAGTTTGAGGATTGCCCTCAAACCAAATGTCCTAGAACCAAATTTCCAATTGTAACTACTAGATTGTGATACAATACACTATTGGGTGAAGTTTGGTTGACTTCTGCGCTGCGGTTTGGGAGTTAACATCAAAATTACATTTCTCGGCCGAATCGCGTAGATCTCACTGTGAAAAGGCTTAAATGACTTTTTTTAACTAAGTTTGAGGATTGCGCTCAAACCAAATGTCCTAGAACCAAATTTCCAAATGTAACTACTAGATTGTGATACAATACACTATTGGGTGAAGTCTGGTTGACTTCTGCGCAGCGGTTTGGGAGTTAACATCAAAATTACATTTCTCGGCCGAATCGCATTGAACTCACTGTGAAAAGGCATAAATGACTTTTTTTAACTAAGTTTGAGGATTGCGCTCAAACCAAATGTCCTAGAACCAAATTTCCAAATGTAACTACTAGATTGTGATACAATACACTATTGGGTGAAGTTTGGTTGACTTCTGCGCAGCGGTTTGGGAGTTAACATCAAAATTACATTTCTCGGCCGAATCGTGTAGATCTCACTGTGAAAAGGCTTAAATGACTTTTTTTTAACTGTTTGAGGATTGCGCTCAAACCAAATGTCCTAGAACCAAATTTCCAAATGTTAATACTAGATTGTGATACAATACACTATTGGGTGAAGTTTGATTTACTTCTGCGCAGCGGTTTGGGAGTTAACATCAAAATTACATTTCTCGGCCGAACCGCGTAGATCTCACTGTGAAAAGGCTTAAATGACTTTTTTAAACAGTTTGAGGATTGCGCTCAAACCAAGTGTCCTAGAACCAAATTTCCAAATGTAACTACTAGATTGTGATACAATAAACTATTGGGTGAAATTTGGTTGACTTCTGCGCAGCGGTTTGGGAGTTAACATCAAAATTACATTTCTCGGCCGAATCGCGTTGATCTCACTGTGAAAAGGCTTAAATGACTTTTTTTAACTAAGTTTGAGGATTGCCCTCAAACCAAATGTCCTAGAACCAAATTTCCAAGTGTAACTACTAGATTGTGATACAATAAAATATTGGGTGAAGTTTGGTTGACTTCTGCGCTGCGGTATGGGAGTTAACATCAAAATTACATTTCTCGGCCGAATCGCGTAGATCTCACTGTGAAAAGGCTGAAATGACTTTTTTAACTAAGTTTGAGGATTGCGCTCAAACCAAATGTCCTAGAACCAAATTTCCAAATGTAACTACTAGATTGTGATACAATACACTATTGGGTGAAGTTTGGTTGACTTCTGCGCAGCGGTTTGGGAGTTAACATCAAAATTACATTTCTCGGCCGAATCGCGTTGATCTCACTGTGAAAAGGCTTAAATGACTTTTTTTTAACTAAGTTTGAGGATTGCGCTCAAACCAAATGTCATAGAACCAAATTTCCAAATGTAACTACTAGATTGTGATACAATACACTATTGGGTGAAGTTTGGTTGACTTCTGCTCAGCGCTTTGGGAGTTAACATCAAAATTACATTTCTCGGCCGAATCGCGTTGATCTCACTGTGAAAAGGCTTAAATGACTTTTTTTAACTAAGTTTGAGGATTGCGCTCAAACCAAATGTCCTAGAACAAAATTTCCAAATGTAACTACTAGATTGTGATACAATACACTATTGGGTGAAGTTTGGTTGACTTCTGCGCAGCGGTTTGGTAGTTAACATCAAAATTACATTTCTCGGCCGAATCGCGTAGATCTCACTGTGAAAAGGCATAAATGACTTTTTTTTAACTAAGTTTGAGGATTGCCCTCAAACCAAATGTCCTAGAACCAAATTTCCAAGTGTAACTACTAGATTGTGATACAATACACTATTGGGTGAAGTTTGGTTGACTTCTAAGCTGCAGTTTGGGAGTTAACATCAAAATTACATTTCTCGGCCGAATCGCATTGAACTCACTGTGAAAAGGCTGAAATGACTTTTTTAACTAAGTTTGAGGATTGCGCTCAAACCAAATGTCCTAGAACCAAATTTCCAAATGTAACTACTAGATGGTGATACAATACACTATTGGGTGAAGTTTGGTTGACTTCTGCGCAGCGCTTTGGGAGCTAACATCAAAATTACATTTCTCGGCCGAATCGGTTAGATCTCACTGTGAAAAGGCTTAAATGACTTTTTTTTTAACTGTTTGAGGATTGCGCTCAAACCAAATGTCCTAGAACCATATTTCCAAATGTTAATACTAGATTGTGATACAATACACTATTGTGTGAAGTTTGATTTACTTCTGCGCAGCGGTTTGGGAGTTAACATCAAAATTACATTTCTCGGCCGAATCGCGTAGATCTCACTGTGAAAAGGCTTAAATGACTTTTTTTTAACTGTTTGAGGATTGCGCTCAAACCAAATGTCCTAGAACCAAATTTCCAAATGTTAATACTAGATTGTGATACAATACACTATTGGGTGAAGTTTGATTTACTTCTGCGCAGCGGTTTGGGAGTTAACATCAAAATTACATTTCTCGGCCGAACCGCGTAGATCTCACTGTGAAAAGGCTTAAATGACTTTTTTAAACAGTTTGAGGATTGCGCTCAAACCAAGTGTCCTAGAACCAAATTTCCAAATGTAACTACTAGATTGTGATACAATAAACTATTGGGTGAAATTTGGTTGACTTCTGCGCAGCGGTTTGGAGTTAACATCAAAATTACATTTCTCGGCCGAATCGCGTTGATCTCACTGTGAAAAGGCTTAAATGACTTTTTTTAACTAAGTTTGAGGATTGCCCTCAAACCAAATGTCCTAGAACCAAATTTCCAAGTGTAACTACTAGATTGTGATACAATAAAATATTGGGTGAAGTTTGGTTGACTTCTGCGCTGCGGTATGGGAGTTAACATCAAAATTACATTTCTCGGCCGAATCGCGTAGATCTCACTGTGAAAAGGCTGAAATGACTTTTTTAACTAAGTTTGAGGATTGCGCTCAATCCAAATGTCCTAGAACCAAATTTCCAATGTAACTACTAGATTGTGATACAATACACTATTGGGTGAAGTTTGGTTGACTTCTGCGCAGCGGTTTGGGAGTTAACATCAAAATTACATTTCTCGGCCGAATCGCGTTGATCTCACTGTGAAAAGGCTTAAATGACTTTTTTTAACTAAGTTTGAGGATTGCGCTCAAACCAAATGTCCTAGAACCAAATTTCCAAATGTAAGTACTAGATTGTGATACAATACACTATTGGGTGAAGTTTGGTTGACTTCTGGGCAGCGCTTTGGGAGTTAACATCAAAATTACATTTCTCGGCCGAATCGCGTAGATCTCACTGTGAAAAGGCTTAAATGACTTTTTTTTAACTGTTTGAGGATTGCGCTCAAACCAAATGTCCTAGAACCAAATGTCCAAATGTTAATATTAGATTGTGATACAATACACTATTGGGTGAAGTTTGATTTACTTCTGCGCAGCGGTTTGGGAGTTAACATCAAAATTACATTTCTCGGCCGAATAGCGTAGATCTCACTGTGAAAAGGCTTAAATGACTTTTTTTGACTAAGTTTGAGGATTGCGCTCAAACCAAATGTCCTAGAACCAAATTTCCAAATGTAACTATTAGATTGTGATACAATACACTATTGGGTGAAATTTGGTTGACTTCTGCGCAGCGGTTTGGGAGTTAACATCAAAATTACATTTCTCGGCCGAATCGCGTTCATCTCACTGTGAAAAGGCTTAAATGACTTTTTTTACCTAAGTTTGAGGATTGCGCTCAAACCAAATGTCCTAGAACCAAATTTCCAAATGTAACTACTAGATTGTGATACAATACACTATTGGGTGAAGTTTGGTTGACTTCTGCGCAGCGCTTTGGGAGTTAACATCAAAATTACATTTCTCGGTCGAATCACGTAGATCTAACTGTGAAAAGGCTTAAATGACTTTTTTTAACTAAGTTTGAGGATTGCGCTCAAACCAAATGTCCTAGAACCAAATTTCCAAATGTAACTACTAGATTGTGATACAATACACTATTGGGTGAAGTTTGGTTGACTTCTGCGCAGCGGTTTGGTAGTTAACATCAAAATTACATTTCTCGGCCGAATCGCATTGAACTCACTGTGAAAAGGCATAAATGACTTTTTTTAACTAAGTTTGAGGATTGCGCTCAAATCAAATGTCCTAGAACCAAATTTCCAAATGTAACTACTAGATTGTGATACAATACACTATTGGGTGAAGTTTGGTTGACTTCTGCGCAGCGGTTTGGGAGTTAACATCAAAATTACATTTCTCGGCCGAATCGCGTAGATCTCACTGTGAAAAGGCTTAAATGACTTTTTTTTAACTGTTTGAGGATTGCGCTCAAACCAAATGTCCTAGAACCAAATTTCCAAATGTTAATACTAGATTGTGATACAATACACTATTGGGTGAAGTTTGATTTACTTCTGCGCAGCGGTTTGGGAGTTAACATCAAAATTACATTTCTCGGCCGAACCGCGTAGATCTCACTGTGAAAAGGCTTAAATGACTTTTTTAAACAGTTTGAGGATTGCGCTCACACCAAGTGTCCTAGAACCAAATTTCCAAATGTAACTACTAGATTGTGATACAATAAACTATTGGGTGAAATTTGGTTGACTTCTGCGCAGCGGTTTGGGAGTTAACATCAAAATTACATTTCTCGGCCGAACCGCGTAGATCTCACTATGAAAAGGCTTAAATGACTTTTTTAAACAGTTTGAGGATTGCGCTCAAACCAAGTGTCCTAGAACCAAATTTCCAAATGTAACTACTAGATTGTGATACAATAAACTATTGGGTGAAATTTGGTTGACTTCTGCGCAGCGGTTTGGGAGTTAACATCAAAATTACATTTCTCGGCCGAATCGCGTTGATCTCACTGTGAAAAGGCTTAAATGACTTTTTTTAACTAAGTTTGAGGATTGCCCTCAAACCAAATGTCCTAGAACCAAATTTCCAAGTGTAACTACTAGATTGTGATACAATAAAATATTGGGTGAAGTTTGGTTGACTTCTGCGCTGCGGTATGGGAGTTAACATCAAAATTACATTTCTCGGCCGAATCGCGTAGATCTCACTGTGAAAAGGCTGAAATGACTTTTTTAACTAAGTTTGAGGATTGCGCTCAAACCAAATGTCCTAGAACCAAATTTCCAAATGTAACTACTAGATTGTGATACAATACACTATTGGGTGAAGTTTGGTTGACTTCTGCGCAGCGGTTTGGGAGTTAACATCAAAATTACATTTCTCGGCCGAATCGCGTTGATCTCACTGTGAAAAGGCTTAAATGACTTTTTTTTAACTAAGTTTGAGGATTGCGCTCAAACCAAATGTCATAGAACCAAATTTCCAAATGTAACTACTAGATTGTGATACAATACACTATTGGGTGAAGTTTGGTTGACTTCTGCTCAGCGCTTTGGGAGTTAACATCAAAATTACATTTCTCGGCCGAATCGCGTTGATCTCACTGTGAAAAGGCTTAAATGACTTTTTTTAACTAAGTTTGAGGATTGCCCTCAAACCAAATGTCCTAGAACCAAATTTCCAAGTGTAACTACTAGATTGTGATACAATACACTATTGGGTGAAGTTTGGTTGACTTCTGCGCAGCGCTTTGGGAGTTAACATCAAAATTACATTTCTCGGTCGAATCGCGTAGATCTCACTGTGAAAAGGCTGAAATGACTTTTTTAACTAAGTTTGAGGATTGCGCTCAAACCAAATGTCCTAGAACCAAATTTCCAAATGTAACTACTAGATTGTGATACAATACACTATTGGGTGAAGTTTGGTTGACTTCTGCGCAGCGGTTTGGTAGTTAACATCAAAATTACATTTCTCGGCCGAATCGCGTAGATCTCACTGTGAAAAGGCATAAATGACTTTTTTTTAACTAAGTTTGAGGATTGCCCTCAAACCAAATGTCCTAGAACCAAATTTCCAAGTGTAACTACTAGATTGTGATACAATACACTATTGGGTGAAGTTTGGTTGACTTCTAAGCTGCAGTTTGGGAGTTAACATCAAAATTACATTTCTCGGCCGAATCGGTTAGATCTCACTGTGAAAAGGCTTAAATGACTTTTTTTTTAACTGTTTGAGGATTGCGCTCAAACCAAATGTCCTAGAACCATATTTCCAAATGTTAATACTAGATTGTGATACAATACACTATTGTGTGAAGTTTGATTTACTTCTGCGCAGCGGTTTGGGAGTTAACATCAAAATTACATTTCTCGGCCGAATCGCGTAGATCTCACTGTGAAAAGGCTTAAATGACTTTTTTTTAACTGTTTGAGGATTGCGCTCAAACCAAATGTCCTAGAACCAAATTTCCAAATGTTAATACTAGATTGTGATACAATACACTATTGGGTGAAGTTTGATTTACTTCTGCGCAGCGGTTTGGGAGTTAACATCAAAATTACATTTCTCGGCCGAACCGCGTAGATCTCACTGTGAAAAGGCTTAAATGACTTTTTTAAACAGTTTGAGGATTGCGCTCAAACCAAGTGTCCTAGAACCAAATTTCCAAATGTAACTACTAGATTGTGATACAATAAACTATTGGGTGAAATTTGGTTGACTTCTGCGCTGCGGTATGGGAGTTAACATCAAAATTACATTTCTCGGCCGAATCGCGTTGATCTCACTGTGAAAAGGCTGAAATGACTTTTTTAACTAAGTTTGAGGATTGCGCTCAATCCAAATGTCCTAGAACCAAATTTCCAATGTAACTACTAGATTGTGATACAATACACTATTGGGTGAAGTTTGGTTGACTTCTGCGCAGCGGTTTGGGAGTTAACATCAAAATTACATTTCTCGGCCGAATCGCGTTGATCTCACTGTGAAAAGGCTTAAATGACTTTTTTTAACTAAGTTTGAGGATTGCGCTCAAACCAAATGTCCTAGAACCAAATTTCCAAATGTAAGTACTAGATTGTGATACAATACACTATTGGGTGAAGTTTGGTTGACTTCTGGGCAGCGCTTTGGGAGTTAACATCAAAATTACATTTCTCGGCCGAATCGCGTAGATCTCACTGTGAAAAGGCTTAAATGACTTTTTTTTAACTGTTTGAGGATTGCGCTCAAACCAAATGTCCTAGAACCAAATGTCCAAATGTTAATATTAGATTGTGATACAATACACTATTGGGTGAAGTTTGATTTACTTCTGCGCAGCGGTTTGGGAGTTAACATCAAAATTACATTTCTCGGCCGAATAGCGTAGATCTCACTGTGAAAAGGCTTAAATGACTTTTTTTGACTAAGTTTGAGGATTGCGCTCAAACCAAATGTCCTAGAACCAAATTTCCAAATGTAACTATTAGATTGTGATACAATACACTATTGGGTGAAATTTGGTTGACTTCTGCGCAGCGGTTTGGGAGTTAACATCAAAATTACATTTCTCGGCCGAATCGCGTTCATCTCACTGTGAAAAGGCTTAAATGACTTTTTTTACCTAAGTTTGAGGATTGCGCTCAAACCAAATGTCCTAGAACCAAATTTCCAAATGTAACTACTAGATTGTGATACAATACACTATTGGGTGAAGTTTGGTTGACTTCTGCGCAGCGCTTTGGGAGTTAACATCAAAATTACATTTCTCGGTCGAATCACGTAGATCTAACTGTGAAAAGGCTTAAATGACTTTTTTTAACTAAGTTTGAGGATTGCGCTCAAACCAAATGTCCTAGAACCAAATTTCCAAATGTAACTACTAGATTGTGATACAATACACTATTGGGTGAAGTTTGGTTGACTTCTGCGCAGCGGTTTGGTAGTTAACATCAAAATTACATTTCTCGGCCGAATCGCATTGAACTCACTGTGAAAAGGCATAAATGACTTTTTTTAACTAAGTTTGAGGATTGCGCTCAAACCAAATGTCCTAGAACCAAATTTCCAAATGTAACTACTAGATTGTGATACAATACACTATTGGGTGAAGTTTGGTTGACTTCTGCGCAGCGGTTTGGGAGTTAACATCAAAATTACATTTCTCGGCCGAATCGCGTAGATCTCACTGTGAAAAGGCTTAAATGACTTTTTTTTAACTGTTTGAGGATTGCGCTCAAACCAAATGTCCTAGAACCAAATTTCCAAATGTTAATACTAGATTGTGATACAATACACTATTGGGTGAAGTCTGATTTACTTCTGCGCAGCGGTTTGGGAGTTAACATCAAAATTACATTTCTCGGCCGAACCGCGTAGATCTCACTGTGAAAAGGCTTAAATGACTTTTTTAAACAGTTTGAGGATTGCGCTCACACCAAGTGTCCTAGAACCAAATTTCCAAATGTAACTACTAGATTGTGATACAATAAACTATTGGGTGAAATTTGGTTGACTTCTACGCAGCGGTTTGGGAGTTAACATCAAAATTACATTTCTCGGCCGAATCGCGTTGATCTCACTGTGAAAAGGCTTAAATGACTTTTTTTAACTAAGTTTGAGGATTGCCCTCAAACCAAATGTCCTAGAACCAAATTTCCAAGTGTAACTACCAGATTGTGATAGAATAAAATATTGGGTGAAGTTTGGTTGACTTCTGCGCTGCGGTATGGGAGTTAACATCAAAATTACATTTCTCGGCCGAATCGCGTAGATCTCACTGTGAAAAGGCTGAAATGACTTTTTTAACTAAGTTTGAGGATTGCGCTCAAACCAAATGTCCTAGAACCAAATTTCCAAATGTAACTACTAGATTGTGATACAATACACTATTGGGTGAAGTTTGGTTGACTTCTGCGCAGCGGTTTGGGAGTTAACATCAAAATTACATTTCTCGGCCGAATCGCGTTGATCTCACTGTGAAAAGGCTTAAATGACTTTTTTTAACTAAGTTTGAGGATTGCGCTCAAACCAAATGTCCTAGAACCAAATTTCCAAATGTAACTACTAGATTGTGATACAATACACTATTGGGTGAAGTTTGGTTGACTTCTGCTCAGCGCTTTGGGAGTTAACATCAAAATTACATTTCTCGGCCGAATCGCGTTGATCTCACTGTGAAAAGGCTTAAATGACTTTTTTTAACTAAGTTTGAGGATTGCCCTCAAACCAAATGTCCTAGAACCAAATTTCCAAGTGTAACTACTAGATTGTGATACAATAAAATATTGGGTGAAGTTTGGTTGACTTCTGCGCTGCGGTATGGGAGTTAACATCAAAATTACATTTCTCGGCCGAATCGCGTAGATCTCACTGTGAAAAGGCTGAAATGACTTTTTTAACTAAGTTTGAGGATTGCGCTCAAACCAAATGTCCTAGAACCAAATTTCCAAATGTAACTACTAGATTGTGATACAATACACTATTGGGTGAAGTTTGGTTGACTTCTGCGCAGCGCTTTGGGAGTGAACATCAAAATTACATTTCTCGGCCGAATCGCGTAGATCTCACTGTGAAAAGGCTTAAATGACTTTTTTTTAACTGTTTGAGGATTGCGCTCAAACCAAATGTCCTAGAACCAAATTTCCAAATGTTAATACTAGATTGTGATACAATACACTATTGGGTGAAGTTTGATTTACTTCTGCGCAGCGGTTTGGGAGTTAACATCAAAATTACATTTCTCGGCCGAATCGCGTAGATCTCACTGTGAAAAGGCATAAATGACTTTTTTTAACTAAGTTTGAGGATTGCGCTCAAACCAAATGTCCTAGAACCAAATTTCCAAATGTAACTACTAGATTGTGATACAATACACTATTGGGTGAAGTTTGGTTGACTTCTGCGCAGCGGTTTGGGAGTTAACATCAAAATTACATTTCTCGGCCGAATCGCGTTGATCTCACTGTGAAAAGGCTTAAATGACTTTTTTTAACTAAGTTTGAGGATTGCCCTCAAACCAAATGTCCTAGAACCAAATTTCCAAGTTTAACTACCAGATTGTGATACAATAAAATATTGGGTGAAGTTTGGTTGACTTCTGCGCTGCGGTATGGGAGTTAACATCAAAATTACATTTCTCGGCCGAATCGCGTAGATCTCACTGTGAAAAGGCTGAAATGACTTTTTTAACTAAGTTTGAGGATTGCGCTCAAACCAAATGTCCTAGAACCAAATTTCCAAATGTAACTACTAGATTGTGATACAATACACTATTGGGTGAAGTTTGGTTGACTTCTGCGCAGCGGTTTGGGAGTTAACATCAAAATTACATTTCTCGGCCGAATCGCGTTGATCTCACTGTGAAAAGGCTTAAATGACTTTTTTTAACTAAGTTTGAGGATTGCGCTCAAACCAAATGTCCTAGAACCAAATTTCCAAATGTAACTACTAGATTGTGATACAATACACTATTGGGTGAAGTTTGGTTGACTTCTGCTCAGCGCTTTGGGAGTTAACATCAAAATTACATTTCTCGGCCGAATCGCGTTGATCTCACTGTGAAAAGGCTTAAATGACTTTTTTTAACTAAGTTTGAGGATTGCCCTCAAACCAAATGTCCTAGAACCAAATTTCCAAGTGTAACTACTAGATTGTGATACAATAAAATATTGGGTGAAGTTTGGTTGACTTCTGCGCTGCGGTATGGGAGTTAACATCAAAATTACATTTCTCGGCCGAATCGCGTAGATCTCACTGTGAAAAGGCTGAAATGATTTTTTAACTAAGTTTGAGGATTGCGCTCAAACCAAATGTTCTAGAACCAAATTTCCAAATGTAACTACTAGATTGTGATACAATACACTATTGGGTGAAGTTTGGTTGACTTCTGCGTAGCGGTTTGGGAGTTAACATCAAAATTACATTTCTCGGCCGAATCGCGTTGATCTCACTGTGAAAAGGCTTAAATGACTTTTTTTAACTAAGTTTGAGGATTGCGCTCAAACCAAATGTCCTAGAACCAAATTTCCAAATGTAACTACTAGATTGTGATACAATACACTATTGGGTGAAGTTTGGTTGACTTCTGCGCAGCGCTTTGGGAGTTAACATCAAAATTACATTTCTCTGCCGAATCACGTAGATCTCACTGTGAAAAGGCTTAAATGACTTTTTTTTAACTGTTTGAGGATTGCGCTCAAACCAAATGTCCTAGAACCAAATTTCCAAATGTTAATACTAGATTGTGATACAATACACTATTGGGTGAAGTTTGATTTACTTCTGCGCAGCGGTTTGGGAGTTAACATCAAAATTACATTTCTCGGCCGAATCGCGTAGATCTCACTGTGAAAAGGCTTAAATGACTTTTTTTTAACTGTTTGAGGATTGCGCTCAAACCAAATGTCCTAGAACCAAATTTCCAAATGTTAATACTAGATTGTGATACAATACACTATTGGGTGAAGTTTGATTTACTTCTGCGCAGCGGTTTGGGAGTTAACATCAAAATTACATTTCTCGGCCGAACCGCGTAGATCTCACTGTGAAAAGGCTTAAATGACTTTTTTAAACAGTTTGAGGATTGCGCTCAAACCAAGTGTCCTAGAACCAAATTTCCAAATATAACTACTAGATTGTGATACAATAAACTATTGGGTGAAATTTGGTTGACTTCTGCGCAGCGGTTTGGAGTTAACATCAAAATTACATTTCTCGGCCGAATCGCGTTGATCTCACTGTGAAAAGGCTTAAATGACTTTTTTTAACTAAGTTTGAGGATTGCCCTCAAACCAAATGTCCTAGAACCAAATTTCCAAGTGTAACTACTAGATTGTGATACAATACACTATTGGGTGAAGTTTGGTTGACTTCTGCGCAGCGGTTTGGGAGTTAACATCAAAATTACATTTCTCGGCCGAATCGCGTTGATCTCACTGTGAAAAGGCTTAAATGACTTTTTTTAACTAAGTTTGAGGATTGCGCTCAAACCAAATGTCCTAGAACCAAATTTCCAAATGTAACTACTAGATTGTGATACAATACACTATTGGGTGAAGTTTGGTTGACTTCTGCGCAGCGGTTTGGTAGTTAACATCAAAATTACATTTCTCGGGGGAATCGCGTAGATCTCACTGTGAAAACGCTTAAATGACTTTTTTTAACTAAGTTTGAGGATTGCGCTCAAACCAAATGTCCTTGTACCAAATTTCCAAATGTAACTACTAGATTGTGATACAATACACTATTGGGTGAAGTTTGGTTGACTTCTGCGCAGCGGTTTGGGAGTTAACATCAAAATTACATTTCTCGGCCGAATCGCGTAGATCTCACTGTGAAAAGGCTTAAATGACTTTTTTTAATTAAGTTTGAGGATTGCGCTCGAACCAAATGTCCAAGAACCAAATTTCCAAATGTAAAAACTAGATTGTGATACAATACACTATTGGGTGAAGTTTGGTTGACTTCTGCGGAGCGGTTTGGGAGTTAACATCAAAATTACATTTCTCGGCCGAATCGCATTGAACTCACTGTGAAAAGGCATAAATGACTTTTTTTTAACTAAGTTTGAGGATTGCCCTCAAACCAAATGTCCTAGAACCAAATTTCCAAGTGTAACTACTAGATTGTGATACAATACACTATTGGGTGAAGTTTGGTTGACTTCTGCGCTGCGGTTTGGGAGTTAACATCAAAATTACATTTCTCGGCCGAATCGCGTAGATCTCACTGTGAAAAGGCTTAAATGACTTTTTTTTAACTAAGTTTGAGGATTGCGCTCAAACTAAATGTCCTAAACCAAATTTCCAAATGTAACTACTAGATTGTGATACAATACACTATTGGGTGAAGTTTGGTTTACTTCTGCGCAGCGGTTTGGGAGTTAACATCAAAATTACATTTCTCGGCCGAATCGCGTAGATCTCACTGTGAAAAGGCTGAAATGATTTTTTAACTAAGTTTGAGGATTGCGCTCAAACCAAATGTTCTAGAACCAAATTTCCAAATGTAACTACTAGATTGTGATACAATACACTATTGGGTGAAGTTTGGTTGACTTCTGCGTAGCGGTTTGGGAGTTAACATCAAAATTACATTTCTCGGCCGAATCGCGTTGATCTCACTGTGAAAAGGCTTAAATGACTTTTTTTAACTAAGTTTGAGGATTGCGCTCAAACCAAATGTCCTAGAACCAAATTTCCAAATGTAACTACTAGATTGTGATACAATACACTATTGGGTGAAGTTTGGTTGACTTCTGCGCAGCGCTTTGGGAGTTAACATCAAAATTACATTTCTCTGCCGAATCACGTAGATCTCACTGTGAAAAGGCTTAAATGACTTTTTTTTAACTGTTTGAGGATTGCGCTCAAACCAAATGTCCTAGAACCAAATTTCCAAATGTTAATACTAGATTGTGATACAATACACTATTGGGTGAAGTTTGATTTACTTCTGCGCAGCGGTTTGGGAGTTAACATCAAAATTACATTTCTCGGCCGAATCGCGTAGATCTCACTGTGAAAAGGCTTAAATGACTTTTTTTTAACTGTTTGAGGATTGCGCTCAAACCAAATGTCCTAGAACCAAATTTCCAAATGTTAATACTAGATTGTGATACAATACACTATTGGGTGAAGTTTGATTTACTTCTGCGCAGCGGTTTGGGAGTTAACATCAAAATTACATTTCTCGGCCGAACCGCGTAGATCTCACTGTGAAAAGGCTTAAATGACTTTTTTAAACAGTTTGAGGATTGCGCTCAAACCAAGTGTCCTAGAACCAAATTTCCAAATATAACTACTAGATTGTGATACAATAAACTATTGGGTGAAATTTGGTTGACTTCTGCGCAGCGGTTTGGAGTTAACATCAAAATTACATTTCTCGGCCGAATCGCGTTGATCTCACTGTGAAAAGGCTTAAATGACTTTTTTTAACTAAGTTTGAGGATTGCCCTCAAACCAAATGTCCTAGAACCAAATTTCCAAGTGTAACTACTAGATTGTGATACAATACACTATTGGGTGAAGTTTGGTTGACTTCTGCGCAGCGGTTTGGGAGTTAACATCAAAATTACATTTCTCGGCCGAATCGCGTTGATCTCACTGTGAAAAGGCTTAAATGACTTTTTTTAACTAAGTTTGAGGATTGCGCTCAAACCAAATGTCCTAGAACCAAATTTCCAAATGTAACTACTAGATTGTGATACAATACACTATTGGGTGAAGTTTGGTTGACTTCTGCGCAGCGGTTTGGTAGTTAACATCAAAATTACATTTCTCGGGGGAATCGCGTAGATCTCACTGTGAAAACGCTTAAATGACTTTTTTTAACTAAGTTTGAGGATTGCGCTCAAACCAAATGTCCTTGTACCAAATTTCCAAATGTAACTACTAGATTGTGATACAATACACTATTGGGTGAAGTTTGGTTGACTTCTGCGCAGCGGTTTGGGAGTTAACATCAAAATTACATTTCTCGGCCGAATCGCGTAGATCTCACTGTGAAAAGGCTTAAATGACTTTTTTTAATTAAGTTTGAGGATTGCGCTCGAACCAAATGTCCAAGAACCAAATTTCCAAATGTAAAAACTAGATTGTGATACAATACACTATTGGGTGAAGTTTGGTTGACTTCTGCGGAGCGGTTTGGGAGTTAACATCAAAATTACATTTCTCGGCCGAATCGCATTGAACTCACTGTGAAAAGGCATAAATGACTTTTTTTTAACTAAGTTTGAGGATTGCCCTCAAACCAAATGTCCTAGAACCAAATTTCCAAGTGTAACTACTAGATTGTGATACAATACACTATTGGGTGAAGTTTGGTTGACTTCTGCGCTGCGGTTTGGGAGTTAACATCAAAATTACATTTCTCGGCCGAATCGCGTAGATCTCACTGTGAAAAGGCTTAAATGACTTTTTTTTAACTAAGTTTGAGGATTGCGCTCAAACTAAATGTCCTAAACCAAATTTCCAAATGTAACTACTAGATTGTGATACAATACACTATTGGGTGAAGTTTGGTTTACTTCTGCGCAGCGGTTTGGGAGTTAACATCAAAATTACATTTCTCGGCCGAATCGCGTAGATCTCACTGTGAAAAGGCTTAAATGACTTTTTTTAACTAAGTTTGAGGATTGCGCTCAAACCAAATGTCCTAGAACCAAATTTCCAAATGTAACTACTAGATTGTGATACAATACACTATTGGGTGAAGTTTGGTTGATTTCTGCGCAGCGGTTTGGGAGTTAACATCAAAATTACATTTCTCGGCCGAATCGCATTGAACTCACTGTGAAAAGGCTTAAATGACTTTTTTAAACTAAGTTTGAGGATTGCGCTCAAACCAAATGTCCTAGAACCAAATTTCCAAATGTAACTACTAGATTGTGATAAAATACACTATTGGGTGAAGTTTGGTTGACTTCTGCGCAGCGGTTTGGGAGTTAACATCAAAATTACATTTCTCGGCCGAACCGCGAAGATCTCACTGTGAAAAGGCTTAAATGACTTTTTTTAACTGTTTGAGGATTGCGCTCAAACCAAATGTCCTAGAACCAAATTTCCAATTGTAACTACTAGAATGTGATACAATACACTATTGGGTAAAGTTTGGTTGACTTCTGCGCAGCGGTTTGGGAGTTAACATCAAAATTACATTTCTCGGCCGAATCGCGTTGATCTCACTGTGAAAAGGCTTAAATGACTTTTTTTAACTAAGTTTGAGGATTGCGCTCAAACCAAATGTCCTAGAACCAAATTTCCAAATGTAAGTACTAGATTGTGATACAATACACTATTGGGTGAAATTTGGTTGACTTCTGCGCAGCGGTTTGGGAGTTAACATCAAAATTACATTTCTCGGCCGAATCGCGTTGATCTCACTGTGAAAAGGCTTAAATGACTTTTTTTAACTAAGTTTGAGGATTGCCTTCAAACCAAATGTCCTAGAACCAAATTTCCAAGTGTAACTACTAGATTGTGATACAATACACTATTGGGTGAAGTTTGGTTGACTTCTGCGCAGCGCTTTGGGAGTTAACATCAAAATTACATTTCTCGGTCGAATCGCGTAGATCTCACTGTGAAAAGGCTGAAATGACTTTTTTAACTAAGTTTGAGGATTGCGCTCAAACCAAATGTCCTAGAACCAAATTTCCAAATGTAACTACTAGATTGTGATACAATACACTATTGGGTGAAGTTTGGTTGACTTCTGCGCAGCGGTTTGGTAGTTAACATCAAAATTACATTTCTCGGCCGAATCGCGTAGATCTCACTGTGAAAACGCTTAAATGACTTTTTTTAACTAAGTTTGAGGATTGCGCTCAAACCAAATGTCCTTGAACCAAATTTCCAAATGTATCTACTAGATTGTGATACAATACACTATTGGGTGAAGTTTGGTTGACTTCTGCGCAGCGGTTTGGGAGTTAACATCAAAATTACATTTCTCGGCCGAATCGCGTAGATCTCACTGTGAAAAGGCTTAAATGACTTTTTTTAACTAAGTTTGAGAATTGCGCTCAAACCAAATGTCCAAGAACCAAATTTCCAAATGTAACAACTAGATTCTGATACAATACACTATTGGGTGAAGTTTGGTTGACTTCTGCGCAGCGGTTTGGGAGTTAACATCAAAATTACATTTCTCGGCCGAATCGCATTGAACTCACTGTGAAAAGGCATAAATGACTTTTTTTTAACTAAGTTTGAGGATTGCCCTCAAACCAAATGTCCTAGAACCAAATTTCCAAGTGTAACTACTAGATTGTGATACAATACACTATTGGGTGAAGTTTGGTTGACTTCTAAGCTGCAGTTTGGGAGTTAACATCAAAATTACATTTCTCGGCCGAATCGCATTGAACTCACTGTGAAAAGGCTTAAATGACTTTTTTAAACTAAGTTTGAGGATTGCGCTCAAACCAAATGTCCTAGAACCAAATTTCCAAATGTAACTACTAGATTGTGATACAATACACTATTGGGTGAAGTTTGGTTGACTTCTGCGCAGCGGTTTGGGAGTTAACATCAAAATTACATTTCTCGGCCGAACCGCGTAGATCTCACTGTGAAAAGGCTTAAATGACTTTTTTAAACAGTTTGAGGATTGCACTCAAACCAAGTGTCCTAGAACCAAATTTCCAAATGTAACTACTAGATTGTGATACAATAAACTATTGGGTGAAATTTGGTTGACTTCTGCGCAGCGGTTTGGGAGTTAACATCAAAATTACATTTCTCGGCCGAATCGCGTTGATCTCACTGTGAAAAGGCTTAAATGACTTTTTTTAACTAAGTTTGAGGATTGCCCTCAAACCAAATGTCCTAGAACCAAATTTCCAATTGTAACTACTAGATTGTGATACAATACACTATTGGGTGAAGTTTGGTTGACTTCTGCGCTGCGGTTTGGGAGTTAACATCAAAATTACATTTCTCGGCCGAATCGCGTAGATCTCACTGTGAAAAGGCTTAAATGACTTTTTTTAACTAAGTTTGAGGATTGCGCTCAAACCAAATGTCCTAGAACCAAATTTCCAAATGTAACTACTAGATTGTGATACAATACACTATTGGGTGAAGTTTGGTTGACTTCTGCGCAGCGGTTTGGGAGTTAACATCAAAATTACATTTCTCGGCCGAATCGCGTTGATCTCACTGTGAAAAGGCTTAAATGACTTTTTTTAACTAAGTTTGAGGATTGCGCTCAAACCAAATGTCCTAGAACCAAATTTCCAAATGTAACTACTAGATTGTGATACAATACACTATTGGGTGAAGTTTGGTTGACTTCTGCGCAGCGGTTTGGTAGTTAACATCAAAATTACATTTCTCGGCCGAATCGCGTAGATCTCACTGTGAAAACGCTTAAATGACTTTTTTTAACTAAGTTTGAGGATTGCGCTCAAACCAAATGTCCTAGAACCAAATTTCCAAATGTATCTACTAGATTGTGATACAATACACTATTGGGTGAAGTTTGGTTGACTTCTGCGCAGCGGTTTGGGAGTTAACATCAAAATTACATTTCTCGGCCGAATCGCGTAGATCTCACTGTGAAAAGGCTTAAATGACTTTTTTTAACTAAGTTTGAGGATTGCGCTCAAACCAAATGTCCAAGAACCAAATTTCCAAATGTAACAACTAGATTGTGATACAATACACTATTGGGTGAAGTTTGGTTGACTTCTGCGCAGCGGTTTGGGAGTTAACATCAAAATTACATTTCTCGGCCGAATCGCATTGAACTCACTGTGAAAAGGCTTAAATGACTTTTTTAAACTAAGTTTGAGGATTGCGCTCAAACCAAATGTCCTAGAACCAAATTTCCAAATGTAACTACTAGATTGTGATACAATACACTATTGGGTGAAGTTTGGTTGACTTCTGCGTAGCGGTTTGGGAGTTAACATCAAAATTACATTTCTCGGCCGAATCGCGTTGATCTCACTGTGAAAAGGCTTAAATGACTTTTTTTAACTAAGTTTGAGGATTGCGCTCAAACCAAATGTCCTAGAACCAAATTTCCAAATGTAACTACTAGATTGTGATACAATACACTATTGGGTGAAGTTTGGTTGACTTCTGCGCAGCGCTTTGGGAGTTAACATCAAAATTACATTTCTCTGCCGAATCACGTAGATCTCACTGTGAAAAGGCTTAAATGACTTTTTTTTAACTGTTTGAGGATTGCGCTCAAACCAAATGTCCTAGAACCAAATTTCCAAATGTTAATACTAGATTGTGATACAATACACTATTGGGTGAAGTTTGATTTACTTCTGCGCAGCGGTTTGGGAGTTAACATCAAAATTACATTTCTCGGCCGAATCGCGTAGATCTCACTGTGAAAAGGCTTAAATGACTTTTTTTTAACTGTTTGAGGATTGCGCTCAAACCAAATATCCTAGAACCAAATTTCCAAATGTTAATACTAGATTGTGATACAATACACTATTGGGTGAAGTTTGATTTACTTCTGCGCAGCGGTTTGGGAGTTAACATCAAAATTACATTTCTCGGCCGAACCGCGTAGATCTCACTGTGAAAAGGCTTAAATGACTTTTTTAAACAGTTTGAGGATTGCGCTCAAACCAAGTGTCCTAGAACCAAATTTCCAAATATAACTACTAGATTGTGATACAATACACTATTGGGTGAAGTTTGGTTGACTTCTGCGCTGCGGTATGGGAGTTAACATCAAAATTACATTTCTCGGCCGAATCGCGTAGATCTCACTGTGAAAAGGCTGAAATGACTTTTTTAACTAAGTTTGAGGATTGCGCTCAATCCAAATGTCCTAGAACCAAATTTCCAATGTAACTACTAGATTGTGATACAATACACTATTGGGTGAAGTTTGGTTGACTTCTGCGCAGCGGTTTGGGAGTTAACATCAAAATTACATTTCTCGGCCGAACCGCGTAGATCTCACTGTGAAAAGGCTTAAATGACTTTTTTAAACAGTTTGAGGATTGCACTCAAACCAAGTGTCCTAGAACCAAATTTCCAAATGTAACTACTAGATTGTGATACAATAAACTATTGGGTGAAATTTGGTTGACTTCTGCGCAGCGGTTTGGGAGTTAACATCAAAATTACATTTCTCGGCCGAATCGCGTTGATCTCACTGTGAAAAGGCTTAAATGACTTTTTTTAACTAAGTTTGAGGATTGCCCTCAAATCAAATGTCCTAGAACCAAATTTCCAATTGTAACTACTAGATTGTGATACAATACACTATTGGGTGAAGTTTGGTTGACTTCTGCGCTGCGGTTTGGGAGTTAACATCAAAATTACATTTCTCGGCCGAATCGCGTAGATCTCACTGTGAAAAGGCTTAAATGACTTTTTTTAACTAAGTTTGAGGATTGCGCTCAAACCAAATGTCCTAGAACCAAATTTCCAAATGTAACTACTAGATTGTGATACAATACACTATTGGGTGAAGTTTGGTTGACTTCTGCGCAGCGGTTTGGGAGTTAACATCAAAATTACATTTCTCGGCCGAATCGCGTTGATCTCACTGTGAAAAGGCTTAAATGACTTTTTTTAACTAAGTTTGAGGATTGCGCTCAAACCAAATGTCCTAGAACCAAATTTCCAAATGTAAGTACTAGATTGTGATACAATACACTATTGGGTGAAATTTGGTTGACTTCTGCGCAGCGGTTTGGGAGTTAACATCAAAATTACATTTCTCGGCCGAATCGCGTTGATCTCACTGTGAAAAGGCTTAAATGACTTTTTTTAACTAAGTTTGAGGATTGCCCTCAAACCAAATGTCCTAGAACCAAATTTCCAAGTGTAACTACTAGATTGTGATACAATACACTATTGGGTGAAGTTTGGTTGACTTCTGCGCAGCGCTTTGGGAGTTAACATCAAAATTACATTTCTCGGTCGAATCGCGTAGATCTCACTGTGAAAAGGCTGAAATGACTTTTTTAACTAAGTTTGAGGATTGCGCTCAAACCAAATGTCCTAGAACCAAATTTCCAAATGTAACTACTAGATTGTGATACAATACACTATTGGGTGAAGTTTGGTTGACTTCTGCGCAGCGGTTTGGTAGTTAACATCAAAATTACATTTCTCGGCCGAATCGCGTAGATCTCACTGTGAAAACGCTTAAATGACTTTTTTTAACTAAGTTTGAGGATTGCGCTCAAACCAAATGTCCTTGAACCAAATTTCCAAATGTATCTACTAGATTGTGATACAATACACTATTGGGTGAAGTTTGGTTGACTTCTGCGCAGCGGTTTGGGAGTTAACATCAAAATTACATTTCTCGGCCGAATCGCGTAGATCTCACTGTGAAAAGGCTTAAATGACTTTTTTTAACTAAGTTTGAGGATTGCGCTCAAACCAAATGTCCAAGAACCAAATTTCCAAATGTAACAACTAGATTGTGATACAATACACTATTGGGTGAAGTTTGGTTGACTTCTGCGCAGCGGTTTGGGAGTTAACATCAAAATTACATTTCTCGGCCGAATCGCATTGAACTCACTGTGAAAAGGCTTAAATGACTTTTTTAAACTAAGTTTGAGGATTGCGCTCAAACCAAATGTCCTAGAACCAAATTTCCAAATGTAACTACTAGATTGTGATACAATACACTATTGGGTGAAGTTTGGTTGACTTCTGCGCAGCGGTTTGGGAGTTAACATCAAAATTACATTTCTCGGCCGAACCGCGTAGATCTCACTGTGAAAAGGCTTAAATGACTTTTTTAAACAGTTTGAGGATTGCGCTCAAACCAAGTGTCCTAGAACCAAATTTCCAAATGTAACTACTAGATTGTGATACAATAAACTATTGGGTGAAATTTGGTTGACTTCTGCGCAGCGGTTTGGGAGTTAACATCAAAATTACATTTCTCGGCCGAATCGCGTTGATCTCACTGTGAAAAGGCTTAAATGACTTTTTTTAACTAAGTTTGAGGATTGCCCTCAAACCAAATGTCCTAGAACCAAATTTCCAAGTGTAACTACTAGATTATGATACAATAAAATATTGGGTGAAGTTTGGTTGACTTCTGCGCTGCGGTATGGGAGTTAACATCAAAATTACATTTCTCGGCCGAATCGCGTAGATCTCACTGTGAAAAGGTTAAAATGACTTTTTTAACTAAGTTTGAGGATTGCGCTCAAACCAAATGTCCTAGAACAAAATTTTCAAATGTAACTACTAGATTGTGATACAATACACTATTGGGTGAAGTTTGGTTGACTTCTGCGCAGCGCTTTGGGAGTTAACATCAAAATTACATTTCTCGGTCGAATCGCGTAGATCTCACTGTAAAAAAGGCTGAAATGACTTTTTTAACTAAGTTTGAGGATTGCGCTCAAACCAAATGTCCTAGAACCAAATTTCCAAATGTAACTACTAGATTGTGATACAATACACTATTGGGTGAAGTTTGGTTGACTTCTGCGCAGCGGTTTGGGAGTTAACATCAAAATTACATTTCTCGGCCGAATCGCATTGAACTCACTGTGAAAAGGCTTAAATGACTTTTTTAAACTAAGTTTGAGGATTGCGCTCAAACCAAATGTCCTAGAACCAAATTTCCAAATGTAACTACTAGATTGTGATACAATACACTATTGGGTGAAGTTTGGTTGACTTCTGCGCAGCGGTTTGGGAGTTAACATCAAAATTACATTTCTCGGCCGAACCGCGTAGATCTCACTGTGAAAAGGCTTAAATGACTTTTTTAAACAGTTTGAGGATTGCACTCAAACCAAGTGTCCTAGAACCAAATTTCCAAATGTAACTACTAGATTGTGATACAATACACTATTGGGTGAAGTTTGGTTGACTTCTGCGCAGCGGTTTGGGAGTTAACATCAAAATTACATTTCTCGGCCGAATCGCGTAGATCTCACTGTGAAAAGGCTTAAATGACTTTTTTTTAACTGTTTGAGGATTGCGCTCAAACCAAATGTCCTAGAACCAAATTTCCAACTGTTAATACTAGATTGTGATACAATACACTATTGGGTGAAGTTTGATTTACTTCTGCGCAGCGGTTTGGGAGTTAACATCAAAATTACATTTCTCGGCCGAATCGCGTAGATCTCACTGTGAAAACGCTTAAATGACTTTTTTTAACTAAGTTTGAGGATTGCGCTCAAACCAAATGTCCTTGAACCAAATTTCCAAATGTATCTACTAGATTGTGATACAATACACTATTGGGTGAAGTTTGGTTGACTTCTGCGCAGCGGTTTGGGAGTTAACATCAAAATTACATTTCTCGGCCGAATCGCGTAGATCTCACTGTGAAAAGGCTTAAATGACTTTTTTTAACTAAGTTTGAGGATTGCGCTCAAACCAAATGTCCAAGAACCAAATTTCCAAATGTAACAACTAGATTGTGATACAATACACTATTGGGTGAAGTTTGGTTGACTTCTGCGCAGCGGTTTGGGAGTTAACATCAAAATTACATTTCTCGGCCGAATCGCATTGAACTCACTGTGAAAAGGCTTAAATGACTTTTTTAAACTAAGTTTGAGGATTGCGCTCAAACCAAATGTCCTAGAACCAAATTTCCAAATGTAACTACTAGATTGTGATACAATACACTATTGGGTGAAGTTTGGTTGACTTCTGCGTAGCGGTTTGGGAGTTAACATCAAAATTACATTTCTCGGCCGAATCGCGTTGATCTCACTGTGAAAAGGCTTAAATGACTTTTTTTAACTAAGTTTGAGGATTGCGCTCAAACCAAATGTCCTAGAACCAAATTTCCAAATGTAACTACTAGATTGTGATACAATAAACTATTGGGTGAAGTTTGGTTGACTTCTGCGCAGCGCTTTGGGAGTTAACATCAAAATTACATTTCTCTGCCGAATCACGTAGATCTCACTGTGAAAAGGCTTAAATGACTTTTTTTTAACTGTTTGAGGATTGCGCTCAAACCAAATGTCCTAGAACCAAATTTCCAAATGTTAATACTAGATTGTGATACAATACACTATTGGGTGAAGTTTGATTTACTTCTGCGCAGCGGTTTGGGAGTTAACATCAAAATTACATTTCTCGGCCGAATCGCGTAGATCTCACTGTGAAAAGGCTTAAATGACTTTTTTTTAACTGTTTGAGGATTGCGCTCAAACCAAATATCCTAGAACCAAATTTCCAAATGTTAATACTAGATTGTGATACAATACACTATTGGGTGAAGTTTGATTTACTTCTGCGCAGCGGTTTGGGAGTTAACATCAAAATTACATTTCTCGGCCGAACCGCGTAGATCTCACTGTGAAAAGGCTTAAATGACTTTTTTAAACAGTTTGAGGATTGCGCTCAAACCAAGTGTCCTAGAACCAAATTTCCAAATATAACTACTAGATTGTGATACAATAAACTATTGGGTGAAATTTGGTTGACTTCTGCGCAGCGGTTTGGAGTTAACATCAAATTTACATTTCTCGGCCGAATCGCGTTGATCTCACTGTGAAAAGGCTTAAATGACTTTTTTTAACTAAGTTTGAGGATTGCCCTCAAACCAAATGTCCTAGAACCAAATTTCCAAGTGTAACTACTAGATTGTGATACAATAAAATATTGGGTGAAGTTTGGTTGACTTCTGCGCTGCGGTATGGGAGTTAACATCAAAATTACATTTCTCGGCCGAATCGCGTAGATCTCACTGTGAAAAGGCTGAAATGACTTTTTTAACTAAGTTTGAGGATTGCGCTCAATCCAAATGTCCTAGAACCAAATTTCCAATGTAACTACTAGATTGTGATACAATACACTATTGGGTGAAGTTTGGTTGACTTCTGCGCAGCGGTTTGGGAGTTAACATCAAAATTACATTTCTCGGCCGAATCGCGTTGATCTCACTGTGAAAAGGCTTAAATGACTTTTTTTAACTAAGTTTGAGGATTGCGCTCAAACCAAATGTCCTAGAACCAAATTTCCAAATGTAACTACTAGATTGTGATACAATACACTATTGGGTGAAGTTTGGTTGACTTCTGCGCAGCGGTTTGGTAGTTAACATCAAAATTACATTTCTCGAGGGAATCGCGTAGATCTCACTGTGAAAACGCTTAAATGACTTTTTTTAACTAAGTTTGAGGATTGCGCTCAAACCAAATGTCCTTGAACCAAATTTCCAAATGTAACTACTAGATTGTGATACAATACACTATTGGGTGAAGTTTGGTTGACTTCTGCGCAGCGGTTTGGGAGTTAACATCAAAATTACATTTCTCGGCCGAATCGCGTAGATCTCACTGTGAAAAGGCTTAAATGACTTTTTTTAATTAAGTTTGAGGATTGCGCTCAAACCAAATGTCCAAGAACCAAATTTCCAAATGTAAAAACTAGATTGTGATACAATACACTATTGGGTGAAGTTTGGTTGACTTCTGCGGAGCGGTTTGGGAGTTAACATCAAAATTACATTTCTCGGCCGAATCGCATTGAACTCACTGTGAAAAGGCATAAATGACTTTTTTTTAACTAAGTTTGAGGATTGCCCTCAAACCAAATGTCCTAGAACCAAATTTCCAAGTGTAACTACTAGATTGTGATACAATACACTATTGGGTGAAGTTTGGTTGACTTCTGCGCTGCGGTTTGGGAGTTAACATCAAAATTACATTTCTCGGCCGAATCGCGTAGATCTCACTGTGAAAAGGCTTAAATGACTTTTTTTTAACTAAGTTTGAGGATTGCGCTCAAACTAAATGTCCTAAACCAAATTTCCAAATGTAACTACTAGATTGTGATACAATACACTATTGGGTGAAGTTTGGTTTACTTCTGCACAGCGGTTTGGGAGTTAACATCAAAATTACATTTCTCGGCCGAATCGCGTAGATCTCACTGTGAAAAGGCTTAAATGACTTTTTTTAACTAAGTTTGAGGATTGCGCTCAAACCAAATGTCCTAGAACCAAATTTCCAAATGTAACTACTAGATTGTGATACAATACACTATTGGGTGAAGTTTGGTTGACTTCTGCGCAGCGGTTTGGGAGTTAACATCAAAATTACATTTCTCGGCCGAATCGCATTGAACTCACTGTGAAAAGGCTTAAATGACTTTTTTAAACTAAGTTTGAGGATTGCGCTCAAACCAAATGTCCTAGAACCAAATTTCCAAATGTAACTACTAGATTGTGATACAATACACTATTGGGTGAAGTTTGGTTGACTTCTGCGCAGCGGTTTGGGAGTTAACATCAAAATTACATTTCTCGGCCGAACCGCGTAGATCTCACTGTGAAAAGGCTTAAATGACTTTTTTTTAACTGTTTGAGGATTGCGCTCAAACCAAATGTCCTAGAACCAAATTTCCAATTGTAACTACTAGAATGTGATACAATACACTATTGGGTGAAGTTTGGTTGACTTCTGCGCTGCGGTTTGGGAGTTAACATCAAAATTACATTTCTCGGCCGAATCGCGTAGATCTCACTGTGAAAAGGCTTAAATGACTTTTTTTAACTAAGTTTGAGGATTGCGCTCAAACCAAATGTCCTAGAACCAAATTTCCAAATGTAACTACTAGATTGTGATACAATACACTATTGGGTGAAGTTTGGTTGACTTCTGCGCAGCGGTTTGGGAGTTAACATCAAAATTACATTTCTCGGCCGAATCGCGTTGATCTCACTGTGAAAAGGCTTAAATGACTTTTTTTAACTAAGTTTGAGGATTGCGCTCAAACCAAATGTCCTAGAACCAAATTTCCAAATGTAAGTACTAGATTGTGATACAATACACTATTGGGTGAAATTTGGTTGACTTCTGCGCAGCGGTTTGGGAGTTAACATCAAAATTACATTTCTCGGCCGAATCGCGTTGATCTCACTGTGAAAAGGCTTAAATGACTTTTTTTAACTAAGTTTGAGGATTGCCCTCAAACCAAATGTCCTAGAACCAAATTTCCAAGTGTAACTACTAGATTGTGATACAATACACTATTGGGTGAAGTTTGGTTGACTTCTGCGCAGCGCTTTGGGAGTTAACATCAAAATTACATTTCTCGGTCGAATCGCGTAGATCTCACTGTGAAAAGGCTGAAATGACTTTTTTAACTAAGTTTGAGGATTGCGCTCAAACCAAATGTCCTAGAACCAAATTTCCAAATGTAACTACTAGATTGTGATACAATACACTATTGGGTGAAGTTTGGTTGACTTCTGCGCAGCGGTTTGGTAGTTAACATCAAAATTACATTTCTCGGCCGAATCGCGTAGATCTCACTGTGAAAACGCTTAAATGACTTTTTTTAACTAAGTTTGAGGATTGCGCTCAAACCAAATGTCCTTGAACCAAATTTCCAAATGTATCTACTAGATTGTGATACAATACACTATTGGGTGAAGTTTGGTTGACTTCTGCGCAGCGGTTTGGGAGTTAACATCAAAATTACATTTCTCGGCCGAATCGCGTAGATCTCACTGTGAAAAGGCTTAAATGACTTTTTTAAACTAAGTTTGAGGATTGCGCTCAAACCAAATGTCCAAGAACCAAATTTCCAAATGTAACAACTAGATTGTGATACAATACACTATTGGGTGAAGTTTGGTTGACTTCTGCGCAGCGGTTTGGGAGTTAACATCAAAATTACATTTCTCGGCCGAATCGCATTGAACTCACTGTGAAAAGGCATAAATGACTTTTTTTTAACTAAGTTTGAGGATTGCCCTCAAACCAAATGTCCTAGAACCAAATTTCCAAGTGTAACTACTAGATTGTGATACAATACACTATTGGGTGAAGTTTGGTTGACTTCTGCGCAGCGGTTTGGGAGTTAACATCAAAATTACATTTCTCGGCCGAACCGCGTAGATCTCACTGTGAAAAGGCTTAAATGACTTTTTTAAACAGTTTGAGGATTGCACTCAAACCAAGTGTCCTAGAACCAAATTTCCAAATGTAACTACTAGATTGTGATACAATAAACTATTGGGTGAAATTTGGTTGACTTCTGCGCAGCGGTTTGGGAGTTAACATCAAAATTACATTTCTCGGCCGAATCGCGTTGATCTCACTGTGAAAAGGCTTAAATGACTTTTTTTAATTAAGTTTGAGGATTGCCCTCAAATCAAATGTCCTAGAACCAAATTTCCAATTGTAACTACTAGATTGTGATACAATACACTATTGGGTGAAGTTTGGTTGACTTCTGCGCTGCGGTTTGGGAGTTAACATCAAAATTACATTTCTCGGCCGAATCGCGTAGATCTCACTGTGAAAAGGCTTAAATGACTTTTTTTAACTAAGTTTGAGGATTGCGCTCAAACCAAATGTCCTAGAACCAAATTTCCAAATGTAACTACTAGATTGTGATACAATACACTATTGGGTGAAGTTTGGTTGACTTCTGCGCAGCGGTTTGGGAGTTAACATCAAAATTACATTTCTCGGCCGAATCGCGTTGATCTCACTGTGAAAAGGCTTAAATGACTTTTTTTAACTAAGTTTGAGGATTGCGCTCAAACCAAATGTCCTAGAACCAAATTTCCAAATGTAAGTACTAGATTGTGATACAATACACTATTGGGTGAAATTTGGTTGACTTCTGCGCAGCGGTTTGGGAGTTAACATCAAAATTACATTTCTCGGCCGAATCGCGTTGATCTCACTGTGAAAAGGCTTAAATGACTTTTTTTAACTAAGTTTGAGGATTGCCCTCAAACCAAATGTCCTAGAACCAAATTTCCAAATGTAACTACTAGATTGTGATACAATACACTATTGGGTGAAGTTTGGTTGACTTCTGCGCAGCGGTTTGGGAGTTAACATCAAAATTACATTTCTCGGCCGAATCGCGTTGATCTCACTGTGAAAAGGCTTAAATGACTTTTTTTAACTAAGTTTGAGGATTGCGCTCAAACCAAATGTCCTAGAACCAAATTTCCAAATGTAAGTACTAGATTGTGATACAATACACTATTGGGTGAAATTTGGTTGACTTCTGCGCAGCGGTTTGGGAGTTAACATCAAAATTACATTTCTCGGCCGAATCGCGTTGATCTCACTGTGAAAAGGCTTAAATGACTTTTTTTAACTAAGTTTGAGGATTGCCCTCAAACCAAATGTCCTAGAACCAAATTTCCAAGTGTAACTACTAGATTGTGATACAATACACTATTGGGTGAAGTTTGGTTGACTTCTGCGCAGCGCTTTGGGAGTTAACATCAAAATTACATTTCTCGGTCGAATCGCGTAGATCTCACTGTGAAAAGGCTGAAATGACTTTTTTAACTAAGTTTGAGGATTGCGCTCAAACCAAATGTCCTAGAACCAAATTTCCAAATGTAACTACTAGATTGTGATACAATACACTATTGGGTGAAGTTTGGTTGACTTCTGCGCAGCGGTTTGGTAGTTAACATCAAAATTACATTTCTCGGCCGAATCGCGTAGATCTCACTGTGAAAAGGCTTAAATGACTTTTTTTAACTAAGTTTGAGGATTGCGCTCAAACCAAATGTCCAAGAACCAAATTTCCAAATGTAACAACTAGATTGTGATACAATACACTATTGGGTGAAGTTTGGTTGACTTCTGCGCAGCGGTTTGGGAGTTAACATCAAAATTACATTTCTCGGCCGAATCGCATTGAACTCACTGTGAAAAGGCTTAAATGACTTTTTTAAACTAAGTTTGAGGATTGCGCTCAAACCAAATGTCCTAGGACCAAATTTCCAAATGTAACTACTAGATTGTGATACAATACACTATTGGGTGAAGTTTGGTTGACTTCTGCGCAGCGGTTTGGGAGTTAACATCAAAATTACATTTCTCGGCCGAACCGCGTAGATCTCACTGTGAAAAGGCTTAAATGACTTTTTTAAACAGTTTGAGGATTGCGCTCAAACCAAGTGTCCTAGAACCAAATTTCCAAATGTAACTACTAGATGTTGATACAATAAACTATTGGGTGAAATTTGGTTGACTTCTGCGCAGCGGTTTGGGAGTTAACATCAAAATTACATTTCTCGGCCGAATCGCGTTGATCTCACTGTGAAAAGGCTTAAATGACTTTTTTTAATTAAGTTTGAAGATTGCGCTCAAATCAAATGTCCTATAACCAAATTTCCACATGTAACTACTAGATTGTGATAAAATACACTATTGGGTGAAGTTTGGTTGACTTCTGCGCAGCGGTTTGGGAGTTAACATCAAAATTACATTTCTCGGCCATATCGCATAGATCTCACTGTGAAAAGGCTTAAATGGCTTTTTTGACCTAAGTTTGAGGATTGCGCTCAAATCAAATGTCCTATAACCAAATTTCCACATGTAACTACTAGATTGTGATACAATACACTATTGGGTGAAGTTTGGTTGACTTCTGCGCAGCGGTTTGGGAGTTAACATCAAAATTACATTTCTCGGCCATATCGCATAGATCTCACTGTGAAAAGGCTTAAATGACTTTTTTTAATTAAGTTTGAAGATTGCGCTCAAATCAAATGTCCTAGAACTAAATTTCCAAATGTAACTACTAGATTGTGATAAAATACACTATTGGGTGAAGTTTGGTTGACTTCTGCGCAGCGGTTTGGGAGTTAACATCAAAATTACATTTCTCGGCCATATCGCATAGATCTCACTGTGAAAAGGCTTAAATGGCTTTTTTGACCTAAGTTTGAGGATTGCGCTCAAATCAAATGTCCTATAACCAAATTTCCACATGTAACTACTAGATTGTGATACAATACACTAATGGGTGAAGTTTGGTTGACTTCTGCGCAGCGGTTTGGGAGTTAACATCAAAATTACATTTCTCGGCCATATCGCATAGATCTCACTGTGAAAAGGCTTAAATGACTTTTTTAATTAAGTTTGATGATTGCGTTCAAACAAAATGTCCTAGAACAAAATTTTCAAATGTAACTACTAGATTGTGATACAATACACTATTGGGTGAAGTTTGGTTGACTTCTGCGCAGCGGTTTGGGAGTTAACATCAAAATTACATTTCTCGGCCATATCGCATAGATCTCACTGTGAAAAGGCTTAAATGGCTTTTTTGACCTAAGTTTGAGGATTGCGCTCAAATCAAATGTCCTAGAACCAAATTTCCACATGTAACTACTAGATTGTGATACAATACACTAATGGGTGAAGTTTGGTTGACTTCTGCGCAGCGGTTTGGGAGTTAACATCAAAATTACATTTCTCGGCCATATCGCATAGATCTCACTGTGAAAAGGCTTAAATGGCTTTTTTGACCTAAGTTTAATAATTGCGCTCAAACCAAATGTCCTAGAACGAAATTTTTAAATGTAACTACTAGAATGTGATACAATACACTATTGGGTGAAGTTTGGTTGACTTCTGCGCAGCGGTTTGGGAGTTAACATCAAAATTACATTTCTCGGCCATATCGCATTGATCTCACTGTGAAAAGGCTTAAATGACTTTTTTAATTAAGTTTAATGATTGCGCTCAAACCAAATGTCCTAGAACGAAATTTTCAAATGTAACTACTAGAATGTGATAAATTACACTATTGGGTGAAGTTTAGTTGACTTCTGCGCAGCGGTTTGGGAGTTAACATCAAAATTACATTTCTCGGCCATATCGCATAGATCTCACTGTGAAAAGGCTTAAATGGCTTTTTTGACCTAAGTTTGAGGGTTGCGGTCAAATCAAATGTCCTAGAACCAAATTTCCACATGTAATTACTAGATTATGATCCAATACACTAATGGGTGAAGTTTGGTTGACTTCTGCGCAGCGGTTTGGGAGTTAACATCAAAATTACATTTCTCGGCCATATCGCATAGATCTCACTGTGAAAAGGCTTAAATGGCTTTTTTGACCTAAGTTTGAGGATTGCGCTCAAATCAAATGTCCTATAACCAAATTTCCACATGTAACTACTAGATTGTGATACAATACACTATTGGGTGAAGTTTGGTTGACTTCTGCGCAGCGGTTTGGGAGTTAACATCAAAATTACATTTCTCGGCCATATCGCATAGATCTCACTGTGAAAAGGCTTAAATGACTTTTTTTAATTAAGTTTGAAGATTGCGCTCAAATCAAATGTCCTAGAACTAAATTTCCAAATGTAACTACTAGATTGTGATAAAATACACTATTGGGTGAAGTTTGGTTGACTTCTGCGCAGCGGTTTGGGAGTTAACATCAAAATTACATTTCTCGGCCATATCGCATAGATCTCACTGTGAAAAGGCTTAAATGGCTTTTTTGACCTAAGTTTGAGGATTGCGCTCAAATCAAATGTCCTATAACCAAATTTCCACATGTAACTACTAGATTGTGATACAATACACTAATGGGTGAAGTTTGGTTGACTTCTGCGCAGCGGTTTGGGAGTTAACATCAAAATTACATTTCTCGGCCATATCGCATAGATCTCATTGTGAAAAGGCTTAAATGACTTTTTTAATTAAGTTTGATGATTGCGTTCAAACAAAATGTCCTAGAACAAAATTTTCAAATGTAACTACTAGATTGTGATACAATACACTATTGGGTGAAGTTTGGTTGACTTCTGCGCAGCGGTTTGGGAGTTAACATCAAAATTACATTTCTCGGCCATATCGCATAGATCTCACTGTGAAAAGGCTTAAATGGCTTTTTTGACCTAAGTTTAATAATTGCGCTCAAACCAAATGTCCTAGAACGAAATTTTTAAATGTAACTACTAGAATGTGATACAATACACTATTGGGTGAAGTTTGGTTGACTTCTGCGCAGCGGTTTGGGAGTTAACATCAAAATTACATTTCTCGGCCATATCGCATTGATCTCACTGTGAAAAGGCTTAAATGACTTTTTTAATTAAGTTTAATGATTGCGCTCAAACCAAATGTCCTAGAACGAAATTTTCAAATGTAACTACTAGAATGTGATACAATACACTATTGGGTGAAGTTTAGTTGACTTCTGCGCAGCGGTTTGGGAGTTAACATCAAAATTACATTTCTCGGCCATATCGCATAGATCTCACTGTGAAAAGGCTTAAATGGCTTTTTTGACCTAAGTTTAATGATTGCGCTCAAACCAAATGTCCTAGAACGAAATTTTCAAATGTAACTACTAGAATGTGATACAATACACTATTGGGTGAAGTTTGGTTGACTTCTGCGCAGCGGTTTGGGAGTTAACATCAAAATTACATTTCTCGGCCATATCGCATAGATCTCACTGTGAAAAGGCTTAAATGGCTTTTTTGACCTAAGTTTGAGGATTGCGCTCAAACCAAATGTCCTAGAACGAAATTTTCAAATGTAACTACTAGAATGTGATAAAATACACTATTGGGTGAAGTTTAGTTGACTTCTGCGCAGCGGTTTGGGAGTTAACATCAAAATTACATTTCTCGGCCATATCGCATAGATCTCACTGTGAAAAGGCTTAAATGGCTTTTTTGACCTAAGTTTGAGGGTTGCGGTCAAATCAAATGTCCTAGAACCAAATTTCCACATGTAATTACTAGATTGTGATCCAATACACTAATGGGTGAAGTTTGGTTGACTTCTGCGCAGCGGTTTGGGAGTTAACATCAAAATTACATTTCTCGGCCATATCGCATAGATCTCACTGTGAAAAGGCTTAAATGGCTTTTTTGACCTAAGTTTAATGATTGCGCTCAAACCAAATGTCCTAGAACGAAATTTTCAAATGTAACTACTAGAATGTGATACAATACACTATTGGGTGAAGTTTGGTTGACTTCTGCGCAGCGGTTTGGGAGTTAACATCAAAATTACATTTCTCGGCCATATCGCATAGATCTCACTGTGAAAAGGCTTAAATGGCTTTTTTGACCTAAGTTTGAGGATTGCGCTCAAATCAAATGTCCTAGAACCAAATTTTCACATGTAACTACTAGATTGTGATACAATACACTAATGGGTGAAGTTTGGTTGACTTCTGCGCAGCGGTTTGGGAGTTAACATCAAAATTACATTTCTCGGCCATATCGCATAGATCTCACTGTGAAAAGGCTTAAATGACTTTTTTAATTAAGTTTGATGATTGCGCTCAAAACAAAATTTCCTAGAACAAAATTTTCAAATGTAACTACTAGATTGTGATACAATACACTATTGGGTGAAGTTTGGTTGACTTCTGCGCAGCGGTTTGGGAGTTAACATCAAAATTACATTTCTCGGCCATATCGCATAGATCTCACTGTGAAAAGGCTTAAATGGCTTTTTTGACCTAAGTTTGAGGATTGCGCTCAAATCAAATGTCCTATAACCAAATTTCCACATGTAACTACTAGATTGTGATACAATACACTAATGGGTGAAGTTTGGTTGACTTCTGCGCAGCGGTTTGGGAGTTAACATCAAAATTACATTTCTCGGCCATATCGCATAGATCTCACTGTGAAAAGGCTTAAATGACTTTTTTAATTAAGTTTGATGATTGCGTTCAAACAAAATGTCCTAGAACAAAATTTTCAAATGTAACTACTAGATTGTGATACAATACACTATTGGGTGAAGTTTGGTTGACTTCTGCGCAGCGGTTTGGGAGTTAACATCAAAATTACATTTCTCGGCCATATCGCATAGATCTCACTGTGAAAAGGCTTAAATGGCTTTTTTGACCTAAGTTTGAGGATTGCGCTCAAATCAAATGTCCTAGAACCAAATTTCCACATGTAACTACTAGATTGTGATACAATACACTAATGGGTGAAGTTTGGTTGACTTCTGCGCAGCGGTTTGGGAGTTAACATCAAAATTACATTTCTCGGCCATATCGCATAGATCTCACTGTGAAAAGGCTTAAATGGCTTTTTTGACCTAAGTTTAATAATTGCGCTCAAACCAAATGTCCTAGAACGAAATTTTTAAATGTAACTACTAGAATGTGATACAATACACTATTGGGTGAAGTTTGGTTGACTTCTGCGCAGCGGTTTGGGAGTTAACATCAAAATTACATTTCTCGGCCATATCGCATTGATCTCACTGTGAAAAGGCTTAAATGACTTTTTTAATTAAGTTTAATGATTGCGCTCAAACCAAATGTCCTAGAACGAAATTTTCAAATGTAACTACTAGAATGTGATAAATTACACTATTGGGTGAAGTTTAGTTGACTTCTGCGCAGCGGTTTGGGAGTTAACATCAAAATTACATTTCTCGGCCATATCGCATAGATCTCACTGTGAAAAGGCTTAAATGGCTTTTTTGACCTAAGTTTGAGGGTTGCGGTCAAATCAAATGTCCTAGAACCAAATTTCCACATGTAATTACTAGATTGTGATCCAATACACTAATGGGTGAAGTTTGGTTGACTTCTGCGCAGCGGTTTGGGAGTTAACATCAAAATTACATTTCTCGGCCATATCGCATAGATCTCACTGTGAAAAGGCTTAAATGGCTTTTTTGACCTAAGTTTGAGGATTGCGCTCAAATCAAATGTCCTATAACCAAATTTCCACATGTAACTACTAGATTGTGATACAATACACTATTGGGTGAAGTTTGGTTGACTTCTGCGCAGCGGTTTGGGAGTTAACATCAAAATTACATTTCTCGGCCATATCGCATAGATCTCACTGTGAAAAGGCTTAAATGACTTTTTTTAATTAAGTTTGAAGATTGCGCTCAAATCAAATGTCCTAGAACTAAATTTCCAAATGTAACTACTAGATTGTGATAAAATACACTATTGGGTGAAGTTTGGTTGACTTCTGCGCAGCGGTTTGGGAGTTAACATCAAAATTACATTTCTCGGCCATATCGCATAGATCTCACTGTGAAAAGGCTTAAATGGCTTTTTTGACCTAAGTTTGAGGATTGCGCTCAAATCAAATGTCCTATAACCAAATTTCCACATGTAACTACTAGATTGTGATACAATACACTAATGGGTGAAGTTTGGTTGACTTCTGCGCAGCGGTTTGGGAGTTAACATCAAAATTACATTTCTCGGCCATATCGCATAGATCTCACTGTGAAAAGGCTTAAATGACTTTTTTAATTAAGTTTGATGATTGCGTTCAAACAAAATGTCCTAGAACAAAATTTTCAAATGTAACTACTAGATTGTGATACAATACACTATTGGGTGAAGTTTGGTTGACTTCTGCGCAGCGGTTTGGGAGTTAACATCAAAATTACATTTCTCGGCCATATCGCATAGATCTCACTGTGAAAAGGCTTAAATGGCTTTTTTGACCTAAGTTTGAGGATTGCGCTCAAATCAAATGTCCTAGAACCAAATTTCCACATGTAACTACTAGATTGTGATACAATACACTAATGGGTGAAGTTTGGTTGACTTCTGCGCAGCGGTTTGGGAGTTAACATCAAAATTACATTTCTCGGCCATATCGCATAGATCTCACTGTGAAAAGGCTTAAATGGCTTTTTTGACCTAAGTTTAATAATTGCGCTCAAACCAAATGTCCTAGAACGAAATTTTTAAATGTAACTACTAGAATGTGATACAATACACTATTGGGTGAAGTTTGGTTGACTTCTGCGCAGCGGTTTGGGAGTTAACATCAAAATTACATTTCTCGGCCATATCGCATTGATCTCACTGTGAAAAGGCTTAAATGACTTTTTTAATTAAGTTTAATGATTGCGCTCAAACCAAATGTCCTAGAACGAAATTTTCAAATGTAACTACTAGAATGTGATACAATACACTATTGGGTGAAGTTTAGTTGACTTCTGCGCAGCGGTTTGGGAGTTAACATCAAAATTACATTTCTCGGCCATATCGCATAGATCTCACTGTGAAAAGGCTTAAATGGCTTTTTTGACCTAAGTTTAATGATTGCGCTCAAACCAAATGTCCTAGAACGAAATTTTCAAATGTAACTACTAGAATGTGATACAATACACTATTGGGTGAAGTTTGGTTGACTTCTGCGCAGCGGTTTGGGAGTTAACATCAAAATTACATTTCTCGGCCATATCGCATAGATCTCACTGTGAAAAGGCTTAAATGGCTTTTTTGACCTAAGTTTGAGGATTGCGCTCAAACCAAATGTCCTAGAACGAAATTTTCAAATGTAACTACCAGAATGTGATAAAATACACTATTGGGTGAAGTTTAGTTGACTTCTGCGCAGCGGTTTGGGAGTTAACATCAAAATTACATTTCTCGGCCATATCGCATAGATCTCACTGTGAAAAGGCTTAAATGGCTTTTTTGACCTAAGTTTGAGGGTTGCGGTCAAATCAAATGTCCTAGAACCAAATTTCCACATGTAATTACTAGATTGTGATCCAATACACTAATGGGTGAAGTTTGGTTGACTTCTGCGCAGCGGTTTGGGAGTTAACATCAAAATTACATTTCTCGGCCATATCGCATAGATCTCACTGTGAAAAGGCTTAAATGGCTTTTTTGACCTAAGTTTAATGATTGCGCTCAAACCAAATGTCCTAGAACGAAATTTTCAAATGTAACTACTAGAATGTGATACAATACACTATTGGGTGAAGTTTGGTTGACTTCTGCGCAGCGGTTTTTGAGTTAACATCAAAATTACATTTCTCGGCCGAATCGCATTGAACTCACTGTGAAAAGGCATAAATGACTTTTTTTTAACTAAGTTTGAGGATTGCCCTCAAACCAAATGTCCTAGAACCAAATTTCCAAGTGTAACTACTAGATTGTGATACAATACACTATTGGGTGAAGTTTGGTTGACTTCTGCGCTGCGGTTTGGGAGTTAACATCAAAATTACATTTCTCGGCCGAATCGCGTAGATCTCACTGTGAAAAGGCTTAAATGACTTTTTTTTAACTAAGTTTGAGGATTGCGCTCAAACTAAATGTCCTAAACCAAATTTCCAAATGTAACTACTAGATTGTGATACAATACACTATTGGGTGAAGTTTGGTTTACTTCTGCACAGCGGTTTGGGAGTTAACATCAAAATTACATTTCTCGGCCGAATCGCGTAGATCTCACTGTGAAAAGGCTTAAATGACTTTTTTTAACTAAGTTTGAGGATTGCGCTCAAACCAAATGTCCTAGAACCAAATTTCCAAATGTAACTACTAGATTGTGATACAATACACTATTGGGTGAAGTTTGGTTGACTTCTGCGCAGCGGTTTGGGAGTTAACATCAAAATTACATTTCTCGGCCGAATCGCATTGAACTCACTGTGAAAAGGCTTAAATGACTTTTTTAAACTAAGTTTGAGGATTGCGCTCAAACCAAATGTCCTAGAACCAAATTTCCAAATGTAACTACTAGATTGTGATACAATACACTATTGGGTGAAGTTTGGTTGACTTCTGCGCAGCGGTTTGGGAGTTAACATCAAAATTACATTTCTCGGCCGAACCGCGTAGATCTCACTGTGAAAAGGCTTAAATGACTTTTTTTTAACTGTTTGAGGATTGCGCTCAAACCAAATGTCCTAGAACCAAATTTCCAATTGTAACTACTAGAATGTGATACAATACACTATTGGGTGAAGTTTGGTTGACTTCTGCGCTGCGGTTTGGGAGTTAACATCAAAATTACATTTCTCGGCCGAATCGCGTAGATCTCACTGTGAAAAGGCTTAAATGACTTTTTTTAACTAAGTTTGAGGATTGCGCTCAAACCAAATGTCCTAGAACCAAATTTCCAAATGTAACTACTAGATTGTGATACAATACACTATTGGGTGAAGTTTGGTTGACTTCTGCGCAGCGGTTTGGGAGTTAACATCAAAATTACATTTCTCGGCCGAATCGCGTTGATCTCACTGTGAAAAGGCTTAAATGACTTTTTTTAACTAAGTTTGAGGATTGCGCTCAAACCAAATGTCCTAGAACCAAATTTCCAAATGTAAGTACTAGATTGTGATACAATACACTATTGGGTGAAATTTGGTTGACTTCTGCGCAGCGGTTTGGGAGTTAACATCAAAATTACATTTCTCGGCCGAATCGCGTTGATCTCACTGTGAAAAGGCTTAAATGACTTTTTTTAACTAAGTTTGAGGATTGCCCTCAAACCAAATGTCCTAGAACCAAATTTCCAAGTGTAACTACTAGATTGTGATACAATACACTATTGGGTGAAGTTTGGTTGACTTCTGCGCAGCGCTTTGGGAGTTAACATCAAAATTACATTTCTCGGTCGAATCGCGTAGATCTCACTGTGAAAAGGCTGAAATGACTTTTTTAACTAAGTTTGAGGATTGCGCTCAAACCAAATGTCCTAGAACCAAATTTCCAAATGTAACTACTAGATTGTGATACAATACACTATTGGGTGAAGTTTGGTTGACTTCTGCGCAGCGGTTTGGTAGTTAACATCAAAATTACATTTCTCGGCCGAATCGCGTAGATCTCACTGTGAAAACGCTTAAATGACTTTTTTTAACTAAGTTTGAGGATTGCGCTCAAACCAAATGTCCTTGAACCAAATTTCCAAATGTATCTACTAGATTGTGATACAATACACTATTGGGTGAAGTTTGGTTGACTTCTGCGCAGCGGTTTGGGAGTTAACATCAAAATTACATTTCTCGGCCGAATCGCGTAGATCTCACTGTGAAAAGGCTTAAATGACTTTTTTAAACTAAGTTTGAGGATTGCGCTCAAACCAAATGTCCAAGAACCAAATTTCCAAATGTAACAACTAGATTGTGATACAATACACTATTGGGTGAAGTTTGGTTGACTTCTGCGCAGCGGTTTGGGAGTTAACATCAAAATTACATTTCTCGGCCGAATCGCATTGAACTCACTGTGAAAAGGCATAAATGACTTTTTTTTAACTAAGTTTGAGGATTGCCCTCAAACCAAATGTCCTAGAACCAAATTTCCAAGTGTAACTACTAGATTGTGATACAATACACTATTGGGTGAAGTTTGGTTGACTTCTGCGCAGCGGTTTGGGAGTTAACATCAAAATTACATTTCTCGGCCGAACCGCGTAGATCTCACTGTGAAAAGGCTTAAATGACTTTTTTAAACAGTTTGAGGATTGCACTCAAACCAAGTGTCCTAGAACCAAATTTCCAAATGTAACTACTAGATTGTGATACAATAAACTATTGGGTGAAATTTGGTTGACTTCTGCGCAGCGGTTTGGGAGTTAACATCAAAATTACATTTCTCGGCCGAATCGCGTTGATCTCACTGTGAAAAGGCTTAAATGACTTTTTTTAACTAAGTTTGAGGATTGCCCTCAAATCAAATGTCCTAGAACCAAATTTCCAATTGTAACTACTAGATTGTGATACAATACACTATTGGGTGAAGTTTGGTTGACTTCTGCGCTGCGGTTTGGGAGTTAACATCAAAATTACATTTCTCGGCCGAATCGCGTAGATCTCACTGTGAAAAGGCTTAAATGACTTTTTTTAACTAAGTTTGAGGATTGCGCTCAAACCAAATGTCCTAGAACCAAATTTCCAAATGTAACTACTAGATTGTGATACAATACACTATTGGGTGAAGTTTGGTTGACTTCTGCGCAGCGGTTTGGGAGTTAACATCAAAATTACATTTCTCGGCCGAATCGCGTTGATCTCACTGTGAAAAGGCTTAAATGACTTTTTTTAACTAAGTTTGAGGATTGCGCTCAAACCAAATGTCCTAGAACCAAATTTCCAAATGTAAGTACTAGATTGTGATACAATACACTATTGGGTGAAATTTGGTTGACTTCTGCGCAGCGGTTTGGGAGTTAACATCAAAATTACATTTCTCGGCCGAATCGCGTTGATCTCACTGTGAAAAGGCTTAAATGACTTTTTTTAACTAAGTTTGAGGATTGCCCTCAAACCAAATGTCCTAGAACCAAATTTCCAAGTGTAACTACTAGATTGTGATACAATACACTATTGGGTGAAGTTTGGTTGACTTCTGCGCAGCGCTTTGGGAGTTAACATCAAAATTACATTTCTCGGTCGAATCGCGTAGATCTCACTGTGAAAAGGCTGAAATGACTTTTTTAACTAAGTTTGAGGATTGCGCTCAAACCAAATGTCCTAGAACCAAATTTCCAAATGTAACTACTAGATTGTGATACAATACACTATTGGGTGAAGTTTGGTTGACTTCTGCGCAGCGGTTTGGTAGTTAACATCAAAATTACATTTCTCGGCCGAATCGCGTAGATCTCACTGTGAAAACGCTTAAATGACTTTTTTTAACTAAGTTTGAGGATTGCGCTCAAACCAAATGTCCTTGAACCAAATTTCCAAATGTATCTACTAGATTGTGATACAATACACTATTGGGTGAAGTTTGGTTGACTTCTGCGCAGCGGTTTGGGAGTTAACATCAAAATTACATTTCTCGGCCGAATCGCGTAGATCTCACTGTGAAAAGGCTTAAATGACTTTTTTTAACTAAGTTTGAGGATTGCGCTCAAACCAAATGTCCAAGAACCAAATTTCCAAATGTAACAACTAGATTGTGATACAATACACTATTGGGTGAAGTTTGGTTGACTTCTGCGCAGCGGTTTGGGAGTTAACATCAAAATTACATTTCTCGGCCGAATCGCATTGAACTCACTGTGAAAAGGCTTAAATGACTTTTTTAAACTAAGTTTGAGGATTGCGCTCAAACCAAATGTCCTAGAACCAAATTTCCAAATGTAACTACTAGATTGTGATACAATACACTATTGGGTGAAGTTTGGTTGACTTCTGCGCAGCGGTTTGGGAGTTAACATCAAAATTACATTTCTCGGCCGAACCGCGTAGATCTCACTGTGAAAAGGCTTAAATGACTTTTTTAAACAGTTTGAGGATTGCGCTCAAACCAAGTGTCCTAGAACCAAATTTCCAAATGTAACTACTAGATTGTGATACAATAAACTATTGGGTGAAATTTGGTTGACTTCTGCGCAGCGGTTTGGGAGTTAACATCAAAATTACATTTCTCGGCCGAATCGCGTTGATCTCACTGTGAAAAGGCTTAAATGACTTTTTTTAATTAAGTTTGAAGATTGCGCTCAAATCAAATGTCCTATAACCAAATTTCCACATGTAACTACTAGATTGTGATAAAATACACTATTGGGTGAAGTTTGGTTGACTTCTGCGCAGCGGTTTGGGAGTTAACATCAAAATTACATTTCTCGGCCATATCGCATAGATCTCACTGTGAAAAGGCTTAAATGGCTTTTTTGACCTAAGTTTGAGGATTGCGCTCAAATCAAATGTCCTATAACCAAATTTCCACATGTAACTACTAGATTGTGATACAATACACTATTGGGTGAAGTTTGGTTGACTTCTGCGCAGCGGTTTGGGAGTTAACATCAAAATTACATTTCTCGGCCATATCGCATAGATCTCACTGTGAAAAGGCTTAAATGACTTTTTTTAATTAAGTTTGAAGATTGCGCTCAAATCAAATGTCCTAGAACTAAATTTCCAAATGTAACTACTAGATTGTGATAAAATACACTATTGGGTGAAGTTTGGTTGACTTCTGCGCAGCGGTTTGGGAGTTAACATCAAAATTACATTTCTCGGCCATATCGCATAGATCTCACTGTGAAAAGGCTTAAATGGCTTTTTTGACCTAAGTTTGAGGATTGCGCTCAAATCAAATGTCCTATAACCAAATTTCCACATGTAACTACTAGATTGTGATACAATACACTAATGGGTGAAGTTTGGTTGACTTCTGCGCAGCGGTTTGGGAGTTAACATCAAAATTACATTTCTCGGCCATATCGCATAGATCTCACTGTGAAAAGGCTTAAATGACTTTTTTAATTAAGTTTGATGATTGCGTTCAAACAAAATGTCCTAGAACAAAATTTTCAAATGTAACTACTAGATTGTGATACAATACACTATTGGGTGAAGTTTGGTTGACTTCTGCGCAGCGGTTTGGGAGTTAACATCAAAATTACATTTCTCGGCCATATCGCATAGATCTCACTGTGAAAAGGCTTAAATGGCTTTTTTGACCTAAGTTTGAGGATTGCGCTCAAATCAAATGTCCTAGAACCAAATTTCCACATGTAACTACTAGATTGTGATACAATACACTAATGGGTGAAGTTTGGTTGACTTCTGCGCAGCGGTTTGGGAGTTAACATCAAAATTACATTTCTCGGCCATATCGCATAGATCTCACTGTGAAAAGGCTTAAATGGCTTTTTTGACCTAAGTTTAATAATTGCGCTCAAACCAAATGTCCTAGAACGAAATTTTTAAATGTAACTACTAGAATGTTATACAATACACTATTGGGTGAAGTTTGGTTGACTTCTGCGCAGCGGTTTGGGAGTTAACATCAAAATTACATTTCTCGGCCATATCGCATTGATCTCACTGTGAAAAGGCTTAAATGACTTTTTTAATTAAGTTTAATGATTGCGCTCAAACCAAATGTCCTAGAACGAAATTTTCAAATGTAACTACTAGAATGTGATAAATTACACTATTGGGTGAAGTTTAGTTGACTTCTGCGCAGCGGTTTGGGAGTTAACATCAAAATTACATTTCTCGGCCATATCGCATAGATCTCACTGTGAAAAGGCTTAAATGGCTTTTTTGACCTAAGTTTGAGGGTTGCGGTCAAATCAAATGTCCTAGAACCAAATTTCCACATGTAATTACTAGATTGTGATCCAATACACTAATGGGTGAAGTTTGGTTGACTTCTGCGCAGCGGTTTGGGAGTTAACATCAAAATTACATTTCTCGGCCATATCGCATAGATCTCACTGTGAAAAGGCTTAAATGGCTTTTTTGACCTAAGTTTGAGGATTGCGCTCAAATAAAATGTCCTATAACCAAATTTCCACATGTAACTACTAGATTGTGATACAATACACTATTGGGTGAAGTTTGGTTGACTTCTGCGCAGCGGTTTGGGAGTTAACATCAAAATTACATTTCTCGGCCATATCGCATAGATCTCACTGTGAAAAGGCTTAAATGACTTTTTTTAATTAAGTTTGAAGATTGCGCTCAAATCAAATGTCCTAGAACTAAATTTCCAAATGTAACTACTAGATTGTGATAAAATACACTATTGGGTGAAGTTTGGTTGACTTCTGCGCAGCGGTTTGGGAGTTAACATCAAAATTACATTTCTCGGCCATATCGCATAGATCTCACTGTGAAAAGGCTTAAATGGCTTTTTTGACCTAAGTTTGAGGATTGCGCTCAAATCAAATGTCCTATAACCAAATTTCCACATGTAACTACTAGATTGTGATACAATACACTAATGGGTGAAGTTTGGTTGACTTCTGCGCAGCGGTTTGGGAGTTAACATCAAAATTACATTTCTCGGCCATATCGCATAGATCTCACTGTGAAAAGGCTTAAATGACTTTTTTAATTAAGTTTGATGATTGCGTTCAAACAAAATGTCCTAGAACAAAATTTTCAAATGTAACTACTAGATTGTGATACAATACACTATTGGGTGAAGTTTGGTTGACTTCTGCGCAGCGGTTTGGGAGTTAACATCAAAATTACATTTCTCGGCCATATCGCATAGATCTCACTGTGAAAAGGCTTAAATGGCTTTTTTGACCTAAGTTTGAGGATTGCGCTCAAATCAAATGTCCTAGAACCAAATTTCCACATGTAACTACTAGATTGTGATACAATACACTAATGGGTGAAGTTTGGTTGACTTCTGCGCAGCGGTTTGGGAGTTAACATCAAAATTACATTTCTCGGCCATATCGCATAGATCTCACTGTGAAAAGGCTTAAATGGCTTTTTTGACCTAAGTTTAATAATTGCGCTCAAACCAAATGTCCTAGAACGAAATTTTTAAATGTAACTACTAGAATGTGATACAATACACTATTGGGTGAAGTTTGGTTGACTTCTGCGCAGCGGTTTGGGAGTTAACATCAAAATTACATTTCTCGGCCATATCGCATTGATCTCACTGTGAAAAGGCTTAAATGACTTTTTTAATTAAGTTTAATGATTGCGCTCAAACCAAATGTCCTAGAACGAAATTTTCAAATGTAACTACTAGAATGTGATACAATACACTATTGGGTGAAGTTTAGTTGACTTCTGCGCAGCGGTTTGGGAGTTAACATCAAAATTACATTTCTCGGCCATATCGCATAGATCTCACTGTGAAAAGGCTTAAATGGCTTTTTTGACCTAAGTTTAATGATTGCGCTCAAACCAAATGTCCTAGAACGAAATTTTCAAATGTAACTACTAGAATGTGATACAATACACTATTGGGTGAAGTTTGGTTGACTTCTGCGCAGCGGTTTGGGAGTTAACATCAAAATTACATTTCTCGGCCATATCGCATAGATCTCACTGTGAAAAGGCTTAAATGGCTTTTTTGACCTAAGTTTGAGGATTGCGCTCAAACCAAATGTCCTAGAACGAAATTTTCAAATGTAACTACTAGAATGTGATAAAATACACTATTGGGTGAAGTTTAGTTGACTTCTGCGCAGCGGTTTGGGAGTTAACATCAAAATTACATTTCTCGGCCATATCGCATAGATCTCACTGTGAAAAGGCTTAAATGGCTTTTTTGACCTAAGTTTGATGATTGCGTTCAAACAAAATGTCCTAGAACAAAATTTTCAAATGTAACTACTAGATTGTGATACAATACACTATTGGGTGAAGTTTGGTTGACTTCTGCGCAGCGGTTTGGGAGTTAACATCAAAATTACATTTCTCGGCCATATCGCATAGATCTCACTGTGAAAAGGCTTAAATGGCTTTTTTGACCTAAGTTTGAGGATTGCGCTCAAATCAAATGTCCTAGAACCAAATTTCCACATGTAACTACTAGATTGTGATACAATACACTAATGGGTGAAGTTTGGTTGACTTCTGCGCAGCGGTTTGGGAGTTAACATCAAAATTACATTTCTCGGCCATATCGCATAGATCTCACTGTGAAAAGGCTTAAATGGCTTTTTTGACCTAAGTTTAATAATTGCGCTCAAACCAAATGTCCTAGAACGAAATTTTTAAATGTAACTACTAGAATGTGATACAATACACTATTGGGTGAAGTTTGGTTGACTTCTGCGCAGCGGTTTGGGAGTTAACATCAAAATTACATTTCTCGGCCATATCGCATAGATCTCACTGTGAAAAGGCTTAAATGGCTTTTTTGACCTAAGTTTGAGGGTTGCGGTCAAATCAAATGTCCTAGAACCAAATTTCCACATGTAATTACTAGATTGTGATCCAATACACTAATGGGTGAAGTTTGGTTGACTTCTGCGCAGCGGTTTGGGAGTTAACATCAAAATTACATTTCTCGGCCATATCGCATAGATCTCACTGTGAAAAGGCTTAAATGGCTTTTTTGACCTAAGTTTGAGGATTGCGCTCAAATAAAATGTCCTATAACCAAATTTCCACATGTAACTACTAGATTGTGATACAATACACTATTGGGTGAAGTTTGGTTGACTTCTGCGCAGCGGTTTGGGAGTTAACATCAAAATTACATTTCTCGGCCATATCGCATAGATCTCACTGTGAAAAGGCTTAAATGACTTTTTTTAATTAAGTTTGAAGATTGCGCTCAAATCAAATGTCCTAGAACTAAATTTCCAAATGTAACTACTAGATTGTGATAAAATACACTATTGGGTGAAGTTTGGTTGACTTCTGCGCAGCGGTTTGGGAGTTAACATCAAAATTACATTTCTCGGCCATATCGCATAGATCTCACTGTGAAAAGGCTTAAATGGCTTTTTTGACCTAAGTTTGAGGATTGCGCTCAAATCAAATGTCCTATAACCAAATTTCCACATGTAACTACTAGATTGTGATACAATACACTAATGGGTGAAGTTTGGTTGACTTCTGCGCAGCGGTTTGGGAGTTAACATCAAAATTACATTTCTCGGCCATATCGCATAGATCTCACTGTGAAAAGGCTTAAATGACTTTTTTAATTAAGTTTGATGATTGCGTTCAAACAAAATGTCCTAGAACAAAATTTTCAAATGTAACTACTAGATTGTGATACAATACACTATTGGGTGAAGTTTGGTTGACTTCTGCGCAGCGGTTTGGGAGTTAACATCAAAATTACATTTCTCGGCCATATCGCATAGATCTCACTGTGAAAAGGCTTAAATGGCTTTTTTGACCTAAGTTTGAGGATTGCGCTCAAATCAAATGTCCTAGAACCAAATTTCCACATGTAACTACTAGATTGTGATACAATACACTAATGGGTGAAGTTTGGTTGACTTCTGCGCAGCGGTTTGGGAGTTAACATCAAAATTACATTTCTCGGCCATATCGCATAGATCTCACTGTGAAAAGGCTTAAATGGCTTTTTTGACCTAAGTTTAATAATTGCGCTCAAACCAAATGTCCTAGAACGAAATTTTTAAATGTAACTACTAGAATGTGATACAATACACTATTGGGTGAAGTTTGGTTGACTTCTGCGCAGCGGTTTGGGAGTTAACATCAAAATTACATTTCTCGGCCATATCGCATTGATCTCACTGTGAAAAGGCTTAAATGACTTTTTTAATTAAGTTTAATGATTGCGCTCAAACCAAATGTCCTAGAACGAAATTTTCAAATGTAACTACTAGAATGTGATACAATACACTATTGGGTGAAGTTTAGTTGACTTCTGCGCAGCGGTTTGGGAGTTAATATCAAAATTACATTTCTCGGCCATATCGCATAGATCTCACTGTGAAAAGGCTTAAATGGCTTTTTTGACCTAAGTTTAATGATTGCGCTCAAACCAAATGTCCTAGAACGAAATTTTCAAATGTAACTACTAGAATGTGATACAATACACTATTGGGTGAAGTTTGGTTGACTTCTGCGCAGCGGTTTGGGAGTTAACATCAAAATTACATTTCTCGGCCATATCGCATAGATCTCACTGTGAAAAGGCTTAAATGGCTTTTTTGACCTAAGTTTGAGGATTGCGCTCAAACCAAATGTCCTAGAACGAAATTTTCAAATGTAACTACTAGATTGTGATACAATACACTAATGGGTGAAGTTTGGTTGACTTCTGCGCAGCGGTTTGGGAGTTAACATCAAAATTACATTTCTCGGCCATATCGCATAGATCTCACTGTGAAAAGGCTTAAATGACTTTTTTAATTAAGTTTGATGATTGCGTTCAAACAAAATGTCCTAGAACAAAATTTTCAAATGTAACTACTAGATTGTGATACAATACACTATTGGGTGAAGTTTGGTTGACTTCTGCGCAGCGGTTTGGGAGTTAACATCAAAATTACATTTCTCGGCCATATCGCATAGATCTCACTGTGAAAAGGCTTAAATGGCTTTTTTGACCTAAGTTTGAGGATTGCGCTCAAATCAAATGTCCTAGAACCAAATTTCCACATGTAACTACTAGATTGTGATACAATACACTAATGGGTGAAGTTTGGTTGACTTCTGCGCAGCGGTTTGGGAGTTAACATCAAAATTACATTTCTCGGCCATATCGCATAGATCTCACTGTGAAAAGGCTTAAATGGCTTTTTTGACCTAAGTTTAATAATTGCGCTCAAACCAAATGTCCTAGAACGAAATTTTTAAATGTAACTACTAGAATGTGATACAATACACTATTGGGTGAAGTTTGGTTGACTTCTGCGCAGCGGTTTGGGAGTTAACATCAAAATTACATTTCTCGGCCATATCGCATTGATCTCACTGTGAAAAGGCTTAAATGACTTTTTTAATTAAGTTTAATGATTGCGCTCAAACCAAATGTCCTAGAACGAAATTTTCAAATGTAACTACTAGAATGTGATAAATTACACTATTGGGTGAAGTTTAGTTGACTTCTGCGCAGCGGTTTGGGAGTTAACATCAAAATTACATTTCTCGGCCATATCGCATAGATCTCACTGTGAAAAGGCTTAAATGGCTTTTTTGACCTAAGTTTGAGGGTTGCGGTCAAATCAAATGTCCTAGAACCAAATTTCCACATGTAATTACTAGATTGTGATCCAATACACTAATGGGTGAAGTTTGGTTGACTTCTGCGCAGCGGTTTGGGAGTTAACATCAAAATTACATTTCTCGGCCATATCGCATAGATCTCACTGTGAAAAGGCTTAAATGGCTTTTTTGACCTAAGTTTGAGGATTGCGCTCAAATCAAATGTCCTATAACCAAATTTCCACATGTAACTACTAGATTGTGATACAATACACTATTGGGTGAAGTTTGGTTGACTTCTGCGCAGCGGTTTGGGAGTTAACATCAAAATTACATTTCTCGGCCATATCGCATAGATCTCACTGTGAAAAGGCTTAAATGACTTTTTTTAATTAAGTTTGAAGATTGCGCTCAAATCAAATGTCCTAGAACTAAATTTCCAAATATAACTACTAGATTGTGATAAAATACACTATTGGGTGAAGTTTGGTTGACTTCTGCGCAGCGGTTTGGGAGTTAACATCAAAATTACATTTCTCGGCCATATCGCATAGATCTCACTGTGAAAAGGCTTAAATGGCTTTTTTGACCTAAGTTTGAGGATTGCGCTCAAATCAAATGTCCTATAACCAAATTTCCACATGTAACTACTAGATTGTGATACAATACACTAATGGGTGAAGTTTGGTTGACTTCTGCGCAGCGGTTTGGGAGTTAACATCAAAATTACATTTCTCGGCCATATCGCATAGATCTCACTGTGAAAAGGCTTAAATGACTTTTTTAATTAAGTTTGATGATTGCGTTCAAACAAAATGTCCTAGAACAAAATTTTCAAATGTAACTACTAGATTGTGATACAATACACTATTGGGTGAAGTTTGGTTGACTTCTGCGCAGCGGTTTGGGAGTTAACATCAAAATTACATTTCTCGGCCATATCGCATAGATCTCACTGTGAAAAGGCTTAAATGGCTTTTTTGACCTAAGTTTGAGGATTGCGCTCAAATCAAATGTCCTAGAACCAAATTTCCACATGTAACTACTAGATTGTGATACAATACACTAATGGGTGAAGTTTGGTTGACTTCTGCGCAGCGGTTTGGGAGTTAACATCAAAATTACATTTCTCGGCCATATCGCATAGATCTCACTGTGAAAAGGCTTAAATGGCTTTTTTGACCTAAGTTTAATAATTGCGCTCAAACCAAATGTCCTAGAACGAAATTTTTAAATGTAACTACTAGAATGTGATACAATACACTATTGGGTGAAGTTTGGTTGACTTCTGCGCAGCGGTTTGGGAGTTAACATCAAAATTACATTTCTCGGCCATATCGCATTGATCTCACTGTGAAAAGGCTTAAATGACTTTTTTAATTAAGTTTAATGATTGCGCTCAAACCAAATGTCCTAGAACGAAATTTTCAAATGTAACTACTAGAATGTGATACAATACACTATTGGGTGAAGTTTAGTTGACTTCTGCGCAGCGGTTTGGGAGTTAACATCAAAATTACATTTCTCGGCCATATCGCATAGATCTCACTGTGAAAAGGCTTAAATGGCTTTTTTAACCTAAGTTTAATGATTGCGCTCAAACCAAATGTCCTAGAACGAAATTTTCAAATGTAACTACTAGAATGTGATACAATACACTATTGGGTGAAGTTTGGTTGACTTCTGCGCAGCGGTTTGGGAGTTAACATCAAAATTACATTTCTCGGCCATATCGCATAGATCTCACTGTGAAAAGGCTTAAATGGCTTTTTTGACCTAAGTTTGAGGATTGCGCTCAAACCAAATGTCCTAGAACGAAATTTTCAAATGTAACTACTAGAATGTGATAAAATACACTATTGGGTGAAGTTTAGTTGACTTCTGCGCAGCGGTTTGGGAGTTAACATCAAAATTACATTTCTCGGCCATATCGCATAGATCTCACTGTGAAAAGGCTTAAATGGCTTTTTTGACCTAAGTTTGAGGGTTGCGGTCAAATCAAATGTCCTAGAACCAAATTTCCACATGTAATTACTAGATTGTGATCCAATACACTAATGGGTGAAGTTTGGTTGACTTCTGCGCAGCGGTTTGGGAGTTAACATCAAAATTACATTTCTCGGCCATATCGCATAGATCTCACTGTGAAAAGGCTTAAATGGCTTTTTTGACCTAAGTTTAATGATTGCGCTCAAACCAAATGTCCTAGAACGAAATTTTCAAATGTAACTACTAGAATGTGATACAATACACTATTGGGTGAAGTTTGGTTGACTTCTGCGCAGCGGTTTGGGAGTTAACATCAAAATTACATTTCTCGGCCATATCGCATAGATCTCACTGTGAAAAGGCTTAAATGGCTTTTTTGACCTAAGTTTGAGGATTGCGCTCAAATCAAATGTCCTAGAACCAAATTTTCACATGTAACTACTAGATTGTGATACAATACACTAATGGGTGAAGTTTGGTTGACTTCTGCGCAGCGGTTTGGGAGTTAACATCAAAATTACATTTCTCGGCCATATCGCATAGATCTCACTGTGAAAAGGCTTAAATGACTTTTTTAATTAAGTTTGATGATTGCGCTCAAAACAAAATTTCCTAGAACAAAATTTTCAAATGTAACTACTAGATTGTGATACAATACACTATTGGGTGAAGTTTGGTTGACTTCTGCGCAGCGGTTTGGGAGTTAACATCAAAATTACATTTCTCGGCCATATCGCATAGATCTCACTGTGAAATGGCTTAAATGGCTTTTTTGACCTAAGTTTAATGATTGCGCTCAAACCAAATGTCCTAGAACGAAATTTTCAAATGTAACTACTAGAATGTGATACAATACACTATTGGGTGAAGTTTGGTTGACTTCTGCGCAGCGGTTTGGGAGTTAACATCAAAATTACATTTCTCGGCCATATCGCATAGATCTCACTGTGAAAAGGCTTAAATGGCTTTTTTGACCTAAGTTTGAGGATTGCGCTCAAATCAAATGTCCTAGAACCAAATTTCCACATGTAACTACTAGATTGTGATACAATACACTAATGGGTGAAGTTTGGTTGACTTCTGCGCAGCGGTTTGGGAGTTAACATCAAAATTACATTTCTCGGCCATATCGCATAGATCTCACTGTGAAAAGGCTTAAATGGCTTTTTTGACCTAAGTTTGAGGATTGCGCTCAAATCAAATGTCCAATAACCAAATTTCCACATGTAACTACTAGATTGTGATACAATACACTAATGGGTGAAGTTTGGTTGACTTCTGCGCAGCAGTTTGGGAGTTAACATCAAAATTACATTTCTCGGCCATATCGCATAGATCTCACTGTGAAAAGGCTTAAATGACTTTTTTAATTAAGTTTGATGATTGCGCTCAAAACAAAATTTCCTAGAACAAAATTTTCAAATGTAACTACTAGATTGTGATACAATACACTATTGGGTGAAGTTTGGTTGACTTCTGCGCAGCGGTTTGGGAGTTAACATCAAAATTACATTTCTCGGCCATATCGCATAGATCTCACTGTGAAATGGCTTAAATGGCTTTTTTGACCTAAGTTTAATGATTGCGCTCAAACCAAATGTCCTAGAACGAAATTTTCAAATGTAACTACTAGAATGTGATACAATACACTATTGGGTGAAGTTTGGTTGACTTCTGCGCAGCGGTTTGGGAGTTAACATCAAAATTACATTTCTCGGCCATATCGCATAGATCTCACTGTGAAAAGGCTTAAATGGCTTTTTTGACCTAAGTTTGAGGATTGCGCTCAAATCAAATGTCCTAGAACCAAATTTCCACATGTAATTACTAGATTGTGATACAATACAATAATGGGTGAAGTTTGGTTGACTTCTGCGCAGCGGTTTGGGAGTTAACATCAAAATTACATTTCTCGGCCATATCGCATAGATCTCACTGTGAAAAGGCTTAAATGACTTTTTTTAATTAAGTTTGAAGATTGCGCTCAAATCAAATGTCCTATAACCAAATTTCCACATGTAACTACTAGATTGTGATAAAATACACTATTGGGTGAAGTTTGGTTGACTTCTGCGCAGCGGTTTGGGAGTTAACATCAAAATTACATTTCTCGGCCATATCGCATAGATCTCACTGTGAAAAGGCTTAAATGGCTTTTTTGACCTAAGTTTGAGGATTGCGCTCAAATCAAATGTCCTATAACCAAATTTCCACATGTAACTACTAGATTGTGATACAATACACTATTGGGTGAAGTTTGGTTGACTTCTGCGCAGCGGTTTGGGAGTTAACATCAAAATTACATTTCTCGGCCATATCGCATAGATCTCACTGTGAAAAGGCTTAAATGACTTTTTTTAATTAAGTTTGAAGATTGCGCTCAAATCAAATGTCCTAGAACTAAATTTCCAAATGTAACTACTAGATTGTGATAAAATACACTATTGGGTGAAGTTTGGTTGACTTCTGCGCAGCGGTTTGGGAGTTAACATCAAAATTACATTTCTCGGCCATATCGCATAGATCTCACTGTGAAAAGGCTTAAATGGCTTTTTTGACCAAATTTGAGGATTGCGCTCAAATCAAATGTCCTATAACCAAATTTCCACATGTAACTACTAGATTGTGATACAATACACTAATGGGTGAAGTTTGGTTGACTTCTGCGCAGCGGTTTGGGAGTTAACATCAAAATTACATTTCTCGGCCATATCGCATAGATCTCACTGTGAAAAGGCTTAAATGGCTTTTTTGACCTAAGTTTAATAATTGCGCTCAAACCAAATGTCCTAGAACGAAATTTTTAAATGTAACTACTAGAATGTGATACAATACACTATTGGGTGAAGTTTGGTTGACTTCTGCGCAGCGGTTTGGGAGTTAACATCAAAATTACATTTCTCGGCCATATCGCATTGATCTCACTGTGAAAAGGCTTAAATGACTTTTTTAATTAAGTTTAATGATTGCGCTCAAACCAAATGTCCTAGAACGAAATTTTCAAATGTAACTACTAGAATGTGATACAATACACTATTGGGTGAAGTTTAGTTGACTTCTGCGCAGCGGTTTGGGAGTTAACATCAAAATTACATTTCTCGGCCATATCGCATAGATCTCACTGTGAAAAGGCTTAAATGGCTTTTTTGACCTAAGTTTAATGATTGCGCTCAAACCAAATGTCCTAGAACGAAATTTTCAAATGTAACTACTAGAATGTGATACAATACACTATTGGGTGAAGTTTGGTTGACTTCTGCGCAGCGGTTTGGGAGTTAACATCAAAATTACATTTCTCGGCCATATCGCATAGATCTCACTGTGAAAAGGCTTAAATGGCTTTTTTGACCTAAGTTTGAGGATTGCGCTCAAACCAAATGTCCTAGAACGAAATTTTCAAATGTAACTACTAGAATGTGATAAAATACACTATTGGGTGAAGTTTAGTTGACTTCTGCGCAGCGGTTTGGGAGTTAACATCAAAATTACATTTCTCGGCCATATCGCATAGATCTCACTGTGAAAAGGCTTAAATGGCTTTTTTGACCTAAGTTTGAGGGTTGCGGTCAAATCAAATGTCCTAGAACCAAATTTCCACATGTAATTACTAGATTGTGATCCAATACACTAATGGGTGAAGTTTGGTTGACTTCTGCGCAGCGGTTTGGGAGTTAACATCAAAATTACATTTCTCGGCCATATCGCATAGATCTCACTGTGAAAAGGCTTAAATGACTTTTTTAATTAAGTTTAATGATTGCGCTCAAACCAAATGTCCTAGAACGAAATTTTCAAATGTAACTACTAGAATGTGATACAATACACTATTGGGTGAAGTTTAGTTGACTTCTGCGCAGCGGTTTGGGAGTTAACATCAAAATTACATTTCTCGGCCATATCGCATAGATCTCACTGTGAAAAGGCTTAAATGGCTTTTTTGACCTAAGTTTAATGATTGCGCTCAAACCAAATGTCCTAGAACGAAATTTTCAAATGTAACTACTAGAATGTGATACAATACACTATTGGGTGAAGTTTGGTTGACTTCTGCGCAGCGGTTTGGGAGTTAACATCAAAATTACATTTCTCGGCCATATCGCATAGATCTCACTGTGAAAAGGCTTAAATGGCTTTTTTGACCTAAGTTTGAGGATTGCGCTCAAATCAAATGTCCTAGAACCAAATTTTCACATGTAACTACTAGATTGTGATACAATACACTAATGGGTGAAGTTTGGTTGACTTCTGCGCAGCGGTTTGGGAGTTAACATCAAAATTACATTTCTCGGCCATATCGCATAGATCTCACTGTGAAAAGGCTTAAATGACTTTTTTAATTAAGTTTGATGATTGCGCTCAAAACAAAATTTCCTAGAACAAAATTTTCAAATGTAACTACTAGATTGTGATACAATACACTATTGGGTGAAGTTTGGTTGACTTCTGCGCAGCGGTTTGGGAGTTAACATCAAAATTACATTTCTCGGCCATATCGCATAGATCTCACTGTGAAATGGCTTAAATGGCTTTTTTGACCTAAGTTTAATGATTGCGCTCAAACCAAATGTCCTAGAACGAAATTTTCAAATGTAACTACTAGAATGTGATACAATACACTATTGGGTGAAGTTTGGTTGACTTCTGCGCAGCGGTTTGGGAGTTAACATCAAAATTACATTTCTCGGCCATATCGCATAGATCTCACTGTGAAAAGGCTTAAATGGCTTTTTTGACCTAAGTTTGAGGATTGCGCTCAAATCAAATGTCCTAGAACCAAATTTCCACATGTAACTACTAGATTGTGATACAATACACTAATGGGTGAAGTTTGGTTGACTTCTGCGCAGCGGTTTGGGAGTTAACATCAAAATTACATTTCTCGGCCATATCGCATAGATCTCACTGTGAAAAGGCTTAAATGGCTTTTTTGACCTAAGTTTGAGGATTGCGCTCAAATCAAATGTCCAATAACCAAATTTCCACATGTAACTACTAGATTGTGATACAATACACTAATGGGTGAAGTTTGGTTGACTTCTGCGCAGCAGTTTGGGAGTTAACATCAAAATTACATTTCTCGGCCATATCGCATAGATCTCACTGTGAAAAGGCTTAAATGACTTTTTTAATTAAGTTTGATGATTGCGCTCAAAACAAAATTTCCTAGAACAAAATTTTCAAATGTAACTACTAGATTGTGATACAATACACTATTGGGTGAAGTTTGGTTGACTTCTGCGCAGCGGTTTGGGAGTTAACATCAAAATTACATTTCTCGGCCATATCGCATAGATCTCACTGTGAAATGGCTTAAATGGCTTTTTTGACCTAAGTTTAATGATTGCGCTCAAACCAAATGTCCTAGAACGAAATTTTCAAATGTAACTACTAGAATGTGATACAATACACTATTGGGTGAAGTTTGGTTGACTTCTGCGCAGCGGTTTGGGAGTTAACATCAAAATTACATTTCTCGGCCATATCGCATAGATCTCACTGTGAAAAGGCTTAAATGGCTTTTTTGACCTAAGTTTGAGGATTGCGCTCAAATCAAATGTCCTAGAACCAAATTTCCACATGTAACTACTAGATTGTGATACAATACACTAATGGGTGAAGTTTGGTTGACTTCTGCGCAGCGGTTTGGGAGTTAACATCAAAATTACATTTCTCGGCCATATCGCATAGATCTCACTGTGAAAAGGCTTAAATGGCTTTTTTGACCTAAGTTTGAGGATTGCGCTCAAATCAAATGTCCAATAACCAAATTTCCACATGTAACTACTAGATTGTGATACAATACACTAATGGGTGAAGTTTGGTTGACTTCTGCGCAGCAGTTTGGGAGTTAACATCAAAATTACATTTCTCGGCCATATCGCATAGATCTCACTGTGAAAAGGCTTAAATGACTTTTTTAATTAAGTTTGATGATTGCGTTCAAACAAAATGTCCTAGAACAAAATTTTCAAATGTAACTACTAGATTGTGATACAATACACTATTGGGTGAAGTTTGGTTGACTTCTGCGCAGCGGTTTGGGAGTTAACATCAAAATTACATTTCTCGGCCATATCGCATAGATCTCACTGTGAAAAGGCTTAAATGGCTTTTTTGACCTAAGTTTGAGGATTGCGCTCAAATCAAATGTCCAATAACCAAATTTCCACATGTAACTACTAGATTGTGATACAATACACTAATGGGTGAAGTTTGGTTGACTTCTGCGCAGCGGTTTGGGAGTTAACATCAAAATTACATTTCTCGGCCATATCGCATAGATCTCACTGTGAAAAGGCTTAAATGACTTTTTTAATTAAGTTTGATGATTGCGCTCAAAACAAAATTTCCTAGAACAAAATTTTCAAATGTAACTACTAGATTGTGATACAATACACTATTGGGTGAAGTTTGGTTGACTTCTGCGCAGCGGTTTGGGAGTTAACATCAAAATTACATTTCTCGGCCATATCGCATAGATCTCACTGTGAAATGGCTTAAATGGCTTTTTTGACCTAAGTTTAATGATTGCGCTCAAACCAAATGTCCTAGAACGAAATTTTCAAATGTAACTACTAGAATGTGATACAATACACTATTGGGTGAAGTTTGGTTGACTTCTGCGCAGCGGTTTGGGAGTTAACATCAAAATTACATTTCTCGGCCATATCGCATAGATCTCACTGTGAAAAGGCTTAAATGGCTTTTTTGACCTAAGTTTGAGGATTGCGCTCAAATCAAATGTCCTAGAACCAAATTTCCACATGTAACTACTAGATTGTGATACAATACACTAATGGGTGAAGTTTGGTTGACTTCTGCGCAGCGGTTTGGGAGTTAACATCAAAATTACATTTCTCGGCCATATCGCATAGATCTCACTGTGAAAAGGCTTAAATGGCTTTTTTGACCTAAGTTTTAGGATTGCGCTCAAATCAAATGTCCAATAACCAAATTTCCACATGTAACTACTAGATTGTGATACAATACACTAATGGGTGAAGTTTGGTTGACTTCTGCGCAGCAGTTTGGGAGTTAACATCAAAATTACATTTCTCGGCCATATCGCATAGATCTCACTGTGAAAAGGCTTAAATGACTTTTTTAATTAAGTTTGATGATTGCGCTCAAAACAAAATTTCCTAGAACAAAATTTTCAAATGTAACTACTAGATTGTGATACAATACACTATTGGGTGAAGTTTGGTTGACTTCTGCGCAGCGGTTTGGGAGTTAACATCAAAATTACATTTCTCGGCCATATCGCATAGATCTCACTGTGAAATGGCTTAAATGGCTTTTTTGACCTAAGTTTAATGATTGCGCTCAAACCAAATGTCCTAGAACGAAATTTTCAAATGTAACTACTAGAATGTGATACAATACACTATTGGGTGAAGTTTGGTTGACTTCTGCGCAGCGGTTTGGGAGTTAACATCAAAATTACATTTCTCGGCCATATCGCATAGATCTCACTGTGAAAAGGCTTAAATGGCTTTTTTGACCTAAGTTTGAGGATTGCGCTCAAATCAAATGTCCTAGAACCAAATTTCCACATGTAACTACTAGATTGTGATACAATACACTAATGGGTGAAGTTTGGTTGACTTCTGCGCAGCGGTTTGGGAGTTAACATCAAAATTACATTTCTCGGCCATATCGCATAGATCTCACTGTGAAAAGGCTTAAATGGCTTTTTTGACCTAAGTTTGAGGATTGCGCTCAAATCAAATGTCCAATAACCAAATTTCCACATGTAACTACTAGATTGTGATACAATACACTAATGGGTGAAGTTTGGTTGACTTCTGCGCAGCAGTTTGGGAGTTAACATCAAAATTACATTTCTCGGCCATATCGCATAGATCTCACTGTGAAAAGGCTTAAATGACTTTTTTAATTAAGTTTGATGATTGCGTTCAAACAAAATGTCCTAGAACAAAATTTTCAAATGTAACTACTAGATTGTGATACAATACACTATTGGGTGAAGTTTGGTTGACTTCTGCGCAGCGGTTTGGGAGTTAACATCAAAATTACATTTCTCGGCCATATCGCATAGATCTCACTGTGAAAAGGCTTAAAAGGCTTTTTTGACCTAAGTTTGAGGATTGCGCTCAAATCAAATGTCCTAGAACCAAATTTCCACATGTAATTACTAGATTGTGATACAATACAATAATGGGTGAAGTTTGGTTGACTTCTGCGCAGCGGTTTGGGAGTTAACATCAAAATTACATTTCTCGGCCATATCGCATAGATCTCACTGTGAAAAGGCTTAAATGACTTTTTTTAATTAAGTTTGAAGATTGCGCTCAAATCAAATGTCCTATAACCAAATTTCCACATGTAACTACTAGATTGTGATAAAATACACTATTGGGTGAAGTTTGGTTGACTTCTGCGCAGCGGTTTGGGAGTTAACATCAAAATTACATTTCTCGGCCATATCGCATAGATCTCACTGTGAAAAGGCTTAAATGGCTTTTTTGACCTAAGTTTGAGGATTGCGCTCAAATCAAATGTCCTATAACCAAATTTCCACATGTAACTACTAGATTGTGATACAATACACTATTGGGTGAAGTTTGGTTGACTTCTGCGCAGCGGTTTGGGAGTTAACATCAAAATTACATTTCTCGGCCATATCGCATAGATCTCACTGTGAAAAGGCTTAAATGACTTTTTTTAATTAAGTTTGAAGATTGCGCTCAAATCAAATGTCCTAGAACTAAATTTCCAAATGTAACTACTAGATTGTGATAAAATACACTATTGGGTGAAGTTTGGTTGACTTCTGCGCAGCGGTTTGGGAGTTAACATCAAAATTACATTTCTCGGCCATATCGCATAGATCTCACTGTGAAAAGGCTTAAATGGCTTTTTTGACCAAATTTGAGGATTGCGCTCAAATCAAATGTCCTATAACCAAATTTCCACATGTAACTACTAGATTGTGATACAATACACTAATGGGTGAAGTTTGGTTGACTTCTGCGCAGCGGTTTGGGAGTTAACATCAAAATTACATTTCTCGGCCATATCGCATAGATCTCACTGTGAAAAGGCTTAAATGGCTTTTTTGACCTAAGTTTAATGATTGCGCTCAAACCAAATGTCCTAGAACGAAATTTTCAAATGTAACTACTAGAATGTGATACAATACACTATTGGGTGAAGTTTGGTTGACTTCTGCGCAGCGGTTTGGGAGTTAACATCAAAATTACATTTCTCGGCCATATCGCATAGATCTCACTGTGAAAAGGCTTAAATGGCTTTTTTGACCTAAGTTTGAGGATTGCGCTCAAATCAAATGTCCTAGAACCAAATTTCCACATGTAACTACTAGATTGTGATACAATACACTAATGGGTGAAGTTTGGTTGACTTCTGCGCAGCGGTTTGGGAGTTAACATCAAAATTACATTTCTCGGCCATATCGCATAGATCTCACTGTGAAAAGGCTTAAATGGCTTTTTTGACCTAAGTTTGAGGATTGCGCTCAAATCAAATGTCCAATAACCAAATTTCCACATGTAACTACTAGATTGTGATACAATACACTAATGGGTGAAGTTTGGTTGACTTCTGCGCAGCAGTTTGGGAGTTAACATCAAAATTACATTTCTCGGCCATATCGCATAGATCTCACTGTGAAAAGGCTTAAATGACTTTTTTAATTAAGTTTGATGATTGCGTTCAAACAAAATGTCCTAGAACAAAATTTTCAAATGTAACTACTAGATTGTGATACAATACACTATTGGGTGAAGTTTGGTTGACTTCTGCGCAGCGGTTTGGGAGTTAACATCAAAATTACATTTCTCGGCCATATCGCATAGATCTCACTGTGAAAAGGCTTAAAAGGCTTTTTTGACCTAAGTTTGAGGATTGCGCTCAAATCAAATGTCCTAGAACCAAATTTCCACATGTAATTACTAGATTGTGATACAATACAATAATGGGTGAAGTTTGGTTGACTTCTGCGCAGCGGTTTGGGAGTTAACATCAAAATTACATTTCTCGGCCATATCGCATAGATCTCACTGTGAAAAGGCTTAAATGACTTTTTTTAATTAAGTTTGAAGATTGCGCTCAAATCAAATGTCCTATAACCAAATTTCCACATGTAACTACTAGATTGTGATAAAATACACTATTGGGTGAAGTTTGGTTGACTTCTGCGCAGCGGTTTGGGAGTTAACATCAAAATTACATTTCTCGGCCATATCGCATAGATCTCACTGTGAAAAGGCTTAAATGGCTTTTTTGACCTAAGTTTGAGGATTGCGCTCAAATCAAATGTCCTATAACCAAATTTCCACATGTAACTACTAGATTGTGATACAATACACTATTGGGTGAAGTTTGGTTGACTTCTGCGCAGCGGTTTGGGAGTTAACATCAAAATTACATTTCTCGGCCATATCGCATAGATCTCACTGTGAAAAGGCTTAAATGACTTTTTTTAATTAAGTTTGAAGATTGCGCTCAAATCAAATGTCCTAGAACTAAATTTCCAAATGTAACTACTAGATTGTGATAAAATACACTATTGGGTGAAGTTTGGTTGACTTCTGCGCAGCGGTTTGGGAGTTAACATCAAAATTACATTTCTCGGCCATATCGCATAGATCTCACTGTGAAAAGGCTTAAATGGCTTTTTTGACCAAATTTGAGGATTGCGCTCAAATCAAATGTCCTATAACCAAATTTCCACATGTAACTACTAGATTGTGATACAATACACTAATGGGTGAAGTTTGGTTGACTTCTGCGCAGCGGTTTGGGAGTTAACATCAAAATTACATTTCTCGGCCATATCGCATAGATCTCACTGTGAAAAGGCTTAAATGGCTTTTTTGACCTAAGTTTAATGATTGCGCTCAAACCAAATGTCCTAGAACGAAATTTTCAAATGTAACTACTAGAATGTGATACAATACACTATTGGGTGAAGTTTGGTTGACTTCTGCGCAGCGGTTTGGGAGTTAACATCAAAATTACATTTCTCGGCCATATCGCATAGATCTCACTGTGAAAAGGCTTAAATGGCTTTTTTGACCTAAGTTTGAGGATTGCGCTCAAACCAAATGTCCTCGAACGAAATTTTCAAATGTAACTACTAGAATGTGATAAAATACACTATTGGGTGAAGTTTAGTTGACTTCTGCGCAGCGGTTTGGGAGTTAACATCAAAATTACATTTCTCGGCCATATCGCATAGATCTCACTGTGAAAAGGCTTAAATGCCTTTTTTGACCTAAGTTTGAGGGTTGCGGTCAAATCAAATGTCCTAGAACCAAATTTCCACATGTAATTACTAGATTGTGATCCAATACACTAATGGGTGAAGTTTGGTTGACTTCTGCGCAGCGGTTTGGGAGTTAACATCAAAATTACATTTCTCGGCCATATCGCATAGATCTCACTGTGAAAAGGCTTAAATGGCTTTTTTGACCTAAGTTTAATGATTGCGCTCAAACCAAATGTCCTAGAACGAAATTTTCAAATGTAACTACTAGAATGTGATACAATACACTATTGGGTGAAGTTTGGTTGACTTCTGCGCAGCGGTTTGGGAGTTAACATCAAAATTACATTTCTCGGCCATATCGCATAGATCTCACTGTGAAAAGGCTTAAATGGCTTTTTTGACCTAAGTTTGAGGATTGCGCTCAAATCAAATGTCCTAGAACCAAATTTTCACATGTAACTACTAGATTGTGATACAATACACTAATGGGTGAAGTTTGGTTGACTTCTGCGCAGCGGTTTGGGAGTTAACATCAAAATTACATTTCTCGGCCATATCGCATAGATCTCACTGTGAAAAGGCTTAAATGACTTTTTTAATTAAGTTTGATGATTGCGCTCAAAACAAAATTTCCTAGAACAAAATTTTCAAATGTAACTACTAGATTGTGATACAATACACTATTGGGTGAAGTTTGGTTGACTTCTGCGCAGCGGTTTGGGAGTTAACATCAAAATTACATTTCTCGGCCATATCGCATAGATCTCACTGTGAAATGGCTTAAATGGCTTTTTTGACCTAAGTTTAATGATTGCGCTCAAACCAAATGTCCTAGAACGAAATTTTCAAATGTAACTACTAGAATGTGATACAATACACTATTGGGTGAAGTTTGGTTGACTTCTGCGCAGCGGTTTGGGAGTTAACATCAAAATTACATTTCTCGGCCATATCGCATAGATCTCACTGTGAAAAGGCTTAAATGGCTTTTTTGACCTAAGTTTGAGGATTGCGCTCAAATCAAATGTCCTATAACCAAATTTCCACATGTAACTACTAGATTGTGATACAATACACTATTGGGTGAAGTTTGGTTGACTTCTGCGCAGCGGTTTGGGAGTTAACATCAAAATTACATTTCTCGGCCATATCGCATAGATCTCACTGTGAAAAGGCTTAAATGACTTTTTTTAATTAAGTTTGAAGATTGCGCTCAAATCAAATGTCCTAGAACTAAATTTCCAAATGTAACTACTAGATTGTGATAAAATACACTATTGGGTGAAGTTTGGTTGACTTCTGCGCAGCGGTTTGGGAGTTAACATCAAAATTACATTTCTCGGCCATATCGCATAGATCTCACTGTGAAAAGGCTTAAATGGCTTTTTTGACCAAATTTGAGGATTGCGCTCAAATCAAATGTCCTATAACCAAATTTCCACATGTAACTACTAGATTGTGATACAATACACTAATGGGTGAAGTTTGGTTGACTTCTGCGCAGCGGTTTGGGAGTTAACATCAAAATTACATTTCTCGGCCATATCGCATAGATCTCACTGTGAAAAGGCTTAAATGGCTTTTTTGACCTAAGTTTAATGATTGCGCTCAAACCAAATGTCCTAGAACGAAATTTTCAAATGTAACTACTAGAATGTGATACAATACACTATTGGGTGAAGTTTGGTTGACTTCTGCGCAGCGGTTTGGGAGTTAACATCAAAATTACATTTCTCGGCCATATCGCATAGATCTCACTGTGAAAAGGCTTAAATGGCTTTTTTGACCTAAGTTTGAGGATTGCGCTCAAACCAAATGTCCTCGAACGAAATTTTCAAATGTAACTACTAGAATGTGATAAAATACACTATTGGGTGAAGTTTAGTTGACTTCTGCGCAGCGGTTTGGGAGTTAACATCAAAATTACATTTCTCGGCCATATCGCATAGATCTCACTGTGAAAAGGCTTAAATGCCTTTTTTGACCTAAGTTTGAGGGTTGCGGTCAAATCAAATGTCCTAGAACCAAATTTCCACATGTAATTACTAGATTGTGATCCAATACACTAATGGGTGAAGTTTGGTTGACTTCTGCGCAGCGGTTTGGGAGTTAACATCAAAATTACATTTCTCGGCCATATCGCATAGATCTCACTGTGAAAAGGCTTAAATGGCTTTTTTGACCTAAGTTTAATGATTGCGCTCAAACCAAATGTCCTAGAACGAAATTTTCAAATGTAACTACTAGAATGTGATACAATACACTATTGGGTGAAGTTTGGTTGACTTCTGCGCAGCGGTTTGGGAGTTAACATCAAAATTACATTTCTCGGCCATATCGCATAGATCTCACTGTGAAAAGGCTTAAATGGCTTTTTTGACCTAAGTTTGAGGATTGCGCTCAAATCAAATGTCCTAGAACCAAATTTTCACATGTAACTACTAGATTGTGATACAATACACTAATGGGTGAAGTTTGGTTGACTTCTGCGCAGCGGTTTGGGAGTTAACATCAAAATTACATTTCTCGGCCATATCGCATAGATCTCACTGTGAAAAGGCTTAAATGACTTTTTTAATTAAGTTTGATGATTGCGCTCAAAACAAAATTTCCTAGAACAAAATTTTCAAATGTAACTACTAGATTGTGATACAATACACTATTGGGTGAAGTTTGGTTGACTTCTGCGCAGCGGTTTGGGAGTTAACATCAAAATTACATTTCTCGGCCATATCGCATAGATCTCACTGTGAAATGGCTTAAATGGCTTTTTTGACCTAAGTTTAATGATTGCGCTCAAACCAAATGTCCTAGAACGAAATTTTCAAATGTAACTACTAGAATGTGATACAATACACTATTGGGTGAAGTTTGGTTGACTTCTGCGCAGCGGTTTGGGAGTTAACATCAAAATTACATTTCTCGGCCATATCGCATAGATCTCACTGTGAAAAGGCTTAAATGGCTTTTTTGACCTAAGTTTGAGGATTGCGCTCAAATCAAATGTCCTAGAACCAAATTTCCACATGTAACTACTAGATTGTGATACAATACACTAATGGGTGAAGTTTGGTTGACTTCTGCGCAGCGGTTTGGGAGTTAACATCAAAATTACATTTCTCGGCCATATCGCATAGATCTCACTGTGAAAAGGCTTAAATGGCTTTTTTGACCTAAGTTTGAGGATTGCGCTCAAATCAAATGTCCAATAACCAAATTTCCACATGTAAGTACTAGATTGTGATACAATACACTATTGGGTGAAATTTGGTTGACTTCTGCGCAGCGGTTTGGGAGTTAACATCAAAATTACATTTCTCGGCCGAATCGCGTTGATCTCACTGTGAAAAGGCTTAAATGACTTTTTTTAACTAAGTTTGAGGATTGCCCTCAAACCAAATGTCCTAGAACCAAATTTCCAAGTGTAACTACTAGATTGTGATACAATACACTATTGGGTGAAGTTTGGTTGACTTCTGCGCAGCGCTTTGGGAGTTAACATCAAAATTACATTTCTCGGTCGAATCGCGTAGATCTCACTGTGAAAAGGCTGAAATGACTTTTTTAACTAAGTTTGAGGATTGCGCTCAAACCAAATGTCCTAGAACCAAATTTCCAAATGTAACTACTAGATTGTGATACAATACACTATTGGGTGAAGTTTGGTTGACTTCTGCGCAGCGGTTTGGTAGTTAACATCAAAATTACATTTCTCGGCCGAATCGCGTAGATCTCACTGTGAAAACGCTTAAATGACTTTTTTTAACTAAGTTTGAGGATTGCGCTCAAACCAAATGTCCTTGAACCAAATTTCCAAATGTATCTACTAGATTGTGATACAATACACTATTGGGTGAAGTTTGGTTGACTTCTGCGCAGCGGTTTGGGAGTTAACATCAAAATTACATTTCTCGGCCGAATCGCGTAGATCTCACTGTGAAAAGGCTTAAATGACTTTTTTTAACTAAGTTTGAGGATTGCGCTCAAACCAAATGTCCAAGAACCAAATTTCCAAATGTAACAACTAGATTGTGATACAATACACTATTGGGTGAAGTTTGGTTGACTTCTGCGCAGCGGTTTGGGAGTTAACATCAAAATTACATTTCTCGGCCGAATCGCATTGAACTCACTGTGAAAAGGCTTAAATGACTTTTTTAAACTAAGTTTGAGGATTGCGCTCAAACCAAATGTCCTAGAACCAAATTTCCAAATGTAACTACTAGATTGTGATACAATACACTATTGGGTGAAGTTTGGTTGACTTCTGCGCAGCGGTTTGGGAGTTAACATCAAAATTACATTTCTCGGCCGAACCGCGTAGATCTCACTGTGAAAAGGCTTAAATGACTTTTTTAAACAGTTTGAGGATTGCGCTCAAACCAAGTGTCCTAGAACCAAATTTCCAAATGTAACTACTAGATTGTGATACAATAAACTATTGGGTGAAATTTGGTTGACTTCTGCGCAGCGGTTTGGGAGTTAACATCAAAATTACATTTCTCGGCCGAATCGCGTTGATCTCACTGTGAAAAGGCTTAAATGACTTTTTTTAACTAAGTTTGAGGATTGCCCTCAAACCAAATGTCCTAGAACCAAATTTCCAAGTGTAACTACTAGATTATGATACAATAAAATATTGGGTGAAGTTTGGTTGACTTCTGCGCTGCGGTATGGGAGTTAACATCAAAATTACATTTCTCGGCCGAATCGCGTAGATCTCACTGTGAAAAGGTTAAAATGACTTTTTTAACTAAGTTTGAGGATTGCGCTCAAACCAAATGTCCTAGAACAAAATTTTCAAATGTAACTACTAGATTGTGATACAATACACTATTGGGTGAAGTTTGGTTGACTTCTGCGCAGCGCTTTGGGAGTTAACATCAAAATTACATTTCTCGGTCGAATCGCGTAGATCTCACTGTGAAAAGGCTGAAATGACTTTTTTAACTAAGTTTGAGGATTGCGCTCAAACCAAGTGTCCTAGAACCAAATTTCCAAATGTAACTACTAAATTGTGATACAATAAACTATTGGGTGAAATTTGGTTGACTTCTGCGCAGCGGTTTGGAGTTAACATCAAAATTACATTTCTCGGCCGAATCGCGTTGATCTCAGTGTGAAAAGGCTTAAATGACTTTTTTTAACTAAGTTTGAGGATTGCCCTCAAACCAAATGTCCTAGAACCAAATTTCCAAGTGTAACTACTAGATTGTGATACAATACACTATTGGGTGAAGTTTGGTTGACTTCTGCGCAGCGCTTTGGGAGTTAACATCAAAATTACATTTCTCGGTCGAATCGCGTATATCTCACTGTGAAAAGGCTGAAATGACTTTTTTAACTAAGTTTGAGGATTGCGCTCAAACCAAATGTCCTAGAACCAAATTTCCAAATGTAACTACTAGATTGTGATACAATACACTATTGGGTGAAGTTTGGTTGACTTCTGCGCAGCGGTTTGGTAGTTAACATCAAAATTACATTTCTCGGCCGAATCGCGTAGATCTCACTGTGAAAACGCTTAAATGACTTTTTTTAACTAAGTTTGAGGATTGCGCTCAAACCAAATGTCCTTGAACCAAATTTCCAAATGTATCTACTAGATTGTGATACAATACACTATTGGGTGAAGTTTGGTTGACTTCTGCGCAGCGGTTTGGGAGTTAACATCAAAATTACATTTCTCGGCCGAATCGCGTAGATCTCACTGTGAAAAGGCTTAAATGACTTTTTTTAACTAAGTTTGAGGATTGCGCTCAAACCAAATGTCCAAGAACCAAATTTCCAAATGTAACAACTAGATTGTGATACAATACACTATTGGGTGAAGTTTGGTTGACTTCTGCGCAGCGGTTTGGGAGTTAACATCAAAATTACATTTCTCGGCCGAATCGCATTGAACTCACTGTGAAAAGGCATAAATGACTTTTTTTTAACTAAGTTTGAGGATTGCCCTCAAACCAAATGTCCTAGAACCAAATTTCCAAGTGTAACTACTAGATTGTGATACAATACACTATTGGGTGAAGTTTGGTTGACTTCTAAGCTGCAGTTTGGGAGTTAACATCAAAATTACATTTCTCGGCCGAATCGCATTGAACTCACTGTGAAAAGGCTTAAATGACTTTTTTAAACTAAGTTTGAGGATTGCGCTCAAACCAAATGTCCTAGAACCAAATTTCCAAATGTAACTACTAGATTGTGATACAATACACTATTGGGTGAAGTTTGGTTGACTTCTGCGCAGCGGTTTGGGAGTTAACATCAAAATTACATTTCTCGGCCGAATCGCATTGAACTCACTGTGAAAAGGCATAAATGACTTTTTTTTAACTAAGTTTGAGGATTGCCCTCAAACCAAATGTCCTAGAACCAAATTTCCAAGTGTAACTACTAGATTGTGATACAATACACTATTGGGTGAAGTTTGGTTGACTTCTAAGCTGCAGTTTGGGAGTTAACATCAAAATTACATTTCTCGGCCGAATCGCATTGAACTCACTGTGAAAAGGCTTAAATGACTTTTTTAAACTAAGTTTGAGGATTGCGCTCAAACCAAATGTCCTAGAACCAAATTTCCAAATGTAACTACTAGATTGTGATACAATACACTATTGGGTGAAGTTTGGTTGACTTCTGCGCAGCGGTTTGGGAGTTAACATCAAAATTACATTTCTCGGCCGAACCGCGTAGATCTCACTGTGAAAAGGCTTAAATGACTTTTTTAAACAGTTTGAGGATTGCACTCAAACCAAGTGTCCTAGAACCAAATTTCCAAATGTAACTACTAGATTGTGATACAATAAACTATTGGGTGAAATTTGGTTGACTTCTGCGCAGCGGTTTGGGAGTTAACATCAAAATTACATTTCTCGGCCGAATCGCGTTGATCTCACTGTGAAAAGGCTTAAATGACTTTTTTTAACTAAGTTTGAGGATTGCCCTCAAACCAAATGTCCTAGAACCAAATTTCCAATTGTAACTACTAGATTGTGATACAATACACTATTGGGTGAAGTTTGGTTGACTTCTGCGCTGCGGTTTGGGAGTTAACATCAAAATTACATTTCTCGGCCGAATCGCGTAGATCTCACTGTGAAAAGGCTTAAATGACTTTTTTTAACTAAGTTTGAGGATTGCGCTCAAACCAAATGTCCTAGAACCAAATTTCCAAATGTAACTACTAGATTGTGATACAATACACTATTGGGTGAAGTTTGGTTGACTTCTGCGCAGCGGTTTGGGAGTTAACATCAAAATTACATTTCTCGGCCGAATCGCGTTGATCTCACTGTGAAAAGGCTTAAATGACTTTTTTTAACTAAGTTTGAGGATTGCGCTCAAACCAAATGTCCTAGAACCAAATTTCCAAATGTAACTACTAGATTGTGATACAATACACTATTGGGTGAAGTTTGGTTGACTTCTGCGCAGCGGTTTGGTAGTTAACATCAAAATTACATTTCTCGGCCGAATCGCGTAGATCTCACTGTGAAAACGCTTAAATGACTTTTTTTAACTAAGTTTGAGGATTGCGCTCAAACCAAATGTCCTTGAACCAAATTTCCAAATGTATCTACTAGATTGTGATACAATACACTATTGGGTGAAGTTTGGTTGACTTCTGCGCAGCGGTTTGGGAGTTAACATCAAAATTACATTTCTCGGCCGAATCGCGTAGATCTCACTGTGAAAAGGCTTAAATGACTTTTTTTAACTAAGTTTGAGGATTGCGCTCAAACCAAATGTCCAAGAACCAAATTTCCAAATGAAACAACTAGATTGTGATACAATACACTATTGGGTGAAGTTTGGTTGACTTCTGCGCAGCGGTTTGGGAGTTAACATCAAAATTACATTTCTCGGCCGAATCGCATTGAACTCACTGTGAAAAGGCTTAAATGACTTTTTTAAACTAAGTTTGAGGATTGCGCTCAAACCAAATGTCCTAGAACCAAATTTCCAAATGTAACTACTAGATTGTGATACAATACACTATTGGGTGAAGTTTGGTTGACTTCTGCGTAGCGGTTTGGGAGTTAACATCAAAATTACATTTCTCGGCCGAATCGCGTTGATCTCACTGTGAAAAGGCTTAAATGACTTTTTTTAACTAAGTTTGAGGATTGCGCTCAAACCAAATGTCCTAGAACCAAATTTCCAAATGTAACTACTAGATTGTGATACAATACACTATTGGGTGAAGTTTGGTTGACTTCTGCGCAGCGCTTTGGGAGTTAACATCAAAATTACATTTCTCTGCCGAATCACGTAGATCTCACTGTGAAAAGGCTTAAATGACTTTTTTTTAACTGTTTGAGGATTGCGCTCAAACCAAATGTCCTAGAACCAAATTTCCAAATGTTAATACTAGATTGTGATACAATACACTATTGGGTGAAGTTTGATTTACTTCTGCGCAGCGGTTTGGGAGTTAACATCAAAATTACATTTCTCGGCCGAATCGCGTAGATCTCACTGTGAAAAGGCTTAAATGACTTTTTTTTAACTGTTTGAGGATTGCGCTCAAACCAAATGTCCTAGAACCAAATTTCCAAATGTTAATACTAGATTGTGATACAATACACTATTGGGTGAAGTTTGATTTACTTCTGCGCAGCGGTTTGGGAGTTAACATCAAAATTACATTTCTCGGCCGAATCGCGTTGATCTCACTGTGAAAAGGCTTAAATGACTTTTTTTAACTAAGTTTGAGGATTGCGCTCAAACCAAATGTCCTAGAACCAAATTTCCAAATGTAACTACTAGATTGTGATACAATACACTATTGGGTGAAGTTTGGTTGACTTCTGCGCAGCGGTTTGGTAGTTAACATCAAAATTACATTTCTCGGCCGAATCGCGTAGATCTCACTGTGAAAACGCTTAAATGACTTTTTTTAACTAAGTTTGAGGATTGCGCTCAAACCAAATGTCCTTGAACCAAATTTCCAAATGTATCTACTAGATTGTGATACAATACACTATTGGGTGAAGTTTGGTTGACTTCTGCGCAGCGGTTTGGGAGTTAACATCAAAATTACATTTCTCGGCCGAATCGCGTAGATCTCACTGTGAAAAGGCTTAAATGACTTTTTTTAACTAAGTTTGAGGATTGCGCTCAAACCAAATGTCCAAGAACCAAATTTCCAAATGAAACAACTAGATTGTGATACAATACACTATTGGGTGAAGTTTGGTTGACTTCTGCGCAGCGGTTTGGGAGTTAACATCAAAATTACATTTCTCGGCCGAATCGCATTGAACTCACTGTGAAAAGGCTTAAATGACTTTTTTAAACTAAGTTTGAGGATTGCGCTCAAACCAAATGTCCTAGAACCAAATTTCCAAATGTAACTACTAGATTGTGATACAATACACTATTGGGTGAAGTTTGGTTGACTTCTGCGTAGCGGTTTGGGAGTTAACATCAAAATTACATTTCTCGGCCGAATCGCGTTGATCTCACTGTGAAAAGGCTTAAATGACTTTTTTTAACTAAGTTTGAGGATTGCGCTCAAACCAAATGTCCTAGAACCAAATTTCCAAATGTAACTACTAGATTGTGATACAATACACTATTGGGTGAAGTTTGGTTGACTTCTGCGCAGCGCTTTGGGAGTTAACATCAAAATTACATTTCTCTGCCGAATCACGTAGATCTCACTGTGAAAAGGCTTAAATGACTTTTTTTTAACTGTTTGAGGATTGCGCTCAAACCAAATGTCCTAGAACCAAATTTCCAAATGTTAATACTAGATTGTGATACAATACACTATTGGGTGAAGTTTGATTTACTTCTGCGCAGCGGTTTGGGAGTTAACATCAAAATTACATTTCTCGGCCGAATCGCGTAGATCTCACTGTGAAAAGGCTTAAATGACTTTTTTTTAACTGTTTGAGGATTGCGCTCAAACCAAATGTCCTAGAACCAAATTTCCAAATGTTAATACTAGATTGTGATACAATACACTATTGGGTGAAGTTTGATTTACTTCTGCGCAGCGGTTTGGGAGTTAACATCAAAATTACATTTCTCGGCCGAACCGCGTAGATCTCACTGTGAAAAGGCTTAAATGACTTTTTTAAACAGTTTGAGGATTGCGCTCAAACCAAGTGTCCTAGAACCAAATTTCCAAATATAACTACTAGATTGTGATACAATAAACTATTGGGTGAAATTTGGTTGACTTCTGCGCAGCGGTTTGGAGTTAACATCAAATTTACATTTCTCGGCCGAATCGCGTTGATCTCACTGTGAAAAGGCTTAAATGACTTTTTTTAACTAAGTTTGAGGATTGCCCTCAAACCAAATGTCCTAGAACCAAATTTCCAAGTGTAACTACTAGATTGTGATACAATAAAATATTGGGTGAAGTTTGGTTGACTTCTGCGCTGCGGTATGGGAGTTAACATCAAAATTACATTTCTCGGCCGAATCGCGTAGATCTCACTGTGAAAAGGCTGAAATGACTTTTTTAACTAAGTTTGAGGATTGCGCTCAATCCAAATGTCCTAGAACCAAATTTCCAATGTAACTACTAGATTGTGATACAATACACTATTGGGTGAAGTTTGGTTGACTTCTGCGCAGCGGTTTGGGAGTTAACATCAAAATTACATTTCTCGGCCGAATCGCGTTGATCTCACTGTGAAAAGGCTTAAATGACTTTTTTTAACTAAGTTTGAGGATTGCGCTCAAACCAAATGTCCTAGAACCAAATTTCCAAATGTAACTACTAGATTGTGATACAATACACTATTGGGTGAAGTTTGGTTGACTTCTGCGCAGCGGTTTGGTAGTTAACATCAAAATTACATTTCTCGGTCGAATCGCGTAGATCTCACTGTGAAAAGGCTGAAATGACTTTTTTAACTAAGTTTGAGGATTGCGCTCAAACCAAATGTCCTAGAACCAAATTTCCAAATGTAACTACTAGATTGTGATACAATACACTATTGGGTGAAGTTTGGTTGACTTCTGCGCAGCGGTTTGGTAGTTAACATCAAAATTACATTTCTCGGCCGAATCGCGTAGATCTCACTGTGAAAACGCTTAAATGACTTTTTTTAACTAAGTTTGAGGATTGCGCTCAAACCAAATGTCCTTGAACCAAATTTCCAAATGTATCTACTAGATTGTGATACAATACACTATTGGGTGAAGTTTGGTTGACTTCTGCGCAGCGGTTTGGGAGTTAACATCAAAATTACATTTCTCGGCCGAATCGCGTAGATCTCACTGTTAAAAGGCTTAAATGACTTTTTTTAACTAAGTTTGAGGATTGCGCTCAAACCAAATGTCCAAGAACCAAATTTCCAAATGTAACAACTAGATTGTGATACAATACACTATTGGGTGAAGTTTGGTTGACTTCTGCGCAGCGGTTTGGGAGTTAACATCAAAATTACATTTCTCGGCCGAATCGCATTGAACTCACTGTGAAAAGGCTTAAATGACTTTTTTAAACTAAGTTTGAGGATTGCGCTCAAACCAAATGTCCTAGAACCAAATTTCCAAATGTAACTACTAGATTGTGATACAATACACTATTGGGTGAAGTTTGGTTGACTTCTGCGCAGCGGTTTGGGAGTTAACATCAAAATTACATTTCTCGGCCGAACCGCGTAGATCTCACTGTGAAAAGGCTTAAATGACTTTTTTAAACAGTTTGAGGATTGCGCTCAAACCAAGTGTCCTAGAACCAAATTTCCAAATGTAACTACTAGATTGTGATACAATAAACTATTGGGTGAAATTTGGTTGACTTCTGCGCAGCGGTTTGGGAGTTAACATCAAAATTACATTTCTCGGCCGAATCGCGTTGATCTCACTGTGAAAAGGCTTAAATGACTTTTTTTAACTAAGTTTGAGGATTGCCCTCAAACCAAATGTCCTAGAACCAAATTTCCAAGTGTAACTACTAGATTATGATACAATAAAATATTGGGTGAAGTTTGGTTGACTTCTGCGCTGCGGTATGGGAGTTAACATCAAAATTACATTTCTCGGCCGAATCGCGTAGATCTCACTGTGAAAAGGTTAAAATGACTTTTTTAACTAAGTTTGAGGATTGCGCTCAAACCAAATGTCCTAGAACAAAATTTTCAAATGTAACTACTAGATTGTGATACAATACACTATTGGGTGAAGTTTGGTTGACTTCTGCGCAGCGCTTTGGGAGTTAACATCAAAATTACATTTCTCGGTCGAATCGCGTAGATCTCACTGTGAAAAGGCTGAAATGACTTTTTTAACTAAGTTTGAGGATTGCGCTCAAACCAAATGTCCTAGAACCAAATTTCCAAATGTAACTACTAGATTGTGATACAATACACTATTGGGTGAAGTTTGGTTGACTTCTGCGCAGCGGTTTGGTAGTTAACATCAAAATTACATTTCTCGGCCGAATCGCGTAGATCTCACTGTGAAAACGCTTAAATGACTTTTTTTAACTAAGTTTGAGGATTGCGCTCAAACCAAATGTCCTTGAACCAAATTTCCAAATGTATCTACTAGATTGTGATACAATACACTATTGGGTGAAGTTTGGTTGACTTCTGCGCAGCGGTTTGGGAGTTAACATCAAAATTACATTTCTCGGCCGAATCGCGTAGATCTCACTGTGAAAAGGCTTAAATGACTTTTTTTAACTAAGTTTGAGGATTGCGCTCAAACCAAATGTCCAAGAACCAAATTTCCAAATGTAACAACTAGATTGTGATACAATACACTATTGGGTGAAGTTTGGTTGACTTCTGCGCAGCGGTTTGGGAGTTAACATCAAAATTACATTTCTCGGCCGAATCGCATTGAACTCACTGTGAAAAGGCTTAAATGACTTTTTTAAACTAAGTTTGAGGATTGCGCTCAAACCAAATGTCCTAGAACCAAATTTCCAAATGTAACTACTAGATTGTGATACAATACACTATTGGGTGAAGTTTGGTTGACTTCTGCGCAGCGGTTTGGGAGTTAACATCAAAATTACATTTCTCGGCCGAACCGCGTAGATCTCACTGTGAAAAGGCTTAAATAACTTTTTTAAACAGTTTGAGGATTGCGCTCAAACCAAGTGTCCTAGAACCAAATTTCCAAATGTAACTACTAGATTGTGATACAATAAACTATTGGGTGAAATTTGGTTGACTTCTGCGCAGCGGTTTGGGAGTTAACATCAAAATTACATTTCTCGGCCGAATCGCGTTGATCTCACTGTGAAAAGGCTTAAATGACTTTTTTTTAACTAAGTTTGAGGATTGCGCTCAAACCAAATGTCCTAGAACCAAATTTCCAAATGTTAATACTAGATTGTGATACAATACACTATTGGGTGAAGTTTGATTTACTTCTGCGCAGCGGTTTGGGAGTTAACATCAAAATTACATTTCTCGGCCGAACCGCGTAGATCTCACTGTGAAAAGGCTTAAATGACTTTTTTAAACAGTTTGAGGATTGCGCTCAAACCAAGTGTCCTAGAACCAAATTTCCAAATGTAACTACTAAATTGTGATACAATAAACTATTGGGTGAAATTTGGTTGACTTCTGCGCAGCGGTTTGGAGTTAACATCAAAATTACATTTCTCGGCCGAATCGCGTTGATCTCACTGTGAAAAGGCTTAAATGACTTTTTTTAACTAAGTTTGAGGATTGCCCTCAAACCAAATGTCCTAGAACCAAATTTCCAAGTGTAACTACTAGATTGTGATACAATACACTATTGGGTGAAGTTTGGTTGACTTCTGCGCAGCGCTTTGGGAGTTAACATCAAAATTACATTTCTCGGTCGAATCGCGTAGATCTCACTGTGAAAAGGCTGAAATGACTTTTTTAACTAAGTTTGAGGATTGCGCTCAAACCAAATGTCCTAGAACCAAATTTCCAAATGTAACTACTAGATTGTGATACAATACACTATTGGGTGAAGTTTGGTTGACTTCTGCGCAGCGGTTTGGTAGTTAACATCAAAATTACATTTCTCGGCCGAATCGCGTAGATCTCACTGTGAAAACGCTTAAATGACTTTTTTTAACTAAGTTTGAGGATTGCGCTCAAACCAAATGTCCTTGAACCAAATTTCCAAATGTATCTACTAGATTGTGATACAATACACTATTGGGTGAAGTTTGGTTGACTTCTGCGCAGCGGTTTGGGAGTTAACATCAAAATTACATTTCTCGGCCGAATCGCGTAGATCTCACTGTGAAAAGGCTTAAATGACTTTTTTTAACTAAGTTTGAGGATTGCGCTCAAACCAAATGTCCAAGAACCAAATTTCCAAATGTAACAACTAGATTGTGATACAATACACTATTGGGTGAAGTTTGGTTGACTTCTGCGCAGCGGTTTGGGAGTTAACATCAAAATTACATTTCTCGGCCGAATCGCATTGAACTCACTGTGAAAAGGCATAAATGACTTTTTTTTAACTAAGTTTGAGGATTGCCCTCAAACCAAATGTCCTAGAACCAAATTTCCAAGTGTAACTACTAGATTGTGATACAATACACTATTGGGTGAAGTTTGGTTGACTTCTAAGCTGCAGTTTGGGAGTTAACATCAAAATTACATTTCTCGGCCGAATCGCATTGAACTCACTGTGAAAAGGCTTAAATGACTTTTTTAAACTAAGTTTGAGGATTGCGCTCAAACCAAATGTCCTAGAACCAAATTTCCAAATGTAACTACTAGATTGTGATACAATACACTATTGGGTGAAGTTTGGTTGACTTCTGCGCAGCGGTTTGGGAGTTAACATCAAAATTACATTTCTCGGCCGAACCGCGTAGATCTCACTGTGAAAAGGCTTAAATGACTTTTTTAAACAGTTTGAGGATTGCACTCAAACCAAGTGTCCTAGAACCAAATTTCCAAATGTAACTACTAGATTGTGATACAATAAACTATTGGGTGAAATTTGGTTGACTTCTGCGCAGCGGTTTGGGAGTTAACATCAAAATTACATTTCTCGGCCGAATCGCGTTGATCTCACTGTGAAAAGGCTTAAATGACTTTTTTTAACTAAGTTTGAGGATTGCCCTCAAACCAAATGTCCTAGAACCAAATTTCCAATTGTAACTACTAGATTGTGATACAATACACTATTGGGTGAAGTTTGGTTGACTTCTGCGCTGCGGTTTGGGAGTTAACATCAAAATTACATTTCTCGGCCGAATCGCGTAGATCTCACTGTGAAAAGGCTTAAATGACTTTTTTTAACTAAGTTTGAGGATTGCGCTCAAACCAAATGTCCTAGAACCAAATTTCCAAATGTAACTACTAGATTGTGATACAATACACTATTGGGTGAAGTTTGGTTGACTTCTGCGCAGCGGTTTGGGAGTTAACATCAAAATTACATTTCTCGGCCGAATCGCGTTGATCTCACTGTGAAAAGGCTTAAATGACTTTTTTTAACTAAGTTTGAGGATTGCGCTCAAACCAAATGTCCAAGAACCAAATTTCCAAATGTAACAACTAGATTGTGATACAATACACTATTGGGTGAAGTTTGGTTGACTTCTGCGCAGCGGTTTGGGAGTTAACATCAAAATTACATTTCTCGGCCGAATCGCATTGAACTCACTGTGAAAAGGCATAAATGACTTTTTTTTAACTAAGTTTGAGGATTGCCCTCAAACCAAATGTCCTAGAACCAAATTTCCAAGTGTAACTACTAGATTGTGATACAATACACTATTGGGTGAAGTTTGGTTGACTTCTAAGCTGCAGTTTGGGAGTTAACATCAAAATTACATTTCTCGGCCGAATCGCATTGAACTCACTGTGAAAAGGCTTAAATGACTTTTTTAAACTAAGTTTGAGGATTGCGCTCAAACCAAATGTCCTAGAACCAAATTTCCAAATGTAACTACTAGATTGTGATACAATACACTATTGGGTGAAGTTTGGTTGACTTCTGCGCAGCGGTTTGGGAGTTAACATCAAAATTACATTTCTCGGCCGAACCGCGTAGATCTCACTGTGAAAAGGCTTAAATGACTTTTTTAAACAGTTTGAGGATTGCACTCAAACCAAGTGTCCTAGAACCAAATTTCCAAATGTAACTACTAGATTGTGATACAATAAACTATTGGGTGAAATTTGGTTGACTTCTGCGCAGCGGTTTGGGAGTTAACATCAAAATTACATTTCTCGGCCGAATCGCGTTGATCTCACTGTGAAAAGGCTTAAATGACTTTTTTTAACTAAATTTGAGGATTGCCCTCAAACCAAATGTCCTAGAACCAAATTTCCAAATGTTAATACTAGATTGTGATACAATACACTATTGGGTGAAGTTTGGTTGACTTCTGCGCAGCGGTTTGGGAGTTAACATCAAAATTACATTTCTCGGCCGAATCGCGTTGATCTCACTGTGAAAAGGCTTAAATGACTTTTTTTAACTAAGTTTGAGGATTGCGCTCAAACCAAATGTCCTAGAACCAAATTTCCAAATGTAACTACTAGATTGTGATACAATACACTATTGGGTGAAGTTTGGTTGACTTCTGCGCAGCGGTTTGGTAGTTAACATCAAAATTACATTTCTCGGCCGAATCGCGTAGATCTCACTGTGAAAACGCTTAAATGACTTTTTTAAACTAAGTTTGAGGATTGCGCTCAAACCAAATGTCCTTGAACCAAATTTCCAAATGTATCTACTAGATTGTGATACAATACACTATTGGGTGAAGTTTGGTTGACTTCTGCGCAGCGGTTTGGGAGTTAACATCAAAATTACATTTCTCGGCCGAATCGCGTAGATCTCACTGTGAAAAGGCTTAAATGACTTTTTTTAACTAAGTTTGAGGATTGCGCTCAAACCAAATGTCCAAGAACCAAATTTCCAAATGAAACAACTAGATTGTGATACAATACACTATTGGGTGAAGTTTGGTTGACTTCTGCGCAGCGGTTTGGGAGTTAACATCAAAATTACATTTCTCGGCCGAATCGCATTGAACTCACTGTGAAAAGGCTTAAATGACTTTTTTAAACTAAGTTTGAGGATTGCGCTCAAACCAAATGTCCTAGAACCAAATTTCCAAATGTAACTACTAGATTGTGATACAATACACTATTGGGTGAAGTTTGGTTGACTTCTGCGTAGCGGTTTGGGAGTTAACATCAAAATTACATTTCTCGGCCGAATCGCGTTGATCTCACTGTGAAAAGGCTTAAATGACTTTTTTTAACTAAGTTTGAGGATTGCGCTCAAACCAAATGTCCTAGAACCAAATTTCCAAATGTAACTACTAGATTGTGATACAATACACTATTGGGTGAAGTTTGGTTGACTTCTGCGCAGCGCTTTGGGAGTTAACATCAAAATTACATTTCTCTGCCGAATCACGTAGATCTCACTGTGAAAAGGCTTAAATGACTTTTTTTTAACTGTTTGAGGATTGCGCTCAAACCAAATGTCCTAGAACCAAATTTCCAAATGTTAATACTAGATTGTGATACAATACACTATTGGGTGAAGTTTGATTTACTTCTGCGCAGCGGTTTGGGAGTTAACATCAAAATTACATTTCTCGGCCGAATCGCGTAGATCTCACTGTGAAAAGGCTTAAATGACTTTTTTTTAACTGTTTGAGGATTGCGCTCAAACCAAATGTCCTAGAACCAAATTTCCAAATGTTAATACTAGATTGTAATACAATACACTATTGGGTGAAGTTTGATTTACTTCTGCGCAGCGGTTTGGGAGTTAACATCAAAATTACATTTCTCGGCCGAACCGCGTAGATCTCACTGTGAAAAGGCTTAAATGACTTTTTTAAACAGTTTGAGGATTGCGCTCAAACCAAGTGTCCTAGAACCAAATTTCCAAATATAACTACTAGATTGTGATACAATAAACTATTGGGTGAAATTTGGTTGACTTCTGCGCAGCGGTTTGGAGTTAACATCAAATTTACATTTCTCGGCCGAATCGCGTTGATCTCACTGTGAAAAGGCTTAAATGACTTTTTTTAACTAAGTTTGAGGATTGCCCTCAAACCAAATGTCCTAGAACCAAATTTCCAAGTGTAACTACTAGATTGTGATACAATAAAATATTGGGTGAAGTTTGGTTGACTTCTGCGCTGCGGTATGGGAGTTAACATCAAAATTACATTTCTCGGCCGAATCGCGTAGATCTCACTGTGAAAAGGCTGAAATGACTTTTTTAACTAAGTTTGAGGATTGCGCTCAATCCAAATGTCCTAGAACCAAATTTCCAATGTAACTACTAGATTGTGATACAATACACTATTGGGTGAAGTTTGGTTGACTTCTGCGCAGCGGTTTGGGAGTTAACATCAAAATTACATTTCTCGGCCGAATCGCGTTGATCTCACTGTGAAAAGGCTTAAATGACTTTTTTTAACTAAGTTTGAGGATTGCGCTCAAACCAAATGTCCTAGAACCAAATTTCCAAATGTAACTACTAGATTGTGATACAATACACTATTGGGTGAAGTTTGGTTGACTTCTGCGCAGCGGTTTGGTAGTTAACATCAAAATTACATTTCTCGGGGGAATCGCGTAGATCTCACTGTGAAAACGCTTAAATGACTTTTTTTAACTAAGTTTGAGGATTGCGCTCAAACCAAATGTCCTTGAACCAAATTTCCAAATGTAACTACTAGATTGTGATACAATACACTATTGGGTGAAGTTTGGTTGACTTCTGCGCAGCGGTTTGGGAGTTAACATCAAAATTACATTTCTCGGCCGAACCGCGTAGATCTCACTGTGAAAAGGCTTAAATGACTTTTTTAAACAGTTTGAGGATTGCACTCAAACCAAGTGTCCTAGAACCAAATTTCCAAATGTAACTACTAGATTGTGATACAATAAACTATTGGGTGAAATTTGGTTGACTTCTGCGCAGCGGTTTGGGAGTTAACATCAAAATTACATTTCTCGGCCGAATCGCGTTGATCTCACTGTGAAAAGGCTTAAATGACTTTTTTTAACTAAGTTTGAGGATTGCCCTCAAACCAAATGTCCTAGAACCAAATTTCCAATTGTAACTACTAGATTGTGATACAATACACTATTGGGTGAAGTTTGGTTGACTTCTGCGCTGCGGTTTGGGAGTTAACATCAAAATTACATTTCTCGGCCGAATCGCGTAGATCTCACTGTGAAAAGGCTTAAATGACTTTTTTTAACTAAGTTTGAGGATTGCGCTCAAACCAAATGTCCTAGAACCAAATTTCCAAATGTAACTACTAGATTGTGATACAATACACTATTGGGTGAAGTTTGGTTGACTTCTGCGCAGCGGTTTGGGAGTTAACATCAAAATTACATTTCTCGGCCGAATCGCGTTGATCTCACTGTGAAAAGGCTTAAATGACTTTTTTTAACTAAGTTTGAGGATTGCGCTCAAACCAAATGTCCTAGAACCAAATTTCCAAATGTAACTACTAGATTGTGATACAATACACTATTGGGTGAAGTTTGGTTGACTTCTGCGCAGCGGTTTGGTAGTTAACATCAAAATTACATTTCTCGGGGGAATCGCGTAGATCTCACTGTGAAAACGCTTAAATGACTTTTTTTGACTAAGTTTGAGGATTGCGCTCAAACCAAATGTCCTTGAACCAAATTTCCAAATGTAACTACTAGATTGTGATACAATACACTATTGGGTGAAGTTTGGTTGACTTCTGCGCAGCGGTTTGGGAGTTAACATCAAAATTACATTTCTCGGCCGAACCGCGTAGATCTCACTGTGAAAAGGCTTAAATGACTTTTTTAAACAGTTTGAGGATTGCACTCAAACCAAGTGTCCTAGAACCAAATTTCCAAATGTAACTACTAGATTGTGATACAATAAACTATTGGGTGAAATTTGGTTGACTTCTGCGCAGCGGTTTGGGAGTTAACATCAAAATTACATTTCTCGGCCGAATCGCGTTGATCTCACTGTGAAAAGGCTTAAATGACTTTTTTTAACTAAGTTTGAGGATTGCCCTCAAACCAAATGTCCTAGAACCAAATTTCCAATTGTAACTACTAGATTGTGATACAATACACTATTGGGTGAAGTTTGGTTGACTTCTGCGCTGCGGTTTGGGAGTTAACATCAAAATTACATTTCTCGGCCGAATCGCGTAGATCTCACTGTGAAAAGGCTTAAATGACTTTTTTTAACTAAGTTTGAGGATTGCGCTCAAACCAAATGTCCTAGAACCAAATTTCCAAATGTAACTACTAGATTGTGATACAATACACTATTGGGTGAAGTTTGGTTGACTTCTGCGCAGCGGTTTGGGAGTTAACATCAAAATTACATTTCTCGGCCGAATCGCGTTGATCTCACTGTGAAAAGGCTTAAATGACTTTTTTTAACTAAGTTTGAGGATTGCGCTCAAACCAAATGTCCTAGAACCAAATTTCCAAATGTAACTACTAGATTGTGATACAATACACTATTGGGTGAAGTTTGGTTGACTTCTGCGCAGCGGTTTGGTAGTTAACATCAAAATTACATTTCTCGGCCGAATCGCGTAGATCTCACTGTGAAAACGCTTAAATGACTTTTTTTAACTAAGTTTGAGGATTGCGCTCAAACCAAATGTCCTTGAACCAAATTTCCAAATGTATCTACTAGATTGTGATACAATACACTATTGGGTGAAGTTTGGTTGACTTCTGCGCAGCGGTTTGGGAGTTAACATCAAAATTACATTTCTCGGCCGAATCGCGTAGATCTCACTGTGAAAAGGCTTAAATGACTTTTTTTAACTAAGTTTGAGGATTGCGCTCAAACCAAATGTCCAAGAACCAAATTTCCAAATGAAACAACTAGATTGTGATACAATACACTATTGGGTGAAGTTTGGTTGACTTCTGCGCAGCGGTTTGGGAGTTAACATCAAAATTACATTTCTCGGCCGAATCGCATTGAACTCACTGTGAAAAGGCTTAAATGACTTTTTTAAACTAAGTTTGAGGATTGCGCTCAAACCAAATGTCCTAGAACCAAATTTCCAAATGTAACTACTAGATTGTGATACAATACACTATTGGGTGAAGTTTGGTTGACTTCTGCGTAGCGGTTTGGGAGTTAACATCAAAATTACATTTCTCGGCCGAATCGCGTTGATCTCACTGTGAAAAGGCTTAAATGACTTTTTTTAACTAAGTTTGAGGATTGCGCTCAAACCAAATGTCCTAGAACCAAATTTCCAAATGTAACTACTAGATTGTGATACAATACACTATTGGGTGAAGTTTGGTTGACTTCTGCGCAGCGCTTTGGGAGTTAACATCAAAATTACATTTCTCTGCCGAATCACGTAGATCTCACTGTGAAAAGGCTTAAATGACTTTTTTTTAACTGTTTGAGGATTGCGCTCAAACCAAATGTCCTAGAACCAAATTTCCAAATGTTAATACTAGATTGTGATACAATACACTATTGGGTGAAGTTTGATTTACTTCTGCGCAGCGGTTTGGGAGTTAACATCAAAATTACATTTCTCGGCCGAATCGCGTAGATCTCACTGTGAAAAGGCTTAAATGACTTTTTTTTAACTGTTTGAGGATTGCGCTCAAACCAAATGTCCTAGAACCAAATTTCCAAATGTTAATACTAGATTGTGATACAATACACTATTGGGTGAAGTTTGATTTACTTCTGCGCAGCGGTTTGGGAGTTAACATCAAAATTACATTTCTCGGCCGAACCGCGTAGATCTCACTGTGAAAAGGCTTAAATGACTTTTTTAAACAGTTTGAGGATTGCGCTCAAACCAAGTGTCCTAGAACCAAATTTCCAAATATAACTACTAGATTGTGATACAATAAACTATTGGGTGAAATTTGGTTGACTTCTGCGCAGCGGTTTGGAGTTAACATCAAATTTACATTTCTCGGCCGAATCGCGTTGATCTCACTGTGAAAAGGCTTAAATGACTTTTTTTAACTAAGTTTGAGGATTGCCCTCAAACCAAATGTCCTAGAACCAAATTTCCAAGTGTAACTACTAGATTGTGATACAATAAAATATTGGGTGAAGTTTGGTTGACTTCTGCGCTGCGGTATGGGAGTTAACATCAAAATTACATTTCTCGGCCGAATCGCGTAGATCTCACTGTGAAAAGGCTGAAATGACTTTTTTAACTAAGTTTGAGGATTGCGCTCAATCCAAATGTCCTAGAACCAAATTTCCAATGTAACTACTAGATTGTGATACAATACACTATTGGGTGAAGTTTGGTTGACTTCTGCGCAGCGGTTTGGGAGTTAACATCAAAATTACATTTCTCGGCCGAATCGCGTTGATCTCACTGTGAAAAGGCTTAAATGACTTTTTTTAACTAAGTTTGAGGATTGCGCTCAAACCAAATGTCCTAGAACCAAATTTCCAAATGTAACTACTAGATTGTGATACAATACACTATTGGGTGAAGTTTGGTTGACTTCTGCGCAGCGGTTTGGTAGTTAACATCAAAATTACATTTCTCGGTCGAATCGCGTAGATCTCACTGTGAAAAGGCTGAAATGACTTTTTTAACTAAGTTTGAGGATTGCGCTCAAACCAAATGTCCTAGAACCAAATTTCCAAATGTAACTACTAGATTGTGATACAATACACTATTGGGTGAAGTTTGGTTGACTTCTGCGCAGCGGTTTGGTAGTTAACATCAAAATTACATTTCTCGGCCGAATCGCGTAGATCTCACTGTGAAAACGCTTAAATGACTTTTTTTAACTAAGTTTGAGGATTGCGCTCAAACCAAATGTCCTTGAACCAAATTTCCAAATGTATCTACTAGATTGTGATACAATACACTATTGGGTGAAGTTTGGTTGACTTCTGCGCAGCGGTTTGGGAGTTAACATCAAAATTACATTTCTCGGCCGAATCGCGTAGATCTCACTGTGAAAAGGCTTAAATGACTTTTTTTAACTAAGTTTGAGGATTGCGCTCAAACCAAATGTCCAAGAACCAAATTTCCAAATGTAACAACTAGATTGTGATACAATACACTATTGGGTGAAGTTTGGTTGACTTCTGCGCAGCGGTTTGGTAGTTAACATCAAAATTACATTTCTCGGCCGAATCGCATTGAACTCACTGTGAAAAGGCTTAAATGACTTTTTTAAACTAAGTTTGAGGATTGCGCTCAAACCAAATGTCCTAGAACCAAATTTCCAAATGTAACTACTAGATTGTGATACAATACACTATTGGGTGAAGTTTGGTTGACTTCTGCGCAGCGGTTTGGGAGTTAACATCAAAATTACATTTCTCGGCCGAACCGCGTAGATCTCACTGTGAAAAGGCTTAAATGACTTTTTTAAACAGTTTGAGGATTGCGCTCAAACCAAGTGTCCTAGAACCAAATTTCCAAATGTAACTACTAGATTGTGATACAATAAACTATTGGGTGAAATTTGGTTGACTTCTGCGCAGCGGTTTGGGAGTTAACATCAAAATTACATTTCTCGGCCGAATCGCGTTGATCTCACTGTGAAAAGGCTTAAATGACTTTTTTTAACTAAGTTTGAGGATTGCCCTCAAACCAAATGTCCTAGAACCAAATTTCCAAGTGTAACTACTAGATTATGATACAATAAAATATTGGGTGAAGTTTGGTTGACTTCTGCGCTGCGGTATGGGAGTTAACATCAAAATTACATTTCTCGGCCGAATCGCGTAGATCTCACTGTGAAAAGGTTAAAATGACTTTTTTAACTAAGTTTGAGGATTGCGCTCAAACCAAATGTCCTAGAACCAAATTTCCAAATGTAACTACTAGATTGTGATACAATACACTATTGGGTGAAGTTTGGTTGACTTCTGCGCAGCGGTTTGGTAGTTAACATCAAAATTACATTTCTCGGCCGAATCGCGTAGATCTCACTGTGAAAACGCTTAAATGACTTTTTTTAACTAAGTTTGAGGATTGCGCTCAAACCAAATGTCCTTGAACCAAATTTCCAAATGTATCTACTAGATTGTGATACAATACACTATTGGGTGAAGTTTGGTTGACTTCTGCGCAGCGGTTTGGGAGTTAACATCAAAATTACATTTCTCGGCCGAATCGCGTAGATCTCACTGTGAAAAGGCTTAAATGACTTTTTTTAACTAAGTTTGAGGATTGCGCTCAAACCAAATGTCCAAGAACCAAATTTCCAAATGTAACAACTAGATTGTGATACAATACACTATTGGGTGAAGTTTGGTTGACTTCTGCGCAGCGGTTTGGGAGTTAACATCAAAATTACATTTCTCGGCCGAATCGCATTGAACTCACTGTGAAAAGGCATAAATGACTTTTTTTTAACTAAGTTTGAGGATTGCCCTCAAACCAAATGTCCTAGAACCAAATTTCCAAGTGTAACTACTAGATTGTGATACAATACACTATTGGGTGAAGTTTGGTTGACTTCTAAGCTGCAGTTTGGGAGTTAACATCAAAATTACATTTCTCGGCCGAATCGCATTGAACTCACTGTGAAAAGGCTTAAATGACTTTTTTAAACTAAGTTTGAGGATTGCGCTCAAACCAAATGTCCTAGAACCAAATTTCCAAATGTAACTACTAGATTGTGATACAATACACTATTGGGTGAAGTTTGGTTGACTTCTGCGCAGCGGTTTGGGAGTTAACATCAAAATTACATTTCTCGGCCGAACCGCGTAGATCTCACTGTGAAAAGGCTTAAATGACTTTTTTAAACAGTTTGAGGATTGCACTCAAACCAAGTGTCCTAGAACCAAATTTCCAAATGTAACTACTAGATTGTGATACAATAAACTATTGGGTGAAATTTGGTTGACTTCTGCGCAGCGGTTTGGGAGTTAACATCAAAATTACATTTCTCGGCCGAATCGCGTTGATCTCACTGTGAAAAGGCTTAAATGACTTTTTTTAACTAAATTTGAGGATTGCCCTCAAACCAAATGTCCTAGAACCAAATTTCCAAATGTTAATACTAGATTGTGATACAATACACTATTGGGTGAAGTTTGGTTGACTTCTGCGCAGCGGTTTGGGAGTTAACATCAAAATTACATTTCTCGGCCGAATCGCGTTGATCTCACTGTGAAAAGGCTTAAATGACTTTTTTTAACTAAGTTTGAGGATTGCGCTCAAACCAAATGTCCTAGAACCAAATTTCCAAATGTAACTACTAGATTGTGATACAATACACTATTGGGTGAAGTTTGGTTGACTTCTGCGCAGCGGTTTGGTAGTTAACATCAAAATTACATTTCTCGGCCGAATCGCGTAGATCTCACTGTGAAAACGCTTAAATGACTTTTTTAAACTAAGTTTGAGGATTGCGCTCAAACCAAATGTCCTTGAACCAAATTTCCAAATGTATCTACTAGATTGTGATACAATACACTATTGGGTGAAGTTTGGTTGACTTCTGCGCAGCGGTTTGGGAGTTAACATCAAAATTACATTTCTCGGCCGAATCGCGTAGATCTCACTGTGAAAAGGCTTAAATGACTTTTTTTAACTAAGTTTGAGGATTGCGCTCAAACCAAATGTCCAAGAACCAAATTTCCAAATGAAACAACTAGATTGTGATACAATACACTATTGGGTGAAGTTTGGTTGACTTCTGCGCAGCGGTTTGGGAGTTAACATCAAAATTACATTTCTCGGCCGAATCGCATTGAACTCACTGTGAAAAGGCTTAAATGACTTTTTTAAACTAAGTTTGAGGATTGCGCTCAAACCAAATGTCCTAGAACCAAATTTCCAAATGTAACTACTAGATTGTGATACAATACACTATTGGGTGAAGTTTGGTTGACTTCTGCGTAGCGGTTTGGGAGTTAACATCAAAATTACATTTCTCGGCCGAATCGCGTTGATCTCACTGTGAAAAGGCTTAAATGACTTTTTTTAACTAAGTTTGAGGATTGCGCTCAAACCAAATGTCCTAGAACCAAATTTCCAAATGTAACTACTAGATTGTGATACAATACACTATTGGGTGAAGTTTGGTTGACTTCTGCGCAGCGCTTTGGGAGTTAACATCAAAATTACATTTCTCTGCCGAATCACGTAGATCTCACTGTGAAAAGGCTTAAATGACTTTTTTTTAACTGTTTGAGGATTGCGCTCAAACCAAATGTCCTAGAACCAAATTTCCAAATGTTAATACTAGATTGTGATACAATACACTATTGGGTGAAGTTTGATTTACTTCTGCGCAGCGGTTTGGGAGTTAACATCAAAATTACATTTCTCGGCCGAATCGCGTAGATCTCACTGTGAAAAGGCTTAAATGACTTTTTTTTAACTGTTTGAGGATTGCGCTCAAACCAAATGTCCTAGAACCAAATTTCCAAATGTTAATACTAGATTGTGATACAATACACTATTGGGTGAAGTTTGATTTACTTCTGCGCAGCGGTTTGGGAGTTAACATCAAAATTACATTTCTCGGCCGAACCGCGTAGATCTCACTGTGAAAAGGCTTAAATGACTTTTTTAAACAGTTTGAGGATTGCGCTCAAACCAAGTGTCCTAGAACCAAATTTCCAAATATAACTACTAGATTGTGATACAATAAACTATTGGGTGAAATTTGGTTGACTTCTGCGCAGCGGTTTGGGAGTTAACATCAAAATTACATTTCTCGGCCGAATCGCGTTGATCTCACTGTGAAAAGGCTTAAATGACTTTTTTTAACTAAGTTTGAGGATTGCCCTCAAACCAAATGTCCTAGAACCAAATTTCCAAGTGTAACTACTAGATTATGATACAATAAAATATTGGGTGAAGTTTGGTTGACTTCTGCGCTGCGGTATGGGAGTTAACATCAAAATTACATTTCTCGGCCGAATCGCGTAGATCTCACTGTGAAAAGGTTAAAATGACTTTTTTAACTAAGTTTGAGGATTGCGCTCAAACCAAATGTCCTAGAACCAAATTTCCAAATGTAACTACTAGATTGTGATACAATACACTATTGGGTGAAGTTTGGTTGACTTCTGCGCAGCTGTTTGGTAGTTAACATCAAAATTACATTTCTCGGCCGAATCGCGTAGATCTCACTGTGAAAACGCTTAAATGACTTTTTTTAACTAAGTTTGAGGATTGCGCTCAAACCAAATGTCCTTGAACCAAATTTCCAAATGTATCTACTAGATTGTGATACAATACACTATTGGGTGAAGTTTGGTTGACTTCTGCGCAGCGGTTTGGGAGTTAACATCAAAATTACATTTCTCGGCCGAATCGCGTAGATCTCACTGTGAAAAGGCTTAAATGACTTTTTTTAACTAAGTTTGAGGATTGCGCTCAAACCAAATGTCCAAGAACCAAATTTCCAAATGTAACAACTAGATTGTGATACAATACACTATTGGGTGAAGTTTGGTTGACTTCTGCGCAGCGGTTTGGGAGTTAACATCAAAATTACATTTCTCGGCCGAATCGCATTGAACTCACTGTGAAAAGGCATAAATGACTTTTTTTTAACTAAGTTTGAGGATTGCCCTCAAACCAAATGTCCTAGAACCAAATTTCCAAGTGTAACTACTAGATTGTGATACAATACACTATTGGGTGAAGTTTGGTTGACTTCTAAGCTGCAGTTTGGGAGTTAACATCAAAATTACATTTCTCGGCCGAATCGCATTGAACTCACTGTGAAAAGGCTTAAATGACTTTTTTAAACTAAGTTTGAGGATTGCGCTCAAACCAAATGTCCTAGAACCAAATTTCCAAATGTAACTACTAGATTGTGATACAATACACTATTGGGTGAAGTTTGGTTGACTTCTGCGCAGCGGTTTGGGAGTTAACATCAAAATTACATTTCTCGGCCGAACCGCGTAGATCTCACTGTGAAAAGGCTTAAATGACTTTTTTAAACAGTTTGAGGATTGCACTCAAACCAAGTGTCCTAGAACCAAATTTCCAAATGTAACTACTAGATTGTGATACAATAAACTATTGGGTGAAATTTGGTTGACTTCTGCGCAGCGGTTTGGGAGTTAACATCAAAATTACATTTCTCGGCCGAATCGCGTTGATCTCACTGTGAAAAGGCTTAAATGACTTTTTTTAACTAAATTTGAGGATTGCCCTCAAACCAAATGTCCTAGAACCAAATTTCCAAATGTTAATACTAGATTGTGATACAATACACTATTGGGTGAAGTTTGGTTGACTTCTGCGCAGCGGTTTGGGAGTTAACATCAAAATTACATTTCTCGGCCGAATCGCGTTGATCTCACTGTGAAAAGGCTTAAATGACTTTTTTTAACTAAGTTTGAGGATTGCGCTCAAACCAAATGTCCTAGAACCAAATTTCCAAATGTAACTACTAGATTGTGATACAATACACTATTGGGTGAAGTTTGGTTGACTTCTGCGCAGCGGTTTGGTAGTTAACATCAAAATTACATTTCTCGGCCGAATCGCGTAGATCTCACTGTGAAAACGCTTAAATGACTTTTTTAAACTAAGTTTGAGGATTGCGCTCAAACCAAATGTCCTTGAACCAAATTTCCAAATGTATCTACTAGATTGTGATACAATACACTATTGGGTGAAGTTTGGTTGACTTCTGCGCAGCGGTTTGGGAGTTAACATCAAAATTACATTTCTCGGCCGAATCGCGTAGATCTCACTGTGAAAAGGCTTAAATGACTTTTTTTAACTAAGTTTGAGGATTGCGCTCAAACCAAATGTCCAAGAACCAAATTTCCAAATGAAACAACTAGATTGTGATACAATACACTATTGGGTGAAGTTTGGTTGACTTCTGCGCAGCGGTTTGGGAGTTAACATCAAAATTACATTTCTCGGCCGAATCGCATTGAACTCACTGTGAAAAGGCTTAAATGACTTTTTTAAACTAAGTTTGAGGATTGCGCTCAAACCAAATGTCCTAGAACCAAATTTCCAAATGTAACTACTAGATTGTGATACAATACACTATTGGGTGAAGTTTGGTTGACTTCTGCGTAGCGGTTTGGGAGTTAACATCAAAATTACATTTCTCGGCCGAATCGCGTTGATCTCACTGTGAAAAGGCTTAAATGACTTTTTTTAACTAAGTTTGAGGATTGCGCTCAAACCAAATGTCCTAGAACCAAATTTCCAAATGTAACTACTAGATTGTGATACAATACACTATTGGGTGAAGTTTGGTTGACTTCTGCGCAGCGCTTTGGGAGTTAACATCAAAATTACATTTCTCTGCCGAATCACGTAGATCTCACTGTGAAAAGGCTTAAATGACTTTTTTTTAACTGTTTGAGGATTGCGCTCAAACCAAATGTCCTAGAACCAAATTTCCAAATGTTAATACTAGATTGTGATACAATACACTATTGGGTGAAGTTTGATTTACTTCTGCGCAGCGGTTTGGGAGTTAACATCAAAATTACATTTCTCGGCCGAATCGCGTAGATCTCACTGTGAAAAGGCTTAAATGACTTTTTTTTAACTGTTTGAGGATTGCGCTCAAACCAAATGTCCTAGAACCAAATTTCCAAATGTTAATACTAGATTGTGATACAATACACTATTGGGTGAAGTTTGATTTACTTCTGCGCAGCGGTTTGGGAGTTAACATCAAAATTACATTTCTCGGCCGAACCGCGTAGATCTCACTGTGAAAAGGCTTAAATGACTTTTTTAAACAGTTTGAGGATTGCGCTCAAACCAAGTGTCCTAGAACCAAATTTCCAAATATAACTACTAGATTGTGATACAATAAACTATTGGGTGAAATTTGGTTGACTTCTGCGCAGCGGTTTGGAGTTAACATCAAATTTACATTTCTCGGCCGAATCGCGTTGATCTCACTGTGAAAAGGCTTAAATGACTTTTTTTAACTAAGTTTGAGGATTGCCCTCAAACCAAATGTCCTAGAACCAAATTTCCAAGTGTAACTACTAGATTGTGATACAATAAAATATTGGGTGAAGTTTGGTTGACTTCTGCGCTGCGGTATGGGAGTTAACATCAAAATTACATTTCTCGGCCGAATCGCGTAGATCTCACTGTGAAAAGGCTGAAATGACTTTTTTAACTAAGTTTGAGGATTGCGCTCAATCCAAATGTCCTAGAACCAAATTTCCAATGTAACTACTAGATTGTGATACAATACACTATTGGGTGAAGTTTGGTTGACTTCTGCGCAGCGGTTTGGGAGTTAACATCAAAATTACATTTCTCGGCCGAATCGCGTTGATCTCACTGTGAAAAGGCTTAAATGACTTTTTTTAACTAAGTTTGAGGATTGCGCTCAAACCAAATGTCCTAGAACCAAATTTCCAAATGTAACTACTAGATTGTGATACAATACACTATTGGGTGAAGTTTGGTTGACTTCTGCGCAGCGGTTTGGTAGTTAACATCAAAATTACATTTCTCGGGGGAATCGCGTAGATCTCACTGTGAAAACGCTTAAATGACTTTTTTTAACTAAGTTTGAGGATTGCGCTCAAACCAAATGTCCTTGAACCAAATTTCCAAATGTAACTACTAGATTGTGATACAATACACTATTGGGTGAAGTTTGGTTGACTTCTGCGCAGCGGTTTGGGAGTTAACATCAAAATTACATTTCTCGGCCGAACCGCGTAGATCTCACTGTGAAAAGGCTTAAATGACTTTTTTAAACAGTTTGAGGATTGCACTCAAACCAAGTGTCCTAGAACCAAATTTCCAAATGTAACTACTAGATTGTGATACAATAAACTATTGGGTGAAATTTGGTTGACTTCTGCGCAGCGGTTTGGGAGTTAACATCAAAATTACATTTCTCGGCCGAATCGCGTTGATCTCACTGTGAAAAGGCTTAAATGACTTTTTTTAACTAAGTTTGAGGATTGCCCTCAAACCAAATGTCCTAGAACCAAATTTCCAATTGTAACTACTAGATTGTGATACAATACACTATTGGGTGAAGTTTGGTTGACTTCTGCGCTGCGGTTTGGGAGTTAACATCAAAATTACATTTCTCGGCCGAATCGCGTAGATCTCACTGTGAAAAGGCTTAAATGACTTTTTTTAACTAAGTTTGAGGATTGCGCTCAAACCAAATGTCCTAGAACCAAATTTCCAAATGTAACTACTAGATTGTGATACAATACACTATTGGGTGAAGTTTGGTTGACTTCTGCGCAGCGGTTTGGGAGTTAACATCAAAATTACATTTCTCGGCCGAATCGCGTTGATCTCACTGTGAAAAGGCTTAAATGACTTTTTTTAACTAAGTTTGAGGATTGCGCTCAAACCAAATGTCCTAGAACCAAATTTCCAAATGTAACTACTAGATTGTGATACAATACACTATTGGGTGAAGTTTGGTTGACTTCTGCGCAGCGGTTTGGTAGTTAACATCAAAATTACATTTCTCGGCCGAATCGCGTAGATCTCACTGTGAAAACGCTTAAATGACTTTTTTTAACTAAGTTTGAGGATTGCGCTCAAACCAAATGTCCTTGAACCAAATTTCCAAATGTATCTACTAGATTGTGATACAATACACTATTGGGTGAAGTTTGGTTGACTTCTGCGCAGCGGTTTGGGAGTTAACATCAAAATTACATTTCTCGGCCGAATCGCGTAGATCTCACTGTGAAAAGGCTTAAATGACTTTTTTTAACTAAGTTTGAGGATTGCGCTCAAACCAAATGTCCAAGAACCAAATTTCCAAATGAAACAACTAGATTGTGATACAATACACTATTGGGTGAAGTTTGGTTGACTTCTGCGCAGCGGTTTGGGAGTTAACATCAAAATTACATTTCTCGGCCGAATCGCATTGAACTCACTGTGAAAAGGCTTAAATGACTTTTTTAAACTAAGTTTGAGGATTGCGCTCAAACCAAATGTCCTAGAACCAAATTTCCAAATGTAACTACTAGATTGTGATACAATACACTATTGGGTGAAGTTTGGTTGACTTCTGCGTAGCGGTTTGGGAGTTAACATCAAAATTACATTTCTCGGCCGAATCGCGTTGATCTCACTGTGAAAAGGCTTAAATGACTTTTTTTAACTAAGTTTGAGGATTGCGCTCAAACCAAATGTCCTAGAACCAAATTTCCAAATGTAACTACTAGATTGTGATACAATACACTATTGGGTGAAGTTTGGTTGACTTCTGCGCAGCGCTTTGGGAGTTAACATCAAAATTACATTTCTCTGCCGAATCACGTAGATCTCACTGTGAAAAGGCTTAAATGACTTTTTTTTAACTGTTTGAGGATTGCGCTCAAACCAAATGTCCTAGAACCAAATTTCCAAATGTTAATACTAGATTGTGATACAATACACTATTGGGTGAAGTTTGATTTACTTCTGCGCAGCGGTTTGGGAGTTAACATCAAAATTACATTTCTCGGCCGAATCGCGTAGATCTCACTGTGAAAAGGCTTAAATGACTTTTTTTTAACTGTTTGAGGATTGCGCTCAAACCAAATGTCCTAGAACCAAATTTCCAAATGTTAATACTAGATTGTGATACAATACACTATTGGGTGAAGTTTGATTTACTTCTGCGCAGCGGTTTGGGAGTTAACATCAAAATTACATTTCTCGGCCGAACCGCGTAGATCTCACTGTGAAAAGGCTTAAATGACTTTTTTAAACAGTTTGAGGATTGCGCTCAAACCAAGTGTCCTAGAACCAAATTTCCAAATATAACTACTAGATTGTGATACAATAAACTATTGGGTGAAATTTGGTTGACTTCTGCGCAGCGGTTTGGAGTTAACATCAAATTTACATTTCTCGGCCGAATCGCGTTGATCTCACTGTGAAAAGGCTTAAATGACTTTTTTTAACTAAGTTTGAGGATTGCCCTCAAACCAAATGTCCTAGAACCAAATTTCCAAGTGTAACTACTAGATTGTGATACAATAAAATATTGGGTGAAGTTTGGTTGACTTCTGCGCTGCGGTATGGGAGTTAACATCAAAATTACATTTCTCGGCCGAATCGCGTAGATCTCACTGTGAAAAGGCTGAAATGACTTTTTTAACTAAGTTTGAGGATTGCGCTCAATCCAAATGTCCTAGAACCAAATTTCCAATGTAACTACTAGATTGTGATACAATACACTATTGGGTGAAGTTTGGTTGACTTCTGCGCAGCGGTTTGGGAGTTAACATCAAAATTACATTTCTCGGCCGAATCGCGTTGATCTCACTGTGAAAAGGCTTAAATGACTTTTTTTAACTAAGTTTGAGGATTGCGCTCAAACCAAATGTCCTAGAACCAAATTTCCAAATGTAACTACTAGATTGTGATACAATACACTATTGGGTGAAGTTTGGTTGACTTCTGCGCAGCGGTTTGGTAGTTAACATCAAAATTACATTTCTCGGGGGAATCGCGTAGATCTCACTGTGAAAACGCTTAAATGACTTTTTTTAACTAAGTTTGAGGATTGCGCTCAAACCAAATGTCCTTGAACCAAATTTCCAAATGTAACTACTAGATTGTGATACAATACACTATTGGGTGAAGTTTGGTTGACTTCTGCGCAGCGGTTTGGGAGTTAACATCAAAATTACATTTCTCGGCCGAATCGCGTAGATCTCACTGTGAAAAGGCTTAAATGACTTTTTTTAATTAAGTTTGAGGATTGCGCTCAAACCAAATGTCCAAGAACCAAATTTCCAAATGTAAAAACTAGATTGTGATACAATACACTATTGGGTGAAGTTTGGTTGACTTCTGCGGAGCGGTTTGGGAGTTAACATCAAAATTACATTTCTCGGCCGAATCGCATTGAACTCACTGTGAAAAGGCATAAATGACTTTTTTTTAACTAAGTTTGAGGATTGCCCTCAAACCAAATGTCCTAGAACCAAATTTCCAAGTGTAACTACTAGATTGTGATACAATACACTATTGGGTGAAGTTTGGTTGACTTCTGCGCTGCGGTTTGGGAGTTAACATCAAAATTACATTTCTCGGCCGAATCGCGTAGATCTCACTGTGAAAAGGCTTAAATGACTTTTTTTTAACTAAGTTTGAGGATTGCGCTCAAACTAAATGTCCTAAACCAAATTTCCAAATGTAACTACTAGATTGTGATACAATACACTATTGGGTGAAGTTTGGTTTACTTCTGCGCAGCGGTTTGGGAGTTAACATCAAAATTACATTTCTCGGCCGAATCGCGTAGATCTCACTGTGAAAAGGCTTAAATGACTTTTTTTTAACTAAGTTTGAGGATTGCGCTCAAACCAAATGTCCTAGAACCAAATTTCCAAATGTAACTACTAGATTGTGATACAATACACTATTGGGTGAAGTTTGGTTGACTTCTGCGCAGCGGTTTGGGAGTTAACATCAAAATTACATTTCTCGGCCGAATCGCGTAGATCTCACTGTGAAAAGGCTTAAATGACTTTTTTTAATTAAGTTTGAGGATTGCGCTCAAACCAAATGTCCAAGAACCAAATTTCCAAATGTAAAAACTAGATTGTGATACAATACACTATTGGGTGAAGTTTGGTTGACTTCTGCGGAGCGGTTTGGGAGTTAACATCAAAATTACATTTCTCGGCCGAATCGCATTGAACTCACTGTGAAAAGGCATAAATGACTTTTTTTTAACTAAGTTTGAGGATTGCCCTCAAACCAAATGTCCTAGAACCAAATTTCCAAGTGTAACTACTAGATTGTGATACAATACACTATTGGGTGAAGTTTGGTTGACTTCTGCGCTGCGGTTTGGGAGTTAACATCAAAATTACATTTCTCGGCCGAATCGCGTAGATCTCACTGTGAAAAGGCTTAAATGACTTTTTTTTAACTAAGTTTGAGGATTGCGCTCAAACTAAATGTCCTAAACCAAATTTCCAAATGTAACTACTAGATTGTGATACAATACACTATTGGGTGAAGTTTGGTTTACTTCTGCGCAGCGGTTTGGGAGTTAACATCAAAATTACATTTCTCGGCCGAATCGCGTAGATCTCACTGTGAAAAGGCTTAAATGACTTTTTTTTAACTAAGTTTGAGGATTGCGCTCAAACCAAATGTCCTAGAACCAAATTTCCAAATGTAACTACTAGATTGTGATACAATACACTATTGGGTGAAGTTTGGTTGACTTCTGCGCAGCGGTTTGGGAGTTAACATCAAAATTACATTTCTCGGCCGAATCGCATTGAACTCACTGTGAAAAGGCTTAAATGACTTTTTTAAACTAAGTTTGAGGATTGCGCTCAAACCAAATGTCCTAGAACCAAATTTCCAAATGTAACTACTAGATTGTGATACAATACACTATTGGGTGAAGTTTGGTTGACTTCTGCGCAGCGGTTTGGGAGTTAACATCAAAATTACATTTCTCGGCCGAACCGCGTAGATCTCACTGTGAAAAGGCTTAAATGACTTTTTTTTAACTGTTTGAGGATTGCGCTCAAACCAAATGTCCTAGAACCAAATTTCCAATTGTAACTACTAGAATGTGATACAATACACCAGGGGTTCCCAACCTATTCCACTAAGGCACACTGTGGGTGCAGGATTTCATTCTTACCAAACAAGATGACAACACTTTTTCCCCAATCTGGTGTTTTACAAGTGCAATCAGTTGATTGCAGTCAGGTGTGGCTTGTTTTAGCAGAAGCCTCATTGGTTCAACTGTCTCTGCTGGATCGGCTGGAACAAAAACCAGGACCCACAGTGTGCCTTGAGGACTGGGTTGAAAACCCCTGCAATACACTATTGGGTGAAGTTTGGTTGACTTCTGCGCTGCGGTTTGGGAGTTAACATCAAAATTACATTTCTCGGCCGAATCGCGTAGATCTCACTGTGAAAAGGCTTAAATGACTTTTTTTAACTAAGTTTGAGGATTGCGCTCAAACCAAATGTCCTAGAACCAAATTTCCAAATGTAACTACTAGATTGTGATACAATACACTATTGGGTGAAGTTTGGTTGACTTCTGCGCAGCGGTTTGGGAGTTAACATCAAAATTACATTTCTCGGCCGAATCGCGTTGATCTCACTGTGAAAAGGCTTAAATGACTTTTTTTAACTAAGTTTGAGGATTGCCCTCAAACCAAATGTCCTAGAACCAAATTTCCAAGTGTAACTACTAGATTGTGATACAATACACTATTGGGTGAAGTTTGGTTGACTTCTGCGCAGCGCTTTGGGAGTTAACATCAAAATTACATTTCTCGGTCGAATCGCGTAGATCTCACTGTGAAAAGGCTGAAATGACTTTTTTAACTAAGTTTGAGGATTGCGCTCAAACCAAATGTCCTAGAACCAAATTTCCAAATGTAACTACTAGATTGTGATACAATACACTATTGGGTGAAGTTTGGTTGACTTCTGCGCAGCGGTTTGGTAGTTAACATCAAAATTACATTTCTCGGCCGAATCGCGTAGATCTCACTGTGAAAACGCTTAAATGACTTTTTTTAACTAAGTTTGAGGATTGCGCTCAAACCAAATGTCCTTGAACCAAATTTCCAAATGTATCTACTAGATTGTGATACAATACACTATTGGGTGAAGTTTGGTTGACTTCTGCGCAGCGGTTTGGGAGTTAACATCAAAATTACATTTCTCGGCCGAATCGCGTAGATCTCACTGTGAAAAGGCTTAAATGACTTTTTTAAACTAAGTTTGAGGATTGCGCTCAAACCAAATGTCCAAGAACCAAATTTCCAAATGTAACAACTAGATTGTGATACAATACACTCTTGGGTGAAGTTTGGTTGACTTCTGCGCAGCGGTTTGGGAGTTAACATCAAAATTACATTTCTCGGCCGAATCGCATTGAACTCACTGTGAAAAGGCATAAATGACTTTTTTTTAACTAAGTTTGAGGATTGCCCTCAAACCAAATGTCCTAGAACCAAATTTCCAAGTGTAACTACTAGATTGTGATACAATACACTATTGGGTGAAGTTTGGTTGACTTCTAAGCTGCAGTTTGGGAGTTAACATCAAAATTACATTTCTCGGCCGAATCGCATTGAACTCACTGTGAAAAGGCTTAAATGACTTTTTTAAACTAAGTTTGAGGATTGCGCTCAAACCAAATGTCCTAGAACCAAATTTCCAAATGTAACTACTAGATTGTGATACAATACACTATTGGGTGAAGTTTGGTTGACTTCTGCGCAGCGGTTTGGGAGTTAACATCAAAATTACATTTCTCGGCCGAACCGCGTAGATCTCACTGTGAAAAGGCTTAAATGACTTTTTTAAACAGTTTGAGGATTGCACTCAAACCAAGTGTCCTAGAACCAAATTTCCAAATGTAACTACTAGATTGTGATACAATAAACTATTGGGTGAAATTTGGTTGACTTCTGCGCAGCGGTTTGGGAGTTAACATCAAAATTACATTTCTCGGCCGAATCGCGTTGATCTCACTGTGAAAAGGCTTAAATGACTTTTTTTTAACTAAGTTTGAGGATTGCCCTCAAATCAAATGTCCTAGAACCAAATTTCCAATTGTAACTACTAGATTGTGATACAATACACTATTGGGTGAAGTTTGGTTGACTTCTGCGCTGCGGTTTGGGAGTTAACATCAAAATTACATTTCTCGGCCGAATCGCGTAGATCTCACTGTGAAAAGGCTTAAATGACTTTTTTTAACTAAGTTTGAGGATTGCGCTCAAACCAAATGTCCTAGAACCAAATTTCCAAATGTAACTACTAGATTGTGATACAATACACTATTGGGTGAAGTTTGGTTGACTTCTGCGCAGCGGTTTGGGAGTTAACATCAAAATTACATTTCTCGGCCGAATCGCGTTGATCTCACTGTGAAAAGGCTTAAATGACTTTTTTTAACTAAGTTTGAGGATTGCGCTCAAACCAAATGTCCTAGAACCAAATTTCCAAATGTAAGTACTAGATTGTGATACAATACACTATTGGGTGAAATTTGGTTGACTTCTGCGCAGCGGTTTGGGAGTTAACATCAAAATTACATTTCTCGGCCGAATCGCGTTGATCTCACTGTGAAAAGGCTTAAATGACTTTTTTTAACTAAGTTTGAGGATTGCCCTCAAACCAAATGTCCTAGAACCAAATTTCCAAGTGTAACTACTAGATTGTGATACAATACACTATTGGGTGAAGTTTGGTTGACTTCTGCGCAGCGCTTTGGGAGTTAACATCAAAATTACATTTCTCGGTCGAATCGCGTAGATCTCACTGTGAAAAGGCTGAAATGACTTTTTTAACTAAGTTTGAGGATTGCGCTCAAACCAAATGTCCTAGAACCAAATTTCCAAATGTAACTACTAGATTGTGATACAATACACTATTGGGTGAAGTTTGGTTGACTTCTGCGCAGCGGTTTGGTAGTTAACATCAAAATTACATTTCTCGGCCGAATCGCGTAGATCTCACTGTGAAAACGCTTAAATGACTTTTTTTAACTAAGTTTGAGGATTGCGCTCAAACCAAATGTCCTTGAACCAAATTTCCAAATGTATCTACTAGATTGTGATACAATACACTATTGGGTGAAGTTTGGTTGACTTCTGCGCAGCGGTTTGGGAGTTAACATCAAAATTACATTTCTCGGCCGAATCGCGTAGATCTCACTGTGAAAAGGCTTAAATGACTTTTTTTAACTAAGTTTGAGGATTGCGCTCAAACCAAATGTCCAAGAACCAAATTTCCAAATGTAACAACTAGATTGTGATACAATACACTATTGGGTGAAGTTTGGTTGACTTCTGCGCAGCGGTTTGGGAGTTAACATCAAAATTAAATTTCTCGGCCGAATCGCATTGAACTCACTGTGAAAAGGCTTAAATGACTTTTTTAAACTAAGTTTGAGGATTGCGCTCAAACCAAATGTCCTAGAACCAAATTTCCAAATGTAACTACTAGATTGTGATACAATACACTATTGGGTGAAGTTTGGTTGACTTCTGCGCAGCGGTTTGGGAGTTAACATCAAAATTACATTTCTCGGCCGAACCGCGTAGATCTCACTGTGAAAAGGCTTAAATGACTTTTTTAAACAGTTTGAGGATTGCGCTCAAACCAAGTGTCCTAGAACCAAATTTCCAAATGTAACTACTAGATTGTGATACAATAAACTATTGGGTGAAATTTGGTTGACTTCTGCGCAGCGGTTTGGGAGTTAACATCAAAATTACATTTCTCGGCCGAATCGCGTTGATCTCACTGTGAAAAGGCTTAAATGACTTTTTTTAACTAAGTTTGAGGATTGCCCTCAAACCAAATGTCCTAGAACCAAATTTCCAAGTGTAACTACTAGATTATGGTACAATAAAATATTGGGTGAAGTTTGGTTGACTTCTGCGCTGCGGTATGAGAGTTAACATCAAAATTACATTTCTCGGCCGAATCGCGTAGATCTCACTGTGAAAAGGTTAAAATGACTTTTTTAACTAAGTTTGAGGATTGCGCTCAAACCAAATGTCCTAGAACAAAATTTTCAAATGTAACTACTAGATTGTGATACAATACACTATTGGGTGAAGTTTGGTTGACTTCTGCGCAGCGCTTAGGGAGTTAACATCAAAATTACATTTCTCGGTCGAATCGCGTAGATCTCACTGTGAAAAGGCTGAAATGACTTTTTTAACTAAGTTTGAGGATTGCGCTCAAACCAAATGTCCTAGAACCAAATTTCCAAATGTAACTACTAGATTGTGATACAATACACTATTGGGTGAAGTTTGGTTGACTTCTGCGCAGCGGTTTGGTAGTTAACATCAAAATTACATTTCTCGGCCGAATCGCGGAGATCTCACTGTGAAAACGCTTAAATGACTTTTTTTAACTAAGTTTGAGGATTGCGCTCAAACCAAATGTCCTTGAACCAAATTTCCAAATGTATCTACTAGATTGTGATACAATACACTATTGGGTGAAGTTTGGTTGACTTCTGCGCAGCGGTTTGGGAGTTAACATCAAAATTACATTTCTCGGCCGAATCGCGTAGATCTCACTGTGAAAAGGCTTAAATGACTTTTTTTAACTAAGTTTGAGGATTGCGCTCAAACCAAATGTCCAAGAACCAAATTTCCAAATGTAACAACTAGATTGTGATACAATACACTATTGGGTGAAGTTTGGTTGACTTCTGCGCAGCGGTTTGGGAATTAACATCAAAATTACATTTCTCGGCCGAATCGCATTGAACTCACTGTGAAAAGGCTTAAATGACTTTTTTAAACTAAGTTTGAGGATTGCGCTCAAACCAAATGTCCTAGAACCAAATTTCCAAATGTAACTACTAGATTGTGATACAATACACTATTGGGTGAAGTTTGGTTGACTTCTGCGCAGCGGTTTGGGAGTTAACATCAAAATTACATTTCTCGGCCGAACCGCGTAGATCTCACTGTGAAAAGGCTTAAATGACTTTTTTAAACAGTTTGAGGATTGCGCTCAAACCAAGTGTCCTAGAACCAAATTTCCAAATGTAACTACTAGATTGTGATACAATAAACTATTGGGTGAAATTTGGTTGACTTCTGCGCAGCGGTTTGGGAGTTAACATCAAAATTACATTTCTCGGCCGAATCGCGTTGATCTCACTGTGAAAAGGCTTAAATGACTTTTTTTAACTAAGTTTGAGGATTGCCCTCAAACCAAATGTCCTAGAACCAAATTTCCAAGTGTAACTACTAGATTATGATACAATAAAATATTGGGTGAAGTTTGGTTGACTTCTGCGCTGCGGTATGGGAGTTAACATCAAAATTACATTTCTCGGCCGAATCGCGTAGATCTCACTGTGAAAAGGTTAAAATGACTTTTTTAACTAAGTTTGAGGATTGCGCTCAAACCAAATGTCCTAGAACCAAATTTCCAAATGTAACTACTAGATGGTGATACAATACACTATTGGGTGAAGTTTGGTTGACTTCTGCGCAGCGCTTTGGGAGCTAACATCAAAATTACATTTCTCGGCCGAATCGGTTAGATCTCACTGTGAAAAGGCTTAAATGACTTTTTTTTAACTGTTTGAGGATTGCGCTCAAACCAAATGTCCTAGAACCATATTTCCAAATGTTAATACTAGATTGTGATACAATACACTATTGTGTGAAGTTTGATTTACTTCTGCGCAGCGGTTTGGGAGTTAACATCAAAATTACATTTCTCGGCCGAATCGCGTAGATCTCACTGTGAAAAGGCTTAAATGACTTTTTTTTAACTAAGTTTGAGGATTGCGCTCAAACCAAATGTCCTAGAACCAAATTTCCAAATGTTAATACTAGATTGTGATACAATACACTATTGGGTGAAGTTTGATTTACTTCTGCGCAGCGGTTTGGGAGTTAACATCAAAATTACATTTCTCGGCCGAACCGCGTAGATCTCACTGTGAAAAGGCTTAAATGACTTTTTTAAACAGTTTGAGGATTGCGCTCAAACCAAGTGTCCTAGAACCAAATTTCCAAATGTAACTACTAAATTGTGATACAATAAACTATTGGGTGAAATTTGGTTGACTTCTGCGCAGCGGTTTGGAGTTAACATCAAAATTACATTTCTCGGCCGAATCGCGTTGATCTCACTGTGAAAAGGCTTAAATGACTTTTTTTAACTAAGTTTGAGGATTGCCCTCAAACCAAATGTCCTAGAACCAAATTTCCAAGTGTAACTACTAGATTGTGATACAATAAAATATTGGGTGAAGTTTGGTTGACTTCTGCGCTGCGGTATGGGAGTTAACATCAAAATTACATTTCTCGGCCGAATCGCGTAGATCTCACTGTGAAAAGGCTGAAATGACGTTTTTAACTAAGTTTGAGGATTGCGCTCAATCCAAATGTCCTAGAACCAAATTTCCAAATGTAACTACTAGATTGTGATACAATACACTTTTGGGTGAAGTTTGGTTGACTTCTGCGCTGCGGTTTGGGAGTTAACATCAAAATTACATTTCTCGGCCGAATCGCGTTGATCTCACTGTGAAAAGGCTTAAATGACTTTTTTTTAACTGTTTGAGGATTGCGCTCAAACCAAATGTCCTAGAACCAAATTTCCAAATGTTAATATTAGATTGTGATACAATACACTATTGGGTGAAGTTTGATTTACTTCTGCGCAGCGGTTTGGGAGTTAACATCAAAATTACATTTCTCGGCCGAATAGCGTAGATCTCACTGTGAAAAGGCTTAAATGACTTTTTTTGACTAAGTTTGAGGATTGCGCTCAAACCAAATGTCCTAGAACCAAATTTCCAAATGTAACTACTAGATTGTGATACAATAAACTATTGGGTGAAATTTGGTTGACTTCTGCGCAGCGGTTTGGGAGTTAACATCAAAATTACATTTCTCGGCCGAACCGCGTAGATCTCACTGTGAAAAGGCTTAAATGACTTTTTTAAACAGTTTGAGGATTGCGCTCAAACCAAGTGTCCTAGAACCAAATTTCCAAATGTAACTACTAAATTGTGATACAATAAACTATTGGGTGAAATTTGGTTGACTTCTGCGCAGCGGTTTGGAGTTAACATCAAAATTACATTTCTCGGCCGAATCGCGTTGATCTCACTGTGAAAAGGCTTAAATGACTTTTTTAACTAAGTTTGAGGATTGCCCTCAAACCAAATGTCCTAGAACCAAATTTCCAAGTGTAACTACTAGATTGTGATACAATACACTATTGGGTGAAATTTGGTTGACTTCTGCGCAGCGCTTTGGGAGTTAACATCAAAATTACATTTCTCGGTCGAATCGCGTAGATCTCACTGTGAAAAGGCTGAAATGACTTTTTTAACTAAGTTTGAGGATTGCGCTCAAACCAAATGTCCTAGAACCAAATTTCCAAATGTAACTACTAGATTGTGATACAATACACTATTGGGTGAAGTTTGGTTGACTTCTGCGCAGCGGTTTGGTAGTTAACATCAAAATTACATTTCTCGGCCGAATCGCGTAGATCTCACTGTGAAAACGCTTAAATGACTTTTTTTAACTAAGTTTGAGGATTGCGCTCAAACCAAATGTCCTTGAACCAAATTTCCAAATGTATCTACTAGATTGTGATACAATACACTATTGGGTGAAGTTTGGTTGACTTCTGCGCAGCGGTTTGGGAGTTAACATCAAAATTACATTTCTCGGCCGAATCGCGTAGATCTCACTGTGAAAAGGCTTAAATGACTTTTTTTAACTAAGTTTGAGGATTGCGCTCAAACCAAATGTCCAAGAACCAAATTTCCAAATGTAACAACTAGATTGTGATACAATACACTATTGGGTGAAGTTTGGTTGACTTCTGCGCAGCGGTTTGGGAGTTAACATCAAAATTACATTTCTCGGCCGAATCGCATTGAACTCACTGTGAAAAGGCATAAATGACTTTTTTTTAACTAAGTTTGAGGATTGCCCTCAAACCAAATGTCCTAGAACCAAATTTCCAAGTGTAACTACTAGATTGTGATACAATACACTATTGGGTGAAGTTTGGTTGACTTCTAAGCTGCAGTTTGGGAGTTAACATCAAAATTACATTTCTCGGCCGAATCGCATTGAACTCACTGTGAAAAGGCTTAAATGACTTTTTTAAAATAAGTTTGAGGATTGCGCTCAAACCAAATGTCCTAGAACCAAATTTCCAAATGTAACTACTAGATTGTGATACAATACACTAATGGGTGAAGTTTGGTTGACTTCTGCGCAGCGGTTTGGGAGTTAACATCAAAATTACATTTCTCGGCCGAACCGCGTAGATCTCACTGTGAAAAGGCTTAAATGACTTTTTTAAACAGTTTGAGGATTGCACTCAAACCAAGTGTCCTAGAACCAAATTTCCAAATGTAACTACTAGATTGTGATACAATAAACTATTGGGTGAAATTTGGTTGACTTCTGCGCAGCGGTTTGGGAGTTAACATCAAAATTACATTTCTCGGCCGAATCGCGTTGATCTCACTGTGAAAAGGCTTAAATGACTTTTTTTAACTAAGTTTGAGGATTGCCCTCAAACCAAATGTCCTAGAACCAAATTTCCAATTGTAACTACTAGATTGTGATACAATACACTATTGGGTGAAGTTTGGTTGACTTCTGCGCTGCGGTTTGGGAGTTAACATCAAAATTACATTTCTCGGCCGAATCGCGTAGATCTCACTGTGAAAAGGCTTAAATGACTTTTTTTAACTAAGTTTGAGGATTGCGCTCAAACCAAATGTCCTAGAACCAAATTTCCAAATGTAACTACTAGATTGTGATACAATACACTATTGGGTGAAGTTTGGTTGACTTCTGCGCAGCGGTTTGGGAGTTAACATCAAAATTACATTTCTCGGCCGAATCGCGTTGATCTCACTGTGAAAAGGCTTAAATGACTTTTTTTAACTAAGTTTGAGGATTGCGCTCAAACCAAATGTCCTAGAACCAAATTTCCAAATGTAAGTACTAGATTGTGATACAATACACTATTGGGTGAAATTTGGTTGACTTCTGCGCAGCGGTTTGGGAGTTAACATCAAAATTACATTTCTCGGCCGAATCGCGTTGATCTCACTGTGAAAAGGCTTAAATGACTTTTTTTAACTAAGTTTGAGGATTGCCCTCAAACCAAATGTCCTAGAACCAAATTTCCAAGTGTAACTACTAGATTGTGATACAATACACTATTGGGTGAAGTTTGGTTGACTTCTGCGCAGCGCTTTGGGAGTTAACATCAAAATTACATTTCTCGGTCGAATCGCGTAGATCTCACTGTGAAAAGGCTGAAATGACTTTTTTAACTAAGTTTGAGGATTGCGCTCAAACCAAATGTCCTAGAACCAAATTTCCAAATGTAACTACTAGATTGTGATACAATACACTATTGGGTGAAGTTTGGTTGACTTCTGCGCAGCGGTTTGGTAGTTAACATCAAAATTACATTTCTCGGCCGAATCGCGTAGATCTCACTGTGAAAACGCTTAAATGACTTTTTTTAACTAAGTTTGAGGATTGCGCTCAAACCAAATGTCCTTGAACCAAATTTCCAAATGTATCTACTAGATTGTGATACAATACACTATTGGGTGAAGTTTGGTTGACTTCTGCGCAGCGGTTTGGGAGTTAACATCAAAATTACATTTCTCGGCCGAATCGCGTAGATCTCACTGTGAAAAGGCTTAAATGACTTTTTTTAACTAAGTTTGAGGATTGCGCTCAAACCAAATGTCCAAGAACCAAATTTCCAAATGTAACAACTAGATTGTGATACAATACACTATTGGGTGAAGTTTGGTTGACTTCTGCGCAGCGGTTTGGGAGTTAACATCAAAATTACATTTCTCGGCCGAATCGCATTGAACTCACTGTGAAAAGGCTTAAATGACTTTTTTAAACTAAGTTTGAGGATTGCGCTCAAACCAAATGTCCTAGAACCAAATTTCCAAATGTAACTACTAGATTGTGATACAATACACTATTGGGTGAAGTTTGGTTGACTTCTGCGCAGCGGTTTGGGAGTTAACATCAAAATTACATTTCTCGGCCGAACCGCGTAGATCTCACTGTGAAAAGGCTTAAATGACTTTTTTAAACAGTTTGAGGATTGCGCTCAAACCAAGTGTCCTAGAACCAAATTTCCAAATGTAACTACTAGATTGTGATACAATAAACTATTGGGTGAAATTTGGTTGACTTCTGCGCAGCGGTTTGGGAGTTAACATCAAAATTACATTTCTCGGCCGAATCGCGTTGATCTCACTGTGAAAAGGCTTAAATGACTTTTTTTAACTAAGTTTGAGGATTGCCCTCAAACCAAATGTCCTAGAACCAAATTTCCAAGTGTAACTACTAGATTATGATACAATAAAATATTGGGTGAAGTTTGGTTGACTTCTGCGCTGCGGTATGGGAGTTAACATCAAAATTACATTTCTCGGCCGAATCGCGTAGATCTCACTGTGAAAAGGTTAAAATGACTTTTTTAACTAAGTTTGAGGATTGCGCTCAAACCAAATGTCCTAGAACCAAATTTCCAAATGTAACTACTAGATGGTGATACAATACACTATTGGGTGAAGTTTGGTTGACTTCTGCGCAGCGCTTTGGGAGCTAACATCAAAATTACATTTCTCGGCCGAATCGGTTAGATCTCACTGTGAAAAGGCTTAAATGACTTTTTTTTAACTGTTTGAGGATTGCGCTCAAACCAAATGTCCTAGAACCATATTTCCAAATGTTAATACTAGATTGTGATACAATACACTATTGTGTGAAGTTTGATTTACTTCTGCGCAGCGGTTTGGGAGTTAACATCAAAATTACATTTCTCGGCCGAATCGCGTAGATCTCACTGTGAAAAGGCTTAAATGACTTTTTTTTAACTAAGTTTGAGGATTGCGCTCAAACCAAATGTCCTAGAACCAAATTTCCAAATGTTAATACTAGATTGTGATACAATACACTATTGGGTGAAGTTTGATTTACTTCTGCGCAGCGGTTTGGGAGTTAACATCAAAATTACATTTCTCGGCCGAACCGCGTAGATCTCACTGTGAAAAGGCTTAAATGACTTTTTTAAACAGTTTGAGGATTGCGCTCAAACCAAGTGTCCTAGAACCAAATTTCCAAATGTAACTACTAAATTGTGATACAATAAACTATTGGGTGAAATTTGGTTGACTTCTGCGCAGCGGTTTGGAGTTAACATCAAAATTACATTTCTCGGCCGAATCGCGTTGATCTCACTGTGAAAAGGCTTAAATGACTTTTTTTAACTAAGTTTGAGGATTGCCCTCAAACCAAATGTCCTAGAACCAAATTTCCAAGTGTAACTACTAGATTGTGATACAATAAAATATTGGGTGAAGTTTGGTTGACTTCTGCGCTGCGGTATGGGAGTTAACATCAAAATTACATTTCTCGGCCGAATCGCGTAGATCTCACTGTGAAAAGGCTGAAATGACGTTTTTAACTAAGTTTGAGGATTGCGCTCAATCCAAATGTCCTAGAACCAAATTTCCAATGTAACTACTAGATTGTGATACAATACACTATTGGGTGAAGTTTGGTTGACTTCTGCGCAGCGGTTTGGGAGTTAACATCAAAATTACTTTTCTCGGCCGAATCGCGTTGATCTCACTGTGAAAAGGCTTAAATGACTTTTTTTAACTAAGTTTGAGGATTGCGCTCAAACCAAATGTCCTAGAACCAAATTTCGAAATGTAAGTACTAGATTGTGATACAATACACTATTGGGTGAAGTTTGGTTGACTTCTGGGCAGCGCTTTGGGAGTTAACATCAAAATTACATTTCTCGGCCGAATCGCGTAGATCTCACTGTGAAAAGGCTTAAATGACTTTTTTTTAACTGTTTGAGGATTGCGCTCAAACCAAATGTCCTAGAACCAAATTTCCAAATGTTAATATTAGATTGTGATACAATACACTATTGGGTGAAGTTTGATTTACTTCTGCGCAGCGGTTTGGGAGTTAACATCAAAATTACATTTCTCGGCCGAATAGCGTAGATCTCACTGTGAAAAGGCTTAAATGACTTTTTTTGACTAAGTTTGAGGATTGCGCTCAAACCAAATGTCCTAGAACCAAATTTCCAAATGTAACTACTAGATTGTGATACAATAAACTATTGGGTGAAATTTGGTTGACTTCTGCGCAGCGGTTTGGGAGTTAACATCAAAATTACATTTCTCGGCCGAATCGCGTTCATCTCACTGTGAAAAGGCTTAAATGACTTTTTTTAACTAAGTTTGAGGATTGCGCTCAAACCAAATGTCCTAGAACCAAATTTCCAAATGTAACTACTAGATTGTGATACAATACACTATTGGGTGAAGTTTGGTTGACTTCTGCGCAGCGCTTTGGGAGTTAACATCAAAATTACATTTCTCGGTCGAATCACGTAGATCTAACTGTGAAAAGGCTTAAATGACTTTTTTTAACTAAGTTTGAGGATTGCGCTCAAACCAAATGTCCTAGAACCAAATTTCCAAATGTAACTACTAGATTGTGATACAATACACTATTGGGTGAAGTTTGGTTGACTTCTGCGCAGCGGTTTGGTAGTTAATTAATTCAATTTTAATTCAATTTTATTTGTATAGCCCACAATCACAACAGAGGTCTCAAAGGGCTTTACAGAGGCAATATGATGCACAATTAGAAATGAAGCAACAAAGATTAATAGATACAGTTCAAGTCCTGGGTATCCCCTATCCTAAGACCCTCCATGCCGGCAAGGAAGAACTCCAAAAACTCCAGAGTCAATTGGGAGAAAAATGAGAAACCTTGGGGAGTACCACAGTCAGGAGAGATCCACTCCCAGGACGGATAGACAGGAACCCCAGAACGGCTAATGGGAATTAGCAAGCGAAATTGTAGTCCGTAAAAATACAGTGGAGTAAAGGAGCAAGAAGAGGTCCCTCTGGTCAGATGAGACGGGGGTAGCAGCGAGGACGTCAATCCAGCCAGGGGTCCGGATAGTCAGGAGGCTGCAGCTGAAAAATAGCCCCTCCCCAGAGGGGAGGGGGGAAAGGGGACACCGGGTGACTAGTGATGAAGAGACTAGACAACTAGATATTAACATTGGAAAATAGAAATAAAGTAAGACAAGTGGTAGGTAGAGTAAGAAAAGGAGATAGAACTCAGCGGCTGTACTGCCCCCAGCATTATAGCTTCTAGTGCAGCTTAAACTAAACTGTGAGTCTACCCCGACTTCAACTAGCCTAACCATAAGCTTTGTCGAATAGGAACGTTTTTAATCTAATCTTAAATGTGCAGACTGTCTCGGCTTCTTTAATACTAGCTGGAAGCTGATTCCATAAAACAGGGGCTTGGTGGCTAAAGGCTCTAGCTCCGACAGTACTTTTATAAACCGTGGGAACTACCAGTAGACCTGCATTCTGAGATCGGAGTGTTCTGTTGGGGCGGTATGGAACGAGAGCATCGGTGAGATAAGATGGCCCCAACCCATTAATGGTCTTAAATGTAAGAAGGAGTATTTTAAATTTAATTCTAAACTCGACTGGAAGCCAGTGAAGTGCCTGGAGCACAGGGGTGATGTGCTCTCTTCTATTGGTTCCTGTTAAAAGTCTTGCTGCTGCGTTTTGGACTAGCTGAAGACCTTTTAGAGAGTTTTTAGGACAAGCTGCAAGTAGGGAGTTACAGTAATCCAATCTCGATGTAACGAACGCGTGAATTAATTTTTCTGCATCACTTTTAGATAAAATATTTCTAATTTTGGCAATGTTGCGCAGGTGAAAGAAAGCCGTTCTACAGGTTTGTTTAATGTGTGCTTTAAACGATAAGTCAGGGTCAAATAAAACTCCTAGGTTTTTAACTGTGGCGCTGGAGGCTACACTTACATTGTCCAGAGTGACTATCTGGGCAGATAAAGAGTCTCTAACACTTTTCGGGCCTATTATAAGGACTTCTGTCTTTTCAGGGTTAAGTAGAAGATAGTTAGTGCTCATCCAGGTATTTATATCTCGGACGTAGGCGTTTAGTTTTTCTACTTGCCTGACCTGCTCAGGTTTAATTGATAAATACAGTTGTGTGTCGTCAGCGTAACAGTGAAAGTTAATGCTATGTTTTCTGATGATATTACCTAGAGGAAGCATATACAGCGTAAACAAGATGGGCCCGAGGACAGATCCTTGCGGCACACCATAACTAACTCTAGAGTACGATGATGATTGCTGGTTTACATTGACAAACTGGTACCTATTAGATAAATATGATTTAAACCAGCATAGGGCTGCTCCTCTAATGCCTATGTCACATTCTAATCTCTGCAATAAGATATTATGGTCGATTGTGTCAAAGGCTGCGCTCAGGTCCAGCAGAACCAGGATCGAGACTAATCCAACGTCAGCGGCAAGTAACAAGTCATTAGTTACTTTAACTAATGCGGTTTCAGTGCTATGATGAGCTCGAAAGCCAGACTGGAACTGTTCAAATAAACTATTGTCCTGTAGGTGCTGACAGAGCTGTTTAATTACCACTCTTTCAAGGACTTTGGAGAGAAATGGTAAGTTAGAAATAGGTCTATAATTGGCCAAAATATCAGGATCAAGAGTAGGTTTTTTCAAGAGCGGTTTAGTAACTGCATATTTAAAGGACTGCGGCACGTAGCCAGTAACTAATGAGGTATTTATTATATTTAAGATAGTGTCAATAGTTAGAGGCAGGGTCTCTTTAAAAAGTTTGGTTGGGATTGGGTCGAGGAGGCACGTTGATGGTTTGGAGGACATTATAATTGAAATTAAATCAATTTGGTCTACAGTGGTAAAGTTATTTAATATTTTAGAGGGTTTTATAGGAGATTCCGAATTCTTTGTCTGCACTTTATCAGACCTAATAACTGGAAGTGATTCATTAATTTTATTTCTAATAGTTGCGATTTTGTTGTTAAAAAATTTTAGGAAGTCATCACAGCTAAGGGTGGTTGGGATATAAGGTTCTATTGAGGTGTGACTGTTTGTCAGCCTTGCTACAGTGCTGAACAGAAACCTAGGATTATTTTTGTTTTCCTCTATTAAGGATGAGTAATATCTGGTTTTAGCCGTACGCAAGGCCTGCTTATATGTCACTAAGCTGCGTTTCCAGGCAGAGAGGGTGTGCTCTGTGTTGGAACGGCGCCAAAGTCTTTCTAATTTACGTGTCGATTGTTTAAGAGAGCGTGTTTCAGCATTATACCAGGGAGAGGCTCGTCTTGGCTTGACAGACTTTAATTTGGAGGGAGCGACGACATCGAGGGTGGTACGAAACGTAAACAGAACACGATCAACAAACTCGTCATTAACAGCAAGGCCGGGCATCATTCCTTCATAATTAGATGTCATGGAGGCAAATATAGGCTGAATTATCTGTTTATACTCTGAAACAGAGTGATCACCTAATGTCCTTTTCATCTGAGTTCTGGTCACTAGTGGCGGATTATCTTGAAGCACAAACTGAAAGGTAATTAGAAAATGATCAGACAGTACGGGGTTGTGGGGATGGACACTAAGATCACTAATCTCTGTACCGTATGTTAAAATCAAGTCCAGTGTGTGCTTGTGACTATGAGTTGGTTTATTTACATTTTGAATGAAGCCAGTCCCATCTAGTAGGTCATTAAAGGCCTTACCAAGGGAGTCACCTTCATCGTCAACATGTATATTAAAATCCCCTACAATTATAATTCTATCCCAGCTTAGCAAAGTACTAGATAAAAAGTCAGAGAAATCTAACAAAAACTGTGAGTAGGGACCAGGGGGACGGTAAACCACTATGAAAAGAATTGGTTTTTGGTTCTTCCAGTTAGTGTCTATAATTGATAGTGCTAGACTTTCAAAGGATTTATAAATGTGATTAGCTTTACTTTTTGGGCTCATACCTAAACAAGAGTGTGATATTACTGCCACCCCCCCTCCACGGCCCGTGCTTCTAGCTGTGTGAAAATTCACGTGACTTGGGGGTGTGGATTCATTAAGTCTAACAAAGTCATCCTGCTGAAGCCAAGTTTCAGTCAGGGCCAAAATATGAATATTATAATCCCCAATTAAGTCATTAACTAACAGAGATTTGGGCGAGATTGACCTGATGTTTAATAATCCGCATTTTATATATTTATTATTACAAGCTATTTTATTTTCACTGCTATCAGGGACTATATGTACTAAATTCTTTGGTCTCGTTCCTATAGTACTCTGTTTTCCCCTGTTCACTATACGAGGCACGGACACAGTCTCTATCTTCTGTCCTGAATTTTGGATTTGTGACAGCTCGGAAAGAGGCGAGTGGTCACTACTGACAGAGTTGTGTTTTAGACTACAACACTGCGCCCGGGCCCCCACTCTGAAGTGTCACTTTGGGAGACTTAGTTTGGCGGCCAAATTTCGAGTTAAGAGAGCAGCACCGTCCCAAGTCGGATGAATGCCGTCTCGGCGCATGAGCCCGGGCTTGCCCCAAAACGCGTGCCAGTTATCAACAAAGACTATATCGTTTTCTGGGCACCATCTAGACAACCAGCGGTTAAATGATGAGAATCTAGAGTACATCTCATCATTGACCAAATTAGGCAGAGGACCAGAGAAAACTACGGTGTCCGCCATCGACTTAGCAAGTTCACACACCGAGGCTACGTTTAATTTAAGCACCTCAGACTGTCTCCGCCGGGCGTCGTTACCGCCTGCGTGAATCACGATACGGCGGAACCTCTTCCTACTCTGCTTTAAGAGCCTGAGGTTTCCTTCGATGTCACCGACTCTGGCCCCTGGGTAACACCTGACAGACACCGCCGGGTGCTTCACGTCTCTAACTATGGAGCTTCCAATTACGAGAGTGTCTGGTTCAGCCGGTGTGTCGCTGAGGGGGGCAAACCTATTGCTGACGTGAAGCTGCTGGTGCACTAAGGTTGTGCGTTTACCACTGCGCTTCCCCCGTACAGTCACAAATCCGTCCTTAATTTCCCCCGGCTGCACGGGGCTCGCTGGGGGGCTAACTGCGCTAGCAATCCTACTACTGCAAGCACGACCTGCGGGCCCTGCCACTACCTGGCTATAGCTAGGACTAGCTTTCGTGTCTAGAGTGCAGAGCCGTGCTTCTAGCTCAAAAACCCTGGTCTCCAACCCTGAGACTAAGCTACACTTCCTACAGCTACTACTGTCCTCGACGAAGGAGCAAGGGTGCTCGCTATACATACAGCACACTGAGCAGAAAAGACGGGAGGAAGAAGGCAGAGGGCTAGCCATAGCTCGGATAAGCTAGGCTAGCAAGATAGAGCTAGAGAGGAGAGGAGAGTAGTTTTAATCCACGACCTGTTAAATCGTGGGATAAAACAAATTAAGGAGCACTAGGAGAGCCGAACCAGCCTAGGATCGATTCTCCGATGTGTCCGTGGGCGAAAACAAATTGAGGAGCACTAGGAGATTAGCGACTAGTAGCAGCGCTAACAAACAAACGATACACTCACCGGATGTGACGTCACCGCAGCATTTTCATTGGTAGTTAACATCAAAATTACATTTCTCGGCCGAATCGCGTAGATCTCACTGTGAAAACGCTTAAATGACTTTTTTTAACTAAGTTTGAGGATTGCGCTCAAACCAAATGTCCTTGAACCAAATTTCCAAATGTATCTACTAGATTGTGATACAACACACTATTGGGTGAAGTTTGGTTGACTTCTTCGCAGCGGTTTGGGAGTTAACATCAAAATTACATTTCTCGGCCGAATCGCGTAGATCTCACTGTGAAAAGCCTTAAATGACTTTTTTTAACTAAGTTTGAGGATTGCGCTCAAACCAAATGTCCTAGAACCAAATTTCCAATTGTAACTACTAGATTGTGATACAATACACTATTGGGTGAAGTTTGGTTGACTTCTGCGCAGCGGTTTGGGAGTTAACATCAAAATTACATTTCTCGGCCGAATCGCATTGAACTCACTGTGAAAAGGCTTAAATGACTTTTTTAAACTAAGTTTGAGGATTGCGCTCAAACCAAATGTCCTAGAACCAAATTTCCAAATGTAACTACTAGATTGTGATACAATACACTATTGGGTGAAGTTTGGTTGACTTCTGCGCAGCGGTTTGGGAGTTAACATCAAAATTACATTTCTCGGCCGAACCGCGTAGATCTCACTGTGAAAAGGCTTAAATGACTTTTTTAAACAGTTTGAGGATTGCGCTCAAACCAAATGTCCTAGAACCAAATTTCCAAATGTAACTACTAGATTGTGATACAATACACTATTGGGTGAAGTGTGGTTGACTTCTGCGCAGCGGTTTGGGAGTTAACATCAAAATTACATTTCTCGGCCGAATCGCGTTGATCTCACTGTGAAAAGGCTTAAATGACTTTTTTTAACTAAGTTTGAGGATTGCGCTCAAACCAAATGTCCTAGAACCAAATTTCCAAATGTAACTACTAGATTGTGATACAATACACTATTGGGTGAAGTTTGGTTGACTTCTGCGCAGCGCTTTGGGAATTAACATCAAAATTACATTTCTCGGCCGAATCGCGTAGATCTCACTGTGAAAAGGCTTAAATGATTTTTTTTAACTGTCTGAGGATTGCGCTCAAACCAAATGTCCTAGAACCAAATTTCCAAATGTTAATACTAGATTGTGATACAATACACTGTTGGGTGAAGTTTGGTTGACTACTGCGCAGCGGTTTGGGAGTTAACATCAAAATAACATTTCTCGGCCGAATCGCATTGAACTCACTGTGAAAAGGCATAAATGACTTTTTTTAACTAAGTTTGAGGATTGCCCTCAAACCAAATGTCCTAGAACCAAATTTCCAAGTGTAACTACTAGATTGTGATACAATAAAATATTGGGTGAAGTTTGGTTGACTTCTGCGCTGCGGTATGGGAGTTAACATCAAAATTACATTTCTCGGCCGAATCGCGTCGATCTCACTGTGAAAAGGCTGAAATGACTTTTTTAACTAAGTTTGAGGATTGCGCTCAAACCAAATGTCCTAGAACCAAATTTCCAAATGTAACTACTAGATTGTGATACAATACACTATTGGGTGAAGTTTGGTTGACTTCTGCGCAGCGGTTTGGGAGTTAACATCAAAATTACATTTCTCGGCCGAATCGCGTTGATCTCACTGTGAAAAGGCTTAAATGACTTTTTTTAACTAAGTTTGAGGATTGCGCTCAAACCAAATGTCCTAGAACCAAATTTCCAAATGTAACTACTAAATTGTGATACAATACACTATTGGGTGAAGTTTGGTTGACTTCTGCGCAGCGCTTTGGGAGTTAACATCAAAATTACATTTCTCGGCCGAATCGCGTTGATCTCACTGTGAAAAGGCTTAAATGACTTTTTTTAACTAAGTTTGAGGATTGCCCTCAAACCAAATGTCCTAGAACCAAATTTCCAAGTGTAACTACTAGATTGTGGTACAATAAAATATTGGGTGAAGTTTGGTTGACTTCTGCGCTGCGGTATGGGAGTTAACATCAAAATTACATTTCTCGGCCGAATCGCATAGATCTCACTGTGAAAAGGCTGAAATGACTTTTTTTAACTAAGTTTGAGGATTGCGCTCAAACCAAATGTCCTAGAACCAAATTTCCAAATGTAACTACTAGATTGTGATACAATACACTATTGGGTGAAGTTTGGTTGACTTCTGCGCAGCGGTTTGGGAGTTAACATCAAAATTACATTTCTCGGCCGAATCGCGTTGATCTCACTGTGAAAAGGCTTAAATGACTTTTTTTAACTAAGTGTGAGGATTGCGCTCAAACCAAATGTCCTAGAACCAAATTTCCAAATGTAACTACTAGATTGTGATACAATACACTATTGGGTGAAGTTTGGTTGACTTCTGCGCAGCGCTTTGGGAGTTAACATCAAAATTACATTTCTCGGCCGAATCGCGTAGATCTCACTGTGAAAAGGCTTAAATGACTTTTTTTTAACTGTTTGAGGATTGCGCTCAAACCAAATGTCCTAGAACCAAATTTCCAAATGTTAATATTAGATTGTGATACAATACACTATTGGGTGAAGTTTGATTTACTTCTGCGCAGCGGTTTGGGAGTTAACATCAAAATTACATTTCTCGGCCGAATAGCGTAGATCTCACTGTGAAAAGGCTTAAATGACTTTTTTTGACTAAGTTTGAGGATTGCGCTCAAACCAAATGTCCTAGAACCAAATTTCCAAATGTAACTACTAGATTGTGATACAATAAACTATTGGGTGAAATTTGGTTGACTTCTGCGCAGCGGTTTGGGAGTTAACATCAAAATTACATTTCTCGGCCGAATCGCGTTGATCTCACTGTGAAAAGGCTTAAATGACTTTTTTTAACTAAGTTTGAGGATTGCGCTCAAACCAAATGTCCTAGAACCAAATTTCCAAATGTAACTACTAGATTGTGATACAATACACTATTGGGTGAAGTTTGGTTGACTTCTGCGCAGCGCTTTGGGAGTTAACATCAAAATTACATTTCTCGGTCGAATCACGTAGATCTAACTGTGAAAAGGCTTAAATGACTTTTTTTAACTAAGTTTGAGGATTGCGCTCAAACCAAATGTCCTAGAACCAAATTTCCAAATGTAACTACTAGATTGTGATACAATACACTATTGGGTGAAGTTTGGTTGACTTCTGCGCAGCGGTTTGGTAGTTAACATCAAAATTACATTTCTCGGCCGAATCGCGTAGATCTCACTGTGAAAACGCTTAAATGACTTTTTTTAACTACGTTTGAGGATTGCGCTCAAACCAAATGTCCTTGAACCAAATTTCCAAATGTAACTACTAGATTGTGATACAATACACTATTGGGTGAAGTTTGGTTGACTTCTGCGCAGCGGTTTGGGAGTTAACATCAAAATTACATTTCTCGGCCGAATCGCGTAGATCTCACTGTGAAAAGGCTTAAATGACTTTTTTTAACTAAGTTTGAGGATTGCGCTCAAACCAAATGTCCAAGAACCAAATTTCCAAATGTAACAACTAGATTGTGATACAATACACTATTGGGTGAAGTTTGGTTGACTTCTGCGCAGCGGTTTGGGAGTTAACATCAAAATTACATTTCTCGGCCGAATCTTATTGAACTCACTGTGAAAAGGCATAAATGACTTTTTTTTAACTAAGTTTGAGGATTGCCCTCAAACCAAATGTCCTAGAACCAAATTTCCAAATGTAACTACTAGATTGTGATACAATACACTATTGGGTGAAGTTTGGTTGACTTCTGCGCAGCGGTTTGGGAGTTAACATCAAAATTACATTTCTCGGCCGAATCACATTGAACTCACTGTGAAAAGGCTTAAATGACTTTTTTAAACTAAGTTTGAGGATTGCGCTCAAACCAAATGTCCTAGAACCAAATTTCCAAATGTAACTACTAGATTGTGATACAATACACTATTGGGTGAAGTTTGGTTGACTTCTGCGCAGCGGTTTGGGAGTTAACATTAAAATTACATTTCTCGGACGAATCGCGTAGATCTCACTGTGAAAAGGCTTAAATGACTTTTTTTTAACTAAGTTTGAGGATTGCCCTCAAACCAAATGTCCTAGAACCAAATTTCCAAGTGTAACTACTAGATTGTGATATAATACACTATTGGGTGAAGTTTGGTTGACTTCTGCGCTGCGGTTTGGGAGTTAACATCAAAATTACATTTCTCGGCCGAATCGCGTAGATCTCACTGTGAAAAGGCTTAAATGACTTTTTTTAACTAAGTTTGAGGATTGCGCTCAAACCAAATGTCCTAGAACCAAATTTCCAAGTGTAACTACTAGATTGTGATACAATACACTAATGGGTGAAGTTTGGTTGACTTCTGCGCTGCGGTTTGGGAGTTAACATCAAAATTACATTTCTCGGCCGAATCGCGTAGATCTCACTGTGAAAAGGCTGAAATGACTTTTTTAACTAAGTTTGAGGATTGCCCTCAAACCAAATGTCCTAGAACCAAATTTCCAAGTGTAACTACTAGATTGTGATACAATACACTATTGGGTGAAGTTTGGTTGACTTCTGCGCTGCAGTATGGGAGTTAACATCAAAATTACATTTTTCGGCCGAATCGCGTAGATCTCACTGTGAAAAGGCTGAAATGACTTTTTTAACTAAGTTTGAGGATTGCGCTCAAACCAAATGTCCTAGAACCAAATTTCCAAATGTAACTACTAGATTGTGATACAATACACTATTGGGTGAAGTTTGATTTACTTCTGCGCAGCGGTTTGGGAGTTAACATCAAAATTACATTTCTCGGCCGAATCGCGTTGATCTCACTGTGAAAAGGCTTAAATGACTTTTTTTTAACTGTTTGAGGATTGCGCTCAAACCAAATGTCCTAGAACCAAATTTCCAAATGTGAATACTAGATTGTGATACAATACACTATTGGGTGAAGTTTGGTTGACTTCTGCGCAGCGGTTTGGGAGTTAACATCAAAATTACATTTCTCGGCCGAATCGCGTTGATCTCACTGTGAAAAGGCTTAAATGACTTTTTTTAACTAAGTTTGAGGATTGCGCTCAAACCAAATGTCCTAGAACCAAATTTCCAAATGTAACTACTAGATTGTGATACAATACACTATTGGGTGAAGTTTGGTTGACTTCTGCGCAGCGCTTTGGGAGTTAACATCAAAATTACATTTCTCGGTCGAATCACGTAGATCTAACTGTGAAAAGGCTTAAATGACTTTTTTTAACTAAGTTTGAGGATTGCGCTCAAACCAAATGTCCTAGAACCAAATTTCCAAATGTAACTACTAGATTGTGATACAATACACTATTGGGTGAAGTTTGGTTGACTTCTGCGCAGCGGTTTGGGAGTTAACATCAAAATTACATTTCTCGGCCGAATCGCGTAGATCTCACTGTGAAAAGGCTTAAATGACTTTTTTTAACTAAGTTTGAGGATTGCGCTCAAACCAAATGTCCAAGAACCAAATTTCCAAATGTAACAACTAGATTGTGATACAATACACTATTGGGTGAAGTTTGGTTGACTTCTGCGCAGCGGTTTGGGAGTTAACATCAAAATTACATTTCTCGGCCGAATCTTATTGAACTCACTGTGAAAAGGCATAAATGACTTTTTTTTAACTAAGTTTGAGGATTGCCCTCAAACCAAATGTCCTAGAACCAAATTTCCAAATGTAACTACTAGATTGTGATACAATACACTATTGGGTGAAGTTTGGTTGACTTCTGCGCAGCGGTTTGGGAGTTAACATCAAAATTACATTTCTCGGCCGAATCACATTGAATTCACTGTGAAAAGGCTTAAATGACTTTTTTAAACTAAGTTTGAGGATTGCGCTCAAACCAAATGTCCTAGAACCAAATTTCCAAATGTAACTACTAGATTGTGATACAATACACTATTGGGTGAAGTTTGGTTGACTTCTGCGCAGCGGTTTGGGAGTTAACATTAAAATTACATTTCTCGGACGAATCGCGTAGATCTCACTGTGAAAAGGCTTAAATGACTTTTTTTTAACTAAGTTTGAGGATTGCCCTCAAACCAAATGTCCTAGAACCAAATTTCCAAGTGTAACTACTAGATTGTGATATAATACACTATTGGGTGAAGTTTGGTTGACTTCTGCGCTGCGGTTTGGGAGTTAACATCAAAATTACATTTCTCGGCCGAATCGCGTAGATCTCACTGTGAAAAGGCTTAAATGACTTTTTTTAACTAAGTTTGAGGATTGCGCTCAAACCAAATGTCCTAGAACCAAATTTCCAAATGTAACTACTAGATTGTGATACAATACACTGTTGGGTGAAGTTTGGTTGACTACTGCGCAGCGGTTTGGGAGTTAACATCAAAATAACATTTCTCGGCCGAATCGCATTGAACTCACTGTGAAAAGGCATAAATGACTTTTTTTAACTAAGTTTGAGGATTGCCCTCAAACCAAATGTCCTAGAACCAAATTTCCAAGTGTAACTACTAGATTGTGATACAATAAAATATTGGGTGAAGTTTGGTTGACTTCTGCGCTGCGGTATGGGAGTTAACATCAAAATTACATTTCTCGGCCGAATCGCGTAGATCTCACTGTGAAAAGGCTGAAATGACTTTTTTAACTAAGTTTGAGGATTGCGCTCAAACCAAATGTCCTAGAACCAAATTTCCAAATGTAACTACTAGATTGTGATACAATACACTATTGGGTGAAGTTTGGTTGACTTCTGCGCAGCGGTTTGGGAGTTAACATCAAAATTACATTTCTCGGCCGAATCGCGTTGATCTCACTGTGAAAAGGCTTAAATGACTTTTTTTAACTAAGTTTGAGGATTGCGCTCAAACCAAATGTCCTAGAACCAAATTTCCAAATGTAACTACTAAATTGTGATACAATACACTATTGGGTGAAGTTTGGTTGACTTCTGCGCAGCGGTTTGGGAGTTAACATCAAAATTACATTTCTCGGCCGAATCGCGTTGATCTCACTGTGAAAAGGCTTAAATGACTTTTTTTAACTAAGTTTGAGGATTGCGCTCAAACCAAATGTCCTAGAACCAAATTTCCAAATGTAACTACTAGATTGTGATACAATACACTATTGGGTGAAGTTTGGTTGACTTCTGCGCAGCGCTTTGGGAGTTAACATCAAAATTACATTTCTCGGCCGAATCGCGTAGATCTCACTGTGAAAAGGCTTAAATGACTTTTTTTTAACTGTTTGAGGATTGCGCTCAAACCAAATGTCCTAGAACCAAATTTCCAAATGTTAATATTAGATTGTGATACAATACACTATTGGGTGAAGTTTGATTTACTTCTGCGCAGCGGTTTGGGAGTTAACATCAAAATTACATTTCTCGGCCGAACCGCGTAGATCTCACTGTGAAAAGGCTTAAATGACTTTTTTTGACTAAGTTAGAGGATTGCGCTCAAACCAAATGTCCTAGAACCAAATTTCCAAGTGTAACTACTAGATTGTGATACAATACACTATTGGGTGAAGTTTGGTTGACTTCTGCGCAGCGCTTTGGGAGTTAACATCAAAATTACATTTCTCGGCCGAATCGCGTAGATCTCACTGTGAAAAGGCTTAAATGACTTTTTTTAACTAAGTTTGAGGATTGCGCTCAAACCAAATGTCCAAGAACCAAATTTCCAAATGTAACAACTAGATTGTGATACAATACACTATTGGGTGAAGTTTGGTTGACTTCTGCGCAGCGGTTTGGGAGTTAACATCAAAATTACATTTCTCGGCCGAATCTTATTGAACTCACTGTGAAAAGGCATTAATGACGTTTTTTTTAACTAAGTTTGAGGATTGCCCTCAAACCAAATGTCCTAGAACCAAATTTCCAAGTGTAACTACTAGATTGTGATACAATACACTATTGGGTGAAGTTTGGTTGACTTCTGCGCTGCGGTTTGGGAGTTAACATCAAAATTACATTTCTCGGCCGAATCGCGTAGATCTCACTGTGAAAAGGCTTAAATGACATTTTTTTTAACTAAGTTTGAGGATTGCGCTCAAACTAAATGTCCTAAACCAAATTTCCAAATGTAACTACTAGATTGTGATACAATACACTATTGGGTGAAGTTTGGTTTACTTCTGCGCAGCGGTTTGGGAGTTAACATCAAAATTACATTTCTCGGCCGAATCGCGTAGATCTCACTGTGAAAAGGCTGAAATGACTTTTTTAACTAAGTTTGAGGATTGCCCTCAAACCAAATGTCCTAGAACCAAATTTCCAAGTGTAACTACTAGATTGTGATACAATAAAATATTGGGTGAAGTTTGGTTGACTTCTGCGCTGCAGTATGGGAGTTAACATCAAAATTACATTTTTGGGCCGAATCGCGTAGATCTCACTGTCAAAAGGCTGAAATGACTTTTTTAACTAAGTTTGAGGATTGCGCTCAAACCAAATGTCCTAGAACCAAATTTCCAAATGTAACTACTAGATTGTGATACAATACACTATTGGGTGAAGTTTGGTTGACTTCTGCACAGCGGTTTGGGAGTTAACATCAAAATTACATTTCTCGGCCGAATCGCGTTGATCTCACTGTGAAAAGGCTTAAATGACTTTTTTTAACTAAGTTTGAGGATTGCGCTCAAACCAAATGTCCTAGAACCAAATTTCCAAATGTAACTACTAGATTGTGATACAATACACTATTGGGTGAAGTTTGGTTGACTTCTGCGCAGCGCTTTGGGAGTTAACATCAAAATTACATTTCTCGGCCGAATCGCGTTGATCTCACTGTGAAAAGGCTTAAATGACTTTTTTTAACTAAGTTTGAGGATTGCGCTCAAACCAAATGTCCTAGAACCAAATTTCCAAATGTAACTACTAAATTGTGATACAATACACTATTGGGTGAAGTTTGGTTGACTTCTGCGCAGCGGTTTGGGAGTTAACATCAAAATTACATTTCTCGGCCGAATCGCGTTGATCTCACTGTGAAAAGGCTTAAATGACTTTTTTTAACTAAGTTTGAGGATTGCGCTCAAACCAAATGTCCTAGAACCAAATTTCCAAATGTAACTACTAGATTGTGATACAATACACTATTGGGTGAAGTTTGGTTGACTTCTGCGCAGCGCTTTGGGAGTTAACATCAAAATTACATTTCTCGGCCGAATCGCGTAGATCTCACTGTGAAAAGGCTTAAATGACTTTTTTTTAACTGTTTGAGGATTGCGCTCAAACCAAATGTCCTAGAACCAAATTTCCAAATGTTAATATTAGATTGTGATACAATACACTATTGGGTGAAGTTTGATTTACTTCTGCGCAGCGGTTTGGGAGTTAACATCAAAATTACATTTCTCGGCCGAACCGCGTAGATCTCACTGTGAAAAGGCTTAAATGACTTTTTTTGACTAAGTTAGAGGATTGCGCTCAAACCAAATGTCCTAGAACCAAATTTCCAAGTGTAACTACTAGATTGTGATACAATACACTATTGGGTGAAGTTTGGTTGACTTCTGCGCAGCGCTTTGGGAGTTAACATCAAAATTACATTTCTCGGCCGAATCGCGTAGATCTCACTGTGAAAAGGCTTAAATGACTTTTTTTAACTAAGTTTGAGGATTGCGCTCAAACCAAATGTCCAAGAACCAAATTTCCAAATGTAACAACTAGATTGTGATACAATACACTATTGGGTGAAGTTTGGTTGACTTCTGCGCAGCGGTTTGGGAGTTAACATCAAAATTACATTTCTCGGCCGAATCTTATTGAACTCACTGTGAAAAGGCATTAATGACGTTTTTTTTAACTAAGTTTGAGGATTGCCCTCAAACCAAATGTCCTAGAACCAAATTTCCAAGTGTAACTACTAGATTGTGATACAATACACTATTGGGTGAAGTTTGGTTGACTTCTGCGCTGCGGTTTGGGAGTTAACATCAAAATTACATTTCTCGGCCGAATCGCGTAGATCTCACTGTGAAAAGGCTTAAATGACATTTTTTTTAACTAAGTTTGAGGATTGCGCTCAAACTAAATGTCCTAAACCAAATTTCCAAATGTAACTACTAGATTGTGATACAATACACTATTGGGTGAAGTTTGGTTTACTTCTGCGCAGCGGTTTGGGAGTTAACATCAAAATTACATTTCTCGGCCGAATCGCGTAGATCTCACTGTGAAAAGGCTGAAATGACTTTTTTAACTAAGTTTGAGGATTGCCCTCAAACCAAATGTCCTAGAACCAAATTTCCAAGTGTAACTACTAGATTGTGATACAATAAAATATTGGGTGAAGTTTGGTTGACTTCTGCGCTGCAGTATGGGAGTTAACATCAAAATTACATTTTTGGGCCGAATCGCGTAGATCTCACTGTCAAAAGGCTGAAATGACTTTTTTAACTAAGTTTGAGGATTGCGCTCAAACCAAATGTCCTAGAACCAAATTTCCAAATGTAACTACTAGATTGTGATACAATACACTATTGGGTGAAGTTTGGTTGACTTCTGCACAGCGGTTTGGGAGTTAACATCAAAATTACATTTCTCGGCCGAATCGCGTTGATCTCACTGTGAAAAGGCTTAAATGACTTTTTTTAACTAAGTTTGAGGATTGCGCTCAAACCAAATGTCCTAGAACCAAATTTCCAAATGTAACTACTAGATTGTGATACAATACACTATTGGGTGAAGTTTGGTTGACTTCTGCGCAGCGCTTTGGGAGTTAACATCAAAATTACATTTCTCGGCCGAATCGCGTAGATCTCACTGTGAAAAGGCTTAAATGACTTTTTTTTAACTGTTTGAGGATTGCGCTCAAACCAAATGTCCTAGAACCAAATTTCCAAATGTTAATACTAGATTGTGATACAATACACTATTGGGTGAAGTTTGATTTACTTCTGCGCAGCGGTTTGGGAGTTTACATCAAAATTACATTTCTCGGACGAATCGCGTAGATCTCACTGTGAAAAGGCTTAAATAACTTTTTTTTTTAACTAAGTTTGAGGATTGCCCTCAAACCAAATGTCCTAGAACCAAATTTCCAATTGTAACTACTAGATTGTGATACAATACACTATTGGGTGAAGTTTGGTTGACTTCTGCGCTGCGGTTTGGGAGTTAACATCAAAATTACATTTCTCGGCCGAATCGCGTAGATCTCACTGTGAAAAGGCTTAAATGACTTTTTTTAACTAAGTTTGAGGATTGCGCTCAAACCAAATGTCCTAGAACCAAATTTCCAAATATAACTACTAGATTGTGATACAATACACTATTGGGTGAAGTTTGGTTGACTTCTGCGCAGCGGTTTGGGAGTTAACATCAAAATTACATTTCTCGGCCGAATCGCATTGAACTCACTGTGAAAAGGCATAAATGACTTTTTTTAACTAAGTTTGAGGATTGCGCTCAAACCAAATGTCCTAGAACCAAATTTCCAAATGTTAATACTAGATTGTGATACAATACACTATTGGGTGAAGTTTGATTTACTTCTGCGCAGCGGTTTGGGAGTTAACATCAAAATTACATTTCTCGGCCGAACCGCGTAGATCTCACTGTGAAAAGGCTTAAATGACTTTTTTAAACAGTTTGAGGATTGCGCTCAAACCAAATGTCCTAGAACCAAATTTCCAAATGTAACTACTAGACTGTGATACAATAAACTATTGGGTGAAATTTGGTTGACTTCTGCGCAGCGGTTTGTGAGTTAACATCAAAATTACATTTCTCGGCCGAATCGCGTTGATCTCACTGTGAAAAGGCTTAAATGACTTTTTTTAACTAAGTTTGAGGATTGCCCTCAAACCAAATGTCCTAGAACCAAATTTCCAAGTGTAACTACTAGATTGTGATACAATAAAATATTGGGTGAAGTTTGGTTGACTTCTGCGCTGCGGTATGGGAGTTAACATCAAAATTACATTTCTCGGCCGAATCGCGTAGATCTCACTGTGAAAAGGCTGAAATGACTTTTTTAACTAAGTTTGAGGATTGCGCTCAATCCAAATGTCCTAAACCAAATTTCCAAATGTAACTACTAGATTGTGATACAATACACTATTGGGTGAAGTTTGGTTTACTTCTGCGCAGCGGTTTGGGAGTTAACATCAAAATTACATTTCTCGGCCGAATCACGTAGATCTCCCTGTGAAAAGGCTTAAATGACTTTTTCAACTAAGTTTGAGGATTGTGCTCAAACCAAATGTCCTATAACCAAATTTCCAAATGTAACTACTAGATTGTGATACAATACACTATTGGGTGAAGTTTGGTTGACTTCTGCGCAGCGGTTTGGGAGTTAACATCAAAACTACAATTCTCGGCCGAACCGCGTAGATCTCACTGTGAAAAGGCTTAAATGACTTTTTTTAACTAAGTTTGAGGATTGCGCTCAAACCAAATGTCCTAGAGCCAAATTTCCAAATGTAACTACTAGATTGTGATACAATACACTATTGGGTGAAGTTTGGTTGACTTCTGCGCAGCGGTTTGGGAGTGAACATCAAAACTACATTTCTCGGCCGAACCGCGTAGATCTCACTGTGAAAAGACTTAAATGACTTTTTTTAACTAAGTTTGAGGATTGCGCTCAAACCAAATGTCCTAGAACCAAATTTCCAAATGTAACTACTAGATTGTGATACAATACATTATTGGGTGAAGTTTGGTTGACTTCTGCGCAGCGGTTTGGGAGTTAACATCAAAATTACATTTCTCGGCCGAATCGCATTGAACTCACTGTGAAAAGGCTTAAATGACTTTTTTTAACTAAGTTTGAGGATTGCGCTCAAACCAAATGTCCTAGAACCAAATTTCCCAATGTAACTACTAGATTGTGATACAATACACTATTGGATGAAGTTTGGTTGACTTCTGCGCAGCGGTTTGGGAGTTAACATCAAAATTACATTTCTCGGCCGAATCGCGTTGATCTCACTGTGAAAAGGCTTAAATGACTTTTTTTAACTAAGTTAGAGGATTGCGCTCAAACCAAATGTCCTAGAACCAAATTTCCAAATGTAACTACTAGATTGTGATACAATACACTATTGGGTGAAGTTTGGTTGACTTCTGCGCAGCGCTTTGGGAGTTAACATCAAAATTACATTTCTCGGCCGAATCGCGTAGATCTCACTGTGAAAAGGCTTAAATGACTTTTTTTTAACTGTTTGAGGATTGCGCTCAAACCAAATGTCCTAGAACCAAATTTCCAAATGTTAATACTAGATTGTGATACAATACACTATTGGGTGAAGTTTGATTTACTTCTGCGCAGCGGTTTGGGAGTTAACATCAAAATTACATTTCTCGGACGAATCGCGTAGATCTCACTGTGAAAAGGCTTAAATGACTTTTTTTTAAACTAAGTTTGAGGATTGCCCTCAAACCAAATGTCATAGAACCAAATTTCCAATTGTAACTACTAGATTGTGATACAATACACTATTGGGTGAAGTTTGGTTGACTTCTGCGCTGCGGTTTGGGAGTTAACATCAAAATTACATTTCTCGGCCGAATCGCGTTGATCTCACTGTGAAAAGGCTGAAATGACTTTTTTAACTAAGCTTGAGGATTGCGCTCAAACCAAATGTCCTAGAACCAAATTTCCAATGTAACTACTAGATTGTGATACAATACACTATTGGGTGAAGTTTGGTTGAGTTCTGCGCAGCGGTTTGGGAGTTAACATCAAAATTACATTTCTCGGCCGAATCGCGTTGATCTCACTGTGAAAAGGCTTAAATGACTTTTTTTAACTAAGTTTGAGGATTGCGCTCAAACCAAATGTCCTAGAACCAAATTTCCAAATGTAACTACTAGATTGTGATACAATACACTATTGGGTGAAGTTTGGTTGACTTCTGCGCAGCGCTTTGGGAGTTAACATCAAAATTACATTTCTCGGCCGAATCGCGTAGATCTCACTGTGAAAAGGCTTAAATGACTTTTTTTTAACTGTTTGAGGATTGCGCTCAAACCAAATGTCCTAGAACCAAATTTCCAACTGTTAATACTAGATTGTGATACAACACACTATTGGGTGAAGTTTGATTTACTTCTGCGCAGCGGTTTGGGAGTTAACATCAAAATTACATTTCTCGGCCGAATAGCGTAGATCTCACTGTGAAAAGGCTTAAATGACTTTTTTTGACTAAGTTTGAGGATTGCGCTCAAACCAAATGTCCTAGAACCAAATTTCCAAATGTAACTACTAGATTGTGATACAATAAACTATTGGGTGAAATTTGGTTGACTTCTGCGCAGCGGTTTGGGAGTTAACATCAAAATTACATTTCTCGGCCGAATCGCGTTGATCTCACTGTGAAAAGGCTTAAATGACTTTTTTTAACTAAGTTTGAGGATTGCGCTCAAACCAAATGTCCTAGAACCAAATTTCCAAATGTGACTACTAGATTGTGATACAATACACTATTGGGTGAAGTTTGGTTGACTTCTGCGCAGCGCTTTGGGAGTTAACATCAAAATTACATTTCTCGGTCGAATCACGTAGATCTAACTGTGAAAAGGCTTAAATGACTTTTTTTAACTAATTTTGAGGATTGCGCTCAAACCAAATGTCCTAGAACCAAATTTCCAAATGTAACTACTAGATTGTGATACAATACACTATTGGGTGAAGTTTGGTTGACTTCTGCGCAGCGGTTTGGGAGTTAACATCAAAATTACATTTCTCGGCCGAATCGCATTGAACTCACTGTGAAAAGGCTTAAATGACTTTTTTTTAACTAAGTTTGAGGATTGCGCTCAAACCAAATGTCCTAGAACCAAATTTCCAAATGTAACTACTAGATTGTGATACAATAAACTATTGGGTGAAATTTGGTTGACTTCTGCGCAGCGGTTTGGGAGTTAACATCAAAATTACATTTCTCTGCCGAATCGCGTTGATCTCACTGTGAAAAGGCTTAAATGACTTTTTTCAACTAAGTTTGAGGATTGCCCTCAAACCAAATGTCCTAGAACCAAATTTCCAAATGTAACTACTAGATTGTGATACAATAAAATATTGGGTGAAGTTTGGTTGACTTCTGCGCTGCGGTTTGGGAGTTAACATCAAAATTACATTTCTCGGCCGAATCGCGTAGATCTCACTGTGAAAAGGCTGAAATGACTTTTTTAACTAAGTTTGAGGATTGCCCTCAAACCAAATGTCCTAGAACCAAATTTCCAAGTGTAACTACTAGATTGTGATACAATAAAATATTGGGTGAAGTTTGGTTGACTTCTGCGCTGCGGTATGGGAGTTAACATCAAAATTACATTTCTCGGCCGAATCGCGTAGATCTCACTGTGAAAAGGCTTAAATGACTTTTTTTAACTAAGTTTGAGGATTGCGCTCAAACCAAATGTCCTAGAATCAAATTTCCAAATGTAACTACTAGATTGTGATACAATACACTATTGGGTGAAGTTTGGTTGACTTCTGCGCAGCGGTTTGGGAGTTAACATCAAAATTAATTTTTCTCGGCCGAATCGCGTTGATCTCACTGTGAAAAGGCTTAAATGACTTTTTTTAACTAAGTTTGAGGATTGCGCTCAAACCAAATGTCCTAGAACCAAATTTCCAAATGTAACTACTAGATTGTGATACAATAAACTATTGGGTGAAATTTGGTTGACTTCTGCGCAGCGGTTTGGGAGTTAACATCAAAATTACATTTCTCGGCCGAATCGCGTAGATCTCACTGTGAAAAGGCTTAAATGACTTTTTTTAACTAAGTTTGAGAATTGCGCTCAAACCAAATGTCCTAGAACCAAATTTCCAAATGTAACTACTAGATTGTGATACAATACACTATTGGGTGAAGTTTGGTTGACTTCTGCGCAGCGGTTTGGGAGTTAACATCAAAATTACATTTCTCGGACGAATCGCGTAGATCTCACTGTGAAAAGGCTTAAATGACATTTTTTTAACTAAGTTTGAGGATTGCCCTCAAACCAAATGTCCTAGAACCAAATTTCCAAGTGTAACTACTAGATTGTGATACAATACACTATTGGGTGAAGTTTGGTTGACTTCTGCGCTGCGGTTTGGAGTTAACATCAAAATTACATTTCTCGGCCGAATCGCGTAGATCTCACTGTGAAAAGGCTTAAATGACTTTTTTTAACTAAGTTTGAGGATTGCGCTCACACCAAATGTCCTAGAAACAAATTTCCAAGTGTAACTACTAGATTGTGATACAATACACTATTGGGTGAAGTTTGGTTGACTTCTGCGCAGCGGTTTGGGAGTTAACATCAAAATTACATTTCTCGGCCGAATCGCGTAGATCTCACTGTGAAAAGGCTTAAATGACTTTTTTTTAACTAAGTTTGAGGATTGCCCTCAAACCAAATGTCCTACAACCAAATTTCCAAATGTAACTACTAGATTGTGATACAATAAAATATTGGGTGAAGTTTGGTTGACTTCTGCGCTGCGGTATGGGAGTTAACATCAAAATTACATTTCTCGGCCGAATAGCGTAGATCTCACTGTGAAAAGGCTTAAATGACTTTTTTTAACTAAGTTTGAGGATTGCGCTCAAACCAAATGTCCTAGAACCAAATTTCCAAATGTAACTACTAGATTGTGATACAATACACTATTGGGTGAAATTTGGTTGACTTCTGCGCAGCGGTTTGGGAGTTAACATCAAAATTACATTTCTCGGCCGAATCGCGTAGATCTCACTGTGAAAAGGCTTAAATGACTTTTTTTAACTAAGTTTGAGGATTGCGCTCAAACCAAATGTCCTAGAACCAAATTTCCAAATGTAACTACTAGATTGTGATACAATACACTATTGGGTGAAGTTTGGTTGACTTCTGCGCAGCGGTTTGGGAGTTAACATCAAAATTACATTTCTCGGACGAATCGCGTAGATCTCACTGTGAAAAGGCTTAAATGACTTTTTTTTAACTAAGTTTGAGGATTGCCCTCAAACCAAATGTCCTAGAACCAAATTTCCAAGTGTAACTACTAGATTGTGATATAATACACTATTGGGTGAAGTTTGGTTGACTTCTGCGCTGCGGTTTGGGAGTTAACATCAAAATTACATTTCTCGGCCGAATCGCGTAGATCTCACTGTGAAAAGGCTTAAATGACTTTTTTTAACTAAGTTTGAGGATTGCGCTCAAACCAAATGTCCTAGAACCAAATTTCCAAGTGTAACTACTAGATTGTGATACAATACACTATTGGGTGAAGTTTGGTTGACTTCTGCGCAGCGGTTTGGGAGTTAACATCAAAATTACATTTCTCGGCCGAATCGCGTAGATCTCACTGTGAAAAGGCTTAAATTACTTTTTTTTAACTAAGTTTGAGGATTGCGCTCAAACTAAATGTTCTAAACCAAATTTCCAAATGTAACTACTAGATTGTGATACAATACACTATTGGGTGAAGTTTGGTTGACTTCTGCGCAGCGGTTTGGGAGTTAACATCAAAATTACATTTCTCGGCCGAATCGCGTAGATCTCACTGTGAAAAGGCTTAAATGACTTTTTTTTAACTAAGTTTGAGGATTGCGCTCAAACTAAATGTCCTAAACCAAATTTCTAAATGTAACTACTAGATTGTGATACAATACACTTTTGGGTGAAGTTTGGTTTACTTCTGCGCTGCGGTTTGGGAGTTAACATCAAAATTACATTTCTCGGCCGAATCGCGTAGATCTCACTGTGAAAAGGCTTAAATGACTTTTTTTAACTAAGTTTGAGGATTGCGCTCAAACCAAATGTCCTAGAACCAAATTTCCAAGTGTAACTACTAGATTGTGATACAATACACTATTGGGTGAAGTTTGGTTGACTTCTGCGCAGCGGTTTGGGAGTTAACATCAAAATTACATTTCTCGGCCGAATCGCGTAGATCTCACTGTGAAAAGGCTTAAATTACTTTTTTTTAACTAAGTTTGAGGATTGCGCTCAAACTAAATGTCCTAAACCAAATTTCCAAATGTAACTACTAGATTGTGATACAATACACTATTGGGTGAAGTTTGGTTGACTTCTGCGCAGCGGTTTGGGAGTTAACATCAAAATTACATTTCTCGGCCGAATCGCGTAGATCTCACTGTGAAAAGGCTTAAATGACTTTTTTTTTAACTAAGTTTGAGGATTGCGCTCAAACTAAATGTCCTAAACCAAATTTCCAAATGTAACTACTAGATTGTGATACAATACACTTTTGGGTGAAGTTTGGTTTACTTCTGCGCAGCGGTTTGGGAGTTAACATCAAAATTACATTTCTCGGCCGAATCGCGTAGATCTCGCTGTGAAAAGGCTTAAATGACTTTTTTTAACTAAGTTTGAGGATTGCGCTCAAACCAAATGTCCTAGAACCAAATTTCCAAATGTAACTACTAGATTGTGATACAATACACTATTGGGTGAAGTTTGGTTGACTTCTGCGCAGCGGTTTGGGAGTTAACATCAAAATTACATTTCTCGGACGAATCGCGTAGATCTCACTGTGAAAAGGCTTAAATGACTTTTTTTTAACTAAGTTTGAGGATTGCCCTCAAACCAAATGTCCTAGAACCAAATTTCCAAGTGTAACTACTAGATTGTGATAAAATACACTATTGGGTGAAGTTTGGTTGACTTCTGCGCTGCGGTTTGGGAGTTAACATCAAAATTACATTTCTCGGCCGAATCGCGTAGATCTCACTGTGAAAAGGCTTAAATGACTTTTTTTTAACTAAGTTTGAGGATTGCGCCCAAACCAAATGTCCTAGAACCAAATTTCCAAGTGTAACTACTAGATTGTGATACAATACACTATTGGGTGAAGTTTGGTTGACTTCTGCGCAGCGGTTTGGGAGTTAACATCAAAATTACATTTCTCGGCCGAATCGCGTAGATCTCACTGTGAAAAGGCTTAAATTACTTTTTTTTAACTAAGTTTGAGGATTGCGCTCAAACTAAATGTCCTAAACCAAATTTCCAAATGTAACTACTAGATTGTGATACAATACACTATTGGGTGAAGTTTGGTTGACTTCTGCGCAGCGGTTTGGGAGTTAACATCAAAATTACATTTCTCGGCCGAATCGCGTAGATCTCACTGTGAAAAGGCTTAAATGACTTTTTTTTAACGAAGTTTGAGGATTGCGCTCAAACTAAATGTCCTAAACCAAATTTCCAAATGTAACTACTAGATTGTGATACAATACACTTTTGGGTGAAGTTTGGTTTACTTCTGCGCAGCGGTTTGGGAGTTAACATCAAAATTACATTTCTCGGCCGAATCGCGTAGATCTCGCTGTGAAAAGGCTTAAATGACTTTTTTTTAACTAAGTTTGAGGATTGCGCTCAAACCAAATGTCCTAGAACCAAATTTCCAAGTGTAACTACTAGATTGTGATACAATACACTATTGGGTGAAGTTTGGTTGACTTCTGCGCAGCGGTTTGGGAGTTAACATCAAAATTACATTTCTCGGCCGAATCGCGTAGATCTCGCTGTGAAAAGGCTTAAATGACTTTTTTTTAACTAAGTTTGAGGATTGCGCTCAAACCAAATGTCCTAGAACCAAATTTCCAAATGTAATTACTAGATTGTGATACAATACACTTTTGGGTGAAGTTTGGTTTACTTCTGCGCAGCGGTTTGGAGTTAACATCAAAATTACATTTCTCGGCCGAATCGCGTTGATCTCACTGTGAAAAGGCTTAAATTACTTTTTTTTAACTAAGTTTGAGGATTGCGCTCAAACTAAATGTCCTAAACCAAATTTCCAAATGTAACTACTAGATTGTGATACAATACACTATTGGGTGAAGTTTGGTTGACTTCTGCGCAGCGGTTTGGGAGTTAACATCAAAATTACATTTCTCGGCCGAATCGCGTAGATCTCACTGTGAAAAGGCTTAAATGACTTTTTTTTAACTAAGTTTGAGGATTGCGCTCAAACTAAATGTCCTAAACCAAATTTCCAAATGTAACTACTAGATTGTGATACAATACACTTTTGGGTGAAGTTTGGTTTACTTCTGCGCAGCGGTTTGGGAGTTAACATCAAAATTACATTTCTCGGCCGAATCGCGTAGATCTCGCTGTGAAAAGGCTTAAATGACTTTTTTTTAACTAAGTTTGAGGATTGCGCTCAAACCAAATGTCCTAGAACCAAATTTCCAAGTGTAACTACTAGATTGTGATACAATACACTATTGGGTGAAGTTTGGTTGACTTCTGCGCAGCGGTTTGGGAGTTAACATCAAAATTACATTTCTCGGCCGAATCGCGTAGATCTCGCTGTGAAAAGGCTTAAATGACTTTTTTTTAACTAAGTTTGAGGATTGCGCTCAAACCAAATGTCCTAGAACCAAATTTCCAAATGTAATTACTAGATTGTGATACAATACACTATTGGGTGAAGTTTGGTTGACTTCTGCGCAGCGGTTTGGGAGTTACCATCAAAACTACATTTCTCGGCCGAACCGCGTAGATCTCACTGTGAAAAGGCTTAAATGACTTTTTTTAACTAAGTTTGAGGATTGCGCTCAAACCAAATGTCCTAGAACCAAATTTCCAAATGTAACTACTAGATTGTGATACAATACACTATTGGGTGAAGTTTGGTTGACTTCTGCGCAGCGGTTTGGGAGTTAACATCAAAATTACATTTCTGGGTCGAATCACGTAGATCTAACTGTGAAAAGGCTTAAATGACTTTTTTTAACTAAGTTTGAGGATTGCGCTCAAACCAAATGTCCTAGAACCAAATTTCCAAATGTAACTACTAGATTGTGATACAATACACTATTGGGTGAAGTTTGGTTGACTTTTGCGCAGCGGTTTGGGAGTTAACATCAAAATTACATTTCTCGGCCGAATCGCGTAGATCTCACTGTGAAAAGGCTTAAATTACTTTTTTAACTAAGTTTGAGGATTGCGCTCAAACCAAATGTCCTTGAACCAAATTTCCAAATGTAACTACTAGATTGTGATAAAATACACTATTGGGTGAAGTTTGGTTGACTTCTGCGCAGCGGTTTGGGAGTTAACATCAAAATTACATTTCTCGGCCGAATCGCGTAGATCTCACTGTGAAAAGGCTTAAATGACTTTTTTTAACTAAGTTTGAGGATTGCGCTCAAACCAAATGTCCTAGAACCAAATTTCCAAATGTGACAACTAGATTGTGATACAATACACTATTGGGTGAAGTTTGGTTGACTTCTGCGCAGCGGTTTGGGAGTTAACATCAAAATTACATTTCTCGGCCGAATCCCGTAGATCTCACTGTGAAAAGGCTTAAATGACTTTTTTTAACTAAGTTTGAGGATTGCGCTCAAACCAAATGTCCTAGAACCAAATTTCCAAATGTGACAACTAGATTGTGATACAATACACTATTGGGTGAAGTTTGGTTGACTTCTGCGCAGCGGTTTAGGAGTTAACATCAAAATTACATTTCTCGGCCGAATCGCATTGAACTCACTGTGAAAAGGCATTAATGACTTTTTTTTTAACTAAGTTTGAGGATTGCGCTCAAACCAAATGTCCTAGAACCAAATTTCCAAATGTAACTACTAGATTGTGATACAATACACTATTGGATGAAGTTTGGTTGACTTCTGCGCAGCGGTTTGGGAGTTAACATCAAAATTACATTTCTCGGCCGAATCGCGTAGATCTCACTGTGAAAAGGCTTAAATGACTTTTTTTAACTAAGTTTGAGGATTGCGCTCAAACCAAATGTCCAAGAACCAAATTTCCAAATGTAACAACTAGATTGTGATACAATACACTATTGGGTGAAGTTTGGTTGACTTCTGCGCAGCGGTTTGGGAGTTAACATCAAAATTACATTTCTCGGCCGAATCGCATTGAACTCACTGTGAAAAGGCTTAAATGACTTTTTTAAACTAAGTTTGAGGATTGCGCTCAAACCAAATGTCCTAGAACCAAATTTCCAAATGTAACTACTAGATTGTGATACAATACACTATTGGGTGAAGTTTGGTTGACTTCTGCACAGCGGTTTGGGAGTTAACATCAAAATTACATTTCTCGGCCGAACCGCGTAGATCTCACTGTGAAAAGGCTTAAATGACTTTTTTAAACAGTTTGAGGATTGCGCTCAAACCAAGTGTCCTAGAACCAAATTTCCAAATGTAACTACTAGATTGTGATACAATAAACTATTGGGTGAAATTTGGTTGACTTCTGCGCAGCGGTTTGGGAGTTAACATCAAAATTACATTTCTCGGCCGAATCGCGTTGATCTCACTGTGAAAAGGCTTAAATGACTTTTTTTAACTAAGTTTGAGGATTGCCCTCAAACCAAATGTCCTAGAACCAAATTTCCAAGTGTAACTACTACATTATGATACAATAAAATATTGGGTGAAGTTTGGTTGACTTCTGCGCTGCGGTATGGGAGTTAACATCAAAATTACATTTCTCGGCCGAATCGCGTAGATCTCACTGTGAAAAGGTTAAAATGACTTTTTTAACTAAGTTTGAGGATTGCGCTCAAACCAAATGTCCTAGAACCAAATTTCCAAATGTAACTACTAGATGGTGATACAATACACTATTGGGTGAAGTTTGGTTGACTTCTGCGCAGCGCTTTGGGAGCTAACATCAAAATTACATTTCTCGGCCGAATCGGTTAGATCTCACTGTGAAAAGGCTTAAATGACTTTTTTTTAACTGTTTGAGGATTGCGCTCAAACCAAATGTCCTAGAACCATATTTCCAAATGTTAATACTAGATTGTGATACAATACACTATTGTGTGAAGTTTGATTTACTTCTGCGCAGCGGTTTGGGAGTTAACATCAAAATTACATTTCTCGGCCGAATCGCGTAGATCTCACTGTGAAAAGGCTTAAATGACTTTTTTTTAACTAAGTTTGAGGATTGCGCTCAAACCAAATGTCCTAGAACCAAATTTCCAAATGTTAATACTAGATTGTGATACAATACACTATTGGGTGAAGTTTGATTTACTTCTGCGCAGCGGTTTGGGAGTTAACATCAAAATTACATTTCTCGGCCGAACCGCGTAGATCTCACTGTGAAAAGGCTTAAATGACTTTTTTAAACAGTTTGAGGATTGCGCTCAAACCAAGTGTCCTAGAACCAAATTTCCAAATGTAACTACTAAATTGTGATACAATAAACTATTGGGTGAAATTTGGTTGACTTCTGCGCAGCGGTTTGGAGTTAACATCAAAATTACATTTCTCGGCCGAATCGCGTTGAACTCACTGTGAAAAGGCTTAAATGACTTTTTTTAACTAAGTTTGAGGATTGCCCTCAAACCAAATGTCCTAGAACCAAATTTCCAAATGTAACTACTAGATTGTGATACAATACACTATTGGGTGAAGTTTGGTTGACTTCTGCGCAGCGGTTTGGGAGTTAACATTAAAATTACATTTCTCGGACGAATCGCGTAGATCTCACTGTGAAAAGGCTTAAATGACTTTTTTTTAACTAAGTTTGAGGATTGCCCTCAAACCAAATGTCCTAGAACCAAATTTCCAAGTGTAACTACTAGATTGTGATATAATACACTATTGGGTGAAGTTTGGTTGACTTCTGCGCTGCGGTTTGGGAGTTAACATCAAAATTACATTTCTCGGCCGAATCGCGTAGATCTCACTGTGAAAAGGCTTAAATGACTTTTTTTAACTAAGTTTGAGGATTGCGCTCAAACCAAATGTCCTAGAACCAAATTTCCAAGTGTAACTACTAGATTGTGATACAATACACTAATGGGTGAAGTTTGGTTGACTTCTGCGCTGCGGTTTGGGAGTTAACATCAAAATTACATTTCTCGGCCGAATTGCGTAGATCTCACTGTGAAAAGGCTGAAATGACTTTTTTAACTAAGTTTGAGGATTGCCCTCAAACCAAATGTCCTAGAACCAAATTTCCAAGTGTAACTACTAGATTGTGATACAATACACTATTGGGTGAAGTTTGGTTGACTTCTGCGCTGCAGTATGGGAGTTAACATCAAAATTACATTTTTCGGCCGAATCGCGTAGATCTCACTGTGAAAAGGCTGAAATGACTTTTTTAACTAAGTTTGAGGATTGCGCTCAAACCAAATGTCCTAGAACCAAATTTCCAAATGTAACTACTAGATTGTGATACAATACACTATTGGGTGAAGTTTGATTTACTTCTGCGCAGCGGTTTGGGAGTTAACATCAAAATTACATTTCTCGGCCGAATCGCGTTGATCTCACTGTGAAAAGGCTTAAATGACTTTTTTTTAACTGTTTGAGGATTGCGCTCAAACCAAATGTCCTAGAACCAAATTTCCAAATGTTAATACTAGATTGTGATACAATACACTATTGGGTGAAGTTTGGTTGACTTCTGCGCAGCGGTTTGGGAGTTAACATCAAAATTACATTTCTCGGCCGAATCGCGTTGATCTCACTGTGAAAAGGCTTAAATGACTTTTTTTAACTAAGTTTGAGGATTGCGCTCAAACCAAATGTCCTAGAACCAAATTTCCAAATGTAACTACTAGATTGTGATACAATACACTATTGGGTGAAGTTTGGTTGACTTCTGCGCAGCGCTTTGGGAATTAACATCAAAATTACATTTCTCGGCCGAATCGCGTAGATCTCACTGTGAAAAGGCTTAAATGATTTTTTTTAACTGTCTGAGGATTGCGCTCAAACCAAATGTCCTAGAACCAAATTTCCAAATGTAACTACTAGATTGTGATACAATACACTGTTGGGTGAAGTTTGGTTGACTACTGCGCAGCGGTTTGGGAGTTAACATCAAAATAACATTTCTCGGCCGAATCGCATTGAACTCACTGTGAAAAGGCATAAATGACTTTTTTTAACTAAGTTTGAGGATTGCCCTCAAACCAAATGTCCTAGAACCAAATTTCCAAGTGTAACTACTAGATTGTGATACAATAAAATATTGGGTGAAGTTTGGTTGACTTCTGCGCTGCGGTATGGGAGTTAACATCAAAATTACATTTCTCGGCCGAATCGCGTAGATCTCACTGTGAAAAGGCTGAAATGACTTTTTTAACTAAGTTTGAGGATTGCGCTCAAACCAAATGTCCTAGAACCAAATTTCCAAATGTAACTACTAGATTGTGATACAATACACTATTGGGTGAAGTTTGGTTGACTTCTGCGCTGCGGTTTGGGAGTTAACATCAAAATTACATTTCTCGGCCGAATCGCGTAGATCTCACTGTGAAAAGGCTTAAATGACATTTTTTTTAACTAAGTTTGAGGATTGCGCTCAAACTAAATGTCCTAAACCAAATTTCCAAATGTAACTACTAGATTGTGATACAATACACTATTGGGTGAAGTTTGGTTTACTTCTGCGCAGCGGTTTGGGAGTTAACATCAAAATTACATTTCTCGGCCGAATCGCATAGCTCTCACTGTGAAAAGGCTTAAATGACTTTTTTTAACTAAGTTTGAGGATTGCGCTCAAACCAAATGTCCTAGAACCAAATTTCCAAATGTAACTACTAGATTGTGATACAATACACTATTGGGTGAAGTTTGGTTGACTTCTGCGCAGCGGTTTGGGAGTTAACATCAAAATTACATTTCTCGGCCGAATCACATTGAACTCACTGTGAAAAGGCTTAAATGACTTTTTTAAACTAAGTTTGAGGATTGCGCTCAAACCAAATGTCCTAGAACCAAATTTCCAAATGTAACTACTAGATTGTGATACAATACACTATTGGGTGAAGTTTGGTTGACTTCTGCGCAGCGGTTTGGGAGTTAACATTAAAATTACATTTCTCGGACGAATCGCGTAGATCTCACTGTGAAAAGGCTTAAATGACTTTTTTTTAACTAAGTTTGAGGATTGCCCTCAAACCAAATGTCCTAGAACCAAATTTCCAAGTGTAACTACTAGATTGTGATATAATACACTATTGGGTGAAGTTTGGTTGACTTCTGCGCTGCGGTTTGGGAGTTAACATCAAAATTACATTTCTCGGCCGAATCGCGTAGATCTCACTGTGAAAAGGCTTAAATGACTTTTTTTAACTAAGTTTGAGGATTGCGCTCAAACCAAATGTCCTAGAACCAAATTTCCAAGTGTAACTACTAGATTGTGATACAATACACTAATGGGTGAAGTTTGGTTGACTTCTGCGCTGCGGTTTGGGAGTTAACATCAAAATTACATTTCTCGGCCGAATCGCGTAGATCTCACTGTGAAAAGGCTGAAATGACTTTTTTAACTAAGTTTGAGGATTGCCCTCAAACCAAATGTCCTAGAACCAAATTTCCAAGTGTAACTACTAGATTGTGATACAATACACTATTGGGTGAAGTTTGGTTGACTTCTGCGCTGCAGTATGGGAGTTAACATCAAAATTACATTTTTCGGCCGAATCGCGTAGATCTCACTGTGAAAAGGCTGAAATGACTTTTTTAACTAAGTTTGAGGATTGCGCTCAAACCAAATGTCCTAGAACCAAATTTCCAAATGTAACTACTAGATTGTGATACAATACACTATTGGGTGAAGTTTGATTTACTTCTGCGCAGCGGTTTGGGAGTTAACATCAAAATTACATTTCTCGGCCGAATCGCGTTGATCTCACTGTGAAAAGGCTTAAATGACTTTTTTTTAACTGTTTGAGGATTGCGCTCAAACCAAATGTCCTAGAACCAAATTTCCAAATGTTAATACTAGATTGTGATACAATACACTATTGGGTGAAGTTTGGTTGACTTCTGCGCAGCGGTTTGGGAGTTAACATCAAAATTACATTTCTCGGCCGAATCGCGTTGATCTCACTGTGAAAAGGCTTAAATGACTTTTTTTAACTAAGTTTGAGGATTGCGCTCAAACCAAATGTCCTAGAACCAAATTTCCAAATGTAACTACTAGATTGTGATACAATACACTATTGGGTGAAGTTTGGTTGACTTCTGCGCAGCGCTTTGGGAATTAACATCAAAATTACATTTCTCGGCCGAATCGCGTAGATCTCACTGTGAAAAGGCTTAAATGATTTTTTTTAACTGTCTGAGGATTGCGCTCAAACCAAATGTCCTAGAACCAAATTTCCAAATGTAACTACTAGATTGTGATACAATACACTGTTGGGTGAAGTTTGGTTGACTACTGCGCAGCGGTTTGGGAGTTAACATCAAAATAACATTTCTCGGCCGAATCGCATTGAACTCACTGTGAAAAGGCATAAATGACTTTTTTTAACTAAGTTTGAGGATTGCCCTCAAACCAAATGTCCTAGAACCAAATTTCCAAGTGTAACTACTAGATTGTGATACAATAAAATATTGGGTGAAGTTTGGTTGACTTCTGCGCTGCGGTATGGGAGTTAACATCAAAATTACATTTCTCGGCCGAATCGCGTAGATCTCACTGTGAAAAGGCTGAAATGACTTTTTTAACTAAGTTTGAGGATTGCGCTCAAACCAAATGTCCTAGAACCAAATTTCCAAATGTAACTACTAGATTGTGATACAATACACTATTGGGTGAAGTTTGGTTGACTTCTTCGCAGCGGTTTGGGAGTTAACATCAAAATTACATTTCTCGGCCGAATCGCGTTGATCTCACTGTGAAAAGGCTTAAATGACTTTTTTTAACTAAGTTTGAGGATTGCGCTCAAACCAAATGTCCTAGAACCAAATTTCCAAATGTAACTACTAAATTGTGATACAATACACTATTGGGTGAAGTTTGGTTGACTTCTGCGCAGCGCTTTGGGAGTTAACATCAAAATTACATTTCTCGGCCGAATCGCGTTGATCTCACTGTGAAAAGGCTTAAATGACTTTTTTTAACTAAGTTTGAGGATTGCCCTCAAACCAAATGTCCTAGAACCAAATTTCCAAGTGTAACTACTAGATTGTGATACAATAAAATATTGGGTGAAGTTTGGTTGACTTCTGCGCTGCGGTATGGGAGTTAACATCAAAATTACATTTCTCGGCCGAATCGCGTAGATCTCACTGTGAAAAGGCTGAAATGACTTTTTTTAACTAAGTTTGAGGATTGCGCTCAAACCAAATGTCCTAGAACCAAATTTCCAAATGTAACTACTAGATTGTGATACAATACACTATTGGGCGAAGTTTGGTTGACTTCTGCGCAGCGGTTTGGGAGTTAACATCAAAATTACATTTCTCGGCCGAATCGCGTTGATCTCACTGTGAAAAGGCTTAAATGACTTTTTTTAACTAAGTTTGAGGATTGCGCTCAAACCAAATGTCCTAGAACCAAATTTCCAAATGTAACTACTAGATTGTGATACAATACACTATTGGGTGAAGTTTGGTTGACTTCTGCGCAGCGCTTTGGGAGTTAACATCAAAATTACATTTCTCGGCCGAATCGCATAGATCTCACTGTGAAAAGGCTTAAATGACTTTTTTTTAACTGTTTGAGGATTGCGCTCAAACCAAATGTCCTAGAACCAAATTTCCAAATGTTAATATTAGATTGTGATACAATACACTATTGGGTGAAGTTTGATTTACTTCTGCGCAGCGGTTTGGGAGTTAACATCAAAATTACATTTCTCGGCCGAACCGCGTAGATCTCACTGTGAAAAGGCTTAAATGACTTTTTTTGACTAAGTTAGAGGATTGCGCTCAAACCAAATGTCCTAGAACCAAATTTCCAAGTGTAACTACTAGATTGTGATACAATACACTATTGGGTGAAGTTTGGTTGACTTCTGCGCAGCGCTTTGGGAGTTAACATCAAAATTACATTTCTCGGCCGAATCGCGTAGATCTCACTGTGAAAAGGCTTAAATGACTTTTTTTTAACTGTTTGAGGATTGCGCTCAAACCAAATGTCCTAGAACCAAATTTCCAAATGTTAATATTAGATTGTGATACAATACACTATTGGGTGAAGTTTGATTTACTTCTGCGCAGCGGTTTGGGAGTTAACATCAAAATTACATTTCTCGGCCGAATAGCGTAGATCTCACTGTGAAAAGGCTTAAATGACTTTTTTTGACTAAGTTTGAGGATTGCGCTCAAACCAAATGTCCTAGAACCAAATTTCCAAATGTAACTACTAGATTGTGATACAATAAACTATTGGGTGAAGTTTGGTTGACTTCTGCGCAGCGGTTTGGGAGTTAACATCAAAATTACATTTCTCGGTCGAATCACGTAGATCTAACTGTGAAAAGGCTTAAATGACTTTTTTTAACTAAGTTTGAGGATTGCGCTCAAACCAAATGTCCTAGAACCAAATTTCCAAATGTAACTACTAGATTGTGATACAATACACTATTGGGTGAAGTTTGGTTGACTTCTGCGCAGCGGTTTGGTAGTTAACATCAAAATTACATTTCTCGGCCGAATCGCGTAGATCTCACTGTGAAAACGCTTAAATGACTTTTTTTAACTAAGTTTGAGGATTGCGCTCAAACCAAATGTCCTTGAACCAAATTTCCAAATGTAACTACTAGATTGTGATACAATACACTATTGGGTGAAGTTTGGTTGACTTCTGCGCAGCGGTTTGGGAGTTAACATCAAAATTACATTTCTCGGCCGAATCGCGTAGATCTCACTGTGAAAAGGCTTAAATGACTTTTTTTAACTAAGTTTGAGGATTGCGCTCAAACCAAATGTCCAAGAACCAAATTTCCAAATGTAACAACTAGATTGTGATACAATACACTATTGGGTGAAGTTTGGTTGACTTCTGCGCAGCGGTTTGGGAGTTAACATCAAAATTACATTTCTCGGCCGAATCTTATTGAACTCACTGTGAAAAGGCATAAATGACGTTTTTTTTAACTAAGTTTGAGGATTGCCCTCAAACCAAATGTCCTAGAACCAAATTTCCAAGTGTAACTACTAGATTGTGATACAATACACTATTGGGTGAAGTTTGGTTGACTTCTGCGCTGCGGTTTGGGAGTTAACATCAAAATTACATTTCTCGGCCGAATCGCGTAGATCTCACTGTGAAAAGGCTTAAATGACATTTTTTTTAACTAAGTTTGAGGATTGCGCTCAAACTAAATGTCCTAAACCAAATTTCCAAATGTAACTACTAGATTGTGATACAATACACTATTGGGTGAAGTTTGGTTTACTTCTGCGCAGCGGTTTGGGAGTCAACATCAAAATTACATTTCTCGGCCGAATCGCGTAGCTCTCACTGTGAAAAGGCTTAAATGACTTTTTTTAACTAAGTTTGAGGATTGCGCTCAAACCAAATGTCCTAGAACCAAATTTCCAAGTGTAACTACTAGATTGTGATACAATACACTAATGGGTGAAGTTTGGTTGACTTCTGCGCTGCGGTTTGGGAGTTAACATCAAAATTACATTTCTCGGCCGAATCGCGTAGATCTCACTGTGAAAAGGCTGAAATGACTTTTTTAACTAAGTTTGAGGATTGCCCTCAAACCAAATGTCCTAGAACCAAATTTCCAAGTGTAACTACTAGATTGTGATACAATAAAATATTGGGTGAAGTTTGGTTGACTTCTGCGCTCCAGTATGGGAGTTAACATCAAAATTACATTTTTCGGCCGAATCGCGTAGATCTCACTGTGAAAAGGCTGAAATGACTTTTTTAACTAAGTTTGAGGATTGCGCTCAAACCAAATGTCCTAGAACCAAATTTCCAAATGTAACTACTAGATTGTGATACAATACACTATTGGGTGAAGTTTGGTTGACTTCTGCACAGCGGTTTGGGAGTTAACATCAAAATTACATTTCTCGGCCGAATCGCGTTGATCTCACTGTGAAAAGGCTTAAATGACTTTTTTTAACTAAGTTTGAGGATTGCGCTCAAACCAAATGTCCTAGAACCAAATTTCCAAATGTAACTACTAGATTGTGATACAATACACTATTGGGTGAAGTTTGGTTGACTTCTGCGCAGCGCTTTGGGAGTTAACATCAAAATTACATTTCTCGGCCGAATCGCGTAGATCTCACTGTGAAAAGGCTTAAATGACTTTTTTTTAACTGTTTGAGGATTGCGCTCAAACCAAATGTCCTAGAACCAAATTTCCAAATGTTAATACTAGATTGTGATACAATACACTATTGGGTGAAGTTTGATTTACTTCTGCGCAGCGGTTTGGGAGTTAACATCAAAATTACATTTCTCGGACGAATCGCGTAGATCTCACTGTGAAAAGGCTTAAATAACTTTTTTTTTTAACTAAGTTTGAGGATTGCCCTCAAACCAAATGTCCTAGAACCAAATTTCCAATTGTAACTACTAGATTGTGATACAATACACTATTGGGTGAAGTTTGGTTGACTTCTGCGCTGCGGTTTGGGAGTTAACATCAAAATTACATTTCTCGGCCGAATCGCGTAGATCTCACTGTGAAAAGGCTTAAATGACTTTTTTTAACTAAGTTTGAGGATTGCGCTCAAACCAAATGTCCTAGAACCAAATTTCCAAATATAACTACTAGATTGTGATACAATACACTATTGGGTGAAGTTTGGTTGACTTCTGCGCAGCGGTTTGGGAGTTAACATCAAAATTACATTTCTCGGCCGAATCGCATTGAACTCACTGTGAAAAGGCATAAATGACTTTTTTTAACTAAGTTTGAGGATTGCGCTCAAACCAAATGTCCTAGAACCAAATTTCCAAATGTTAATACTAGATTGTGATACAATACACTATTGGGTGAAGTTTGATTTACTTCTGCGCAGCGGTTTGGGAGTTAACATCAAAATTACATTTCTCGGCCGAACCGCGTAGATCTCACTGTGAAAAGGCTTAAATGACTTTTTTAAACAGTTTGAGGATTGCGCTCAAACCAAATGTCCTACAACCAAATTTCCAAATGTAACTACTAGACTGTGATACAATAAACTATTGGGTGAAATTTGGTTGACTTCTGCGCAGCGGTTTGTGAGTTAACATCAAAATTACATTTCTCGGCCGAATCGCGTTGATCTCACTGTGAAAAGGCTTAAATGACTTTTTTTAACTAAGTTTGAGGATTGCCCTCAAACCAAATGTCCTAGAACCAAATTTCCAAGTGTAACTACTAGATTGTGATACAATAAAATATTGGGTGAAGTTTGGTTGACTTCTGCGCTGCGGTATGGGAGTTAACATCAAAATTACATTTCTCGGCCGAATCGCGTAGATCTCACTGTGAAAAGGCTGAAATGACTTTTTTAACTAAGTTTGAGGATTGCGCTCAATCCAAATGTCCTAAACCAAATTTCCAAATGTAACTACTAGATTGTGATACAATACACTATTGGGTGAAGTTTGGTTACTTCTGCGCAGCGGTTTGGGAGTTAACATCAAAATTACATTTCTCGGCCGAATCACGTAGATCTCCCTGTGAAAAGGCTTAAATGACTTTTTCAACTAAGTTTGAGGATTGTGCTCAAACCAAATGTCCTATAACCAAATTTCCAAATGTAACTACTAGATTGTGATACAATACACTATTGGGTGAAGTTTGGTTGACTTCTGCGCAGCGGTTTGGGAGTTAACATCAAAACTACAATTCTCGGCCGAACCGCGTAGATCTCACTGTGAAAAGGCTTAAATGACTTTTTTTAACTAAGTTTGAGGATTGCGCTCAAACCAAATGTCCTAGAACCAAATTTCCAAATGTAACTACTAGATTGTGATACAATACATTATTGGGTGAAGTTTGGTTGACTTCTGCGCAGCGGTTTGGGAGTTAACATCAAAATTACATTTCTCGGCCGAATCGCATTGAACTCACTGTGAAAAGGCTTAAATGACTTTTTTTAACTAAGTTTGAGGATTGCGCTCAAACCAAATGTCCTAGAACCAAATTTCCAAATGTAACTACTAGATTGTGATACAATACACTATTGGGTGAAGTTTGGTTGACTTCTGCGCAGCGCTTTGGGAGTTAACATCAAAATTATATTTCTCGGCCGAATCGCGTAGATCTCACTGTGAAAAGGCTTAAATGACTTTTTTTTAACTGTTTGAGGATTGCGCTCAAACCAAATGTCCTAGAACCAAATTTCCAAATGTTAATACTAGATTGTGATACAATACACTATTGGGTGAAGTTTGATTTACTTCTGCGCAGCGGTTTGGGAGTTAACATCAAAATTACATTTCTCGGACGAATCGCGTAGATCTCACTGTGAAAAGGCTTAAATGACTTTTTTTTAAACTAAGTTTGAGGATTGCCCTCAAACCAAATGTCATAGAACCAAATTTCCAATTGTAACTACTAGATTGTGATACAATACACTATTGGGTGAAGTTTGGTTGACTTCTGCGCTGCGGTTTGGGAGTTAACATCAAAATCACATTTCTCGGCCGAATCGCGTAGATCCCACTGTGAAAAGGCTTAAATGACTTTTTTTAACTAAGTTTGAGGATTGCGCTCAAACCAAATGTCCTAGAACCAAATTTCCAAATGTAACTACTAGATTGTGATACAATACACTATTGGGTGAAGTTTGGTTGACTTCTGCGCAGCGGTTTGGGAGTTAACATCAAAATTACATTTCTCGGCCGAATCGCGTAGATCTCACTGTGAAAAGGCTTAAATGACTTTTTTTTAACTGTTTGAGGATTGCGCTCAAACCAAATGTCCTAGAACCAAATTTCCAACTGTTAATACTAGATTGTGATACAATACACTATTGGGTGAAGTTTGATTTACTTCTGCGCAGCGGTTTGGGAGTTAACATCAAAATTACATTTCTCGGCCGAACCGCGTAGATCTCACTGTGAAAAGGCTTAAATGACTTTTTTAAACAGTTTGAGGATTGCGCTCAAACCAAGTGTCCTAGAACCAAATTTCCAAATGTAACTACTAGATTGTGATACAATAAACTATTGGGTGAAATTTTGTTGACTTCTGCGCAGCGGTTTGGGAGTTAACATCAAAATTACATTTCTCGGCCGAATCGCGTTGATCTCACTGTGAAAAGGCTTAAATGACTTTTTTTAACTAAGTTTGACGATTGCCCTCAAACCAAATGTCCTAGAACCAAATTTCCAAGTGTAACTACTAGATTGTGATACAATAAAATATTGGGTGAAGTTTGGTTGACTTCTGCGCTGCGGTATGGGAGTTAACATCAAAATTACATTTCTCGGCCGAATCGCGTTGATCTCACTGTGAAAAGGCTGAAATGACTTTTTTAACTAAGCTTGAGGACTGCGCTCAAACCAAATGTCCTAGAACCAAATTTCCAATGTAACTACTAGATTGTGATACAATACACTATTGGGTGAAGTTTGGTTGAGTTCTGCGCAGCGGTTTGGGAGTTAACATCAAAATTACATTTCTCGGCCGAATCGCGTTGATCTCACTGTGAAAAGGCTTAAATGACTTTTTTTAACTAAGTTTGAGGATTGCGCTCAAACCAAATGTCCTAGAACCAAATTTCCAAATGTAACTACTAGATTGTGATACAATACACTATTGGGTGAAGTTTGGTTGACTTCTGCGCAGCGCTTTGGGAGTTAACATCAAAATTACATTTCTCGGCCGAATCGCGTAGATCTCACTGTGAAAAGGCTTAAATGACTTTTTTTTAACTGTTTGAGGATTGCGCTCAAACCAAATGTCCTAGAACCAAATTTCCAAATGTTAATACTAGATTGTGATACAACACACTATTGGGTGAAGTTTGATTTACTTCTGCGCAGCGGTTTGGGAGTTAACATCAAAATTACATTTCTCGGCCGAATAGCGTAGATCTCACTGTGAAAAGGCTTAAATGACTTTTTTTGACTAAGTTTGAGGATTGCGCTCAAACCAAATGTCCTAGAACCAAATTTCCAAATGTAACTACTAGATTGTGATACAATAAACTATTGGGTGAAATTTGGTTGACTTCTGCGCAGCGGTTTGGGAGTTAACATCAAAATTACATTTCTCGGCCGAATCGCGTTGATCTCACTGTGAAAAGGCTTAAATGACTTTTTTTAACTAAGTTTGAGGATTGCGCTCAAACCAAATGTCCTAGAACCAAATTTCCAAATGTGACTACTAGATTGTGATACAATACACTATTGGGTGAAGTTTGGTTGACTTCTGCGCAGCGCTTTGGGAGTTAACATCAAAATTACATTTCTCGGTCGAATCACGTAGATCTAACTGTGAAAAGGCTTAAATGACTTTTTTTAACTAATTTTGAGGATTGCGCTCAAACCAAATGTCCTAGAACCAAATTTCCAAATGTAACTACTAGATTGTGATACAATACACTATTGGGTGAAGTTTGGTTGACTTCTGCGCAGCGGTTTGGGAGTTAACATCAAAATTACATTTCTCGGCCGAATCGCATTGAACTCACTGTGAAAAGGCTTAAATGACTTTTTTTTAACTAAGTTTGAGGATTGCGCTCAAACCAAATGTCCTAGAACCAAATTTCCAAATGTAACTACTAGATTGTGATACAATAAACTATTGGGTGAAATTTGGTTGACTTCTGCGCAGCGGTTTGGGAGTTAACATCAAAATTACATTTCTCTGCCGAATCGCGTTGATCTCACTGTGAAAAGGCTTAAATGACTTTTTTCAACTAAGTTTGAGGATTGCCCTCAAACCAAATGTCCTAGAACCAAATTTCCAAATGTAACTACTAGATTGTGATACAATAAAATATTGGGTGAAGTTTGGTTGACTTCTGCGCTGCGGTTTGGGAGTTAACATCAAAATTACATTTCTCGGCCGAATCGCGTAGATCTCACTGTGAAAAGGCTGAAATGACTTTTTTAACTAAGTTTGAGGATTGCCCTCAAACCAAATGTCCTAGAACCAAATTTCCAAGTGTAACTACTAGATTGTGATACAATAAAATATTGGGTGAAGTTTGGTTGACTTCTGCGCTGCGGTATGGGAGTTAACATCAAAATTACATTTCTCGGCCGAATCGCGTAGATCTCACTGTGAAAAGGCTTAAATGACTTTTTTTAACTAAGTTTGAGGATTGCGCTCAAACCAAATGTCCTAGAATCAAATTTCCAAATGTAACTACTAGATTGTGATACAATACACTATTGGGTGAAGTTTGGTTGACTTCTGCGCAGCGGTTTGGGAGTTAACATCAAAATTACATTTCTCGGACGAATCGCGTAGATCTCACTGTGAAAAGGCTTAAATGACATTTTTTTAACTAAGTTTGAGGATTGCCCTCAAACCAAATGTCCTAGAACCAAATTTCCAAGTGTAACTACTAGATTGTGATACAATACACTATTGGGTGAAGTTTGGTTGACTTCTGCGCTGCGGTTTGGAGTTAACATCAAAATTACATTTCTCGGCCGAATCGCGTAGATCTCACTGTGAAAAGGCTTAAATGACTTTTTTTAACTAAGTTTGAGGATTGCGCTCAAACCAAATGTCCTAGAAACAAATTTCCAAGTGTAACTACTAGATTGTGATACAATACACTATTGGGTGAAGTTTGGTTGACTTCTGCGCAGCGGTTTGGGAGTTAACATCAAAATTACATTTCTCGGCCGAATCGCGTAGATCTCACTGTGAAAAGGCTTAAATGACTTTTTTTTAACTAAGTTTGAGGATTGCGCTCAAACCAAATGTCCTAGAACCAAATTTCCAAATGTAACTACTAGATTGTGATACAATACACTATTGGGTGAAGTTTGGTTGACTTCTGTGCAGCGGTTTGGGAGTTAACATCAAAATTACATTTCTCGGCCGAATCGCGTAGATCTCACTGTGAAAAGGCTTAAATGACTTTTTTTTAACTGTTTGAGGATTGCGCTCAAACCAAATGTCCTAGAACCAAATTTCCAACTGTTAATACTAGATTGTGATACAATACACTATTGGGTGAAGTTTGATTTACTTCTGCGCAGCGGTTTGGGAGTTAACATCAAAATTACATTTCTCGGCCGAACCGCGTAGATCTCACTGTGAAAAGGCTTAAATGACTTTTTTAAACAGTTTGAGGATTGCGCTCAAACCAAGTGTCCTAGAACCAAATTTCCAAATGTAACTACTAGATTGTGATACAATAAACTATTGGGTGAAATTTTGTTGACTTCTGCGCAGCGGTTTGGGAGTTAACATCAAAATTACATTTCTCGGCCGAATCGCGTTGATCTCACTGTGAAAAGGCTTAAATGACTTTTTTTAACTAAGTTTGACGATTGCCCTCAAACCAAATGTCCTAGAACCAAATTTCCAAGTGTAACTACTAGATTGTGATACAACACACTATTGGGTGAAGTTTGATTTACTTCTGCGCAGCGGTTTGGGAGTTAACATCAAAATTACATTTCTCGGCCGAATAGCGTAGATCTCACTGTGAAAAGGCTTAAATGACTTTTTTTGACTAAGTTTGAGGATTGCGCTCAAACCAAATGTCCTAGAACCAAATTTCCAAATGTAACTACTAGATTGTGATACAATAAACTATTGGGTGAAATTTGGTTGACTTCTGCGCAGCGGTTTGGGAGTTAACATCAAAATTACATTTCTCGGCCGAATCGCGTTGATCTCACTGTGAAAAGGCTTAAATGACTTTTTTTAACTAAGTTTGAGGATTGCGCTCAAACCAAATGTCCTAGAACCAAATTTCCAAATGTGACTACTAGATTGTGATACAATACACTATTGGGTGAAGTTTGGTTGACTTCTGCGCAGCGCTTTGGGAGTTAACATCAAAATTACATTTCTCGGTCGAATCACGTAGATCTAACTGTGAAAAGGCTTAAATGACTTTTTTTAACTAATTTTGAGGATTGCGCTCAAACCAAATGTCCTAGAACCAAATTTCCAAATGTAACTACTAGATTGTGATACAATACACTATTGGGTGAAGTTTGGTTGACTTCTGCGCAGCGGTTTGGGAGTTAACATCAAAATTACATTTCTCGGCCGAATCGCATTGAACTCACTGTGAAAAGGCTTAAATGACTTTTTTTTAACTAAGTTTGAGGATTGCGCTCAAACCAAATGTCCTAGAACCAAATTTCCAAATGTAACTACTAGATTGTGATACAATAAACTATTGGGTGAAATTTGGTTGACTTCTGCGCAGCGGTTTGGGAGTTAACATCAAAATTACATTTCTCTGCCGAATCGCGTTGATCTCACTGTGAAAAGGCTTAAATGACTTTTTTCAACTAAGTTTGAGGATTGCCCTCAAACCAAATGTCCTAGAACCAAATTTCCAAATGTAACTACTAGATTGTGATACAATAAAATATTGGGTGAAGTTTGGTTGACTTCTGCGCTGCGGTTTGGGAGTTAACATCAAAATTACATTTCTCGGCCGAATCGCGTAGATCTCACTGTGAAAAGGCTGAAATGACTTTTTTAACTAAGTTTGAGGATTGCCCTCAAACCAAATGTCCTAGAACCAAATTTCCAAGTGTAACTACTAGATTGTGATACAATAAAATATTGGGTGAAGTTTGGTTGACTTCTGCGCTGCGGTATGGGAGTTAACATCAAAATTACATTTCTCGGCCGAATCGCGTAGATCTCACTGTGAAAAGGCTTAAATGACTTTTTTTAACTAAGTTTGAGGATTGCGCTCAAACCAAATGTCCTAGAATCAAATTTCCAAATGTAACTACTAGATTGTGATACAATACACTATTGGGTGAAGTTTGGTTGACTTCTGCGCAGCGGTTTGGGAGTTAACATCAAAATTACATTTCTCGGACGAATCGCGTAGATCTCACTGTGAAAAGGCTTAAATGACATTTTTTTAACTAAGTTTGAGGATTGCCCTCAAACCAAATGTCCTAGAACCAAATTTCCAAGTGTAACTACTAGATTGTGATACAATACACTATTGGGTGAAGTTTGGTTGACTTCTGCGCTGCGGTTTGGAGTTAACATCAAAATTACATTTCTCGGCCGAATCGCGTAGATCTCACTGTGAAAAGGCTTAAATGACTTTTTTTAACTAAGTTTGAGGATTGCGCTCAAACCAAATGTCCTAGAAACAAATTTCCAAGTGTAACTACTAGATTGTGATACAATACACTATTGGGTGAAGTTTGGTTGACTTCTGCGCAGCGGTTTGGGAGTTAACATCAAAATTACATTTCTCGGCCGAATCGCGTAGATCTCACTGTGAAAAGGCTTAAATGACTTTTTTTTAACTAAGTTTGAGGATTGCCCTCAAACCAAATGTCCTAGAACCAAATTTCCAAATGTAACTACTAGATTGTGATACAATAAAATATTGGGTGAAGTTTGGTTGACTTCTGCGCTGCGGTATGGGAGTTAACATCAAAATTACATTTCTCGGCCGAATAGCGTAGATCTCACTGTGAAAAGGCTTAAATGACTTTTTTTAACTAAGTTTGAGGATTGCGCTCAAACCAAATGTCCTAGAACCAAATTTCCAAATGTAACTACTAGATTGTGATACAATAAACTATTGGGTGAAATTTGGTTGACTTCTGCGCAGCGGTTTGGGAGTTAACATCAAAATTACATTTCTCGGCCGAATCGCGTAGATCTCACTGTGAAAAGGCTTAAATGACTTTTTTTAACTAAGTTTGAGGATTGCGCTCAAACCAAATGTCCTAGAACCAAATTTCCAAATGTAACTACTAGATTGTGATACAATACACTATTGGGTGAAGTTTGGTTGACTTCTGCGCAGCGGTTTGGGAGTTAACATCAAAATTACATTTCTCGGACGAATCGCGTAGATCTCACTGTGAAAAGGCTTAAATGACTTTTTTTTAACTAAGTTTGAGGATTGCCCTCAAACCAAATGTCCTAGAACCAAATTTCCAAGTGTAACTACTAGATTGTGATATAATACACTATTGGGTGAAGTTTGGTTGACTTCTGCGCTGCGGTTTGGGAGTTAACATCAAAATTACATTTCTCGGCCGAATCGCGTAGATCTCACTGTGAAAAGGCTTAAATGACTTTTTTTAACTAAGTTTGAGGATTGCGCTCAAACCAAATGTCCTAGAACCAAATTTCCAAGTGTAACTACTAGATTGTGATACAATACACTATTGGGTGAAGTTTGGTTGACTTCTGCGCAGCGGTTTGGGAGTTAACATCAAAATTACATTTCTCGGCCGAATCGCGTAGATCTCACTGTGAAAAGGCTTAAATTACTTTTTTTTAACTAAGTTTGAGGATTGCGCTCAAACTAAATGTTCTAAACCAAATTTCCAAATGTAACTACTAGATTGTGATACAATACACTATTGGGTGAAGTTTGGTTGACTTCTGCGCAGCGGTTTGGGAGTTAACATCAAAATTACATTTCTCGGCCGAATCGCGTAGATCTCACTGTGAAAAGGCTTAAATGACTTTTTTTTAACTAAGTTTGAGGATTGCGCTCAAACTAAATGTCCTAAACCAAATTTCCAAATGTAACTACTAGATTGTGATACAATACACTTTTGGGTGAAGTTTGGTTTACTTCTGCGCTGCGGTTTGGGAGTTAACATCAAAATTACATTTCTCGGCCGAATCGCGTAGATCTCACTGTGAAAAGGCTTAAATGACTTTTTTTAACTAAGTTTGAGGATTGCGCTCAAACCAAATGTCCTAGAACCAAATTTCCAAGTGTAACTACTAGATTGTGATACAATACACTATTGGGTGAAGTTTGGTTGACTTCTGCGCAGCGGTTTGGGAGTTAACATCAAAATTACATTTCTCGGCCGAATCGCGTAGATCTCACTGTGAAAAGGCTTAAATTACTTTTTTTTAACTAAGTTTGAGGATTGCGCTCAAACTAAATGTCCTAAACCAAATTTCCAAATGTAACTACTAGATTGTGATACAATACACTATTGGGTGAAGTTTGGTTGACTTCTGCGCAGCGGTTTGGGAGTTAACATCAAAATTACATTTCTCGGCCGAATCGCGTAGATCTCACTGTGAAAAGGCTTAAATGACTTTTTTTTTAACTAAGTTTGAGGATTGCGCTCAAACTAAATGTCCTAAACCAAATTTCCAAATGTAACTACTAGATTGTGATACAATACACTTTTGGGTGAAGTTTGGTTTACTTCTGCGCAGCGGTTTGGGAGTTAACATCAAAATTACATTTCTCGGCCGAATCGCGTAGATCTCGCTGTGAAAAGGCTTAAATGACTTTTTTTTTAACTAAGTTTGAGGATTGCGCTCAAACCAAATGTCCTAGAACCAAATTTCCAAGTGTAACTACTAGATTGTGATACAATACACTATTGGGTGAAGTTTGGTTGACTTCTGCGCAGCGGTTTGGGAGTTAACATCAAAATTACATTTCTCGGCCGAATCGCGTAGATCTCGCTGTGAAAAGGCTTAAATGACTTTTTTTTAACTAAGTTTGAGGATTGCGCTCAAACCAAATGTCCTAGAACCAAATTTCCAAATGTAATTACTAGATTGTGATACAATACACTTTTGGGTGAAGTTTGGTTTACTTCTGCGCAGCGGTTTGGAGTTAACATCAAAATTACATTTCTCGGCCGAATCGCGTTGATCTCACTGTGAAAAGGCTTAAATTACTTTTTTTTAACTAAGTTTGAGGATTGCGCTCAAACTAAATGTCCTAAACCAAATTTCCAAATGTAACTACTAGATTGTGATACAATACACTATTGGGTGAAGTTTGGTTGACTTCTGCGCAGCGGTTTGGGAGTTAACATCAAAATTACATTTCTCGGCCGAATCGCGTAGATCTCACTGTGAAAAGGCTTAAATGACTTTTTTTTAACTAAGTTTGAGGATTGCGCTCAAACTAAATGTCCTAAACCAAATTTCCAAATGTAACTACTAGATTGTGATACAATACACTTTTGGGTGAAGTTTGGTTTACTTCTGCGCAGCGGTTTGGGAGTTAACATCAAAATTACATTTCTCGGCCGAATCGCGTAGATCTCGCTGTGAAAAGGCTTAAATGACTTTTTTTTAACTAAGTTTGAGGATTGCGCTCAAACCAAATGTCCTAGAACCAAATTTCCAAGTGTAACTACTAGATTGTGATACAATACACTATTGGGTGAAGTTTGGTTGACTTCTGCGCAGCGGTTTGGGAGTTAACATCAAAATTACATTTCTCGGCCGAATCGCGTAGATCTCGCTGTGAAAAGGCTTAAATGACTTTTTTTTAACTAAGTTTGAGGATTGCGCTCAAACCAAATGTCCTAGAACCAAATTTCCAAATGTAATTACTAGATTGTGATACAATACACTATTGGGTGAAGTTTGGTTGACTTCTGCGCAGCGGTTTGGGAGTTACCATCAAAACTACATTTCTCGGCCGAACCGCGTAGATCTCACTGTGAAAAGGCTTAAATGACTTTTTTTAACTAAGTTTGAGGATTGCGCTCAAACCAAATGTCCTAGAACCAAATTTCCAAATGTAACTACTAGATTGTGATACAATACACTATTGGGTGAAGTTTGGTTGACTTCTGCGCAGCGGTTTGGGAGTTAACATCAAAATTACATTTCTGGGTCGAATCACGTAGATCTAACTGTGAAAAGGCTTAAATGACTTTTTTTAACTAAGTTTGAGGATTGCGCTCAAACCAAATGTCCTAGAACCAAATTTCCAAATGTAACTACTAGATTGTGATACAATACACTATTGGGTGAAGTTTGGTTGACTTTTGCGCAGCGGTTTGGGAGTTAACATCAAAATTACATTTCTCGGCCGAATCGCGTAGATCTCACTGTGAAAAGGCTTAAATGACTTTTTTAACTAAGTTTGAGGATTGCGCTCAAACCAAATGTCCTTGAACCAAATTTCCAAATGTAACTACTAGATTGTGATAAAATACACTATTGGGTGAAGTTTGGTTGACTTTTGCGCAGCGGTTTGGGAGTTAACATCAAAATTACATTTCTCGGCCGAATCGCGTAGATCTCACTGTGAAAAGGCTTAAATGACTTTTTTTAACTAAGTTTGAGGATTGCGCTCAAACCAAATGTCCTAGAACCAAATTTCCAAATGTGACAACTAGATTGTGATACAATACACTATTGGGTGAAGTTTGGTTGACTTCTGCGCAGCGGTTTGGGAGTTAACATCAAAATTACATTTCTCGGCCGAATCCCGTAGATCTCACTGTGAAAAGGCTTAAATGACTTTTTTTAACTAAGTTTGAGGATTGCGCTCAAACCAAATGTCCTAGAACCAAATTTCCAAATGTGACAACTAGATTGTGATACAATACACTATTGGGTGAAGTTTGGTTGACTTCTGCGCAGCGGTTTAGGAGTTAACATCAAAATTACATTTCTCGGCCGAATCGCATTGAACTCACTGTGAAAAGGCATTAATGACTTTTTTTTTAACTAAGTTTGAGGATTGCGCTCAAACCAAATGTCCTAGAACCAAATTTCCAAATGTAACTACTAGATTGTGATACAATACACTATTGGGTGAAGTTTGGTTGACTTCTGCGCAGCGGTTTGGGAGTTAACATCAAAATTACATTTCTCGGCCGAATCGCGTAGATCTCACTGTGAAAAGGCTTAAATGACTTTTTTTTTACTGTTTGAGGATTGCGCTCAAATCAAATGTCCTAGAACCAAATTTCCAAATGTTAATACTAGATTGTGATACAATACACTATTGGGTGAAGTTTGTTTGACTTCTGCGCAGCGGTTTGGGAGTTAACATCAAAACTACATTTCTCGGCCGAACCGCGTAGATCTCACTGTGAAAAGGCTTAAATGACTTTTTTTAACTGTTTTAGGATTGCGCTCAAACCAAATGTCCTAGAACCAAATTTCCAAATGTAACTACTAGATTGTGATACAATACACTATTGGGTGAAGTTTGGTTGACTTCTGCGCAGCGGTTTGGGAGTTAACATCAAAATTACATTTCTCGGTCGAATCACGTAGATCTAACTGTGAAAAGGCTTAAATGACTTTTTTTAACTAAGTTTGAGGATTGCGCTCAAACCAAATGTCCTAGAACCAAATTTCCAAATGTAACTACTAGATTGTGATACAATACACTATTGGGTGAAGTTTGGTTGACTTCTGCGCAGCGGTTTGGGAGTTAACATCAAAATTACATTTCTCGGCCGAATCGCGTATATCTCACTGTGAAAAGGCTTAAATGACTTTTTTAACTAAGTTTGAGGATTGCGCTCAAACCAAATGTCCTAGAACCAAATTTCCAAATGTAACTACTAGATTGTGATACAATACACTATTGGGTGAAGTTTGGTTGACTTCTGCGCAGCGGTTTGGGAGTTAACATCAAAATTACATTTCTCGGACGAATCGCGTAGATCTCACTGTGAAAAGGCTTAAATGACTTTTTTTTAACTAAGTTTGAGGATAGCCCTTAAACCAAATGTCCTAGAACCAAATTTCCAAGTGTAACTACTAGATTGTGATATAATACACTATTGGGTGAAGTTTGGTTGACTTCTGCGCTGCGGTTTGGGAGTTAACATCAAAATTACATTTCTCGGCCGAATCGCGTAGATCTCACTGTGAAAAGGCTTAAATGACTTTTTTTAACTAAGTTTGAGGATTGCGCTCAAACCAAATGTCCTAGAACCAAATTTCCAAGTGTAACTACTAGATTGTGATACAATACACTATTGGGTGAAGTTTGGTTGACTTCTGCGCAGCGGTTTGGGAGTTAACATCAAAATTACATTTCTCGGCCGAATCGCGTAGATCTCACTGTGAAAAGGCTTAAATTACTTTTTTTTAACTAAGTTTGAGGATTGCGCTCAAACTAAATGTCCTAAACCAAATTTCCAAATGTAACTACTAGATTGTGATACAATACACTATTGGGTGAAGTTTGGTTGACTTCTGCGCAGCGGTTTGGGAGTTAACATCAAAATTACATTTCTCGGCCGAATCGCGTAGATCTCACTGTGAAAAGGCTTAAATGACTTTTTTTTAACTAAGTTTGAGGATTGCGCTCAAACTAAATGTCCTAAACCAAATTTCCAAATGTAACTACTAGATTGTGATACAATACACTATTGGGTGAAGTTTGGTTGACTTCTGCGCAGCGGTTTGGGAGTTAACATCAAAATTACATTTCTCGGCCGAATCGCGTAGATCTCACTGTGAAAAGGCTTAAATGACTTTTTTAACTAAGTTTGAGGATTGCGCTCAAACCAAATGTCCTCGAACCAAATTTCCAAATGTAACTACTAGATTGTGATAAAATACACTATTGGGTGAAGTTTGGTTGACTTCTGCGCAGCGTTTTGGGAGTTAACATCAAAATTACGTTTCTCGGCCGAATCGCATTGAACTCACTGTGAAAAGGCATAAATGACTTTTTTTAAACTAAGTTTGAGGATTGCGCTCAGACCAAATGTCCTAGAACCAAATTTCCAAATGTAACTACTAGATTGTGATACAATACACTATTGGGTGAAGTTTGGTTGACTTCTGCGCAGCGGTTTGGGAGTTAACATCAAAATTACATTTCTCGGCCGAATCGCGTAGATCTCAATGTGAAAAGGCTTAAATGACTTTTTTTTTACTGTTTGAGGATTGCGCTCAAACCAAATGTCCTAGAACCAAATTTCCAAATGTTAATACTAGATTGTGATACAATACACCATTGGGTGAAGTTTGATTTACTTCTGCGCAGCGGTTTGGGCGTTAACATCAAAATTACATTTCTCGGCCGAATAGCGTAGATCTCACTGTGAAAAGGCTTAAATGACTTTTTTTAACTAAGTTTGAGGATTGCGCTCAAACCAAATGTCCTAGAACCAAATTTCCAAGTGTAACTACTAGATTGTGATATAATACACTATTGGGTGAAGTTTGTTTGACTTCTGCGCAGCGGTTTGGGAGTTACCATCAAAACTACATTTCTCGGCCGAACCGCGTAGATCTCACTGTGAAAAGGCTTAAATGACTTTTTTTAACTAAGTTTGAGGATTGCGCTCAAACCAAATGTCCTAGAACCAAATTTCCAAATGTGACAACTAGATTGTGATACAATACACTATTGGGTGAAGTTTGGTTGACTTCTGCGCAGCGGTTTAGGAGTTAACATCAAAATTACATTTCTCGGCCGAATCGCATTGAACTCACTGTGAAAAGGCATTAATGACTTTTTTTTTAACTAAGTTTGAGGATTGCGCTCAAACCAAATGTCCTAGAACCAAATTTCCAAATGTAACTACTAGATTGTGATACAATACACTATTGGGTGAAGTTTGGTTGACTTCTGCGCAGCGGTTTGGGAGTTAACATCAAAATTACATTTCTCGGCCGAATCGCGTAGATCTCACTGTGAAAAGGCTTAAATGACTTTTTTTTTACTGTTTGAGGATTGCGCTCAAATCAAATGTCCTAGAACCAAATTTCCAAATGTTAATACTAGATTGTGATACAATACACTATTGGGTGAAGTTTGTTTGACTTCTGCGCAGCGGTTTGGGAGTTAATATCAAAACTACATTTCTCGGCCGAACCGCGTAGATCTCACTGTGAAAAGGCTTAAATGACTTTTTTTAACTGTTTTAGGATTGCGCTCAAACCAAATGTCCTAGAACCAAATTTCCAAATGTAACTACTAGATTGTGATACAATACACTATTGGGTGAAGTTTGGTTGACTTCTGCGCAGCGGTTTGGGAGTTAACATCAAAATTACATTTCTCGGTCGAATCACGTAGATCTAACTGTGAAAAGGCTTAAATGACTTTTTTTAACTAAGTTTGAGGATTGCGCTCAAACCAAATGTCCTAGAACCAAATTTCCAAATGTAACTACTAGATTGTGATACAATACACTATTGGGTGAAGTTTGGTTGACTTCTGCGCAGCGGTTTGGGAGTTAACATCAAAATTACATTTCTCGGCCGAATCGCGTAGATCTCACTGTGAAAAGGCTTAAATGACTTTTTTAACTAAGTTTGAGGATTGCGCTCAAACCAAATGTCCTTGAACCAAATTTCCAAATGTAACTACTAGATTGTGATAAAATACACTATTGGGTGAAGTTTGGTTGACTTCTGCGCAGCGTTTTGGGAGTTAACATCAAAATTACGTTTCTCGGCCGAATCGCATTGAACTCACTGTGAAAAGGCATAAATGACTTTTTTTAAACTAAGTTTGAGGATTGCGCTCAAACCAAATGTCCTAGAACCAAATTTCCAAATGTAACTACTAGATTGTGATACAATACACTATTGGGTGAAGTTTGGTTGACTTCTGCGCAGCGGTTTGGGAGTTAACATCAAAATTACATTTCTCGGCCGAATCGCGTAGATCTCACTGTGAAAAGGCTTAAATGACTTTTTTTTTACTGTTTGAGGATTGCGCTCAAACCAAATGTCCTAGAACCAAATTTCCAAATGTTAATACTAGATTGTGATACAATACACCATTGGGTGAAGTTTGATTTACTTCTGCGCAGCGGTTTGGGCGTTAACATCAAAATTACATTTCTCGGCCGAATAGCGTAGATCTCACTGTGAAAAGGCTTAAATGACTTTTTTTAACTAAGTTTGAGGATTGCGCTCAAACCAAATGTCCTAGAACCAAATTTCCAAATGTAACTACTAGATTGTGATACAATAAACTATTGGGTGAAATTTGGTTGATTTCTGCGCAGCGGTTTGGGAGTTAACATCAAAATTACATTTCTCGGCCGAATCGCGTATATCTCACTGTGAAAAGGCTTAAATGACTTTTTTAACTAAGTTTGAGGATTGCGCTCAAACCAAATGTCCTAGAACCAAATTTCCAAATGTAACTACTAGATTGTGATACAATACACTATTGGGTGAAGTTTGGTTGACTTCTGCGCAGCGGTTTGGGAGTTAACATCAAAATTACATTTCTCGGACGAATCGCGTAGATCTCACAGTGAAAAGGCTTAAATGACTTTTTCTTAACTAAGTTTGAGGATAGCCCTTAAACCAAATGTCCTAGAACCAAATTTCCAAGTGTAACTACTAGATTGTGATATAATACACTATTGGGTGAAGTTTGGTTGACTTCTGCGCTGCGGTTTGGGAGTTAACATCAAAATTACATTTCTCGGCCGAATCGCGTAGATCTCACTGTGAAAAGGCTTAAATGACTTTTTTTAACTAAGTTTGAGGATTGCGCTCAAACCAAATGTCCTAGAACCAAATTTCCAAGTGTAACTACTAGATTGTGATACAATACACTATTGGGTGAAGTTTGGTTGACTTCTGCGCAGCGGTTTGGGAGTTAACATCAAAATTACATTTCTCGGCCGAATCGCGTAGATCTCACTGTGAAAAGGCTTAAATTACTTTTTTTTAACTAAGTTTGAGGATTGCGCTCAAACTAAATGTCCTAGAACCAAATTTCCAAATGTAACTACTAGATTGTGATACAATACACTATTGGGTGAAGTTTGGTTGACTTCTGCGCAGCGGTTTGGGAGTTAACATCAAAATTACATTTCTCGGCCGAATCGCGTAGATCTCACTGTGAAAAGGCTTAAATGACTTTTTTTTAACTAAGTTTGAGGATTGCGCTCAAACTAAATGTCCTAAACCAAATTTCCAAATGTAACTACTAGATTGTGATACAATACACTATTGGGTGAAGTTTGGTTGACTTCTGCGCAGCGGTTTGGGAGTTAACATCAAAATTACATTTCTCGGCCGAATCGCGTATATCTCACTGTGAAAAGGCTTAAATGACTTTTTTAACTAAGTTTGAGGATTGCGCTCAAACCAAATGTCCTTGAACCAAATTTCCAAATGTAACTACTAGATTGTGATAAAATACACTATTGGGTGAAGTTTGGTTGACTTCTGCGCAGCGTTTTGGGAGTTAACATCAAAATTACGTTTCTCGGCCGAATCGCATTGAACTCACTGTGAAAAGGCATAAATGACTTTTTTTAAACTAAGTTTGAGGATTGCGCTCAAACCAAATGTCCTAGAACCAAATTTCTAAATGTAACTACTAGATTGTGATACAATACACTATTGGGTGAAGTTTGGTTGACTTCTGCGCAGCGGTTTGGGAGTTAACATCAAAATTACATTTCTCGGCCGAATCGCGTAGATCTCACTGTGAAAAGGCTTAAATGACTTTTTTTTTACTGTTTGAGGATTGCGCTCAAACCAAATGTCCTAGAACCAAATTTCCAAATGTTAATACTAGATTGTGATACAATACACCATTGGGTGAAGTTTGATTTACTTCTGCGCAGCGGTTTGGGCGTTAACATCAAAATTACATTTCTCGGCCGAATAGCGTAGATCTCACTGTGAAAAGGCTTAAATGACTTTTTTTAACTAAGTTTGAGGATTGCGCTCAAACCAAATGTCCTAGAACCAAATTTCCAAATGTAACTACTAGATTGTGATACAATAAACTATTGGGTGAAATTTGGTTGATTTCTGCGCAGCGGTTTGGGAGTTAACATCAAAATTACATTTCTCGGCCGAATCGCGTAGATCTCACTGTGAAAAGGCTTAAATGACTTTTTTTAACTAAGTTTGAGGATTGCGCTCAAACCAAATGTCCTAGAACCAAATTTCCAAGTGTAACTACTAGATTGTGATACAATACACTATTGGGTGAAGTTTGGTTGACTTCTGCGCAGCGGTTTGGGAGTTAACATCAAAATTACATTTCTCGGCCGAATCGCGTAGATCTCACTGTGAAAAGGCTTAAATGACTTTTTTTAACTAAGTTTGAGGATTGCGCTCAAACCAAATGTCCTAGAACCAAATTTCCAAGTGTAACTACTAGATTGTGATACAATACACTATTGGGTGAAGTTTGGTTGACTTCTGCGCAGCGGTTTGGGAGTTAACATCAAAATTACATTTCTCGGCCGAATCGCGTAGATCTCACTGTGAAAAGGCTTAAATTACTTTTTTTTAACTAAGTTTGAGGATTGCGCTCAAACTAAATGTCCTAAACCAAATTTCCAAATGTAACTACTAGATTGTGATACAATACACTATTGGGTGAAGTTTGGTTGACTTCTGCGCAGCGGTTTGGGAGTTAACATCAAAATTACATTTCTCGGCCGAATCGCGTAGATCTCACTGTGAAAAGGCTTAAATGACTTTTTTTTTAACTAAGTTTGAGGATTGCGCTCAAACTAAATGTCCTAAACCAAATTTCCAAATGTAACTACTAGATTGTGATACAATACACTTTTGGGTGAAGTTTGGTTTACTTCTGCGCAGCGGTTTGGGAGTTAACATCAAAATTACATTTCTCGGCCGAATCGCGTAGATCTCGCTGTGAAAAGGCTTAAATGACTTTTTTTTAACTAAGTTTGAGGATTGCGCTCAAACCAAATGTCCTAGAACCAAATTTCCAAGTGTAACTACTAGATTGTGATACAATACACTATTGGGTGAAGTTTGGTTGACTTCTGCGCAGCGGTTTGGGAGTTAACATCAAAATTACATTTCTCGGCCGAATCGCGTAGATCTCGCTGTGAAAAGGCTTAAATGACTTTTTTTTAACTAAGTTTGAGGATTGCGCTCAAACCAAATGTCCTAGAACCAAATTTCCAAATGTAATTACTAGATTGTGATACAATACACTATTGGGTGAAGTTTGGTTGACTTCTGCGCTGCGGTTTGGGAGTTAACATCAAAATTACATTTCTCGGCCGAATCGCGTAGATCTCACTGTGAAAAGGCTTAAATGACTTTTTTTAAATAAGTTTGAGGATTGCGCTCAAACCAAATGTCCTAGAACCAAATTTCCAAGTGTAACTACTAGATTGTGATACAATACACTATTGGGTAAAGTTTGGTTGACTTCTGCGCAGCGGTTTGGGAGTTAACATCAAAATTACATTTCTCGGCCGAATCGCGTAGATCTCACTGTGAAAAGGCTTAAATTACTTTTTTTTAACTAAGTTTGAGGATTGCGCTCAAACTAAATGTCCTAAACCAAATTTCCAAATGTAACTACTAGATTGTGATACAATACACTATTGGGTGAAGTTTGGTTGACTTCTGCGCAGCGGTTTGGGAGTTAACATCAAAATTACATTTCTCGGCCGAATCGCGTAGATCTCACTGTGAAAAGGCTTAAATGACTTTTTTTTAACTAAGTTTGAGGATTGCGCTCAAACTAAATGTCCTAAACCAAATTTCCAAATGTAACTACTAGATTGTGATACAATACACTTTTGGGTGAAGTTTGGTTTACTTCTGCGCAGCGGTTTGGGAGTTAACATCAAAATTACATTTCTCGGCCGAATCGCGTAGATCTCGCTGTGAAAAGGCTTAAATGACTTTTTTTTAACTAAGTTTGAGGATTGCGCTCAAACCAAATGTCCTAGAACCAAATTTCCAAGTGTAACTACTAGATTGTGATACAATACACTATTGGGTGAAGTTTGGTTGACTTCTGCGCAGCGGTTTGGGAGTTAACATCAAAATTACATTTCTCGGCCGAATCGCGTAGATCTCGCTGTGAAAAGGCTTAAATGACTTTTTTTTAACTAAGTTTGAGGATTGCGCTCAAACCAAATGTCCTAGAACCAAATTTCCAAATGTAACTACTAGATTGTGATACAATACACTATTGGGTGAAGTTTGGTTGACTTCTGCGCAGCGGTTTGGGAGTTAACATCAAAATTACATTTCTGGGTCGAATCACGTAGATCTAACTGTGAAAAGGCTTAAATGACTTTTTTTAACTAAGTTTGAGGATTGCGCTCAAACCAAATGTCCTAGAACCAAATTTCCAAATGTAACTACTAGATTGTGATACAATACACTATTGGGTGAAGTTTGGTTGACTTTTGCGCAGCGGTTTGGGAGTTAACATCAAAATTACATTTCTCGGCCGAATCGCGTAGATCTCACTGTGAAAAGGCTTAAATGACTTTTTTAACTAAGTTTGAGGATTGCGCTCAAACCAAATGTCCTTGAACCAAATTTCCAAATGTAACTACTAGATTGTGATAAAATACACTATTGGGTGAAGTTTGGTTGACTTCTGCGCAGCGGTTTGGGAGTTAACATCAAAATTACATTTCTCGGCCGAATCGCGTAGATCTCACTGTGAAAAGGCTTAAATGACTTTTTTTAACTAAGTTTGAGGATTGCGCTCAAACCAAATGTCCTAGAACCAAATTTCCAAATGTGACAACTAGATTGTGATACAATACACTATTGGGTGAAGTTTGGTTGACTTCTGCGCAGCGGTTTGGGAGTTAACATCAAAATTACATTTCTCGGCCGAATCCCGTAGATCTCACTGTGAAAAGGCTTAAATGACTTTTTTTAACTAAGTTTGAGGATTGCGCTCAAACCAAATGTCCTAGAACCAAATTTCCAAATGTGACAACTAGATTGTGATACAATACACTATTGGGTGAAGTTTGGTTGACTTCTGCGCAGCGGTTTAGGAGTTAACATCAAAATTACATTTCTCGGCCGAATCGCATTGAACTCACTGTGAAAAGGCATTAATGACTTTTTTTTTAACTAAGTTTGAGGATTGCGCTCAAACCAAATGTCCTAGAACCAAATTTCCAAATGTAACTACTAGATTGTGATACAATACACTATTGGGTGAAGTTTGGTTGACTTCTGCGCAGCGGTTTGGGAGTTAACATCAAAATTACATTTCTCGGCCGAATCGCGTAGATCTCACTGTGAAAAGGCTTAAATGACTTTTTTTTTACTGTTTGAGGATTGCGCTCAAATCAAATGTCCTAGAACCAAATTTCCAAATGTTAATACTAGATTGTGATACAATACACTATTGGGTGAAGTTTGTTTGACTTCTGCGCAGCGGTTTGGGAGTTAACATCAAAACTACATTTCTCGGCCGAACCGCGTAGATCTCACTGTGAAAAGGCTTAAATGACTTTTTTTAACTGTTTTAGGATTGCGCTCAAACCAAATGTCCTAGAACCAAATTTCCAAATGTAACTACTAGATTGTGATACAATACACTATTGGGTGAAGTTTGGTTGACTTCTGCGCAGCGGTTTGGGAGTTAACATCAAAATTACATTTCCCGGTCGAATCACGTAGATCTAACTGTGAAAAGGCTTAAATGACTTTTTTTAACTAAGTTTGAGGATTGCGCTCAAACCAAATGTCCTAGAACCAAATTTCCAAATGTAACTACTAGATTGTGATACAATACACTATTGGGTGAAGTTTGGTTGACTTCTGCGCAGCGGTTTGGGAGTTAACATCAAAATTACATTTCTCGGCCGAATCGCGTAGATCTCACTGTGAAAAGGCTTAAATGACTTTTTTAACTAAGTTTGAGGATTGCGCTCAAACCAAATGTCCTTGAACCAAATTTCCAAATGTAACTACTAGATTGTGATAAAATACACTATTGGGTGAAGTTTGGTTGACTTCTGCGCAGCGTTTTGGGAGTTAACATCAAAATTACGTTTCTCGGCCGAATCGCATTGAACTCACTGTGAAAAGGCATAAATGACTTTTTTTAAACTAAGTTTGAGGATTGCGCTCAAACCAAATGTCCTAGAACCAAATTTCCAAATGTAACTACTAGATTGTGATACAATACACTATTGGGTGAAGTTTGGTTGACTTCTGCGCAGCGGTTTGGGAGTTAACATCAAAATTACATTTCTCGGCCGAATCGCGTAGATCTCACTGTGAAAAGGCTTAAATGACTTTTTTTTTACTGTTTGAGGATTGCGCTCAAACCAAATGTCCTAGAACCAAATTTCCAAATGTTAATACTAGATTGTGATACAATACACCATTGGGTGAAGTTTGATTTACTTCTGCGCAGCGGTTTGGGCGTTAACATCAAAATTACATTTCTCGGCCGAATAGCGTAGATCTCACTGTGAAAAGGCTTAAATGACTTTTTTTAACTAAGTTTGAGGATTGCGCTCAAACCAAATGTCCTAGAACCAAATTTCCAAATGTAACTACTAGATTGTGATACAATAAACTATTGGGTGAAATTTGGTTGATTTCTGCGCAGCGGTTTGGGAGTTAACATCAAAATTACATTTCTCGGCCGAATCGCGTAGATCTCACTGTGAAAAGGCTTAAATGACTTTTTTTAACTAAGTTTGAGGATTGCGCTCAAACCAAATGTCCTAGAACCAAATTTCCAAGTGTAACTACTAGATTGTGATACAATACACTATTGGGTGAAGTTTGGTTGACTTCTGCGCAGCGGTTTGGAAGTTAACATCAAAATTACATTTCTCGGCCGAATCGCGTAGATCTCACTGTGAAAAGGCTTAAATTAATTTTTTTTTAACTAAGTTTGAGGATTGCGCTCAAACTAAATGTTCTAAACCAAATTTCCAAATGTAACTACTAGATTGTGATACAATACACTATTGGGTGAAGTTTGGTTGACTTCTGCGCAGCGGTTTGGGAGTTAACATCAAAATTACATTTCTCGGCCGAATCGCGTAGATCTCACTGTGAAAAGGCTTAAATGACTTTTTTTTAACTAAGTTTGAGGATTGCGCTCAAACTAAATGTCCTAAACCAAATTTCCAAATGTAACTACTAGATTGTGATACAATACACTTTTGGGTGAAGTTTGGTTTACTTCTGCGCTGCGGTTTGGGAGTTAACATCAAAATTACATTTCTCGGCCGAATCGCGTAGATCTCACTGTGAAAAGGCTTAAATGACTTTTTTTAACTAAGTTTGAGGATTGCGCTCAAACCAAATGTCCTAGAACCAAATTTCCAAGTGTAACTACTAGATTGTGATACAATACACTATTGGGTGAAGTTTGGTTGACTTCTGCGCAGCGGTTTGGGAGTTAACATCAAAATTACATTTCTCGGCCGAATCGCGTAGATCTCACTGTGAAAAGGCTTAAATTACTTTTTTTTAACTAAGTTTGAGGATTGCGCTCAAACTAAATGTCCTAAACCAAATTTCCAAATGTAACTACTAGATTGTGATACAATACACTATTGGGTGAAGTTTGGTTGACTTCTGCGCAGCGGTTTGGGAGTTAACATCAAAATTACATTTCTCGGCCGAATCGCGTAGATCTCACTGTGAAAAGGCTTAAATGACTTTTTTTTTAACTAAGTTTGAGGATTGCGCTCAAACTAAATGTCCTAAACCAAATTTCCAAATGTAACTACTAGATTGTGATACAATACACTTTTGGGTGAAGTTTGGTTTACTTCTGCGCAGCGGTTTGGGAGTTAACATCAAAATTACATTTCTCGGCCGAATCGCGTAGATCTCGCTGTGAAAAGGCTTAAATGACTTTTTTTAACTAAGTTTGAGGATTGCGCTCAAACCAAATGTCCTAGAACCAAATTTCCAAATGTAACTACTAGATTGTGATACAATACACTATTGGGTGAAGTTTGGTTGACTTCTGCGCAGCGGTTTGGGAGTTAACATCAAAATTACATTTCTCGGACGAATCGCGTAGATCTCACTGTGAAAAGGCTTAAATGACTTTTTTTTAACTAAGTTTGAGGATTGCCCTCAAACCAAATGTCCTAGAACCAAATTTCCAAGTGTAACTACTAGATTGTGATAAAATACACTATTGGGTGAAGTTTGGTTGACTTCTGCGCTGCGGTTTGGGAGTTAACATCAAAATTACATTTCTCGGCCGAATCGCGTAGATCTCACTGTGAAAAGGCTTAAATGACTTTTTTTAACTAAGTTTGAGGATTGCGCCCAAACCAAATGTCCTAGAACCAAATTTCCAAGTGTAACTACTAGATTGTGATACAATACACTATTGGGTGAAGTTTGGTTGACTTCTGCGCAGCGGTTTGGGAGTTAACATCAAAATTACATTTCTCGGCCGAATCGCGTAGATCTCACTGTGAAAAGGCTTAAATTACTTTTTTTTAACTAAGTTTGAGGATTGCGCTCAAACTAAATGTCCTAAACCAAATTTCCAAATGTAACTACTAGATTGTGATACAATACACTATTGGGTGAAGTTTGGTTGACTTCTGCGCAGCGGTTTGGGAGTTAACATCAAAATTACATTTCTCGGCCGAATCGCGTAGATCTCACTGTGAAAAGGCTTAAATGACTTTTTTTTAACGAAGTTTGAGGATTGCGCTCAAACAAAATGTCCTAAACCAAATTTCCAAATGTAACTACTAGATTGTGATACAATACACTTTTGGGTGAAGTTTGGTTTACTTCTGCGCAGCGGTTTGGGAGTTAACATCAAAATTACATTTCTCGGCCGAATCGCGTAGATCTCGCTGTGAAAAGGCTTAAATGACTTTTTTTTAACTAAGTTTGAGGATTGCGCTCAAACCAAATGTCCTAGAACCAAATTTCCAAGTGTAACTACTAGATTGTGATACAATACACTATTGGGTGAAGTTTGGTTGACTTCTGCGCAGCGGTTTGGGAGTTAACATCAAAATTACATTTCTCGGCCGAATCGCGTAGATCTCGCTGTGAAAAGGCTTAAATGACTTTTTTTTAACTAAGTTTGAGGATTGCGCTCAAACCAAATGTCCTAGAACCAAATTTCCAAATGTAATTACTAGATTGTGATACAATACACTATTGGGTGAAGTTTGGTTGACTTCTGCGCTGCGGTTTGGGAGTTAACATCAAAATTACATTTCTCGGCCGAATCGCGTAGATCTCACTGTGAAAAGGCTTAAATGACTTTTTTTAAATAAGTTTGAGGATTGCGCTCAAACCAAATGTCCTAGAACCAAATTTCCAAGTGTAACTACTAGATTGTGATACAATACACTATTGGGTAAAGTTTGGTTGACTTCTGCGCAGCGGTTTGGGAGTTAACATCAAAATTACATTTCTCGGCCGAATCGCGTAGATCTCACTGTGAAAAGGCTTAAATTACTTTTTTTTAACTAAGTTTGAGGATTGCGCTCAAACTAAATGTCCTAAACCAAATTTCCAAATGTAACTACTAGATTGTGATACAATACACTATTGGGTGAAGTTTGGTTGACTTCTGCGCAGCGGTTTGGGAGTTAACATCAAAATTACATTTCTCGGCCGAATCGCGTAGATCTCACTGTGAAAAGGCTTAAATGACTTTTTTTTAACTAAGTTTGAGGATTGCGCTCAAACTAAATGTCCTAAACCAAATTTCCAAATGTAACTACTAGATTGTGATACAATACACTTTTGGGTGAAGTTTGGTTTACTTCTGCGCAGCGGTTTGGGAGTTAACATCAAAATTACATTTCTCGGCCGAATCGCGTAGATCTCGCTGTGAAAAGGCTTAAATGACTTTTTTTTAACTAAGTTTGAGGATTGCGCTCAAACCAAATGTCCTAGAACCAAATTTCCAAGTGTAACTACTAGATTGTGATACAATACACTATTGGGTGAAGTTTGGTTGACTTCTGCGCAGCGGTTTGGGAGTTAACATCAAAATTACATTTCTCGGCCGAATCGCGTAGATCTCGCTGTGAAAAGGCTTAAATGACTTTTTTTTAACTAAGTTTGAGGATTGCGCTCAAACCAAATGTCCTAGAACCAAATTTCCAAATGTAACTACTAGATTGTGATACAATACACTATTGGGTGAAGTTTGGTTGACTTCTGCGCAGCGGTTTGGGAGTTAACATCAAAATTACATTTCTGGGTCGAATCACGTAGATCTAACTGTGAAAAGGCTTAAATGACTTTTTTTAACTAAGTTTGAGGATTGCGCTCAAACCAAATGTCCTAGAACCAAATTTCCAAATGTAACTACTAGATTGTGATACAATACACTATTGGGTGAAGTTTGGTTGACTTTTGCGCAGCGGTTTGGGAGTTAACATCAAAATTACATTTCTCGGCCGAATCGCGTAGATCTCACTGTGAAAAGGCTTAAATGACTTTTTTAACTAAGTTTGAGGATTGCGCTCAAACCAAATGTCCTTGAACCAAATTTCCAAATGTAACTACTAGATTGTGATAAAATACACTATTGGGTGAAGTTTGGTTGACTTCTGCGCAGCGGTTTGGGAGTTAACATCAAAATTACATTTCTCGGCCGAATCGCGTAGATCTCACTGTGAAAAGGCTTAAATGACTTTTTTTAACTAAGTTTGAGGATTGCGCTCAAACCAAATGTGACAACTAGATTGTGATACAATACACTATTGGGTGAAGTTTGGTTGACTTCTGCGCAGCGGTTTGGGAGTTAACATCAAAATTACATTTCTCGGCCGAATCCCGTAGATCTCACTGTGAAAAGGCTTAAATGACTTTTTTTAACTAAGTTTGAGGATTGCGCTCAAACCAAATGTCCTAGAACCAAATTTCCAAATGTGACAACTAGATTGTGATACAATACACTATTGGGTGAAGTTTGGTTGACTTCTGCGCAGCGGTTTAGGAGTTAACATCAAAATTACATTTCTCGGCCGAATCGCATTGAACTCACTGTGAAAAGGCATTAATGACTTTTTTTTTAACTAAGTTTGAGGATTGCGCTCAAACCAAATGTCCTAGAACCAAATTTCCAAATGTAACTACTAGATTGTGATACAATACACTATTGGGTGAAGTTTGGTTGACTTCTGCGCAGCGGTTTGGGAGTTAACATCAAAATTACATTTCTCGGCCGAATCGCGTAGATCTCACTGTGAAAAGGCTTAAATGACTTTTTTTTTACTGTTTGAGGATTGCGCTCAAATCAAATGTCCTAGAACCAAATTTCCAAATGTTAATACTAGATTGTGATACAATACACTATTGGGTGAAGTTTGTTTGACTTCTGCGCAGCGGTTTGGGAGTTAACATCAAAACTACATTTCTCGGCCGAACCGCGTAGATCTCACTGTGAAAAGGCTTAAATGACTTTTTTTAACTGTTTTAGGATTGCGCTCAAACCAAATGTCCTAGAACCAAATTTCCAAATGTAACTACTAGATTGTGATACAATACACTATTGGGTGAAGTTTGGTTGACTTCTGCGCAGCGGTTTGGGAGTTAACATCAAAATTACATTTCTCGGTCGAATCACGTAGATCTAACTGTGAAAAGGCTTAAATGACTTTTTTTAACTAAGTTTGAGGATTGCGCTCAAACCAAATGTCCTAGAACCAAATTTCCAAATGTAACTACTAGATTGTGATACAATACACTATTGGGTGAAGTTTGGTTGACTTCTGCGCAGCGGTTTGGGAGTTAACATCAAAATTACATTTCTCGGCCGAATCGCGTAGATCTCACTGTGAAAAGGCTTAAATGACTTTTTTAACTAAGTTTGAGGATTGCGCTCAAACCAAATGTCCTTGAACCAAATTTCCAAATGTAACTACTAGATTGTGATAAAATACACTATTGGGTGAAGTTTGGTTGACTTCTGCGCAGCGTTTTGGGAGTTAACATCAAAATTACGTTTCTCGGCCGAATCGCATTGAACTCACTGTGAAAAGGCATAAATGACTTTTTTTAAACTAAGTTTGAGGATTGCGCTCAAACCAAATGTCCTAGAACCAAATTTCCAAATGTAACTACTAGATTGTGATACAATACACTATTGGGTGAAGTTTGGTTGACTTCTGCGCAGCGGTTTGGGAGTTAACATCAAAATTACATTTCTCGGCCGAATCGCGTAGATCTCACTGTGAAAAGGCTTAAATGACTTTTTTTTTACTGTTTGAGGATTGCGCTCAAACCAAATGTCCTAGAATCAAATTTCCAAATGTTAATACTAGATTGTGATACAATACACCATTGGGTGAAGTTTGATTTACTTCTGCGCAGCGGTTTGGGCGTTAACATCAAAATTACATTTCTCGGCCGAATAGCGTAGATCTCACTGTGAAAAGGCTTAAATGACTTTTTTTAACTAAGTTTGAGGATTGCGCTCAAACCAAATGTCCTAGAACCAAATTTCCAAATGTAACTACTAGATTGTGATACAATAAACTATTGGGTGAAATTTGGTTGATTTCTGCGCAGCGGTTTGGGAGTTAACATCAAAATTACATTTCTCGGCCGAATCGCGTATATCTCACTGTGAAAAGGCTTAAATGACTTTTTTAACTAAGTTTGAGGATTGCGCTCAAACCAAATGTCCTAGAACCAAATTTCCAAATGTAACTACTAGATTGTGATACAATACACTATTGGTTGAAGTTTGGTTGACTTCTGCGCAGCGGTTTGGGAGTTAACATCAAAATTACATTTCTCGGACGAATCGCGTAGATCTCACTGTGAAAAGGCTTAAATGACTTTTTTTTAACTAAGTTTGAGGATAGCCCTTAAACCAAATGTCCTAGAACCAAATTTCCAAGTGTAACTACTAGATTGTGATATAATACACTATTGGGTGAAGTTTGGTTGACTTCTGCGCTGCGGTTTGGGAGTTAACATCAAAATTACATTTCTCGGCCGAATCGCGTAGATCTCACTGTGAAAAGGCTTAAATGACTTTTTTTAACTAAGTTTGAGGATTGCGCTCAAACCAAATGTCCTAGAACCAAATTTCCAAGTGTAACTACTAGATTGTGATACAATACACTATTGGGTGAAGTTTGGTTGACTTCTGCGCAGCGGTTTGGGAGTTAACATCAAAATTACATTTCTCGGCCGAATCGCGTAGATCTCACTGTGAAAAGGCTTAAATTACTTTTTTTTAACTAAGTTTGAGGATTGCGCTCAAACTAAATGTCCTAAACCAAATTTCCAAATGTAACTACTAGATTGTGATACAATACACTATTGGGTGAAGTTTGGTTGACTTCTGCGCAGCGGTTTGGGAGTTAACATCAAAATTACATTTCTCGGCCGAATCGCGTAGATCTCACTGTGAAAAGGCTTAAATGACTTTTTTTTAACTAAGTTTGAGGATTGCGCTCAAACTAAATGTCCTAAACCAAATTTCCAAATGTAACTACTAGATTGTGATACAATACACTATTGGGTGAAGTTTGGTTGACTTCTGCGCAGCGGTTTGGGAGTTAACATCAAAATTACATTTCTCGGCCGAATCGCGTAGATCTCACTGTGAAAAGGCTTAAATGACTTTTTTAACTAAGTTTGAGGATTGCGCTCAAACCAAATGTCCTTGAACCAAATTTCCAAATGTAACTACTAGATTGTGATAAAATACACTATTGGGTGAAGTTTGGTTGACTTCTGCGCAGCGGTTTGGGAGTTAACATCAAAATTACATTTCTCGGCCGAATCGCGTAGATCTCACTGTGAAAAGGCTTAAATGACTTTTTTTTTACTGTTTGAGGATTGCGCTCAAACCAAATGTCCTAGAACCAAATTTCCAAATGTTAATACTAGATTGTGATACAATACACCATTGGGTGAAGTTTGATTTACTTCTGCGCAGCGGTTTGGGCGTTAACATCAAAATTACATTTCTCGGCCGAATAGCGTAGATCTCACTGTGAAAAGGCTTAAATGACTTTTTTTAACTAAGTTTGAGGATTGCGCTCAAACCAAATGTCCTAGAACCAAATTTCCAAGTGTAACTACTAGATTGTGATATAATACACTATTGGGTGAAGTTTGTTTGACTTCTGCGCAGCGGTTTGGGAGTTACCATCAAAACTACATTTCTCGGCCGAACCGCGTAGATCTCACTGTGAAAAGGCTTAAATGACTTTTTTTAACTAAGTTTGAGGATTGCGCTCAAACCAAATGTCCTAGAACCAAATTTCCAAATGTGACAACTAGATTGTGATACAATACACTATTGGGTGAAGTTTGGTTGACTTCTGCGCAGCGGTTTAGGAGTTAACATCAAAATTACATTTCTCGGCCGAATCGCATTGAACTCACTGTGAAAAGGCATTAATGACTTTTTTTTTAACTAAGTTTGAGGATTGCGCTCAAACCAAATGTCCTAGAACCAAATTTCCAAATGTAACTACTAGATTGTGATACAATACACTATTGGGTGAAGTTTGGTTGACTTCTGCGCAGCGGTTTGGGAGTTAACATCAAAATTACATTTCTCGGCCGAATCGCGTAGATCTCACTGTGAAAAGGCTTAAATGACTTTTTTTTTACTGTTTGAGGATTGCGCTCAAATCAAATGTCCTAGAACCAAATTTCCAAATGTTAATACTAGATTGTGATACAATACACTATTGGGTGAAGTTTGTTTGACTTCTGCGCAGCGGTTTGGGAGTTAACATCAAAACTACATTTCTCGGCCGAACCGCGTAGATCTCACTGTGAAAAGGCTTAACTGACTTTTTTTAACTGTTTTAGGATTGCGCTCAAACCAAATGTCCTAGAACCAAATTTCCAAATGTAACTACTAGATTGTGATACAATACACTATTGGGTGAAGTTTGGTTGACTTCTGCGCAGCGGTTTGGGAGTTAACATCAAAATTACATTTCTCGGTCGAATCACGTAGATCTAACTGTGAAAAGGCTTAAATGACTTTTTTTAACTAAGTTTGAGGATTGCGCTCAAACCAAATGTCCTAGAACCAAATTTCCAAATGTAACTACTAGATTGTGATACAATACACTATTGGGTGAAGTTTGGTTGACTTCTGCGCAGCGGTTTGGGAGTTAACATCAAAATTACATTTCTCGGCCGAATCGCGTAGATCTCACTGTGAAAAGGCTTAAATGACTTTTTTAACTAAGTTTGAGGATTGCGCTCAAACCAAATGTCCTTGAACCAAATTTCCAAATGTAACTACTAGATTGTGATAAAATACACTATTGGGTGAAGTTTGGTTGACTTCTGCGCAGCGTTTTGGGAGTTAACATCAAAATTACGTTTCTCGGCCGAATCGCATTGAACTCACTGTGAAAAGGCATAAATGACTTTTTTTAAACTAAGTTTGAGGATTGCGCTCAAACCAAATGTCCTAGAACCAAATTTCCAAATGTAACTACTAGATTGTGATACAATACACTATTGGGTGAAGTTTGGTTGACTTCTGCGCAGCGGTTTGGGAGTTAACATCAAAATTACATTTCTCGGCCGAATCGCGTAGATCTCACTGTGAAAAGGCTTAAATGACTTTTTTTTTACTGTTTGAGGATTGCGCTCAAACCAAATGTCCTAGAACCAAATTTCCAAATGTTAATACTAGATTGTGATACAATACACCATTGGGTGAAGTTTGATTTACTTCTGCGCAGCGGTTTGGGCGTTAACATCAAAATTACATTTCTCGGCCGAATAGCGTAGATCTCACTGTGAAAAGGCTTAAATGACTTTTTTTAACTAAGTTTGAGGATTGCGCTCAAACCAAATGTCCTAGAACCAAATTTCCAAATGTAACTACTAGATTGTGATACAATAAACTATTGGGTGAAATTTGGTTGATTTCTGCGCAGCGGTTTGGGAGTTAACATCAAAATTACATTTCTCGGCCGAATCGCGTATATCTCACTGTGAAAAGGCTTAAATGACTTTTTTAACTAAGTTTGAGGATTGCGCTCAAACCAAATGTCCTAGAACCAAATTTCCAAATGTAACTACTAGATTGTGATATAATACACTATTGGGTGAAGTTTGGTTGACTTCTGCGCTGCGGTTTGGGAGTTAACATCAAAATTACATTTCTCGGCCGAATCGCGTAGATCTCACTGTGAAAAGGCTTAAATGACTTTTTTTAACTAAGTTTGAGGATTGCGCTCAAACCAAATGTCCTAGAACCAAATTTCCAAGTGTAACTACTAGATTGTGATACAATACACTATTGGGTGAAGTTTGGTTGACTTCTGCGCAGCGGTTTGGGAGTTAACATCAAAATTACATTTCTCGGCCGAATCGCGTAGATCTCACTGTGAAAAGGCTTAAATTACTTTTTTTTAACTAAGTTTGAGGATTGCGCTCAAACTAAATGTCCTAAACCAAATTTCCAAATGTAACTACTAGATTGTGATACAATACACTATTGGGTGAAGTTTGGTTGACTTCTGCGCAGCGGTTTGGGAGTTAACATCAAAATTACATTTCTCGGCCGAATCGCGTAGATCTCACTGTGAAAAGGCTTAAATGACTTTTTTTTAACTAAGTTTGAGGATTGCGCTCAAACTAAATGTCCTAAACCAAATTTCCAAATGTAACTACTAGATTGTGATACAATACACTATTGGGTGAAGTTTGGTTGACTTCTGCGCAGCGGTTTGGGAGTTAACATCAAAATTACATTTCTCGGCCGAATCGCGTAGATCTCACTGTGAAAAGGCTTAAATGACTTTTTTAACTAAGTTTGAGGATTGCGCTCAAACCAAATGTCCTTGAACCAAATTTCCAAATGTAACTACTAGATTGTGATAAAATACACTATTGGGTGAAGTTTGGTTGACTTCTGCGCAGCGTTTTGGGAGTTAACATCAAAATTACGTTTCTCGGCCGAATCGCATTGAACTCACTGTGAAAAGGCATAAATGACTTTTTTTAAACTAAGTTTGAGGATTGCGCTCAAACCAAATGTCCTAGAACCAAATTTCCAAATGTAACTACTAGATTGTGATACAATACACTATTGGGTGAAGTTTGGTTGACTTCTGCGCAGCGGTTTGGGAGTTAACATCAAAATTACATTTCTCGGCCGAATCGCGTAGATCTCACTGTGAAAAGGCTTAAATGACTTTTTTTTTACTGTTTGAGGATTGCGCTCAAACCAAATGTCCTAGAACCAAATTTCCAAATGTTAATACTAGATTGTGATACAATACACCATTGGGTGAAGTTTGATTTACTTCTGCGCAGCGGTTTGGGCGTTAACATCAAAATTACATTTCTCGGCCGAATAGCGTAGATCTCACTGTGAAAAGGCTTAAATGACTTTTTTTAACTAAGTTTGAGGATTGCGCTCAAACCAAATGTCCTAGAACCAAATTTCCAAATGTAACTACTAGATTGTGATACAATAAACTATTGGGTGAAATTTGGTTGATTTCTGCGCAGCGGTTTGGGAGTTAACATCAAAATTACATTTCTCGGCCGAATCGCGTATATCTCACTGTGAAAAGGCTTAAATGACTTTTTTAACTAAGTTTGAGGATTGCGCTCAAACCAAATGTCCTAGAACCAAATTTCCAAATGTAACTACTAGATTGTGATACAATACACTATTGGGTGAAGTTTGGTTGACTTCTGCGCAGCGGTTTGGGAGTTAACATCAAAATTACATTTCTCGGACGAATCGCGTAGATCTCACTGTGAAAAGGCTTAAATGACTTTTTTTTAACTAAGTTTGAGGATAGCCCTTAAACCAAATGTCCTAGAACCAAATTTCCAAGTGTAACTACTAGATTGTGATATAATACACTATTGGGTGAAGTTTGGTTGACTTCTGCGCTGCGGTTTGGGAGTTAACATCAAAATTACATTTCTCGGCCGAATCGCGTAGATCTCACTGTGAAAAGGCTTAAATGACTTTTTTTAACTAAGTTTGAGGATTGCGCTCAAACCAAATGTCCTAGAACCAAATTTCCAAGTGTAACTACTAGATTGTGATACAATACACTATTGGGTGAAGTTTGGTTGACTTCTGCGCAGCGGTTTGGGAGTTAACATCAAAATTACATTTCTCGGCCGAATCGCGTAGATCTCACTGTGAAAAGGCTTAAATTACTTTTTTTTAACTAAGTTTGAGGATTGCGCTCAAACTAAATGTCCTAAACCAAATTTCCAAATGTAACTACTAGATTGTGATACAATACACTATTGGGTGAAGTTTGGTTGACTTCTGCGCAGCGGTTTGGGAGTTAACATCAAAATTACATTTCTGGGTCGAATCACGTAGATCTAACTGTGAAAAGGCTTAAATGACTTTTTTTAACTAAGTTTGAGGATTGCGCTCAAACCAAATGTCCTAGAACCAAATTTCCAAATGTAACTACTAGATTGTGATACAATACACTATTGGGTGAAGTTTGGTTGACTTTTGCGCAGCGGTTTGGGAGTTAACATCAAAATTACATTTCTCGGCCGAATCGCGTAGATCTCACTGTGAAAAGGCTTAAATGACTTTTTTAACTAAGTTTGAGGATTGCGCTCAAACCAAATGTCCTTGAACCAAATTTCCAAATGTAACTACTAGATTGTGATAAAATACACTATTGGGTGAAGTTTGGTTGACTTCTGCGCAGCGGTTTGGGAGTTAACATCAAAATTACATTTCTCGGCCGAATCGCGTAGATCTCACTGTGAAAAGGCTTAAATGACTTTTTTAACTAAGTTTGAGGATTGCGCTCAAACCAAATGTCCTTGAACCAAATTTCCAAATGTAACTACTAGATTGTGATAAAATACACTATTGGGTGAAGTTTGGTTGACTTCTGCGCAGCGTTTTGGGAGTTAACATCAAAATTACGTTTCTCGGCCGAATCGCATTGAACTCACTGTGAAAAGGCATAAATGACTTTTTTTAAACTAAGTTTGAGGATTGCGCTCAAACCAAATGTCCTAGAACCAAATTTCCAAATGTAACTACTAGATTGTGATACAATACACTATTGGGTGAAGTTTGGTTGACTTCTGCGCAGCGGTTTGGGAGTTAACATCAAAATTACATTTCTCGGCCGAATCGCGTAGATCTCACTGTGAAAAGGCTTAAATGACTTTTTTTTTACTGTTTGAGGATTGCGCTCAAACCAAATGTCCTAGAATCAAATTTCCAAATGTTAATACTAGATTGTGATACAATACACCATTGGGTGAAGTTTGATTTACTTCTGCGCAGCGGTTTGGGCGTTAACATCAAAATTACATTTCTCGGCCGAATAGCGTAGATCTCACTGTGAAAAGGCTTAAATGACTTTTTTTAACTAAGTTTGAGGATTGCGCTCAAACCAAATGTCCTAGAACCAAATTTCCAAATGTAACTACTAGATTGTGATACAATAAACTATTGGGTGAAATTTGGTTGATTTCTGCGCAGCGGTTTGGGAGTTAACATCAAAATTACATTTCTCGGCCGAATCGCGTATATCTCACTGTGAAAAGGCTTAAATGACTTTTTTAACTAAGTTTGAGGATTGCGCTCAAACCAAATGTCCTAGAACCAAATTTCCAAATGTAACTACTAGATTGTGATACAATACACTATTGGTTGAAGTTTGGTTGACTTCTGCGCAGCGGTTTGGGAGTTAACATCAAAATTACATTTCTCGGACGAATCGCGTAGATCTCACTGTGAAAAGGCTTAAATGACTTTTTTTTAACTAAGTTTGAGGATAGCCCTTAAACCAAATGTCCTAGAACCAAATTTCCAAGTGTAACTACTAGATTGTGATATAATACACTATTGGGTGAAGTTTGGTTGACTTCTGCGCTGCGGTTTGGGAGTTAACATCAAAATTACATTTCTCGGCCGAATCGCGTAGATCTCACTGTGAAAAGGCTTAAATGACTTTTTTTAACTAAGTTTGAGGATTGCGCTCAAACCAAATGTCCTAGAACCAAATTTCCAAGTGTAACTACTAGATTGTGATACAATACACTATTGGGTGAAGTTTGGTTGACTTCTGCGCAGCGGTTTGGGAGTTAACATCAAAATTACATTTCTCGGCCGAATCGCGTAGATCTCACTGTGAAAAGGCTTAAATTACTTTTTTTTAACTAAGTTTGAGGATTGCGCTCAAACTAAATGTCCTAAACCAAATTTCCAAATGTAACTACTAGATTGTGATACAATACACTATTGGGTGAAGTTTGGTTGACTTCTGCGCAGCGGTTTGGGAGTTAACATCAAAATTACATTTCTCGGCCGAATCGCGTAGATCTCACTGTGAAAAGGCTTAAATGACTTTTTTTTAACTAAGTTTGAGGATTGCGCTCAAACTAAATGTCCTAAACCAAATTTCCAAATGTAACTACTAGATTGTGATACAATACACTATTGGGTGAAGTTTGGTTGACTTCTGCGCAGCGGTTTGGGAGTTAACATCAAAATTACATTTCTCGGCCGAATCGCGTAGATCTCACTGTGAAAAGGCTTAAATGACTTTTTTAACTAAGTTTGAGGATTGCGCTCAAACCAAATGTCCTTGAACCAAATTTCCAAATGTAACTACTAGATTGTGATAAAATACACTATTGGGTGAAGTTTGGTTGACTTCTGCGCAGCGGTTTGGGAGTTAACATCAAAATTACATTTCTCGGCCGAATCGCGTAGATCTCACTGTGAAAAGGCTTAAATGACTTTTTTTTTACTGTTTGAGGATTGCGCTCAAACCAAATGTCCTAGAACCAAATTTCCAAATGTTAATACTAGATTGTGATACAATACACCATTGGGTGAAGTTTGATTTACTTCTGCGCAGCGGTTTGGGCGTTAACATCAAAATTACATTTCTCGGCCGAATAGCGTAGATCTCACTGTGAAAAGGCTTAAATGACTTTTTTTAACTAAGTTTGAGGATTGCGCTCAAACCAAATGTCCTAGAACCAAATTTCCAAGTGTAACTACTAGATTGTGATATAATACACTATTGGGTGAAGTTTGTTTGACTTCTGCGCAGCGGTTTGGGAGTTACCATCAAAACTACATTTCTCGGCCGAACCGCGTAGATCTCACTGTGAAAAGGCTTAAATGACTTTTTTTAACTAAGTTTGAGGATTGCGCTCAAACCAAATGTCCTAGAACCAAATTTCCAAATGTGACAACTAGATTGTGATACAATACACTATTGGGTGAAGTTTGGTTGACTTCTGCGCAGCGGTTTAGGAGTTAACATCAAAATTACATTTCTCGGCCGAATCGCATTGAACTCACTGTGAAAAGGCATTAATGACTTTTTTTTTAACTAAGTTTGAGGATTGCGCTCAAACCAAATGTCCTAGAACCAAATTTCCAAATGTAACTACTAGATTGTGATACAATACACTATTGGGTGAAGTTTGGTTGACTTCTGCGCAGCGGTTTGGGAGTTAACATCAAAATTACATTTCTCGGCCGAATCGCGTAGATCTCACTGTGAAAAGGCTTAAATGACTTTTTTTTTACTGTTTGAGGATTGCGCTCAAATCAAATGTCCTAGAACCAAATTTCCAAATGTTAATACTAGATTGTGATACAATACACTATTGGGTGAAGTTTGTTTGACTTCTGCGCAGCGGTTTGGGAGTTAACATCAAAACTACATTTCTCGGCCGAACCGCGTAGATCTCACTGTGAAAAGGCTTAACTGACTTTTTTTAACTGTTTTAGGATTGCGCTCAAACCAAATGTCCTAGAACCAAATTTCCAAATGTAACTACTAGATTGTGATACAATACACTATTGGGTGAAGTTTGGTTGACTTCTGCGCAGCGGTTTGGGAGTTAACATCAAAATTACATTTCTCGGTCGAATCACGTAGATCTAACTGTGAAAAGGCTTAAATGACTTTTTTTAACTAAGTTTGAGGATTGCGCTCAAACCAAATGTCCTAGAACCAAATTTCCAAATGTAACTACTAGATTGTGATACAATACACTATTGGGTGAAGTTTGGTTGACTTCTGCGCAGCGGTTTGGGAGTTAACATCAAAATTACATTTCTCGGCCGAATCGCGTAGATCTCACTGTGAAAAGGCTTAAATGACTTTTTTAACTAAGTTTGAGGATTGCGCTCAAACCAAATGTCCTTGAACCAAATTTCCAAATGTAACTACTAGATTGTGATAAAATACACTATTGGGTGAAGTTTGGTTGACTTCTGCGCAGCGTTTTGGGAGTTAACATCAAAATTACGTTTCTCGGCCGAATCGCATTGAACTCACTGTGAAAAGGCATAAATGACTTTTTTTAAACTAAGTTTGAGGATTGCGCTCAAACCAAATGTCCTAGAACCAAATTTCCAAATGTAACTACTAGATTGTGATACAATACACTATTGGGTGAAGTTTGGTTGACTTCTGCGCAGCGGTTTGGGAGTTAACATCAAAATTACATTTCTCGGCCGAATCGCGTAGATCTCACTGTGAAAAGGCTTAAATGACTTTTTTTTTACTGTTTGAGGATTGCGCTCAAACCAAATGTCCTAGAACCAAATTTCCAAATGTTAATACTAGATTGTGATACAATACACCATTGGGTGAAGTTTGATTTACTTCTGCGCAGCGGTTTGGGCGTTAACATCAAAATTACATTTCTCGGCCGAATAGCGTAGATCTCACTGTGAAAAGGCTTAAATGACTTTTTTTAACTAAGTTTGAGGATTGCGCTCAAACCAAATGTCCTAGAACCAAATTTCCAAATGTAACTACTAGATTGTGATACAATAAACTATTGGGTGAAATTTGGTTGATTTCTGCGCAGCGGTTTGGGAGTTAACATCAAAATTACATTTCTCGGCCGAATCGCGTATATCTCACTGTGAAAAGGCTTAAATGACTTTTTTAACTAAGTTTGAGGATTGCGCTCAAACCAAATGTCCTAGAACCAAATTTCCAAATGTAACTACTAGATTGTGATATAATACACTATTGGGTGAAGTTTGGTTGACTTCTGCGCTGCGGTTTGGGAGTTAACATCAAAATTACATTTCTCGGCCGAATCGCGTAGATCTCACTGTGAAAAGGCTTAAATGACTTTTTTTAACTAAGTTTGAGGATTGCGCTCAAACCAAATGTCCTAGAACCAAATTTCCAAGTGTAACTACTAGATTGTGATACAATACACTATTGGGTGAAGTTTGGTTGACTTCTGCGCAGCGGTTTGGGAGTTAACATCAAAATTACATTTCTCGGCCGAATCGCGTAGATCTCACTGTGAAAAGGCTTAAATTACTTTTTTTTAACTAAGTTTGAGGATTGCGCTCAAACTAAATGTCCTAAACCAAATTTCCAAATGTAACTACTAGATTGTGATACAATACACTATTGGGTGAAGTTTGGTTGACTTCTGCGCAGCGGTTTGGGAGTTAACATCAAAATTACATTTCTCGGCCGAATCGCGTAGATCTCACTGTGAAAAGGCTTAAATGACTTTTTTTTAACTAAGTTTGAGGATTGCGCTCAAACTAAATGTCCTAAACCAAATTTCCAAATGTAACTACTAGATTGTGATACAATACACTATTGGGTGAAGTTTGGTTGACTTCTGCGCAGCGGTTTGGGAGTTAACATCAAAATTACATTTCTCGGCCGAATCGCGTAGATCTCACTGTGAAAAGGCTTAAATGACTTTTTTAACTAAGTTTGAGGATTGCGCTCAAACCAAATGTCCTTGAACCAAATTTCCAAATGTAACTACTAGATTGTGATAAAATACACTATTGGGTGAAGTTTGGTTGACTTCTGCGCAGCGTTTTGGGAGTTAACATCAAAATTACGTTTCTCGGCCGAATCGCATTGAACTCACTGTGAAAAGGCATAAATGACTTTTTTTAAACTAAGTTTGAGGATTGCGCTCAAACCAAATGTCCTAGAACCAAATTTCCAAATGTAACTACTAGATTGTGATACAATACACTATTGGGTGAAGTTTGGTTGACTTCTGCGCAGCGGTTTGGGAGTTAACATCAAAATTACATTTCTCGGCCGAATCGCGTAGATCTCACTGTGAAAAGGCTTAAATGACTTTTTTTTTACTGTTTGAGGATTGCGCTCAAACCAAATGTCCTAGAACCAAATTTCCAAATGTTAATACTAGATTGTGATACAATACACCATTGGGTGAAGTTTGATTTACTTCTGCGCAGCGGTTTGGGCGTTAACATCAAAATTACATTTCTCGGCCGAATAGCGTAGATCTCACTGTGAAAAGGCTTAAATGACTTTTTTTAACTAAGTTTGAGGATTGCGCTCAAACCAAATGTCCTAGAACCAAATTTCCAAATGTAACTACTAGATTGTGATACAATAAACTATTGGGTGAAATTTGGTTGATTTCTGCGCAGCGGTTTGGGAGTTAACATCAAAATTACATTTCTCGGCCGAATCGCGTATATCTCACTGTGAAAAGGCTTAAATGACTTTTTTAACTAAGTTTGAGGATTGCGCTCAAACCAAATGTCCTAGAACCAAATTTCCAAATGTAACTACTAGATTGTGATACAATACACTATTGGGTGAAGTTTGGTTGACTTCTGCGCAGCGGTTTGGGAGTTAACATCAAAATTACATTTCTCGGACGAATCGCGTAGATCTCACTGTGAAAAGGCTTAAATGACTTTTTTTTAACTAAGTTTGAGGATAGCCCTTAAACCAAATGTCCTAGAACCAAATTTCCAAGTGTAACTACTAGATTGTGATATAATACACTATTGGGTGAAGTTTGGTTGACTTCTGCGCTGCGGTTTGGGAGTTAACATCAAAATTACATTTCTCGGCCGAATCGCGTAGATCTCACTGTGAAAAGGCTTAAATGACTTTTTTTAACTAAGTTTGAGGATTGCGCTCAAACCAAATGTCCTAGAACCAAATTTCCAAGTGTAACTACTAGATTGTGATACAATACACTATTGGGTGAAGTTTGGTTGACTTCTGCGCAGCGGTTTGGGAGTTAACATCAAAATTACATTTCTCGGCCGAATCGCGTAGATCTCACTGTGAAAAGGCTTAAATTACTTTTTTTTAACTAAGTTTGAGGATTGCGCTCAAACTAAATGTCCTAAACCAAATTTCCAAATGTAACTACTAGATTGTGATACAATACACTATTGGGTGAAGTTTGGTTGACTTCTGCGCAGCGGTTTGGGAGTTAACATCAAAATTACATTTCTGGGTCGAATCACGTAGATCTAACTGTGAAAAGGCTTAAATGACTTTTTTTAACTAAGTTTGAGGATTGCGCTCAAACCAAATGTCCTAGAACCAAATTTCCAAATGTAACTACTAGATTGTGATACAATACACTATTGGGTGAAGTTTGGTTGACTTTTGCGCAGCGGTTTGGGAGTTAACATCAAAATTACATTTCTCGGCCGAATCGCGTAGATCTCACTGTGAAAAGGCTTAAATGACTTTTTTAACTAAGTTTGAGGATTGCGCTCAAACCAAATGTCCTTGAACCAAATTTCCAAATGTAACTACTAGATTGTGATAAAATACACTATTGGGTGAAGTTTGGTTGACTTCTGCGCAGCGGTTTGGGAGTTAACATCAAAATTACATTTCTCGGCCGAATCGCGTAGATCTCACTGTGAAAAGGCTTAAATGACTTTTTTTTACTAAGTTTGAGGATTGCGCTCAAACCAAATGTCCTAGAACCAAATTTCCAAATGTGACAACTAGATTGTGATACAATACACTATTGGGTGAAGTTTGGTTGACTTCTGCGCAGCGGTTTGGGAGTTAACATCAAAATTACATTTCTCGGCCGAATCGCGTAGATCTCACTGTGAAAAGGCTTAAATGACTTTTTTTAACTAAGTTTGAGGATTGCGCTCAAACCAAATGTCCTAGAACCAAATTTCCAAATGTGACAACTAGATTGTGATACAATACACTATTGGGTGAAGTTTGGTTGACTTCTGCGCAGCGGTTTGGGAGTTAACATCAAAATTACATTTCTCGGCCGAATCGCATTGAACTCACTGTGAAAAGGCATTAATGACTTTTTTTTTAACTAAGTTTGAGGATTGCGCTCAAACCAAATGTCCTAGAACCAAATTTCCAAATGTAACTACTAGATTGTGATACAATACACTATTGGGTGAAGTTTGGTTGACTTCTGCGCAGCGGTTTGGGAGTTAACATCAAAATTACATTTCTCGGCCGAATCGCGTAGATCTCACTGTGAAAAGGCTTAAATGACTTTTTTTTTACTGTTTGAGGATTGCGCTCAAACCAAATGTCCTAGAACCAAATTTCCAAATGTTAATACTAGATTGTGATACAATACACTATTGGGTGAAGTTTGGTTGACTTCTGCGCAGCGGTTTGGGAGTTAACATCAAAACTACATTTCTCGGCCGAACCGCGTAGATCTCACTGTGAAAAGGCTTAAATGACTTTTTTTAACTAAGTTTGAGGATTGCGCTCAAACCAAATGTCCTAGAACCAAATTTCCAAATGTGACAACTAGATTGTGATACAATACACTATTGGGTGAAGTTTGGTTGACTTCTGCGCAGCGGTTTAGGAGTTAACATCAAAATTACATTTCTCGGCCGAATCGCATTGAACTCACTGTGAAAAGGCATTAATGACTTTTTTTTTAACTAAGTTTGAGGATTGCGCTCAAACCAAATGTCCTAGAACCAAATTTCCAAATGTAACTACTAGATTGTGATACAATACACTATTGGGTGAAGTTTGGTTGACTTCTGCGCAGCGGTTTGGGAGTTAACATCAAAATTACATTTCTCGGCCGAATCGCGTAGATCTCACTGTGAAAAGGCTTAAATGACTTTTTTTTTACTGTTTGAGGATTGCGCTCAAATCAAATGTCCTAGAACCAAATTTCCAAATGTTAATAATAGATTGTGATACAATACACTATTGGGTGAAGTTTGTTTGACTTCTGCGCAGCGGTTTGGGAGTTAACATCAAAACTACATTTCTCGGCCGAACCGCGTAGATCTCACTGTGAAAAGGCTTAAATGACTTTTTTTAACTGTTTTAGGATTGCGCTCAAACCAAATGTCCTAGAACCAAATTTCCAAATGTAACTACTAGATTGTGATACAATACACTATTGGGTGAAGTTTGGTTGACTTCTGCGCAGCGGTTTGGGAGTTAACATCAAAATTACATTTCTCGGTCGAATCACGTAGATCTAACTGTGAAAAGGCTTAAATGACTTTTTTTAACTAAGTTTGAGGATTGCGCTCAAACCAAATGTCCTAGAACCAAATTTCCAAATGTAACTACTAGATTGTGATACAATACACTATTGGGTGAAGTTTGGTTGACTTCTGCGCAGCGGTTTGGGAGTTAACATCAAAATTACATTTCTCGGCCGAATCGCGTAGATCTCACTGTGAAAAGGCTTAAATGACTTTTTTAACTAAGTTTGAGGATTGCGCTCAAACCAAATGTCCTTGAACCAAATTTCCAAATGTAACTACTAGATTGTGATAAAATACACTATTGGGTGAAGTTTGGTTGACTTCTGCGCAGCGTTTTGGGAGTTAACATCAAAATTACGTTTCTCGGCCGAATCGCATTGAACTCACTGTGAAAAGGCATAAATGACTTTTTTTAAACTAAGTTTGAGGATTGCGCTCAAACCAAATGTCCTAGAACCAAATTTCCAAATGTAACTACTAGATTGTGATACAATACACTATTGGGTGAAGTTTGGTTGACTTCTGCGCAGCGGTTTGGGAGTTAACATCAAAATTACATTTCTCGGCCGAATCGCGTAGATCTCACTGTGAAAAGGCTTAAATGACTTTTTTTTTACTGTTTGAGGATTGCGCTCAAACCAAATGTCCTAGAACCAAATTTCCAAATGTTAATACTAGATTGTGATACAATACACCATTGGGTGAAGTTTGATTTACTTCTGCGCAGCGGTTTGGGCGTTAACATCAAAATTACATTTCTCGGCCGAATAGCGTAGATCTCACTGTGAAAAGGCTTAAATGACTTTTTTTAACTAAGTTTGAGGATTGCGCTCAAACCAAATGTCCTAGAACCAAATTTCCAAATGTAACTACTAGATTGTGATACAATAAACTATTGGGTGAAATTTGGTTGATTTCTGCGCAGCGGTTTGGGAGTTAACATCAAAATTACATTTCTCGGCCGAATCGCGTATATCTCACTGTGAAAAGGCTTAAATGACTTTTTTAACTAAGTTTGAGGATTGCGCTCAAACCAAATGTCCTAGAACCAAATTTCCAAATGTAACTACTAGATTGTGATATAATACACTATTGGGTGAAGTTTGGTTGACTTCTGCGCTGCGGTTTGGGAGTTAACATCAAAATTACATTTCTCGGCCGAATCGCGTAGATCTCACTGTGAAAAGGCTTAAATGACTTTTTTTAACTAAGTTTGAGGATTGCGCTCAAACCAAATGTCCTAGAACCAAATTTCCAAGTGTAACTACTAGATTGTGATACAATACACTATTGGGTGAAGTTTGGTTGACTTCTGCGCAGCGGTTTGGGAGTTAACATCAAAATTACATTTCTCGGCCGAATCGCGTAGATCTCACTGTGAAAAGGCTTAAATTACTTTTTTTTAACTAAGTTTGAGGATTGCGCTCAAACTAAATGTCCTAAACCAAATTTCCAAATGTAACTACTAGATTGTGATACAATACACTATTGGGTGAAGTTTGGTTGACTTCTGCGCAGCGGTTTGGGAGTTAACATCAAAATTACATTTCTCGGCCGAATCGCGTAGATCTCACTGTGAAAAGGCTTAAATGACTTTTTTTTAACTAAGTTTGAGGATTGCGCTCAAACTAAATGTCCTAAACCAAATTTCCAAATGTAACTACTAGATTGTGATACAATACACTATTGGGTGAAGTTTGGTTGACTTCTGCGCAGCGGTTTGGGAGTTAACATCAAAATTACATTTCTCGGCCGAATCGCGTAGATCTCACTGTGAAAAGGCTTAAATTACTTTTTTTTAACTAAGTTTGAGGATTGCGCTCAAACTAAATGTCCTAAACCAAATTTCCAAATGTAACTACTAGATTGTGATACAATACACTATTGGGTGAAGTTTGGTTGACTTCTGCGCAGCGGTTTTGGAGTTAACATCAAAATTACATTTCTCGGCCGAATCGCGTAGATCTCACTGTGAAAAGGCTTAAATGACTTTTTTAACTAAGTTTGAGGATTGCGCTCAAACCAAATGTCCTTGAACCAAATTTCCAAATGTAACTACTAGATTGTGATACAATACACTATTGGGTGAAGTTTGGTTGACTTCTGCGCAGCGGTTTAGGAGTTAACATCAAAATTACATTTCTCGGCCGAATCGCATTGAACTCACTGTGAAAAGGCATTAATGACTTTTTTTTTAACTAAGTTTGAGGATTGCGCTCAAACCAAATGTCCTAGAACCAAATTTCCAAATGTAACTACTAGATTGTGATACAATACACTATTGGGTGAAGTTTGGTTGACTTCTGCGCAGCGGTTTGGGAGTTAACATCAAAATTACATTTCTCGGCCGAATCGCGTAGATCTCACTGTGAAAAGGCTTAAATGACTTTTTTTTTACTGTTTGAGGATTGCGCTCAAATCAAATGTCCTAGAACCAAATTTCCAAATGTTAATAATAGATTGTGATACAATACACTATTGGGTGAAGTTTGTTTGACTTCTGCGCAGCGGTTTGGGAGTTAACATCAAAACTACATTTCTCGGCCGAACCGCGTAGATCTCACTGTGAAAAGGCTTAAATGACTTTTTTTAACTGTTTTAGGATTGCGCTCAAACCAAATGTCCTAGAACCAAATTTCCAAATGTAACTACTAGATTGTGATACAATACACTATTGGGTGAAGTTTGGTTGACTTCTGCGCAGCGGTTTGGGAGTTAACATCAAAATTACATTTCTCGGTCGAATCACGTAGATCTAACTGTGAAAAGGCTTAAATGACTTTTTTTAACTAAGTTTGAGGATTGCGCTCAAACCAAATGTCCTTGAACCAAATTTCCAAATGTAACTACTAGATTGTGATAAAATACACTATTGGGTGAAGTTTGGTTGACTTCTGCGCAGCGTTTTGGGAGTTAACATCAAAATTACGTTTCTCGGCCGAATCGCATTGAACTCACTGTGAAAAGGCATAAATGACTTTTTTTAAACTAAGTTTGAGGATTGCGCTCAAACCAAATGTCCTAGAACCAAATTTCCAAATGTAACTACTAGATTGTGATACAATACACTATTGGGTGAAGTTTGGTTGACTTCTGCGCAGCGGTTTGGGAGTTAACATCAAAATTACATTTCTCGGCCGAATCGCGTAGATCTCACTGTGAAAAGGCTTAAATGACTTTTTTTTTACTGTTTGAGGATTGCGCTCAAACCAAATGTCCTAGAACCAAATTTCCAAATGTTAATACTAGATTGTGATACAATACACCATTGGGTGAAGTTTGATTTACTTCTGCGCAGCGGTTTGGGCGTTAACATCAAAATTACATTTCTCGGCCGAATAGCGTAGATCTCACTGTGAAAAGGCTTAAATGACTTTTTTTAACTAAGTTTGAGGATTGCGCTCAAACCAAATGTCCTAGAACCAAATTTCCAAATGTAACTACTAGATTGTGATACAATAAACTATTGGGTGAAATTTGGTTGATTTCTGCGCAGCGGTTTGGGAGTTAACATCAAAATTACATTTCTCGGCCGAATCGCGTATATCTCACTGTGAAAAGGCTTAAATGACTTTTTTTAACTAAGTTTGAGGATTGCGCTCAAACCAAATGTCCTAGAACCAAATTTCCAAATGTAACTACTAGATTGTGATACAATACACTATTGGGTGAAGTTTGGTTGACTTCTGCGCAGCGGTTTGGGAGTTAACATCAAAATTACATTTCTCGGACGAATCGCGTAGATCTCACTGTGAAAAGGCTTAAATGACTTTTTTTTAACTAAGTTTGAGGATTGCGCTCAAACTAAATGTCCTAAACCAAATTTCCAAATGTAACTACTAGATTGTGATACAATACACTATTGGGTGAAGTTTGGTTGACTTCTGCGCAGCGGTTTGGGAGTTAACATCAAAATTACATTTCTCGGCCGAATCGCGTAGATCTCACTGTGAAAAGGCTTAAATGACTTTTTTAACTAAGTTTGAGGATTGCGCTCAAACCAAATGTCCTTGAACCAAATTTCCAAATGTAACTACTAGATTGTGATAAAATACACTATTGGGTGAAGTTTGGTTGACTTCTGCGCAGCGTTTTGGGAGTTAACATCAAAATTACGTTTCTCGGCCGAATCGCATTGAACTCACTGTGAAAAGGCATAAATGACTTTTTTTAAACTAAGTTTGAGGATTGCGCTCAAACCAAATGTCCTAGAACCAAATTTCCAAATGTAACTACTAGATTGTGATACAATACACTATTGGGTGAAGTTTGGTTGACTTCTGCGCAGCGGTTTGGGAGTTAACATCAAAATTACATTTCTCGGCCGAATCGCGTAGATCTCACTGTGAAAAGGCTTAAATGACTTTTTTTTTACTGTTTGAGGATTGCGCTCAAACCAAATGTCCTAGAACCAAATTTCCAAATGTTAATACTAGATTGTGATACAATACACCATTGGGTGAAGTTTGATTTACTTCTGCGCAGCGGTTTGGGCGTTAACATCAAAATTACATTTCTCGGCCGAATAGCGTAGATCTCACTGTGAAAAGGCTTAAATGACTTTTTTTAACTAAGTTTGAGGATTGCGCTCAAACCAAATGTCCTAGAACCAAATTTCCAAATGTAACTACTAGATTGTGATACAATAAACTATTGGGTGAAATTTGGTTGATTTCTGCGCAGCGGTTTGGGAGTTAACATCAAAATTACATTTCTCGGCCGAATCGCGTATATCTCACTGTGAAAAGGCTTAAATGACTTTTTTTAACTAAGTTTGAGGATTGCGCTCAAACCAAATGTCCTAGAACCAAATTTCCAAATGTAACTACTAGATTGTGATACAATACACTATTGGGTGAAGTTTGGTTGACTTCTGCGCAGCGGTTTGGGAGTTAACATCAAAATTACATTTCTCGGACGAATCGCGTAGATCTCACTGTGAAAAGGCTTAAATGACTTTTTTTTAACTAAGTTTGAGGATAGCCCTTAAACCAAATGTCCTAGAACCAAATTTCCAAGTGTAACTACTAGATTGTGATATAATACACTATTGGGTGAAGTTTGGTTGACTTCTGCGCTGCGGTTTGGGAGTTAACATCAAAATTACATTTCTCGGCCGAATCGCGTAGATCTCACTGTGAAAAGGCTTAAATGACTTTTTTTAACTAAGTTTGAGGATTGCGCTCAAACCAAATGTCCTAGAACCAAATTTCCAAGTGTAACTACTAGATTGTGATACAATACACTATTGGGTGAAGTTTGGTTGACTTCTGCGCAGCGGTTTGGGAGTTAACATCAAAATTACATTTCTCGGCCGAATCGCGTAGATCTCACTGTGAAAAGGCTTAAATTACTTTTTTTTAACTAAGTTTGAGGATTGCGCTCAAACTAAATGTCCTAAACCAAATTTCCAAATGTAACTACTAGATTGTGATACAATACACTATTGGGTGAAGTTTGGTTGACTTCTGCGCAGCGGTTTGGGAGTTAACATCAAAATTACATTTCTGGGTCGAATCACGTAGATCTAACTGTGAAAAGGCTTAAATGACTTTTTTTAACTAAGTTTGAGGATTGCGCTCAAACCAAATGTCCTAGAACCAAATTTCCAAATGTAACTACTAGATTGTGATACAATACACTATTGGGTGAAGTTTGGTTGACTTTTGCGCAGCGGTTTGGGAGTTAACATCAAAATTACATTTCTCGGCCGAATCGCGTAGATCTCACTGTGAAAAGGCTTAAATGACTTTTTTAACTAAGTTTGAGGATTGCGCTCAAACCAAATGTCCTTGAACCAAATTTCCAAATGTAACTACTAGATTGTGATAAAATACACTATTGGGTGAAGTTTGGTTGACTTCTGCGCAGCGGTTTGGGAGTTAACATCAAAATTACATTTCTCGGCCGAATCGCGTAGATCTCACTGTGAAAAGGCTTAAATGACTTTTTTTTACTAAGTTTGAGGATTGCGCTCAAACCAAATGTCCTAGAACCAAATTTCCAAATGTAACTACTAGATTGTGATACAATACACTATTGGGTGAAGTTTGGTTGACTTCTGCGCAGCGGTTTGGGAGTTAACATCAAAATTACATTTCTCGGCCGAATCGCGTAGATCTCACTGTGAAAAGGCTTAAATGACTTTTTTTTTACTGTTTGAGGATTGCGCTCAAACCAAATGTCCTAGAACCAAATTTCCAAATGTTAATACTAGATTGTGATACAATACACCATTGGGTGAAGTTTGATTTACTTCTGCGCAGCGGTTTGGGCGTTAACATCAAAATTACATTTCTCGGCCGAATAGCGTAGATCTCACTGTGAAAAGGCTTAAATGACTTTTTTTAACTAAGTTTGAGGATTGCGCTCAAACCAAATGTCCTAGAACCAAATTTCCAAATGTAACTACTAGATTGTGATACAATAAACTATTGGGTGAAATTTGGTTGATTTCTGCGCAGCGGTTTGGGAGTTAACATCAAAATTACATTTCTCGGCCGAATCGCGTATATCTCACTGTGAAAAGGCTTAAATGACTTTTTTAACTAAGTTTGAGGATTGCGCTCAAACCAAATGTCCTAGAACCAAATTTCCAAATGTAACTACTAGATTGTGATATAATACACTATTGGGTGAAGTTTGGTTGACTTCTGCGCTGCGGTTTGGGAGTATACATCAAAATTACATTTCTCGGCCGAATCGCGTAGATCTCACTGTGAAAAGGCTTAAATGACTTTTTTTAACTAAGTTTGAGGATTGCGCTCAAACCAAATGTCCTAGAACCAAATTTCCAAGTGTAACTACTAGATTGTGATACAATACACTATTGGGTGAAGTTTGGTTGACTTCTGCGCAGCGGTTTGGGAGTTAACATCAAAATTACATTTCTCGGCCGAATCGCGTAGATCTCACTGTGAAAAGGCTTAAATTACTTTTTTTTAACTAAGTTTGAGGATTGCGCTCAAACTAAATGTCCTAAACCAAATTTCCAAATGTAACTACTAGATTGTGATACAATACACTATTGGGTGAAGTTTGGTTGACTTCTGCGCAGCGGTTTGGGAGTTAACATCAAAATTACATTTCTCGGCCGAATCGCGTAGATCTCACTGTGAAAAGGCTTAAATGACTTTTTTTTAACTAAGTTTGAGGATTGCGCTCAAACTAAATGTCCTAAACCAAATTTCCAAATGTAACTACTAGATTGTGATACAATACACTATTGGGTGAAGTTTGGTTGACTTCTGCGCAGCGGTTTGGGAGTTAACATCAAAATTACATTTCTCGGCCGAATCGCGTAGATCTCACTGTGAAAAGGCTTAAATGACTTTTTTAACTAAGTTTGAGGATTGCGCTCAAACCAAATGTCCTTGAACCAAATTTCCAAATGTAACTACTAGATTGTGATAAAATACACTATTGGGTGAAGTTTGGTTGACTTCTGCGCAGCGTTTTGGGAGTTAACATCAAAATTACGTTTCTCGGCCGAATCGCATTGAACTCACTGTGAAAAGGCATAAATGACTTTTTTTAAACTAAGTTTGAGGATTGCGCTCAAACCAAATGTCCTAGAACCAAATTTCCAAATGTAACTACTAGATTGTGATACAATACACTATTGGGTGAAGTTTGGTTGACTTCTGCGCAGCGGTTTGGGAGTTAACATCAAAATTACATTTCTCGGCCGAATCGCGTAGATCTCACTGTGAAAAGGCTTAAATGACTTTTTTTTTACTGTTTGAGGATTGCGCTCAAACCAAATGTCCTAGAACCAAATTTCCAAATGTTAATACTAGATTGTGATACAATACACCATTGGGTGAAGTTTGATTTACTTCTGCGCAGCGGTTTGGGCGTTAACATCAAAATTACATTTCTCGGCCGAATAGCGTAGATCTCACTGTGAAAAGGCTTAAATGACTTTTTTTAACTAAGTTTGAGGATTGCGCTCAAACCAAATGTCCTAGAACCAAATTTCCAAATGTAACTACTAGATTGTGATACAATAAACTATTGGGTGAAATTTGGTTGATTTCTGCGCAGCGGTTTGGGAGTTAACATCAAAATTACATTTCTCGGCCGAATCGCGTATATCTCACTGTGAAAAGGCTTAAATGACTTTTTTAACTAAGTTTGAGGATTGCGCTCAAACCAAATGTCCTAGAACCAAATTTCCAAATGTAACTACTAGATTGTGATATAATACACTATTGGGTGAAGTTTGGTTGACTTCTGCGCTGCGGTTTGGGAGTTTACATCAAAATTACATTTCTCGGCCGAATCGCGTAGATCTCACTGTGAAAAGGCTTAAATGACTTTTTTTAACTAAGTTTGAGGATTGCGCTCAAACCAAATGTCCTAGAACCAAATTTCCAAGTGTAACTACTAGATTGTGATACAATACACTATTGGGTGAAGTTTGGTTGACTTCTGCGCAGCGGTTTGGGAGTTAACATCAAAATTACATTTCTCGGCCGAATCGCGTAGATCTCACTGTGAAAAGGCTTAAATTACTTTTTTTTAACTAAGTTTGAGGATTGCGCTCAAACTAAATGTCCTAAACCAAATTTCCAAATGTAACTACTAGATTGTGATACAATACACTATTGGGTGAAGTTTGGTTGACTTCTGCGCAGCGGTTTGGGAGTTAACATCAAAATTACATTTCTCGGCCGAATCGCGTAGATCTCACTGTGAAAAGGCTTAAATGACTTTTTTTTAACTAAGTTTGAGGATTGCGCTCAAACTAAATGTCCTAAACCAAATTTCCAAATGTAACTACTAGATTGTGATACAATACACTATTGGGTGAAGTTTGGTTGACTTCTGCGCAGCGGTTTGGGAGTTAACATCAAAATTACATTTCTCGGCCGAATCGCGTAGATCTCACTGTGAAAAGGCTTAAATGACTTTTTTAACTAAGTTTGAGGATTGCGCTCAAACCAAATGTCCTTGAACCAAATTTCCAAATGTAACTACTAGATTGTGATAAAATACACTATTGGGTGAAGTTTGGTTGACTTCTGCGCAGCGTTTTGGGAGTTAACATCAAAATTACGTTTCTCGGCCGAATCGCATTGAACTCACTGTGAAAAGGCATAAATGACTTTTTTTAAACTAAGTTTGAGGATTGCGCTCAAACCAAATGTCCTAGAACCAAATTTCCAAATGTAACTACTAGATTGTGATACAATACACTATTGGGTGAAGTTTGATTGACTTCTGCGCAGCGGTTTGGGAGTTAACATCAAAATTACATTTCTCGGCCGAATCGCGTAGATCTCACTGTGAAAAGGCTTAAATGACTTTTTTTTTACTGTTTGAGGATTGCGCTCAAACCAAATGTCCTAGAACCAAATTTCCAAATGTAACTACTAGATTGTGATACAATAAACTATTGGGTGAAATTTGGTTGATTTCTGCGCAGCGGTTTGGGAGTTAACATCAAAATTACATTTCTCGGCCGAATCGCGTATATCTCACTGTGAAAAGGCTTAAATGACTTTTTTTAACTAAGTTTGAGGATTGCGCTCAAACCAAATGTCCTAGAACCAAATTTCCAAATGTAACTACTAGATTGTGATACAATACACTATTGGGTGAAGTTTGGTTGACTTCTGCGCAGCGGTTTGGGAGTTAACATCAAAATTACATTTCTCGGACGAATCGCGTAGATCTCACTGTGAAAAGGCTTAAATGACTTTTTTTTAACTAAGTTTGAGGATAGCCCTTAAACCAAATGTCCTAGAACCAAATTTCCAAGTGTAACTACTAGATTGTGATATAATACACTATTGGGTGAAGTTTGGTTGACTTCTTCGCTGCGGTTTGGGAGTTAACATCAAAATTACATTTCTCGGCCGAATCGCGTAGATCTCACTGTGAAAAGGCTTAAATGACTTTTTTTAACTAAGTTTGAGGATTGCGCTCAAACCAAATGTCCTAGAACCAAATTTCCAAGTGTAACTACTAGATTGTGATACAATACACTATTGGGTGAAGTTTGGTTGACTTCTGCGCAGCGGTTTGGGAGTTAACATCAAAATTACATTTCTCGGCCGAATCGCGTAGATCTCACTGTGAAAAGGCTTAAATTACTTTTTTTTAACTAAGTTTGAGGATTGCGCTCAAACTAAATGTCCTAAACCAAATTTCCAAATGTAACTACTAGATTGTGATACAATACACTATTGGGTGAAGTTTGGTTGACTTCTGCGCAGCGGTTTGGGAGTTAACATCAAAATTACATTTCTGGGTCGAATCACGTAGATCTAACTGTGAAAAGGCTTAAATGACTTTTTTTAACTAAGTTTGAGGATTGCGCTCAAACCAAATGTCCTAGAACCAAATTTCCAAATGTAACTACTAGATTGTGATACAATACACTATTGGGTGAAGTTTGGTTTACTTTTGCGCAGCGGTTTGGGAGTTAACATCAAAATTACATTTCTCGGCCGAATCGCGTAGATCTCACTGTGAAAAGGCTTAAATGACTTTTTTAACTAAGTTTGAGGATTGCGCTCAAACCAAATGTCCTTGAACCAAATTTCCAAATGTAACTACTAGATTGTGATAAAATACACTATTGGGTGAAGTTTGGTTGACTTCTGCGCAGCGGTTTGGGAGTTAACATCAAAATTACATTTCTCGGCCGAATCGCGTAGATCTCACTGTGAAAAGGCTTAAATGACTTTTTTTTACTAAGTTTGAGGATTGCGCTCAAACCAAATGTCCTAGAACCAAATTTCCAAATGTAACTACTAGATTGTGATACAATACACTATTGGGTGAAGTTTGGTTGACTTCTGCGCAGCGGTTTGGGAGTTAACATCAAAATTACATTTCTCGGCCGAATCGCGTAGATCTCACTGTGAAAAGGCTTAAATGACTTTTTTTTTACTGTTTGAGGATTGCGCTCAAACCAAATGTCCTAGAACCAAATTTCCAAATGTTAATACTAGATTGTGATACAATACACCATTGGGTGAAGTTTGATTTACTTCTGCGCAGCGGTTTGGGCGTTAACATCAAAATTACATTTCTCGGCCGAATAGCGTAGATCTCACTGTGAAAAGGCTTAAATGACTTTTTTTAACTAAGTTTGAGGATTGCGCTCAAACCAAATGTCCTAGAACCAAATTTCCAAATGTAACTACTAGATTGTGATACAATAAACTATTGGGTGAAATTTGGTTGATTTCTGCGCAGCGGTTTGGGAGTTAACATCAAAATTACATTTCTCGGCCGAATCGCGTATATCTCACTGTGAAAAGGCTTAAATGACTTTTTTAACTAAGTTTGAGGATTGCGCTCAAACCAAATGTCCTAGAACCAAATTTCCAAATGTAACTACTAGATTGTGATATAATACACTATTGGGTGAAGTTTGGTTGACTTCTGCGCTGCGGTTTGGGAGTTAACATCAAAATTACATTTCTCGGCCGAATCGCGTAGATCTCACTGTGAAAAGGCTTAAATGACTTTTTTTAACTAAGTTTGAGGATTGCGCTCAAACCAAATGTCCTAGAACCAAATTTCCAAGTGTAACTACTAGATTGTGATACAATACACTATTGGGTGAAGTTTGGTTGACTTCTGCGCAGCGGTTTGGGAGTTAACATCAAAATTACATTTCTCGGCCGAATCGCGTAGATCTCACTGTGAAAAGGCTTAAATTACTTTTTTTTAACTAAGTTTGAGGATTGCGCTCAAACTAAATGTCCTAAACCAAATTTCCAAATGTAACTACTAGATTGTGATACAATACACTATTGGGTGAAGTTTGGTTGACTTCTGCGCAGCGGTTTGGGAGTTAACATCAAAATTACATTTCTCGGCCGAATCGCGTAGATCTCACTGTGAAAAGGCTTAAATGACTTTTTTTTAACTAAGTTTGAGGATTGCGCTCAAACTAAATGTCCTAAACCAAATTTCCAAATGTAACTACTAGATTGTGATACAATACACTATTGGGTGAAGTTTGGTTGACTTCTGCGCAGCGGTTTGGGAGTTAACATCAAAATTACATTTCTCGGCCGAATCGCGTAGATCTCACTGTGAAAAGGCTTAAATGACTTTTTTAACTAAGTTTGAGGATTGCGCTCAAACCAAATGTCCTTGAACCAAATTTCCAAATGTAACTACTAGATTGTGATAAAATACACTATTGGGTGAAGTTTGGTTGACTTCTGCGCAGCGTTTTGGGAGTTAACATCAAAATTACGTTTCTCGGCCGAATCGCATTGAACTCACTGTGAAAAGGCATAAATGACTTTTTTTAAACTAAGTTTGAGGATTGCGCTCAAACCAAATGTCCTAGAACCAAATTTCCAAATGTAACTACTAGATTGTGATACAATACACTATTGGGTGAAGTTTGGTTGACTTCTGCGCAGCGGTTTGGGAGTTAACATCAAAATTACATTTCTCGGCCGAATCGCGTAGATCTCACTGTGAAAAGGCTTAAATGACTTTTTTTTTACTGTTTGAGGATTGCGCTCAAACCAAATGTCCTAGAACCAAATTTCCAAATGTTAATACTAGATTGTGATACAATACACCATTGGGTGAAGTTTGATTTACTTCTGCGCAGCGGTTTGGGCGTTAACATCAAAATTACATTTCTCGGCCGAATAGCGTAGATCTCACTGTGAAAAGGCTTAAACGACTTTTTTTAACTAAGTTTGAGGATTGCGCTCAAACCAAATGTCCTAGAACCAAATTTCCAAATGTAACTACTAGATTGTGATACAATAAACTATTGGGTGAAATTTGGTTGATTTCTGCGCAGCGGTTTGGGAGTTAACATCAAAATTACATTTCTCGGCCGAATCGCGTATATCTCACTGTGAAAAGGCTTAAATGACTTTTTTTAACTAAGTTTGAGGATTGCGCTCAAACCAAATGTCCTAGAACCAAATTTCCAAATGTAACTACTAGATTGTGATACAATACACTATTGGGTGAAGTTTGGTTGACTTCTGCGCAGCGGTTTGGGAGTTAACATCAAAATTACATTTCTCGGACGAATCGCGTAGATCTCACTGTGAAAAGGCTTAAATGACTTTTTTTTAACTAAGTTTGAGGATAGCCCTTAAACCAAATGTCCTAGAACCAAATTTCCAAGTGTAACTACTAGATTGTGATATAATACACTATTGGGTGAAGTTTGGTTGACTTCTGCGCTGCGGTTTGGGAGTTAACATCAAAATTACATTTCTCGGCCGAATCGCGTAGATCTCACTGTGAAAAGGCTTAAATGACTTTTTTTAACTAAGTTTGAGGATTGCGCTCAAACCAAATGTCCTAGAACCAAATTTCCAAGTGTAACTACTAGATTGTGATACAATACACTATTGGGTGAAGTTTGGTTGACTTCTGCGCAGCGGTTTGGGAGTTAACATCAAAATTACATTTCTCGGCCGAATCGCGTAGATCTCACTGTGAAAAGGCTTAAATTACTTTTTTTTAACTAAGTTTGAGGATTGCGCTCAAACTAAATGTCCTAAACCAAATTTCCAAATGTAACTACTAGATTGTGATACAATACACTATTGGGTGAAGTTTGGTTGACTTCTGCGCAGCGGTTTGGGAGTTAACATCAAAATTACATTTCTGGGTCGAATCACGTAGATCTAACTGTGAAAAGGCTTAAATGACTTTTTTTAACTAAGTTTGAGGATTGCGCTCAAACCAAATGTCCTAGAACCAAATTTCCAAATGTAACTACTAGATTGTGATACAATACACTATTGGGTGAAGTTTGGTTGACTTTTGCGCAGCGGTTTGGGAATTAACATCAAAATTACATTTCTCGGCCGAATCGCGTAGATCTCACTGTGAAAAGGCTTAAATGACTTTTTTAACTAAGTTTGAGGATTGCGCTCAAACCAAATGTCCTTGAACCAAATTTCCAAATGTAACTACTAGATTGTGATAAAATACACTATTGGGTGAAGTTTGGTTGACTTCTGCGCAGCGGTTTGGGAGTTAACATCAAAATTACATTTCTCGGCCGAATCGCGTAGATCTCACTGTGAAAAGGCTTAAATGACTTTTTTTTACTAAGTTTGAGGATTGCGCTCAAACCAAATGTCCTAGAACCAAATTTCCAAATGTGACAACTAGATTGTGATACAATACACTATTGGGTGAAGTTTGGTTGACTTCTGCGCAGCGGTTTGGGAGTTAACATCAAAATTACATTTCTCGGCCGAATCGCGTAGATCTCACTGTGAAAAGGCTTAAATGACTTTTTTTAACTAAGTTTGAGGATTGCGCTCAAACCAAATGTCCTAGAACCAAATTTCCAAATGTGACAACTAGATTGTGATACAATACACTATTGGGTGAAGTTTGGTTGACTTCTGCGCAGCGGTTTGGGAGTTAACATCAAAATTACATTTCTCGGCCGAATCGCATTGAACTCACTGTGAAAAGGCATTAATGACTTTTTTTTTAACTAAGTTTGAGGATTGCGCTCAAACCAAATGTCCTAGAACCAAATTTCCAAATGTAACTACTAGATTGTGATACAATACACTATTGGGTGAAGTTTGGTTGACTTCTGCGCAGCGGTTTGGGAGTTAACATCAAAATTACATTTCTCGGCCGAATCGCGTAGATCTCACTGTGAAAAGGCTTAAATGACTTTTTTTTTACTGTTTGAGGATTGCGCTCAAACCAAATGTCCTAGAACCAAATTTCCAAATGTTAATACTAGATTGTGATACAATACACTATTGGGTGAAGTTTGGTTGACTTCTGCGCAGCGGTTTGGGAGTTAACATCAAAACTACATTTCTCGGCCGAACCGCGTAGATCTCACTGTGAAAAGGCTTAAATGACTTTTTTTAACTAAGTTTTAGGATTGAGCTCAAATCAAATGTCCTAGAACCAAATTTCCAAATGTAACTACTAGATTGTGATACAATACACTATTGGGTGAAGTTTGGTTGACTTCTGCGCAGCGGTTTGGGAGTTAACATCAAAATTACATTTCTCGGTCGAATCACGTAGATCTAACTGTGAAAAGGCTTAAATGACTTTTTTTAACTAAGTTTGAGGATTGCGCTCAAACCAAATGTCCTAGAACCAAATTTCCAAATGTAACTACTAGATTGTGATACAATACACTATTGGGTGAAGTTTGGTTGACTTCTGCGCAGCGGTTTGGGAGTTAACATCAAAATTACATTTCTCGGCCGAATCGCGTAGATCTCACTGTGAAAAGGCTTAAATGACTTTTTTAACTAAGTTTGAGGATTGCGCTCAAACCAAATGTCCTTGAACCAAATTTCCAAATGTAACTACTAGATTGTGATAAAATACACTATTGGGTGAAGTTTGGTTGACTTCTGCGCAGCGGTTTGGGAGTTAACATCAAAATTACATTTCTCGGCCGAATCGCATTGAACTCACTGTGAAAAGGCATAAATGACTTTTTTTAAACTAAATTTGAGGATTGCGCTCAAACCAAATGTCCTAGAACCAAATTTCCAAATGTAACTACTAGATTGTGATACAATACACTATTGGGTGAAGTTTGGTTGACTTCTGCGCAGCGGTTTGGGAGTTAACATCAAAATTACATTTCTCGGCCGAATCGCGTAGATCTCACTGTGAAAAGGCGTGAATGACTTTTTTTTTACTGTTTGAGGATTGCGCTCAAACCAAATGTCCTAGAACCAAATTTCCAAATGTTAATACTAGATTGTGATACAATACACCATTGGGTGAAATTTGATTTACTTCTGCGCAGCGGTTTGGGCGTTAACATCAAAATTACATTTCTCGGCCGAATAGCGTAGATCTCACTGTGAAAAGGCTTAAATGACTTTTTTTTAACTAAGTTTGAGGATTGCGCTCAAACTAAATGTCCTAAACCAAATTTCCAAATGTAACTACTAGATTGTGATACAATACACTATTGGGTGAAGTTTGGTTGACTTCTGCGCAGCGGTTTGGGAGTTAACATCAAAATTACATTTCTCGGCCGAATCGCGTAGATCTCACTGTGAAAAGGCTTAAATGACTTTTTTTTAACTAAGTTTGAGGATTGCGCTCAAACTAAATGTCCTAAACCAAATTTCCAAATGTAACTACTAGATTGTGATACAATACACTTTTGGGTGAAGTTTGGTTTACTTCTGCGCAGCGGTTTGGGAGTTAACATCAAAATTACATTTCTCGGCCGAATCGCGTAGATCTCGCTGTGAAAAGGCTTAAATGACTTTTTTTTAACTAAGTTTGAGGATTGCGCTCAAACCAAATGTCCTAGAACCAAATTTCCAAGTGTAACTACTAGATTGTGATACAATACACTATTGGGTGAAGTTTGGTTGACTTCTGCGCAGCGGTTTGGGAGTTAACATCAAAATTACATTTCTCGGCCGAATCGCGTAGATCTCGCTGTGAAAAGGCTTAAATGACTTTTTTTTAACTAAGTTTGAGGATTGCGCTCAAACCAAATGTCCTAGAACCAAATTTCCAAATGTAATTACTAGATTGTGATACAATACACTATTGGGTGAAGTTTGGTTGACTTCTGCGCTGCGGTTTGGGAGTTAACATCAAAATTACATTTCTCGGCCGAATCGCGTAGATCTCACTGTGAAAAGGCTTAAATGACTTTTTTTAAATAAGTTTGAGGATTGCGCTCAAACCAAATGTCCTAGAACCAAATTTCCAAGTGTAACTACTAGATTGTTATACAATACACTATTGGGTGAAGTTTGGTTGACTTCTGCGCAGCGGTTTGGGAGTTAACATCAAAATTACATTTCTCGGCCGAATCGCGTAGATCTCACTGTGAAAAGGCTTAAATTACTTTTTTTTAACTAAGTTTGAGGATTGCGCTCAAACTAAATGTCCTAAACCAAATTTTCAAATGTAACTACTAGATTGTGATACAATACACTATTGGGTGAAGTTTGGTTGACTTCTGCGCAGCGGTTTGGGAGTTAACATCAAAATTACATTTCTCGGCCGAATCGCGTAGATCTCACTGTGAAAAGGCTTAAATGACTTTTTTTTAACTAAGTTTGAGGATTGCGCTCAAACTAAATGTCCTAAACCAAATTTCCAAATGTAACTACTAGATTGTGATACAATACACTTTTGGGTGAAGTTTGGTTTACTTCTGCGCAGCGGTTTGGGAGTTAACATCAAAATTACATTTCTCGGCCGAATCGCGTAGATCTCGCTGTGAAAAGGCTTAAATGACTTTTTTTTAACTAAGTTTGAGGATTGCGCTCAAACCAAATGTCCTAGAACCAAATTTCCAAGTGTAACTACTAGATTGTGATACAATACACTATTGGGTGAAGTTTGGTTGACTTCTGCGCAGCGGTTTGGGAGTTAACATCAAAATTACATTTCTCGGCCGAATCGCGTAGATCTCGCTGTGAAAAGGCTTAAATGACTTTTTTTTAACTAAGTTTGAGGATTGCGCTCAAACCAAATGTCCTAGAACCAAATTTCCAAATGTAATTACTAGATTGTGATACAATACACTATTGGGTGAAGTTTGGTTGACTTCTGCGCAGCGGTTTGGGAGTTACCATCAAAATTACATTTCTCGGCCGAATCGCGTAGATCTCACTGTGAAAAGGCTTAAATTACTTTTTTTTAACTAAGTTTGAGGATTGCGCTCAAACTAAATGTCCTAAACCAAATTTCCAAATGTAACTACTAGATTGTGATACAATACACTATTGGGTGAAGTTTGGTTGACTTCTGCGCAGCGGTTTGGGAGTTAACATCAAAATTACATTTCTGGGTCGAATCACGTAGATCTAACTGTGAAAAGGCTTAAATGACTTTTTTTAACTAAGTTTGAGGATTGCGCTCAAACCAAATGTCCTAGAACCAAATTTCCAAATGTAACTACTAGATTGTGATACAATACACTATTGGGTGAAGTTTGGTTGACTTTTGCGCAGCGGTTTGGGAGTTAACATCAAAATTACATTTCTCGGCCGAATCGCGTAGATCTCACTGTGAAAAGGCTTAAATGACTTTTTTAACTAAGTTTGAGGATTGCGCTCAAACCAAATGTCCTTGAACCAAATTTCCAAATGTAACTACTAGATTGTGATAAAATACACTATTGGGTGAAGTTTGGTTGACTTCTGCGCAGCGGTTTGGGAGTTAACATCAAAATTACATTTCTCGGCCGAATCGCGTAGATCTCACTGTGAAAAGGCTTAAATGACTTTTTTTTACTAAGTTTGAGGATTGCGCTCAAACCAAATGTCCTAGAACCAAATTTCCAAATGTGACAACTAGATTGTGATACAATACAGTATTGGGTGAAGTTTGGTTGACTTCTGCGCAGCGGTTTGGGAGTTAACATCAAAATTACATTTCTCGGCCGAATCGCGTAGATCTCACTGTGAAAAGGCTTAAATGACTTTTTTTAACTAAGTTTGAGGATTGCGCTCAAACCAAATGTCCTAGAACCAAATTTCCAAATGTGACAACTAGATTGTGATACAATACACTATTGGGTGAAGTTTGGTTGACTTCTGCGCAGCGGTTTGGGAGTTAACATCAAAATTACATTTCTCGGCCGAATCGCATTGAACTCACTGTGAAAAGGCATTAATGACTTTTTTTTTAACTAAGTTTGAGGATTGCGCTCAAACCAAATGTCCTAGAACCAAATTTCCAAATGTAACTACTAGATTGTGATACAATACACTATTGGGTGAAGTTTGGTTGACTTCTGCGCAGCGGTTTGGGAGTTAACATCAAAATTACATTTCTCGGCCGAATCGCGTAGATCTCACTGTGAAAAGGCTTAAATGACTTTTTTTTTACTGTTTGAGGATTGCGCTCAAACCAAATGTCCTAGAACCAAATTTCCAAATGTTAATACTAGATTGTGATACAATACACTATTGGGTGAAGTTTGGTTGACTTCTGCGCAGCGGTTTGGGAGTTAACATCAAAACTACATTTCTCGGCCGAACCGCGTAGATCTCACTGTGAAAAGGCTTAAATGACTTTTTTTAACTAAGTTTTAGGATTGAGCTCAAATCAAATGTCCTAGAACCAAATTTCCAAATGTAACTACTAGATTGTGATACAATACACTATTGGGTGAAGTTTGGTTGACTTCTGCGCAGCGGTTTGGGAGTTAACATCAAAATTACATTTCTCGGTCGAATCACGTAGATCTAACTGTGAAAAGGCTTAAATGACTTTTTTTAACTAAGTTTGAGGATTGCGCTCAAACCAAATGTCCTAGAACCAAATTTCCAAATGTAACTACTAGATTGTGATACAATACACTATTGGGTGAAGTTTGGTTGACTTCTGCGCAGCGGTTTGGGAGTTAACATCAAAATTACATTTCTCGGCCGAATCGCGTAGATCTCACTGTGAAAAGGCTTAAATGACTTTTTTAACTAAGTTTGAGGATTGCGCTCAAACCAAATGTCCTTGAACCAAATTTCCAAATGTAACTACTAGATTGTGATAAAATACACTATTGGGTGAAGTTTGGTTGACTTCTGCGCAGCGGTTTGGGAGTTAACATCAAAATTACATTTCTCGGCCGAATCGCATTGAACTCACTGTGAAAAGGCATAAATGACTTTTTTTAAACTAAATTTGAGGATTGCGCTCAAACCAAATGTCCTAGAACCAAATTTCCAAATGTAACTACTAGATTGTGATACAATACACTATTGGGTGAAGTTTGGTTGACTTCTGCGCAGCGGTTTGGGAGTTAACATCAAAATTACATTTCTCGGCCGAATCGCGTAGATCTCACTGTGAAAAGGCGTAAATGACTTTTTTTTTACTGTTTGAGGATTGCGCTCAAACCAAATGTCCTAGAACCAAATTTCCAAATGTTAATACTAGATTGTGATACAATACACCATTGGGTGAAATTTGATTTACTTCTGCGCAGCGGTTTGGGCGTTAACATCAAAATTACATTTCTCGGCCGAATAGCGTAGATCTCACTGTGAAAAGGCTTAAATGACTTTTTTTTAACTAAGTTTGAGGATTGCGCTCAAACTAAATGTCCTAAACCAAATTTCCAAATGTAACTACTAGATTGTGATACAATACACTATTGGGTGAAGTTTGGTTGACTTCTGCGCAGCGGTTTGGGAGTTAACATCAAAATTACATTTCTCGGCCGAATCGCGTAGATCTCACTGTGAAAAGGCTTAAATGACTTTTTTTTAACTAAGTTTGAGGATTGCGCTCAAACTAAATGTCCTAAACCAAATTTCCAAATGTAACTACTAGATTGTGATACAATACACTTTTGGGTGAAGTTTGGTTTACTTCTGCGCAGCGGTTTGGGAGTTAACATCAAAATTACATTTCTCGGCCGAATCGCGTAGATCTCGCTGTGAAAAGGCTTAAATGACTTTTTTTTAACTAAGTTTGAGGATTGCGCTCAAACCAAATGTCCTAGAACCAAATTTCCAAGTGTAACTACTAGATTGTGATACAATACACTATTGGGTGAAGTTTGGTTGACTTCTGCGCAGCGGTTTGGGAGTTAACATCAAAATTACATTTCTCGGCCGAATCGCGTAGATCTCGCTGTGAAAAGGCTTAAATGACTTTTTTTTAACTAAGTTTGAGGATTGCGCTCAAACCAAATGTCCTAGAACCAAATTTCCAAATGTAATTACTAGATTGTGATACAATACACTATTGGGTGAAGTTTGGTTGACTTCTGCGCTGCGGTTTGGGAGTTAACATCAAAATTACATTTCTCGGCCGAATCGCGTAGATCTCACTGTGAAAAGGCTTAAATGACTTTTTTTAAATAAGTTTGAGGATTGCGCTCAAACCAAATGTCCTAGAACCAAATTTCCAAGTGTAACTACTAGATTGTGATACAATACACTATTGGGTGAAGTTTGGTTGACTTCTGCGCAGCGGTTTGGGAGTTAACATCAAAATTACATTTCTCGGCCGAATCGCGTAGATCTCACTGTGAAAAGGCTTAAATTACTTTTTTTTAACTAAGTTTGAGGATTGCGCTCAAACTAAATGTCCTAAACCAAATTTCCAAATGTAACTACTAGATTGTGATACAATACACTATTGGGTGAAGTTTGGTTGACTTCTGCGCAGCGGTTTGGGAGTTAACATCAAAATTACATTTCTCGGCCGAATCGCGTAGATCTCACTGTGAAAAGGCTTAAATGACTTTTTTTTAACTAAGTTTGAGGATTGCGCTCAAACTAAATGTCCTAAACCAAATTTCCAAATGTAACTACTAGATTGTGATACAATACACTTTTGGGTGAAGTTTGGTTTACTTCTGCGCAGCGGTTTGGGAGTTAACATCAAAATTACATTTCTCGGCCGAATCGCGTAGATCTCGCTGTGAAAAGGCTTAAATGACTTTTTTTTAACTAAGTTTGAGGATTGCGCTCAAACCAAATGTCCTAGAACCAAATTTCCAAGTGTAACTACTAGATTGTGATACAATACACTATTGGGTGAAGTTTGGTTGACTTCTGCGCAGCGGTTTGGGAGTTAACATCAAAATTACATTTCTCGGCCGAATCGCGTAGATCTCGCTGTGAAAAGGCTTAAATGACTTTTTTTTAACTAAGTTTGAGGATTGCGCTCAAACCAAATGTCCTAGAACCAAATTTCCAAATGTAATTACTAGATTGTGATACAATACACTATTGGGTGAAGTTTGGTTGACTTCTGCGCAGCGGTTTGGGAGTTACCATCAAAACTACATTTCTCGGCCGAACCGCGTAGATCTCACTGTGAAAAGGCTTAAATGACTTTTTTTAACTAAGTTTGAGGATTGCGCTCAAACCAAATGTCCTAGAACCAAATTTCCAAATGTAACTACTAGATTGTGATACAATACACTATTGGGTGAAGTTTGGTTGACTTCTGCGCAGCGGTTTGGGAGTTAACATCAAAATTACATTTCTGGGTCGAATCACGTAGATCTAACTGTGAAAAGGCTTAAATGACTTTTTTTAACTAAGTTTGAGGATTGCGCTCAAACCAAATGTCCTAGAACCAAATTTCCAAATGTAACTACTAGATTGTGATACAATACACTATTGGGTGAAGTTTGGTTGACTTTTGCGCAGCGGTTTGGGAGTTAACATCAAAATTACATTTCTCGGCCGAATCGCGTAGATCTCACTGTGAAAAGGCTTAAATGACTTTTTTAACTAAGTTTGAGGATTGCGCTCAAACCAAATGTCCTTGAACCAAATTTCCAAATGTAACTACTAGATTGTGATAAAATACACTATTGGGTGAAGTTTGGTTGACTTCTGCGCAGCGGTTTGGGAGTTAACATCAAAATTACATTTCTCGGCCGAATCGCGTAGATCTCACTGTGAAAAGGCTTAAATGACTTTTTTTAACTAAGTTTGAGGATTGCGCTCAAACCAAATGTCCTAGAACCAAATTTCCAAATGTTAATACTAGATTGTGATACAATACACTATTGGGTGAAGTTTGTTTGACTTCTGCGCAGCGGTTTGGGAGTTAACATCAAAACTACATTTCTCGGCCGAACCGCGTAGATCTCACTGTGAAAAGGCTTAAATGACTTTTTTTAACTGTTTTAGGATTGCGCTCAAACCAAATGTCCTTGAACCAAATTTCCAAATGTAACTACTAGATTGTGATAAAATACACTATTGGGTGAAGTTTGGTTGACTTCTGCGCAGCGTTTTGGGAGTTAACATCAAAATTACGTTTCTCGGCCGAATCGCATTGAACTCACTGTGAAAAGGCATAAATGACTTTTTTTAAACTAAGTTTGAGGATTGCGCTCAAACCAAATGTCCTAGAACCAAATTTCCAAATGTAACTACTAGATTGTGATACAATACACTATTGGGTGAAGTTTGGTTGACTTCTGCGCAGCGGTTTGGGAGTTAACATCAAAATTACATTTCTCGGCCGAATCACGTAGATCTCACTGTGAAAAGGCTTAAATGACTTTTTTTTTACTGTTTGAGGATTGCGCTCAAACCAAATGTCCTAGAACCAAATTTCCAAATGTTAATACTAGATTGTGATACAATACACCATTGGGTGAAGTTTGATTTACTTCTGCGCAGCGGTTTGGGCGTTAACATCAAAATTACATTTCTCGGCCGAATAGCGTAGATCTCACTGTGAAAAGGCTTAAATGACTTTTTTTAACTAAGTTTGAGGATTGCGCTCAAACCAAATGTCCTAGAACCAAATTTCCAAATGTAACTACTAGATTGTGATACAATAAACTATTGGGTGAAATTTGGTTGATTTCTGCGCAGCGGTTTGGGAGTTAACATCAAAATTACATTTCTCGGCCGAATCGCGTATATCTCACTGTGAAAAGGCTTAAATGACTTTTTTAACTAAGTTTGAGGATTGCGCTCAAACCAAATGTCCGAGAACCAAATTTCCAAATGTAACTACTAGATTGTGATACAATACACTATTGGGTGAAGTTTGGTTGACTTCTGCGCAGCGGTTTGGGAGTTAACATCAAAATTACATTTCTCGGACGAATCGCGTAGATCTCACTGTGAAAAGGCTTAAATGACTTTTTTTTAACTAAGTTTGAGGATAGCCCTTAAACCAAATGTCCTAGAACCAAATTTCCAAGTGTAACTACTAGATTGTGATATAATACACTATTGGGTGAAGTTTGGTTGACTTCTGCGCTGCGGTTTGGGAGTTAACATCAAAATTACATTTCTCGGCCGAATCGCGTAGATCTCACTGTGAAAAGGCTTAAATGACTTTTTTTAACTAAGTTTGAGGATTGCGCTCAAACCAAATGTCCTAGAACCAAATTTCCAAGTGTAACTACTAGATTGTGATACAATACACTATTGGGTGAAGTTTGGTTGACTTCTGCGCAGCGGTTTGGGAGTTAACATCAAAATTACATTTCTCGGCCGAATCGCGTAGATCTCACTGTGAAAAGGCTTAAATTACTTTTTTTTAACTAAGTTTGAGGATTGCGCTCAAACTAAATGTCCTAAACCAAATTTCCAAATGTAACTACTAGATTGTGATACAATACACTATTGGGTGAAGTTTGGTTGACTTCTGCGCAGCGGTTTGGGAGTTAACATCAAAATTACATTTCTCGGCCGAATCGCGTAGATCTCACTGTGAAAAGGCTTAAATGACTTTTTTTTGACTAAGTTTGAGGATTGCGCTCAAACTAAATGTCCTAAACCAAATTTCCAAATGTAACTACTAGATTGTGATACAATACACTTTTGGGTGAAGTTTGGTTTACTTCTGCGCAGCGGTTTGGGAGTTAACATCAAAATTACATTTCTCGGCCGAATCGCGTAGATCTCGCTGTGAAAAGGCTTAAATGACTTTTTTTTAACTAAGTTTGAGGATTGCGCTCAAACCAAAAGTCCTAGAACCAAATTTCCAAGTGTAACTACTAGATTGTGATACAATACACTATTGGGTGAAGTTTGGTTGACTTCTGCGCAGCGGTTTGGGAGTTAACATCAAAATTACATTTCTCGGCCGAATCGCGTAGATCTCGCTGTGAAAAGGCTTAAATGACTTTTTTTTAACTAAGTTTGAGGATTGCGCTCAAACCAAATGTCCTAGAACCAAATTTCCAAATGTAACTACTAGATTGTGATACAATACACTATTGGGTGAAGTTTGTTTGACTTCTGCGCAGCGGTTTGGGAGTTACCATCAAAACTACATTTCTCGGCCGAACCGCGTAGATCTCACTGTGAAAAGGCTTAAATGACTTTTTTTAACTAAGTTTGAGGATTGCGCTCAAACCAAATGTCCTAGAACCAAATTTCCAAATGTAACTACTAGATTGTGATACAATACACTATTGGGTGAAGTTTGGTTGACTTCTGCGCAGCGGTTTGGGAGTTAACATCAAAATTACATTTCTGGGTCGAATCACGTAGATCTAACTGTGAAAAGGCTTAAATGACTTTTTTTAACTAAGTTTGAGGATTGCGCTCAAACCAAATGTCCTAGAACCAAATTTCCAAATGTAACTACTAGATTGTGATACAATACACTATTGGGTGAAGTTTGGTTGACTTTTGCGCAGCGGTTTGGGAGTTAACATCAAAATTACATTTCTCGGCCGAATCGCGTAGATCTCACTGTGAAAAGGCTTAAATGACTTTTTTAACTAAGTTTGAGGATTGCGCTCAAACCAAATGTCCTTGAACCAAATTTCCAAATGTAACTACTAGATTGTGATAAAATACACTATTGGGTGAAGTTTGGTTGACTTCTGCGCAGCGGTTTGGGAGTTAACATCAAAATTACATTTCTCGGCCGAATCGCGTAGATCTCACTGTGAAAAGGCTTAAATGACTTTTTTTTACTAAGTTTGAGGATTGCGCTCAAACCAAATGTCCTAGAACCAAATTTCCAAATGTGACAACTAGATTGTGATACAATACACTATTGGGTGAAGTTTGGTTGACTTCTGCGCAGCGGTTTGGGAGTTAACATCAAAATTACATTTCTCGGCCGAATCGCGTAGATCTCACTGTGAAAAGGCTTAAATGACTTTTTTTAACTAAGTTTGAGGATTGCGCTCAAACCAAATGTCCTAGAACCAAATTTCCAAATGTGACAACTAGATTGTGATACAATACACTATTGGGTGAAATTTGGTTGATTTCTGCGCAGCGGTTTGGGAGTTAACATCAAAATTACATTTCTCGGCCGAATCGCGTATATCTCACTGTGAAAAGGCATTAATGACTTTTTTTTTAACTAAGTTTGAGGATTGCGCTCAAACCAAATGTCCTAGAACCAAATTTCCAAATGTAACTACTAGATTGTGATACAATACACTATTGGGTGAAGTTTGGTTGACTTCTGCGCAGCGGTTTGGGAGTTAACATCAAAATTACATTTCTCGGCCGAATCGCGTAGATCTCACTGTGAAAAGGCTTAAATGACTTTTTTTTTACTGTTTGAGGATTGCGCTCAAACCAAATGTCCTAGAACCAAATTTCCAAATGTTAATACTAGATTGTGATACAATACACTATTGGGTGAAGTTTGGTTGACTTCTGCGCAGCGGTTTGGGAGTTAACATCAAAACTACATTTCTCGGCCGAACCGCGTAGATCTCACTGTGAAAAGGCTTAAATGACTTTTTTTAACTAAGTTTTAGGATTGCGCTCAAATCAAATGTCCTAGAACCAAATTTCCAAATGTAACTACTAGATTGTGATACAATACACTATTGGGTGAAGTTTGGTTGACTTCTGCGCAGCGGTTTGGGAGTTAACATCAAAATTACATTTCTCGGTCGAATCACGTAGATCTAACTGTGAAAAGGCTTAAATGACTTTTTTTAACTAAGTTTGAGGATTGCGCTCAAACCAAATGTCCTAGAACCAAATTTCCAAATGTAACTACTAGATTGTGATACAATACACTATTGGGTGAAGTTTGGTTGACTTCTGCGCAGCGGTTTGGGAGTTAACATCAAAATTACATTTCTCGGCCGAGTCGCGTAGATCTCACTGTGAAAAGGCTTAAATGACTTTTTTAACTAAGTTTGAGGATTGCGCTCAAACCAAATGTCCTTGAACCAAATTTCCAAATGTAACTACTAGATTGTGATAAAATACACTATTGGGTGAAGTTTGGTTGACTTCTGCGCAGCGGTTTGGGAGTTAACATCAAAATTACATTTCTCGGCCGAATCGCATTGAACTCACTGTGAAAAGGCATAAATGACTTTTTTTAAACTAAGTTTGAGGATTGCGCTCAAACCAAATGTCCTAGAACCAAATTTCCAAATGTAACTACTAGATTGTGATACAATACACTATTGGGTGAAGTTTGGTTGACTTCTGCGCAGCGGTTTGGGAGTTAACATCAAAATTACATTTCTCGGCCGAATCGCGTAGATCTCACTGTGAAAAGGCGTAAATGACTTTTTTTTTACTGTTTGAGGATTGCGCTCAAACCAAATGTCCTAGAACCAAATTTCCAAATGTTAAAACTAGATTGTGATACAATACACCATTGGGTGAAGTTTGGTTGACTTCTGCGCAGCGGTTTGGGAGTTAACATCAAAATTACATTTCTCGGCCGAATCGCGTAGATCTCACTGTGAAAAGGCTTAAATGACTTTTTTTTAACTAAGTTTGAGGATTGCGCTCAAACTAAATGTCCTAAACCAAATTTCCAAATGTAACTACTAGATTGTGATACAATACACTATTGGGTGAAGTTTGGTTGACTTCTGCGCTGCGGTTTTGGAGTTAACATCAAAATTACATTTCTCGGCCGAATCGCGTAGATCTCACTGTGAAAAGGCGTAAATGACTTTTTTTTTACTGTTTGAGGATTGCGCTCAAACCAAATGTCCTAGAACCAAATTTCCAAATGTAATTACTAGATTGTGATACAATACACTATTGGGTGAAGTTTGGTTGACTTCTGCGCTGCGGTTTTGGAGTTAACATCAAAATTACATTTCTCGGCCGAATCGCGTAGATCTCACTGTGAAAAGGCTTAAATGACTTTTTTTAAATAAGTTTGAGGATTGCGCTCAAACCAAATGTCCTAGAACCAAATTTCCAAGTGTAACTACTAGATTGTGATACAATACACTATTGGGTGAAGTTTGGTTGACTTCTGCGCAGCGGTTTGGGAGTTAACATCAAAATTACATTTCTCGGCCGAATCGCGTAGATCTCACTGTGAAAAGGCTTAAATTACTTTTTTTTAACTAAGTTTGAGGATTGCGCTCAAACTAAATGTCCTAAACCAAATTTCCAAATGTAACTACTAGATTGTGATACAATACACTATTGGGTGAAGTTTGGTTGACTTCTGCGCAGCGGTTTGGGAGTTAACATCAAAATTACATTTCTCGGCCGAATCGCGTAGATCTCACTGTGAAAAGGCTTAAATGACTTTTTTTTAACTAAGTTTGAGGATTGCGCTCAAACTAAATGTCCTAAACCAAATTTCCAAATGTAACTACTAGATTGTGATACAATACACTTTTGGGTGAAGTTTGGTTTACTTCTGCGCAGCGGTTTGGGAGTTAACATCAAAATTACATTTCTCGGCCGAATCGCGTAGATCTCGCTGTGAAAAGGCTTAAATGACTTTTTTTTAACTAAGTTTGAGGATTGCGCTCAAACCAAATGTCCTAGAACCAAATTTCCAAGTGTAACTACTAGATTGTGATACAATACACTATTGGGTGAAGTTTGGTTGACTTCTGCGCAGCGGTTTGGGAGTTAACATCAAAATTACATTTCTCGGCCGAATCGCGTAGATCTCGCTGTGAAAAGGCTTAAATGACTTTTTTTTAACTAAGTTTGAGGATTGCGCTCAAACCAAATGTCCTAGAACCAAATTTCCAAATGTAATTACTAGATTGTGATACAATACACTATTGGGTGAAGTTTGGTTGACTTCTGCGCAGCGGTTTGGGAGTTACCATCAAAACTACATTTCTCGGCCGAACCGCGTAGATCTCACTGTGAAAAGGCTTAAATGACTTTTTTTAACTAAGTTTGAGGATTGCGCTCAAACCAAATGTCCTAGAACCAAATTTCCAAATGTAACTACTAGATTGTGATACAATACACTATTGGGTGAAGTTTGGTTGACTTCTGCGCAGCGGTTTGGGAGTTAACATCAAAATTACATTTCTGGGTCGAATCACGTAGATCTAACTGTGAAAAGGCTTAAATGACTTTTTTTAACTAAGTTTGAGGATTGCGCTCAAACCAAATGTCCTAGAACCAAATTTCCAAATGTAACTACTAGATTGTGATACAATACACTATTGGGTGAAGTTTGGTTGACTTTTGCGCAGCGGTTTGGGAGTTAACATCAAAATTACATTTCTCGGCCGAATCGCGTAGATCTCACTGTGAAAAGGCTTAAATGACTTTTTTAACTAAGTTTGAGGATTGCGCTCAAACCAAATGTCCTTGAACCAAATTTCCAAATGTAACTACTAGATTGTGATAAAATACACTATTGGGTGAAGTTTGGTTGACTTCTGCGCAGCGGTTTGGGAGTTAACATCAAAATTACATTTCTCGGCCGAATCGCGTAGATCTCACTGTGAAAAGGCTTAAATGACTTTTTTTAACTAAGTTTGAGGATTGCGCTCAAACCAAATGTCCTAGAACCAAATTTCCAAATGTGACAACTAGATTGTGATACAATACACTATTGGGTGAAGTTTGGTTGACTTCTGCGCAGCGGTTTGGGAGTTAACATCAAAATTACATTTCTCGGCCGAATCGCGTAGATCTCACTGTGAAAAGGCTTAAATGACTTTTTTTAACTAAGTTTGAGGATTGCGCTCAAACCAAATGTCCTAGAACCAAATTTCCAAATGTGACAACTAGATTGTGATACAATACACTATTGGGTGAAGTTTGGTTGACTTCTGCGCAGCGGTTTAGGAGTTAACATCAAAATTACATTTCTCGGCCGAATCGCATTGAACTCACTGTGAAAAGGCATTAATGACTTTTTTTTTAACTAAGTTTGAGGATTGCGCTCAAACCAAATGTCCTAGAACCAAATTTCCAAATGTAACTACTAGATTGTGATACAATACACTATTGGGTGAAGTTTGGTTGACTTCTGCGCAGCGGTTTGGGAGTTAACATCAAAATTACATTTCTCGGCCGAATCGCGTAGATCTCACTGTGAAAAGGCTTAAATGACTTTTTTTAACTGTTTTAGGATTGCGCTCAAACCAAATGTCCTAGAACCAAATTTCCAAATGTAACTACTAGATTGTGATACAATACACTATTGGGTGAAGTTTGATTTACTTCTGCGCAGCGGTTTGGGCGTTAACATCAAAATTACATTTCTCGGCCGAGTAGCGTAGATCTCACTGTGAAAAGGCTTAAATGACTTTTTTTTAACTAAGTTTGAGGATTACGCTCAAACCAAATGTCCTAGAACCAAATTTCCAAATGTAACTACTAGATTGTGATACAATAAACTATTGGGTGAAATTTGGTTGATTTCTGCGCAGCGGTTTGGGAGTTAACATCAAAATTACATTTCTCGGCCGAATCGCGTATATCTCACTGTGAAAAGGCTTAAATGACTTTTTTAACTAAGTTTGAGGATTGCGCTCAAACCAAATGTCCTAGAACCAAATTTCCAAATGTAACTACTAGATTGTGATACAATACACTATTGGGTGAAGTTTGGTTGACTTCTGCGCAGCGGTTTGGGAGTTAACATCAAAATTACATTTCTCGGACGAATCGCGTAGATCTCACTGTGAAAAGGCTTAAATGACTTTTTTTTAACTAAGTTTGAGGATAGCCCTTAAACCAAATGTCCTAGAACCAAATTTCCAAGTGTAACTACTAGATTGTGATATAATACACTATTGGGTGAAGTTTGGTTGACTTCTGCGCTGCGGTTTGGGAGTTAACATCAAAATTACATTTCTCGGCCGAATCGCGTAGATCTCACTGTGAAAAGGCTTAAATGACTTTTTTTAACTAAGTTTGAGGATTGCGCTCAAACCAAATGTCCTAGAACCAAATTTCCAAGTGTAACTACTAGATTGTGATACAATACACTATTGGGTGAAGTTTGGTTGACTTCTGCGCAGCGGTTTGGGAGTTAACATCAAAATTACATTTCTCGGCCGAATCGCGTAGATCTCACTGTGAAAAGGCGTAAATGACTTTTTTTTTACTGTTTGAGGATTGCGCTCAAACCAAATGTCCTAGAACCAAATTTCCAAATGTTAAAACTAGATTGTGATACAATACACCATTGGGTGAAGTTTGGTTGACTTCTGCGCAGCGGTTTGGGAGTTAACATCAAAATTACATTTCTCGGCCGAATCGCGTAGATCTCACTGTGAAAAGGCTTAAATGACTTTTTTTTAACTAAGTTTGAGGATTGCGCTCAAACTAAATGTCCTAAACCAAATTTCCAAATGTAACTACTAGATTGTGATACAATACACTATTGGGTGAAGTTTGGTTGACTTCTGCGCTGCGGTTTTGGAGTTAACATCAAAATTACATTTCTCGGCCGAATCGCGTAGATCTCACTGTGAAAAGGCGTAAATGACTTTTTTTTTACTGTTTGAGGATTGCGCTCAAACCAAATGTCCTAGAACCAAATTTCCAAATGTAATTACTAGATTGTGATACAATACACTATTGGGTGAAGTTTGGTTGACTTCTGCGCTGCGGTTTTGGAGTTAACATCAAAATTACATTTCTCGGCCGAATCGCGTAGATCTCACTGTGAAAAGGCTTAAATGACTTTTTTTAAATAAGTTTGAGGATTGCGCTCAAACCAAATGTCCTAGAACCAAATTTCCAAGTGTAACTACTAGATTGTGATACAATACACTATTGGGTGAAGTTTGGTTGACTTCTGCGCAGCGGTTTGGGAGTTAACATCAAAATTACATTTCTCGGCCGAATCGCGTAGATCTCACTGTGAAAAGGCTTAAATTACTTTTTTTTAACTAAGTTTGAGGATTGCGCTCAAACTAAATGTCCTAAACCAAATTTCCAAATGTAACTACTAGATTGTGATACAATACACTATTGGGTGAAGTTTGGTTGACTTCTGCGCAGCGGTTTGGGAGTTAACATCAAAATTACATTTCTCGGCCGAATCGCGTAGATCTCACTGTGAAAAGGCTTAAATGACTTTTTTTTAACTAAGTTTGAGGATTGCGCTCAAACTAAATGTCCTAAACCAAATTTCCAAATGTAACTACTAGATTGTGATACAATACACTTTTGGGTGAAGTTTGGTTTACTTCTGCGCAGCGGTTTGGGAGTTAACATCAAAATTACATTTCTCGGCCGAATCGCGTAGATCTCGCTGTGAAAAGGCTTAAATGACTTTTTTTTAACTAAGTTTGAGGATTGCGCTCAAACCAAATGTCCTAGAACCAAATTTCCAAGTGTAACTACTAGATTGTGATACAATACACTATTGGGTGAAGTTTGGTTGACTTCTGCGCAGCGGTTTGGGAGTTAACATCAAAATTACATTTCTCGGCCGAATCGCGTAGATCTCGCTGTGAAAAGGCTTAAATGACTTTTTTTTAACTAAGTTTGAGGATTGCGCTCAAACCAAATGTCCTAGAACCAAATTTCCAAATGTAATTACTAGATTGTGATACAATACACTATTGGGTGAAGTTTGGTTGACTTCTGCGCAGCGGTTTGGGAGTTACCATCAAAACTACATTTCTCGGCCGAACCGCGTAGATCTCACTGTGAAAAGGCTTAAATGACTTTTTTTAACTAAGTTTGAGGATTGCGCTCAAACCAAATGTCCTAGAACCAAATTTCCAAATGTAACTACTAGATTGTGATACAATACACTATTGGGTGAAGTTTGGTTGACTTCTGCGCAGCGGTTTGGGAGTTAACATCAAAATTACATTTCTGGGTCGAATCACGTAGATCTAACTGTGAAAAGGCTTAAATGACTTTTTTTAACTAAGTTTGAGGATTGCGCTCAAACCAAATGTCCTAGAACCAAATTTCCAAATGTAACTACTAGATTGTGATACAATACACTATTGGGTGAAGTTTGGTTGACTTTTGCGCAGCGGTTTGGGAGTTAACATCAAAATTACATTTCTCGGCCGAATCGCGTAGATCTCACTGTGAAAAGGCTTAAATGACTTTTTTAACTAAGTTTGAGGATTGCGCTCAAACCAAATGTCCTTGAACCAAATTTCCAAATGTAACTACTAGATTGTGATAAAATACACTATTGGGTGAAGTTTGGTTGACTTCTGCGCAGCGGTTTGGGAGTTAACATCAAAATTACATTTCTCGGCCGAATCGCGTAGATCTCACTGTGAAAAGGCTTAAATGACTTTTTTTAACTAAGTTTGAGGATTGCGCTCAAACCAAATGTCCTAGAACCAAATTTCCAAATGTGACAACTAGATTGTGATACAATACACTATTGGGTGAAGTTTGGTTGACTTCTGCGCAGCGGTTTGGGAGTTAACATCAAAATTACATTTCTCGGCCGAATCGCGTAGATCTCACTGTGAAAAGGCTTAAATGACTTTTTTTAACTAAGTTTGAGGATTGCGCTCAAACCAAATGTCCTAGAACCAAATTTCCAAATGTGACAACTAGATTGTGATACAATACACTATTGGGTGAAGTTTGGTTGACTTCTGCGCAGCGGTTTAGGAGTTAACATCAAAATTACATTTCTCGGCCGAATCGCATTGAACTCACTGTGAAAAGGCATTAATGACTTTTTTTTTAACTAAGTTTGAGGATTGCGCTCAAACCAAATGTCCTAGAACCAAATTTCCAAATGTAACTACTAGATTGTGATACAATACACTATTGGGTGAAGTTTGGTTGACTTCTGCGCAGCGGTTTGGGAGTTAACATCAAAATTACATTTCTCGGCCGAATCGCGTAGATCTCACTGTGAAAAGGCTTAAATGACTTTTTTTAACTGTTTTAGGATTGCGCTCAAACCAAATGTCCTAGAACCAAATTTCCAAATGTAACTACTAGATTGTGATACAATACACTATTGGGTGAAGTTTGATTTACTTCTGCGCAGCGGTTTGGGCGTTAACATCAAAATTACATTTCTCGGCCGAGTAGCGTAGATCTCACTGTGAAAAGGCTTAAATGACTTTTTTTTAACTAAGTTTGAGGATTACGCTCAAACCAAATGTCCTAGAACCAAATTTCCAAATGTAACTACTAGATTGTGATACAATAAACTATTGGGTGAAATTTGGTTGATTTCTGCGCAGCGGTTTGGGAGTTAACATCAAAATTACATTTCTCGGCCGAATCGCGTATATCTCACTGTGAAAAGGCTTAAATGACTTTTTTAACTAAGTTTGAGGATTGCGCTCAAACCAAATGTCCTAGAACCAAATTTCCAAATGTAACTACTAGATTGTGATACAATACACTATTGGGTGAAGTTTGGTTGACTTCTGCGCAGCGGTTTGGGAGTTAACATCAAAATTACATTTCTCGGACGAATCGCGTAGATCTCACTGTGAAAAGGCTTAAATGACTTTTTTTTAACTAAGTTTGAGGATAGCCCTTAAACCAAATGTCCTAGAACCAAATTTCCAAGTGTAACTACTAGATTGTGATATAATACACTATTGGGTGAAGTTTGGTTGACTTCTGCGCTGCGGTTTGGGAGTTAACATCAAAATTACATTTCTCGGCCGAATCGCGTAGATCTCACTGTGAAAAGGCTTAAATGACTTTTTTTAACTAAGTTTGAGGATTGCGCTCAAACCAAATGTCCTAGAACCAAATTTCCAAGTGTAACTACTAGATTGTGATACAATACACTATTGGGTGAAGTTTGGTTGACTTCTGCGCAGCGGTTTGGGAGTTAACATCAAAATTACATTTCTCGGCCGAATCGCGTAGATCTCACTGTGAAAAGGATTAAATTACTTTTTTAACTAAGTTTGAGGATTGCGCTCAAACCAAATGTCCTTGAACCAAATTTCCAAATGTAACTACTAGATTGTGATAAAATACACTATTGGGTGAAGTTTGGTTGACTTCTGCGCAGCGGTTTGGGAGTTAACATCAAAATTACATTTCTCGGCCGAATCGCGTAGATCTCACTGTGAAAAGGCTTAAATGACTTTTTTTTACTAAGTTTGAGGATTGCGCTCAAACCAAATGTCCTAGAACCAAATTTCCAAATGTGACAACTAGATTGTGATACAATACACTATTGGGTGAAGTTTGGTTGACTTCTGCGCAGCGGTTTGGGAGTTAACATCAAAATTACATTTCTCGGCCGAATCGCGTAGATCTCACTGTGAAAAGGCTTAAATGACTTTTTTTAACTAAGTTTGAGGATTGCGCTCAAACCAAATGTCCTAGAACCAAATTTCCAAATGTGACAACTAGATTGTGATACAATACACTATTGGGTGAAGTTTGGTTGACTTCTGCGCAGCGGTTTGGGAGTTAACATCAAAATTACATTTCTCGGCCGAATCGCATTGAACTCACTGTGAAAAGGCATTAATGACTTTTTTTTAACTAAGTTTGAGGATTGCGCTCAAACCAAATGTCCTAGAACCAAATTTCCAAATGTAACTACTAGATTGTGATACAATACACTATTGGGTGAAGTTTGGTTGACTTCTGCGCAGCGGTTTGGGAGTTAACATCAAAATTACATTTCTCGGCCGAATCGCGTAGATCTCACTGTGAAAAGGCTTAAATGACTTTTTTTTTACTGTTTGAGGATTGCGCTCAAACCAAATGTCCTAGAACCAAATTTCCAAATGTTAATACTAGATTGTGATACAATACACTATTGGGTGAAGTTTGATTTACTTCTGCGCAGCGGTTTGGGCGTTAACATCAAAATTACATTTCTCGGCCGAATAGCGTAGATCTCACTGTGAAAAGGCTTAAATGACTTTTTTTAACTAAGTTTGAGGATTACGCTCAAACCAAATGTCCTAGAACCAAATTTCCAAATGTAACTACTAGATTGTGATACAATAAACTATTGGGTGAAATTTGGTTGATTTCTGCGCAGCGGTTTGGGAGTTAACATCAAAATTACATTTCTCGGCCGAATCGCGTATATCTCACTGTGAAAAGGCTTAAATGACTTTTTTAACTAAGTTTGAGGATTGCGCTCAAACCAAATGTCCTAGAACCAAATTTCCAAATGTAACTACTAGATTGTGATACAATACACTATTGGGTGAAGTTTGGTTGACTTCTGCGCAGCGGTTTGGGAGTTAACATCAAAATTACATTTCTCGGACGAATCGCGTAGATCTCACTGTGAAAAGGCTTAAATGACTTTTTTTTAACTAAGTTTGAGGATAGCCCTTAAACCAAATGTCCTAGAACCAAATTTCCAAGTGTAACTACTAGATTGTGATATAATACACTATTGGGTGAAGTTTGGTTGACTTCTGCGCTGCGGTTTGGGAGTTAACATCAAAATTACATTTCTCGGCCGAATCGCGTAGATCTCACTGTGAAAAGGCTTAAATGACATTTTTTTAACTAAGTTTGAGGATTGCGCTCAAACCAAATGTCCTAGAACCAAATTTCCAAGTGTAACTACTAGATTGTGATACAATACACTATTGGGTGAAGTTTGGTTGACTTCTGCGCAGCGGTTTGGGAGTTAACATCAAAATTACATTTCTCGGCCGAATCGCGTAGATCTCACTGTGAAAAGGCTTAAATTACTTTTTTAACTAAGTTTGAGGATTGCGCTCAAACCAAATGTCCTTGAACCAAATTTCCAAATGTAACTACTAGATTGTGATAAAATACACTATTGGGTGAAGTTTGGTTGACTTCTGCGCAGCGGTTTGGGAGTTAACATCAAAATTACATTTCTCGGCCGAATCGCGTAGATCTCACTGTGAAAAGGCTTAAATGACTTTTTTTTACTAAGTTTGAGGATTGCGCTCAAACCAAATGTCCTAGAACCAAATTTCCAAATGTGACAACTAGATTGTGATACAATACACTATTGGGTGAAGTTTGGTTGACTTCTGCGCAGCGGTTTGGGAGTTAACATCAAAATTACATTTCTCGGCCGAATCGCGTAGATCTCACTGTGAAAAGGCTTAAATGACTTTTTTTAACTAAGTTTGAGGATTGCGCTCAAACCAAATGTCCTAGAACCAAATTTCCAAATGTGACAACTAGATTGTGATACAATACACTATTGGGTGAAGTTTGGTTGACTTCTGCGCAGCGGTTTGGGAGTTAACATCAAAATTACATTTCTCGGCCGAATCGCATTGAACTCACTGTGAAAAGGCATTAATGACTTTTTTTTTAACTAAGTTTGAGGATTGCGCTCAAACCAAATGTCCTAGAACCAAATTTCCAAATGTAACTACTAGATTGTGATACAATACACTATTGGGTGAAGTTTGGTTGACTTCTGCGCAGCGGTTTGGGAGTTAACATCAAAATTACATTTCTCGGCCGAATCGCGTAGATCTCACTGTGAAAAGGCTTAAATGACTTTTTTTTTACTGTTTGAGGATTGCGCTCAAACCAAATGTCCTAGAACCAAATTTCCAAATGTTAATACTAGATTGTGATACAATACACTATTGGGTGAAGTTTGGTTGACTTCTGCGCAGCGGTTTGGGAGTTAACATCAAAACTACATTTCTCGGCCGAACCGCGTAGATCTCACTGTGAAAAGGCTTAAATGACTTTTTTTAACTAAGTTTTAGGATTGCGCTCAAATCAAATGTCCTAGAACCAAATTTCCAAATGTAACTACTAGATTGTGATACAATACACTATTGGGTGAAGTTTGGTTGACTTCTGCGCAGCGGTTTGGGAGTTAACATCAAAATTACATTTCTCGGTCGAATCACGTAGATCTAACTGTGAAAAGGCTTAAATGACTTTTTTTAACTAAGTTTGAGGATTGCGCTCAAACCAAATGTCCTAGAACCAAATTTCCAAATGTAACTACTAGATTGTGATACAATACACTATTGGGTGAAGTTTGGTTGACTTCTGCGCAGCGGTTTGGGAGTTAACATCAAAATTACATTTCTCGGCCGAATCGCGTAGATCTCACTGTGAAAAGGCTTAAATGACTTTTTTAACTAAGTTTGAGGATTGCGCTCAAACCAAATGTCCTTGAACCAAATTTCCAAATGTAACTACTAGATTGTGATAAAATACACTATTGGGTGAAGTTTGGTTGACTTCTGCGCAGCGGTTTGGGAGTTAACATCAAAATTACATTTCTCGGCCGAATCGCATTGAACTCACTGTGAAAAGGCATAAATGACTTTTTTTAAACTAAGTTTGAGGATTGCGCTCAAACCAAATGTCCTAGAACCAAATTTCCAAATGTAACTACTAGATTGTGATACAATACACTATTGGGTGAAGTTTGGTTGACTTCTGCGCAGCGGTTTGGGAGTTAACATCAAAATTACATTTCTCGGCCGAATCGCGTAGATCTCACTGTGAAAAGGCGTAAATGACTTTTTTTTTACTGTTTGAGGATTGCGCTCAAACTAAATGTCCTAAACCAAATTTCCAAATGTAACTACTAGATTGTGATACAATACACTATTGGGTGAAGTTTGGTTGACTTCTGCGCAGCGGTTTGGGAGTTAACATCAAAATTACATTTCTCGGCCGAATCGCGTAGATCTCACTGTGAAAAGGCTTAAATGACTTTTTTTTAACTAAGTTTGAGGATTGCGCTCAAACTAAATGTCCTAAACCAAATTTCCAAATGTAACTACTAGATTGTGATACAATACACTTTTGGGTGAAGTTTGGTTGACTTCTGCGCTGCGGTTTGGGAGTTAACATCAAAATTACATTTCTCGGCCGAATCGCGTAGATCTCGCTGTGAAAAGGCTTAAATGACTTTTTTTTAACTAAGTTTGAGGATTGCGCTCAAACCAAATGTCCTAGAACCAAATTTCCAAGTGTAACTACTAGATTGTGATACAATACACTATTGGGTGAAGTTTGGTTGACTTCTGCGCAGCGGTTTGGGAGTTAACATCAAAATTACATTTCTCGGCCGAATCGCGTAGATCTCGCTGTGAAAAGGCTTAAATGACTTTTTTTTAACTAAGTTTGAGGATTGCGCTCAAACCAAATGTCCTAGAACCAAATTTCCAAATGTAATTACTAGATTGTGATACAATACACTATTGGGTGAAGTTTGGTTGACTTCTGCGCAGCGGTTTGGGAGTTACCATCAAAACTACATTTCTCGGCCGAACCGCGTAGATCTCACTGTGAAAAGGCTTAAATGACTTTTTTAACTAAGTTTGAGGATTGCGCTCAAACCAAATGTCCTTGAACCAAATTTCCAAATGTAACTACTAGATTGTGATAAAATACACTATTGGGTGAAGTTTGGTTGACTTCTGCGCAGCGGTTTGGGAGTTAACATCAAAATTACATTTCTCGGCCGAATCGCATTGAACTCACTGTGAAAAGGCATAAATGACTTTTTTTAAACTAAGTTTGAGGATTGCGCTCAAACCAAATGTCCTAGAACCAAATTTCCAAATGTAACTACTAGATTGTGATACAATACACTATTGGGTGAAGTTTGGTTGACTTCTGCGCAGCGGTTTGGGAGTTAACATCAAAATTACATTTCTCGGCCGAATCGCGTAGATCTCACTGTGAAAAGGCTTAAATGACTTTTTTTTACTAAGTTTGAGGATTGCGCTCAAACCAAATGTCCTAGAACCAAATTTCCAAATGTGACAACTAGATTGTGATACAATACACTATTGGGTGAAGTTTGGTTGACTTCTGCGCAGCGGTTTGGGAGTTAACATCAAAATTACATTTCTCGGCCGAATCGCGTAGATCTCACTGTGAAAAGGCTTAAATGACTTTTTTTAACTAAGTTTGAGGATTGCGCTCAAACCAAATGTCCTAGAACCAAATTTCCAAATGTGACAACTAGATTGTGATACAATACACTATTGGGTGAAGTTTGGTTGACTTCTGCGCAGCGGTTTGGGAGTTAACATCAAAATTACATTTCTCGGCCGAATCGCATTGAACTCACTGTGAAAAGGCATTAATGACTTTTTTTTAACTAAGTTTGAGGATTGCGCTCAAACCAAATGTCCTAGAACCAAATTTCCAAATGTAACTACTAGATTGTGATACAATACACTATTGGGTGAAGTTTGGTTGACTTCTGCGCAGCGGTTTGGGAGTTAACATCAAAATTACATTTCTCGGCCGAATCGCGTAGATCTCACTGTGAAAAGGCTTAAATGACTTTTTTTTTACTGTTTGAGGATTGCGCTCAAACCAAATGTCCTAGAACCAAATTTCCAAATGTTAATACTAGATTGTGATACAATACACTATTGGGTGAAGTTTGATTTACTTCTGCGCAGCGGTTTGGGCGTTAACATCAAAATTACATTTCTCGGCCGAATAGCGTAGATCTCACTGTGAAAAGGCTTAAATGACTTTTTTTAACTAAGTTTGAGGATTACGCTCAAACCAAATGTCCTAGAACCAAATTTCCAAATGTAACTACTAGATTGTGATACAATAAACTATTGGGTGAAATTTGGTTGATTTCTGCGCAGCGGTTTGGGAGTTAACATCAAAATTACATTTCTCGGCCGAATCGCGTATATCTCACTGTGAAAAGGCTTAAATGACTTTTTTAACTAAGTTTGAGGATTGCGCTCAAACCAAATGTCCTAGAACCAAATTTCCAAATGTAACTACTAGATTGTGATACAATACACTATTGGGTGAAGTTTGGTTGACTTCTGCGCAGCGGTTTGGGAGTTAACATCAAAATTACATTTCTCGGACGAATCGCGTAGATCTCACTGTGAAAAGGCTTAAATGACATTTTTTTAACTAAGTTTGAGGATAGCCCTTAAACCAAATGTCCTAGAACCAAATTTCCAAGTGTAACTACTAGATTGTGATATAATACACTATTGGGTGAAGTTTGGTTGACTTCTGCGCTGCGGTTTGGGAGTTAACATCAAAATTACATTTCTCGGCCGAATCGCGTAGATCTCACTGTGAAAAGGCTTAAATGACTTTTTTTAACTAAGTTTGAGGATTGCGCTCAAACCAAATGTCCTAGAACCAAATTTCCAAGTGTAACTACTAGATTGTGATACAATACACTATTGGGTGAAGTTTGGTTGACTTCTGCGCAGCGGTTTGGGAGTTAACATCAAAATTACATTTCTCGGCCGAATCGCGTAGATCTCACTGTGAAAAGGCTTAAATTACTTTTTTAACTAAGTTTGAGGATTGCGCTCAAACCAAATGTCCTTGAACCAAATTTCCAAATGTAACTACTAGATTGTGATAAAATACACTATTGGGTGAAGTTTGGTTGACTTCTGCGCAGCGGTTTGGGAGTTAACATCAAAATTACATTTCTCGGCCGAATCGCGTAGATCTCACTGTGAAAAGGCTTAAATGACTTTTTTTTACTAAGTTTGAGGATTGCGCTCAAACCAAATGTCCTAGAACCAAATTTCCAAATGTGACAACTAGATTGTTATACAATACACTATTGGGTGAAGTTTGGTTGACTTCTGCGCAGCGGTTTGGGAGTTAACATCAAAATTACATTTCTCGGCCGAATCGCGTAGATCTCACTGTGAAAAGGCTTAAATGACTTTTTTTAACTAAGTTTGAGGATTGCGCTCAAACCAAATGTCCTAGAACCAAATTTCCAAATGTGACAACTAGATTGTGATACAATACACTATTGGGTGAAGTTTGGTTGACTTCTGCGCAGCGGTTTGGGAGTTAACATCAAAATTACATTTCTCGGCCGAATCGCATTGAACTCACTGTGAAAAGGCATTAATGACTTTTTTTTTAACTAAGTTTGAGGATTGCGCTCAAACCAAATGTCCTAGAACCAAATTTCCAAATGTAACTACTAGATTGTGATACAATACACTATTGGGTGAAGTTTGGTTGACTTCTGCGCAGCGGTTTGGGAGTTAACATCAAAATTACATTTCTCGGCCGAATCGCGTAGATCTCACTGTGAAAAGGCTTAAATGACTTTTTTTTTACTGTTTGAGGATTGCGCTCAAACCAAATGTCCTAGAACCAAATTTCCAAATGTTAATACTAGATTGTGATACAATACACTATTGGGTGAAGTTTGGTTGACTTCTGCGCAGCGGTTTGGGAGTTAACATCAAAACTACATTTCTCGGCCGAACCGCGTAGATCTCACTGTGAAAAGGCTTAAATGACTTTTTTTAACTAAGTTTTAGGATTGCGCTCAAATCAAATGTCCTAGAACCAAATTTCCAAATGTAACTACTAGATTGTGATACAATACACTATTGGGTGAAGTTTGGTTGACTTCTGCGCAGCGGTTTGGGAGTTAACATCAAAATTACATTTCTCGGTCGAATCACGTAGATCTAACTGTGAAAAGGCTTAAATGACTTTTTTTAACTAAGTTTGAGGATTGCGCTCAAACCAAATGTCCTAGAACCAAATTTCCAAATGTAACTACTAGATTGTGATACAATACACTATTGGGTGAAGTTTGGTTGACTTCTGCGCAGCGGTTTGGGAGTTAACATCAAAATTACATTTCTCGGCCGAATCGCGTAGATCTCACTGTGAAAAGGCTTAAATGACTTTTTTAACTAAGTTTGAGGATTGCGCTCAAACCAAATGTCCTTGAACCAAATTTCCAAATGTAACTACTAGATTGTGATAAAATACACTATTGGGTGAAGTTTGGTTGACTTCTGCGCAGCGGTTTGGGAGTTAACATCAAAATTACATTTCTCGGCCGAATCGCATTGAACTCACTGTGAAAAGGCATAAATGACTTTTTTTAAACTAAGTTTGAGGATTGCGCTCAAACCAAATGTCCTAGAACCAAATTTCCAAATGTAACTACTAGATTGTGATACAATACACTATTGGGTGAAGTTTGGTTGACTTCTGCGCAGCGGTTTGGGAGTTAACATCAAAATTACATTTCTCGGCCGAATCGCGTAGATCTCACTGTGAAAAGGCGTAAATGACTTTTTTTTTACTGTTTGAGGATTGCGCTCAAACTAAATGTCCTAAACCAAATTTCCAAATGTAACTACTAGATTGTGATACAATACACTATTGGGTGAAGTTTGGTTGACTTCTGCGCAGCGGTTTGGGAGTTAACATCAAAATTACATTTCTCGGCCGAATCGCGTAGATCTCACTGTGAAAAGGCTTAAATGACTTTTTTTTAACTAAGTTTGAGGATTGCGCTCAAACTAAATGTCCTAAACCAAATTTCCAAATGTAACTACTAGATTGTGATACAATACACTTTTGGGTGAAGTTTGGTTGACTTCTGCGCTGCGGTTTGGGAGTTAACATCAAAATTACATTTCTCGGCCGAATCGCGTAGATCTCGCTGTGAAAAGGCTTAAATGACTTTTTTTTAACTAAGTTTGAGGATTGCGCTCAAACCAAATGTCCTAGAACCAAATTTCCAAGTGTAACTACTAGATTGTGATACAATACACTATTGGGTGAAGTTTGGTTGACTTCTGCGCAGCGGTTTGGGAGTTAACATCAAAATTACATTTCTCGGCCGAATCGCGTAGATCTCGCTGTGAAAAGGCTTAAATGACTTTTTTTTAACTAAGTTTGAGGATTGCGCTCAAACCAAATGTCCTAGAACCAAATTTCCAAATGTAATTACTAGATTGTGATACAATACACTATTGGGTGAAGTTTGGTTGACTTCTGCGCAGCGGTTTGGGAGTTACCATCAAAACTACATTTCTCGGCCGAACCGCGTAGATCTCACTGTGAAAAGGCTTAAATGACTTTTTTAACTAAGTTTGAGGATTGCGCTCAAACCAAATGTCCTTGAACCAAATTTCCAAATGTAACTACTAGATTGTGATAAAATACACTATTGGGTGAAGTTTGGTTGACTTCTGCGCAGCGGTTTGGGAGTTAACATCAAAATTACATTTCTCGGCCGAATCGCATTGAACTCACTGTGAAAAGGCATAAATGACTTTTTTTAAACTAAGTTTGAGGATTGCGCTCAAACCAAATGTCCTAGAACCAAATTTCCAAATGTAACTACTAGATTGTGATACAATACACTATTGGGTGAAGTTTGGTTGACTTCTGCGCAGCGGTTTGGGAGTTAACATCAAAATTACATTTCTCGGCCGAATCGCGTAGATCTCACTGTGAAAAGGCGTAAATGACTTTTTTTTTACTGTTTGAGGATTGCGCTCAAACCAAATGTCCTAGAACCAAATTTCCAAATGTTAATACTAGATTGTGATACAATACACCATTGGGTGAAATTTGATTTACTTCTGCGCAGCGGTTTGGGCGTTAACATCAAAATTACATTTCTCGGCCGAATAGCGTAGATCTCACTGTGAAAAGGCTTAAATGACTTTTTTTTAACTAAGTTTGAGGATTGCGCTCAAACTAAATGTCCTAAACCAAATTTCCAAATGTAACTACTAGATTGTGATACAATACACTATTGGGTGAAGTTTGGTTGACTTCTGCGCAGCGGTTTGGGAGTTAACATCAAAATTACATTTCTCGGCCGAATCGCGTAGATCTCACTGTGAAAAGGCTTAAATGACTTTTTTTTAACTAAGTTTGAGGATTGCGCTCAAACTAAATGTCCTAAACCAAATTTCCAAATGTAACTACTAGATTGTGATACAATACACTTTTGGGTGAAGTTTGGTTTACTTCTGCGCAGCGGTTTGGGAGTTAACATCAAAATTACATTTCTCGGCCGAATCGCGTAGATCTCGCTGTGAAAAGGCTTAAATGACTTTTTTTTAACTAAGTTTGAGGATTGCGCTCAAACCAAATGTCCTAGAACCAAATTTCCAAGTGTAACTACTAGATTGTGATACAATACACTATTGGGTGAAGTTTGGTTGACTTCTGCGCAGCGGTTTGGGAGTTAACATCAAAATTACATTTCTCGGCCGAATCGCGTAGATCTCACTGTGAAAAGGCTTAAATGACTTTTTTTTAACTAAGTTTGAGGATTGCGCTCAAACTAAATGTCCTAAACCAAATTTCCAAATGTAACTACTAGATTGTGATACAATACACTTTTGGGTGAAGTTTGGTTTACTTCTGCGCAGCGGTTTGGGAGTTAACATCAAAATTACATTTCTCGGCCGAATCGCGTAGATCTCGCTGTGAAAAGGCTTAAATGACTTTTTTTTAACTAAGTTTGAGGATTGCGCTCAAACCAAATGTCCTAGAACCAAATTTCCAAGTGTAACTACTAGATTGTGATACAATACACTATTGGGTGAAGTTTGGTTGACTTCTGCGCAGCGGTTTGGGAGTTAACATCAAAATTACATTTCTCGGCCGAATCGCGTAGATCTCGCTGTGAAAAGGCTTAAATGACTTTTTTTTAACTAAGTTTGAGGATTGCGCTCAAACCAAATGTCCTAGAACCAAATTTCCAAATGTAATTACTAGATTGTGATACAATACACTATTGGGTGAAGTTTGGTTGACTTCTGCGCTGCGGTTTTGGAGTTAACATCAAAATTACATTTCTCGGCCGAATCGCGTAGATCTCACTGTGAAAAGGCTTAAATGACTTTTTTTAAATAAGTTTGAGGATTGCGCTCAAACCAAATGTCCTAGAACCAAATTTCCAAGTGTAACTACTAGATTGTGATACAATACACTATTGGGTGAAGTTTGGTTGACTTCTGCGCAGCGGTTTGGGAGTTAACATCAAAATTACATTTCCCGGCCGAATCGCGTAGATCTCACTGTGAAAAGGCTTAAATTACTTTTTTTTAACTAAGTTTGAGGATTGCGCTCAAACTAAATGTCCTAAACCAAATTTCCAAATGTAACTACTAGATTGTGATACAATACACTATTGGGTGAAGTTTGGTTGACTTCTGCGCAGCGGTTTGGGAGTTAACATCAAAATTACATTTCTCGGCCGAATCGCGTAGATCTCACTGTGAAAAGGCTTAAATGACTTTTTTTTAACTAAGTTTGAGGATTGCGCTCAAACTAAATGTCCTAAACCAAATTTCCAAATGTAACTACTAGATTGTGATACAATACACTTTTGGGTGAAGTTTGGTTTACTTCTGCGCAGCGGTTTGGGAGTTAACATCAAAATTACATTTCTCGGCCGAATCGCGTAGATCTCGCTGTGAAAAGGCTTAAATGACTTTTTTTTAACTAAGTTTGAGGATTGCGCTCAAACCAAATGTCCTAGAACCAAATTTCCAAGTGTAACTACTAGATTGTGATACAATACACTATTGGGTGAAGTTTGGTTGACTTCTGCGCAGCGGTTTGGGAGTTAACATCAAAATTACATTTCTCGGCCGAATCGCGTAGATCTCGCTGTGAAAAGGCTTAAATGACTTTTTTTTAACTAAGTTTGAGGATTGCGCTCAAACCAAATGTCCTAGAACCAAATTTCCAAATGTAATTACTAGATTGTGATACAATACACTATTGGGTGAAGTTTGGTTGACTTCTGCGCAGCGGTTTGGGAGTTACCATCAAAACTACATTTCTCGGCCGAACCGCGTAGATCTCACTGTGAAAAGGCTTAAATGACTTTTTTTAACTAAGTTTGAGGATTGCGCTCAAACCAAATGTCCTAGAACCAAATTTCCAAATGTAACTACTAGATTGTGATACAATACACTATTGGGTGAAGTTTGGTTGACTTCTGCGCAGCGGTTTGGGAGTTAACATCAAAATTACATTTCTGGGTCGAATCACGTAGATCTAACTGTGAAAAGGCTTAAATGACTTTTTTTAACTAAGTTTGAGGATTGCGCTCAAACCAAATGTCCTAGAACCAAATTTCCAAATGTAACTACTAGATTGTGATACAATACACTATTGGGTGAAGTTTGGTTGACTTTTGCGCAGCGGTTTGGGAGTTAACATCAAAATTACATTTCTCGGCCGAATCGCGTAGATCTCACTGTGAAAAGGCTTAAATGACTTTTTTAACTAAGTTTGAGGATTGCGCTCAAACCAAATGTCCTTGAACCAAATTTCCAAATGTAACTACTAGATTGTGATAAAATACACTATTGGGTGAAGTTTGGTTGACTTCTGCGCAGCGGTTTGGGAGTTAACATCAAAATTACATTTCTCGGCCGAATCGCGTAGATCTCACTGTGAAAAGGCTTAAATGACTTTTTTTAACTAAGTTTGAGGATTGCGCTCAAACCAAATGTCCTAGAACCAAATTTCCAAATGTGACAACTAGATTGTGATACAATACACTATTGGGTGAAGTTTGGTTGACTTCTGCGCAGCGGTTTGGGAGTTAACATCAAAATTACATTTCTCGGCCGAATCGCGTAGATCTCACTGTGAAAAGGCTTAAATGACTTTTTTTAACTAAGTTTGAGGATTGCGCTCAAACCAAATGTCCTAGAACCAAATTTCCAAATGTGACAACTAGATTGTGATACAATACACTATTGGGTGAAGTTTGGTTGACTTCTGCGCAGCGGTTTAGGAGTTAACATCAAAATTACATTTCTCGGCCGAATCGCATTGAACTCACTGTGAAAAGGCATTAATGACTTTTTTTTTAACTAAGTTTGAGGATTGCGCTCAAACCAAATGTCCTAGAACCAAATTTCCAAATGTAACTACTAGATTGTGATACAATACACTATTGGGTGAAGTTTGGTTGACTTCTGCGCAGCGGTTTGGGAGTTAACATCAAAATTACATTTCTCGGCCGAATCGCGTAGATCTCACTGTGAAAAGGCTTAAATGACTTTTTTTAACTGTTTTAGGATTGCGCTCAAACCAAATGTCCTAGAACCAAATTTCCAAATGTAACTACTAGATTGTGATACAATACACTATTGGGTGAAGTTTGATTTACTTCTGCGCAGCGGTTTGGGCGTTAACATCAAAATTACATTTCTCGGCCGAATAGCGTAGATCTCACTGTGAAAAGGCTTAAATGACTTTTTTTAACTAAGTTTGAGGATTACGCTCAAACCAAATGTCCTAGAACCAAATTTCCAAATGTAACTACTAGATTGTGATACAATAAACTATTGGGTGAAATTTGGTTGATTTCTGCGCAGCGGTTTGGGAGTTAACATCAAAATTACATTTCTCGGCCGAATCGCGTATATCTCACTGTGAAAAGGCTTAAATGACTTTTTTAACTAAGTTTGAGGATTGCGCTCAAACCAAATGTCCTAGAACCAAATTTCCAAATGTAACTACTAGATTGTGATACAATACACTATTGGGTGAAGTTTGGTTGACTTCTGCGCAGCGGTTTGGGAGTTAACATCAAAATTACATTTCTCGGACGAATCGCGTAGATCTCACTGTGAAAAGGCTTAAATGACTTTTTTTTAACTAAGTTTGAGGATAGCCCTTAAACCAAATGTCCTAGAACCAAATTTCCAAGTGTAACTACTAGATTGTGATATAATACACTATTGGGTGAAGTTTGGTTGACTTCTGCGCTGCGGTTTGGGAGTTAACATCAAAATTACATTTCTCGGCCGAATCGCGTAGATCTCACTGTGAAAAGGCTTAAATGACTTTTTTTAACTAAGTTTGAGGATTGCGCTCAAACCAAATGTCCTAGAACCAAATTTCCAAGTGTAACTACTAGATTGTGATACAATACACTATTGGGTGAAGTTTGGTTGACTTCTGCGCAGCGGTTTGGGAGTTAACATCAAAATTACATTTCTCGGCCGAATCGCGTAGATCTCACTGTGAAAAGGCTTAAATTACTTTTTTAACTAAGTTTGAGGATTGCGCTCAAACTAAATGTCCTAAACCAAATTTCCAAATGTAACTACTAGATTGTGATACAATACACTATTGGGTGAAGTTTGGTTGACTTCTGCGCAGCGGTTTGGGAGTTAACATCAAAATTACATTTCTCGGCCGAATCGCGTAGATCTCACTGTGAAAAGGCTTAAATGACTTTTTTTTAACTAAGTTTGAGGATTGCGCTCAAACTAAATGTCCTAAACCAAATTTCCAAATGTAACTACTAGATTGTGATACAATACACTTTTGGGTGAAGTTTGGTTTACTTCTGCGCAGCGGTTTGGGAGTTAACATCAAAATTACATTTCTCGGCCGAATCGCGTAGATCTCGCTGTGAAAAGGCTTAAATGACTTTTTTTTAACTAAGTTTGAGGATTGCGCTCAAACCAAATGTCCTAGAACCAAATTTCCAAGTGTAACTACTAGATTGTGATACAATACACTATTGGGTGAAGTTTGGTTGACTTCTGCGCAGCGGTTTGGGAGTTAACATCAAAATTACATTTCTCGGCCGAATCGCGTAGATCTCGCTGTGAAAAGGCTTAAATGACTTTTTTTTAACTAAGTTTGAGGATTGCGCTCAAACCAAATGTCCTAGAACCAAATTTCCAAATGTAATTACTAGATTGTGATACAATACACTATTGGGTGAAGTTTGGTTGACTTCTGCGCAGCGGTTTGGGAGTTACCATCAAAACTACATTTCTCGGCCGAACCGCGTAGATCTCACTGTGAAAAGGCTTAAATGACTTTTTTTAACTAAGTTTGAGGATTGCGCTCAAACCAAATGTCCTAGAACCAAATTTCCAAATGTAACTACTAGATTGTGATACAATACACTATTGGGTGAAGTTTGGTTGACTTCTGCGCAGCGGTTTGGGAGTTAACATCAAAATTACATTTCTGGGTCGAATCACGTAGATCTAACTGTGAAAAGGCTTAAATGACTTTTTTTAACTAAGTTTGAGGATTGCGCTCAAACCAAATGTCCTAGAACCAAATTTCCAAATGTAACTACTAGATTGTGATACAATACACTATTGGGTGAAGTTTGGTTGACTTTTGCGCAGCGGTTTGGGAGTTAACATCAAAATTACATTTCTCGGCCGAATCGCGTAGATCTCACTGTGAAAAGGCTTAAATGACTTTTTTAACTAAGTTTGAGGATTGCGCTCAAACCAAATGTCCTTGAACCAAATTTCCAAATGTAACTACTAGATTGTGATAAAATACACTATTGGGTGAAGTTTGGTTGACTTCTGCGCAGCGGTTTGGGAGTTAACATCAAAATTACATTTCTCGGCCGAATCGCGTAGATCTCACTGTGAAAAGGCTTAAATGACTTTTTTTAACTAAGTTTGAGGATTGCGCTCAAACCAAATGTCCTAGAACCAAATTTCCAAATGTGACAACTAGATTGTGATACAATACACTATTGGGTGAAGTTTGGTTGACTTCTGCGCAGCGGTTTGGGAGTTAACATCAAAATTACATTTCTCGGCCGAATCGCGTAGATCTCACTGTGAAAAGGCTTAAATGACTTTTTTTAACTAAGTTTGAGGATTGCGCTCAAACCAAATGTCCTAGAACCAAATTTCCAAATGTGACAACTAGATTGTGATACAATACACTATTGGGTGAAGTTTGGTTGACTTCTGCGCAGCGGTTTAGGAGTTAACATCAAAATTACATTTCTCGGCCGAATCGCATTGAACTCACTGTGAAAAGGCATTAATGACTTTTTTTTTTAACTAAGTTTGAGGATTGCGCTCAAACCAAATGTCCTAGAACCAAATTTCCAAATGTAACTACTAGATTGTGATACAATACACTATTGGGTGAAGTTTGGTTGACTTCTGCGCAGCGGTTTGGGAGTTAACATCAAAATTACATTTCTCGGCCGAATCGCGTAGATCTCACTGTGAAAAGGCTTAAATGACTTTTTTTAACTGTTTTAGGATTGCGCTCAAACCAAATGTCCTAGAACCAAATTTCCAAATGTAACTACTAGATTGTGATACAATACACTATTGGGTGAAGTTTGATTTACTTCTGCGCAGCGGTTTGGGCGTTAACATCAAAATTACATTTCTCGGCCGAATAGCGTAGATCTCACTGTGAAAAGGCTTAAATGACTTTTTTTAACTAAGTTTGAGGATTACGCTCAAACCAAATGTCCTAGAACCAAATTTCCAAATGTAACTACTAGATTGTGATACAATAAACTATTGGGTGAAATTTGGTTGATTTCTGCGCAGCGGTTTGGGAGTTAACATCAAAATTACATTTCTCGGCCGAATCGCGTATATCTCACTGTGAAAAGGCTTAAATGACTTTTTTAACTAAGTTTGAGGATTGCGCTCAAACCAAATGTCCTAGAACCAAATTTCCAAATGTAACTACTAGATTGTGATACAATACACTATTGGGTGAAGTTTGGTTGACTTCTGCGCAGCGGTTTGGGAGTTAACATCAAAATTACATTTCTCGGACGAATCGCGTAGATCTCACTGTGAAAAGGCTTAAATGACTTTTTTTTAACTAAGTTTGAGGATAGCCCTTAAACCAAATGTCCTAGAACCAAATTTCCAAGTGTAACTACTAGATTGTGATATAATACACTATTGGGTGAAGTTTGGTTGACTTCTGCGCTGCGGTTTGGGAGTTAACATCAAAATTACATTTCTCGGCCGAATCGCGTAGATCTCACTGTGAAAAGGCTTAAATGACTTTTTTTAACTAAGTTTGAGGATTGCGCTCAAACCAAATGTCCTAGAACCAAATTTCCAAGTGTAACTACTAGATTGTGATACAATACACTATTGGGTGAAGTTTGGTTGACTTCTGCGCAGCGGTTTGGGAGTTAACATCAAAATTACATTTCTCGGCCGAATCGCGTAGATCTCACTGTGAAAAGGCTTAAATTACTTTTTTAACTAAGTTTGAGGATTGCGCTCAAACCAAATGTCCTTGAACCAAATTTCCAAATGTAACTACTAGATTGTGATAAAATACACTATTGGGTGAAGTTTGGTTGACTTCTGCGCAGCGGTTTGGGAGTTAACATCAAAATTACATTTCTCGGCCGAATCGCGTAGATCTCACTGTGAAAAGGCTTAAATGACTTTTTTTTACTAAGTTTGAGGATTGCGCTCAAACCAAATGTCCTAGAACCAAATTTCCAAATGTGACAACTAGATTGTGATACAATACACTATTGGGTGAAGTTTGGTTGACTTCTGCGCAGCGGTTTGGGAGTTAACATCAAAATTACATTTCTCGGCCGAATCGCGTAGATCTCACTGTGAAAAGGCTTAAATGACTTTTTTTAACTAAGTTTGAGGATTGCGCTCAAACCAAATGTCCTAGAACCAAATTTCCAAATGTGACAACTAGATTGTGATACAATACACTATTGGGTGAAGTTTGGTTGACTTCTGCGCAGCGGTTTGGGAGTTAACATCAAAATTACATTTCTCGGCCGAATCGCATTGAACTCACTGTGAAAAGGCATTAATGACTTTTTTTTTAACTAAGTTTGAGGATTGCGCTCAAACCAAATGTCCTAGAACCAAATTTCCAAATGTAACTACTAGATTGTGATACAATACACTATTGGGTGAAGTTTGGTTGACTTCTGCGCAGCGGTTTGGGAGTTAACATCAAAATTACATTTCTCGGCCGAATCGCGTAGATCTCACTGTGAAAAGGCTTAAATGACTTTTTTTTTACTGTTTGAGGATTGCGCTCAAACCAAATGTCCTAGAACCAAATTTCCAAATGTTAATACTAGATTGTGATACAATACACTATTGGGTGAAGTTTGATTTACTTCTGCGCAGCGGTTTGGGCGTTAACATCAAAATTACATTTCTCGGCCGAATAGCGTAGATCTCACTGTGAAAAGGCTTAAATGACTTTTTTTAACTAAGTTTGAGGATTACGCTCAAACCAAATGTCCTAGAACCAAATTTCCAAATGTAACTACTAGATTGTGATACAATAAACTATTGGGTGAAATTTGGTTGATTTCTGCGCAGCGGTTTGGGAGTTAACATCAAAATTACATTTCTCGGCCGAATCGCGTATATCTCACTGTGAAAAGGCTTAAATGACTTTTTTAACTAAGTTTGAGGATTGCGCTCAAACCAAATGTCCTAGAACCAAATTTCCAAATGTAACTACTAGATTGTGATACAATACACTATTGGGTGAAGTTTGGTTGACTTCTGCGCAGCGGTTTGGGAGTTAACATCAAAATTACATTTCTCGGACGAATCGCGTAGATCTCACTGTGAAAAGGCTTAAATGACTTTTTTTTAACTAAGTTTGAGGATAGCCCTTAAACCAAATGTCCTAGAACCAAATTTCCAAGTGTAACTACTAGATTGTGATATAATACACTATTGGGTGAAGTTTGGTTGACTTCTGCGCTGCGGTTTGGGAGTTAACATCAAAATTACATTTCTCGGCCGAATCGCGTAGATCTCACTGTGAAAAGGCTTAAATGACTTTTTTTAACTAAGTTTGAGGATTGCGCTCAAACCAAATGTCCTAGAACCAAATTTCCAAGTGTAACTACTAGATTGTGATACAATACACTATTGGGTGAAGTTTGGTTGACTTCTGCGCAGCGGTTTGGGAGTTAACATCAAAATTACATTTCTCGGCCGAATCGCGTAGATCTCACTGTGAAAAGGCTTAAATTACTTTTTTAACTAAGTTTGAGGATTGCGCTCAAACCAAATGTCCTTGAACCAAATTTCCAAATGTAACTACTAGATTGTGATAAAATACACTATTGGGTGAAGTTTGGTTGACTTCTGCGCAGCGGTTTGGGAGTTAACATCAAAATTACATTTCTCGGCCGAATCGCGTAGATCTCACTGTGAAAAGGCTTAAATGACTTTTTTTTACTAAGTTTGAGGATTGCGCTCAAACCAAATGTCCTAGAACCAAATTTCCAAATGTGACAACTAGATTGTGATACAATACACTATTGGGTGAAGTTTGGTTGACTTCTGCGCAGCGGTTTGGGAGTTAACATCAAAATTACATTTCTCGGCCGAATCGCGTAGATCTCACTGTGAAAAGGCTTAAATGACTTTTTTTAACTAAGTTTGAGGATTGCGCTCAAACCAAATGTCCTAGAACCAAATTTCCAAATGTGACAACTAGATTGTGATACAATACACTATTGGGTGAAGTTTGGTTGACTTCTGCGCAGCGGTTTGGGAGTTAACATCAAAATTACATTTCTCGGCCGAATCGCATTGAACTCACTGTGAAAAGGCATTAATGACTTTTTTTTTAACTAAGTTTGAGGATTGCGCTCAAACCAAATGTCCTAGAACCAAATTTCCAAATGTAACTACTAGATTGTGATACAATACACTATTGGGTGAAGTTTGGTTGACTTCTGCGCAGCGGTTTGGGAGTTAACATCAAAATTACATTTCTCGGCCGAATCGCGTAGATCTCACTGTGAAAAGGCTTAAATGACTTTTTTTTTACTGTTTGAGGATTGCGCTCAAACCAAATGTCCTAGAACCAAATTTCCAAATGTTAATACTAGATTGTGATACAATACACTATTGGGTGAAGTTTGGTTGACTTCTGCGCAGCGGTTTGGGAGTTAACATCAAAACTACATTTCTCGGCCGAACAGCGTAGATCTCACTGTGAAAAGGCTTAAATGACTTTTTTTAACTAAGTTTTAGGATTGCGCTCAAATCAAATGTCCTAGAACCAAATTTCCAAATGTAACTACTAGATTGTGATACAATACACTATTGGGTGAAGTTTGGTTGACTTCTGCGCAGCGGTTTGGGAGTTAACATCAAAATTACATTTCTCGGTCGAATCACGTAGATCTAACTGTGAAAAGGCTTAAATGACTTTTTTTAACTAAGTTTGAGGATTGCGCTCAAACCAAATGTCCTAGAACCAAATTTCCAAATGTAACTACTAGATTGTGATACAATACACTATTGGGTGAAGTTTGGTTGACTTCTGCGCAGCGGTTTTTGGAGTTAACATCAAAATTACATTTCTCGGCCGAATCGCGTAGATCTCACTGTGAAAAGGCTTAAATGACTTTTTTAACTAAGTTTGAGGATTGCGCTCAAACCAAATGTCCTTGAACCAAATTTCCAAATGTAACTACTAGATTGTGATAAAATACACTATTGGGTGAAGTTTGGTTGACTTCTGCGCAGCGGTTTGGGAGTTAACATCAAAATTACATTTCTCGGCCGAATCGCATTGAACTCACTGTGAAAAGGCATAAATGACTTTTTTTAAACTAAGTTTGAGGATTGCGCTCAAACCAAATGTCCTAGAACCAAATTTCCAAATGTAACTACTAGATTGTGATACAATACACTATTGGGTGAAGTTTGGTTGACTTCTGCGCAGCGGTTTGGGAGTTAACATCAAAATTACATTTCTCGGCCGAATCGCGTAGATCTCACTGTGAAAAGGCGTAAATGACTTTTTTTTTACTGTTTGAGGATTGCGCTCAAACTAAATGTCCTAAACCAAATTTCCAAATGTAACTACTAGATTGTGATACAATACACTATTGGGTGAAGTTTGGTTGACTTCTGCGCAGCGGTTTGGGAGTTAACATCAAAATTACATTTCTCGGCCGAATCGCGTAGATCTCACTGTGAAAAGGCTTAAATGACTTTTTTTTAACTAAGTTTGAGGATTGCGCTCAAACTAAATGTCCTAAACCAAATTTCCAAATGTAACTACTAGATTGTGATACAATACACTTTTGGGTGAAGTTTGGTTGACTTCTGCGCTGCGGTTTGGGAGTTAACATCAAAATTACATTTCTCGGCCGAATCGCGTAGATCTCGCTGTGAAAAGGCTTAAATGACTTTTTTTTAACTAAGTTTGAGGATTGCGCTCAAACCAAATGTCCTAGAACCAAATTTCCAAGTGTAACTACTAGATTGTGATACAATACACTATTGGGTGAAGTTTGGTTGACTTCTGCGCAGCGGTTTGGGAGTTAACATCAAAATTACATTTCTCGGCCGAATCGCGTAGATCTCGCTGTGAAAAGGCTTAAATGACTTTTTTTTAACTAAGTTTGAGGATTGCGCTCAAACCAAATGTCCTAGAACCAAATTTCCAAATGTAATTACTAGATTGTGATACAATACACTATTGGGTGAAGTTTGGTTGACTTCTGCGCAGCGGTTTGGGAGTTACCATCAAAACTACATTTCTCGGCCGAACCGCGTAGATCTCACTGTGAAAAGGCTTAAATGACTTTTTTTAACTAAGTTTGAGGATTGCGCTCAAACCAAATGTCCTAGAACCAAATTTCCAAATGTAACTACTAGATTGTGATACAATACACTATTGGGTGAAGTTTGGTTGACTTCTGCGCAGCGGTTTGGGAGTTAACATCAAAATTACATTTCTGGGTCGAATCACGTAGATCTAACTGTGAAAAGGCTTAAATGACTTTTTTTAACTAAGTTTGAGGATTGCGCTCAAACCAAATGTCCTAGAACCAAATTTCCAAATGTAACTACTAGATTGTGATACAATACACTATTGGGTGAAGTTTGGTTGACTTTTGCGCAGCGGTTTGGGAGTTAACATCAAAATTACATTTCTCGGCCGAATCGCGTAGATCTCACTGTGAAAAGGCTTAAATGACTTTTTTAACTAAGTTTGAGGATTGCGCTCAAACCAAATGTCCTTGAACCAAATTTCCAAATGTAACTACTAGATTGTGATAAAATACACTATTGGGTGAAGTTTGGTTGACTTCTGCGCAGCGGTTTGGGAGTTAACATCAAAATTACATTTCTCGGCCGAATCGCGTAGATCTCACTGTGAAAAGGCTTAAATGACTTTTTTTAACTAAGTTTGAGGATTGCGCTCAAACCAAATGTCCTAGAACCAAATTTCCAAATGTGACAACTAGATTGTGATACAATACACTATTGGGTGAAGTTTGGTTGACTTCTGCGCAGCGGTTTGGGAGTTAACATCAAAATTACATTTCTCGGCCGAATCGCGTAGATCTCACTGTGAAAAGGCTTAAATGACTTTTTTTAACTAAGTTTGAGGATTGCGCTCAAACCAAATGTCCTAGAACCAAATTTCCAAATGTGACAACTAGATTGTGATACAATACACTATTGGGTGAAGTTTGGTTGACTTCTGCGCAGCGGTTTAGGAGTTAACATCAAAATTACATTTCTCGGCCGAATCGCATTGAACTCACTGTGAAAAGGCATTAATGACTTTTTTTTTAACTAAGTTTGAGGATTGCGCTCAAACCAAATGTCCTAGAACCAAATTTCCAAATGTAACTACTAGATTGTGATACAATACACTATTGGGTGAAGTTTGGTTGACTTCTGCGCAGCGGTTTGGGAGTTAACATCAAAATTACATTTCTCGGCCGAATCGCGTAGATCTCACTGTGAAAAGGCTTAAATGACTTTTTTTAACTGTTTTAGGATTGCGCTCAAACCAAATGTCCTAGAACCAAATTTCCAAATGTAACTACTAGATTGTGATACAATACACTATTGGGTGAAGTTTGATTTACTTCTGCGCAGCGGTTTGGGCGTTAACATCAAAATTACATTTCTCGGCCGAATAGCGTAGATCTCACTGTGAAAAGGCTTAAATGACTTTTTTTAACTAAGTTTGAGGATTGCGCTCAAACCAAATGTCCTAGAACCAAATTTCCAAATGTAACTACTAGATTGTGATACAATAAACTATTGGGTGAAATTTGGTTGATTTCTGCGCAGCGGTTTGGGAGTTAACATCAAAATTACATTTCTCGGCCGAATCGCGTATATCTCACTGTGAAAAGGCTTAAATGACTTTTTTAACTAAGTTTGAGGATTGCGCTCAAACCAAATGTCCTAGAACCAAATTTCCAAATGTAACTACTAGATTGTGATACAATACACTATTGGGTGAAGTTTGGTTGACTTCTGCGCAGCGGTTTGGGAGTTAACATCAAAATTACATTTCTCGGACGAATCGCGTAGATCTCACTGTGAAAAGGCTTAAATGACTTTTTTTTAACTAAGTTTGAGGATAGCCCTTAAACCAAATGTCCTAGAACCAAATTTCCAAGTGTAACTACTAGATTGTGATATAATACACTATTGGGTGAAGTTTGGTTGACTTCTGTGCTGCGGTTTGGGAGTTAACATCAAAATTACATTTCTCGGCCGAATCGCGTAGATCTCACTGTGAAAAGGCTTAAATGACTTTTTTTAACTAAGTTTGAGGATTGCGCTCAAACCAAATGTCCTAGAACCAAATTTCCAAGTGTAACTACTAGATTGTGATACAATACACTATTGGGTGAAGTTTGGTTGACTTCTGCGCAGCGGTTTGGGAGTTAACATCAAAATTACATTTCTCGGCCGAATCGCGTAGATCTCACTGTGAAAAGGCTTAAATTACTTTTTTAACTAAGTTTGAGGATTGCGCTCAAACCAAATGTCCTTGAACCAAATTTCCAAATGTAACTACTAGATTGTGATAAAATACACTATTGGGTGAAGTTTGGTTGACTTCTGCGCAGCGGTTTGGGAGTTAACATCAAAATTACATTTCTCGGCCGAATCGCGTAGATCTCACTGTGAAAAGGCTTAAATGACTTTTTTTTACTAAGTTTGAGGATTGCGCTCAAACCAAATGTCCTAGAACCAAATTTCCAAATGTGACAACTAGATTGTGATACAATACACTATTGGGTGAAGTTTGGTTGACTTCTGCGCAGCGGTTTGGGAGTTAACATCAAAATTACATTTCTCGGCCGAATCGCATTGAACTCACTGTGAAAAGGCATTAATGACTTTTTTTTTAACTAAGTTTGAGGATTGCGCTCAAACCAAATGTCCTAGAACCAAATTTCCAAATGTAACTACTAGATTGTGATACAATACACTATTGGGTGAAGTTTGGTTGACTTCTGCGCAGCGGTTTGGGAGTTAACATCAAAATTACATTTCTCGGCCGAATCGCGTAGATCTCACTGTGAAAAGGCTTAAATGACTTTTTTTTTACTGTTTGAGGATTGCGCTCAAACCAAATGTCCTAGAACCAAATTTCCAAATGTTAATACTAGATTGTGATACAATACACTATTGGGTGAAGTTTGGTTGACTTCTGCGCAGCGGTTTGGGAGTTAACATCAAAACTACATTTCTCGGCCGAACCGCGTAGATCTCACTGTGAAAAGGCTTAAATGACTTTTTTTAACTAAGTTTTAGGATTGCGCTCAAATCAAATGTCCTAGAACCAAATTTCCAAATGTAACTACTAGATTGTGATACAATACACTATTGGGTGAAGTTTGGTTGACTTCTGCGCAGCGGTTTGGGAGTTAACATCAAAATTACATTTCTCGGTCGAATCACGTAGATCTAACTGTGAAAAGGCTTAAATGACTTTTTTTAACTAAGTTTGAGGATTGCGCTCAAACCAAATGTCCTAGAACCAAATTTCCAAATGTAACTACTAGATTGTGATACAATACACTATTGGGTGAAGTTTGGTTTACTTCTGCGCAGCGGTTTGGGAGTTAACATCAAAATTACATTTCTCGGCCGAATCGCGTAGATCTCGCTGTGAAAAGGCTTACATGACTTTTTTTTAACTAAGTTTGAGGATTGCGCTCAAACCAAATGTCCTAGAACCAAATTTCCAAGTGTAACTACTAGATTGTGATACAATACACTATTGGGTGAAGTTTGGTTGACTTCTGCGCAGCGGTTTGGGAGTTAACATCAAAATTACATTTCTCGGCCGAATCGCGTAGATCTCGCTGTGAAAAGGCTTAAATGACTTTTTTTTAACTAAGTTTGAGGATTGCGCTCAAACCAAATGTCCTAGAACCAAATTTCCAAATGTAATTACTAGATTGTGATACAATACACTATTGGGTGAAGTTTGGTTGACTTCTGCGCTGCGGTTTGGGAGTTAACATCAAAATTACATTTCTCGGCCGAATCGCGTAGATCTCACTGTGAAAAGGCTTAAATGACTTTTTTTAAATAAGTTTGAGGATTGCGCTCAAACCAAATGTCCTAGAACAAAATTTCCAAGTGTAACTACTAGATTGTGATACAATACACTATTGGGTGAAGTTTGGTTGACTTCTGCGCAGCGGTTTGGGAGTTAACATCAAAATTAAATTTCTCGGCCGAATCGCGTAGATCTCACTGTGAAAAGGCTTAAATTACTTTTTTTTAACTAAGTTTGAGGATTGCGCTCAAACTAAATGTCCTAAACCAAATTTCCAAATGTAACTACTAGATTGTGATACAATACACTATTGGGTGAAGTTTGGTTGACTTCTGCGCAGCGGTTTGGGAGTTAACATCAAAATTACATTTCTCGGCCGAATCGCGTAGATCTCACTGTGAAAAGGCTTAAATGACTTTTTTTAACTGTTTTAGGATTGCGCTCAAACCAAATGTCCTAGAACCAAATTTCCAAATGTAACTACTAGATTGTGATACAATACACTATTGGGTGAAGTTTGATTTACTTCTGCGCAGCGGTTTGGGCGTTAACATCAAAATTACATTTCTCGGCCGAATAGCGTAGATCTCACTGTGAAAAGGCTTAAATGACTTTTTTTAACTAAGTTTGAGGATTGCGCTCAAACCAAATGTCCTAGAACCAAATTTCCAAATGTAACTACTAGATTGTGATACAATAAACTATTGGGTGAAATTTGGTTGATTTCTGCGCAGCGGTTTGGGAGTTAACATCAAAATTACATTTCTCGGCCGAATCGCGTATATCTCACTGTGAAAAGGCTTAAATGACTTTTTTAACTAAGTTTGAGGATTGCGCTCAAACCAAATGTCCTAGAACCAAATTTCCAAATGTAACTACTAGATTGTGATACAATACACTATTGGGTGAAGTTTGGTTGACTTCTGCGCAGCGGTTTGGGAGTTAACATCAAAATTACATTTCTCGGACGAATCGCGTAGATCTCACTGTGAAAAGGCTTAAATGACTTTTTTTTAACTAAGTTTGAGGATAGCCCTTAAACCAAATGTCCTAGAACCAAATTTCCAAGTGTAACTACTAGATTGTGATATAATACACTATTGGGTGAAGTTTGGTTGACTTCTGCGCTGCGGTTTGGGAGTTAACATCAAAATTACATTTCTCGGCCGAATCGCGTAGATCTCACTGTGAAAAGGCTTAAATGACTTTTTTTAACTAAGTTTGAGGATTGCGCTCAAACCAAATGTCCTAGAACCAAATTTCCAAGTGTAACTACTAGATTGTGATACAATACACTATTGGGTGAAGTTTGGTTGACTTCTGCGCAGCGGTTTGGGAGTTAACATCAAAATTACATTTCTCGGCCGAATCGCGTAGATCTCACTGTGAAAAGGCTTAAATTACTTTTTTAACTAAGTTTGAGGATTGCGCTCAAACCAAATGTCCTTGAACCAAATTTCCAAATGTAACTACTAGATTGTGATAAAATACACTATTGGGTGAAGTTTGGTTGACTTCTGCGCAGCGGTTTGGGAGTTAACATCAAAATTACATTTCTCGGCCGAATCGCGTAGATCTCACTGTGAAAAGGCTTAAATGACTTTTTTTTACTAAGTTTGAGGATTGCGCTCAAACCAAATGTCCTAGAACCAAATTTCCAAATGTGACAACTAGATTGTGATACAATACACTATTGGGTGAAGTTTGGTTGACTTCTGCGCAGCGGTTTGGGAGTTAACATCAAAATTACATTTCTCGGCCGAATCGCATTGAACTCACTGTGAAAAGGCATTAATGACTTTTTTTTTAACTAAGTTTGAGGATTGCGCTCAAACCAAATGTCCTAGAACCAAATTTCCAAATGTAACTACTAGATTGTGATACAATACACTATTGGGTGAAGTTTGGTTGACTTCTGCGCAGCGGTTTGGGAGTTAACATCAAAATTACATTTCTCGGCCGAATCGCGTAGATCTCACTGTGAAAAGGCTTAAATGACTTTTTTTTTACTGTTTGAGGATTGCGCTCAAACCAAATGTCCTAGAACCAAATTTCCAAATGTTAATACTAGATTGTGATACAATACACTATTGGGTGAAGTTTGGTTGACTTCTGCGCAGCGGTTTGGGAGTTAACATCAAAACTACATTTCTCGGCCGAACCGCGTAGATCTCACTGTGAAAAGGCTTAAATGACTTTTTTTAACTAAGTTTTAGGATTGCGCTCAAATCAAATGTCCTAGAACCAAATTTCCAAATGTAACTACTAGATTGTGATACAATACACTATTGGGTGAAGTTTGGTTGACTTCTGCGCAGCGGTTTGGGAGTTAACATCAAAATTACATTTCTCGGCCGAATCGCGTAGATCTCACTGTGAAAAGGCTTAAATGACTTTTTTAACTAAGTTTGAGGATTGCGCTCAAACCAAATGTCCTTGAACCAAATTTCCAAATGTAACTACTAGATTGTGATAAAATACACTATTGGGTGAAGTTTGGTTGACTTCTGCGCAGCGGTTTGGGAGTTAACATCAAAATTACATTTCTCGGCCGAATCGCATTGAACTCACTGTGAAAAGGCATAAATGACTTTTTTTAAACTAAGTTTGAGGATTGCGCTCAAACCAAATGTCCTAGAACCAAATTTCCAAATGTAACTACTAGATTGTGATACAATACACTATTGGGTGAAGTTTGGTTGACTTCTGCGCAGCGGTTTGGGAGTTAACATCAAAATTACATTTCTCGGCCGAATCGCGTAGATCTCACTGTGAAAAGGCGTAAATGACTTTTTTTTTACTGTTTGAGGATTGCGCTCAAACCAAATGTCCTAGAACCAAATTTCCAAATGTTAATACTAGATTGTGATACAATACACCATTGGGTGAAATTTGATTTACTTCTGCGCAGCGGTTTGGGCGTTAACATCAAAATTACATTTCTCGGCCGAATAGCGTAGATCTCACTGTGAAAAGGCTTAAATGACTTTTTTTTAACTAAGTTTGAGGATTGCGCTCAAACTAAATGTCCTAAACCAAATTTCCAAATGTAACTACTAGATTGTGATACAATACACTATTGGGTGAAGTTTGGTTGACTTCTGCGCAGCGGTTTGGGAGTTAACATCAAAATTACATTTCTCGGCCGAATCGCGTAGATCTCACTGTGAAAAGGCTTAAATGACTTTTTTTTAACTAAGTTTGAGGATTGCGCTCAAACTAAATGTCCTAAACCAAATTTCCAAATGTAACTACTAGATTGTGATACAATACACTTTTGGGTGAAGTTTGGTTTACTTCTGCGCAGCGGTTTGGGAGTTAACATCAAAATTACATTTCTCGGCCGAATCGCGTAGATCTCGCTGTGAAAAGGCTTACATGACTTTTTTTTAACTAAGTTTGAGGATTGCGCTCAAACCAAATGTCCTAGAACCAAATTTCCAAGTGTAACTACTAGATTGTGATACAATACACTATTGGGTGAAGTTTGGTTGACTTCTGCGCAGCGGTTTGGGAGTTAACATCAAAATTACATTTCTCGGCCGAATCGCGTAGATCTCGCTGTGAAAAGGCTTAAATGACTTTTTTTTAACTAAGTTTGAGGATTGCGCTCAAACCAAATGTCCTAGAACCAAATTTCCAAATGTAATTACTAGATTGTGATACAATACACTATTGGGTGAAGTTTGGTTGACTTCTGCGCTGCGGTTTGGGAGTTAACATCAAAATTACATTTCTCGGCCGAATCGCGTAGATCTCACTGTGAAAAGGCTTAAATGACTTTTTTTAAATAAGTTTGAGGATTGCGCTCAAACCAAATGTCCTAGAACAAAATTTCCAAGTGTAACTACTAGATTGTGATACAATACACTATTGGGTGAAGTTTGGTTGACTTCTGCGCAGCGGTTTGGGAGTTAACATCAAAATTAAATTTCTCGGCCGAATCGCGTAGATCTCACTGTGAAAAGGCTTAAATTACTTTTTTTTAACTAAGTTTGAGGATTGCGCTCAAACTAAATGTCCTAAACCAAATTTCCAAATGTAACTACTAGATTGTGATACAATACACTATTGGGTGAAGTTTGGTTGACTTCTGCGCAGCGGTTTGGGAGTTAACATCAAAATTACATTTCTCGGCCGAATCGCGTAGATCTCACTGTGAAAAGGCTTAAATGACTTTTTTTTAACTAAGTTTGAGGATTGCGCTCAAACTAAATGTCCTAAACCAAATTTCCAAATGTAACTACTAGATTGTGATACAATACACTTTTGGGTGAAGTTTGGTTGACTTCTGCGCTGCGGTTTGGGAGTTAACATCAAAATTACATTTCTCGGCCGAATCGCGTAGATCTCGCTGTGAAAAGGCTTAAATGACTTTTTTTTAACTAAGTTTGAGGATTGCGCTCAAACCAAATGTCCTAGAACCAAATTTCCAAATGTTAATACTAGATTGTGATACAATACACCATTGGGTGAAATTTGATTTACTTCTGCGCAGCGGTTTGGGCGTTAACATCAAAATTACATTTCTCGGCCGAATAGCGTAGATCTCACTGTGAAAAGGCTTAAATGACTTTTTTTTAACTAAGTTTGAGGATTGCGCTCAAACTAAATGTCCTAAACCAAATTTCCAAATGTAACTACTAGATTGTGATACAATACACTATTGGGTGAAGTTTGGTTGACTTCTGCGCAGCGGTTTGGGAGTTAACATCAAAATTACATTTCTCGGCCGAATCGCGTAGATCTCACTGTGAAAAGGCTTAAATGACTTTTTTTTAACTAAGTTTGAGGATTGCGCTCAAACTAAATGTCCTAAACCAAATTTCCAAATGTAACTACTAGATTGTGATACAATACACTTTTGGGTGAAGTTTGGTTTACTTCTGCGCAGCGGTTTGGGAGTTAACATCAAAATTACATTTCTCGGCCGAATCGCGTAGATCTCGCTGTGAAAAGGCTTACATGACTTTTTTTTAACTAAGTTTGAGGATTGCGCTCAAACCAAATGTCCTAGAACCAAATTTCCAAGTGTAACTACTAGATTGTGATACAATACACTATTGGGTGAAGTTTGGTTGACTTCTGCGCAGCGGTTTGGGAGTTAACATCAAAATTACATTTCTCGGCCGAATCGCGTAGATCTCGCTGTGAAAAGGCTTAAATGACTTTTTTTTAACTAAGTTTGAGGATTGCGCTCAAACCAAATGTCCTAGAACCAAATTTCCAAATGTAATTACTAGATTGTGATACAATACACTATTGGGTGAAGTTTGGTTGACTTCTGCGCTGCGGTTTGGGAGTTAACATCAAAATTACATTTCTCGGCCGAATCGCGTAGATCTCATTGTGAAAAGGCTTAAATGACTTTTTTTAAATAAGTTTGAGGATTGCGCTCAAACCAAATGTCCTAGAACAAAATTTCCAAGTGTAACTACTAGATTGTGATACAATACACTATTGGGTGAAGTTTGGTTGACTTCTGCGCAGCGGTTTGGGAGTTAACATCAAAATTAAATTTCTCGGCCGAATCGCGTAGATCTCACTGTGAAAAGGCTTAAATTACTTTTTTTTAACTAAGTTTGAGGATTGCGCTCAAACTAAATGTCCTAAACCAAATTTCCAAATGTAACTACTAGATTGTGATACAATACACTATTGGGTGAAGTTTGGTTGACTTCTGCGCAGCGGTTTGGGAGTTAACATCAAAATTACATTTCTCGGCCGAATCGCGTAGATCTCACTGTGAAAAGGCTTAAATGACTTTTTTTTAACTAAGTTTGAGGATTGCGCTCAAACTAAATGTCCTAAACCAAATTTCCAAATGTAACTACTAGATTGTGATACAATACACTTTTGGGTGAAGTTTGGTTGACTTCTGCGCTGCGGTTTGGGAGTTAACATCAAAATTACATTTCTCGGCCGAATCGCGTAGATCTCGCTGTGAAAAGGCTTAAATGACTTTTTTTTAACTAAGTTTGAGGATTGCGCTCAAACCAAATGTCCTAGAACCAAATTTCCAAGTGTAACTACTAGATTGTGATACAATACACTATTGGGTGAAGTTTGGTTGACTTCTGCGCAGCGGTTTGGGAGTTAACATCAAAATTACATTTCTCGGCCGAATCGCGTAGATCTCGCTGTGAAAAGGCTTAAATGACTTTTTTTTAACTAAGTTTGAGGATTGCGCTCAAACCAAATGTCCTAGAACCAAATTTCCAAATGTAATTACTAGATTGTGATACAATACACTATTGGGTGAAGTTTGGTTGACTTCTGCGCAGCGGTTTGGGAGTTACCATCAAAACTACATTTCTCGGCCGAACCGCGTAGATCTCACTGTGAAAAGGCTTAAATGACTTTTTTTAACTAAGTTTGAGGATTGCGCTCAAACCAAATGTCCTAGAACCAAATTTCCAAATGTAACTACTAGATTGTGATACAATACACTATTGGGTGAAGTTTGGTTGACTTCTGCGCAGCGGTTTGGGAGTTAACATCAAAATTACATTTCTGGGTCGAATCACGAAGATCTAACTGTGAAAAGGCTTAAATGACTTTTTTTAACTAAGTTTGAGGATTGCGCTCAAACCAAATGTCCTAGAACCAAATTTCCAAATGTAACTACTAGATTGTGATACAATACACTATTGGGTGAAGTTTGGTTGACTTTTGCGCAGCGGTTTGGGAGTTAACATCAAAATTACATTTCTCGGCCGAATCGCGTAGATCTCACTGTGAAAAGGCTTAAATGACTTTTTTTTAACTAAGTTTGAGGATTGCGCTCAAACTAAATGTCCTAAACCAAATTTCCAAATGTAACTACTAGATTGTGATACAATACACTTTTGGGTGAAGTTTGGTTTACTTCTGCGCAGCGGTTTGGGAGTTAACATCAAAATTACATTTCTCGGCCGAATCGCGTAGATCTCGCTGTGAAAAGGCTTAAATGACTTTTTTTTAACTAAGTTTGAGGATTGCGCTCAAACCAAATGTCCTAGAACCAAATTTCCAAATGTAATTACTAGATTGTGATACAATACACTATTGGGTGAAGTTTGGTTGACTTCTGCGCTGCGGTTTGGGAGTTAACATCAAAATTACATTTCTCGGCCGAATCGCGTAGATCTCACTGTGAAAAGGCTTAAATGACTTTTTTTAAATAAGTTTGAGGATTGCGCTCAAACCAAATGTCCTAGAACAAAATTTCCAAGTGTAACTACTAGATTGTGATACAATACACTATTGGGTGAAGTTTGGTTGACTTCTGCGCAGCGGTTTGGGAGTTAACATCAAAATTAAATTTCTCGGCCGAATCGCGTAGATCTCACTGTGAAAAGGCTTAAATTACTTTTTTTTAACTAAGTTTGAGGATTGCGCTCAAACTAAATGTCCTAAACCAAATTTCCAAATGTAACTACTAGATTGTGATACAATACACTATTGGGTGAAGTTTGGTTGACTTCTGCGCAGCGGTTTGGGAGTTAACATCAAAATTACATTTCTCGGCCGAATCGCGTAGATCTCACTGTGAAAAGGCTTAAATGACTTTTTTTTAACTAAGTTTGAGGATTGCGCTCAAACTAAATGTCCTAAACCAAATTTCCAAATGTAACTACTAGATTGTGATACAATACACTTTTGGGTGAAGTTTGGTTGACTTCTGCGCTGCGGTTTGGGAGTTAACATCAAAATTACATTTCTCGGCCGAATCGCGTAGATCTCGCTGTGAAAAGGCTTAAATGACTTTTTTTTAACTAAGTTTGAGGATTGCGCTCAAACCAAATGTCCTAGAACCAAATTTCCAAGTGTAACTACTAGATTGTGATACAATACACTATTGGGTGAAGTTTGGTTGACTTCTGCGCAGCGGTTTGGGAGTTAACATCAAAATTACATTTCTCGGCCGAATCGCGTAGATCTCGCTGTGAAAAGGCTTAAATGACTTTTTTTTAACTAAGTTTGAGGATTGCGCTCAAACCAAATGTCCTAGAACCAAATTTCCAAATGTAATTACTAGATTGTGATACAATACACTATTGGGTGAAGTTTGGTTGACTTCTGCGCAGCGGTTTGGGAGTTACCATCAAAACTACATTTCTCGGCCGAACCGCGTAGATCTCACTGTGAAAAGGCTTAAATGACTTTTTTTAACTAAGTTTGAGGATTGCGCTCAAACCAAATGTCCTAGAACCAAATTTCCAAATGTAACTACTAGATTGTGATACAATACACTATTGGGTGAAGTTTGGTTGACTTCTGCGCAGCGGTTTGGGAGTTAACATCAAAATTACATTTCTGGGTCGAATCACGTAGATCTAACTGTGAAAAGGCTTAAATGACTTTTTTTAACTAAGTTTGAGGATTGCGCTCAAACCAAATGTCCTAGAACCAAATTTCCAAATGTAACTACTAGATTGTGATACAATACACTATTGGGTGAAGTTTGGTTGACTTTTGCGCAGCGGTTTGGGAGTTAACATCAAAATTACATTTCTCGGCCGAATCGCGTAGATCTCACTGTGAAAAGGCTTAAATGACTTTTTTAACTAAGTTTGAGGATTGCGCTCAAACCAAATGTCCTTGAACCAAATTTCCAAATGTAACTACTAGATTGTGATAAAATACACTATTGGGTGAAGTTTGGTTGACTTCTGCGCAGCGGTTTGGGAGTTAACATCAAAATTACATTTCTCGGCCGAATCGCGTAGATCTCACTGTGAAAAGGCTTAAATGACTTTTTTTAACTAAGTTTGAGGATTGCGCTCAAACCAAATGTCCTAGAACCAAATTTCCAAATGTGACAACTAGATTGTGATACAATACACTATTGGGTGAAGTTTGGTTGACTTCTGCGCAGCGGTTTGGGAGTTAACATCAAAATTACATTTCTCGGCCGAATCGCGTAGATCTCACTGTGAAAAGGCTTAAATGACTTTTTTTAACTAAGTTTGAGGATTGCGCTCAAACCAAATGTCCTAGAACCAAATTTCCAAATGTGACAACTAGATTGTGATACAATACACTATTGGGTGAAGTTTGGTTGACTTCTGCGCAGCGGTTTAGGAGTTAACATCAAAATTACATTTCTCGGCCGAATCGCATTGAACTCACTGTGAAAAGGCATTAATGACTTTTTTTTTAACTAAGTTTGAGGATTGCGCTCAAACCAAATGTCCTAGAACCAAATTTCCAAATGTAACTACTAGATTGTGATACAATACACTATTGGGTGAAGTTTGGTTGACTTCTGCGCAGCGGTTTGGGAGTTAACATCAAAATTACATTTCTCGGCCGAATCGCGTAGATCTCACTGTGAAAAGGCTTAAATGACTTTTTTTTAACTAAGTTTGAGGATTGCGCTCAAACTAAATGTCCTAAACCAAATTTCCAAATGTAACTACTAGATTGTGATACAATACACTTTTGGGTGAAGTTTGGTTTACTTCTGCGCAGCGGTTTGGGAGTTAACATCAAAATTACATTTCTCGGCCGAATCGCGTAGATCTCGCTGTGAAAAGGCTTACATGACTTTTTTTTAACTAAGTTTGAGGATTGCGCTCAAACCAAATGTCCTAGAACCAAATTTCCAAGTGTAACTACTAGATTGTGATACAATACACTATTGGGTGAAGTTTGGTTGACTTCTGCGCAGCGGTTTGGGAGTTAACATCAAAATTACATTTCTCGGCCGAATCGCGTAGATCTCGCTGTGAAAAGGCTTAAATGACTTTTTTTTAACTAAGTTTGAGGATTGCGCTCAAACCAAATGTCCTAGAACCAAATTTCCAAATGTAATTACTAGATTGTGATACAATACACTATTGGGTGAAGTTTGGTTGACTTCTGCGCTGCGGTTTGGGAGTTAACATCAAAATTACATTTCTCGGCCGAATCGCGTAGATCTCACTGTGAAAAGGCTTAAATGACTTTTTTTAAATAAGTTTGAGGATTGCGCTCAAACCAAATGTCCTAGAACAAAATTTCCAAGTGTAACTACTAGATTGTGATACAATACACTATTGGGTGAAGTTTGGTTGACTTCTGCGCAGCGGTTTGGGAGTTAACATCAAAATTAAATTTCTCGGCCGAATCGCGTAGATCTCACTGTGAAAAGGCTTAAATTACTTTTTTTTAACTAAGTTTGAGGATTGCGCTCAAACTAAATGTCCTAAACCAAATTTCCAAATGTAACTACTAGATTGTGATACAATACACTATTGGGTGAAGTTTGGTTGACTTCTGCGCAGCGGTTTGGGAGTTAACATCAAAATTACATTTCTCGGCCGAATCGCGTAGATCTCACTGTGAAAAGGCTTAAATGACTTTTTTTTAACTAAGTTTGAGGATTGCGCTCAAACTAAATGTCCTAAACCAAATTTCCAAATGTAACTACTAGATTGTGATACAATACACTTTTGGGTGAAGTTTGGTTGACTTCTGCGCTGCGGTTTGGGAGTTAACATCAAAATTACATTTCTCGGCCGAATCGCGTAGATCTCGCTGTGAAAAGGCTTAAATGACTTTTTTTTAACTAAGTTTGAGGATTGCGCTCAAACCAAATGTCCTAGAACCAAATTTCCAAGTGTAACTACTAGATTGTGATACAATACACTATTGGGTGAAGTTTGGTTGACTTCTGCGCAGCGGTTTGGGAGTTAACATCAAAATTACATTTCTCGGCCGAATCGCGTAGATCTCGCTGTGAAAAGGCTTAAATGACTTTTTTTTAACTAAGTTTGAGGATTGCGCTCAAACCAAATGTCCTAGAACCAAATTTCCAAATGTAATTACTAGATTGTGATACAATACACTATTGGGTGAAGTTTGGTTGACTTCTGCGCAGCGGTTTGGGAGTTACCATCAAAACTACATTTCTCGGCCGAACCGCGTAGATCTCACTGTGAAAAGGCTTAAATGACTTTTTTTAACTAAGTTTGAGGATTGCGCTCAAACCAAATGTCCTAGAACCAAATTTCCAAATGTAACTACTAGATTGTGATACAATACACTATTGGGTGAAGTTTGGTTGACTTCTGCGCAGCGGTTTGGGAGTTAACATCAAAATTACATTTCTGGGTCGAATCACGTAGATCTAACTGTGAAAAGGCTTAAATGACTTTTTTTAACTAAGTTTGAGGATTGCGCTCAAACCAAATGTCCTAGAACCAAATTTCCAAATGTAACTACTAGATTGTGATACAATACACTATTGGGTGAAGTTTGGTTGACTTTTGCGCAGCGGTTTGGGAGTTAACATCAAAATTACATTTCTCGGCCGAATCGCGTAGATCTCACTGTGAAAAGGCTTAAATGACTTTTTTTTAACTAAGTTTGAGGATTGCGCTCAAACTAAATGTCCTAAACCAAATTTCCAAATGTAACTACTAGATTGTGATACAATACACTTTTGGGTGAAGTTTGGTTTACTTCTGCGCAGCGGTTTGGGAGTTAACATCAAAATTACATTTCTCGGCCGAATCGCGTAGATCTCGCTGTGAAAAGGCTTAAATGACTTTTTTTTAACTAAGTTTGAGGATTGCGCTCAAACCAAATGTCCTAGAACCAAATTTCCAAATGTAATTACTAGATTGTGATACAATACACTATTGGGTGAAGTTTGGTTGACTTCTGCGCTGCGGTTTGGGAGTTAACATCAAAATTACATTTCTCGGCCGAATCGCGTAGATCTCACTGTGAAAAGGCTTAAATGACTTTTTTTAAATAAGTTTGAGGATTGCGCTCAAACCAAATGTCCTAGAACAAAATTTCCAAGTGTAACTACTAGATTGTGATACAATACACTATTGGGTGAAGTTTGGTTGACTTCTGCGCAGCGGTTTGGGAGTTAACATCAAAATTAAATTTCTCGGCCGAATCGCGTAGATCTCACTGTGAAAAGGCTTAAATTACTTTTTTTTAACTAAGTTTGAGGATTGCGCTCAAACTAAATGTCCTAAACCAAATTTCCAAATGTAACTACTAGATTGTGATACAATACACTATTGGGTGAAGTTTGGTTGACTTCTGCGCAGCGGTTTGGGAGTTAACATCAAAATTACATTTCTCGGCCGAATCGCGTAGATCTCACTGTGAAAAGGCTTAAATGACTTTTTTTTAACTAAGTTTGAGGATTGCGCTCAAACTAAATGTCCTAAACCAAATTTCCAAATGTAACTACTAGATTGTGATACAATACACTTTTGGGTGAAGTTTGGTTGACTTCTGCGCTGCGGTTTGGGAGTTAACATCAAAATTACATTTCTCGGCCGAATCGCGTAGATCTCGCTGTGAAAAGGCTTAAATGACTTTTTTTTAACTAAGTTTGAGGATTGCGCTCAAACCAAATGTCCTAGAACCAAATTTCCAAGTGTAACTACTAGATTGTGATACAATACACTATTGGGTGAAGTTTGGTTGACTTCTGCGCAGCGGTTTGGGAGTTAACATCAAAATTACATTTCTCGGCCGAATCGCGTAGATCTCGCTGTGAAAAGGCTTAAATGACTTTTTTTTAACTAAGTTTGAGGATTGCGCTCAAACCAAATGTCCTAGAACCAAATTTCCAAATGTAATTACTAGATTGTGATACAATACACTATTGGGTGAAGTTTGGTTGACTTCTGCGCAGCGGTTTGGGAGTTACCATCAAAACTACATTTCTCGGCCGAACCGCGTAGATCTCACTGTGAAAAGGCTTAAATGACTTTTTTTAACTAAGTTTGAGGATTGCGCTCAAACCAAATGTCCTAGAACCAAATTTCCAAATGTAACTACTAGATTGTGATACAATACACTATTGGGTGAAGTTTGGTTGACTTCTGCGCAGCGGTTTGGGAGTTAACATCAAAATTACATTTCTGGGTCGAATCACGTAGATCTAACTGTGAAAAGGCTTAAATGACTTTTTTTAACTAAGTTTGAGGATTGCGCTCAAACCAAATGTCCTAGAACCAAATTTCCAAATGTAACTACTAGATTGTGATACAATACACTATTGGGTGAAGTTTGGTTGACTTTTGCGCAGCGGTTTGGGAGTTAACATCAAAATTACATTTCTCGGCCGAATCGCGTAGATCTCACTGTGAAAAGGCTTAAATGACTTTTTTAACTAAGTTTGAGGATTGCGCTCAAACCAAATGTCCTTGAACCAAATTTCCAAATGTAACTACTAGATTGTGATAAAATACACTATTGGGTGAAGTTTGGTTGACTTCTGCGCAGCGGTTTGGGAGTTAACATCAAAATTACATTTCTCGGCCGAATCGCGTAGATCTCACTGTGAAAAGGCTTAAATGACTTTTTTTAACTAAGTTTGAGGATTGCGCTCAAACCAAATGTCCTAGAACCAAATTTCCAAATGTGACAACTAGATTGTGATACAATACACTATTGGGTGAAGTTTGGTTGACTTCTGCGCTGCGGTTTGGGAGTTAACATCAAAATTACATTTCTCGGCCGAATCGCGTAGATCTCGCTGTGAAAAGGCTTAAATGACTTTTTTTTAACTAAGTTTGAGGATTGCGCTCAAACCAAATGTCCTAGAACCAAATTTCCAAGTGTAACTACTAGATTGTGATACAATACACTATTGGGTGAAGTTTGGTTGACTTCTGCGCAGCGGTTTGGGAGTTAACATCAAAATTACATTTCTCGGCCGAATCGCGTAGATCTCGCTGTGAAAAGGCTTAAATGACTTTTTTTTAACTAAGTTTGAGGATTGCGCTCAAACCAAATGTCCTAGAACCAAATTTCCAAATGTAACTACTAGATTGTGATACAATACACTATTGGGTGAAGTTTGGTTGACTTCTGCGCAGCGGTTTGGGAGTTAACATCAAAATTACATTTCTGGGTCGAATCACGTAGATCTAACTGTGAAAAGGCTTAAATGACTTTTTTTAACTAAGTTTGAGGATTGCGCTCAAACCAAATGTCCTAGAACCAAATTTCCAAATGTAACTACTAGATTGTGATACAATACACTATTGGGTGAAGTTTGGTTGACTTTTGCGCAGCGGTTTGGGAGTTAACATCAAAATTACATTTCTCGGCCGAATCGCGTAGATCTCACTGTGAAAAGGCTTAAATGACTTTTTTTTAACTAAGTTTGAGGATTGCGCTCAAACTAAATGTCCTAAACCAAATTTCCAAATGTAACTACTAGATTGTGATACAATACACTTTTGGGTGAAGTTTGGTTTACTTCTGCGCAGCGGTTTGGGAGTTAACATCAAAATTACATTTCTCGGCCGAATCGCGTAGATCTCGCTGTGAAAAGGCTTAAATGACTTTTTTTTAACTAAGTTTGAGGATTGCGCTCAAACCAAATGTCCTAGAACCAAATTTCCAAATGTAATTACTAGATTGTGATACAATACACTATTGGGTGAAGTTTGGTTGACTTCTGCGCTGCGGTTTGGGAGTTAACATCAAAATTACATTTCTCGGCCGAATCGCGTAGATCTCACTGTGAAAAGGCTTAAATGACTTTTTTTAAATAAGTTTGAGGATTGCGCTCAAACCAAATGTCCTAGAACAAAATTTCCAAGTGTAACTACTAGATTGTGATACAATACACTATTGGGTGAAGTTTGGTTGACTTCTGCGCAGCGGTTTGGGAGTTAACATCAAAATTAAATTTCTCGGCCGAATCGCGTAGATCTCACTGTGAAAAGGCTTAAATTACTTTTTTTTAACTAAGTTTGAGGATTGCGCTCAAACTAAATGTCCTAAACCAAATTTCCAAATGTAACTACTAGATTGTGATACAATACACTATTGGGTGAAGTTTGGTTGACTTCTGCGCAGCGGTTTGGGAGTTAACATCAAAATTACATTTCTCGGCCGAATCGCGTAGATCTCACTGTGAAAAGGCTTAAATGACTTTTTTTTAACTAAGTTTGAGGATTGCGCTCAAACTAAATGTCCTAAACCAAATTTCCAAATGTAACTACTAGATTGTGATACAATACACTTTTGGGTGAAGTTTGGTTGACTTCTGCGCTGCGGTTTGGGAGTTAACATCAAAATTACATTTCTCGGCCGAATCGCGTAGATCTCGCTGTGAAAAGGCTTAAATGACTTTTTTTTAACTAAGTTTGAGGATTGCGCTCAAACCAAATGTCCTAGAACCAAATTTCCAAGTGTAACTACTAGATTGTGATACAATACACTATTGGGTGAAGTTTGGTTGACTTCTGCGCAGCGGTTTGGGAGTTAACATCAAAATTACATTTCTCGGCCGAATCGCGTAGATCTCGCTGTGAAAAGGCTTAAATGACTTTTTTTTAACTAAGTTTGAGGATTGCGCTCAAACCAAATGTCCTAGAACCAAATTTCCAAATGTAATTACTAGATTGTGATACAATACACTATTGGGTGAAGTTTGGTTGACTTCTGCGCAGCGGTTTGGGAGTTACCATCAAAACTACATTTCTCGGCCGAACCGCGTAGATCTCACTGTGAAAAGGCTTAAATGACTTTTTTTAACTAAGTTTGAGGATTGCGCTCAAACCAAATGTCCTAGAACCAAATTTCCAAATGTAACTACTAGATTGTGATACAATACACTATTGGGTGAAGTTTGGTTGACTTCTGCGCAGCGGTTTGGGAGTTAACATCAAAATTACATTTCTGGGTCGAATCACGTAGATCTAACTGTGAAAAGGCTTAAATGACTTTTTTTAACTAAGTTTGAGGATTGCGCTCAAACCAAATGTCCTAGAACCAAATTTCCAAATGTAACTACTAGATTGTGATACAATACACTATTGGGTGAAGTTTGGTTGACTTTTGCGCAGCGGTTTGGGAGTTAACATCAAAATTACATTTCTCGGCCGAATCGCGTAGATCTCACTGTGAAAAGGCTTAAATGACTTTTTTAACTAAGTTTGAGGATTGCGCTCAAACCAAATGTCCTTGAACCAAATTTCCAAATGTAACTACTAGATTGTGATAAAATACACTATTGGGTGAAGTTTGGTTGACTTCTGCGCAGCGGTTTGGGAGTTAACATCAAAATTACATTTCTCGGCCGAATCGCGTAGATCTCACTGTGAAAAGGCTTAAATGACTTTTTTTAACTAAGTTTGAGGATTGCGCTCAAACCAAATGTCCTAGAACCAAATTTCCAAATGTGACAACTAGATTGTGATACAATACACTATTGGGTGAAGTTTGGTTGACTTCTGCGCAGCGGTTTGGGAGTTAACATCAAAATTACATTTCTCGGCCGAATCGCGTAGATCTCACTGTGAAAAGGCTTAAATGACTTTTTTTAACTAAGTTTGAGGATTGCGCTCAAACCAAATGTCCTAGAACCAAATTTCCAAATGTGACAACTAGATTGTGATACAATACACTATTGGGTGAAGTTTGGTTGACTTCTGCGCAGCGGTTTAGGAGTTAACATCAAAATTACATTTCTCGGCCGAATCGCATTGAACTCACTGTGAAAAGGCATTAATGACTTTTTTTTTAACTAAGTTTGAGGATTGCGCTCAAACCAAATGTCCTAGAACCAAATTTCCAAATGTAACTACTAGATTGTGATACAATACACTATTGGGTGAAGTTTGGTTGACTTCTGCGCAGCGGTTTGGGAGTTAACATCAAAATTACATTTCTCGGCCGAATCGCGTAGATCTCACTGTGAAAAGGCTTAAATGACTTTTTTTTTACTGTTTGAGGATTGCGCTCAAATCAAATGTCCTAGAACCAAATTTCCAAATGTTAATACTAGATTGTGATACAATACACTATTGGGTGAAGTTTGTTTGACTTCTGCGCAGCGGTTTGGGAGTTAACATCAAAACTACATTTCTCGGCCGAACCGCGTAGATCTCACTGTGAAAAGGCTTAAATGACTTTTTTTAACTGTTTTAGGATTGCGCTCAAACCAAATGTCCTAGAACCAAATTTCCAAATGTAACTACTAGATTGTGATACAATACACTATTGGGTGAAGTTTGGTTGACTTCTGCGCAGCGGTTTGGGAGTTAACATCAAAATTACATTTCTCGGTCGAATCACGTAGATCTAACTGTGAAAAGGCTTAAATGACTTTTTTTAACTAAGTTTGAGGATTGCGCTCAAACCAAATGTCCTAGAACCAAATTTCCAAATGTAACTACTAGATTGTGATACAATACACTATTGGGTGAAGTTTGGTTGACTTCTGCGCAGCGGTTTGGGAGTTAACATCAAAATTACATTTCTCGGCCGAATCGCGTAGATCTCACTGTGAAAAGGCTTAAATGACTTTTTTAACTAAGTTTGAGGATTGCGCTCAAACCAAATGTCCTTGAACCAAATTTCCAAATGTAACTACTAGATTGTGATAAAATACACTATTGGGTGAAGTTTGGTTGACTTCTGCGCAGCGTTTTGGGAGTTAACATCAAAATTACGTTTCTCGGCCGAATCGCATTGAACTCACTGTGAAAAGGCATAAATGACTTTTTTTAAACTAAGTTTGAGGATTGCGCTCAAACCAAATGTCCTAGAACCAAATTTCCAAATGTAACTACTAGATTGTGATACAATACACTATTGGGTGAAGTTTGGTTGACTTCTGCGCAGCGGTTTGGGAGTTAACATCAAAATTACATTTCTCGGCCGAATCGCGTAGATCTCACTGTGAAAAGGCTTAAATGACTTTTTTTTTACTGTTTGAGGATTGCGCTCAAACCAAATGTCCTAGAACCAAATTTCCAAATGTTAATACTAGATTGTGATACAATACACCATTGGGTGAAGTTTGATTTACTTCTGCGCAGCGGTTTGGGCGTTAACATCAAAATTACATTTCTCGGCCGAATAGCGTAGATCTCACTGTGAAAAGGCTTAAATGACTTTTTTTAACTAAGTTTGAGGATTGCGCTCAAACCAAATGTCCTAGAACCAAATTTCCAAATGTAACTACTAGATTGTGATACAATAAACTATTGGGTGAAATTTGGTTGATTTCTGCGCAGCGGTTTGGGAGTTAACATCAAAATTACATTTCTCGGCCGAATCGCGTATATCTCACTGTGAAAAGGCTTAAATGACTTTTTTAACTAAGTTTGAGGATTGCGCTCAAACCAAATGTCCTAGAACCAAATTTCCAAATGTAACTACTAGATTGTGATACAATACACTATTGGGTGAAGTTTGGTTGACTTCTGCGCAGCGGTTTGGGAGTTAACATCAAAATTACATTTCTCGGACGAATCGCGTAGATCTCACTGTGAAAAGGCTTAAATGACTTTTTTTTAACTAAGTTTGAGGATAGCCCTTAAACCAAATGTCCTAGAACCAAATTTCCAAGTGTAACTACTAGATTGTGATATAATACACTATTGGGTGAAGTTTGGTTGACTTCTGCGCTGCGGTTTGGGAGTTAACATCAAAATTACATTTCTCGGCCGAATCGCATTGAACTCACTGTGAAAAGGCATAAATGACTTTTTTTAAACTAAGTTTGAGGATTGCGCTCAAACCAAATGTCCTAGAACCAAATTTCCAAATGTAACTACTAGATTGTGATACAATACACTATTGGGTGAAGTTTGGTTGACTTCTGCGCAGCGGTTTGGGAGTTAACATCAAAATTACATTTCTCGGCCGAATCGCGTAGATCTCACTGTGAAAAGGCTTAAATGACTTTTTTTTTACTGTTTGAGGATTGCGCTCAAACCAAATGTCCTAGAACCAAATTTCCAAATGTTAATACTAGATTGTGATACAATACACCATTGGGTGAAGTTTGATTTACTTCTGCGCAGCGGTTTGGGCGTTAACATCAAAATTACATTTCTCGGCCGAATAGCGTAGATCTCACTGTGAAAAGGCTTAAATGACTTTTTTTAACTAAGTTTGAGGATTGCGCTCAAACCAAATGTCCTAGAACCAAATTTCCAAATGTAACTACTAGATTGTGATACAATAAACTATTGGGTGAAATTTGGTTGATTTCTGCGCAGCGGTTTGGGAGTTAACATCAAAATTACATTTCTCGGCCGAATCGCGTATATCTCACTGTGAAAAGGCTTAAATGACTTTTTTAACTAAGTTTGAGGATTGCGCTCAAACCAAATGTCCTAGAACCAAATTTCCAAATGTAACTACTAGATTGTGATACAATACACTATTGGGTGAAGTTTGGTTGACTTCTGCGCAGCGGTTTGGGAGTTAACATCAAAATTACATTTCTCGGACGAATCGCGTAGATCTCACTGTGAAAAGGCTTAAATGACTTTTTTTTAACTAAGTTTGAGGATAGCCCTTAAACCAAATGTCCTAGAACCAAATTTCCAAGTGTAACTACTAGATTGTGATATAATACACTATTGGGTGAAGTTTGGTTGACTTCTGCGCTGCGGTTTGGGAGTTAACATCAAAATTACATTTCTCGGCCGAATCGCGTAGATCTCACTGTGAAAAGGCTTAAATGACTTTTTTTAACTAAGTTTGAGGATTGCGCTCAAACCAAATGTCCTAGAACCAAATTTCCAAGTGTAACTACTAGATTGTGATACAATACACTATTGGGTGAAGTTTGGTTGACTTCTGCGCAGCGGTTTGGGAGTTAACATCAAAATTACATTTCTCGGCCGAATCGCGTAGATCTCACTGTGAAAAGGCTTAAATTACTTTTTTTTAACTAAGTTTGAGGATTGCGCTCAAACTAAATGTCCTAAACCAAATTTCCAAATGTAACTACTAGATTGTGATACAATACACTATTGGGTGAAGTTTGGTTGACTTCTGCGCAGCGGTTTGGGAGTTAACATCAAAATTACATTTCTCGGCCGAATCGCGTAGATCTCACTGTGAAAAGGCTTAAATGACTTTTTTTTAACTAAGTTTGAGGATTGCGCTCAAACTAAATGTCCTAAACCAAATTTCCAAATGTAACTACTAGATTGTGATACAATACACTTTTGGGTGAAGTTTGGTTTACTTCTGCGCAGCGGTTTGGGAGTTAACATCAAAATTACATTTCTCGGCCGAATCGCGTAGATCTCGCTGTGAAAAGGCTTAAATGACTTTTTTTTAACTAAGTTTGAGGATTGCGCTCAAACCAAATGTCCTAGAACCAAATTTCCAAGTGTAACTACTAGATTGTGATACAATACACTATTGGGTGAAGTTTGGTTGACTTCTGCGCAGCGGTTTGGGAGTTAACATCAAAATTACATTTCTCGGCCGAATCGCGTAGATCTCGCTGTGAAAAGGCTTAAATGACTTTTTTTTAACTAAGTTTGAGGATTGCGCTCAAACCAAATGTCCTAGAACCAAATTTCCAAATGTAACTACTAGATTGTGATACAATACACTATTGGGTGAAGTTTGGTTGACTTCTGCGCAGCGGTTTGGGAGTTACCATCAAAACTACATTTCTCGGCCGAACCGCGTAGATCTCACTGTGAAAAGGCTTAAATGACTTTTTTTAACTAAGTTTGAGGATTGCGCTCAAACCAAATGTCCTAGAACCAAATTTCCAAATGTAACTACTAGATTGTGATACAATACACTATTGGGTGAAGTTTGGTTGACTTCTGCGCAGCGGTTTGGGAGTTCACATCAAAATTACATTTCTGGGTCGAATCACGTAGATCTAACTGTGAAAAGGCTTAAATGACTTTTTTTAACTAAGTTTGAGGATTGCGCTCAAACCAAATGTCCTAGAACCAAATTTCCAAATGTAACTACTAGATTGTGATACAATACACTATTGGGTGAAGTTTGGTTGACTTTTGCGCAGCGGTTTGGGAGTTAACATCAAAATTACATTTCTCGGCCGAATCGCGTAGATCTCACTGTGAAAAGGCTTAAATGACTTTTTTAACTAAGTTTGAGGATTGCGCTCAAACCAAATGTCCTTGAACCAAATTTCCAAATGTAACTACTAGATTGTGATAAAATACACTATTGGGTGAAGTTTGGTTGACTTCTGCGCAGCGGTTTGGGAGTTAACATCAAAATTACATTTCTCGGCCGAATCGCGTAGATCTCACTGTGAAAAGGCTTAAATGACTTTTTTTTACTAAGTTTGAGGATTGCGCTCAAACCAAATGTCCTAGAACCAAATTTCCAAATGTGACAACTAGATTGTGATACAATACACTATTGGGTGAAGTTTGGTTGACTTCTGCGCAGCGGTTTGGGAGTTAACATCAAAATTACATTTCTCGGCCGAATCGCATTGAACTCACTGTGAAAAGGCATTAATGACTTTTTTTTTAACTAAGTTTGAGGATTGCGCTCAAACCAAATGTCCTAGAACCAAATTTCCAAATGTAACTACTAGATTGTGATACAATACACTATTGGGTGAAGTTTGGTTGACTTCTGCGCAGCGGTTTGGGAGTTAACATCAAAATTACATTTCTCGGCCGAATCGCGTAGATCTCACTGTGAAAAGGCTTAAATGACTTTTTTTTTACTGTTTGAGGATTGCGCTCAAACCAAATGTCCTAGAACCAAATTTCCAAATGTTAATACTAGATTGTGATACAATACACTATTGGGTGAAGTTTGGTTGACTTCTGCGCAGCGGTTTGGGAGTTAACATCAAAACTACATTTCTCGGCCGAACCGCGTAGATCTCACTGTGAAAAGGCTTAAATGACTTTTTTTAACTAAGTTTTAGGATTGCGCTCAAATCAAATGTCCTAGAACCAAATTTCCAAATGTAACTACTAGATTGTGATACAATACACTATTGGGTGAAGTTTGGTTGACTTCTGCGCAGCGGTTTGGGAGTTAACATCAAAATTACATTTCTCGGTCGAATCACGTAGATCTAACTGTGAAAAGGCTTAAATGACTTTTTTTAACTAAGTTTGAGGATTGCGCTCAAACCAAATGTCCTAGAACCAAATTTCCAAATGTAACTACTAGATTGTGATACAATACACTATTGGGTGAAGTTTGGTTGACTTCTGCGCAGCGGTTTGGGAGTTAACATCAAAATTACATTTCTCGGCCGAATCGCGTAGATCTCACTGTGAAAAGGCTTAAATGACTTTTTTAACTAAGTTTGAGGATTGCGCTCAAACCAAATGTCCTTGAACCAAATTTCCAAATGTAACTACTAGATTGTGATAAAATACACTATTGGGTGAAGTTTGGTTGACTTCTGCGCAGCGGTTTGGGAGTTAACATCAAAATTACATTTCTCGGCCGAATCGCGTAGATCTCACTGTGAAAAGGCTTAAATGACTTTTTTTTACTAAGTTTGAGGATTGCGCTCAAACCAAATGTCCTAGAACCAAATTTCCAAATGTGACAACTAGATTGTGATACAATACACTATTGGGTGAAGTTTGGTTGACTTCTGCGCAGCGGTTTGGGAGTTAACATCAAAATTACATTTCTCGGCCGAATCGCGTAGATCTCACTGTGAAAAGGCTTAAATGACTTTTTTTAACTAAGTTTGAGGATTGCGCTCAAACCAAATGTCCTAGAACCAAATTTCCAAATGTGACAACTAGATTGTGATACAATACACTATTGGGTGAAGTTTGGTTGACTTCTGCGCAGCGGTTTGGGAGTTAACATCAAAATTACATTTCTCGGCCGAATCGCATTGAACTCACTGTGAAAAGGCATTAATGACTTTTTTTTTAACTAAGTTTGAGGATTGCGCTCAAACCAAATGTCCTAGAACCAAATTTCCAAATGTAACTACTAGATTGTGATACAATACACTATTGGGTGAAGTTTGGTTGACTTCTGCGCAGCGGTTTGGGAGTTAACATCAAAATTACATTTCTCGGCCGAATCGCGTAGATCTCACTGTGAAAAGGCTTAAATGACTTTTTTTTTACTGTTTGAGGATTGCGCTCAAACCAAATGTCCTAGAACCAAATTTCCAAATGTTAATACTAGATTGTGATACAATACACTATTGGGTGAAGTTTGGTTGACTTCTGCGCAGCGGTTTGGGAGTTAACATCAAAACTACATTTCTCGGCCGAACCGCGTAGATCTCACTGTGAAAAGGCTTAAATGACTTTTTTTAACTAAGTTTTAGGATTGCGCTCAAATCAAATGTCCTAGAACCAAATTTCCAAATGTAACTACTAGATTGTGATACAATACACTATTGGGTGAAGTTTGGTTGACTTCTGCGCAGCGGTTTGGGAGTTAACATCAAAATTACATTTCTCGGTCGAATCACGTAGATCTAACTGTGAAAAGGCTTAAATGACTTTTTTTAACTAAGTTTGAGGATTGCGCTCAAACCAAATGTCCTAGAACCAAATTTCCAAATGTAACTACTAGATTGTGATACAATACACTATTGGGTGAAGTTTGGTTGACTTCTGCGCAGCGGTTTGGGAGTTAACATCAAAATTACATTTCTCGGCCGAATCGCGTAGATCTCACTGTGAAAAGGCTTAAATGACTTTTTTAACTAAGTTTGAGGATTGCGCTCAAATTAAATGTCCTTGAACCAAATTTCCAAATGTAACTACTAGATTGTGATAAAATACACTATTGGGTGAAGTTTGGTTGACTTCTGCGCAGCGGTTTGGGAGTTAACATCAAAATTACATTTCTCGGCCGAATCGCATTGAACTCACTGTGAAAAGGCATAAATGACTTTTTTTAAACTAAGTTTGAGGATTGCGCTCAAACCAAATGTCCTAGAACCAAATTTCCAAATGTAACTACTAGATTGTGATACAATACACTATTGGGTGAAGTTTGGTTGACTTCTGCGCAGCGGTTTGGGAGTTAACATCAAAATTACATTTCTCGGCCGAATCGCGTAGATCTCACTGTGAAAAGGCGTGAATGACTTTTTTTTTACTGTTTGAGGATTGCGCTCAAACCAAATGTCCTAGAACCAAATTTCCAAATGTTAATACTAGATTGTGATACAATACACCATTGGGTGAAATTTGATTTACTTCTGCGCAGCGGTTTGGGCGTTAACATCAAAATTACATTTCTCGGCCGAATAGCGTAGATCTCACTGTGAAAAGGCTTAAATGACTTTTTTTAACTAAGTTTTAGGATTGCGCTCAAATCAAATGTCCTAGAACCAAATTTCCAAATGTAACTACTAGATTGTGATACAATACACTATTGGGTGAAGTTTGGTTGACTTCTGCGCAGCGGTTTGGGAGTTAACATCAAAATTACATTTCTCGGTCGAATCACGTAGATCTAACTGTGAAAAGGCTTAAATGACTTTTTTTAACTAAGTTTGAGGATTGCGCTCAAACCAAATGTCCTAGAACCAAATTTCCAAATGTAACTACTAGATTGTGATACAATACACTATTGGGTGAAGTTTGGTTGACTTCTGCGCAGCGGTTTGGGAGTTAACATCAAAATTACATTTCTCGGCCGAATCGCGTAGATCTCACTGTGAAAAGGCTTAAATGACTTTTTTAACTAAGTTTGAGGATTGCGCTCAAACCAAATGTCCTTGAACCAAATTTCCAAATGTAACTACTAGATTGTGATAAAATACACTATTGGGTGAAGTTTGGTTGACTTCTGCGCAGCGGTTTGGGAGTTAACATCAAAATTACATTTCTCGGCCGAATCGCATTGAACTCACTGTGAAAAGGCATAAATGACTTTTTTTAAACTAAGTTTGAGGATTGCGCTCAAACCAAATGTCCTAGAACCAAATTTCCAAATGTAACTACTAGATTGTGATACAATACACTATTGGGTGAAGTTTGGTTGACTTCTGCGCAGCGGTTTGGGAGTTAACATCAAAATTACATTTCTCGGCCGAATCGCGTAGATCTCACTGTGAAAAGGCGTAAATGACTTTTTTTTTACTGTTTGAGGATTGCGCTCAAACCAAATGTCCTAGAACCAAATTTCCAAATGTTAATACTAGATTGTGATACAATACACCATTGGGTGAAATTTGATTTACTTCTGCGCAGCGGTTTGGGCGTTAACATCAAAATTACATTTCTCGGCCGAATAGCGTAGATCTCACTGTGAAAAGGCTTAAATGACTTTTTTTTAACTAAGTTTGAGGATTGCGCTCAAACTAAATGTCCTAAACCAAATTTCCAAATGTAACTACTAGATTGTGATACAATACACTATTGGGTGAAGTTTGGTTGACTTCTGCGCAGCGGTTTGGGAGTTAACATCAAAATTACATTTCTCGGCCGAATCGCGTAGATCTCACTGTGAAAAGGCTTAAATGACTTTTTTTTAACTAAGTTTGAGGATTGCGCTCAAACTAAATGTCCTAAACCAAATTTCCAAATGTAACTACTAGATTGTGATACAATACACTTTTGGGTGAAGTTTGGTTTACTTCTGCGCAGCGGTTTGGGAGTTAACATCAAAATTACATTTCTCGGCCGAATCGCGTAGATCTCGCTGTGAAAAGGCTTAAATGACTTTTTTTTAACTAAGTTTGAGGATTGCGCTCAAACCAAATGTCCTAGAACCAAATTTCCAAGTGTAACTACTAGATTGTGATACAATACACTATTGGGTGAAGTTTGGTTGACTTCTGCGCAGCGGTTTGGGAGTTAACATCAAAATTACATTTCTCGGCCGAATCGCGTAGATCTCGCTGTGAAAAGGCTTAAATGACTTTTTTTTAACTAAGTTTGAGGATTGCGCTCAAACCAAATGTCCTAGAACCAAATTTCCAAATGTAATTACTAGATTGTGATACAATACACTATTGGGTGAAGTTTGGTTGACTTCTGCGCTGCGGTTTGGGAGTTAACATCAAAATTACATTTCTCGGCCGAATCGCGTAGATCTCACTGTGAAAAGGCTTAAATGACTTTTTTTAAATAAGTTTGAGGATTGCGCTCAAACCAAATGTCCTAGAACAAAATTTCCAAGTGTAACTACTAGATTGTGATACAATACACTATTGGGTGAAGTTTGGTTGACTTCTGCGCAGCGGTTTGGGAGTTAACATCAAAATTACATTTCTCGGCCGAATCGCGTAGATCTCACTGTGAAAAGGCTTAAATTACTTTTTTTTAACTAAGTTTGAGGATTGCGCTCAAACTAAATGTCCTAAACCAAATTTCCAAATGTAACTACTAGATTGTGATACAATACACTATTGGGTGAAGTTTGGTTGACTTCTGCGCAGCGGTTTGGGAGTTAACATCAAAATTACATTTCTCGGCCGAATCGCGTAGATCTCACTGTGAAAAGGCTTAAATGACTTTTTTTTAACTAAGTTTGAGGATTGCGCTCAAACTAAATGTCCTAAACCAAATTTCCAAATGTAACTACTAGATTGTGATACAATACACTTTTGGGTGAAGTTTGGTTGACTTCTGCGCTGCGGTTTGGGAGTTAACATCAAAATTACATTTCTCGGCCGAATCGCGTAGATCTCGCTGTGAAAAGGCTTAAATGACTTTTTTTTAACTAAGTTTGAGGATTGCGCTCAAACCAAATGTCCTAGAACCAAATTTCCAAGTGTAACTACTAGATTGTGATACAATACACTATTGGGTGAAGTTTGGTTGACTTCTGCGCAGCGGTTTGGGAGTTAACATCAAAATTACATTTCTCGGCCGAATCGCGTAGATCTCGCTGTGAAAAGGCTTAAATGACTTTTTTTTAACTAAGTTTGAGGATTGCGCTCAAACCAAATGTCCTAGAACCAAATTTCCAAATGTAATTACTAGATTGTGATACAATACACTATTGGGTGAAGTTTGGTTGACTTCTGCGCAGCGGTTTGGGAGTTACCATCAAAACTACATTTCTCGGCCGAACCGCGTAGATCTCACTGTGAAAAGGCTTAAATGACTTTTTTTAACTAAGTTTGAGGATTGCGCTCAAACCAAATGTCCTAGAACCAAATTTCCAAATGTAACTACTAGATTGTGATACAATACACTATTGGGTGAAGTTTGGTTGACTTCTGCGCAGCGGTTTGGGAGTTAACATCAAAATTACATTTCTGGGTCGAATGACGTAGATCTAACTGTGAAAAGGCTTAAATGACTTTTTTTAACTAAGTTTGAGGATTGCGCTCAAACCAAATGTCCTAGAACCAAATTTCCAAATGTAACTACTAGATTGTGATACAATACACTATTGGGTGAAGTTTGGTTGACTTTTGCGCAGCGGTTTGGGAGTTAACATCAAAATTACATTTCTCGGCCGAATCGCGTAGATCTCACTGTGAAAAGGCTTAAATGACTTTTTTAACTAAGTTTGAGGATTGCGCTCAAACCAAATGTCCTTGAACCAAATTTCCAAATGTAACTACTAGATTGTGATAAAATACACTATTGGGTGAAGTTTGGTTGACTTCTGCGCAGCGGTTTGGGAGTTAACATCAAAATTACATTTCTCGGCCGAATCGCGTAGATCTCACTGTGAAAAGGCTTAAATGACTTTTTTTAACTAAGTTTGAGGATTGCGCTCAAACCAAATGTCCTAGAACCAAATTTCCAAATGTGACAACTAGATTGTGATACAATACACTATTGGGTGAAGTTTGGTTGACTTCTGCGCAGCGGTTTGGGAGTTAACATCAAAATTACATTTCTCGGCCGAATCGCGTAGATCTCACTGTGAAAAGGCTTAAATGACTTTTTTTAACTAAGTTTGAGGATTGCGCTCAAACCAAATGTCCTAGAACCAAATTTCCAAATGTAACTACTAGATTGTGATACAATACACTATTGGGTGAAGTTTGGTTGACTTCTGCGCAGCGGTTTGGGAGTTAACATCAAAATTACATTTCTCGGCCGAATCGCATTGAACTCACTGTGAAAAGGCATTAATGACTTTTTTTTTAACTAAGTTTGAGGATTGCGCTCAAACCAAATGTCCTAGAACCAAATTTCCAAATGTGACAACTAGATTGTGATACAATACACTATTGGGTGAAGTTTGGTTGACTTCTGCGCAGCGGTTTGGGAGTTAACATCAAAATTACATTTCTCGGCCGAATCGCGTAGATCTCACTGTGAAAAGGCTTAAATGACTTTTTTTAACTAAGTTTGAGGATTGCGCTCAAACCAAATGTCCTAGAACCAAATTTCCAAATGTAACTACTAGATTGTGATACAATACACTATTGGGTGAAGTTTGGTTGACTTCTGCGCAGCGGTTTGGGAGTTAACATCAAAATTACATTTCTCGGCCGAATCGCATTGAACTCACTGTGAAAAGGCATTAATGACTTTTTTTTTAACTAAGTTTGAGGATTGCGCTCAAACCAAATGTCCTAGAACCAAATTTCCAAATGTAACTACTAGATTGTGATACAATACACTATTGGGTGAAGTTTGGTTGACTTCTGCGCAGCGGTTTGGGAGTTAACATCAAAATTACATTTCTCGGCCGAATCGCGTAGATCTCACTGTGAAAAGGCTTAAATGACTTTTTTTTTACTGTTTGAGGATTGCGCTCAAATCAAATGTCCTAGAACCAAATTTCCAAATGTTAATACTAGATTGTGATACAATACACTATTGGGTGAAGTTTGTTTGACTTCTGCGCAGCGGTTTGGGAGTTAACATCAAAACTACATTTCTCGGCCGAACCGCGTAGATCTCACTGTGAAAAGGCTTAAATGACTTTTTTTAACTGTTTTAGGATTGCGCTCAAACCAAATGTCCTAGAACCAAATTTCCAAATGTAACTACTAGATTGTGATACAATACACTATTGGGTGAAGTTTGGTTGACTTCTGCGCAGCGGTTTGGGAGTTAACATCAAAATTACATTTCTCGGTCGAATCACGTAGATCTAACTGTGAAAAGGCTTAAATGACTTTTTTTAACTAAGTTTGAGGATTGCGCTCAAACCAAATGTCCTAGAACCAAATTTCCAAATGTAACTACTAGATTGTGATACAATACACTATTGGGTGAAGTTTGGTTGACTTCTGCGCAGCGGTTTGGGAGTTAACATCAAAATTACATTTCTCGGCCGAATCGCGTAGATCTCACTGTGAAAAGGCTTAAATGACTTTTTTAACTAAGTTTGAGGATTGCGCTCAAACCAAATGTCCTTGAACCAAATTTCCAAATGTAACTACTAGATTGTGATAAAATACACTATTGGGTGAAGTTTGGTTGACTTCTGCGCAGCGTTTTGGGAGTTAACATCAAAATTACGTTTCTCGGCCGAATCGCATTGAACTCACTGTGAAAAGGCATAAATGACTTTTTTTAAACTAAGTTTGAGGATTGCGCTCAAACCAAATGTCCTAGAACCAAATTTCCAAATGTAACTACTAGATTGTGATACAATACACTATTGGGTGAAGTTTGGTTGACTTCTGCGCAGCGGTTTGGGAGTTAACATCAAAATTACATTTCTCGGCCGAATCGCGTAGATCTCACTGTGAAAAGGCTTAAATGACTTTTTTTTTACTGTTTGAGGATTGCGCTCAAACCAAATGTCCTAGAACCAAATTTCCAAATGTTAATACTAGATTGTGATACAATACACCATTGGGTGAAGTTTGATTTACTTCTGCGCAGCGGTTTGGGCGTTAACATCAAAATTACATTTCTCGGCCGAATAGCGTAGATCTCACTGTGAAAAGGCTTAAATGACTTTTTTTAACTAAGTTTGAGGATTGCGCTCAAACCAAATGTCCTAGAACCAAATTTCCAAATGTAACTACTAGATTGTGATACAATAAACTATTTAGTGAAATTTGGTTGATTTCTGCGCAGCTGTTTGGGAGTTAACATCAAAATTACATTTCTCGGCCGAATCGCGTATATCTCACTGTGAAAAGGCTTAAATGACTTTTTTAACTAAGTTTGAGGATTGCGCTCAAACCAAATGTCCTAGAACCAAATTTCCAAATGTAACTACTAGATTGTGATACAATACACTATTGGGTGAAGTTTGGTTGACTTCTGCGCAGCGGTTTGGGAGTTAACATCAAAATTACATTTCTCGGACGAATCGCGTAGATCTCACTGTGAAAAGGCTTAAATGACTTTTTTTTAACTAAGTTTGAGGATAGCCCTTAAACCAAATGTCCTAGAACCAAATTTCCAAGTGTAACTACTAGATTGTGATATAATACACTATTGGGTGAAGTTTGGTTGACTTCTGCGCTGCGGTTTGGGAGTTAACATCAAAATTACATTTCTCGGCCGAATCGCGTAGATCTCACTGTGAAAAGGCTTAAATGACTTTTTTTAACTAAGTTTGAGGATTGCGCTCAAACCAAATGTCCTAGAACCAAATTTCCAAGTGTAACTACTAGATTGTGATACAATACACTATTGGGTGAAGTTTGGTTGACTTCTGCGCAGCGGTTTGGGAGTTAACATCAAAATTACATTTCTCGGCCGAATCGCGTAGATCTCACTGTGAAAAGGCTTAAATTACTTTTTTTTAACTAAGTTTGAGGATTGCGCTCAAACTAAATGTCCTAAACCAAATTTCCAAATGTAACTACTAGATTGTGATACAATACACTATTGGGTGAAGTTTGGTTGACTTCTGCGCAGCGGTTTGGGAGTTAACATCAAAATTACATTTCTCGGCCGAATCGCGTAGATCTCACTGTGAAAAGGCTTAAATGACTTTTTTTTAACTAAGTTTGAGGATTGCGCTCAAACTAAATGTCCTAAACCAAATTTCCAAATGTAACTACTAGATTGTGATACAATACACTTTTGGGTGAAGTTTGGTTTACTTCTGCGCAGCGGTTTGGGAGTTAACATCAAAATTACATTTCTCGGCCGAATCGCGTAGATCTCGCTGTGAAAAGGCTTAAATGACTTTTTTTTAACTAAGTTTGAGGATTGCGCTCAAACCAAATGTCCTAGAACCAAATTTCCAAGTGTAACTACTAGATTGTGATACAATACACTATTGGGTGAAGTTTGGTTGACTTCTGCGCAGCGGTTTGGGAGTTAACATCAAAATTACATTTCTCGGCCGAATCGCGTAGATCTCGCTGTGAAAAGGCTTAAATGACTTTTTTTTAACTAAGTTTGAGGATTGCGCTCAAACCAAATGTCCTAGAACCAAATTTCCAAATGTAACTACTAGATTGTGATACAATACACTATTGGGTGAAGTTTGGTTGACTTCTGCGCAGCGGTTTGGGAGTTACCATCAAAACTACATTTCTCGGCCGAACCGCGTAGATCTCACTGTGAAAAGGCTTAAATGACTTTTTTTAACTAAGTTTGAGGATTGCGCTCAAACCAAATGTCCTAGAACCAAATTTCCAAATGTAACTACTAGATTGTGATACAATACACTATTGGGTGAAGTTTGGTTGACTTCTGCGCAGCGGTTTGGGAGTTCACATCAAAATTACATTTCTGGGTCGAATCACGTAGATCTAACTGTGAAAAGGCTTAAATGACTTTTTTTAACTAAGTTTGAGGATTGCGCTCAAACCAAATGTCCTAGAACCAAATTTCCAAATGTTAATACTAGATTGTGATACAATACACTATTGGGTGAAGTTTGGTTGACTTCTGCGCAGCGGTTTGGGAGTTAACATCAAAACTACATTTCTCGGCCGAACCGCGTAGATCTCACTGTGAAAAGGCTTAAATGACTTTTTTTAACTAAGTTTTAGGATTGCGCTCAAATCAAATGTCCTAGAACCAAATTTCCAAATGTAACTACTAGATTGTGATACAATACACTATTGGGTGAAGTTTGGTTGACTTCTGCGCAGCGGTTTGGGAGTTAACATCAAAATTACATTTCTCGGTCGAATCACGTAGATCTAACTGTGAAAAGGCTTAAATGACTTTTTTTAACTAAGTTTGAGGATTGCGCTCAAACCAAATGTCCTAGAACCAAATTTCCAAATGTAACTACTAGATTGTGATACAATACACTATTGGGTGAAGTTTGGTTGACTTCTGCGCAGCGGTTTGGGAGTTAACATCAAAATTACATTTCTCGGCCGAATCGCGTAGATCTCACTGTGAAAAGGCTTAAATGACTTTTTTAACTAAGTTTGAGGATTGCGCTCAAACCAAATGTCCTTGAACCAAATTTCCAAATGTAACTACTAGATTGTGATAAAATACACTATTGGGTGAAGTTTGGTTGACTTCTGCGCAGCGGTTTGGGAGTTAACATCAAAATTACATTTCTCGGCCGAATCGCATTGAACTCACTGTGAAAAGGCATAAATGACTTTTTTTAAACTAAGTTTGAGGATTGCGCTCAAACCAAATGTCCTAGAACCAAATTTCCAAATGTAACTACTAGATTGTGATACAATACACTATTGGGTGAAGTTTGGTTGACTTCTGCGCAGCGGTTTGGGAGTTAACATCAAAATTACATTTCTCGGCCGAATCGCGTAGATCTAACTGTGAAAAGGCTTAAATGACTTTTTTTAACTAAGTTTGAGGATTGCGCTCAAACCAAATGTCCTAGAACCAAATTTCCAAATGTAACTACTAGATTGTGATACAATACACTATTGGGTGAAGTTTGGTTGACTTTTGCGCAGCGGTTTGGGAGTTAACATCAAAATTACATTTCTCGGCCGAATCGCGTAGATCTCACTGTGAAAAGGCTTAAATGACTTTTTTAACTAAGTTTGAGGATTGCGCTCAAACCAAATGTCCTTGAACCAAATTTCCAAATGTTACTACTAGATTGTGATAAAATACACTATTGGGTGAAGTTTGGTTGACTTCTGCGCAGCGGTTTGGGAGTTAACATCAAAATTACATTTCTCGGCCGAATCGCGTATATCTCACTGTGAAAAGGCTTAAATGACTTTTTTAACTAAGTTTGAGGATTGCGCTCAAACCAAATGTCCTAGAACCAAATTTCCAAATGTAACTACTAGATTGTGATACAATACACTATTGGGTGAAGTTTGGTTGACTTCTGCGCAGCGGTTTGGGAGTTAACATCAAAATTACATTTCTCGGACGAATCGCGTAGATCTCACTGTGAAAAGGCTTAAATGACTTTTTTTTAACTAAGTTTGAGGATAGCCCTTAAACCAAATGTCCTAGAACCAAATTTCCAAGTGTAACTACTAGATTGTGATATAATACACTATTGGGTGAAGTTTGGTTGACTTCTGCGCTGCGGTTTGGGAGTTAACATCAAAATTACATTTCTCGGCCGAATCGCGTAGATCTCACTGTGAAAAGGCTTAAATGACTTTTTTTAACTAAGTTTGAGGATTGCGCTCAAACCAAATGTCCTAGAACCAAATTTCCAAGTGTAACTACTAGATTGTGATACAATACACTATTGGGTGAAGTTTGGTTGACTTCTGCGCAGCGGTTTGGGAGTTAACATCAAAATTACATTTCTCGGCCGAATCGCGTAGATCTCACTGTGAAAAGGCTTAAATTACTTTTTTTTAACTAAGTTTGAGGATTGCGCTCAAACTAAATGTCCTAAACCAAATTTCCAAATGTAACTACTAGATTGTGATACAATACACTATTGGGTGAAGTTTGGTTGACTTCTGCGCAGCGGTTTGGGAGTTAACATCAAAATTACATTTCTCGGCCGAATCGCGTAGATCTCACTGTGAAAAGGCTTAAATGACTTTTTTTTAACTAAGTTTGAGGATTGCGCTCAAACTAAATGTCCTAAACCAAATTTCCAAATGTAACTACTAGATTGTGATACAATACACTTTTGGGTGAAGTTTGGTTTACTTCTGCGCAGCGGTTTGGGAGTTAACATCAAAATTACATTTCTCGGCCGAATCGCGTAGATCTCGCTGTGAAAAGGCTTAAATGACTTTTTTTAACTAAGTTTGAGGATTGCGCTCAAACCAAATGTCCTAGAACCAAATTTCCAAATGTAACTACTAGATTGTGATACAATACACTATTGGGTGAAGTTTGGTTGACTTCTGCGCAGCGGTTTGGGAGTTAACATCAAAATTACATTTCTCGGACGAATCGCGTAGATCTCACTGTGAAAAGGCTTAAATGACTTTTTTTTAACTAAGTTTGAGGATTGCCCTCAAACCAAATGTCCTAGAACCAAATTTCCAAGTGTAACTACTAGATTGTGATATAATACACTATTGGGTGAAGTTTGGTTGACTTCTGCGCTGCGGTTTGGGAGTTAACATCAAAATTACATTTCTCGGCCGAATCGCGTAGATCTCACTGTGAAAAGGCTTAAATGACTTTTTTTAACTAAGTTTGAGGATTGCGCTCAAACCAAATGTCCTAGAACCAAATTTCCAAGTTTAACTACTAGATTGTGATACAATACACTATTGGGTGAAGTTTGGTTGACTTCTGCGCAGCGGTTTGGGAGTTAACATCAAAATTACATTTCTCGGCCGAATCGCGTAGATCTCGCTGTGAAAAGGCTTAAATGACTTTTTTTTAACTAAGTTTGAGGATTGCGCTCAAACCAAATGTCCTAGAACCAAATTTCCAAATGTAACTACTAGATTGTGATACAATACACTATTGGGTGAAGTTTGGTTGACTTCTGCGCAGCGGTTTGGGAGTTAACATCAAAATTACATTTCTGGGTCGAATCACGTAAAGGCTTAAATGACTTTTTTTAACTAAGTTTGAGGATTGCGCTCAAACCAAATGTCCTAGAACCAAATTTCCAAATGTAACTACTAGATTGTGATACAATACACTATTGGGTGAAGTTTGGTTGACTTTTGCGCAGCGGTTTGGGAGTTAACATCAAAAATACATTTCTCGGCCGAATCGCGTAGATCTCACTGTGAAAAGGCTTAAATGACTTTTTTTTTACTGTTTGAGGATTGCGCTCAAACCAAATGTCCTAGAACCAAATTTCCAAATGTTAATACTAGATTGTGATACAATACACCATTGGGTGAAGTTTGATTTACTTCTGCGCAGCGGTTTGGGAGTTAACATCAAAATTACATTTCTCGGCCGAATCGCGTAGATCTCACTGTGAAAAGGCTTAAATGACTTTTTTTTTACTGTTTGAGGATTGCGCTCAAATCAAATGTCCTAGAACCAAATTTCCAAATGTTAATACTAGATTGTGATACAATACACTATTGGGTGAAGTTTGTTTGACTTCTGCGCAGCGGTTTGGGAGTTAACATCAAAACTACGTTTCTCGGCCGAATCGCATTGAACTCACTGTGAAAAGGCATAAATGACTTTTTTTAAACTAAGTTTGAGGATTGCGCTCAAACCAAATGTCCTAGAACCAAATTTCCAAATGTAACTACTAGATTGTGATACAATACACTATTGGGTGAAGTTTGGTTGACTTCTGCGCAGCGGTTTGGGAGTTAACATCAAAATTACATTTCTCGGCCGAATCGCGTAGATCTCACTGTGAAAAGGCTTAAATGACTTTTTTTTTACTGTTTGAGGATTGCGCTCAAACCAAATGTCCTAGAACCAAATTTCCAAATGTTAATACTAGATTGTGATACAATACACCATTGGGTGAAGTTTGATTTACTTCTGCGCAGCGGTTTGGGCGTTAACATCAAAATTACATTTCTCGGCCGAATAGCGTAGATCTCACTGTGAAAAGGCTTAAATGACTTTTTTTAACTAAGTTTGAGGATTGCGCTCAAACCAAATGTCCTAGAACCAAATTTCCAAATGTAACTACTAGATTGTGATACAATAAACTATTTAGTGAAATTTGGTTGATTTCTGCGCAGCTGTTTGGGAGTTAACATCTAAATTACATTTCTCGGCCGAATCGCGTATATCTCACTGTGAAAAGGCTTAAATGACTTTTTTAACTAAGTTTGAGGATTGCGCTCAAACCAAATGTCCTAGAACCAAATTTCCAAATGTAACTACTAGATTGTGATACAATACACTATTGGGTGAAGTTTGGTTGACTTCTGCGCAGCGGTTTGGGAGTTAACATCAAAATTACATTTCTCGGACGAATCGCGTAGATCTCACTGTGAAAAGGCTTAAATGACTTTTTTTTAACTAAGTTTGAGGATAGCCCTTAAACCAAATGTCCTAGAACCAAATTTCCAAGTGTAACTACTAGATTGTGATATAATACACTATTGGGTGAAGTTTGGTTGACTTCTGCGCTGCGGTTTGGGAGTTAACATCAAAATTACATTTCTCGGCCGAATCGCGTAGATCTCACTGTGAAAAGGCTTAAATGACTTTTTTTAACTAAGTTTGAGGATTGCGCTCAAACCAAATGTCCTAGAACCAAATTTCCAAGTGTAACTACTAGATTGTGATACAATACACTATTGGGTGAAGTTTGGTTGACTTCTGCGCAGCGGTTTGGGAGTTAACATCAAAATTACATTTCTCGGCCGAATCGCGTAGATCTCACTGTGAAAAGGCTTAAATTACTTTTTTTTAACTAAGTTTGAGGATTGCGCTCAAACTAAATGTCCTAAACCAAATTTCCAAATGTAACTACTAGATTGTGATACAATACACTATTGGGTGAAGTTTGGTTGACTTCTGCGCAGCGGTTTGGGAGTTAACATCAAAATTACATTTCTCGGCCGAATCGCGTAGATCTCACTGTGAAAAGGCTTAAATGACTTTTTTTTAACTAAGTTTGAGGATTGCGCTCAAACTAAATGTCCTAAACCAAATTTCCAAATGTAACTACTAGATTGTGATACAATACACTTTTGGGTGAAGTTTGGTTTACTTCTGCGCAGCGGTTTGGGAGTTAACATCAAAATTACATTTCTCGGCCGAATCGCGTAGATCTCGCTGTGAAAAGGCTTAAATGACTTTTTTTTAACTAAGTTTGAGGATTGCGCTCAAACCAAATGTCCTAGAACCAAATTTCCAAGTGTAACTACTAGATTGTGATACAATACACTATTGGGTGAAGTTTGGTTGACTTCTGCGCAGCGGTTTGGGAGTTAACATCAAAATTACATTTCTCGGCCGAATCGCGTAGATCTCGCTGTGAAAAGGCTTAAATGACTTTTTTTTAACTAAGTTTGAGGATTGCGCTCAAACCAAATGTCCTAGAACCAAATTTCCAAATGTAACTACTAGATTGTGATACAATACACTATTGGGTGAAGTTTGGTTGACTTCTGCGCAGCGGTTTGGGAGTTACCATCAAAACTACATTTCTCGGCCGAACCGCGTAGATCTCACTGTGAAAAGGCTTAAATGACTTTTTTTTAACTAAGTTTGAGGATTGCGCTCAAACCAAATGTCCTAGAACCAAATTTCCAAATGTAACTACTAGATTGTGATACAATACACTATTGGGTGAAGTTTGGTTGACTTCTGCGCAGCGGTTTGGGAGTTCACATCAAAATTACATTTCTGGGTCGAATCACGTAGATCTAACTGTGAAAAGGCTTAAATGACTTTTTTTAACTAAGTTTGAGGATTGCGCTCAAACCAAATGTCCTAGAACCAAATTTCCAAATGTAACTACTAGATTGTGATACAATACACTATTGGGTGAAGTTTGGTTGACTTTTGCGCAGCGGTTTGGGAGTTAACATCAAAATTACATTTCTCGGCCGAATCGCGTAGATCTCACTGTGAAAAGGCTTAAATGACTTTTTTAACTAAGTTTGAGGATTGCGCTCAAACCAAATGTCCTTGAACCAAATTTCCAAATGTAACTACTAGATTGTGATAAAATACACTATTGGGTGAAGTTTGGTTGACTTCTGCGCAGCGGTTTGGGAGTTAACATCAAAATTACATTTCTCGGCCGAATCGCGTAGATCTCACTGTGAAAAGGCTTAAATGACTTTTTTTTACTAAGTTTGAGGATTGCGCTCAAACCAAATGTCCTAGAACCAAATTTCCAAATGTGACAACTAGATTGTGATACAATACACTATTGGGTGAAGTTTGGTTGACTTCTGCGCAGCGGTTTGGGAGTTAACATCAAAATTACATTTCTCGGCCGAATCGCGTAGATCTCACTGTGAAAAGGCTTAAATGACTTTTTTTAACTAAGTTTGAGGATTGCGCTCAAACCAAATGTCCTAGAACCAAATTTCCAAATGTGACAACTAGATTGTGATACAATACACTATTGGGTGAAGTTTGGTTGACTTCTGCGCAGCGGTTTGGGAGTTAACATCAAAATTACATTTCTCGGCCGAATCGCATTGAACTCACTGTGAAAAGGCATTAATGACTTTTTTTTTAACTAAGTTTGAGGATTGCGCTCAAACCAAATGTCCTAGAACCAAATTTCCAAATGTAACTACTAGATTGTGATACAATACACTATTGGGTGAAGTTTGGTTGACTTCTGCGCAGCGGTTTGGGAGTTAACATCAAAATTACATTTCTCGGCCGAATCGCGTAGATCTCACTGTGAAAAGGCTTAAATGACTTTTTTTTTACTGTTTGAGGATTGCGCTCAAACCAAATGTCCTAGAACCAAATTTCCAAATGTTAATACTAGATTGTGATACAATACACTATTGGGTGAAGTTTGGTTGACTTCTGCGCAGCGGTTTGGGAGTTAACATCAAAACTACATTTCTCGGCCGAACCGCGTAGATCTCACTGTGAAAAGGCTTAAATGACTTTTTTTAACTAAGTTTTAGGATTGCGCTCAAATCAAATGTCCTAGAACCAAATTTCCAAATGTAACTACTAGATTGTGATACAATACACTATTGGGTGAAGTTTGGTTGACTTCTGCGCAGCGGTTTGGGAGTTAACATCAAAATTACATTTCTCGGTCGAATCACGTAGATCTAACTGTGAAAAGGCTTAAATGACTTTTTTTAACTAAGTTTGAGGATTGCGCTCAAACCAAATGTCCTAGAACCAAATTTCCAAATGTAACTACTAGATTGTGATACAATACACTATTGGGTGAAGTTTGGTTGACTTCTGCGCAGCGGTTTGGGAGTTAACATCAAAATTACATTTCTCGGCCGAATCGCGTAGATCTCACTGTGAAAAGGCTTAAATGACTTTTTTAACTAAGTTTGAGGATTGCGCTCAAACCAAATGTCCTTGAACCAAATTTCCAAATGTAACTACTAGATTGTGATAAAATACACTATTGGGTGAAGTTTGGTTGACTTCTGCGCAGCGGTTTGGGAGTTAACATCAAAATTACATTTCTCGGCCGAATCGCATTGAACTCACTGTGAAAAGGCATAAATGACTTTTTTAACTAAGTTTGAGGATTGCGCTCAAACCAAATGTCCTTGAACCAAATTTCCAAATGTTACTACTAGATTGTGATAAAATACACTATTGGGTGAAGTTTGGTTGACTTCTGCGCAGCGGTTTGGGAGTTAACATCAAAATTACATTTCTCGGCCGAATCGCGTATATCTCACTGTGAAAAGGCTTAAATGACTTTTTTAACTAAGTTTGAGGATTGCGCTCAAACCAAATGTCCTAGAACCAAATTTCCAAATGTAACTACTAGATTGTGATACAATACACTATTGGGTGAAGTTTGGTTGACTTCTGCGCAGCGGTTTGGGAGTTAACATCAAAATTACATTTCTCGGACGAATCGCGTAGATCTCACTGTGAAAAGGCTTAAATGACTTTTTTTTAACTAAGTTTGAGGATAGCCCTTAAACCAAATGTCCTAGAACCAAATTTCCAAGTGTAACTACTAGATTGTGATATAATACACTATTGGGTGAAGTTTGGTTGACTTCTGCGCTGCGGTTTGGGAGTTAACATCAAAATTACATTTCTCGGCCGAATCGCGTAGATCTCACTGTGAAAAGGCTTAAATGACTTTTTTTAACTAAGTTTGAGGATTGCGCTCAAACCAAATGTCCTAGAACCAAATTTCCAAGTGTAACTACTAGATTGTGATACAATACACTATTGGGTGAAGTTTGGTTGACTTCTGCGCAGCGGTTTGGGAGTTAACATCAAAATTACATTTCTCGGCCGAATCGCGTAGATCTCACTGTGAAAAGGCTTAAATTACTTTTTTTTAACTAAGTTTGAGGATTGCGCTCAAACTAAATGTCCTAAACCAAATTTCCAAATGTAACTACTAGATTGTGATACAATACACTATTGGGTGAAGTTTGGTTGACTTCTGCGCAGCGGTTTGGGAGTTAACATCAAAATTACATTTCTCGGCCGAATCGCGTAGATCTCACTGTGAAAAGGCTTAAATGACTTTTTTTTAACTAAGTTTGAGGATTGCGCTCAAACTAAATGTCCTAAACCAAATTTCCAAATGTAACTACTAGATTGTGATACAATACACTTTTGGGTGAAGTTTGGTTTACTTCTGCGCAGCGGTTTGGGAGTTAACATCAAAATTACATTTCTCGGCCGAATCGCGTAGATCTCGCTGTGAAAAGGCTTAAATGACTTTTTTTTAACTAAGTTTGAGGATTGCGCTCAAACCAAATGTCCTAGAACCAAATTTCCAAGTGTAACTACTAGATTGTGATACAATACACTATTGGGTGAAGTTTGGTTGACTTCTGCGCAGCGGTTTGGGAGTTAACATCAAAATTACATTTCTCGGCCGAATCGCGTAGATCTCGCTGTGAAAAGGCTTAAATGACTTTTTTTTAACTAAGTTTGAGGATTGCGCTCAAACCAAATGTCCTAGAACCAAATTTCCAAATGTAACTACTAGATTGTGATACAATACACTATTGGGTGAAGTTTGGTTGACTTCTGCGCAGCGGTTTGGGAGTTACCATCAAAACTACATTTCTCGGCCGAACCGCGTAGATCTCACTGTGAAAAGGCTTAAATGACTTTTTTTAACTAAGTTTGAGGATTGCGCTCAAACCAAATGTCCTAGAACCAAATTTCCAAATGTAACTACTAGATTGTGATACAATACACTATTGGGTGAAGTTTGGTTGACTTCTGCGCAGCGGTTTGGGAGTTCACATCAAAATTACATTTCTGGGTCGAATCACGTAGATCTAACTGTGAAAAGGCTTAAATGACTTTTTTTAACTAAGTTTGAGGATTGCGCTCAAACCAAATGTCCTAGAACCAAATTTCCAAATGTAACTACTAGATTGTGATACAATACACTATTGGGTGAAGTTTGGTTGACTTTTGCGCAGCGGTTTGGGAGTTAACATCAAAATTACATTTCTCGGCCGAATCGCGTAGATCTCACTGTGAAAAGGCTTAAATGACTTTTTTAACTAAGTTTGAGGATTGCGCTCAAACCAAATGTCCTTGAACCAAATTTCCAAATGTAACTACTAGATTGTGATAAAATACACTATTGGGTGAAGTTTGGTTGACTTCTGCGCAGCGGTTTGGGAGTTAACATCAAAATTACATTTCTCGGCCGAATCGCGTAGATCTCACTGTGAAAAGGCTTAAATGACTTTTTTTTACTAAGTTTGAGGATTGCGCTCAAACCAAATGTCCTAGAACCAAATTTCCAAATGTGACAACTAGATTGTGATACAATACACTATTGGGTGAAGTTTGGTTGACTTCTGCGCAGCGGTTTGGGAGTTAACATCAAAATTACATTTCTCGGCCGAATCGCGTAGATCTCACTGTGAAAAGGCTTAAATGACTTTTTTTAACTAAGTTTGATGATTGCGCTCAAACCAAATGTCCTAGAACCAAATTTCCAAATGTGACAACTAGATTGTGATACAATACACTATTGGGTGAAGTTTGGTTGACTTCTGCGCAGCGGTTTGGGAGTTAACATCAAAATTACATTTCTCGGCCGAATCGCATTGAACTCACTGTGAAAAGGCATTAATGACTTTTTTTTTAACTAAGTTTGAGGATTGCGCTCAAACCAAATGTCCTAGAACCAAATTTCCAAATGTAACTACTAGATTGTGATACAATACACTATTGGGTGAAGTTTGGTTGACTTCTGCGCAGCGGTTTGGGAGTTAACATCAAAATTACATTTCTCGGCCGAATCGCGTAGATCTCACTGTGAAAAGGCTTAAATGACTTTTTTTTTACTGTTTGAGGATTGCGCTCAAACCAAATGTCCTAGAACCAAATTTCCAAATGTTAATACTAGATTGTGATACAATACACTATTGGGTGAAGTTTGGTTGACTTCTGCGCAGCGGTTTGGGAGTTAACATCAAAACTACATTTCTCGGCCGAACCGCGTAGATCTCACTGTGAAAAGGCTTAAATGACTTTTTTTAACTAAGTTTTAGGATTGCGCTCAAATCAAATGTCCTAGAACCAAATTTCCAAATGTAACTACTAGATTGTGATACAATACACTATTGGGTGAAGTTTGGTTGACTTCTGCGCAGCGGTTTGGGAGTTAACATCAAAATTACATTTCTCGGTCGAATCGCGTAGATCTAACTGTGAAAAGGCTTAAATGACTTTTTTTAACTAAGTTTGAGGATTGCGCTCAAACCAAATGTCCTAGAACCAAATTTCCAAATGTAACTACTAGATTGTGATACAATACACTATTGGGTGAAGTTTGGTTGACTTTTGCGCAGCGGTTTGGGAGTTAACATCAAAATTACATTTCTCGGCCGAATCGCGTAGATCTCACTGTGAAAAGGCTTAAATGACTTTTTTAACTAAGTTTGAGGATTGCGCTCAAACCAAATGTCCTTGAACCAAATTTCCAAATGTTACTACTAGATTGTGATAAAATACACTATTGGGTGAAGTTTGGTTGACTTCTGCGCAGCGGTTTGGGAGTTAACATCAAAATTACATTTCTCGGCCGAATCGCGTAGATCTCACTGTGAAAAGGCTTAAATGACTTTTTTTTACTAAGTTTGAGGATTGCGCTCAAACCAAATGTCCTAGAACCAAATTTCCAAATTTGACAACTAGATTGTGATACAATACACTATTGGGTGAAGTTTGGTTGACTTCTGCGCAGCGGTTTGGGAGTTAACATCAAAATTACATTTCTCGGCCGAATCGCGTAGATCTCACTGTGAAAAGGCTTAAATGACTTTTTTTAACTAAGTTTGAGGATTGCGCTCAAACCAAATGTCCTAGAACCAAATTTCCAAATGTGACAACTAGATTGTGATACAATACACTATTGGGTGAAGTTTGGTTGACTTCTGCGCAGCGGTTTGGGAGTTAACATCAAAATTACATTTCTCGGCCGAATCGCATTGAACTCACTGTGAAAAGGCATTAATGACTTTTTTTTTTAACTAAGTTTGAGGATTGCGCTCAAACCAAATGTCCTAGAACCAAATTTCCAAATGTAACTACTAGATTGTGATACAATACACTATTGGGTGAAGTTTGGTTGACTTCTGCGCAGCGGTTTGGGAGTTAACATCAAAATTACATTTCTCGGCCGAATCGCGTAGATCTCACTGTGAAAAGGCTTAAATGACTTTTTTTTTACTGTTTGAGGATTGCGCTCAAACCAAATGTCCTAGAACCAAATTTCCAAATGTTAATACTAGATTGTGATACAATACACTATTGGTTGAAGTTTGGTTGACTTCTGCGCAGCGGTTTGGGAGTTAACATCAAAACTACATTTCTCGGCCGAACCGCGTAGATCTCACTGTGAAAAGGCTTAAATGACTTTTTTTTTACTGTTTGAGGATTGCGCTCAAACCAAATGTCCTAGAACCAAATTTCCAAATGTTAATACTAGATTGTGATACAATACACTATTGGGTGAAGTTTGGTTGACTTCTGCGCAGCGGTTTGGGAGTTAACATCAAAACTACATTTCTCGGCCGAACCGCGTAGATCTCACTGTGAAAAGGCTTAAATGACTTTTTTTAACTAAGTTTTAGGATTGCGCTCAAATCAAATGTCCTAGAACCAAATTTCCAAATGTAACTACTAGATTGTGATACAATACACTATTGGGTGAAGTTTGGTTGACTTCTGCGCAGCGGTTTGGGAGTTAACATCAAAATTACATTTCTCGGTCGAATCGCGTAGATCTAACTGTGAAAAGGCTTAAATGACTTTTTTTAACTAAGTTTGAGGATTGCGCTCAAACCAAATGTCCTAGAACCAAATTTCCAAATGTAACTACTAGATTGTGATACAATACACTATTGGGTGAAGTTTGGTTGACTTTTGCGCAGCGGTTTGGGAGTTAACATCAAAATTACATTTCTCGGCCGAATCGCGTAGATCTCACTGTGAAAAGGCTTAAATGACTTTTTTAACTAAGTTTGAGGATTGCGCTCAAACCAAATGTCCTTGAACCAAATTTCCAAATGTTACTACTAGATTGTGATAAAATACACTATTGGGTGAAGTTTGGTTGACTTCTGCGCAGCGGTTTGGGAGTTAACATCAAAATTACATTTCTCGGCCGAATCGCGTAGATCTCACTGTGAAAAGGCTTAAATGACTTTTTTTTACTAAGTTTGAGGATTGCGCTCAAACCAAATGTCCTAGAACCAAATTTCCAAATTTGACAACTAGATTGTGATACAATACACTATTGGGTGAAGTTTGGTTGACTTCTGCGCAGCGGTTTGGGAGTTAACATCAAAATTACATTTCTCGGCCGAATCGCGTAGATCTCACTGTGAAAAGGCTTAAATGACTTTTTTTAACTAAGTTTGAGGATTGCGCTCAAACCAAATGTCCTAGAACCAAATTTCCAAATGTGACAACTAGATTGTGATACAATACACTATTGGGTGAAGTTTGGTTGACTTCTGCGCAGCGGTTTGGGAGTTAACATCAAAATTACATTTCTCGGCCGAATCGCATTGAACTCACTGTGAAAAGGCATTAATGACTTTTTTTTTTAACTAAGTTTGAGGATTGCGCTCAAACCAAATGTCCTAGAACCAAATTTCCAAATGTAACTACTAGATTGTGATACAATACACTATTGGGTGAAGTTTGGTTGACTTCTGCGCAGCGGTTTGGGAGTTAACATCAAAATTACATTTCTCGGCCGAATCGCGTAGATCTCACTGTGAAAAGGCTTAAATGACTTTTTTTTTACTGTTTGAGGATTGCGCTCAAACCAAATGTCCTAGAACCAAATTTCCAAATGTTAATACTAGATTGTGATACAATACACTATTGGTTGAAGTTTGGTTGACTTCTGCGCAGCGGTTTGGGAGTTAACATCAAAACTACATTTCTCGGCCGAACCGCGTAGATCTCACTGTGAAAAGGCTTAAATGACTTTTTTTAACTAAGTTTGAGGATTGCGCTCAAACCAAATGTCCTAGAACCAAATTTCCAAATGTAACTACTAGATTGTGATACAATACACTATTGGGTGAAGTTTGGTTGACTTCTGCGCAGCGGTTTGGGAGTTAACATCAAAATTACATTTCTCGGCCGAATCGCGTAGATCTCACTGTGAAAAGGCTTAAATGACTTTTTTAACTAAGTTTGAGGATTGCGCTCAAACCAAATGTCCTTGAACCAAATTTCCAAATGTAACTACTAGATTGTGATAAAATACACTATTGGGTGAAGTTTGGTTGACTTCTGCGCAGCGGTTTGGGAGTTAACATCAAAATTACATTTCTCGGCCGAATCGCATTGAACTCACTGTGAAAAGGCATAAATGACTTTTTTTAAACTAAGTTTGAGGATTGCGCTCAAACCAAATGTCCTAGAACCAAATTTCCAAATGTAACTACTAGATTGTGATACAATACACTATTGGGTGAAGTTTGGTTGACTTCTGCGCAGCGGTTTGGGAGTTAACATCAAAATTACATTTCTCGGCCGAATCGCGTAGATCTCACTGTGAAAAGGCGTAAATGACTTTTTTTTTACTGTTTGAGGATTGCGCTCAAACCAAATGTCCTAGAACCAAATTTCCAAATGTTAATACTAGATTGTGATACAATACACCATTGGGTGAAATTTGATTTACTTCTGCGCAGCGGTTTGGGCGTTAACATCAAAATTACATTTCTCGGCCGAATAGCGTAGATCTCACTGTGAAAAGGCTTAAATGACTTTTTTTTAACTAAGTTTGAGGATTGCGCTCAAACTAAATGTCCTAAACCAAATTTCCAAATGTAACTACTAGATTGTGATACAATACACTTTTGGGTGAAGTTTGGTTTACTTCTGCGCAGCGGTTTGGGAGTTAACATCAAAATTACATTTCTCGGCCGAATCGCGTAGATCTCGCTGTGAAAAGGCTTAAATGACTTTTTTTAACTAAGTTTGAGGATTGCGCTCAAACCAAATGTCCTAGAACCAAATTTCCAAATGTAACTACTAGATTGTGATACAATACACTATTGGGTGAAGTTTGGTTGACTTCTGCGCAGCGGTTTGGGAGTTAACATCAAAATTACATTTCTCGGACGAATCGCGTAGATCTCACTGTGAAAAGGCTTAAATGACTTTTTTTTAACTAAGTTTGAGGATTGCCCTCAAACCAAATGTCCTAGAACCAAATTTCCAAGTGTAACTACTAGATTGTGATATAATACACTATTGGGTGAAGTTTGGTTGACTTCTGCGCTGCGGTTTGGGAGTTAACATCAAAATTACATTTCTCGGCCGAATCGCGTAGATCTCACTGTGAAAAGGCTTAAATGACTTTTTTTAACTAAGTTTGAGGATTGCGCTCAAACCAAATGTCCTAGAACCAAATTTCCAAGTTTAACTACTAGATTATGATACAATACACTATTGGGTGAAGTTTGGTTGACTTCTGCGCAGCGGTTTGGGAGTTAACATCAAAATTACATTTCTCGGCCGAATCGCGTAGATCTCGCTGTGAAAAGGCTTAAATGACTTTTTTTTAACTAAGTTTGAGGATTGCGCTCAAACCAAATGTCCTAGAACCAAATTTCCAAATGTAACTACTAGATTGTGATACAATACACTATTGGGTGAAGTTTGGTTGACTTCTGCGCAGCGGTTTGGGAGTTAACATCAAAATTACATTTCTGGGTCGAATCACGTAAAGGCTTAAATGACTTTTTTTAACTAAGTTTGAGGATTGCGCTCAAACCAAATGTCCTAGAACCAAATTTCCAAATGTAACTACTAGATTGTGATACAATACACTATTGGGTGAAGTTTGGTTGACTTTTGCGCAGCGGTTTGGGAGTTAACATCAAAAATACATTTCTCGGCCGAATCGCGTAGATCTCACTGTGAAAAGGCTTAAATGACTTTTTTTTTACTGTTTGAGGATTGCGCTCAAACCAAATGTCCTAGAACCAAATTTCCAAATGTTAATACTAGATTGTGATACAATACACCATTGGGTGAAGTTTGATTTACTTCTGCGCAGCGGTTTGGGAGTTAACATCAAAATTACATTTCTCGGCCGAATAGCGTAGATCTCACTGTGAAAAGGCTTAAATGACTTTTTTTTACTGTTTGAGGATTGCGCTCAAACTAAATGTCCTAAACCAAATTTCCAAATGTAACTACTAAATTGTGATACAATACACTATTGGGTGAAGTTTGGTTGACTTCTGCGCAGCGGTTTGGGAGTTAACATCAAAATTACATTTCTCGGCCGAATCGCGTAGATCTCACTGTGAAAAGGCTTAAATGACTTTTTTTTAACTAAGTTTGAGGATTGCGCTCAAACCAAATGTCCTAGAACCAAATTTCCAAATGTAACTACTAGATTGTGATACAATACACTATTGGGTGAAATTTGGTTGACTTCTGCGCAGCGGTTTGGGAGTTAACATCAAAATTACATTTCTCGGCCGAATCGCGTAGATCTCACTGTGAAAAGGCTTAAATGACTTTTTTTTAACTAAGTTTGAGGATTGCGCTCAAACCAAATGTCCTAGAACCAAATTTCCAAATGTAACTACTAGATTGTGATACAATACACTATTGGGTGAAGTTTGGTTGACTTCTGCGCAGCGGTTTGGGAGTTAACATCAAAATTACATTTCTCGGACGAATCGCGTAGATCTCACTGTGAAAAGGCTTAAATGACTTTTTTTTAACTAAGTTTGAGGATTGCCCTCAAACCAAATGTCCTAGAACCAAATTTCCAAGTGTAACTACTAGATTGTGATATAATACACTAATGGGTGAAGTTTGGTTGACTTCTGCGCTGCGGTTTGGGAGTTAACATCAAAATTACATTTCTCGGCCGAATCGCGTAGATCTCACTGTGAAAAGGCTTAAATGACTTTTTTTAACTAAGTTTGAGGATTGCGCTCAAACCAAATGTCCTAGAACCAAATTTCCAAATGTGACAACTAGATTGTGATACAATACACTATTGGGTGAAGTTTGGTTGACTTCTGCGCAGCGGTTTGGGAGTTAACATCAAAATTACATTTCTCGGCCGAATCGCATTGAACTCACTGTGAAAAGGCATTAATGACTTTTTTTTTTAACTAAGTTTGAGGATTGCGCTCAAACCAAATGTCCTAGAACCAAATTTCCAAATGTAACTACTAGATTGTGATACAATACACTATTGGGTGAAGTTTGGTTGACTTCTGCGCAGCGGTTTGGGAGTTAACATCAAAATTACATTTCTCGGCCGAATCGCGTAGATCTCACTGTGAAAAGGCTTAAATGACTTTTTTTTTACTGTTTGAGGATTGCGCTCAAACCAAATGTCCTAGAACCAAATTTCCAAATGTTAATACTAGATTGTGATACAATACACTATTGGGTGAAGTTTGGTTGACTTCTGCGCAGCGGTTTGGGAGTTAACATCAAAACTACATTTCTCGGCCGAACCGCGTAGATCTCACTGTGAAAAGGCTTAAATGACTTTTTTTAACTAAGTTTTAGGATTGCGCTCAAATCAAATGTCCTAGAACCAAATTTCCAAATGTAACTACTAGATTGTGATACAATACACTATTGGGTGAAGTTTGGTTGACTTCTGCGCAGCGGTTTGGGAGTTAACATCAAAATTACATTTCTCGGTCGAATCACGTAGATCTAACTGTGAAAAGGCTTAAATGACTTTTTTAACTAAGTTTGAGGATTGCGCTCAAACCAAATGTCCTTGAACCAAATTTCCAAATGTAACTACTAGATTGTGATAAAATACACTATTGGGTGAAGTTTGGTTGACTTCTGCGCAGCGGTTTGGGAGTTAACATCAAAATTACATTTCTCGGCCGAATCGCGTAGATCTCACTGTGAAAAGGCGTAAATGACTTTTTTTTTACTGTTTGAGGATTGCGCTCAAACCAAATGTCCTAGAACCAAATTTCCAAATGTTAATACTAGATTGTGATACAATACACCATTGGGTGAAATTTGATTTACTTCTGCGCAGCGGTTTGGGCGTTAACATCAAAATTACATTTCTCGGCCGAATAGCGTAGATCTCACTGTGAAAAGGCTTAAATGACTTTTTTTTAACTAAGTTTGAGGATTGCGCTCAAACTAAATGTCCTAAACCAAATTTCCAAATGTAACTACTAGATTGTGATACAATACACTATTGGGTGAAGTTTGGTTGACTTCTGCGCAGCGGTTTGGGAGTTAACATCAAAATTACATTTCTCGGCCGAATCGCGTAGATCTCACTGTGAAAAGGCTTAAATGACTTTTTTTTAACTAAGTTTGAGGATTGCGCTCAAACTAAATGTCCTAAACCAAATTTCCAAATGTAACTACTAGATTGTGATACAATACACTTTTGGGTGAAGTTTGGTTTACTTCTGCGCAGCGGTTTGGGAGTTAACATCAAAATTACATTTCTCGGCCGAATCGCGTAGATCTCGCTGTGAAAAGGCTTAAATGACTTTTTTTAACTAAGTTTGAGGATTGCGCTCAAACCAAATGTCCTAGAACCAAATTTCCAAATGTAACTACTAGATTGTGATACAATACACTATTGGGTGAAGTTTGGTTGACTTCTGCGCAGCGGTTTGGGAGTTAACATCAAAATTACATTTCTCGGACGAATCGCGTAGATCTCACTGTGAAAAGGCTTAAATGACTTTTTTTTAACTAAGTTTGAGGATTGCCCTCAAACCAAATGTCCTAGAACCAAATTTCCAAGTGTAACTACTAGATTGTGATATAATACACTATTGGGTGAAGTTTGGTTGACTTCTGCGCTGCGGTTTGGGAGTTAACATCAAAATTACATTTCTCGGCCGAATCGCGTAGATCTCACTGTGAAAAGGCTTAAATGACTTTTTTTAACTAAGTTTGAGGATTGCGCTCAAACCAAATGTCCTAGAACCAAATTTCCAAGTTTAACTACTAGATTGTGATACAATACACTATTTGGTGAAGTTTGGTTGACTTCTGCGCAGCGGTTTGGGAGTTAACATCAAAATTACATTTCTCGGCCGAATCGCGTAGATCTCGCTGTGAAAAGGCTTAAATGACTTTTTTTTAACTAAGTTTGAGGATTGCGCTCAAACCAAATGTCCTAGAACCAAATTTCCAAATGTAACTACTAGATTGTGATACAATACACTATTGGGTGAAGTTTGGTTGACTTCTGCGCAGCGGTTTGGGAGTTAACATCAAAATTACATTTCTGGGTCGAATCACGTAAAGGCTTAAATGACTTTTTTTAACTAAGTTTGAGGATTGCGCTCAAACCAAATGTCCTAGAACCAAATTTCCAAATGTAACTACTAGATTGTGATACAATACACTATTGGGTGAAGTTTGGTTGACTTTTGCGCAGCGGTTTGGGAGTTAACATCAAAAATACATTTCTCGGCCGAATCGCGTAGATCTCACTGTGAAAAGGCTTAAATGACTTTTTTTTTACTGTTTGAGGATTGCGCTCAAACCAAATGTCCTAGAACCAAATTTCCAAATGTTAATACTAGATTGTGATACAATACACCATTGGGTGAAGTTTGATTTACTTCTGCGCAGCGGTTTGGGAGTTAACATCAAAATTACATTTCTCGGCCGAATAGCGTAGATCTCACTGTGAAAAGGCTTAAATGACTTTTTTTTACTGTTTGAGGATTGCGCTCAAACTAAATGTCCTAAACCAAATTTCCAAATGTAACTACTAAATTGTGATACAATACACTATTGGGTGAAGTTTGGTTGACTTCTGCGCAGCGGTTTGGGAGTTAACATCAAAATTACATTTCTCGGCCGAATCGCGTAGATCTCACTGTGAAAAGGCTTAAATGACTTTTTTTTAACTAAGTTTGAGGATTGCGCTCAAACCAAATGTCCTAGAACCAAATTTCCAAATGTAACTACTAGATTGTGATACAATACACTATTGGGTGAAATTTGGTTGACTTCTGCGCAGCGGTTTGGGAGTTAACATCAAAATTACATTTCTCGGCCGAATCGCGTAGATCTCACTGTGAAAAGGCTTAAATGACTTTTTTTAACTAAGTTTGAGGATTGCGCTCAAACTAAATGTCCTAAACCAAATTTCCAAATGTAACTACTAGATTGTGATACAATACACTATTGGGTGAAGTTTGGTTGACTTCTGCGCAGCGGTTTGGGAGTTAACATCAAAATTACATTTCTCGGCCGAATCGCGTAGATCTCACTGTGAAAAGGCTTAAATGACTTTTTTTTAACTAAGTTTGAGGATTGCGCTCAAACCAAATGTCCTAGAACCAAATTTCCAAATGTAACTACTAGATTGTGATACAATACACTATTGGGTGAAGTTTGGTTGACTTCTGCGCAGCGGTTTGGGAGTTAACATCAAAATTACATTTCTCGGACGAATCGCGTAGATCTCACTGTGAAAAGGCTTAAATGACTTTTTTTTAACTAAGTTTGAGGATTGCCCTCAAACCAAATGTCCTAGAACCAAATTTCCAAGTGTAACTACTAGATTGTGATATAATACACTATTGGGTGAAGTTTGGTTGACTTCTGCGCTGCGGTTTGGGAGTTAACATCAAAATTACATTTCTCGGCCGAATCGCGTAGATCTCACTGTGAAAAGGCTTAAATGACTTTTTTTAACTAAGTTTGAGGATTGCGCTCAAACCAAATGTCCTAGAACCAAATTTCCAAGTGTAACTACTAGATTGTGATACAATACACTATTGGGTGAAGTTTGGTTGACTTCTGTGCAGCGGTTTGGGAGTTAACATCAAAATTACATTTCTCGGCCGAATCGCGTAGATCTCGCTGTGAAAAGGCTTAAATGACTTTTTTTTAACTAAGTTTGAGGATTGCGCTCAAACCAAATGTCCTAGAACCAAATTTCCAAATGTAACTACTAGATTGTGATACAATACACTATTGGGTGAAGTTTGGTTGACTTCTGCGCAGCGGTTTGGGAGTTAACATCAAAATTACATTTCTGGGTCGAATCACGTAAAGGCTTAAATGACTTTTTTTAACTAAGTTTGAGGATTGCGCTCAAACCAAATGTCCTAGAACCAAATTTCCAAATGTAACTACTAGATTGTGATACAATACACTATTGGGTGAAGTTTGGTTGACTTTTGCGCAGCGGTTTGGGAGTTAACATCAAAAATACATTTCTCGGCCGAATCGCGTAGATCTCACTGTGAAAAGGCTTAAATGACTTTTTTAACTAATTTTGAGGATTGCGCTCAAACCAAATGTCCTTGAACCAAATTTCCAAATGTAACTACTAGATTGTGATAAAATACACTATTGGGTGAAGTTTGGTTGACTTCTGCGCAGCGGTTTGGGAGTTAACATCAAAATTACATTTCTCGGCCGAATCGCGTAGATCTCACTGTGAAAAGGCTTAAATGACTTTTTTTTTACTGTTTGAGGATTGCGCTCAAACCAAATGTCCTAGAACCAAATTTCCAAATGTTAATACTAGATTGTGATACAATACACTATTGGGTGAAGTTTGGTTGACTTCTGCGCAGCGGTTTGGGAGTTAACATCAAAACTACATTTCTCGGCCGAACCGCGTAGATCTCACTGTGAAAAGGCTTAAATGACTTTTTTTAACTAAGTTTTAGGATTGCGCTCAAACCAAATGTCCTAGAACCAAATTTCCAAATGTAACTACTAGATTGTGATACAATACACTATTGGGTGAAGTTTGGTTGACTTCTGCGCAGCGGTTTGGGAGTTAACATCAAAATTACATTTCTCGGTCGAATCACGTAGATCTAACTGTGAAAAGGCTTAAATGACTTTTTTTAACTAAGTTTGAGGATTGCGCTCAAACCAAATGTCCTAGAACCAAATTTCCAAGTGTAACTACTAGATTGTGATACAATACACTATTGGGTGAAGTTTGGTTGACTTCTGCGCAGCGGTTTGGGAGTTAACATCAAAATTACATTTCTCGGCCGAATCGCGTAGATCTCACTGTGAAAAGGCTTAAATTACTTTTTTTTAACTAAGTTTGAGGATTGCGCTCAAACTAAATGTCCTAAACCAAATTTCCAAATGTAACTACTAGATTGTGATACAATACACTATTGGGTGAAGTTTGGTTGACTTCTGCGCAGCGGTTTGGGAGTTAACATCAAAATTACATTTCTCGGCCGAATCGCGTAGATCTCACTGTGAAAAGGCTTAAATGACTTTTTTTTAACTAAGTTTGAGGATTGCGCTCAAACTAAATGTCCTAAACCAAATTTCCAAATGTAACTACTAGATTGTGATACAATACACTTTTGGGTGAAGTTTGGTTTACTTCTGCGCAGCGGTTTGGGAGTTAACATCAAAATTACATTTCTCGGCCGAATCGCGTAGATCTCGCTGTGAAAAGGCTTAAATGACTTTTTTTTAACTAAGTTTGAGGATTGCGCTCAAACCAAATGTCCTAGAACCAAATTTCCAAGTGTAACTACTAGATTGTGATACAATACACTATTGGGTGAAGTTTGGTTGACTTCTGCGCAGCGGTTTGGGAGTTAACATCAAAATTACATTTCTCGGCCGAATCGCGTAGATCTCGCTGTGAAAAGGCTTAAATGACTTTTTTTTAACTAAGTTTGAGGATTGCGCTCAAACCAAATGTCCTAGAACCAAATTTCCAAATGTAATTACTAGATTGTGATACAATACACTACTGGGTGAAGTTTGGTTGACTTCTGCGCAGCGGTTTGGGAGTTACCATCAAAACTACATTTCTCGGCCGAACCGCGTAGATCTCACTGTGAAAAGGCTTAAATGACTTTTTTTAACTAAGTTTGAGGATTGCGCTCAAACTAAATGTCCTAAACCAAATTTCCAAATGTAACTACTAGATTGTGATACAATACACTTTTGGGTGAAGTTTGGTTTACTTCTGCGCAGCGGTTTGGGAGTTAACATCAAAATTACATTTCTCGGCCGAATCGCGTAGATCTCGCTGTGAAAAGGCTTAAATGACTTTTTTTTAACTAAGTTTGAGGATTGCGCTCAAACCAAATGTCCTAGAACCAAATTTCCAAGTGTAACTACTAGATTGTGATACAATACACTATTGGGTGAAGTTTGGTTGACTTCTGCGCAGCGGTTTGGGAGTTAACATCAAAATTACATTTCTCGGCCGAATCGCGTAGATCTCGCTGTGAAAAGGCTTAAATGACTTTTTTTTAACTAAGTTTGAGGATTGCGCTCAAACCAAATGTCCTAGAACCAAATTTCCAAATGTAATTACTAGATTGTGATACAATACACTACTGGGTGAAGTTTGGTTGACTTCTGCGCAGCGGTTTGGGAGTTACCATCAAAACTACATTTCTCGGCCGAACCGCGTAGATCTCACTGTGAAAAGGCTTAAATGACTTTTTTTAACTAAGTTTGAGGATTGCGCTCAAACCAAATGTCCTAGAACCAAATTTCCAAATGTAACTACTAGATTGTGATACAATACACTATTGGGTGAAGTTTGGTTGACTTCTGCGCAGCGGTTTGGGAGTTAACATCAAAACTACATTTCTCGGCCGAACCGCGTAGATCTCACTGTGAAAAGGCTTAAATGACTTTTTTTAACTAAGTTTTAGGATTGCGCTCAAACCAAATGTCCTAGAACCAAATTTCCAAATGTAACTACTAGATTGTGATACAATACACTATTGGGTGAAGTTTGGTTGACTTCTGCGCAGCGGTTTGGGAGTTAACATCAAAATTACATTTCTCGGTCGAATCACGTAGATCTAACTGTGAAAAGGCTTAAATGACTTTTTTTAACTAAGTTTGAGGATTGCGCTCAAACCAAATGTCCTAGAACCAAATTTCCAAGTGTAACTACTAGATTGTGATACAATACACTATTGGGTGAAGTTTGGTTGACTTCTGCGCAGCGGTTTGGGAGTTAACATCAAAATTACATTTCTCGGCCGAATCGCGTAGATCTCACTGTGAAAAGGCTTAAATTACTTTTTTTTAACTAAGTTTGAGGATTGCGCTCAAACTAAATGTCCTAAACCAAATTTCCAAATGTAACTACTAGATTGTGATACAATACACTATTGGGTGAAGTTTGGTTGACTTCTGCGCAGCGGTTTGGGAGTTAACATCAAAATTACATTTCTCGGCCGAATCGCGTAGATCTCACTGTGAAAAGGCTTAAATGACTTTTTTTTAACTAAGTTTGAGGATTGCGCTCAAACTAAATGTCCTAAACCAAATTTCCAAATGTAACTACTAGATTGTGATACAATACACTTTTGGGTGAAGTTTGGTTTACTTCTGCGCAGCGGTTTGGGAGTTAACATCAAAATTACATTTCTCGGCCGAATCGCGTAGATCTCGCTGTGAAAAGGCTTAAATGACTTTTTTTTAACTAAGTTTGAGGATTGCGCTCAAACCAAATGTCCTAGAACCAAATTTCCAAGTGTAACTACTAGATTGTGATACAATACACTATTGGGTGAAGTTTGGTTGACTTCTGCGCAGCGGTTTGGGAGTTAACATCAAAATTACATTTCTCGGCCGAATCGCGTAGATCTCGCTGTGAAAAGGCTTAAATGACTTTTTTTTAACTAAGTTTGAGGATTGCGCTCAAACCAAATGTCCTAGAACCAAATTTCCAAATGTAATTACTAGATTGTGATACAATACACTACTGGGTGAAGTTTGGTTGACTTCTGCGCAGCGGTTTGGGAGTTACCATCAAAACTACATTTCTCGGCCGAACCGCGTAGATCTCACTGTGAAAAGGCTTAAATGACTTTTTTTAACTAAGTTTGAGGATTGCGCTCAAACTAAATGTCCTAAACCAAATTTCCAAATGTAACTACTAGATTGTGATACAATACACTTTTGGGTGAAGTTTGGTTTACTTCTGCGCAGCGGTTTGGGAGTTAACATCAAAATTACATTTCTCGGCCGAATCGCGTAGATCTCGCTGTGAAAAGGCTTAAATGACTTTTTTTTAACTAAGTTTGAGGATTGCGCTCAAACCAAATGTCCTAGAACCAAATTTCCAAGTGTAACTACTAGATTGTGATACAATACACTATTGGGTGAAGTTTGGTTGACTTCTGCGCAGCGGTTTGGGAGTTAACATCAAAATTACATTTCTCGGCCGAATCGCGTAGATCTCGCTGTGAAAAGGCTTAAATGACTTTTTTTTAACTAAGTTTGAGGATTGCGCTCAAACCAAATGTCCTAGAACCAAATTTCCAAATGTAATTACTAGATTGTGATACAATACACTACTGGGTGAAGTTTGGTTGACTTCTGCGCAGCGGTTTGGGAGTTACCATCAAAACTACATTTCTCGGCCGAACCGCGTAGATCTCACTGTGAAAAGGCTTAAATGACTTTTTTTAACTAAGTTTGAGGATTGCGCTCAAACCAAATGTCCTAGAACCAAATTTCCAAATGTAACTACTAGATTGTGATACAATACACTATTGGGTGAAGTTTGGTTGACTTCTGCGCAGCGGTTTGGGAGTTAACATCAAAATTACATTTCTGGGTCGAATCACGTAGATCTAACTGTGAAAAGGCTTAAATGACTTTTTTTAACTAAGTTTGAGGATTGCGCTCAAACCAAATGTCCTAGAACCAAATTTCCAAATGTAACTACTAGATTGTGATACAATACACTATTGGGTGAAGTTTGGTTGACTTTTGCGCAGCGGTTTGGGAGTTAACATCAAAATTACATTTCTCGGCCGAATCGCGTAGATCTCACTGTGAAAAGGCTTAAATGACTTTTTTAACTAAGTTTGAGGATTGCGCTCAAACCAAATGTCCTTGAACCAAATTTCCAAATGTAACTACTAGATTGTGATAAAATACACTATTGGGTGAAGTTTGGTTGACTTCTGCGCAGCGGTTTGGGAGTTAACATCAAAATTACATTTCTCTGCCGAATCGCGTAGATCTCACTGTGAAAAGGCTTAAATGACTTTTTTTAACTAAGTTTGAGGATTGCGCTCAAACCAAATGTCCTAGAACCAACTTTCCAAATGTGACAACTAGATTGTGATACAATACACTATTGGGTGAAGTTTGGTTGACTTCTGAGCAGCGGTTTGGGAGTTAACATCAAAATTACATTTCTCGGCCGAATCGCGTAGATCTCACTGTGAAAAGGCTTAAATGACTTTTTTTAACTAAGTTTGAGGATTGCGCTCAAACCAAATGTCCTAGAACCAAATTTCCAAATGTGACAACTAGATTGTGATACAATACACTATTGGGTGAAGTTTGGTTGACTTCTGCGCAGCGGTTTGGGAGTTAACATCAAAATTACATTTCTCGGCCGAATCGCATTGAACTCACTGTGAAAAGGCATTAATGACTTTTTTTTTAACTAAGTTTGAGGATTGCGCTCAAACCAAATGTCCTAGAACCAAATTTCCAAATGTAACTACTAGATTGTGATACAATACACTATTGGGTGAAGTTTGGTTGACTTCTGCGCAGCGGTTTGGGAGTTAACATCAAAATTACATTTCTCGGCCGAATCGCGTAGATCTCACTGTGAAAAGGCTTAAATGACTTTTTTTTTACTGTTTGAGGATTGCGCTCAAATCAAATGTCCTAGAACCAAATTTCCAAATGTTAATACTAGATTGTGATACAATACACTATTGGGTGAAGTTTGGTTGACTTCTGCGCAGCGGTTTGGGAGTTAACATCAAAACTACATTTCTCGGCCGAACCGCGTAGATCTCACTGTGAAAAGGCTTAAATGACTTTTTTTAACTAAGTTTTAGGATTGCGCTCAAACCAAATGTCCTAGAACCAAATTTCCAAATGTAACTACTAGATTGTGATACAATACACTATTGGGTGAAGTTTGGTTGACTTCTGCGCAGCGGTTTGGGAGTTAACATCAAAATTACATTTCTCGGTCGAATCACGTAGATCTAACTGTGAAAAGGCTTAAATGACTTTTTTTAACTAAGTTTGAGGATTGCCCTCAAACCAAATGTCCTAGAACCAAATTTCCAAGTGTAACTACTAGATTGTGATATAATACACTATTGGGTGAAGTTTGGTTGACTTCTGCGCTGCGGTTTGGGAGTTAACATCAAAATTACATTTCTCGGCCGAATCGCGTAGATCTCACTGTGAAAAGGCTTAAATGACTTTTTTTAACTAAGTTTGAGGATTGCGCTCAAACCAAATGTCCTAGAACCAAATTTCCAAGTTTAACTACTAGATTGTGATACAATACACTATTGGGTGAAGTTTGGTTGACTTCTGCGCAGCGGTTTGGGAGTTAACATAAAAATTACATTTCTCGGCCGAATCGCGTAGATCTCGCTGTGAAAAGGCTTAAATGACTTTTTTTTAACTAAGTTTGAGGATTGCGCTCAAACCAAATGTCCTAGAACCAAATTTCCAAATGTAACTACTAGATTGTGATACAATACACTATTGGGTGAAGTTTGGTTGACTTCTGCGCAGCGGTTTGGGAGTTAACATCAAAATTACATTTCTGGGTCGAATCACGTAAAGGCTTAAATGACTTTTTTTAACTAAGTTTGAGGATTGCGCTCAAACCAAATGTCCTAGAACCAAATTTCCAAATGTAACTACTAGATTGTGATACAATACACTATTGGGTGAAGTTTGGTTGACTTTTGCGCAGCGGTTTGGGAGTTAACATCAAAAATACATTTCTCGGCCGAATCGCGTAGATCTCACTGTGAAAAGGCTTAAATGACTTTTTTTTTACTGTTTGAGGATTGCGCTCAAACCAAATGTCCTAGAACCAAATTTCCAAATGTTAATACTAGATTGTGATACAATACACCATTGGGTGAAGTTTGATTTACTTCTGCGCAGCGGTTTGGGAGTTAACATCAAAATTACATTTCTCGGCCGAATAGCGTAGATCTCACTGTGAAAAGGCTTAAATGACTGTTTTTTTACTGTTTGAGGATTGCGCTCAAACTAAATGTCCTAAACCAAATTTCCAAATGTAACTACTAAATTGTGATACAATACACTATTGGGTGAAGTTTGGTTGACTTCTGCGCAGCGGTTTGGGAGTTAACATCAAAATTACATTTCTCGGCCGAATCGCGTAGATCTCACTGTGAAAAGGCTTAAATGACTTTTTTTTAACTAAGTTTGAGGATTGCGCTCAAACCAAATGTCCTAGAACCAAATTTCCAAATGTAACTACTAGATTGTGATACAATACACTATTGGGTGAAATTTGGTTGACTTCTGCGCAGCGGTTTGGGAGTTAACATCAAAATTACATTTCTCGGCCGAATCGCGTAGATCTCACTGTGAAAAGGCTTAAATGACTTTTTTTAACTAAGTTTGAGGATTGCGCTCAAACTAAATGTCCTAAACCAAATTTCCAAATGTAACTACTAGATTGTGATACAATACACTATTGGGTGAAGTTTGGTTGACTTCTGCGCAGCGGTTTGGGAGTTAACATCAAAATTACATTTCTCGGCCGAATCGCGTAGATCTCACTGTGAAAAGGCTTAAATGACTTTTTTTTAACTAAGTTTGAGGATTGCGCTCAAACCAAATGTCCTAGAACCAAATTTCCAAATGTAACTACTAGATTGTGATACAATACACTATTGGGTGAAGTTTGGTTGACTTCTGCGCAGCGGTTTGGGAGTTAACATCAAAATTACATTTCTCGGACGAATCGCGTAGATCTCACTGTGAAAAGGCTTAAATGACTTTTTTTTAACTAAGTTTGAGGATTGCCCTCAAACCAAATGTCCTAGAACCAAATTTCCAAGTGTAACTACTAGATTGTGATATAATACACTATTGGGTGAAGTTTGGTTGACTTCTGCGCTGCGGTTTGGGAGTTAACATCAAAATTACATTTCTCGGCCGAATCGCGTAGATCTCACTGTGAAAAGGCTTAAATGACTTTTTTTAACTAAGTTTGAGGATTGCGCTCAAACCAAATGTCCTAGAACCAAATTTCCAAGTGTAACTACTAGATTGTGATACAATACACTATTGGGTGAAGTTTGGTTGACTTCTGTGCAGCGGTTTGGGAGTTAACATCAAAATTACATTTCTCGGCCGAATCGCGTAGATCTCGCTGTGAAAAGGCTTAAATGACTTTTTTTTAACTAAGTTTGAGGATTGCGCTCAAACCAAATGTCCTAGAACCAAATTTCCAAATGTAACTACTAGATTGTGATACAATACACTATTGGGTGAAGTTTGGTTGACTTCTGCGCAGCGGTTTGGGAGTTAACATCAAAATTACATTTCTGGGTCGAATCACGTAAAGGCTTAAATGACTTTTTTTAACTAAGTTTGAGGATTGCGCTCAAACCAAATGTCCTAGAACCAAATTTCCAAATTTAACTACTAGATTGTGATACAATACACTATTGGGTGAAGTTTGGTTGACTTTTGCGCAGCGGTTTGGGAGTTAACATCAAAAATACATTTCTCGGCCGAATCGCGTAGATCTCACTGTGAAAAGGCTTAAATGACTTTTTTAACTAATTTTGAGGATTGCGCTCAAACCAAATGTCCTTGAACCAAATTTCCAAATGTAACTACTAGATTGTGATAAAATACACTATTGGGTGAAGTTTGGTTGACTTCTGCGCAGCGGTTTGGGAGTTAACATCAAAATTACATTTCTCGGCCGAATCGCGTAGATCTCACTGTGAAAAGGCTTAAATGACTTTTTTTTTACTGTTTGAGGATTGCGCTCAAACCAAATGTCCTAGAACCAAATTTCCAAATGTTAATACTAGATTGTGATACAATACACTATTGGGTGAAGTTTGGTTGACTTCTGCGCAGCGGTTTGGGAGTTAACATCAAAACTACATTTCTCGGCCGAACCGCGTAGATCTCACTGTGAAAAGGCTTAAATGACTTTTTTTAACTAAGTTTTAGGATTGCGCTCAAACCAAATGTCCTAGAACCAAATTTCCAAATGTAACTACTAGATTGTGATACAATACACTATTGGGTGAAGTTTGGTTGACTTCTGCGCAGCGGTTTGGGAGTTAACATCAAAATTACATTTCTCGGTCGAATCACGTAGATCTAACTGTGAAAAGGCTTAAATGACTTTTTTTAACTAAGTTTGAGGATTGCGCTCAAACCAAATGTCCTAGAACCAAATTTCCAAGTGTAACTACTAGATTGTGATACAATACACTATTGGGTGAAGTTTGGTTGACTTCTGCGCAGCGGTTTGGGAGTTAACATCAAAATTACATTTCTCGGCCGAATCGCGTAGATCTCACTGTGAAAAGGCTTAAATTACTTTTTTTTAACTAAGTTTGAGGATTGCGCTCAAACTAAATGTCCTAAACCAAATTTCCAAATGTAACTACTAGATTGTGATACAATACACTATTGGGTGAAGTTTGGTTGACTTCTGCGCAGCGGTTTGGGAGTTAACATCAAAATTACATTTCTCGGCCGAATCGCGTAGATCTCACTGTGAAAAGGCTTAAATGACTTTTTTTTAACTAAGTTTGAGGATTGCGCTCAAACTAAATGTCCTAAACCAAATTTCCAAATGTAACTACTAGATTGTGATACAATACACTTTTGGGTGAAGTTTCGTTTACTTCTGCGCAGCGGTTTGGGAGTTAACATCAAAATTACATTTCTCGGCCGAATCGCGTAGATCTCGCTGTGAAAAGGCTTAAATGACTTTTTTTTAACTAAGTTTGAGGATTGCGCTCAAACCAAATGTCCTAGAACCAAATTTCCAAGTGTAACTACTAGATTGTGATACAATACACTATTGGGTGAAGTTTGGTTGACTTCTGCGCAGCGGTTTGGGAGTTAACATCAAAATTACATTTCTCGGCCGAATCGCGTAGATCTCGCTGTGAAAAGGCTTAAATGACTTTTTTTTAACTAAGTTTGAGGATTGCGCTCAAACCAAATGTCCTAGAACCAAATTTCCAAATGTAATTACTAGATTGTGATACAATACACTACTGGGTGAAGTTTGGTTGACTTCTGCGCAGCGGTTTGGGAGTTACCATCAAAACTACATTTCTCGGCCGAACCGCGTAGATCTCACTGTGAAAAGGCTTAAATGACTTTTTTTAACTAAGTTTGAGGATTGCGCTCAAACTAAATGTCCTAAACCAAATTTCCAAATGTAACTACTAGATTGTGATACAATACACTTTTGGGTGAAGTTTGGTTTACTTCTGCGCAGCGGTTTGGGAGTTAACATCAAAATTACATTTCTCGGCCGAATCGCGTAGATCTCGCTGTGAAAAGGCTTAAATGACTTTTTTTTAACTAAGTTTGAGGATTGCGCTCAAACCAAATGTCCTAGAACCAAATTTCCAAGTGTAACTACTAGATTGTGATACAATACACTATTGGGTGAAGTTTGGTTGACTTCTGCGCAGCGGTTTGGGAGTTAACATCAAAATTACATTTCTCGGCCGAATCGCGTAGATCTCGCTGTGAAAAGGCTTAAATGACTTTTTTTTAACTAAGTTTGAGGATTGCGCTCAAACCAAATGTCCTAGAACCAAATTTCCAAATGTAATTACTAGATTGTGATACAATACACTACTGGGTGAAGTTTGGTTGACTTCTGCGCAGCGGTTTGGGAGTTAACATCAAAATTACATTTCTCGGCCATATCGCATAGATCTCACTGTGAAAAGGCTTAAATGACTTTTTTAACTAAGTTTGAGGATTGCGCTCAAACCAAATGTCCTTGAACCAAATTTCCAAATGTAACTACTAGATTGTGATAAAATACACTATTGGGTGAAGTTTGGTTGACTTCTGCGCAGCGGTTTGGGAGTTAACATCAAAATTACATTTCTCGGCCGAATCGCGTAGATCTCACTGTGAAAAGGCTTAAATGACTTTTTTTAACTAAGTTTGAGGATTGCGCTCAAACCAAATGTCCTAGAACCAAATTTCCAAATGTGACAACTAGATTGTGATACAATACACTATTGGGTGAAGTTTGGTTGACTTCTGAGCAGCGGTTTGGGAGTTAACATCAAAATTACATTTCTCGGCCGAATCGCGTAGATCTCACTGTGAAAAGGCTTAAATGACTTTTTTTAACTAAGTTTGAGGATTGCGCTCAAACCAAATGTCCTAGAACCAAATTTCCAAATGTGACAACTAGATTGTGATACAATACACTATTGGGTGAAGTTTGGTTGACTTCTGCGCAGCGGTTTGGGAGTTAACATCAAAATTACATTTCTCGGCCGAATCGCATTGAACTCACTGTGAAAAGGCATTAATGACTTTTTTTTTAACTAAGTTTGAGGATTGCGCTCAAACCAAATGTCCTAGAACCAAATTTCCAAATGTAACTACTAGATTGTGATACAATACACTATTGGGTGAAGTTTGGTTGACTTCTGCGCAGCGGTTTGGGAGTTAACATCAAAATTACATTTCTCGGCCGAATCGCGTAGATCTCACTGTGAAAAGGCTTAAATGACTTTTTTTTTACTGTTTGAGGATTGCGCTCAAATCAAATGTCCTAGAACCAAATTTCCAAATGTTAATACTAGATTGTGATACAATACACTATTGGGTGAAGTTTGGTTGACTTCTGCGCAGCGGTTTGGGAGTTAACATCAAAACTACATTTCTCGGCCGAACCGCGTAGATCTCACTGTGAAAAGGCTTAAATGACTTTTTTAAACTAAGTTTTAGGATTGCGCTCAAACCAAATGTCCTAGAACCAAATTTCCAAATGTAACTACTAGATTGTGATACAATACACTATTGGGTGAAGTTTGGTTGACTTCTGCGCAGCGGTTTGGGAGTTAACATCAAAATTACATTTCTCGGTCGAATCACGTAGATCTAACTGTGAAAAGGCTTAAATGACTTTTTTTAACTAAGTTTGAGGATTGCGCTCAAACCAAATGTCCTAGAACCAAATTTCCAAATGTAACTACTAGATTGTGATACAATACACTATTGGGTGAAGTTTGGTTGACTTCTGCGCAGCGGTTTGGGAGTTAACATCAAAATTACATTTCTCGGCCGAATCGCGTAGATCTCACTGTGAAAAGGCTTAAATGACTTTTTTAACTAAGTTTGAGGATTGCGCTCAAACCAAATGTCCTTGAACCAAATTTCCAAATGTAACTACTAGATTGTGATAAAATACACTATTGGGTGAAGTTTGGTTGACTTCTGCGCAGCGGTTTGGGAGTTAACATCAAAATTACGTTTCTCGGCCGAATCGCATTGAACTCACTGTGAAAAGGCATAAATGACTTTTTTTAAACTAAGTTTGAGGATTGCGCTCAAACCAAATGTCCTAGAACCAAATTTCCAAATGTAACTACTAGATTGTGATACAATACACTATTGGGTGAAGTTTGGTTGACTTCTGCGCAGCGGTTTGGGAGTTAACATCAAAATTACATTTCTCGGCCGAATCGCGTAGATCTCACTGTGAAAAGGCTTAAATGACTTTTTTTTTACTGTTTGAGGATTGCGCTCAAACCAAATGTCCTAGAACCAAATTTCCAAATGTTAATACTAGATTGTGATACAATACACCATTGGGTGAAGTTTGATTTACTTCTGCGCAGCGGTTTGGGCGTTAACATCAAAATTACATTTCTCGGCCGAATAGCGTAGATCTCACTGTGAAAAGGCTTAAATGACTTTTTTTAACTAAGTTTGAGGATTGCGCTCAAACCAAATGTCCTATAACCAAATTTCCAAATGTAACTACTAGATTGTGATACAATAAACTATTGGGTGAAATTTGGTTGACTTCTGCGCAGCGGTTTGGGAGTTAACATCAAAATTACATTTCTCGGCCGAATCGCGTAGATCTCACTGTGAAAAGGCTTAAATGACTTTTTTAACTAAGTTTGAGGATTGCGCTCAAACCAAATGTCCTAGAACCAAATTTCCAAGTTTAACTACTAGATTGTGATACAATACACTATTGGGTGAAGTTTGGTTGACTTCTGCGCAGCGGTTTGGGAGTTAACATCAAAATTACATTTCTCGGCCGAATCGCGTAGATCTCGCTGTGAAAAGGCTTAAATGACTTTTTTTTTAACTAAGTTTGAGGATTGCGCTCAAACCAAATGTCCTAGAACCAAATTTCCAAATGTAACTACTAGATTGTGATACAATACACTATTGGGTGAAGTTTGGTTGACTTCTGCGCAGCGGTTTGGGAGTTAACATCAAAATTACATTTCTGGGTCGAATCACGTAAAGGCTTAAATGACTTTTTTTAACTAAGTTTGAGGATTGCGCTCAAACCAAATGTCCTAGAACCAAATTTCCAAATGTAACTACTAGATTGTGATACAATACACTATTGGGTGAAGTTTGGTTGACTTCTGCGCAGCGGTTTGGGAGTTAACATCAAAATTACATTTCTCGGCCGAATCGCGTAGATCTCACTGTGAAAAGGCTTAAATGACTTTTTTAACTAAGTTTGAGGATTGCGCTCAAACCAAATGTCCTTGAACCAAATTTCCAAATGTAACTACTAGATTGTGATAAAATACACTATTGGGTGAAGTTTGGTTGACTTCTGCGCAGCGGTTTGGGAGTTAACATCAAAATTACATTTCTCGGCCGAATCGCATTGAACTCACTGTGAAAAGGCATAAATGACTTTTTTTAAACTAAGTTTGAGGATTGCGCTCAAACCAAATGTCCTAGAACCAAATTTCCAAATGTAACTACTAGATTGTGATACAATACACTATTGGGTGAAGTTTGGTTGACTTCTGCGCAGCGGTTTGGGAGTTAACATCAAAATTACATTTCTCGGCCGAATCGCGTAGATCTCACTGTGAAAAGGCTTAAATGACTTTTTTTTTACTGTTTGAGGATTGCGCTCAAACCAAATGTCCTAGAACCAAATTTCCAAATGTTAATACTAGATTGTGATACAATACACCATTGGGTGAAGTTTGATTTACTTCTGCGCAGCGGTTTGGGCGTTAACATCAAAATTACATTTCTCGGCCGAATAGCGTAGATCTCACTGTGAAAAGGCTTAAATGACTTTTTTTAACTAAGTTTGAGGATTGCGCTCAAACCAAATGTCCTATAACCAAATTTCCAAATGTAACTACTAGATTGTGATACAATAAACTATTGGGTGAAATTTGGTTGACTTCTGCGCAGCGGTTTGGGAGTTAACATCAAAATTACATTTCTCGGCCGAATCGCGTAGATCTCACTGTGAAAAGGCTTAAATGACTTTTTTAACTAAGTTTGAGGATTGCGCTCAAACCAAATGTCCTAGAACCAAATTTCCAAGTTTAACTACTAGATTGTGATACAATACACTATTGGGTGAAGTTTGGTTGACTTCTGCGCAGCGGTTTGGGAGTTAACATCAAAATTACATTTCTCGGCCGAATCGCGTAGATCTCGCTGTGAAAAGGCTTAAATGACTTTTTTTTTAACTAAGTTTGAGGATTGCGCTCAAACCAAATGTCCTAGAACCAAATTTCCAAATGTAACTACTAGATTGTGATACAATACACTATTGGGTGAAGTTTGGTTGACTTCTGCGCAGCGGTTTGGGAGTTAACATCAAAATTACATTTCTGGGTCGAATCACGTAAAGGCTTAAATGACTTTTTTTAACTAAGTTTGAGGATTGCGCTCAAACCAAATGTCCTAGAACCAAATTTCCAAATGTAACTACTAGATTGTGATACAATACACTATTGGGTGAAGTTTGGTTGACTTTTGCGCAGCGGTTTGGGAGTTAACATCAAAAATACATTTCTCGGCCGAATCGCGTAGATCTCACTGTGAAAAGGCTTAAATGACTTTTTAACTAAGTTTGAGGATTGCGCTCAAACCAAATGTCCTTGAACCAAATTTCCAAATGTAACTACTAGATTGTGATAAAATACACTATTGGGTGAAGTTTGATTTACTTCTGCGCAGCGGTTTGGGCGTTAACATCAAAATTACATTTCTCGGCCGAATCGCGTAGATCTCACTGTGAAAAGGCTTAAATGACTTTTTTTTAACTAAGTTTGAGGATTGCGCTCAAACTAAATGTCCTAAACCAAATTTCCAAATGTAACTACTAGATTGTGATACAATACACTATTGGGTGAAGTTTGGTTGACTTCTGCGCAGCGGTTTGGGAGTTAACATCAAAATTACATTTCTCGGCCGAATCGCGTAGATCTCACTGTGAAAAGGCTTAAATGACTTTTTTTTAACTAAGTTTGAGGATTGCGCTCAAACCAAATGTCCTAGAACCAAATTTCCAAATGTAACTACTAGATTGTGATACAATACACTATTGGGTGAAGTTTGGTTGACTTCTGCGCAGCGGTTTGGGAGTTAACATCAAAATTACATTTCTCGGACGAATCGCGTAGATCTCACTGTGAAAAGGCTTAAATGACTTTTTTTTAACTAAGTTTGAGGATTGCCCTCAAACCAAATGTCCTAGAACCAAATTTCCAAGTGTAACTACTAGATTGTGATACAATACACTATTGGGTGAAGTTTGGTTGACTTCTGCGCAGCGGTTTGGGAGTTAACATCAAAATTACATTTCTCGGCCGAATCGCGTAGATCTCACTGTGAAAAGGCTTAAATGACTTTTTTTTTACTGTTTGAGGATTGCGCTCAAATCAAATGTCCTAGAACCAAATTTCCAAATGTTAATACTAGATTGTGATACAATACACTATTGGGTGAAGTTTGGTTGACTTCTGCGCAGCGGTTTGGGAGTTAACATCAAAACTACATTTCTCGGCCGAACCGCGTAGATCTCACTGTGAAAAGGCTTAAATGACTTTTTTTAACTAAGTTTTAGGATTGCGCTCAAACCAAATGTCCTAGAACCAAATTTCCAAATGTAACTACTAGATTGTGATACAATACACTATTGGGTGAAGTTTGGTTGACTTCTGCGCAGCGGTTTGGGAGTTAACATCAAAATTACATTTCTCGGTCGAATCACGTAGATCTAACTGTGAAAAGGCTTAAATGACTTTTTTTAACTAAGTTTGAGGATTGCGCTCAAACCAAATGTCCTAGAACCAAATTTCCAAATGTAACTACTAGATTGTGATACAATACACTATTGGGTGAAGTTTGGTTGACTTCTGCGCAGCGGTTTGGGAGTTAACATCAAAATTACATTTCTGGGTCGAATCACGTAAAGGCTTAAATGACTTTTTTTAACTAAGTTTGAGGATTGCGCTCAAACCAAATGTCCTAGAACCAAATTTCCAAATGTAACTACTAGATTGTGATACAATACACTATTGGGTGAAGTTTGGTTGACTTTTGCGCAGCGGTTTGGGAGTTAACATCAAAAATACATTTCTCGGCCGAATCGCGTAGATCTCACTGTGAAAAGGCTTAAATGACTTTTTTAACTAAGTTTGAGGATTGCGCTCAAACCAAATGTCCTTGAACCAAATTTCCAAATGTAACTACTAGATTGTGATAAAATACACTATTGGGTGAAGTTTGATTTACTTCTGCGCAGCGGTTTGGGCGTTAACATCAAAATTACATTTCTCGGCCGAATCGCGTAGATCTCACTGTGAAAAGGCTTAAATGACTTTTTTTTAACTAAGTTTGAGGATTGCGCTCAAACTAAATGTCCTAAACCAAATTTCCAAATGTAACTACTAGATTGTGATACAATACACTATTGGGTGAAGTTTGGTTGACTTCTGCGCAGCGGTTTGGGAGTTAACATCAAAATTACATTTCTCGGCCGAATCGCGTAGATCTCACTGTGAAAAGGCTTAAATGACTTTTTTTTAACTAAGTTTGAGGATTGCGCTCAAACCAAATGTCCTAGAACCAAATTTCCAAATGTAACTACTAGATTGTGATACAATACACTATTGGGTGAAGTTTGGTTGACTTCTGCGCAGCGGTTTGGGAGTTAACATCAAAATTACATTTCTCGGACGAATCGCGTAGATCTCACTGTGAAAAGGCTTAAATGACTTTTTTTTAACTAAGTTTGAGGATTGCCCTCAAACCAAATGTCCTAGAACCAAATTTCCAAGTGTAACTACTAGATTGTGATATAATACACTATTGGGTGAAGTTTGGTTGACTTCTGCGCTGCGGTTTGGGAGTTAACATCAAAATTACATTTCTCGGCCGAATCCCGTAGATCTCACTGTGAAAAGGCTTAAATGACTTTTTTTAACTAAGTTTGAGGATTGCGCTCAAACCAAATGTCCTAGAACCAAATTTCCAAGTGTAACTACTAGATTGTGATACAATACACTATTGGGTGAAGTTTGGTTGACTTCTGCGCAGCGGTTTGGGAGTTAACATCAAAATTACATTTCTCGGCCGAATCGCGTAGATCTCGCTGTGAAAAGGCTTAAATGACTTTTTTTTAACTAAGTTTGAGGATTGCGCTCAAACCAAATGTCCTAGAACCAAATTTCCAAATGTGACAACTAGATTGTGATACAATACACTATTGGGTGAAGTTTGGTTGACTTCTGCGCAGCGGTTTGGGAGTTAACATCAAAATTACATTTCTCGGCCGAATCGCATTGAACTCACTGTGAAAAGGCATTAATGACTTTTTTTTTAACTAAGTTTGAGGATTGCGCTCAAACCAAATGTCCTAGAACCAAATTTCCAAATGTAACTACTAGATTGTGATACAAAACACTATTGGTGAAGTTTGGTTGACTTCTGCGCAGCGGTTTGGGAGTTAACATCAAAATTACATTTCTCGGCCGAATCGCGTAGATCTCACTGTGAAAAGGCTTAAATGACTTTTTTTTTTACTGTTTGAGGATTGCGCTCAAATCAAATGTCCTAGAACCAAATTTCCAAATGTTAATACTAGATTGTGATACAATACACTATTGGGTGAAGTTTGGTTGACTTCTGCGCAGCGGTTTGGGAGTTAACATCAAAACTACATTTCTCGGCCGAACCGCGTAGATCTCACTGTGAAAAGGCTTAAATGACTTTTTTTAACTAAGTTTTAGGATTGCGCTCAAACCAAATGTCCTAGAACCAAATTTCCAAATGTAACTACTAGATTGTGATACAATACACTATTGGGTGAAGTTTGGTTGACTTCTGCGCAGCGGTTTGGGAGTTAACATCAAAATTACATTTCTCGGTCGAATCACGTAGATCTAACTGTGAAAAGGCTTAAATGACTTTTTTTAACTAAGTTTGAGGATTGCGCTCAAACCAAATGTCCTAGAACCAAATTTCCAAATGTAACTACTAGATTGTGATACAATACACTATTGGGTGAAGTTTGGTTGACTTCTGCGCAGCGGTTTGGGAGTTAACATCAAAATTACATTTCTCGGCCGAATCGCGTAGATCTCACTGTGAAAAGGCTTAAATGACTTTTTTAACTAAGTTTGAGGATTGCGCTCAAACCAAATGTCCTTGAACCAAATTTCCAAATGTAACTACTAGATTGTGATAAAATACACTATTGGGTGAAGTTTGGTTTACTTCTGCGCAGCGGTTTGGGAGTTAACATCAAAATTACGTTTCTCGGCCGAATCGCATTGAACTCACTGTGAAAAGGCATAAATGACTTTTTTTAAACTAAGTTTGAGGATTGCGCTCAAACCAAATGTCCTAGAACCAAATTTCCAAATGTAACTATTAGATTGTGATACAATACACTATTGGGTGAAGTTTGGTTGACTTCTGCGCAGCGGTTTGGGAGTTAACATCAAAATTACATTTCTCGGCCGAATCGCGTAGATCTCACTGTGAAAAGGCTTAAATGACTTTTTTTTTACTGTTTGAGGATTGCGCTCAAACCAAATGTCCTAGAACCAAATTTCCAAATGTTAATACTAGATTGTGATACAATACACCATTGGGTGAAGTTTGATTTACTTCTGCGCAGCGGTTTGGGCGTTAACATCAAAATTACATTTCTCGGCCGAATAGCGTAGATCTCACTGTGAAAAGGCTTAAATGACTTTTTTTAACTAAGTTTGAGGATTACGCTCAAACCAAATGTCCTAGAACCAAATTTCCAAATGTAACTACTAGATTGTGATACAATAAACTATTGGGTGAAGTTTGGTTGACTTCTGCGCAGCGGTTTGGGAGTTAACATCAAAATTACATTTCTCGGACGAATCGCGTAGATCTCACTGTGAAAAGGCTTAAATGACTTTTTTTTAACTAAGTTTGAGGATTGCCCTCAAACCAAATGTCCTAGAACCAAATTTCCAAGTGTAACTACTAGATTGTGATATAATACACTATTGGGTGAAGTTTGGTTGACTTCTGCGCTGCGGTTTGGGAGTTAACATCAAAATTACATTTCTCGGCCGAATCGCGTAGATCTCACTGTGAAAAGGCTTAAATGACTTTTTTTAACTAAGTTTGAGGATTGCGCTCAAACCAAATGTCCTAGAACCAAATTTCCAAGTGTAACTACTAGATTGTGATACAATACACTATTGGGTGAAGTTTGGTTGACTTCTGCGCAGCGGTTTGGGAGTTAACATCAAAATTACATTTCTCGGCCGAATCGCGTAGATCTCGCTGTGAAAAGGCTTAAATGACTTTTTTTTAACTAAGTTTGAGGATTGCGCTCAAACCAAATGTCCTAGAACCAAATTTCCAAATGTAACTACTAAATTGTGATACAATACACTATTGGGTGAAGTTTGGTTGACTTCAGCGCAGCGGTTTGGGAGTTAACATCAAAATTACATTTCTGGGTCGAATCACGTAAAGGCTTAAATGACTTTTTTTAACTAAGTTTGAGGATTGCGCTCAAACCAAATGTCCTAGAACCAAATTTCCAAATGTAACTACTAGATTGTGATACAATACACTATTGGGTGAAGTTTGGTTGACTTTTGCGCAGCGGTTTGGGAGTTAACATCAAAAATACATTTCTCGGCCGAATCGCGTAGATCTCACTGTGAAAAGGCTTAAATGACTTTTTTAACTAAGTTTGAGGATTGCGCTCAAACCAAATGTCCTTGAACCAAATTTCCAAATGTAACTACTAGATTGTGATAAAATACACTATTGGGTGAAGTTTGGTTGACTTCTGCGCAGCGGTTTGGGAGTTAACATCAAAATTACATTTCTCGGCCGAATCGCGTAGATCTCACTGTGAAAAGGCTTAAATGACTTTTTTTTTACTGTTTGAGGATTGCGCTCAAACCAAATGTCCTAGAACCAAATTTCCAAATGTTAATACTAGATTGTGATACAATACACTATTGGGTGAAGTTTGGTTGACTTCTGCGCAGCGGTTTGGGAGTTAACATCAAAACTACATTTCTCGGCCGAACCGCGTAGATCTCACTGTGAAAAGGCTTAAATGACTTTTTTTAACTAAGTTTTAGGATTGCGCTCAAACCAAATGTCCTAGAACCAAATTTCCAAATGTAACTACTAGATTGTGATACAATACACTATTGGGTGAAGTTTGGTTGACTTCTGCGCAGCGGTTTGGGAGTTAACATCAAAATTACATTTCTCGGTCGAATCACGTAGATCTAACTGTGATAAGGCTTAAATTACTTTTTTTAACTAAGTTTGAGGATTGCGCTCAAACCAAATGTCCTAGAACCAAATTTCCAAATGTAACTACTAGATTGTGATACAATACACTATTGGGTGAAGTTTGGTTGACTTCTGCGCAGCGGTTTGGGAGTTAACATCAAAATTACATTTCTCGGCCGAATCGCGTAGATCTCACTGTGAAAAGGCTTAAATGACTTTTTTAACTAAGTTTGAGGATTGCGCTCAAACCAAATGTCCTTGAACCAAATTTCCAAATGTAACTACTAGATTGTGATAAAATACACTATTGGGTGAAGTTTGGTTGACTTCTGCGCAGCGGTTTGGGAGTTAACATCAAAATTACATTTCTCGGCCGAATCGCATTGAACTCACTGTGAAAAGGCATAAATGACTTTTTTTAACTAAGTTTGAGGATTGCGCTCAAACCAAATGTCCTAGAACCAAATTTCCAAATGTAACTACTAGATTGTGATACAATAAACTATTGGGTGAAATTTGGTTGACTTCTGCGCAGCGGTTTGGGAGTTAACATCAAAATTACATTTCTCGGCCGAATCGCGTAGATCTCACTGTGAAAAGGCTTAAATGACTTTTTTAACTAAGTTTGAGGATTGCGCTCAAACCAAATGTCCTAGAACCAAATTTCCAAATGTAACTACTAGATTGTGATACAATACACTATTGGGTGAAGTTTGGTTGACTTCTGCGCAGCGGTTTGGGAGTTAACATCAAAATTACATTTCTCGGACGAATCGCGTAGATCTCACTGTGAAAAGGCTTAAATGACTTTTTTTTAACTAAGTTTGAGGATAGCCCTCAAACCAAATGTCCTAGAACCAAATTTCCAAGTGTAATTACTAGATTGTGATATAATACACTATTGGGTGAAGTTTGGTTGACTTCTGCGCTGCGGTTTGGGAGTTAACATCAAAATTACATTTCTCGGCCGAATCGCGTAGATCTCACTGTGAAAAGGCTTAAATGACTTTTTTTAAATAAGTTTGAGGATTGCGCTCAAACCAAATGTCCTAGAACCAAATTTCCAAGTGTAACTACTAGATTGTGAAACAATACACTATTGGGTGAAGTTTGGTTGACTTCTGCGCAGCGGTTTGGGAGTTAACATCAAAATTACATTTCTCGGCCGAATCGCGTAGATCTCACTGTGAAAAGGCTTAAATTACTTTTTTTTAACTAAGTTTGAGGATTGCGCGCAAACTAAATGTCCTAAACCAAATTTCCAAATGTAACTACTAGATTGTGATACAATACACTATTGGGTGAAGTTTGGTTGACTTCTGCGCAGCGGTTTGGGAGTTAACATCAAAATTACATTTCTCGGCCGAATCGCGTAGATCTCACTGTGAAAAGGCTTAAATGACTTTTTTTTTACTGTTTGAGGATTGCGCTCAAACCAAATGTCCTAGAACCAAATTTCCAAATGTTAATACTAGATTGTGATACAATACACTATTGGGTGAAGTTTGGTTGACTTCTGCGCAGCGGTTTGGGAGTTAACATCAAAACTACATTTCTCGGCCGAACCGCGTAGATCTCACTGTGAAAAGGCTTAAATGACTTTTTTTAACTAAGTTTTAGGATTGCGCTCAAACCAAATGTCCTAGAACCAAATTTCCAAATGTAACTACTAGATTGTGATACAATACACTATTGGGTGAAGTTTGGTTGACTTCTGCGCAGCGGTTTGGGAGTTAACATCAAAATTACATTTCTCGGACGAATCGCGTAGATCTCACTGTGAAAAGGCTTAAATGACTTTTTTTTAACTAAGTTTGAGGATAGCCCTCAAACCAAATGTCCTAGAACCAAATTTCCAAATGTAACTACTAGATTGTGATACAATACACTATTGGGTGAAGTTTGGTTGACTTCTGCGCAGCGGTTTGGGAGTTAACATCAAAATTACATTTCTCGGCCGAATCGCGTAGATCTCACTGTGAAAAGGCTTAAATGACTTTTTTAACTAAGTTTGAGGATTGCGCTCAAACCAAATGTCCTTGAACCAAATTTCCAAATGTAACTACTAGATTGTGATAAAATACACTATTGGGTGAAGTTTGGTTGACTTCTGCGCAGCGGTTTGGGAGTTAACATCAAAATTACGTTTCTCGGCCGAATCGCATTGAACTCACTGTGAAAAGGCATAAATGACTTTTTTTAAACTAAGTTTGAGGATTGCGCTCAAACCAAATGTCCTAGAACCAAATTTCCAAATGTAACTACTAGATTGTGATACAATACACTATTGGGTGAAGTTTGGTTGACTTCTGCGCAGCGGTTTGGGAGTTAACATCAAAATTACATTTCTCGGCCGAATCGCGTAGATCTCACTGTGAAAAGGCTTAAATGACTTTTTTTTTACTGTTTGAGGATTGCGCTCAAACCAAATGTCCTAGAACCAAATTTCCAAATGTTAATACTAGATTGTGATACAATACACCATTGGGTGAAGTTTGATTTACTTCTGCGCAGCGGTTTGGGCGTTAACATCAAAATTACATTTCTCGGCCGAATAGCGTAGATCTCACTGTGAAAAGGCTTAAATGACTTTTTTTAACTAAGTTTGAGGATTGCGCTCAAACCAAATGTCCTATAACCAAATTTCCAAATGTAACTACTAGATTGTGATACAATAAACTATTGGGTGAAATTTGGTTGACTTCTGCGCAGCGGTTTGGGAGTTAACATCAAAATTACATTTCTCGGCCGAATCGCGTAGATCTCACTGTGAAAAGGCTTAAATGACTTTTTTAACTAAGTTTGAGGATTGCGCTCAAACCAAATGTCCTAGAACCAAATTTCCAAGTTTAACTACTAGATTGTGATACAATACACTATTGGGTGAAGTTTGGTTGACTTCTGCGCAGCGGTTTGGGAGTTAACATCAAAATTACATTTCTCGGCCGAATCGCGTAGATCTCGCTGTGAAAAGGCTTAAATGACTTTTTTTTTAACTAAGTTTGAGGATTGCGCTCAAACCAAATGTCCTAGAACCAAATTTCCAAATGTAACTACTAGATTGTGATACAATACACTATTGGGTGAAGTTTGGTTGACTTCTGCGCAGCGGTTTGGGAGTTAACATCAAAATTACATTTCTGGGTCGAATCACGTAAAGGCTTAAATGACTTTTTTTAACTAAGTTTGAGGATTGCGCTCAAACCAAATGTCCTAGAACCAAATTTCCAAATGTAACTACTAGATTGTGATACAATACACTATTGGGTGAAGTTTGGTTGACTTCTGCGCAGCGGTTTGGGAGTTAACATCAAAATTACATTTCTCGGCCGAATCGCGTAGATCTCACTGTGAAAAGGCTTAAATGACTTTTTTAACTAAGTTTGAGGATTGCGCTCAAACCAAATGTCCTTGAACCAAATTTCCAAATGTAACTACTAGATTGTGATAAAATACACTATTGGGTGAAGTTTGGTTGACTTCTGCGCAGCGGTTTGGGAGTTAACATCAAAATTACATTTCTCGGCCGAATCGCATTGAACTCACTGTGAAAAGGCATAAATGACTTTTTTTAAACTAAGTTTGAGGATTGCGCTCAAACCAAATGTCCTAGAACCAAATTTCCAAATGTAACTACTAGATTGTGATACAATACACTATTGGGTGAAGTTTGGTTGACTTCTGCGCAGCGGTTTGGGAGTTAACATCAAAATTACATTTCTCGGCCGAATCGCGTAGATCTCACTGTGAAAAGGCTTAAATGACTTTTTTTTTACTGTTTGAGGATTGCGCTCAAACCAAATGTCCTAGAACCAAATTTCCAAATGTTAATACTAGATTGTGATACAATACACCATTGGGTGAAGTTTGATTTACTTCTGCGCAGCGGTTTGGGCGTTAACATCAAAATTACATTTCTCGGCCGAATAGCGTAGATCTCACTGTGAAAAGGCTTAAATGACTTTTTTTAACTAAGTTTGAGGATTGCGCTCAAACCAAATGTCCTATAACCAAATTTCCAAATGTAACTACTAGATTGTGATACAATAAACTATTGGGTGAAATTTGGTTGACTTCTGCGCAGCGGTTTGGGAGTTAACATCAAAATTACATTTCTCGGCCGAATCGCGTAGATCTCACTGTGAAAAGGCTTAAATGACTTTTTTAACTAAGTTTGAGGATTGCGCTCAAACCAAATGTCCTAGAACCAAATTTCCAAGTTTAACTACTAGATTGTGATACAATACACTATTGGGTGAAGTTTGGTTGACTTCTGCGCAGCGGTTTGGGAGTTAACATCAAAATTACATTTCTCGGCCGAATCGCGTAGATCTCGCTGTGAAAAGGCTTAAATGACTTTTTTTTTAACTAAGTTTGAGGATTGCGCTCAAACCAAATGTCCTAGAACCAAATTTCCAAATGTAACTACTAGATTGTGATACAATACACTATTGGGTGAAGTTTGGTTGACTTCTGCGCAGCGGTTTGGGAGTTAACATCAAAATTACATTTCTGGGTCGAATCACGTAAAGGCTTAAATGACTTTTTTTAACTAAGTTTGAGGATTGCGCTCAAACCAAATGTCCTAGAACCAAATTTCCAAATGTAACTACTAGATTGTGATACAATACACTATTGGGTGAAGTTTGGTTGACTTTTGCGCAGCGGTTTGGGAGTTAACATCAAAAATACATTTCTCGGCCGAATCGCGTAGATCTCACTGTGAAAAGGCTTAAATGACTTTTTAACTAAGTTTGAGGATTGCGCTCAAACCAAATGTCCTTGAACCAAATTTCCAAATGTAACTACTAGATTGTGATAAAATACACTATTGGGTGAAGTTTGATTTACTTCTGCGCAGCGGTTTGGGCGTTAACATCAAAATTACATTTCTCGGCCGAATCGCGTAGATCTCACTGTGAAAAGGCTTAAATGACTTTTTTTTAACTAAGTTTGAGGATTGCGCTCAAACTAAATGTCCTAAACCAAATTTCCAAATGTAACTACTAGATTGTGATACAATACACTATTGGGTGAAGTTTGGTTGACTTCTGCGCAGCGGTTTGGGAGTTAACATCAAAATTACATTTCTCGGCCGAATCGCGTAGATCTCACTGTGAAAAGGCTTAAATGACTTTTTTTTAACTAAGTTTGAGGATTGCGCTCAAACCAAATGTCCTAGAACCAAATTTCCAAATGTAACTACTAGATTGTGATACAATACACTATTGGGTGAAGTTTGGTTGACTTCTGCGCAGCGGTTTGGGAGTTAACATCAAAATTACATTTCTCGGACGAATCGCGTAGATCTCACTGTGAAAAGGCTTAAATGACTTTTTTTTAACTAAGTTTGAGGATTGCCCTCAAACCAAATGTCCTAGAACCAAATTTCCAAGTGTAACTACTAGATTGTGATACAATACACTATTGGGTGAAGTTTGGTTGACTTCTGCGCAGCGGTTTGGGAGTTAACATCAAAATTACATTTCTCGGCCGAATCGCGTAGATCTCACTGTGAAAAGGCTTAAATGACTTTTTTTTTACTGTTTGAGGATTGCGCTCAAATCAAATGTCCTAGAACCAAATTTCCAAATGTTAATACTAGATTGTGATACAATACACTATTGGGTGAAGTTTGGTTGACTTCTGCGCAGCGGTTTGGGAGTTAACATCAAAACTACATTTCTCGGCCGAACCGCGTAGATCTCACTGTGAAAAGGCTTAAATGACTTTTTTTAACTAAGTTTTAGGATTGCGCTCAAACCAAATGTCCTAGAACCAAATTTCCAAATGTAACTACTAGATTGTGATACAATACACTATTGGGTGAAGTTTGGTTGACTTCTGCGCAGCGGTTTGGGAGTTAACATCAAAATTACATTTCTCGGTCGAATCACGTAGATCTAACTGTGAAAAGAATTAAATGACTTTTTTTAACTAAGTTTGAGGATTGTGCTCAAACCAAATGTCCTAGAACCAAATTTCCAAATGTAACTACTAGATTGTGATACAATACACTATTGGGTGAAGTTTGGTTGACTTCTGCGCAGCGGTTTGGGAGTTAACATCAAAATTACATTTCTGGGTCGAATCACGTAAAGGCTTAAATGACTTTTTTTAACTAAGTTTGAGGATTGCGCTCAAACCAAATGTCCTAGAACCAAATTTCCAAATGTAACTACTAGATTGTGATACAATACACTATTGGGTGAAGTTTGGTTGACTTTTGCGCAGCGGTTTGGGAGTTAACATCAAAAATACATTTCTCGGCCGAATCGCGTAGATCTCACTGTGAAAAGGCTTAAATGAATTTTTTAACTAAGTTTGAGGATTGCGCTCAAACCAAATGTCCTTGAACCAAATTTCCAAATGTAACTACTAGATTGTGATAAAATACACTATTGGGTGAAGTTTGATTTACTTCTGCGCAGCGGTTTGGGCGTTAACATCAAAATTACATTTCTCGGCCGAATCGCGTAGATCTCACTGTGAAAAGGCTTAAATGACTTTTTTTTAACTAAGTTTGAGGATTGCGCTCAAACTAAATGTCCTAAACCAAATTTCCAAATGTAACTACTAGATTGTGATACAATACACTATTGGGTGAAGTTTGGTTGACTTCTGCGCAGCGGTTTGGGAGTTAACATCAAAATTACATTTCTCGGCCGAATCGCGTAGATCTCACTGTGAAAAGGCTTAAATGACTTTTTTTTAACTAAGTTTGAGGATTGCGCTCAAACCAAATGTCCTAGAACCAAATTTCCAAATGTAACTACTAGATTGTGATACAATACACTATTGGGTGAAGTTTGGTTGACTTCTGCGCAGCGGTTTGGGAGTTAACATCAAAATTACATTTCTCGGACGAATCGCGTAGATCTCACTGTGAAAAGGCTTAAATGACTTTTTTTTAACTAAGTTTGAGGATTGCCCTCAAACCAAATGTCCTAGAACCAAATTTCCAAGTGTAACTACTAGATTGTGATATAATACACTATTGGGTGAAGTTTGGTTGACTTCTGCGCTGCGGTTTGGGAGTTAACATCAAAATTACATTTCTCGGCCGAATCCCGTAGATCTCACTGTGAAAAGGCTTAAATGACTTTTTTTAACTAAGTTTGAGGATTGCGCTCAAACCAAATGTCCTAGAACCAAATTTCCAAGTGTAACTACTAGATTGTGATACAATACACTATTGGGTGAAGTTTGGTTGACTTCTGCGCAGCGGTTTGGGAGTTAACATCAAAATTACATTTCTCGGCCGAATCGCGTAGATCTCGCTGTGAAAAGGCTTAAATGACTTTTTTTTAACTAAGTTTGAGGATTGCGCTCAAACCAAATGTCCTAGAACCAAATTTCCAAATGTGACAACTAGATTGTGATACAATACACTATTGGGTGAAGTTTGGTTGACTTCTGCGCAGCGGTTTGGGAGTTAACATCAAAATTACATTTCTCGGCCGAATCGCATTGAACTCACTGTGAAAAGGCATTAATGACTTTTTTTTTAACTAAGTTTGAGGATTGCGCTCAAACCAAATGTCCTAGAACCAAATTTCCAAATGTAACTACTAGATTGTGATACAAAACACTATTGGTGAAGTTTGGTTGACTTCTGCGCAGCGGTTTGGGAGTTAACATCAAAATTACATTTCTCGGCCGAATCGCGTAGATCTCACTGTGAAAAGGCTTAAATGACTTTTTTTTTTACTGTTTGAGGATTGCGCTCAAATCAAATGTCCTAGAACCAAATTTCCAAATGTTAATACTAGATTGTGATACAATACACTATTGGGTGAAGTTTGGTTGACTTCTGCGCAGCGGTTTGGGAGTTAACATCAAAACTACATTTCTCGGCCGAACCGCGTAGATCTCACTGTGAAAAGGCTTAAATGACTTTTTTTAACTAAGTTTTAGGATTGCGCTCAAACCAAATGTCCTAGAACCAAATTTCCAAATGTAACTACTAGATTGTGATACAATACACTATTGGGTGAAGTTTGGTTGACTTCTGCGCAGCGGTTTGGGAGTTAACATCAAAATTACATTTCTCGGTCGAATCACGTAGATCTAACTGTGAAAAGGCTTAAATGACTTTTTTTAACTAAGTTTGAGGATTGCGCTCAAACCAAATGTCCTAGAACCAAATTTCCAAATGTAACTACTAGATTGTGATACAATACACTATTGGGTGAAGTTTGGTTGACTTCTGCGCAGCGGTTTGGGAGTTAACATCAAAATTACATTTCTCGGCCGAATCGCGTAGATCTCACTGTGAAAAGGCTTAAATGACTTTTTTAACTAAGTTTGAGGATTGCGCTCAAACCAAATGTCCTTGAACCAAATTTCCAAATGTAACTACTAGATTGTGATAAAATACACTATTGGGTGAAGTTTGGTTTACTTCTGCGCAGCGGTTTGGGAGTTAACATCAAAATTACGTTTCTCGGCCGAATCGCATTGAACTCACTGTGAAAAGGCATAAATGACTTTTTTTAAACTAAGTTTGAGGATTGCGCTCAAACCAAATGTCCTAGAACCAAATTTCCAAATGTAACTATTAGATTGTGATACAATACACTATTGGGTGAAGTTTGGTTGACTTCTGCGCAGCGGTTTGGGAGTTAACATCAAAATTACATTTCTCGGCCGAATCGCGTAGATCTCACTGTGAAAAGGCTTAAATGACTTTTTTTTTACTGTTTGAGGATTGCGCTCAAACCAAATGTCCTAGAACCAAATTTCCAAATGTTAATACTAGATTGTGATACAATACACCATTGGGTGAAGTTTGATTTACTTCTGCGCAGCGGTTTGGGCGTTAACATCAAAATTACATTTCTCGGCCGAATAGCGTAGATCTCACTGTGAAAAGGCTTAAATGACTTTTTTTAACTAAGTTTGAGGATTACGCTCAAACCAAATGTCCTAGAACCAAATTTCCAAATGTAACTACTAGATTGTGATACAATAAACTATTGGGTGAAGTTTGGTTGACTTCTGCGCAGCGGTTTGGGAGTTAACATCAAAATTACATTTCTCGGACGAATCGCGTAGATCTCACTGTGAAAAGGCTTAAATGACTTTTTTTTAACTAAGTTTGAGGATTGCCCTCAAACCAAATGTCCTAGAACCAAATTTCCAAGTGTAACTACTAGATTGTGATATAATACACTATTGGGTGAAGTTTGGTTGACTTCTGCGCTGCGGTTTGGGAGTTAACATCAAAATTACATTTCTCGGCCGAATCGCGTAGATCTCACTGTGAAAAGGCTTAAATGACTTTTTTTAACTAAGTTTGAGGATTGCGCTCAAACCAAATGTCCTAGAACCAAATTTCCAAGTGTAACTACTAGATTGTGATACAATACACTATTGGGTGAAGTTTGGTTGACTTCTGCGCAGCGGTTTGGGAGTTAACATCAAAATTACATTTCTCGGCCGAATCGCGTAGATCTCGCTGTGAAAAGGCTTAAATGACTTTTTTTTAACTAAGTTTGAGGATTGCGCTCAAACCAAATGTCCTAGAACCAAATTTCCAAATGTAACTACTAAATTGTGATACAATACACTATTGGGTGAAGTTTGGTTGACTTCAGCGCAGCGGTTTGGGAGTTAACATCAAAATTACATTTCTGGGTCGAATCACGTAAAGGCTTAAATGACTTTTTTTAACTAAGTTTGAGGATTGCGCTCAAACCAAATGTCCTAGAACCAAATTTCCAAATGTAACTACTAGATTGTGATACAATACACTATTGGGTGAAGTTTGGTTGACTTTTGCGCAGCGGTTTGGGAGTTAACATCAAAAATACATTTCTCGGCCGAATCGCGTAGATCTCACTGTGAAAAGGCTTAAATGACTTTTTTAACTAAGTTTGAGGATTGCGCTCAAACCAAATGTCCTTGAACCAAATTTCCAAATGTAACTACTAGATTGTGATAAAATACACTATTGGGTGAAGTTTGGTTGACTTCTGCGCAGCGGTTTGGGAGTTAACATCAAAATTACATTTCTCGGCCGAATCGCGTAGATCTCACTGTGAAAAGGCTTAAATGACTTTTTTTTTACTGTTTGAGGATTGCGCTCAAACCAAATGTCCTAGAACCAAATTTCCAAATGTTAATACTAGATTGTGATACAATACACTATTGGGTGAAGTTTGGTTGACTTCTGCGCAGCGGTTTGGGAGTTAACATCAAAACTACATTTCTCGGCCGAACCGCGTAGATCTCACTGTGAAAAGGCTTAAATGACTTTTTTTAACTAAGTTTTAGGATTGCGCTCAAACCAAATGTCCTAGAACCAAATTTCCAAATGTAACTACTAGATTGTGATACAATACACTATTGGGTGAAGTTTGGTTGACTTCTGCGCAGCGGTTTGGGAGTTAACATCAAAATTACATTTCTCGGTCGAATCACGTAGATCTAACTGTGATAAGGCTTAAATTACTTTTTTTAACTAAGTTTGAGGATTGCGCTCAAACCAAATGTCCTAGAACCAAATTTCCAAATGTAACTACTAGATTGTGATACAATACACTATTGGGTGAAGTTTGGTTGACTTCTGCGCAGCGGTTTGGGAGTTAACATCAAAATTACATTTCTCGGCCGAATCGCGTAGATCTCACTGTGAAAAGGCTTAAATGACTTTTTTAACTAAGTTTGAGGATTGCGCTCAAACCAAATGTCCTTGAACCAAATTTCCAAATGTAACTACTAGATTGTGATAAAATACACTATTGGGTGAAGTTTGGTTGACTTCTGCGCAGCGGTTTGGGAGTTAACATCAAAATTACATTTCTCGGCCGAATCGCATTGAACTCACTGTGAAAAGGCATAAATGACTTTTTTTAACTAAGTTTGAGGATTGCGCTCAAACCAAATGTCCTAGAACCAAATTTCCAAATGTAACTACTAGATTGTGATACAATAAACTATTGGGTGAAATTTGGTTGACTTCTGCGCAGCGGTTTGGGAGTTAACATCAAAATTACATTTCTCGGCCGAATCGCGTAGATCTCACTGTGAAAAGGCTTAAATGACTTTTTTAACTAAGTTTGAGGATTGCGCTCAAACCAAATGTCCTAGAACCAAATTTCCAAATGTAACTACTAGATTGTGATACAATACACTATTGGGTGAAGTTTGGTTGACTTCTGCGCAGCGGTTTGGGAGTTAACATCAAAATTACATTTCTCGGACGAATCGCGTAGATCTCACTGTGAAAAGGCTTAAATGACTTTTTTTTAACTAAGTTTGAGGATAGCCCTCAAACCAAATGTCCTAGAACCAAATTTCCAAGTGTAATTACTAGATTGTGATATAATACACTATTGGGTGAAGTTTGGTTGACTTCTGCGCTGCGGTTTGGGAGTTAACATCAAAATTACATTTCTCGGCCGAATCGCGTAGATCTCACTGTGAAAAGGCTTAAATGACTTTTTTTAAATAAGTTTGAGGATTGCGCTCAAACCAAATGTCCTAGAACCAAATTTCCAAGTGTAACTACTAGATTGTGAAACAATACACTATTGGGTGAAGTTTGGTTGACTTCTGCGCAGCGGTTTGGGAGTTAACATCAAAATTACATTTCTCGGCCGAATCGCGTAGATCTCACTGTGAAAAGGCTTAAATTACTTTTTTTTAACTAAGTTTGAGGATTGCGCTCAAACTAAATGTCCTAAACCAAATTTCCAAATGTAACTACTAGATTGTGATACAATACACTATTGGGTGAAGTTTGGTTGACTTCTGCACAGCGGTTTGGGAGTTAACATCAAAATTACATTTCTCGGCCGAATCGCGTAGATCTCACTGTGAAAAGGCTTAAATGACTTTTTTTTTACTGTTTGAGGATTGCGCTCAAACCAAATGTCCTAGAACCAAATTTCCAAATGTTAATACTAGATTGTGATACAATACACTATTGGGTGAAGTTTGGTTGACTTCTGCGCAGCGGTTTGGGAGTTAACATCAAAACTACATTTCTCGGCCGAACCGCGTAGATCTCACTGTGAAAAGGCTTAAATGACTTTTTTTAACTAAGTTTTAGGATTGCGCTCAAACCAAATGTCCTAGAACCAAATTTCCAAATGTAACTACTAGATTGTGATACAATACACTATTGGGTGAAGTTTGGTTGACTTCTGCGCAGCGGTTTGGGAGTTAACATCAAAATTACATTTCTCGGTCGAATCACGTAGATCTAACTGTGAAAAGGCTTAAATGACTTTTTTTAACTAAGTTTGAGGATTGCGCTCAAACCAAATGTCCTAGAACCAAATTTCCAAATGTAACTACTAGATTGTGATACAATACACTATTGGGTGAAGTTTGGTTGACTTCTGCGCAGCGGTTTGGGAGTTAACATCAAAATTACATTTCTCGGCCGAATCGCGTAGATCTCACTGTGAAAAGGCTTAAATGACTTTTTTAACTAAGTTTGAGGATTGCGCTCAAACCAAATGTCCTTGAACCAAATTTCCAAATGTAACTACTAGATTGTGATAAAATACACTATTGGGTGAAGTTTGGTTGACTTCTGCGCAGCGGTTTGGGAGTTAACATCAAAATTACATTTCTCGGCCGAATCGCATTGAACTCACTGTGAAAAGGCATAAATGACTTTTTTTAACTAAGTTTGAGGATTGCGCTCAAACCAAATGTCCTAGAACCAAATTTCCAAATGTAACTACTAGATTGTGATACAATAAACTATTGGGTGAAATTTGGTTGACTTCTGCGCAGCGGTTTGGGAGTTAACATCAAAATTACATTTCTCGGCCGAATCGCGTAGATCTCACTGTGAAAAGGCTTAAATGACTTTTTTAACTAAGTTTGAGGATTGCGCTCAAACCAAATGTCCTAGAACCAAATTTCCAAATGTAACTACTAGATTGTGATACAATACACTATTGGGTGAAGTTTGGTTGACTTCTGCGCAGCGGTTTGGGAGTTAACATCAAAATTACATTTCTCGGACGAATCGCGTAGATCTCACTGTGAAAAGGCTTAAATGACTTTTTTTTAACTAAGTTTGAGGATAGCCCTCAAACCAAATGTCCTAGAACCAAATTTCCAAGTGTAATTACTAGATTGTGATATAATACACTATTGGGTGAAGTTTGGTTGACTTCTGCGCTGCGGTTTGGGAGTTAACATCAAAATTACATTTCTCGGCCGAATCGCGTAGATCTCACTGTGAAAAGGCTTAAATGACTTTTTTTAACTAAGTTTGAGGATTGCGCTCAAACCAAATGTCCTAGAACCAAATTTCCAAGTGTAACTACTAGATTGTGAAACAATACACTATTGGGTGAAGTTTGGTTGACTTCTGCGCAGCGGTTTGGGAGTTAACATCAAAATTACATTTCTCGGCCGAATCGCGTAGATCTCACTGTGAAAAGGCTTAAATTACTTTTTTTTAACTAAGTTTGAGGATTGCGCTCAAACTAAATGTCCTAAACCAAATTTCCAAATGTAACTACTAGATTGTGATACAATACACTATTGGGTGAAGTTTGGTTGACTTCTGCGCAGCGGTTTGGGAGTTAACATCAAAATTACATTTCTCGGCCGAATCGCGTAGATCTCACTGTGAAAAGGCTTAAATGACTTTTTTTTAACTAAGTTTGAGGATTGCGCTCAAACTAAATGTCCTAAACCAAATTTCCAAATGTAACTACTAGATTGTGATACAATACACTTTTGGGTGAAGTTTGGTTTACTTCTGCGCAGCGGTTTGGGAGTTAACATCAAAATTACATTTCTCGGCCGAATCGCGTAGATCTCGCTGTGAAAAGGCTTAAATGACTTTTTTTTAACTAAGTTTGAGGATTGCGCTCAAACCAAATGTCCTAGAACCAAATTTCCAAGTGTAACTACTAGATTGTGATACAATACACTATTGGGTGAAGTTTGGTTGACTTCTGCGCAGCGGTTTGGGAGTTAACATCAAAATTACATTTCTCGGCCGAATCGCGTAGATCTCGCTGTGAAAAGGCTTAAATGACTTTTTTTTAACTAAGTTTGAGGATTGCGCTCAAACCAAATGTCCTAGAACCAAATTTCCAAATGTAACTACTAGATTGTGATACAATACACTATTGGGTGAAGTTTGGTTGACTTCTGCGCAGCGGTTTGGGAGTTACCATCAAAACTACATTTCTCGGCCGAACCGCGTAGATCTCACTGTGAAAAGGCTTAAATGACTTTTTTTAACTAAGTTTGAGGATTGCGCTCAAACCAAATGTCCTAGAACCAAATTTCCAAATGTAACTACTAGATTGTGATACAATACACTATTGGGTGAAGTTTGGTTGACTTCTGCGCAGCGGTTTGGGAGTTAACATCAAAATTACATTTCTGGGTCGAATCACGTAGATCTAACTGTGAAAAGGCTTAAATGACTTTTTTTAACTAAGTTTGAGGATTGCGCTCAAACCAAATGTCCTAGAACCAAATTTCCAAATGTAACTACTAGATTGTGATACAATACACTATTGGGTGAAGTTTGGTTGACTTTTGCGCAGCGGTTTGGGAGTTAACATCAAAATTACATTTCTCGGCCGAATCGCGTAGATCTCACTGTGAAAAGGCTTAAATGACTTTTTTAACTAAGTTTGAGGATTGCGCTCAAACCAAATGTCCTTGAACCAAATTTCCAAATGTAACTACTAGATTGTGATAAAATACACTATTGGGTGAAGTTTGGTTGACTTCTGCGCAGCGGTTTGGGAGTTAACATCAAAATTACATTTCTCGGCCGAATCGCGTAGATCTCACTGTGAAAAGGCTTAAATGACTTTTTTTTACTAAGTTTGAGGATTGCGCTCAAACCAAATGTCCTAGAACCAAATTTCCAAATGTGACAACTAGATTGTGATACAATACACTATTGGGCTAAGTTTGGTTGACTTCTGCGCAGCGGTTTGGGAGTTAACATCAAAATTACATTTCTCGGCCGAATCGCGTAGATCTCACTGTGAAAAGGCTTAAATGACTTTTTTTAACTAAGTTTGAGGATTGCGCTCAAACCAAATGTCCTAGAACCAAATTTCCAAATGTGACAACTAGATTGTGATACAATACACTATTGGGTGAAGTTTGGTTGACTTCTGCGCAGCGGTTTGGGAGTTAACATCAAAATTACATTTCTCGGCCGAATCGCATTGAACTCACTCTGAAAAGGCATTAATGACTTTTTTTTTAACTAAGTTTGAGGATTGCGCTCAAACCAAATGTCCTAGAACCAAATTTCCAAATGTAACTACTAGATTGTGATACAATACACTATTGGGTGAAGTTTGGTTGACTTCTGCGCAGCGGTTTGGGAGTTAACATCAAAATTACATTTCTCGGCCGAATCGCGTAGATCTCACTGTGAAAAGGCTTAAATGACTTTTTTTTTACTGTTTGAGGATTGCGCTCAAACCAAATGTCCTAGAACCAAATTTCCAAATGTTAATACTAGATTGTGATACAATACACTATTGGGTGAAGTTTGGTTGACTTCTGCGCAGCGGTTTGGGAGTTAACATCAAAATTACATTTCTCGGCCGAATCGCGTAGATCTCGCTGTGAAAAGGCTTAAATGACTTTTTTTAACTAAGTTTGAGGATTGCGCTCAAACCAAATGTCCTAAACCAAATTTCCAAATGTAACTACTAGATTGTGATACAATACACTATTGGGTGAAGTTTGGTTGACTTCTGCGCAGCGGTTTGGGAGTTAACATCAAAATTACATTTCTCGGCCGAATCGCGTAGATCTCACTGTGAAAAGGCTTAAATGACTTTTTTTTAACTAAGTTTGAGGATTGCGCTCAAACTAAATGTCCTAAACCAAATTTCCAAATGTAACTACTAGATTGTGATACAATACACTTTTGGGTGAAGTTTGGTTTACTTCTGCGCAGCGGTTTGGGAGTTAACATCAAAATTACATTTCTCGGCCGAATCGCGTAGATCTCGCTGTGAAAAGGCTTAAATGACTTTTTTTAACTAAGTTTGAGGATTGCGCTCAAACCAAATGTCCTAGAACCAAATTTCCAAATGTAACTACTAGATTGTGATACAATACACTATTGGGTGAAGTTTGGTTGACTTCTGCGCAGCGGTTTGGGAGTTAACATCAAAATTACATTTCTCGGACGAATCGCGTAGATCTCACTGTGAAAAGGCTTAAATGACTTTTTTTTAACTAAGTTTGAGGATTGCCCTCAAACCAAATGTCCTAGAACCAAATTTCCAAGTGTAACTACTAGATTGTGATATAATACACTATTGGGTGAAGTTTGGTTGACTTCTGCGCTGCGGTTTGGGAGTTAACATCAAAATTACATTTCTCGGCCGAATCGCGTAGATCTCACTGTGAAAAGGCTTAAATGACTTTTTTTAACTAAGTTTGAGGATTGCGCTCAAACCAAATGTCCTAGAACCAAATTTCCAAGTGTAACTACTAGATTGTGATACAATACACTATTGGGTGAAGTTTGGTTGACTTCTGCGCAGCGGTTTGGGAGTTAACATCAAAATTACATTTCTCGGCCGAATCGCGTAGATCTCGCTGTGAAAAGGCTTAAATGACTTTTTTTTAACTAAGTTTGAGGATTGCGCTCAAACCAAATGTCCTAGAACCAAATTTCCAAATGTAACTACTAGATTGTGATACAATACACTATTGGGTGAAGTTTGGTTGACTTCTGCGCAGCGGTTTGGGAGTTAACATCAAAATTACATTTCTGGGTCGAATCACGTAAAGGCTTAAATGACTTTTTTTAACTAAGTTTGAGGATTGCGCTCAAACCAAATGTCCTAGAACCAAATTTCCAAATGTAACTACTAGATTGTGATACAATACACTATTGGGTGAAGTTTGGTTGACTTTTGCGCAGCGGTTTGGGAGTTAACATCAAAAATACATTTCTCGGCCGAATCGCGTAGATCTCACTGTGAAAAATCTTAAATGACTTTTTTAACTAAGTTTGAGGATTGCGCTCAAACCAAATGTCCTTGAACCAAATTTCCAAATGTAACTACTAGATTGTGATAAAATACACTATTGGGTGAAGTTTGGTTGACTTCTGCGCAGCGGTTTGGGAGTTAACATCAAAATTACATTTCTCGGCCGAATCGCGTAGATCTCACTGTGAAAAGGCTTAAATGACTTTTTTTAACTAAGTTTGAGGATTGCGCTCAAACCAAATGTCCTAGAACCAAATTTCCAAATGTGACAACTAGATTGTGATACAATACACTATTGGGTGAAGTTTGGTTGACTTCTGCGCAGCGGTTTAGGAGTTAACATCAAAATTACATTTCTCGGCCGAATCGCGTAGATCTCACTGTGAAAAGGCTTAAATGACTTTTTTTAACTAAGTTTGAGGATTGCGCTCAAACCAAATGTCCTAGAACCAAATTTCCAAGTGTAACTACTAGATTGTGATACAATACACTATTGGGTGAAGTTTGGTTGACTTCTGCGCAGCGGTTTGGGAGTTAACATCAAAATTACATTTCTCGGCCGAATCGCGTAGATCTCACTGTGAAAAGGCTTAAATTACTTTTTTTTAACTAAGTTTGAGGATTGCGCTCAAACTAAATGTCCTAAACCAAATTTCCAAATGTAACTACTAGATTGTGATACAATACACTATTGGGTGAAGTTTGGTTGACTTCTGCGCAGCGGTTTGGGAGTTAACATCAAAATTACATTTCTCGGCCGAATCGCGTAGATCTCACTGTGAAAAGGCTTAAATGACTTTTTTTTAACTAAGTTTGAGGATTGCGCTCAAACTAAATGTCCTAAACCAAATTTCCAAATGTAACTACTAGATTGTGATACAATACACTTTTGGGTGAAGTATGGTTTACTTCTGCGCAGCGGTTTGGGAGTTAACATCAAAATTACATTTCTCGGCCGAATCGCGTAGATCTCGCTGTGAAAAGGCTTAAATGACTTTTTTTAACTAAGTTTGAGGATTGCGCTCAAACCAAATGTCCTAGAACCAAATTTCCAAATGTAACTACTAGATTGTGATACAATACACTATTGGGTGAAGTTTGGTTGACTTCTGCGCAGCGGTTTGGGAGTTAACATCAAAATTACATTTCTCGGACGAATCGCGTAGATCTCACTGTGAAAAGGCTTAAATGACTTTTTTTTTAACAAAGTTTGAGGATTGCCCTCAAACCAAATGTCCTAGAACCAAATTTCCAAGTGTAACTACTAGATTGTGATACAATACACTATTGGGTGAAGTTTGGTTGACTTCTGCGCAGCGGTTTGGGAGTTAACATCAAAATTACATTTCTCGGACGAATCGCGTAGATCTCACTGTGAAAAGGCTTAAATGACTTTTTTTTTAACTAAGTTTGAGGATTGCCCTCAAACCAAATGTCCTAGAACCAAATTTCCAAGTGTAACTACTAGATTGTGATATAATACACTATTGGGTGAAGTTTGGTTGACTTCTGCGCAGCGGTTTGGGAGTTAACATCAAAATTACATTTCTCGGCCGAATCGCGTAGATCTCACTGTGAAAAGGCTTAAATGACTTTTTTTAACTAAGTTTGAGGATTGCGCTCAAACCAAATGTCCTAGAACCAAATTTCCAAGTGTAACTACTAGATTGTGATACAATACACTATTGGGTGAAGTTTGGTTGACTTCTGCGCAGCGGTTTGGGAGTTAACATCAAAATTACATTTCTCGGCCGAATCGCGTAGATCTCACTGTGAAAAGGCTTAAATTACTTTTTTTTAACTAAGTTTGAGGATTGCGCTCAAACTAAATGTCCTAAACCAAATTTCCAAATGTAACTACTAGATTGTGATACAATACACTATTGGGTGAAGTTTGGTTGACTTCTGCGCAGCGGTTTGGGAGTTAACATCAAAATTACATTTCTCGGCCGAATCGCGTAGATCTCGCTGTGAAAAGGCTTAAATGACTTTTTTTTAACTAAGTTTGAGGATTGCGCTCAAACCAAATGTCCTAGAACCAAATTTCCAAGTGTAACTACTAGATTGTGATACAATACACTATTGGGTGAAGTTTGGTTGACTTCTGCGCAGCGGTTTGGGAGTTAACATCAAAATTACATTTCTCGGCCGAATCGCGTAGATCTCGCTGTGAAAAGGCTTAAATGACTTTTTTTTAACTAAGTTTGAGGATTGCGCTCAAACCAAATGTCCTAGAACCAAATTTCCAAATGTAATTACTAGATTGTGATACAATACACTATTGGGTGAAGTTTGGTTGACTTCTGCGCAGCGGTTTGGGAGTTACCATCAAAACTACATTTCTCGGCCGAACCGCGTAGATCTCACTGTGAAAAGGCTTAAATGACTTTTTTTAACTAAGTTTGAGGATTGCGCTCAAACCAAATGTCCTAGAACCAAATTTCCAAATGTAACTACTAGATTGTGATACAATACACTATTGGGTGAAGTTTGGTTGACTTCTGCGCAGCGGTTTGGGAGTTAACATCAAAATTACATTTCTGGGTCGAATCACGTAGATCTAACTGTGAAAAGGCTTAAATGACTTTTTTTAACTAAGTTTGAGGATTGCGCTCAAACCAAATGTCCTAGAACCAAATTTCCAAATGTAACTACTAGATTGTGATACAATACACTATTGGGTGAAGTTTGGTTGACTTTTGCGCAGCGGTTTGGGAGTTAACATCAAAATTACATTTCTCGGCCGAATCGCGTAGATCTCACTGTGAAAAGGCTTGAATGACTTTTTTAACTAAGTTTGAGGATTGCGCTCAAACCAAATGTCCTTGAACCAAATTTCCAAATGTAACTACTAGATTGTGATAAAATACACTATTGGGTGAAGTTTGGTTGACTTCTGCGCAGCGGTTTGGGAGTTAACATCAAAATTACATTTCTCGGCCGAATCGCGTAGATCTCACTGTGAAAAGGCTTAAATGACTTTTTTTAACTAAGTTTGAGGATTGCGCTCAAACCAAATGTCCTAGAACCAAATTTCCAAATGTGACAACTAGATTGTGATACAATACACTATTGGGTGAAGTTTGGTTGACTTCTGCGCAGCGGTTTGGGAGTTAACATCAAAATTACATTTCTCGGCCGAATCGCATTGAACTCACTGTGAAAAGGCATTAATGACTTTTTTTTTAACTAAGTTTGAGGATTGCGATCAAACCAAATGTCCTAGAACCAAATTTCCAAATGTAACTACTAGATTGTGATACAATACACTATTGGGTGAAGTTTGGTTGACTTCTGCGCAGCGGTTTGGGAGTTAACATCAAAATTACATTTCTCGGCCGAATCGCGTAGATCTCACTGTGAAAAGGCTTAAATGACTTTTTTTTTACTGTTTGAGGATTGCGCTCAAACCAAATGTCCTAGAACCAAATTTCCAAATGTAACTACTAGATTGTGATACAATACACTATTGGGTGAAGTTTGGTTGACTTCTGCGCAGCGGTTTGGGAGTTAACATCAAAACTACATTTCTCGGCCGAACCGCGTAGATCTCACTGTGAAAAGGCTTAAATGACTTTTTTTAACTAAGTTTTAGGATTGCGCTCAAACCAAATGTCCTAGAACCAAATTTCCAAATGTAACTACTAGATTGTGATACAATACACTATTGGGTGAAGTTTGGTTGACTTCTGCGCAGCGGTTTGGGAGTTAACATCAAAATTACATTTCTCCTTCGAATCACGTAGATCTAACTGTGAAAAGGCTTAAATGACTTTTTTTAACTAAGTTTGAGGATTGCGCTCAAACCAAATGTCCTAGAACCAAATTTCCAAATGTAACTACTAGATTGTGATACAATACACTATTGGGTGAAGTTTGGTTGAAATCTGCGCAGCGGTTTGGGAGTTAACATCAAAATTACATTTCTCGGCCGAATCGCGTAGATCTCACTGTGAAAAGGCTTAAATGACTTTTTTAACTAAGTTTGAGGATTGCGCTCAAACCAAATGTCCTTGAACCAAATTTCCAAATGTAACTACTAGATTGTGATAAAATACACTATTGGGTGAAGTTTGGTTGACTTCTGCGCAGCGGTTTGGGAGTTAACATCAAAATTACATTTCTCGGCCGAATCGCATTGAACTCACTGTGAAAAGGCATAAATGACTTTTTTTAAACTAAGTTTGAGGATTGCGCTCAAACCAAATGTCCTAGAACCAAATTTCCAAATGTAACTACTAGATTGTGATACAATACACTATTGGGTGAAGTTTGGTTGACTTCTGCGCAGCGGTTTGGGAGTTAACGTCAAAATTACATTTCTCGGCCGAATCGCGTAGATCTCACTGTGAAAAGGCTTAAATGACTTTTTTTTTACTGTTTGAGGATTGCGCTCAAACCAAATGTCCTAGAGCCAAATTTCCAAATGTTAATACTAGATTGTGATACAATACACCATTGGGTGAAGTTTGATTTACTTCTGCGCAGCGGTTTGGGCGTTAACATCAAAATTACATTTCTCGTCCGAATAGCGTAGATCTCACTGTGAAAAGGCTTAAATGACTTTTTTGAACTAAGTTTGAGGATTGCGCTCAAACCAAATGTCCTAGAACCAAATTTCCAAATGTAACTACTAGATTGTGATACAATAAACTATTGGGTGAAATTTGGTTGACTTCTGCGCAGCGGTTTGGGAGTTAACATCAAAATTACATTTCTCGGCCGAATCGCGTAGATCTCACTGTGAAAAGGCTTAAATGACTTTTTTAACTAAGTTTGAGGATTGCGCTCAAACCAAATGTCCTAGAACCAAATTTCCAAATGTAACTACTAGATTGTGATACAATACACTATTGGGTGAAGTTTGGTTGACTTCTGCGCAGCGGTTTGGGAGTTAACATCAAAATTACATTTCTCGGACGAATCGCGTAGATCTCACTGTGAAAAGGCTTAAATGACTTTTTTTTAACTAAGTTTGAGGATAGCCCTCAAACCAAATGTCCTAGAACCAAATTTCCAAGTGTAACTACTAGATTGTGATATAATACACTATTGGGTGAAATTTGGTTGACTTCTGCGCTGCGGTTTGGGAGTTAACATCAAAATTACATTTCTCGGCCGAATCGCGTAGATCTCACTGTGAAAAGGCTTAAATGACTTTTTTTAACTAAGTTTGAGGATTGCGCTCAAACCAAATGTCCTAGAACCAAATTTCCAAGTGTAACTACTAGATTGTGATACAATACACTATTAGGTGAAGTTTGGTTGACTTCTGCGCAGCGGTTTGGGAGTTAACATCAAAATTACATTTCTCGGCCGAATCGCGTAGATCTCACTGTGAAAAGGCTTAAATTACTTTTTTTTAACTAAGTTTGAGGATTGCGCTCAAACTAAATGTCCTAAACCAAATTTCCAAATGTAACTACTAGATTGTGATACAATACACTATTGGGTGAAGTTTGGTTGACTTCTGCGCAGTGATTTGGGAGTTAACATCAAAATTACATTTCTCGGCCGAATCGCGTAGATCTCACTGTGAAAAGGCTTAAATGACTTTTTTTTAACTAAGTTTGAGGATTGCGCTCAAACTAAATGTCCTAAACCAAATTTCCAAATGTAACTACTAGATTGTGATACAATACACTTTTGGGTGTAGTTTGGTTTACTTCTGCGCAGCGGTTTGGGAGTTAACATCAAAATTACATTTCTCGGCCGAATCGCGTAGATCTCGCTGTGAAAAGGCTTAAATGACTTTTTTTTAACTAAGTTTGAGGTTTGCGCTCAAACCAAATGTCCTAGAACCAAATTTCCAAATGTAACTACTAGATTGTGATACAATACACTATTGGGTGAAGTTTGGTTGACTTCTGCGCAGCGGTTTGGGAGTTACCATCAAAACTACATTTCTCGGCCGAACCGCGTAGATCTCGCTGTGAAAAGGCTTAAATGACTTTTTTTAACTAAGTTTGAGGATTGCGCTCAAACCAAATGTCCTAGAACCAAATTTCCAAATGTAACTACTAGATTGTGATACAATACACTATTGGGTGAAGTTTGGTTGACTTCTGCGCAGCGGTTTGGGAGTTAACATCAAAATTACATTTCTGGGTCGAATCACGTAGATCTAACTGTGAAAAGGCTTAAATGACTTTTTTTAACTAAGTTTTAGGATTGCGCTCAAACCAAATGTCCTAGAACCAAATTTCCAAATGTAACTACTAGATTGTGATACAATACACTATTGGGTGAAGTTTGGTTGACTTTTGCGCAGCGGTTTGGGAGTTAACATCAAAATTACATTTCTCGGCCGAATCGCGTAGATCTCACTGTGAAAAGGCTTAAATGACTTTTTTAACTAAGTTTGAGGATTGCGCTCAAAACAAATGTCCTTGAACCAAATTTCCAAATGTAACTACTAGATTGTGATAAAATACACTATTGGGTGAAGTTTGGTTGACTTCTGCGCAGCGGTTTGGGAGTTAACATCAAAATTACATTTCTCGGCCGAATCGCGTAGATCTCACTGTGAAAAGGCTTAAATGACTTTTTTTTACTAAGTTTGAGGATTGCGCTCAAACCAAATGTCCTAGAACCAAATTTCCAAATGTGACAACTAGATTGTGATACAATACACTATTGGGTGAAGTTTGGTTGACTTCTGCGCAGCGGTTTGGGAGTTAACATCAAAATTACATTTCTCGGCCGAATCGCGTAGATCTCACTGTGAAAAGGCTTAAATGACTTTTTTTAACTAAGTTTGAGGATTGCGCTCAAACCAAATGTCCTAGAACCAAATTTCCAAATGTGACAACTAGATTGTGATACAATACACTATTGGGTGAAGTTTGGTTGACTTCTGCGCAGCGGTTTGGGAGTTAACATCAAAATTACATTTCTCGGCCGAATCGCATTGAACTCACTGTGAAAAGGCATTAATGACTTTTTTTTTAACTAAGTTTGAGGATTGCGCTCAAACCAAATGTCCTAGAACCAAATTTCCAAATGTAACTACTAGATTGTGATACAATACACTATTGGGTGAAGTTTGGTTGACTTCTGCGCAGCGGTTTGGGAGTTAACATCAAAATTACATTTCTCGGCCGAATCGCGTAGATCTCACTGTGAAAAGGCTTAAATGACTTTTTTTTTACTGTTTGAGGATTGCGCTCAAACCAAATGTCCTAGAACCGAATTTCCAAATGTTAATACTAGATTGTGATACAATACACTATTGGGTGAAGTTTGGTTGACTTCTGCGCAGCGGTTTGGGAGTTAACATCAAAACTACATTTCTCGGCCGAACCGCGTAGATCTCACTGTGAAAAGGCTTAAATGACTTTTTTTAACTAAGTTTTAGGATTGCGCTAAAACCTAATGTCCTAGAACCAAATTTCCAAATGTAACTACTAGATTGTGATACAATACACTATTGGGTGAAGTTTGGTTGACTTCTGCGCAGCGGTTTGGGAGTTAACATCAAAATTACATTTCTCGGTCGAATCGCGTAGATCTCACTGTGAAAAGGCTTAAATGACTTTTTTAACTAAGTTTGAGGATTGCGCTCAAACCAAATGTCCTTGAACCAAATTTCCAAATGTAACTACTAGATTGTGATAAAATACACTATTGGGTGAAGTTTGGTTGACTTCTGCGCAGCGGTTTGGGAGTTAACATAAAAATTACATTTCTCGGCCGAATCGCATTGAACTCACTGTGAAAAGGCATAAATGACTTTTTTTAAACTAAGTTTGAGGATTGCGCTCAAACCAAATGTCCTAGAACCAAATTTCCAAATGTAACTACTAGATTGTGATACAATACACTATTGGGTGAAGTTTGGTTGACTTCTGCGCAGCGGTTTGGGAGTTAACATCAAAATTACATTTCTCGGCCGAATCGCGTAGATCTCACTGTGAAAAGCCTTAAATGACTTTTTTTTTACTGTTTGAGGATTGCGCTCAAACCAAATGTCCTAGAACCAAATTTCCAAATGTAACTACTAGATTGTGATACAATACACTATTGGGTGAAGTTTGGTTGACTTCTGCGCAGCGGTTTGGGAGTTAACATCAAAATTACATTTCTCGGCCGAATCGCGTAGATCTCACTGTGAAAAGGCTTAAATGACTTTTTTTTAACTAAGTTTGAGGATTGCACTCAAACCAAATGTCCTTGAACCAAATTCCCAAATGTAACTACTAGATTGTGATACAATACACTATTGGGTGAAGTTTGGTTGACTTCTGCGCAGCGGTTTGGGAGTTAACATCAAAATTACATTTCTCGGCCGAATCGCGTAGATCTCACTGTGAAAAGGCTTAAATGACTTTTTTTTACTAAGTTTGAGGATTGCGCTCAAACCAAATGTCCTAGAACCAAATTTCCAAATGTGACAACTAGATTGTGATACAATACACTATTGGGTGAAGTTTGGTTGACTTCTGCGCAGCGGTTTGGGAGTTAACATCAAAATTACATTTCTCGGCCGAATCGCGTAGATCTCACTGTGAAAAGGCTTAAATGACTTTTTTTAACTAAGTTTGAGGATTGCGCTCAAACCAAATGTCCTAGAACCAAATTTCCAAATGTGACAACTAGATTGTGATACAATACACTATTGGGTGAAGTTTGGTTGACTTCTGCGCAGCGGTTTGGGAGTTAACATCAAAATTACATTTCTCGGCCGAATCGCATTGAACTCACTGTGAAAAGGCATTAATGACTTTTTTTTTAACTAAGTTTGAGGATTGCGCTCAAACCAAATGTCCTAGAACCAAATTTCCAAATGTAACTACTAGATTGTGATACAATACACTATTGGGTGAAGTTTGGTTGACTTCTGCGCAGCGGTTTGGGAGTTAACATCAAAATTACATTTCTCGGCCGAATCGCGTAGATCTCACTGTGAAAAGGCTTAAATGACTTTTTTTTTACTGTTTGAGGATTGCGCTCAAACCAAATGTCCTAGAACCGAATTTCCAAATGTTAATACTAGATTGTGATACAATACACTATTGGGTGAAGTTTGGTTGACTTCTGCGCAGCGGTTTGGGAGTTAACATCAAAACTACATTTCTCGGCCGAACCGCGTAGATCTCACTGTGAAAAGGCTTAAATGACTTTTTTTAACTAAGTTTTAGGATTGCGCTCAAACCAAATGTCCTAGAACCAAATTTCCAAATGTAACTACTAGATTGTGATACAATACACTATTGGGTGAAGTTTGGTTGACTTCTGCGCAGCGGTTTGGGAGTTAACATCAAAATTACATTTCTCGGTCGAATCACGTAGATCTAACTGTGAAAAGGCTTAAATGACTTTTTTTAACTAAGTTTGAGGATTGCGCTCAAACCAAATGTCCTAGAACCAAATTTCCAAATGTAACTACTAGATTGTGATACAATACACTATTGGGTGAAGTTTGGTTGACTTCTGCGCAGCGGTTTGGGAGTTAACATCAAAATTACATTTCTCGGCCGAATCGCGTAGATCTCACTGTGAAAAGGCTTAAATGACTTTTTTAACTAAGTTTGAGGATTGCGCTCAAACCAAATGTCCTTGAACCAAATTTCCAAATGTAACTACTAGATTGTGATAAAATACACTATTGGGTGAAGTTTGGTTGACTTCTGCGCAGCGGTTTGGGAGTTAACATAAAAATTACATTTCTCGGCCGAATCGCATTGAACTCACTGTGAAAAGGCATAAATGACTTTTTTTAAACTAAGTTTGAGGATTGCGCTCAAACCAAATGTCCTAGAACCAAATTTCCAAATGTAACTACTAGATTGTGATACAATACACTATTGGGTGAAGTTTGGTTGACTTCTGCGCAGCGGTTTGGGAGTTAACATCAAAATTACATTTCTCGGCCGAATCGCGTAGATCTCACTGTGAAAAGCCTTAAATGACTTTTTTTTTACTGTTTGAGGATTGCGCTCAAACCAAATGTCCTAGAACCAAATTTCCAAATGTAACTACTAGATTGTGATACAATACACTATTGGGTGAAGTTTGGTTGACTTCTGCGCAGCGGTTTGGGAGTTAACATCAAAATTACATTTCTCGGCCGAATCGCGTAGATCTCACTGTGAAAAGGCTTAAATGACTTTTTTTTAACTAAGTTTGAGGATTGCGCTCAAACTAAATGTCCTAAACCAAATTTCCAAATGTAACTACTAGATTGTGATACAATACACTTTTGGGTGAAGTTTGGTTTACTTCTGCGCAGCGGTTTGGGAGTTAACATCAAAATTACATTTCTCGGCCGAATCGCGTAGATCTCGCTGTGAAAAGGCTTAAATGACTTTTTTTTAACTAAGTTTGAGGATTGCGCTCAAACCAAATGTCCTAGAACCAAATTTCCAAGTGTAACTACTAGATTGTGATACAATACACTATTGGGTGAAGTTTGGTTGACTTCTGCGCAGCGGTTTGGGAGTTAACATTAAAATTACATTTCTCGGCCGAATCGCGTAGATCTTGCTGTGAAAAGACTTAAATGACTTTTTTTTAACTAAGTTTGAGGATTGCGCTCAAACCAAATGTCCTAGAACCAAATTTCCAAATGTAACTACTAGATTGTGATACAATACACTATTGGGTGAAGTTTGGTTGACTTCTGCGCAGCGGTTTGGGAGTTACCATCAAAACTACATTTCTCGGCCGAACCGCGTAGATCTCACTGTGAAAAGGCTTAAATGACTTTTTTTAACTAAGTTTGAGGATTGCGCTCAAACCAAATGTCCTAGAACCAAATTTCCAAATGTGACAACTAGATTGTGATACAATACACTATTGGGTGAAGTTTGGTTGACTTCTGCGCAGCGGTTTGGGAGTTAACATCAAAATTACATTTCTCGGCCGAATCGCATTGAACTCACTGTGAAAAGGCATTAATGACTTTTTTTTAACTAAGTTTGAGGATTGCGCTCAAACCAAATGTCCTAGAACCAAATTTCCAAATGTAACTACTAGATTGTGATACAATACACTATTGGGTGAAGTTTGGTTGACTTCTGCGCAGCGGTTTGGGAGTTAACATCAAAATTACATTTCTCGGCCGAATCGCGTAGATGTCACTGTGAAAAGGCTTAAATGACTTTTTTTTTTACTGTTTGAGGATTGCGCTCAAACCAAATGTCCTAGAACCAAATTTCCAAATGTTAATACTAGATTGTGATACAATACACTATTGGGTGAAGTTTGATTTACTTCTGCGCAGCGGTTTGGGCGTTAACATCAAAATTACATTTCTCGGCCGAATAGCGTAGATCTCACTGTGAAAAGGCTTAAATGACTTTTTTTAACTAAGTTTGAGTATTGCGCTCAAACCAAATGTCCTAGAACCAAATTCCCAAATGTAACTACTAGATTGTGATACAATACACTATTGGGTGAAGTTTGGTTGACTTCTGCGCAGCGGTTTGGGAGTTAACATCAAAACTACATTTCTCGGCCGAACCGCGTAGATCTCACTGTGAAAAGGCTTAAATGACTTTTTTTTTACTGTTTGAGGATTGCGCTCAAACCAAATGTCCTAGAACCAAATTTCCAAATGTTAATACTAGATTGTGATACAATACACTATTGGGTGAAGTTTGGTTGACTTCTGCGCAGCGGTTTGGGAGTTAACATCAAAATTACATTTCTCGGCCGAATCGCGTAGATCTCACTGTGAAAAGGCTTAAATGACTTTTTTTTAACTAAGTTTGAGGATTGCCCTCAAACCAAATGTCCTAGAACCAAATTTCCAAATGTAACTACTAGATTGTGATACAATACACTATTGGGTGAAGTTTGGTTGACTTCTGCGCTGCGGTTTGGGAGTTAACATCAAAATTACATTTCTCGGACGAATCGCGTAGATCTCACTGTGAAAAGGCTTAAATGACTTTTTTTTAACTAAGTTTGAGGATTGCGCTCAAACTAAATGTCCTAAACCAAATTTCCAAATGTAACTACTATATTGTGATACAATACACTATTGGGTGAAGTTTGGTTGACTTCTGCGCAGCGGTTTGGGAGTTAACATCAAAATTGCATTTCTCGGCCGAATCGCGTAGATCTCGCTGTGAAAAGGCTTAAATGACTTTTTTTTAACTAAGTTTGAGGATTGCACTCAAACCAAATGTCCTAGAACCAAATTCCCAAATGTAACTACTAGATTGTGATACAATACACTATTGGGTGAAGTTTGGTTGACTTCTGCGCAGCGGTTTGGGAGTTAACATCAAAACTACATTTCTCGGCCGAACCGCGTAGATCTCACTGTGAAAAGGCTTAAATGACTTTTTTTAACTAAGTTTTAGGATTGCGCTCAAACCAAATGTCCTAGAACCAAATTTCCAAATGTAACTACTAGATTGTGATACAATACACTATTGGGTGAAGTTTGGTTTACTTCTGCGCAGCGGTTTGGGAGTTAACATCAAAATTACATTTCTCGGTCGAATCACGTAGATCTCACTGTGAAAAGGCTTAAATGACTTTTTTAACTAAGTTTGAGGATTGCGCTCAAACCAAATGTCCTTGAACCAAATTTCCAAATGTAACTACTAGATTGTGATAAAATACACTATTGGGTGAAGTTTGGTTGACTTCTGCGCAGCGGTTTGGGAGTTAACATCAAAATTACATTTCTCGGCCGAATCGCATTGAACTCACTGTGAAAAGGCATAAATGACTTTTTTTTTAACTAAGTTTGAGGATTGCGCTCAAACCAAATGTCCTAGAACCAAATTTCCAAATGTAACTACTAGATTGTGATACAATACACTATTGGGTGAAGTTTGATTGACTTCTGCGCAGCGGTTTGGGAGTTAACATCAAAATTACATTTCTCGGCCGAATAGCGTAGATCTCACTGTGAAAAGGCTTAAATGACTTTTTTTAACTAAGTTTGAGGATTGCGCTCAAACCAAATGTCCTAGAACCAAATTTCCAAATGTAACTACTAGATTGTGATACAATAAACTATTGGGTGAAATTTGGTTGACTTCTGCGCAGCGGTTTGGGAGTTAACATCAAAATTACATTTCTCGGCCGAATCGCGTAGATCTCACTGTGAAAAGGCTTAAATGACTTTTTTTAACTAAGTTTGAGGATTGCGCTCAAACCAAATGTCCTAGAACCAAATTTCCAAATGTAACTACTAGATTGTGATACAATACACTATTGGGTGAAGTTTGGTTGACTTCTGCGCAGCGGTTTGAGAGTTAACATCAAAATTACATTTCTCGGACGAATCGCGTAGATCTCACTGTGAAAAGGCTTAAATGACTTTTTTTTTAACTAAGTTTGAGGATTGCCCTCATACCAAATGTCCTAGAACCAAATTTCCAAGTGTACCTACTAGATTGTGATATAATACACTATTGGGTGAAGTTTGGTTGACTTCTGCGCTGCGGTTTGGGAGTTAACATCAAAATTACATTTCTCGGACGAATCGCGTAGATCTCACTGTGAAAAGGCTTAAATGACTTTTTTTTAACTAAGTTTGAGGATTGCGCTCAAACTAAATGTCCTAAACCAAATTTCCAAATGTAACTACTAGATTCTGATACAATACACTATTGGGTGAAGTTTGGTTGACTTCTGCGCAGCGGTTTGGGAGTTAACATCAAAATTACATTTCTCGGCCGAATCGCATTGAACTCACTGTGAAAAGGCATAAATGACTTTTTTTTAACTAAGTTTGAGGATTGCGCTCAAACCAAATGTCCTAGAACGAAATTTCCAAATGTAACAACTAGATTCTGATACAATACACTATTGGGTGAAGTTTGGTTGACTTCTGCGCAGCGGTTTGGGAGTTAACATCAAAATTACATTTCTCGGCCGAATCGCGTAGATCTCACTGTGAAAAGGCTTAAATGACTTTTTTTTAACTAAGTTTGAGGATTGCGCTCAAACTAAATGTCCTAAACCAAATTTCCAAATGTAACTACTATATTGTGATACAATACACTATTGGGTGAAGTTTGGTTGACTTCTGCGCAGCGGTTTGGGAGTTAACATCAAAATTACATTTCTCGGCCGAATCGCGTAGATCTCACTGTGAAAAGGCTTAAATGACTTTTTTTAACTAAGTTTGAGGATTGCGCTCAAACCAAATGTCCTAGAACCAAATTTCCAAATGTAACAACTAGATTGTGATACAATACACTATTGGGTGAAGTTTGGTTGACTTCTGCGCAGCGGTTTGGGAGTTAACATCAAAATTACATTTCTCGGCCGAATCGCATTGAACTCACTGTGAAAAGGCATAAATGACTTTTTTTTAACTAAGTTTGAGGATTGCGCTCAAACCAAATGTCCTAGAACCAAATTTCCAAATGTAACTACTAGATTGTGATACAATACACTATTGGGTGAAGTTTGGTTGACTTCTGCGCAGCGGTTTGGGAGTTAACATCAAAATTACATTTCTCGGCCGAATCGCGTAGATCTCACTGTGAAAAGGCTTAAATGACTTTTTTTTTACTGTTTGAGGATTGCGCTCAAACCAAATGTCCTAGAAACAAATTTCCAAATGTTAATACTAGATTGTGATACAATACACTATTGGGTGAAGTTTGGTTGACTTCTGCGCAGCGGTTTGGGAGTTAACATCAAAATTACATTTCTCGGCCGAATCGCGTAGATCTCACTGTGAAAAGGCTTAAATGACTTTTTTTTAACTAAGTTTGAGGATTGCCCTCAAACCAAATGTCCTAGAACCAAATTTCCAAGTGTAACTACTAGATTGTGATATAATACACTATTGGGTGAAGTTTGGTTGACTTCTGCGCTGCGGTTTGGGAGTTAACATCAAAATTACATTTCTCGGACGAATCGCGTAGATCTCACTGTGAAAAGGCTTAAATGACTTTTTTTTAACTAAGTTTGAGGATTGCGCTCAAACTAAATGTCCTAAACCAAATTTCCAAATGTAACTACTATATTGTGATACAATACACTATTGGGTGAAGTTTGGTTGACTTCTGCGCAGCGGTTTGGGAGTTAACATCAAAATTACATTTCTCGGCCGAATCGCGTAGATCTCACTGTGAAAAGGCTTAAATGACTTTTTTTAACTAAGTTTGAGGATTGCCCTCAAACCAAATGTCCTAGAACCAAATTTCCAAGTGTAACTACTAGATTGTGATATAATACACTATTGGGTGAAGTTTGTTTGACTTCTGCGCTGCGGTTTGGGAGTTAACATCAAAATTACATTTCTCGGCCGAATCGCGTAGATCTCACTGTGAAAAGGCTTAAATGACTTTTTTTAACTAAGTTTGAGGATTGCGCTCAAACCAAATGTCCTAGAACCAAATTTCCAAGTGTAACTACTAGATTCTGATACAATACACTATTGGGTGAAGTTTGGTTGACTTCTGCGCAGCGGTTTGGGAGTTAACATCAAAATTACATTTCTCGGCCGAATCGCGTAGATCTCACTGTGAAAAGGCTTAAATGACTTTTTTTTAACTAAGTTTGAGGATTGCGCTCAAACTAAATGTCCTAAACCAAATTTCCAAATGTAACTACTATATTGTGATACAATACACTATTGGGTGAAGTTTGGTTGACTTCTGCGTAGCGGTTTGGGAGTTAACATCAAAATTACATTTCTCGGCCGAATCGCGTAGATCTCACTGTGAAAAGGCTTAAATGACTTTTTTTAACTAAGTTTGAGGATTGCGCTCAAACCAAATGTCCTAGAACCAAATTTCCAAATGTAACAACTAGATTGTGATACAATACACTATTGGGTGAAGTTTGGTTGACTTCTGCGCAGCGGTTTGGGAGTTAACATCAAAATTACATTTCTCGGCCGAATCGCATTGAACTCACTGTGAAAAGGCATAAATGACTTTTTTTTAACTAAGTTTGAGGATTGCGCTCAAACCAAATGTCCTAGAACCAAATTTCCAAATGTAACTACTAGATTGTGATACAATACACTATTGGGTGAAGTTTGGTTGACTTCTGCGCAGCGGTTTGGGAGTTAACATCAAAATTACATTTCTCGGCCGAATCGCGTAGATCTCACTGTGAAAAGGCTTAAATGACTTTTTTTTTACTGTTTGAGGATTGCGCTCAAACCAAATGTCCTAGAACCAAATTTCCAAATGTTAATACTAGATTGTGATACAATACACTATTGGGTGAAGTTTGATTTACTTCTGCGCAGCGGTTTGGGCGTTAACATCAAAATTACATTTCTCGGCCGAATCGCGTAGATCTCACTGTGAAAAGGCTTAAATGACTTTTTTTTTACTGTTTGAGGATTGCGCTCAAACCAAATGTCCTAGAACCAAATTTCCAAATGTTAATACTAGATTGTGATACAATACACTATTGGGTGAAGTTTGATTTACTTCTGCGCAGCGGTTTGGGCGTTAACATCAAAATTACATTTCTCGGCCGAATAGCGTAGATCTCACTGTGAAAAGGCGTAAATGACTTTTTTTAACTAAGTTTGAGGATTGCGCTCAAACCAAATGTCCTAGAACCAAATTTCCAAATGTAACTACTAGATTGTGATACAATAAACTATTGGGTGAAGTTTGGTTGACTTCTGCGCAGCGGTTTGGGAGTTAACATTAAAATTACATTTCACGGACGAATCGCGTAGATCTCACTGTGAAAAGGCTTAAATGACTTTTTTTTAACTAAGTTTGAGGATTGCCCTGAAACCAAATGTCCTAGAACCAAATTTCCAAGTGTAACTACTAGATTGTGATACAATACACTATTGGGTGAAGTTTGGTTGACTTCTGCGCAGCGGTTTGGGAGTTAACATCAAAATTACATTTCTCGGCCGAATCGCGTAGATCTCGCTGTGAAAAGGCTTAAATGACTTTTTTTTAACTAAGTTTGAGGATTGCGCTCAAACCAAATGTCCTAGAACCAAATTTCCAAATGTAACTACTAGATTGTGATACAATACACTATTGGGTGAAGTTTGGTTGACTTCTGCGCAGCGGTTTGGGAGTTAACATCAAAATTACATTTCTCGGCCGAATCGCGTAGATCTCACTGTGAAAAGGCTTAAATGACTTTTTTTAACTAAGTTTGAGGATTGCCCTCAAACCAAATGTCCTAGAACCAAATTTCCAAATGTAACTACTAGATTGTGATACAATACACTATTGGGTGAAGTTTGGTTGACTTCTGAGCAGCGGTTTGGGAGTTAACATCAAAATTACATTTCTCGGACGAATCGCGTAGATCTCACTGTGAAAAGGCTTAAATGACTTTTTTTTAACTAAGTTTGAGGATTGCCCTCAAACCAAATGTCCTAGAACCAAATTTCCAAGTGTAACTACTAGATTGTGATATAATACACTATTGGGTGAAGTTTGGTTGACTTCTGCGCAGCGGTTTGGGAGTTAACATCAAAATTACATTTCTCGGCCATATCGCATAGATCTCACTGTGAAAAGGCTTAAATGACTTTTTTAATTAAGTTTGATGATTGCGCTCAAACCAAATGTCTTAGAACTAAATTTCCAAATGTAACTACTAGATTGTGATAAAATACACTATTGGGTGAAGTTTGGTTGACTTCTGCGCAGCGGTTTGGGAGTTAACATCAAAATTACATTTCTCGGCCATATCGCGTAGATCTCACTGTGAAAAGGCTTAAATGGCTTTTTTGACCTAAGTTTGAGGATTGCGCTCAAATCAAATGTCCTAGAACCAAATTTCTACATGTAACTACTAGATTGTGATACAATACACTATTGGGTGAAGTTTGGTTTACTTCTGCGCAGCGGTTTGGGAGTTAACATCAAAATTACATTTCTCGGCCATATCGCATAGATCTCACTGTGAAAAGGCTTAAATGGCTTTTTTGACCTAAGTTTGAGGATTGCGCTCAAATCAAATGTCCTAGAACCAAATTTCCACATGTAACTACTAGATTGTGATACAATACACTATTGGGTGAAGTTTGGTTGACTTCTGCGCAGCGGTTTGGGAGTGAACATCAAAATTACATAACTCGGCCATATCGCATAGATCTCACTGTGAAAAGGCTTAAATGACTTTTTTTTTAATTAAGTTTGAAGATTGCGCTCAAACCAAATGTCCTAGAACTAAATTTCTAAATGTAACTACTAGATTGTGATAAAATACACTATTGGGTGAAGTTTGGTTGACTTCTGCGCAGCGGTTTGGGAGTTAACATCAAAATTACATTTCTCGGCCATATCGCGTAGATCTCACTGTGAAAAGGCTTAAATGGCTTTTTTGACCTAAGTTTGAGGATTGCGCTCAAATCAAATGTCCTAGAACCAAATTTCCACATGTAACTACTAGATTGTGATAAAATACACTATTGGGTGAAGTTTGGTTGATTTCTGCGCAGCGGTTTGGGAGTTAACATCAAAATTACATTTATCGGCCATATCGCATAGATCTCACTGTGAAAAGGCTTAAATGACTTTTTTAATTAAGTTTGATGATTGCGCTCAAACCAAATGTCCTAGAACGAAATTTTCAAATGTAACTACTAGATTGTGATACAATACACTATTGGGTGAAGTTTGGTTGACTTCTGCGCAGCGGTTTGGGAGTGAACATCAAAATTACATTTCTCGGCCATATCGCATAGATCTCACTGTGAAAAGGCTTAAATGACTTTTTTTAATTAAGTTTGAAGATTGCGCTCAAACCAAATGTCCTAGGACTAAATTTCTAAATGTAACTACTAGATTGTGATAAAATACACTATTGGGTGAAGTTTGGTTGACTTCTGCGCAGCGGTTTGGGAGTTAACATCAAAATTACATTTCTCGGCCATATCGCATAGATCTCACTGTGAAAAGGCTTAAATGGCTTTTTTGACCTAAGTTTGAGGATTGCGCTCAAATCAAATGTCCTAGAACCAAATTTCCACATGTAACTACTAGATTGTGATACAATACACTATTGGGTGAAGTTTGGTTGACTTCTGCGCAGCGGTTTGGGAGTGAATATCAAAATTACATTTCTCGGCCATATCGCATAGATCTCACTGTGAAAAGGCTTAAATGACTTTTTTTTAATTAAGTTTGAAGATTGCGCTCAAACCAAATGTCCTAGAACTAAATTTCTAAATGTAGCTACTAGATTGTGATAAAATACACTATTGGGTGAAGTTTGGTTGACTTCTGCGCTGCGGTTTGGGAGTTAACATCAAAATTACATTTATCGGCCATATCGCATAGATCTCACTGTGAAAAGGCTTAAATGACTTTTTTAATTAAGTTTGATGATTGCGCTCAAACCAAATGTCCTAGAACGAAATTTTCAAATGTAACTACTACATTGTGATACAATACACTATTGGGTGAAGTTTGGTTGACTTCTGCGCAGCGGTTTGGGAGTTAACATCTAAATTACATTTCTCGGCCATATCGCGTAGATCTCACTGTGAAAAGGCTTAAATGGCTTTTTTGACCTAAGTTTGAGGATTGCGCTCAAATCAAATGTCCTAGAACCAAATTTCCACATGTAACTACTAGATTGTGATACAATACACTATTGGGTGAAGTTTGGTTTACTTCTGCGCAGCGGTTTGGGAGTTAACATCAAAATTACATTTCTCGTCCATATCGCATAGATCTCACTGTGAAAAGGCTTAAATGGCTTTTTTGACCTAAGTTTGAGGATTGCGCTCAAATCAAATGTCCTAGAACCAAATTTCCACATGTAACTACTAGATTGTGATACAATACACTAATGGGTGAAGTTTGGTTGACTTCTGCGCAGCGGTTTGGGAGTGAACATCAAAATTACATTTCTCGGCCATATCGCATAGATCTCACTGTGAAAAGGCTTAAATGACTTTTTTAAATTAAGTTTGAAGATTGCGCTCAAACCAAATGTCCTAGAACTAAATTTCCAAATGTAACTACTAGATTGTGATAAAATAAACTATTGGGTGAAGTTTGGTTTACTTCTGCGCAGCGGTTTGGGAGTTAACATCAAAATTACATTTCTCGGCCATATCGCGTAGATCTCACTGTGAAAAGGCTTAAATGGCTTTTTTGACCTAAGTTTGAGGATTGCGCTCAAATCAAATGTCCTAGAACCAAATTTCCACATGTAACTACTAGATTGTGATACAATACACTATTGGGTGAAGTTTGGTTGACTTCTGCGCAGCGGTTTGGGAGTGAACATCGAAATTACATTTCTCGGCCATATCGCATAGATCTCACTGTGAAAAGGCTTAAATGACTTTTTTTAATTAAGTTTGAAGATTGCGCTCAAACCAAATGTCCTAGAACTAAATTTCCAAATGTTACTACTAGATTGTGATAAAATACACTATTGGGTGAAGTTTGGTTGACTTCTGCGCAGCGGTTTGGGAGTTAACATCAAAATTACATTTCTCGGCCATATCGCGTAGATCTCACTGTGAAAAGGCTTAAATGACTTTTTTTAATTAAGTTTGATGATTGCGCTCAAACCAAATGTCTTAGAACGAAATTTTCAAATGTAACTACTAGATTGTGATACAATACACTAATGGGTGAAGTTTGGTTGACTTCTGCGCAGCGGTTTGGGAGTGAACATCAAAATTACATTTCTCGGCCATATCGCATAGATCTCACTGTGAAAAGGCTTAAATGACTTTTTTTAATTAAGTTTGAAGATTGCGCTCAAACCAAATGTCCTAGAACTAAATTTCCAAATGTAACTACTAGATTGTGATAAAATACACTATTGGGTGAAGTTTGGTTGACTTCTGCGCAGCGGTTTGGGAGTGAACATCAAAATTATATTTCTCGGCCATATCGCATAGATCTCACTGTGAAAAGGCTTAAATGACTTTTTTAATTAAGTTTGATGATTGCGCTCAAACCAAATGTCTTAGAACTAAATTTCTAAATGTAACTACTAGATTGTGATAAAATACACTATTGGGTGAAGTTTGGTTGACTTCTGCGCAGCGGTTTGGGAGTTAACATCAAAATTACATTTCTCGGCCATATCGCATAGATCTCACTGTGACAAGGCTTAAATGGCTTTTTTGACCTAAGTTTGAGGATTGCGCTCAAATCAAATGTCCTAGAACCAAATTTCCACATGTAACTACTAGATTGTGATACAATACACTATTGGGTGAAGTTTGGTTGACTTCTGCGCAGCGGTTTGGGAGTTAACATCAAAATTACATTTCTCGGCCATATCGCGTAGATCTCACTGTGAAAAGGCTTAAATGACTTTTTAAATTAAGTTTGATGATTGCGCTCAAACCAAATGTCCTAGAACTAAATTTCCAAATGTAACTACTAGATTGTGATAAAATACACTATTGGGTGAAGTTTGGTTGACTTCTGCGCAGCGGTTTGGGAGTTAACATCAAAATTACATTTCTCGGCCATATCGCGTAGATCTCACTGTGAAAAGGCTTAAATGACTTTTTTAATTAAGTTTGATGATTGCGCTCAAACCAAATGTCCTAGATTTAAATTTCCAAATGTAACTACTAGATTGTGATAAAATACACTATTGGGTGAAGTTTGGTTGACTTCTGCGCAGCGGTTTGGGAGTTAACATCAAAATTACATTTCTCGGCCATATCGCATAGATCTCACTGTGAAAAGGCTTAAATGGCTTTTTTGACCTAAGTTTGAGGATTGCGCTCAAATCAAATGTCCTAGAACCAAATTTCCACATGTAACTACTAGATTGTGATACAATACACTAATGGGTGAAGTTTGGTTGACTTCTGCGCAGCGGTTTGGGAGTGAACATCAAAATTACATTTCTCGGCCATATCGCATAGATCTCACTGTGAAAAGGCTTAAATGACTTTTTTTAATTAAGTTTGAAGATTGCGCTCAAACCAAATGTCCTAGAACTAAATTTCTAAATGTAACTACTAGATTGTGATAAAATACACTATTGGGTGAAGTTTGGTTGACTTCTGCGCAGCGGTTTGGGAGTTAACATCAAAATTACATTTCTCGGCCATATCGCATAGATCTCACTGTGAAAAGGCTTAAATGACTTTTTTAATTAAGTTTGATGATTGCGCTCAGACCAAATGTCCTAGAACGAAATTTTCAAATGTAACTACTAGATTGTGATACAATACACTAATGGGTGAAGTTTGGTTGACTTCTGCGCAGCGGTTTGGGAGTGAACATCAAAATTACATTTCTCGGCCATATCGCATAGATCTCACTGTGAAAAGGCTTAAATGACTTTTTTTAATTAAGTTTGAAGATTGCGCTCAAACCAAATGTCCTAGAACTAAATTTCCAAATGTAACTACTAGATTGTGATAAAATACACTATTGGGTGAAGTTTGGTTGACTTCTGCGCAGCGGTTTGGGAGTTAACATCAAAATTACATTTCTCGGCCATATCGCATAGATCTCACTGTGAAAAGGCTTAAATGACTTTTTTTAATTAAGTTTGAAGATTGCGCTCAAACCAAATGTCCTAGAACTAAATTTCTAAATGTAACTACTAGATTGTGATAAAATACACTATTGGGTGAAGTTTGGTTGACTTCTGCGCAGCGGTTTGGGAGTTAACATCAAAATTACATTTCTCGGCCATATCGCGTAGATCTCACTGTGAAAAGGCTTAAATGGCTTTTTTGACCTAAGTTTGAGGATTGCGCTCAAATCAAATGTCCTAGAACCAAATTTCCACATGTAACTACTAGATTGTGATACAATACACTATTGGGTGAAGTTTGGTTGACTTCTGCGCAGCGGTTTGGGAGTTAACATCAAAATTACATTTCTCGGCCATATCGCATAGATCTCACTGTGAAAAGGCTTAAATGACTTTTTTAAATTAAGTTTGAAGATTGCGCTCAAACCAAATGTCCTAGAACTAAATTTCCAAATGTAACTACTAGATTGTGATAAAATACACTATTGGGTGAAGTTTGGTTGACTTCTGCGCAGCGGTTTGGGAGTGAACATCAAAATTACATTTCTCGGCCATATCGCATAGATCTCACTGTGAAAAGGCTTAAATGACTTTTTTTAATTAAGTTTGAAGATTGCGCTCAAACCAAATGTCCTAGGACTAAATTTCTAAATGTAACTACTAGATTGTGATAAAATACACTATTGGGTGAAGTTTGGTTGACTTCTGCGCAGCGGTTTGGGAGTTAACATCAAAATTACATTTCTCGGCCATATCGCATAGATCTCACTGTGAAAGGCTTAAATGGCTTTTTTGACCTAAGTTTGAGGATTGCGCTCAAATCAAATGTCCTAGAACCAAATTTCCACATGTAACTACTAGATTGTGATACAATACACTATTGGGTGAAGTTTGGTTGACTTCTGCGCAGCGGTTTGGGAGTGAACATCAAAATTACATTTCTCGGCCATATCGCATAGATCTCACTGTGAAAAGGCTTAAATGACTTTTTTTTAATTAAGTTTGAAGATTGCGCTCAAACCAAATGTCCTAGAACTAAATTTCTAAATGTAACTACTAGATTGTGATAAAATACACTATTGGGTGAAGTTTGGTTGACTTCTGCGCTGCGGTTTGGGAGTTAACATCAAAATTACATTTATCGGCCATATCGCATAGATCTCACTGTGAAAAGGCTTGAATGACTTTTTTAATTAAGTTTGATGATTGCGCTCAAACCAAATGTCCTAGAACGAAATTTTCAAATGTAACTACTACATTGTGATACAATACACTATTGGGTGAAGTTTGGTTGACTTCTGCGCAGCGGTTTGGGAGTTAACATCTAAATTACATTTCTCGGCCATATCGCGTAGATCTCACTGTGAAAAGGCTTAAATGGCTTTTTTGACCTAAGTTTGAGGATTGCGCTCAAATCAAATGTCCTAGAACCAAATTTCCACATGTAACTACTAGATTGTGATACAATACACTATTGGGTGAAGTTTGGTTTACTTCTGCGCAGCGGTTTGGGAGTTAACATCAAAATTACATTTCTCGTCCATATCGCATAGATCTCACTGTGAAAAGGCTTAAATGGCTTTTTTGACCTAAGTTTGAGGATTGCGCTCAAATCAAATGTCCTAGAACCAAATTTCCACATGTAACTACTAGATTGTGATACAATACACTAATGGGTGAAGTTTGGTTGACTTCTGCGCAGCGGTTTGGGAGTGAACATCAAAATTACATTTCTCGGCCATATCGCATAGATCTCACTGTGAAAAGGCTTAAATGACTTTTTTAAATTAAGTTTGAAGATTGCGCTCAAACAAAATGTCCTAGAACTAAATTTCCAAATGTAACTACTAGATTGTGATAAAATACACTATTGGGTGAAGTTTGGTTTACTTCTGCGCAGCGGTTTGGGAGTTAACATCAAAATTACATTTCTCGGCCATATCGCGTAGATCTCACTGTGAAAAGGCTTAAATGGCTTTTTTGACCTAAGTTTGAGGATTGCGCTCAAATCAAATGTCCTAGAACCAAATTTCCACATGTAACTACTAGATTGTGATACAATACACTATTGGGTGAAGTTTGGTTGACTTCTGCGCAGCGGTTTGGGAGTGAACATCGAAATTACATTTCTCGGCCATATGGCATAGATCTCACTGTGAAAAGGCTTAAATGACTTTTTTAATTAAGTTTGATGATTGCGCTCAAACCAAATGTCCTAGAACTAAATTTCCAAATATTACTACTAGATTGTGATAAAATACACTATTGGGTGAAGTTTGGTTGACTTCTGCGCATCGGTTTGGGAGTTAACATCAAAATTACATTTCTCGGCCATATCGCGTAGATCTCACTGTGAAAAGGCTTAAATGACTTTTTTTAATTAAGTTTGAAGATTGCGCTCAAACCAAATGTCCTAGAACTAAATTTCTAAATGTAACTACTAGATTGTGATAAAATACACTATTGGGTGAAGTTTGGTTGACTTCTGCGCAGCGGTTTGGGAGTTAACATCAAAATAACATTTCTCGGCCATATCGCATAGATCTCACTGTGAAAAGGCTTAAATGACTTTTTTTAATTAAGTTTGAAGATTGCGCTCAAACCAAATGTCCTAGAACTAAATTTCCAAATGTTACTACTAGATTGTGATAAAATACACTATTGGGTGAAGTTTGGTTGACTTCTGCGCAGCGGTTTGGGAGTTAACATCAAAATTACATTTCTCGGCCATATCGCGTAGATCTCACTGTGAAAAGGCTTAAATGACTTTTTTTAATTAAGTTTGATGATTGCGCTCAAACCAAATGTCCTAGAACGAAATTTTCAAATGTAACTACTAGATTGTGATACAATACACTAATGGGTGAAGTTTGGTTGACTTCTGCGCAGCGGTTTGGGAGTGAACATCAAAATTACATTTCTCGGCCATATCGCATAGATCTCACTGTGAAAAGGCTTAAATGACTTTTTTTAATTAAGTTTGAAGATTGCGCTCAAACCAAATGTCCTAGAACTAAATTTCCAAATGTAACTACTAGATTGTGATAAAATACACTATTGGGTGAAGTTTGGTTGACTTCTGCGCAGCGGTTTGGGAGTGAACATCAAAATTATATTTCTCGGCCATATCGCATAGATCTCACTGTGAAAAGGCTTAAATGACTTTTTTTAATTAAGTTTGAAGATTGCGCTCAAACCAAATGTCCTAGAACTAAATTTCCAAATGTAACTACTAGATTGTGATAAAATACACTATTGGGTGAAGTTTGGTTGACTTCTGCGCAGCGGTTTGGGAGTGAACATCAAAATTACATTTCTCTGCCATATCGCATAGATCTCACTGTGAAAAGGCTTAAATGACTTTTTTTAATTAAGTTTGAAGATTGCGCTCAAACCAAATGTCCTAGAACTAAATTTCTAAATGTAACTACTAGATTGTGATAAAATACACTATTGGGTGAAGTTTGGTTGACTTCTGCGCAGCGGTTTGGGAGTTAACATCAAAATTACATTTCTCGGCCATATCGCATAGATCTCACTGTGACAAGGCTTAAATGGCTTTTTTGACCTAAGTTTGAGGATTGCGCTCAAATCAAATGTCCTAGAACCAAATTTCCACATGTAACTACTAGATTGTGATACAATACACTATTGGGTGAAGTTTGGTTGACTTCTGCGCAGCGGTTTGGGAGTTAACATCAAAATTACATTTCTCGGCCATATCGCGTAGATCTCACTGTGAAAAGGCTTAAATGACTTTTTAAATTAAGTTTGATGATTGCGCTCAAACCAAATGTCCTAGAACTAAATTTCCAAATGTAACTACTAGATTGTGATAAAATACACTATTGGGTGAAGTTTGGTTGACTTCTGCGCAGCGGTTTGGGAGTTAACATCAAAATTACATTTCTCGGCCATATCGCGTAGATCTCACTGTGAAAAGGCTTAAATGACTTTTTTAATTAAGTTTGATGATTGCGCTCAAACCAAATGTCCTAGATTTAAATTTCCAAATGTAACTACTAGATTGTGATAAAATACACTATTGGGTGAAGTTTGGTTGACTTCTGCGCAGCGGTTTGGGAGTTAACATCAAAATTACATTTCTCGGCCATATCGCATAGATCTCACTGTGAAAAGGCTTAAATGGCTTTTTTGACCTAAGTTTGAGGATTGCGCTCAAATCAAATGTCCTAGAACAAAATTTCCACATGTAACTACTAGATTGTGATACAATACACTAATGGGTGAAGTTTGGTTGACTTCTGCGCAGCGGTTTGGGAGTGAACATCAAAATTACATTTCTCGGCCATATCGCATAGATCTCACTGTGAAAAGGCTTAAATGACTTTTTTTAATTAAGTTTGAAGATTGCGCTCAAACCAAATGTCCTAGAACTAAATTTCTAAATGTAACTACTAGATTGTGATAAAATACACTATTGGGTGAAGTTTGGTTGACTTCTGCGCAGCGGTTTGGGAGTTAACATCAAAATTACATTTCTCGGCCATATCGCATAGATCTCACTGTGAAAAGGCTTAAATGACTTTTTTAATTAAGTTTGATGATTGCGCTCAAACCAAATGTCCTAGAACGAAATTTTCAAATGTAACTACTAGATTGTGATACAATACACTAATGGGTGAAGTTTGGTTGACTTCTGCGCAGCGGTTTGGGAGTGAACATCAAAATTACATTTCTCGGCCATATCGCATAGATCTCACTGTGAAAAGGCTTAAATGACTTTTTTTAATTAAGTTTGAAGATTGCGCTCAAACCAAATGTCCTAGAACTAAATTTCCAAATGTAACTACTAGATTGTGATAAAATACACTATTGGGTGAAGTTTGGTTGACTTCTGCGCAGCGGTTTGGGAGTTAACATCAAAATTACTTTTCTCGGCCATATCGCATAGATCTCACTGTGAAAAGGCTTAAATGACTTTTTTTAATTAAGTTTGAAGATTGCGCTCAAATCAAATGTCCTAGAACCAAATTTCCACATGTAACTACTAGATTGTGATACAATACACTATTGGGTGAAGTTTGGTTGACTTCTGCGCAGCGGTTTGGGAGTTAACATCAAAATTACATTTCTCGGCCATATCGCGTAGATCTCACTGTGAAAAGGCTTAAATGACTTTTTTAATTAAGTTTGATGATTGCGCTCAAACCAAATGTCCTAGAACTAAATTTCTAAATGTAACTACTAGATTGTGATACAATACACTATTGGGTGAAGTTTGGTTGACTTCTGCGCAGCGGTTTGGGAGTTAACATCAAAATTACATTTCTCGGCCATATCGCATAGATCTCACTGTGAAAAGGCTTAAATGACTTTTTTTAATTAAGTTTGAAGATTGCGCTCAAACCAAATGTCCTAGAACTAAATTTCCAAATGTAACTACTAGATTGTGATAAAATACACTATTGGGTGAAGTTTGGTTGACTTCTGCGCAGCGGTTTGGGAGTGAACATCAAAATTACATTTCTCGGCCATATCGCATAGATCTCACTGTGAAAAGGCTTAAATGACTTTTTTTAATTAAGTTTGAAGATTGCGCTCAAACCAAATGTCCTAGAACTAAATTTCTAAATGTAACTACTAGATTGTGATAAAATACACTATTGGGTGAAGTTTGGTTGACTTCTGCGCAGCGGTTTGGGAGTTCACATCAAAATTACATTTCTCGGCCATATCGCATAGATCTCACTGTGACAAGGCTTAAATGGCTTTTTTGACCTAAGTTTGAGGATTGCGCTCAAATCAAATGTCCTAGAACCAAATTTCCACATGTAACTACTAGATTGTGATACAATACACTATTGGGTGAAGTTTGGTTGACTTCTGCGCAGCGGTTTGGGAGTTAACATCAAAATTACATTTCTCGGCCATATCGCGTAGATCTCACTGTGAAAAGGCTTAAATGACTTTTTTAATTAAGTTTGATGATTGCGCTCAAACCAAATGTCCTAGAACTAAATTTCCAAATGTAACTACTAGATTGTGATAAAATACACTATTGGGTGAAGTTTGGTTGACTTCTGCGCAGCGGTTTGGGAGTTAACATCAAAATTACATTTCTCGGCCATATCGCGTAGATCTCACTGTGAAAAGGCTTAAATGACTTTTTTAATTAAGTTTGATGATTGCGCTCAAACCAAATGTCCTAGATTTAAATTTCCAAATGTAACTACTAGATTGTGATAAAATACACTATTGGGTGAAGTTTGGTTGACTTCTGCGCAGCGGTTTGGGAGTTAACATCAAAATTACATTTCTCGGCCATATCGCATAGATCTCACTGTGAAAAGGCTTAAATGGCTTTTTTGACCTAAGTTTGAGGATTGCGCTCAAATCAAATGTCCTAGAACCAAATTTCCACATGTAACTACTAGATTGTGATACAATACACTAATGGGCGAAGTTTGGTTGACTTCTGCGCAGCGGTTTGGGAGTGAACATCAAAATTACATTTCTCGGCCATATCGCATAGATCTCACTGTGGAAAGGCTTAAATGACTTTTTTTAATTAAGTTTGAAGATTGCGCTCAAACCAAATGTCCTAGAACTAAATTTCTAAATGTAACTACTAGATTGTGATAAAATACACTATTGGGTGAAGTTTGGTTGACTTCTGCGCAGCGGTTTGGGAGTTAACATCAAAATTACATTTCTCGGCCATATCGCATAGATCTCACTGTGAAAAGGCTTAAATGACTTTTTTAATTAAGTTTGATGATTGCGCTCAAACCAAATGTCCTAGAACGAAATTTTCAAATGTAACTACTAGATTGTGATACAATACACTAATGGGTGAAGTTTGGTTGACTTCTGCGCAGCGGTTTGGGAGTGAACATCAAAATTACATTTCTCGGCCATATCGCATAGATCTCACTGTGGAAAGGCTTAAATGACTTTTTTTAATTAAGTTTGAAGATTGCGCTCAAACCAAATGTCCTAGAACTAAATTTCTAAATGTAACTACTAGATTGTGATAAAATACACTATTGGGTGAAGTTTGGTTGACTTCTGCGCAGCGGTTTGGGAGTTAACATCAAAATTACATTTCTCGGCCATATCGCATAGATCTCACTGTGAAAAGGCTTAAATGACTTTTTTAATTAAGTTTGATGATTGCGCTCAAACCAAATGTCCTAGAACGAAATTTTCAAATGTAACTACTAGATTGTGATACAATACACTAATGGGTGAAGTTTGGTTGACTTCTGCGCAGCGGTTTGGGAGTGAACATCAAAATTACATTTCTCGGCCATATCGCATAGATCTCACTGTGAAAAGGCTTAAATGACTTTTTTTAATTAAGTTTGAAGATTGCGCTCAAACCAAATGTCCTAGAACTAAATTTCCAAATGTAACTACTAGATTGTGATAAAATACACTATTGGGTGAAGTTTGGTTGACTTCTGCGCAGCGGTTTGGGAGTTAACATCAAAATTACATTTCTCGGCCATATCGCATAGATCTCACTGTGAAAAGGCTTAAATGACTTTTTTTAATTAAGTTTGAAGATTGCGCTCAAATCAAATGTCCTAGAACCAAATTTCCACATGTAACTACTAGATTGTGATACAATACACTATTGGGTGAAGTTTGGTTGACTTCTGCGCAGCGGTTTGGGAGTTAACATCAAAATTACATTTCTCGGCCATATCGCGTAGATCTCACTGTGAAAAGGCTTAAATGACTTTTTTAATTAAGTTTGATGATTGCGCTCAAACCAAATGTCCTAGAACTAAATTTCTAAATGTAACTACTAGATTGTGATACAATACACTATTGGGTGAAGTTTGGTTGACTTCTGCTCAGCGGTTTGGGAGTTAACATCAAAATTACATTTCTCGGCCATATCGCATAGATCTCACTGTGAAAAGGCTTAAATGACTTTTTTAATTAAGTTTGATGATTGCGCTCAAACCAAATGTCCTAGAACGAAATTTTCAAATGTAACTACTAGATTGTGATACAATACACTAATGGGTGAAGTTTGGTTGACTTCTGCGCAGCGGTTTGGGAGTGAACATCAAAATTACATTTCTCGGCCATATCGCATAGATCTCACTGTGAAAAGGCTTAAATGACTTTTTTTAATTAAGTTTGAAGATTGCGCTCAAACCAAATGTCCTAGAACTAAATTTCCAAATGTAACTACTAGATTGTGATAAAATACACTATTGGGTGAAGTTTGGTTGACTTCTGCGCAGCGGTTTGGGAGTGAACATCAAAATTATATTTCTCGGCCATATCGCATAGATCTCACTGTGAAAAGGCTTAAATGGCTTTTTTGACCTAAGTTTGAGGATTGCGCTCAAATCAAATGTCCTAGAAGCAAATTTCCACATGTAACTACTAGATTGTGATACAATACACTATTGGGTGAAGTTTGGTTGACTTCTGCGCAGCGGTTTGGGAGTGAACATCGAAATTACATTTCTCGGCCATATCGCATAGATCTCACTGTGAAAAGGCTTAAATGACTTTTTTAATTAAGTTTGATGATTGCGCTCAAACCAAATGTCCTAGAACTAAATTTCCAAATGTTACTACTAGATTGTGATAAAATACACTATTGGGTGAAGTTTGGTTGACTTCTGCGCAGCGGTTTGGGAGTTAACATCAAAATTACATTTCTCGGCCATATCGCGTAGATCTCACTGTGAAAAGGCTTAAATGACTTTTTTTAATTAAGTTTGAAGATTGCGCTCAAACCAAATGTCCTAGAACTAAATTTCTAAATGTAACTACTAGATTGTGATAAAATACACTATTGGATGAAGTTTGGTTGACTTCTGCGCAGCGGTTTGGGAGTTAACATCAAAATTACATTTCTCGGCCATATCGCATAGATCTCACTGTGAAAAGGCTTAAATGACTTTTTTAATTAAGTTTGATGATTGCGCTCAAACCAAATGTCCTAGAACGAAATTTTCAAATGTAACTACTAGATTGTGATACAATACACTAATGGGTGAAGTTTGGTTGACTTCTGCGCAGCGGTTTGGGAGTGAACATCAAAATTACATTTCTCGGCCATATCGCATAGATCTCACTGTGAAAAGGCTTAAATGACTTTTTTTAATTAAGTTTGAAGATTGCGCTCAAACCAAATGTCCTAGAACTAAATTTCTAAATGTAACTACTAGATTGTGATAAAATACACTATTGGGTGAAGTTTGGTTGACTTCTGCGCAGCGGTTTGGGAGTGAACATCAAAATTATATTTCTCGGCCATAACGCATAAATCTCACTGTGAAAAGGCTTAAATGACTTTTTTTAATTAAGTTTGAAGATTGCGCTCAAACCAAATGTCCTAGAACTAAATTTCCAAATGTAACTACTAGATTGTGATAAAATACACTATTGGGTGAAGTTTGGTTGACTTCTGCGCAGCGGTTTGGGAGTGAACATCAAAATTACATTTCTCTGCCATATCGCATAGATCTCACTGTGAAAAGGCTTAAATGACTTTTTTTAATTAAGTTTGAAGATTGCGCTCAAACCAAATGTCCTAGAACTAAATTTCTAAATGTAACTACTAGATTGTGATAAAATACACTATTGGGTGAAGTTTGGTTGACTTCTGCGCAGCGGTTTGGGAGTTAACATCAAAATTACATTTCTCGGCCATATCGCATAGATCTCACTGTGACAAGGCTTAAATGGCTTTTTTGACCTAAGTTTGAGGATTGCGCTCAAATCAAATGTCCTAGAACCAAATTTCCACATGTAACTACTAGATTGTGATACAATACACTATTGGGTGAAGTTTGGTTGACTTCTGCGCAGCGGTTTGGGAGTTATCATCAAAATTACATTTCTCGGCCATATCGCGTAGATCTCACTGTGAAAAGGCTTAAATGACTTTTTTAATTAAGTTTGATGATTGCGCTCAAACCAAATGTCCTAGAACTAAATTTCCAAATGTAACTACTAGATTGTGATAAAATACACTATTGGGTGAAGTTTGGTTGACTTCTGCGCAGCGGTTTGGGAGTTAACATCAAAATTACATTTCTCGGCCATATCGCGTAGATCTCACTGTGAAAAGGCTTAAATGACTTTTTTAATTAAGTTTGATGATTGCGCTCAAACCAAATGTCCTAGATTTAAATTTCCAAATGTAACTACTAGATTGTGATAAAATACACTATTGGGTGAAGTTTGGTTGACTTCTGCGCAGCGGTTTTGGGAGTTAACATCAAAATTACATTTCTCGGCCATATCGCATAGATCTCACTGTGAAAAGGCTTAAATGGCTTTTTTGACCTAAGTTTGAGGATTGCGCTCAAATCAAATGTCCTAGAACCAAATTTCCACATGTAACTACTAGATTGTGATACAATACACTAATGGGTGAAGTTTGGTTGACTTCTGCGCAGCGGTTTGGGAGTGAACATCAAAATTACATTTCTCGGCCATATCGCATAGATCTCACTGTGGAAAGGCTTAAATGACTTTTTTTAATTAAGTTTGAAGATTGCGCTCAAACCAAATGTCCTAGAACTAAATTTCTAAATGTAACTACTAGATTGTGATAAAATACACTATTGGGTGAAGTTTGGTTGACTTCTGCGCAGCGGTTTGGGAGTTAACATCAAAATTACATTTCTCGGCCATATCGCATAGATCTCACTGTGAAAAGGCTTAAATGACTTTTTTAATTAAGTTTGATGATTGCGCTCAAACCAAATGTCCTAGAACGAAATTTTCAAATGTAACTACTAGATTGTGATACAATACACTAATGGGTGAAGTTTGGTTGACTTCTGCGCAGCGGTTTGGGAGTGAACATCAAAATTACATTTCTCGGCCATATCGCATAGATCTCACTGTGAAAAGGCTTAAATGACTTTTTTTAATTAAGTTTGAAGATTGCGCTCAAACCAAATGTCCTAGAACTAAATTTCCAAATGTAACTACTAGATTGTGATAAAATACACTATTGGGTGAAGTTTGGTTGACTTCTGCGCAGCGGTTTGGGAGTTAACATCAAAATTACATTTCTCGGCCATATCGCATAGATCTCACTGTGAAAAGGCTTAAATGACTTTTTTTAATTAAGTTTGAAGATTGCGCTCAAATCAAATGTCCTAGAACCAAATTTCCACATGTAACTACTAGATTGTGATACAATACACTATTGGGTGAAGTTTGGTTGACTTCTGCGCAGCGGTTTGGGAGTTAACATCAAAATTACATTTCTCGGCCATATCGCGTAGATCTCACTGTGAAAAGGCTTAAATGACTTTTTTAATTAAGTTTGATGATTGCGCTCAAACCAAATGTCCTAGAACTAAATTTCTAAATGTAACTACTAGATTGTGATACAATACACTATTGGGTGAAGTTTGGTTGACTTCTGCGCAGCGGTTTGGGAGTTAACATCAAAATTACATTTCTCGGCCATATCGCATAGATCTCACTGTGAAAAGGCTTAAATGACTTTTTTAATTAAGTTTGATGATTGCGCTCAAACCAAATGTCCTAGAACGAAATTTTCAAATGTAACTACTAGATTGTGATACAATTCACTAATGGGTGAAGTTTGGTTGACTTCTGCGCAGCGGTTTGGGAGTGAACATCAAAATTACATTTCTCGGCCATATCGCATAGATCTCACTGTGAAAAGGCTTAAATGACTTTTTTTAATTAAGTTTGAAGATTGCGCTCAAACCAAATGTCCTAGAACTAAATTTCCAAATGTAACTACTAGATTGTGATAAAATACACTATTGGGTGAAGTTTGGTTGACTTCTGCGCAGCGGTTTGGGAGTGAACATCAAAATTATATTTCTCGGCCATATCGCATAGATCTCACTGTGAAAAGGCTTAAATGGCTTTTTTGACCTAAGTTTGAGGATTGCGCTCAAATCAAATGTCCTAGAAGCAAATTTCCACATGTAACTACTAGATTGTGATACAATACACTATTGGGTGAAGTTTGGTTGACTTCTGCGCAGCGGTTTGGGAGTGAACATCGAAATTACATTTCTCGGCCATATCGCATAGATCTCACTGTGAAAAGGCTTAAATGACTTTTTTAATTAAGTTTGATGATTGCGCTCAAACCAAATGTCCTAGAACTAAATTTCCAAATGTTACTACTAGATTGTGATAAAATACACTATTGGGTGAAGTTTGGTTGACTTCTGCGCAGCAGTTTGGGAGTTAACATCAAAATTACATTTCTCGGCCATATCGCGTAGATCTCACTGTGAAAAGGCTTAAATGACTTTTTTTAATTAAGTTTGAAGATTGCGCTCAAACCAAATGTCCTAGAACTAAATTTCTAAATGTAACTACTAGATTGTGATAAAATACACTATTGGATGAAGTTTGGTTGACTTCTGCGCAGCGGTTTGGGAGTTAACATCAAAATTACATTTCTCGGCCATATCGCATAGATCTCACTGTGAAAAGGCTTAAATGACTTTTTTAATTAAGTTTGATGATTGCGCTCAAACCAAATGTCCTAGAACGAAATTTTCAAATGTAACTACTAGATTGTGATACAATACACTAATGGGTGAAGTTTGGTTGACTTCTGCGCAGCGGTTTGGGAGTGAACATCAAAATTACATTTCTCGGCCATATCGCATAGATCTCACTGTGAAAAGGCTTAAATGACTTTTTTTAATTAAGTTTGAAGATTGCGCTCAAACCAAATGTCCTAGAACTAAATTTCTAAATGTAACTACTAGATTGTGATAAAATACACTATTGGGTGAAGTTTGGTTGACTTCTGCGCAGCGGTTTGGGAGTGAACATCAAAATTATATTTCTCGGCCATAACGCATAAATCTCACTGTGAAAAGGCTTAAATGACTTTTTTTAATTAAGTTTGAAGATTGCGCTCAAACCAAATGTCCTAGAACTAAATTTCCAAATGTAACTACTAGATTGTGATAAAATACACTATTGGGTGAAGTTTGGTTGACTTCTGCGCAGCGGTTTGGGAGTGAACATCAAAATTACATTTCTCTGCCATATCGCATAGATCTCACTGTGAAAAGGCTTAAATGACTTTTTTTAATTAAGTTTGAAGATTGCGCTCAAACCAAATGTCCTAGAACTAAATTTCTAAATGTAACTACTAGATTGTGATAAAATACACTATTGGGTGAAGTTTGGTTGACTTCTGCGCAGCGGTTTGGGAGTTAACATCAAAATTACATTTCTCGGCCATATCGCATAGATCTCACTGTGACAAGGCTTAAATGGCTTTTTTGACCTAAGTTTGAGGATTGCGCTCAAATCAAATGTCCTAGAACCAAATTTCCACATGTAACTACTAGATTGTGATACAATACACTATTGGGTGAAGTTTGGTTGACTTCTGCGCAGCGGTTTGGGAGTTATCATCAAAATTACATTTCTCGGCCATATCGCGTAGATCTCACTGTGAAAAGGCTTAAATGACTTTTTTAATTAAGTTTGATGATTGCGCTCAAACCAAATGTCCTAGAACTAAATTTCCAAATGTAACTACTAGATTGTGATAAAATACACTATTGGGTGAAGTTTGGTTGACTTCTGCGCAGCGGTTTGGGAGTTAACATCAAAATTACATTTCTCGGCCATATCGCGTAGATCTCACTGTGAAAAGGCTTAAATGACTTTTTTAATTAAGTTTGATGATTGCGCTCAAACCAAATGTCCTAGATTTAAATTTCCAAATGTAACTACTAGATTGTGATAAAATACACTATTGGGTGAAGTTTGGTTGACTTCTGCGCAGCGGTTTTGGGAGTTAACATCAAAATTACATTTCTCGGCCATATCGCATAGATCTCACTGTGAAAAGGCTTAAATGGCTTTTTTGACCTAAGTTTGAGGATTGCGCTCAAATCAAATGTCCTAGAACCAAATTTCCACATGTAACTACTAGATTGTGATACAATACACTAATGGGTGAAGTTTGGTTGACTTCTGCGCAGCGGTTTGGGAGTGAACATCAAAATTACATTTCTCGGCCATATCGCATAGATCTCACTGTGGAAAGGCTTAAATGACTTTTTTTAATTAAGTTTGAAGATTGCGCTCAAACCAAATGTCCTAGAACTAAATTTCTAAATGTAACTACTAGATTGTGATAAAATACACTATTGGGTGAAGTTTGGTTGACTTCTGCGCAGCGGTTTGGGAGTTAACATCAAAATTACATTTCTCGGCCATATCGCATAGATCTCACTGTGAAAAGGCTTAAATGACTTTTTTAATTAAGTTTGATGATTGCGCTCAAACCAAATGTCCTAGAACGAAATTTTCAAATGTAACTACTAGATTGTGATACAATACACTAATGGGTGAAGTTTGGTTGACTTCTGCGCAGCGGTTTGGGAGTGAACATCAAAATTACATTTCTCGGCCATATCGCATAGATCTCACTGTGAAAAGGCTTAAATGACTTTTTTTAATTAAGTTTGAAGATTGCGCTCAAACCAAATGTCCTAGAACTAAATTTCCAAATGTAACTACTAGATTGTGATAAAATACACTATTGGGTGAAGTTTGGTTGACTTCTGCGCAGCGGTTTGGGAGTTAACATCAAAATTACATTTCTCGGCCATATCGCATAGATCTCACTGTGAAAAGGCTTAAATGACTTTTTTTAATTAAGTTTGAAGATTGCGCTCAAATCAAATGTCCTAGAACCAAATTTCCACATGTAACTACTAGATTGTGATACAATACACTATTGGGTGAAGTTTGGTTGACTTCTGCGCAGCGGTTTGGGAGTTAACATCAAAATTACATTTCTCGGCCATATCGCGTAGATCTCACTGTGAAAAGGCTTAAATGACTTTTTTAATTAAGTTTGATGATTGCGCTCAAACCAAATGTCCTAGAACTAAATTTCTAAATGTAACTACTAGATTGTGATACAATACACTATTGGGTGAAGTTTGGTTGACTTCTGCGCAGCGGTTTGGGAGTTAACATCAAAATTACATTTCTCGGCCATATCGCATAGATCTCACTGTGAAAAGGCTTAAATGACTTTTTTAATTAAGTTTGATGATTGCGCTCAAACCAAATGTCCTAGAACGAAATTTTCAAATGTAACTACTAGATTGTGATACAATTCACTAATGGGTGAAGTTTGGTTGACTTCTGCGCAGCGGTTTGGGAGTGAACATCAAAATTACATTTCTCGGCCATATCGCATAGATCTCACTGTGAAAAGGCTTAAATGACTTTTTTTAATTAAGTTTGAAGATTGCGCTCAAACCAAATGTCCTAGAACTAAATTTCCAAATGTAACTACTAGATTGTGATAAAATACACTATTGGGTGAAGTTTGGTTGACTTCTGCGCAGCGGTTTGGGAGTGAACATCAAAATTATATTTCTCGGCCATATCGCATAGATCTCACTGTGAAAAGGCTTAAATGGCTTTTTTGACCTAAGTTTGAGGATTGCGCTCAAATCAAATGTCCTAGAAGCAAATTTCCACATGTAACTACTAGATTGTGATACAATACACTATTGGGTGAAGTTTGGTTGACTTCTGCGCAGCGGTTTGGGAGTGAACATCGAAATTACATTTCTCGGCCATATCGCATAGATCTCACTGTGAAAAGGCTTAAATGACTTTTTTAATTAAGTTTGATGATTGCGCTCAAACCAAATGTCCTAGAACTAAATTTCCAAATGTTACTACTAGATTGTGATAAAATACACTATTGGGTGAAGTTTGGTTGACTTCTGCGCAGCAGTTTGGGAGTTAACATCAAAATTACATTTCTCGGCCATATCGCGTAGATCTCACTGTGAAAAGGCTTAAATGACTTTTTTTAATTAAGTTTGAAGATTGCGCTCAAACCAAATGTCCTAGAACTAAATTTCTAAATGTAACTACTAGATTGTGATAAAATACACTATTGGGTGAAGTTTGGTTGACTTCTGCGCAGCGGTTTGGGAGTTAACATCAAAATTACATTTCTTGGCCATATCGCATAGATCTCACTGTGAAAAGGCTTAAATGACTTTTTTAATTAAGTTTGATGATTGCGCTCAAACCAAATGTCCTAGAACGAAATTTTCAAATGTAACTACTAGATTGTGATACAATACACTAATGGGTGAAGTTTGGTTGACTTCTGCGCAGCGGTTTGGGAGTGAACATCAAAATTACATTTCTCGGCCATATCGCATAGATCTCACTGTGAAAAGGCTTAAATGACTTTTTTTAATTAAGTTTGAAGATTGCGCTCAAACCAAATGTCCTAGAACTAAATTTCTAAATGTAACTACTAGATTGTGATAAAATACACTATTGGGTGAAGTTTGGTTGACTTCTGCGCAGCGGTTTGGGAGTGAACATCAAAATTATATTTCTCGGCCATATCGCATAGATCTCACTGTGAAAAGGCTTAAATGACTTTTTTTAATTAAGTTTGAAGATTGCGCTCAAACCAAATGTCCTAGAACTAAATTTCCAAATGTAACTACTAGATTGTGATAAAATACACTATTGGGTGAAGTTTGGTTGACTTCTGCGCAGCGGTTTGGGAGTTAACATCAAAATTACATTTCTCGGCCATATCGCATAGATCTCACTGTGAAAAGGCTTAAATGACTTTTTTTAATTAAGTTTGAAGATTGCGCTCAAACCAAATGTCCTAGAACTAAATTTCCAAATGTAACTACTAGATTGTGATAAAATACACTATTGGGTGAAGTTTGGTTGACTTCTGCGCAGCGGTTTGGGAGTGAACATCAAAATTACATTTCTCTGCCATATCGCATAGATCTCACTGTGAAAAGGCTTAAATGACTTTTTTTAATTAAGTTTGAAGATTGCGCTCAAACCAAATGTCCTAGAACTAAATTTCTAAATGTAACTACTAGATTGTGATAAAATACACTATTGGGTGAAGTTTGGTTGACTTCTGCGCAGCGGTGATGGGATAAATATACCTGGAATATATGCCCCGGATTGAATTAGCATTATTGCATTGTTTCTCTTAGTTCCCTTAGTGACCGTACCATATTAGAGCTTTGCCACTTTGGCGCCTCTGTGATGTATGACTTTGCTTCCTCGCCACTTTGATGTCTCTGTGATGCGTGATTACAAAGAATGACTTTGCTTCCTCGCTACTTTGATTACAAAGACATGTGTAACAAGGGGCGAGTAGCGCGTCCTCATTTGCGATAAGGGACGGACATCTCTTGTAACAAGGGGCGAGTGGCTCATCATAAGGGACTGACATCTCTGACCTCATTCCTGACGTCATGCATCCCTATATAAGCCGAGGACATTTTCCTCTCCAGTAGATGTTTTTGTAGCTGCAAGACGCTGAACACTGTTTTAGCATTTCTGGAGACCCAAGAGTCAACTACGCCTGTATTCCTCTGCAACTCTACTGAGCGTAGGCTTTCTGCCCGATTATCAATCGGTAAGAGTTTTGACTGTTCTTGTGTGCTTTAACAGTAGCGCGGGGATTTTAGAAGCAATCTAGCGCTGGCGTCATTGTTCTTGTTTTCTTCCTTTTTCTATATTAAACATTGTATTATTTGCAAAAGTGTGCCTGTTACTGACTCGCTGCGAACCCGGAAATTTCGTAAAACATTTTGGCGTTGTCGGCAGGATAGTATTACCAGGATAGTATTACCAGGATAGTATTACTAGGACAGTATTACTAGGATAGTATTACTGGGATTTTGTTAATACTAAGTGAGCCGTAACAGAATAACGATGTTTAAGAAACTGCGAAGAACGATGTTTAAGAAGCTGCGAAAATTTATTGTGGAAGAATCCGAGGAGTGTATCGATGGAACGGTAGTAACTCCTGGTTGGGAAAAAGAACCATGGAACGGAATCGCGTCGTGTTTGCGCGAATGCGGTGGTCGTCCCGAATCATGGAAAGATTCGCTAGGGGACAGTACTGCGCACGATGTTAAAAAGGTATTGTCGTCCGTAGGGATCCCGGCTAAAGCGTTGTTGGGTGGGGTCCAACGACGCATGTGGGTCTGCGCTACGGCGTGGAGGATTCAAACGGAGAAATTAGAGGACGCTGAACGAGAGGCGTCACAACTAAAAGTACAATTGGACAATTGTCAAAGTGAACAAGGCATTTTAGAGGAAAAAATTAAATTGCTAGAATGCCAACGAGATCGGTTACACCATATGTGTGAACAAGCGGTTCAGTACGTGGGGCGTTTACCAGCTCGAGAGCGCAAACTCTCTCGAAGGCGCGCTGATCCCGTTAAAGTACGGGCATTTGTGGCGTCCTCGTTAGAGAACACCAGTTCGTGGGATCCCGAAACGTGGGATGGGGATATTTGGAATGCGCAAAGCCATGGGAATTATCAGGAACGTCCCATATCCCGACGACGACAGGTGGAACATATTCTCCCACCGATTCGCGAGCAAATGGTTGATCAGGATGGCGCTCCGCTGCTAGACAGGGATGGTCAACCTCTTTATCAGGAAAGACAACGTGAACAGCCTGCTCCTGAGGTATATAAGTCTATCGAAGATTATACTTCCGAAGAGGTGATTCATTTGAGTTCCAAATTTCGTCAAAAACCTGACGAACCTTTGGACTTGTGGATTGTTAGATTATTGGAAGAAGGAGCATGGCAGGCTGATATTGACATACATGACGGACATCGATTTTCTGGAATGTCCCGCGATCCCGTGGTGAATTCCGAATTTCGGTTGTACGTTCGTGCACTGGGAGACGAGGTTCGTGCTGTGGGAAACGTGTATGCTCAAGCCGTGTCGGTGCGCTATCCCTCTCCGTCGGATTGGCCCCCTCTCGACCGGGAGTGGCAGACCATAAGGGAAGGGAAACAGCGCATGTTGCGCATGTGTGTTCGCGAGGCTTTGAGGAATGGGGAAGTGGAGATAGTTCAAGATATCCCGGTCCCGAAGTCGGTGCGTGATGCTATGATCAAAACTGCGCCACCGGCTTATAAGTCACTGGTTTTAACCCTGATGGTAGGAAATCCGAATCAAACGCTTGGTGAAGTGTCAAGTATGATGTCCGAATTAGGGAGTTTAGGGAACTGGGAGGTCATCCGGAAGGAGGCTCCTCGCCAGTCAACTAGTCCTCCTCCCAGGCGAGACTATCGAGGCTCTCCAGCGGCCGGAGGGCCGTCTAGGAGAGACTTGTGGAACGCTCTTTTGAAGGCGGGAGTGCCGTTTAGAGAGATAGACGGTCTCCCCACTCCGGAACTGAGAAAACGGTGCAAGAAAAAGGGGATTAAGGTCAGTTGTTTAGAAGCATCCTTCGGGACATCACTGAAGGAAATGGAGGAGGTCCTGCGGTCGGTTTTAAGAGAGGAGGGGCGAGCAGTTCCGACAGCTCCACCCCCTCCACCCCTAGAGTCGGAAGACTCCTCCTCTACTTCTGAGGAGGACAAATCAACAAGGGTGCGGTCAGTGAAAAAGAGCAAGCGAACCAAGAACAAACATCGACAGAAGAGAAAGGAACAAAGGGGGGAGAAGGCTTCTTCCCTCTATCCTAGCCTCTTGGATTTGGAATAGGATGCCAAGCCCCACCTTTTTCCATCAGAGCTCATCATTCCAATTGGTCCAAGCTCTGGTGGACACAGGGGCAGAGGCCACACTAATTTCTAAGATTGCGGAAACCGCCGAATTACCTGTCCGAGCTACTCCAGGTTCGGCTGGTCTTGATTTACGAGCCCTTGAAACAAGCACTTTAATTCCCGCGATACCTAAAGTAGTTTCAACTGGACTAGGACATTTTACCTAGGTCTGGATTGTCACGTAAAGGGGTAACCATACTTGCGGGAGTCATCGATGCCGATTATCAGGGAGAATTGGGGGTTTTAATGTACAATTTAACCCCTGAACAGTTCATTGTGAAATCCGGTGATAAAATCGCACAACCTTTAGCAAGGGAGTGTGAATTGGGTGTAGGTTCAACTCCCGCTTTCAATTGGACAATTGCTAAAAGCTATTTGGTGGAATGGATTATTGGAATGGACAAACTTCAGAGTACCCAATCTTTGTCCATTCCGAAGCATTTTATTCTGTCTTCTTTTTCAGCATGGTGATTGATGGTGTGATGTGGAGGCGGTTGATGGGAACATCTGCGGGAAGATCGCGGAAGATCGCACCGCATCGATGGTGTTGGATCATGGGCTACCATCTGTTGCGTCCTTTCTGCATGGTGGATGATGAGCGCTGACTCGCAGTTCCTGGCGCAACCGTTCCTTGCTTTATCGGGGACGTGCCCTACCAGGAGGAAGCTACAGGGTTGCCTCACTTCCAACATCACTTGATATCTAACACGTGACGGAGAAGTCACTAGAACGATGTTGTCCAACACCGGAAGAGACGTGGCTCATGGTCTCTCGACTGTGGGACTATGGTTGCCCGCATCTGTCGTGCCCCATGAAGAAGCAACATCCTTCCCAACTGTCGTGGGACAAGACAATGCGGGGGGAGAGGAGAATGGTTTATAAACCAATCTTATGACATAAGCGGCTGCGACACATCAAAGTTATTGTATGTATGAAAGAAGTCATGGATCATGAAGCATGTTTTAACACGACACAGGCATTATGCAATTGGCATGTGGAAAAACCTCGAGACTTGCTACCACATCCACAGTTGCCTGTAACACCATTTTCGGGTTGTCTAAATGTACACTTTTTCACTTGGAATAACCAGACCTACAAGTTGACTAATTTTACTTGGGACCAGTGATTGGCTACGGCCCAGTGGGAAGCCTTAAAACTACTTAGACAGTAACGCTGGAGCGCTTTAGAGGCGCCCTAAACCGTTCCACGTTGCTACAAAAGATGATTGAGGAACACAGGTCTACCATTTCCAAGCTTAAAGTGTCCACATTTATAGCCCGAAATGAGGTGGTATATCGCCAGCAGATTGTATAATTAAGGGAATGATGGATTCAATCCGGGTCAAGGGGTGGAATGATGGGTAATGTATCATGAAGCATGTTTTAATGCGACACAGGCATTATGCGATTGGCATGTGGAAAAACCTCGAGACTTGCTACCACATCCACAGTTGCCTAAAACACCATTTTCGGGTCAAAATAATGTACACTTTTTCACTTGGAATAACCAGACCTACAAGTTGACTAACACAGGTCTACCATTTCCAAGCTTAAGGTGTCCACATTTATAGATTGATTAATTAAGGGAATGGTGGATTCAATCCGGGTCAAGGGGTGGAATGATGGGATAAATATACCTGGAATATATGCCCCGGATTGAATTAGCATTATTGCATTGTTTCTCTTAGTTCCCTTAGTGACCGTACCATATTAGAGCTTTGCCACTTTGGCGCCTCTGTGATGTATGACTTTGCTTCCTCGCCACTTTGATGTCTCTGTGATGCGTGATTACAAAGAATGACTTTGCTTCCTCGCTACTTTGATTACAAAGACATGTGTAACAAGGGGCGAGTAGCGCGTCCTCATTTGCGATAAGGGACGGACATCTCTTGTAACAAGGGGCGAGTGGCTCATCATAAGGGACTGACATCTCTGACCTCATTCCTGACGTCATGCATCCCTATATAAGCCGAGGACATTTTCCTCTCCAGTAGATGTTTTTGTAGCTGCAAGACGCTGAACACTGTTTTAGCATTTCTGGAGACCCAAGAGTCAACTACGCCTGTATTCCTCTGCAACTCTACTGAGCGTAGGCTTTCTGCCCGATTATCAATCGGTAAGAGTTTTGACTGTTCTTGTGTGCTTTAACAGTAGCGCGGGGATTTTAGAAGCAATCTAGCGCTGGCGTCATTGTTCTTGTTTTCTTCCTTTTTCTATATTAAACATTGTATTATTTGCAAAAGTGTGCCTGTTACTGACTCGCTGCGAACCCGGAAATTTCGTAAAACAAGCGGTTTGGGAGTTAACATCAAAATTACATTTCTCGGCCATATCGCATAGATCTCACTGTGACAAGGCTTAAATGGCTTTTTTGACCTAAGTTTGAGGATTGCGCTCAAATCAAATGTCCTAGAACCAAATTTCCACATGTAACTACTAGATTGTGATACAATACACTATTGGGTGAAGTTTGGTTGACTTCTGCGCAGCGGTTTGGGAGTTAACATCAAAATTACATTTCTCGGCCATATCGCGTAGATCTCACTGTGAAAAGGCTTAAATGACTTTTTTAATTAAGTTTGATGATTGCGCTCAAACCAAATGTCCTAGAACTAAATTTCCAAATGTAACTACTAGATTGTGATAAAATACACTATTGGGTGAAGTTTGGTTGACTTCTGCGCAGCGGTTTGGGAGTTAACATCAAAATTACATTTCTCGGCCATATCGCGTAGATCTCACTGTGAAAAGGCTTAAATGACTTTTTTAATTAAGTTTGATGATTGCGCTCAAACCAAATGTCCTAGATTTAAATTTCCAAATGTAACTACTAGATTGTGATAAAATACACTATTGGGTGAAGTTTGGTTGACTTCTGCGCAGCGGTTTGGGAGTTAACATCAAAATTACATTTCTCGGCCATATCGCATAGATCTCACTGTGAAAAGGCTTAAATGGCTTTTTTGACCTAAGTTTGAGGATTGCGCTCAAATCAAATGTCCTAGAACCAAATTTCCACATGTAACTACTAGATTGTGATACAATACACTAATGGGTGAAGTTTGGTTGACTTCTGCGCAGCGGTTTGGGAGTGAACATCAAAATTACATTTCTCGGCCATATCGCATAGATCTCACTGTGGAAAGGCTTAAATGACTTTTTTTAATTAAGTTTGAAGATTGCGCTCAAACCAAATGTCCTAGAACTAAATTTCTAAATGTAACTACTAGATTGTGATAAAATACACTATTGGGTGAAGTTTGGTTGACTTCTGCGCAGCGGTTTGGGAGTTAACATCAAAATTACATTTCTCGGCCATATCGCATAGATCTCACTGTGAAAAGGCTTAAATGACTTTTTTAATTAAGTTTGATGATTGCGCTCAAACCAAATGTCCTAGAACGAAATTTTCAAATGTAACTACTAGATTGTGATACAATACACTAATGGGTGAAGTTTGGTTGACTTCTGCGCAGCGGTTTGGGAGTGAACATCAAAATTACATTTCTCGGCCATATCGCATAGATCTCACTGTGAAAAGGCTTAAATGACTTTTTTTAATTAAGTTTGAAGATTGCGCTCAAACCAAATGTCCTAGAACTAAATTTCCAAATGTAACTACTAGATTGTGATAAAATACACTATTGGGTGAAGTTTGGTTGACTTCTGCGCAGCGGTTTGGGAGTTAACATCAAAATTACATTTCTCGGCCATATCGCATAGATCTCACTGTGAAAAGGCTTAAATGACTTTTTTTAATTAAGTTTGAAGATTGCGCTCAAATCAAATGTCCTAGAACCAAATTTCCACATGTAACTACTAGATTGTGATACAATACACTATTGGGTGAAGTTTGGTTGACTTCTGCGCAGCGGTTTGGGAGTTAACATCAAAATTACATTTCTCGGCCATATCGCGTAGATCTCACTGTGAAAAGGCTTAAATGACTTTTTTAATTAAGTTTGATGATTGCGCTCAAACCAAATGTCCTAGAACTAAATTTCTAAATGTAATACTAGATTGTGATACAATACATTATTGGGTGAAGTTTGGTTGACTTCTGCGCAGCGGTTTGGGAGTTAACATCAAAATTACATTTCTCGGCCATATCGCATAGATCTCACTGTGAAAAGGCTTAAATGACTTTTTTAATTAAGTTTGATGATTGCGCTCAAACCAAATGTCCTAGAACGAAATTTTCAAATGTAACTACTAGATTGTGATACAATACACTAATGGGTGAAGTTTGGTTGACTTCTGCGCAGCGGTTTGGGAGTTAACATCAAAATTACATTTCTCGGCCATATCGCGTAGATCTCACTGTGAAAAGGCTTAAATGACTTTTTTAATTAAGTTTGATGATTGCGCTCAAACCAAATGTCCTAGATTTAAATTTCCAAATGTAACTACTAGATTGTGATAAAATACACTATTGGGTGAAGTTTGGTTGACTTCTGCGCAGCGGTTTGGGAGTTAACATCAAAATTACATTTCTCGGCCATATCGCATAGATCTCACTGTGAAAAGGCTTAAATGGCTTTTTTGACCTAAGTTTGAGGATTGCGCTCAAATCAAATGTCCTAGAACCAAATTTCCACATTTAACTACTAGATTGTGATACAATACACTAATGGGTGAAGTTTGGTTGACTTCTGCGCAGCGGTTTGTGAGTGAACATCAAAATTACATTTCTCGGCCATATCGCATAGATCTCACTGTGAAAAGGCTTAAATGCCTTTTTTTAATTAAGTTTGAAGATTGCGCTCAAACCAAATGTCCTAGAACTAAATTTCTAAATGTAACTACTAGATTGTGATAAAATACACTATTGGGTGAAGTTTGGTTGACTTCTGCGCAGCGGTTTGGGAGTTAACATCAAAATTACATTTCTCGGCCATATCGCATAGATCTCACTGTGAAAAGGCTTAAATGACTTTTTTAATTAAGTTTGATGATTGCGCTCAAACCAAATGTCCTAGAACGAAATTTTCAAATGTAACTACTAGATTGTGATACAATACACTAATGGGTGAAGTTTGGTTGACTTCTGCGCAGCGGTTTGGGAGTGAACATCAAAATTACATTTCTCGGCCATATCGCATAGATCTCACTGTGAAAAGGCTTAAATGACTTTTTTTAATTAAGTTTGAAGATTGCGCTCAAACCAAATGTCCTAGAACTAAATTTCAAAATGTAACTACTAGATTGTGATAAAATACACTATTGGGTGAAGTTTGGTTGACTTCTGCGCAGCGGTTTGGGAGTTAACATCAAAATTACATTTCTCGGCCATATCGCATAGATCTCACTGTGAAAAGGCTTAAATGACTTTTTTTAATTAAGTTTGAAGATTGCGCTCAAATCAAATGTCCTAGAACCAAATTTCCACATGTAACTACTAGATTGTGATACAATACACTATTGGGTGAAGTTTGGTTGACTTCTGCGCAGCGGTTTGGGAGTTAACATCAAAATTACATTTCTCGGCCATATCGCGTAGATCTCACTGTGAAAAGGCTTAAATGACTTTTTTAATTAAGTTTGATGATTGCGCTCAAACCAAATGTCCTAGAACTAAATTTCTAAATGTAACTACTAGATTGTGATACAATACACTATTGGGTGAAGTTTGGTTGACTTCTGCGCAGCGGTTTGGGAGTTAACATCAAAATTACATTTCTCGGCCATATCGCATAGATCTCACTGTGAAAAGGCTTAAATGACTTTTTTTAATTAAGTTTGAAGATTGCGCTCAAACCAAATGTCCTAGAACTAAATTTCCAAATGTAACTACTAGATTGTGATAAAATACACTATTGGGTGAAGTTTGGTTGACTTCTGCGCAGCGGTTTGGGAGTGAACATCAAAATTACATTTCTCGGCCATATCGCATAGATCTCACTGTGAAAAGGCTTAAATGACTTTTTTTAATTAAGTTTGAAGATTGCGCTCAAACCAAATGTCCTAGAACTAAATTTCTAAATGTAACTACTAGATTGTGATAAAATACACTATTGGGTGAAGTTTGGTTGACTTCTGCGCAGCGGTTTGGGAGTTAACATCAAAATTACATTTCTCGGCCATATCGCATAGATCTCACTGTGAAAAGGCTTAAATGACTTTTTTAATTAAGTTTGATGATTGCGCTCAAACCAAATGTCCTAGAACGAAATTTTCAAATGTAACTACTAGATTGTGATACAATACACTAATGGGTGAAGTTTGGTTGACTTCTGCGCAGCGGTTTGGGAGTGAACATCAAAATTACATTTCTCGGCCATATCGCATAGATCTCACTGTGGAAAGGCTTAAATGACTTTTTTTAATTAAGTTTGAAGATTGCGCTCAAACCAAATGTCCTAGAACTAAATTTCTAAATGTAACTACTAGATTGTGATAAAATACACTATTGGGTGAAGTTTGGTTGACTTCTGCGCAGCGGTTTGGGAGTTAACATCAAAATTACATTTCTCGGCCATATCGCATAGATCTCACTGTGAAAAGGCTTAAATGACTTTTTTAATTAAGTTTGATGATTGCGCTCAAACCAAATGTCCTAGAACGAAATTTTCAAATGTAACTACTAGATTGTGATACAATACACTAATGGGTGAAGTTTGGTTGACTTCTGCGCAGCGGTTTGGGAGTGAACATCAAAATTACATTTCTCGGCCATATCGCATAGATCTCACTGTGAAAAGGCTTAAATGACTTTTTTTAATTAAGTTTGAAGATTGCGCTCAAACCAAATGTCCTAGAACTAAATTTCCAAATGTAACTACTAGATTGTGATAAAATACACTATTGGGTGAAGTTTGGTTGACTTCTGCGCAGCGGTTTGGGAGTTAACATCAAAATTACATTTCTCGGCCATATCGCATAGATCTCACTGTGAAAAGGCTTAAATGACTTTTTTAATTAAGTTTGATGATTGCGCTCAAACCAAATGTCCTAGAACTAAATTTCTAAATGTAACTACTAGATTGTGATACAATACACTATTGGGTGAAGTTTGGTTGACTTCTGCTCAGCGGTTTGGGAGTTAACATCAAAATTACATTTCTCGGCCATATCGCATAGATCTCACTGTGAAAAGGCTTAAATGACTTTTTTAATTAAGTTTGATGATTGCGCTCAAACCAAATGTCCTAGAACGAAATTTTCAAATGTAACTACTAGATTGTGATACAATACACTAATGGGTGAAGTTTGGTTGACTTCTGCGCAGCGGTTTGGGAGTGAACATCAAAATTACATTTCTCGGCCATATCGCATAGATCTCACTGTGAAAAGGCTTAAATGACTTTTTTTAATTAAGTTTGAAGATTGCGCTCAAACCAAATGTCCTAGAACTAAATTTCCAAATGTAACTACTAGATTGTGATAAAATACACTATTGGGTGAAGTTTGGTTGACTTCTGCGCAGCGGTTTGGGAGTGAACATCAAAATTATATTTCTCGGCCATATCGCATAGATCTCACTGTGAAAAGGCTTAAATGGCTTTTTTGACCTAAGTTTGAGGATTGCGCTCAAATCAAATGTCCTAGAAGCAAATTTCCACATGTAACTACTAGATTGTGATACAATACACTATTGGGTGAAGTTTGGTTGACTTCTGCGCAGCGGTTTGGGAGTGAACATCAAAATTACATTTCTCGGCCATATCGCATAGATCTCACTGTGAAAAGGCTTAAATGACTTTTTTAATTAAGTTTGATGATTGCGCTCAAACCAAATGTCCTAGAACGAAATTTTCAAATGTAACTACTAGATTGTGATACAATACACTAATGGGTGAAGTTTGGTTGACTTCTGCGCAGCGGTTTGGGAGTGAACATCAAAATTACATTTCTCGGCCATATCGCATAGATCTCACTGTGAAAAGGCTTAAATGACTTTTTTTAATTAAGTTTGAAGATTGCGCTCAAACCAAATGTCCTAGAACTAAATTTCCAAATGTAACTACTAGATTGTGATAAAATACACTATTGGGTGAAGTTTGGTTGACTTCTGCGCAGCGGTTTGGGAGTTAACATCAAAATTACATTTCTCGGCCATATCGCATAGATCTCACTGTGAAAAGGCTTAAATGACTTTTTTTAATTAAGTTTGAAGATTGCGCTCAAATCAAATGTCCTAGAACCAAATTTCCACATGTAACTACTAGATTGTGATACAATACACTATTGGGTGAAGTTTGGTTGACTTCTGCGCAGCGGTTTGGGAGTTAACATCAAAATTACATTTCTCGGCCATATCGCGTAGATCTCACTGTGAAAAGGCTTAAATGACTTTTTTAATTAAGTTTGATGATTGCGCTCAAACCAAATGTCCTAGAACTAAATTTCTAAATGTAACTACTAGATTGTGATACAATACACTATTGGGTGAAGTTTGGTTGACTTCTGCGCAGCGGTTTGGGAGTTAACATCAAAATTACATTTCTCGGCCATATCGCATAGATCTCACTGTGAAAAGGCTTAAATGACTTTTTTAATTAAGTTTGATGATTGCGCTCAAACCAAATGTCCTAGAACGAAATTTTCAAATGTAACTACTAGATTGTGATACAATACACTAATGGGTGAAGTTTGGTTGACTTCTGCGCAGCGGTTTGGGAGTGAACATCAAAATTACATTTCTCGGCCATATCGCATAGATCTCACTGTGAAAAGGCTTAAATGACTTTTTTTAATTAAGTTTGAAGATTGCGCTCAAACCAAATGTCCTAGAACTAAATTTCCAAATGTAACTACTAGATTGTGATAAAATACACTATTGGGTGAAGTTTGGTTGACTTCTGCGCAGCGGTTTGGGAGTGAACATCAAAATTATATTTCTCGGCCATATCGCATAGATCTCACTGTGAAAAGGCTTAAATGGCTTTTTTGACCTAAGTTTGAGGATTGCGCTCAAATCAAATGTCCTAGAAGCAAATTTCCACATGTAACTACTAGATTGTGATACAATACACTATTGGGTGAAGTTTGGTTGACTTCTGCGCAGCGGTTTGGGAGTGAACATCGAAATTTCATTTCTCGGCCATATCGCATAGATCTCACTGTGAAAAGGCTTAAATGACTTTTTTAATTAAGTTTGATGATTGCGCTCAAACCAAATGTCCTAGAACTAAATTTCCAAATGTTACTACTAGATTGTGATAAAATACACTATTGGGTGAAGTTTGGTTGACTTCTGCGCAGCAGTTTGGGAGTTAACATCAAAATTACATTTCTCGGCCATATCGCGTAGATCTCACTGTGAAAAGGCTTAAATGACTTTTTTTAATTAAGTTTGAAGATTGCGCTCAAACCAAATGTCCTAGAACTAAATTTCTAAATGTAACTACTAGATTGTGATAAAATACACTATTGGGTGAAGTTTGGTTGACTTCTGCGCAGCGGTTTGGGAGTTAACATCAAAATTACATTTCTTGGCCATATCGCATAGATCTCACTGTGAAAAGGCTTAAATGACTTTTTTAATTAAGTTTGATGATTGCGCTCAAACCAAATGTCCTAGAACGAAATTTTCAAATGTAACTACTAGATTGTGATACAATACACTAATGGGTGAAGTTTGGTTGACTTCTGCGCAGCGGTTTGGGAGTGAACATCAAAATTACATTTCTCGGCCATATCGCATAGATCTCACTGTGAAAAGGCTTAAATGACTTTTTTTAATTAAGTTTGAAGATTGCGCTCAAACCAAATGTCCTAGAACTAAATTTCTAAATGTAACTACTAGATTGTGATAAAATACACTATTGGGTGAAGTTTGGTTGACTTCTGCGCAGCGGTTTGGGAGTGAACATCAAAATTACATTTCTCTGCCATATCGCATAGATCTCACTGTGAAAAGGCTTAAATGACTTTTTTTAATTAAGTTTGAAGATTGCGCTCAAACCAAATGTCCTAGAACTAAATTTCTAAATGTAACTACTAGATTGTGATAAAATACACTATTGGGTGAAGTTTGGTTGACTTCTGCGCAGCGGTTTGGGAGTTAACATCAAAATTACATTTCTCGGCCATATCGCATAGATCTCACTGTGACAAGGCTTAAATGGCTTTTTTGACCTAAGTTTGAGGATTGCGCTCAAATCAAATGTCCTAGAACCAAATTTCCACATGTAACTACTAGATTGTGATACAATACACTATTGGGTGAAGTTTGGTTGACTTCTGCGCAGCGGTTTGGGAGTTAACATCAAAATTACATTTCTCGGCCATATCGCGTAGATCTCACTGTGAAAAGGCTTAAATGACTTTTTTAATTAAGTTTGATGATTGCGCTCAAACCAAATGTCCTAGAACTAAATTTCCAAATGTAACTACTAGATTGTGATAAAATACACTATTGGGTGAAGTTTGGTTGACTTCTGCGCAGCGGTTTGGGAGTTAACATCAAAATTACATTTCTCGGCCATATCGCGTAGATCTCACTGTGAAAAGGCTTAAATGACTTTTTTAATTAAGTTTGATGATTGCGCTCAAACCAAATGTCCTAGATTTAAATTTCCAAATGTAACTACTAGATTGTGATAAAATACACTATTGGGTGAAGTTTGGTTGACTTCTGCGCAGCGGTTTGGGAGTTAACATCAAAATTACATTTCTCGGCCATATCGCATAGATCTCACTGTGAAAAGGCTTAAATGGCTTTTTTGACCTAAGTTTGAGGATTGCGCTCAAATCAAATGTCCTAGAACCAAATTTCCACATGTAACTACTAGATTGTGATACAATACACTAATGGGTGAAGTTTGGTTGACTTCTGCGCAGCGGTTTGGGAGTGAACATCAAAATTACATTTCTCGGCCATATCGCATAGATCTCACTGTGGAAAGGCTTAAATGACTTTTTTTAATTAAGTTTGAAGATTGCGCTCAAACCAAATGTCCTAGAACTAAATTTCTAAATGTAACTACTAGATTGTGATAAAATACACTATTGGGTGAAGTTTGGTTGACTTCTGCGCAGCGGTTTGGGAGTTAACATCAAAATTACATTTCTCGGCCATATCGCATAGATCTCACTGTGAAAAGGCTTAAATGACTTTTTTAATTAAGTTTGATGATTGCGCTCAAACCAAATGTCCTAGAACGAAATTTTCAAATGTAACTACTAGATTGTGATACAATACACTAATGGGTGAAGTTTGGTTGACTTCTGCGCAGCGGTTTGGGAGTGAACATCAAAATTACATTTCTCGGCCATATCGCATAGATCTCACTGTGAAAAGGCTTAAATGACTTTTTTTAATTAAGTTTGAAGATTGCGCTCAAACCAAATGTCCTAGAACTAAATTTCCAAATGTAACTACTAGATTGTGATAAAATACACTATTGGGTGAAGTTTGGTTGACTTCTGCGCAGCGGTTTGGGAGTTAACATCAAAATTACATTTCTCGGCCATATCGCATAGATCTCACTGTGAAAAGGCTTAAATGACTTTTTTTAATTAAGTTTGAAGATTGCGCTCAAATCAAATGTCCTAGAACCAAATTTCCACATGTAACTACTAGATTGTGATACAATACACTATTGGGTGAAGTTTGGTTGACTTCTGCGCAGCGGTTTGGGAGTTAACATCAAAATTACATTTCTCGGCCATATCGCGTAGATCTCACTGTGAAAAGGCTTAAATGACTTTTTTAATTAAGTTTGATGATTGCGCTCAAACCAAATGTCCTAGAACTAAATTTCTAAATGTAACTACTAGATTGTGATACAATACACTATTGGGTGAAGTTTGGTTGACTTCTGCGCAGCGGTTTGGGAGTTAACATCAAAATTACATTTCTCGGCCATATCGCATAGATCTCACTGTGAAAAGGCTTAAATGACTTTTTTAATTAAGTTTGATGATTGCGCTCAAACCAAATGTCCTAGAACGAAATTTTCAAATGTAACTACTAGATTGTGATACAATACACTAATGGGTGAAGTTTGGTTGACTTCTGCGCAGCGGTTTGGGAGTTAACATCAAAATTACATTTCTCGGCCATATCGCGTAGATCTCACTGTGAAAAGGCTTAAATGACTTTTTTAATTAAGTTTGATGATTGCGCTCAAACCAAATGTCCTAGATTTAAATTTCCAAATGTAACTACTAGATTGTGATAAAATACACTATTGGGTGAAGTTTGGTTGACTTCTGCGCAGCGGTTTGGGAGTTAACATCAAAATTACATTTCTCGGCCATATCGCATAGATCTCACTGTGAAAAGGCTTAAATGGCTTTTTTGACCTAAGTTTGAGGATTGCGCTCAAATCAAATGTCCTAGAACCAAATTTCCACATTTAACTACTAGATTGTGATACAATACACTAATGGGTGAAGTTTGGTTGACTTCTGCGCAGCGGTTTGTGAGTGAACATCAAAATTACATTTCTCGGCCATATCGCATAGATCTCACTGTGAAAAGGCTTAAATGCCTTTTTTTAATTAAGTTTGAAGATTGCGCTCAAACCAAATGTCCTAGAACTAAATTTCTAAATGTAACTACTAGATTGTGATAAAATACACTATTGGGTGAAGTTTGGTTGACTTCTGCGCAGCGGTTTGGGAGTTAACATCAAAATTACATTTCTCGGCCATATCGCATAGATCTCACTGTGAAAAGGCTTAAATGACTTTTTTAATTAAGTTTGATGATTGCGCTCAAACCAAATGTCCTAGAACGAAATTTTCAAATGTAACTACTAGATTGTGATACAATACACTAATGGGTGAAGTTTGGTTGACTTCTGCGCAGCGGTTTGGGAGTGAACATCAAAATTACATTTCTCGGCCATATCGCATAGATCTCACTGTGAAAAGGCTTAAATGACTTTTTTTAATTAAGTTTGAAGATTGCGCTCAAACCAAATGTCCTAGAACTAAATTTCAAAATGTAACTACTAGATTGTGATAAAATACACTATTGGGTGAAGTTTGGTTGACTTCTGCGCAGCGGTTTGGGAGTTAACATCAAAATTACATTTCTCGGCCATATCGCATAGATCTCACTGTGAAAAGGCTTAAATGACTTTTTTTAATTAAGTTTGAAGATTGCGCTCAAATCAAATGTCCTAGAACCAAATTTCCACATGTAACTACTAGATTGTGATACAATACACTATTGGGTGAAGTTTGGTTGACTTCTGCGCAGCGGTTTGGGAGTTAACATCAAAATTACATTTCTCGGCCATATCGCGTAGATCTCACTGTGAAAAGGCTTAAATGACTTTTTTAATTAAGTTTGATGATTGCGCTCAAACCAAATGTCCTAGAACTAAATTTCCAAATGTAACTACTAGATTGTGATAAAATACACTATTGGGTGAAGTTTGGTTGACTTCTGCGCAGCGGTTTGGGAGTTAACATCAAAATTACATTTCTCGGCCATATCGCGTAGATCTCACTGTGAAAAGGCTTAAATGACTTTTTTAATTAAGTTTGATGATTGCGCTCAAACCAAATGTCCTAGATTTAAATTTCCAAATGTAACTACTAGATTGTGATAAAATACACTATTGGGTGAAGTTTGGTTGACTTCTGCGCAGCGGTTTTGGGAGTTAACATCAAAATTACATTTCTCGGCCATATCGCATAGATCTCACTGTGAAAAGGCTTAAATGGCTTTTTTGACCTAAGTTTGAGGATTGCGCTCAAATCAAATGTCCTAGAACCAAATTTCCACATGTAACTACTAGATTGTGATACAATACACTAATGGGTGAAGTTTGGTTGACTTCTGCGCAGCGGTTTGGGAGTGAACATCAAAATTACATTTCTCGGCCATATCGCATAGATCTCACTGTGGAAAGGCTTAAATGACTTTTTTTAATTAAGTTTGAAGATTGCGCTCAAACCAAATGTCCTAGAACTAAATTTCTAAATGTAACTACTAGATTGTGATAAAATACACTATTGGGTGAAGTTTGGTTGACTTCTGCGCAGCGGTTTGGGAGTTAACATCAAAATTACATTTCTCGGCCATATCGCATAGATCTCACTGTGAAAAGGCTTAAATGACTTTTTTAATTAAGTTTGATGATTGCGCTCAAACCAAATGTCCTAGAACGAAATTTTCAAATGTAACTACTAGATTGTGATACAATACACTAATGGGTGAAGTTTGGTTGACTTCTGCGCAGCGGTTTGGGAGTGAACATCAAAATTACATTTCTCGGCCATATCGCATAGATCTCACTGTGAAAAGGCTTAAATGACTTTTTTTAATTAAGTTTGAAGATTGCGCTCAAACCAAATGTCCTAGAACTAAATTTCCAAATGTAACTACTAGATTGTGATAAAATACACTATTGGGTGAAGTTTGGTTGACTTCTGCGCAGCGGTTTGGGAGTTAACATCAAAATTACATTTCTCGGCCATATCGCATAGATCTCACTGTGAAAAGGCTTAAATGACTTTTTTTAATTAAGTTTGAAGATTGCGCTCAAATCAAATGTCCTAGAACCAAATTTCCACATGTAACTACTAGATTGTGATACAATACACTATTGGGTGAAGTTTGGTTGACTTCTGCGCAGCGGTTTGGGAGTTAACATCAAAATTACATTTCTCGGCCATATCGCGTAGATCTCACTGTGAAAAGGCTTAAATGACTTTTTTAATTAAGTTTGATGATTGCGCTCAAACCAAATGTCCTAGAACTAAATTTCTAAATGTAACTACTAGATTGTGATACAATACACTATTGGGTGAAGTTTGGTTGACTTCTGCGCAGCGGTTTGGGAGTTAACATCAAAATTACATTTCTCGGCCATATCGCATAGATCTCACTGTGAAAAGGCTTAAATGACTTTTTTAATTAAGTTTGATGATTGCGCTCAAACCAAATGTCCTAGAACGAAATTTTCAAATGTAACTACTAGATTGTGATACAATACACTAATGGGTGAAGTTTGGTTGACTTCTGCGCAGCGGTTTGGGAGTGAACATCAAAATTACATTTCTCGGCCATATCGCATAGATCTCACTGTGAAAAGGCTTAAATGACTTTTTTTAATTAAGTTTGAAGATTGCGCTCAAACCAAATGTCCTAGAACTAAATTTCCAAATGTAACTACTAGATTGTGATAAAATACACTATTGGGTGACGTTTGGTTGACTTCTGCGCAGCGGTTTGGGAGTGAACATCAAAATTATATTTCTCGGCCATATCGCATAGATCTCACTGTGAAAAGGCTTAAATGGCTTTTTTGACCTAAGTTTGAGGATTGCGCTCAAATCAAATGTCCTAGAAGCAAATTTCCACATGTAACTACTAGATTGTGATACAATACACTATTGGGTGAAGTTTGGTTGACTTCTGCGCAGCGGTTTGGGAGTGAACATCGAAATTACATTTCTCGGCCATATCGCATAGATCTCACTGTGAAAAGGCTTAAATGACTTTTTTAATTAAGTTTGATGATTGCGCTCAAACCAAATGTCCTAGAACTAAATTTCCAAATGTTACTACTAGATTGTGATAAAATACACTATTGGGTGAAGTTTGGTTGACTTCTGCGCAGCAGTTTGGGAGTTAACATCAAAATTACATTTCTCGGCCATATCGCGTAGATCTCACTGTGAAAAGGCTTAAATGACTTTTTTTAATTAAGTTTGAAGATTGCGCTCAAACCAAATGTCCTAGAACTAAATTTCTAAATGTAACTACTAGATTGTGATAAAATACACTATTGGGTGAAGTTTGGTTGACTTCTGCGCAGCGGTTTGGGAGTTAACATCAAAATTACATTTCTTGGCCATATCGCATAGATCTCACTGTGAAAAGGCTTAAATGACTTTTTTAATTAAGTTTGATGATTGCGCTCAAACCAAATGTCCTAGAACGAAATTTTCAAATGTAACTACTAGATTGTGATACAATACACTAATGGGTGAAGTTTGGTTGACTTCTGCGCAGCGGTTTGGGAGTGAACATCAAAATTACATTTCTCGGCCATATCGCATAGATCTCACTGTGAAAAGGCTTAAATGACTTTTTTTAATTAAGTTTGAAGATTGCGCTCAAACCAAATGTCCTAGAACTAAATTTCTAAATGTAACTACTAGATTGTGATAAAATACACTATTGGGTGAAGTTTGGTTGACTTCTGCGCAGCGGTTTGGGAGTGAACATCAAAATTATATTTCTCGGCCATATCGCATAGATCTCACTGTGAAAAGGCTTAAATGACTTTTTTTAATTAAGTTTGAAGATTGCGCTCAAACCAAATGTCCTAGAACTAAATTTCCAAATGTAACTACTAGATTGTGATAAAATACACTATTGGGTGAAGTTTGGTTGACTTCTGCGCAGCGGTTTGGGAGTGAACATCAAAATTACATTTCTCTGCCATATCGCATAGATCTCACTGTGAAAAGGCTTAAATGACTTTTTTTAATTAAGTTTGAAGATTGCGCTCAAACCAAATGTCCTAGAACTAAATTTCTAAATGTAACTACTAGATTGTGATAAAATACACTATTGGGTGAAGTTTGGTTGACTTCTGCGCAGCGGTTTGGGAGTTAACATCAAAATTACATTTCTCGGCCATATCGCATAGATCTCACTGTGACAAGGCTTAAATGGCTTTTTTGACCTAAGTTTGAGGATTGCGCTCAAATCAAATGTCCTAGAACCAAATTTCCACATGTAACTACTAGATTGTGATACAATACACTATTGGGTGAAGTTTGGTTGACTTCTGCGCAGCGGTTTGGGAGTTAACATCAAAATTACATTTCTCGGCCATATCGCGTAGATCTCACTGTGAAAAGGCTTAAATGACTTTTTTAATTAAGTTTGATGATTGCGCTCAAACCAAATGTCCTAGAACTAAATTTCCAAATGTAACTACTAGATTGTGATAAAATACACTATTGGGTGAAGTTTGGTTGACTTCTGCGCAGCGGTTTGGGAGTTAACATCAAAATTACATTTCTCGGCCATATCGCGTAGATCTCACTGTGAAAAGGCTTAAATGACTTTTTTAATTAAGTTTGATGATTGCGCTCAAACCAAATGTCCTAGATTTAAATTTCCAAATGTAACTACTAGATTGTGATAAAATACACTATTGGGTGAAGTTTGGTTGACTTCTGCGCAGCGGTTTGGGAGTTAACATCAAAATTACATTTCTCGGCCATATCGCATAGATCTCACTGTGAAAAGGCTTAAATGGCTTTTTTGACCTAAGTTTGAGGATTGCGCTCAAATCAAATGTCCTAGAACCAAATTTCCACATGTAACTACTAGATTGTGATACAATACACTAATGGGTGAAGTTTGGTTGACTTCTGCGCAGCGGTTTGGGAGTGAACATCAAAATTACATTTCTCGGCCATATCGCATAGATCTCACTGTGGAAAGGCTTAAATGACTTTTTTTAATTAAGTTTGAAGATTGCGCTCAAACCAAATGTCCTAGAACTAAATTTCTAAATGTAACTACTAGATTGTGATAAAATACACTATTGGGTGAAGTTTGGTTGACTTCTGCGCAGCGGTTTGGGAGTTAACATCAAAATTACATTTCTCGGCCATATCGCATAGATCTCACTGTGAAAAGGCTTAAATGACTTTTTTAATTAAGTTTGATGATTGCGCTCAAACCAAATGTCCTAGAACGAAATTTTCAAATGTAACTACTAGATTGTGATACAATACACTAATGGGTGAAGTTTGGTTGACTTCTGCGCAGCGGTTTGGGAGTGAACATCAAAATTACATTTCTCGGCCATATCGCATAGATCTCACTGTGAAAAGGCTTAAATGACTTTTTTTAATTAAGTTTGAAGATTGCGCTCAAACCAAATGTCCTAGAACTAAATTTCCAAATGTAACTACTAGATTGTGATAAAATACACTATTGGGTGAAGTTTGGTTGACTTCTGCGCAGCGGTTTGGGAGTTAACATCAAAATTACATTTCTCGGCCATATCGCATAGATCTCACTGTGAAAAGGCTTAAATGACTTTTTTTAATTAAGTTTGAAGATTGCGCTCAAATCAAATGTCCTAGAACCAAATTTCCACATGTAACTACTAGATTGTGATACAATACACTATTGGGTGAAGTTTGGTTGACTTCTGCGCAGCGGTTTGGGAGTTAACATCAAAATTACATTTCTCGGCCATATCGCGTAGATCTCACTGTGAAAAGGCTTAAATGACTTTTTTAATTAAGTTTGATGATTGCGCTCAAACCAAATGTCCTAGAACTAAATTTCTAAATGTAACTACTAGATTGTGATACAATACACTATTGGGTGAAGTTTGGTTGACTTCTGCGCAGCGGTTTGGGAGTTAACATCAAAATTACATTTCTCGGCCATATCGCATAGATCTCACTGTGAAAAGGCTTAAATGACTTTTTTAATTAAGTTTGATGATTGCGCTCAAACCAAATGTCCTAGAACGAAATTTTCAAATGTAACTACTAGATTGTGATACAATACACTAATGGGTGAAGTTTGGTTGACTTCTGCGCAGCGGTTTGGGAGTTAACATCAAAATTACATTTCTCGGCCATATCGCGTAGATCTCACTGTGAAAAGGCTTAAATGACTTTTTTAATTAAGTTTGATGATTGCGCTCAAACCAAATGTCCTAGATTTAAATTTCCAAATGTAACTACTAGATTGTGATAAAATACACTATTGGGTGAAGTTTGGTTGACTTCTGCGCAGCGGTTTGGGAGTTAACATCAAAATTACATTTCTCGGCCATATCGCATAGATCTCACTGTGAAAAGGCTTAAATGGCTTTTTTGACCTAAGTTTGAGGATTGCGCTCAAATCAAATGTCCTAGAACCAAATTTCCACATTTAACTACTAGATTGTGATACAATACACTAATGGGTGAAGTTTGGTTGACTTCTGCGCAGCGGTTTGTGAGTGAACATCAAAATTACATTTCTCGGCCATATCGCATAGATCTCACTGTGAAAAGGCTTAAATGCCTTTTTTTAATTAAGTTTGAAGATTGCGCTCAAACCAAATGTCCTAGAACTAAATTTCTAAATGTAACTACTAGATTGTGATAAAATACACTATTGGGTGAAGTTTGGTTGACTTCTGCGCAGCGGTTTGGGAGTTAACATCAAAATTACATTTCTCGGCCATATCGCATAGATCTCACTGTGAAAAGGCTTAAATGACTTTTTTAATTAAGTTTGATGATTGCGCTCAAACCAAATGTCCTAGAACGAAATTTTCAAATGTAACTACTAGATTGTGATACAATACACTAATGGGTGAAGTTTGGTTGACTTCTGCGCAGCGGTTTGGGAGTGAACATCAAAATTACATTTCTCGGCCATATCGCATAGATCTCACTGTGAAAAGGCTTAAATGACTTTTTTTAATTAAGTTTGAAGATTGCGCTCAAACCAAATGTCCTAGAACTAAATTTCAAAATGTAACTACTAGATTGTGATAAAATACACTATTGGGTGAAGTTTGGTTGACTTCTGCGCAGCGGTTTGGGAGTTAACATCAAAATTACATTTCTCGGCCATATCGCATAGATCTCACTGTGAAAAGGCTTAAATGACTTTTTTTAATTAAGTTTGAAGATTGCGCTCAAATCAAATGTCCTAGAACCAAATTTCCACATGTAACTACTAGATTGTGATACAATACACTATTGGGTGAAGTTTGGTTGACTTCTGCGCAGCGGTTTGGGAGTTAACATCAAAATTACATTTCTCGGCCATATCGCGTAGATCTCACTGTGAAAAGGCTTAAATGACTTTTTTAATTAAGTTTGATGATTGCGCTCAAACCAAATGTCCTAGAACTAAATTTCTAAATGTAACTACTAGATTGTGATACAATACACTATTGGGTGAAGTTTGGTTGACTTCTGCGCAGCGGTTTGGGAGTTAACATCAAAATTACATTTCTCGGCCATATCGCGTAGATCTCACTGTGACAAGGCTTAAATGGCTTTTTTGACCTAAGTTTGAGGATTGCGCTCAAATCAAATGTCCTAGAACCAAATTTCCACATGTAACTACTAGATTGTGATACAATACACTATTGGGTGAAGTTTGGTTGACTTCTGCGCAGCGGTTTGGGAGTTAACATCAAAATTACATTTCTCGGCCATATCGCGTAGATCTCACTGTGAAAAGGCTTAAATGACTTTTTTAATTAAGTTTGATGATTGCGCTCAAACCAAATGTCCTAGAACTAAATTTCCAAATGTAACTACTAGATTGTGATAAAATACACTATTGGGTGAAGTTTGGTTGACTTCTGCGCAGCGGTTTGGGAGTTAACATCAAAATTACATTTCTCGGCCATATCGCGTAGATCTCACTGTGAAAAGGCTTAAATGACTTTTTTAATTAAGTTTGATGATTGCGCTCAAACCAAATGTCCTAGATTTAAATTTCCAAATGTAACTACTAGATTGTGATAAAATACACTATTGGGTGAAGTTTGGTTGACTTCTGCGCAGCGGTTTGGGAGTGAACATCAAAATTACATTTCTCGGCCATATCGCGTAGATCTCACTGTGAAAAGGCTTAAATGACTTTTTTAATTAAGTTTGATGATTGCGCTCAAACCAAATGTCCTAGATTTAAATTTCCAAATGTAACTACTAGATTGTGATACAATACACTATTGGGTGAAGTTTGGTTGACTTCTGCGCAGCGGTTTGGGAGTTAACATCAAAATTACATTTCTCGGCCATATTGCATAGATCTCACTGTGAAAAGGCTTAAATGGCTTTTTTGACCTAAGTTTGAGGATTGCGCTCAAATCAAATGTCCTAGAACCAAATTTCCACATGTAACTACTAGATTGTGATACAATACACTAATGGGTGAAGTTTGGTTGACTTCTGCGCAGCGGTTTGGGAGTGAACATCAAAATTACATTTCTCGGCCATATCGCATAGATCTCACTGTGAAAAGGCTTAAATGACTTTTTTTAATTAAGTTTGAAGATTGCGCTCAAACCAAATGTCCTAGAACTAAATTTCTAAATGTAACTACTAGATTGTGATAAAATACACTATTGGGTGAAGTTTGGTTGACTTCTGCGCAGCGGTTTGGGAGTGAACATCAAAATTACATTTCTCGGCCATATCGCATAGATCTCACTGTGAAAAGGCTTAAATGACTTTTTTTAATTAAGTTTGAAGATTGCGCTCAAACCAAATGTCCTAGAACTAAATGTCCAAATGTAACTACTAGATTGTGATAAAATACACTATTGGGTGAAGTTTGGTTGACTTCTGCGCAGCGGTTTGGGAGTTAACATCAAAATTACATTTCTCGGCCATATCGCATAGATCTCACTGTGAAAAGGCTTAAATGACTTTTTTTAATTAAGTTTGAAGATTGCGCTCAAATCAAATGTCCTAGAACCAAATTTCCACATGTAACTACTAGATTGTGATACAATACACTATTGGGTGAAGTTTGGTTGACTTCTGCGCAGCGGTTTGGGAGTTAACATCAAAATTACATTTCTCGGCCATATCGCGTAGATCTCACTGTGAAAAGGCTTAAATGACTTTTTTAATTAAGTTTGATGATTGCGCTCAAACCAAATGTCCTAGAACTAAATTTCTAAATGTAACTACTAGATTGTGATACAATACACTATTGGGTGAAGTTTGGTTGACTTCTGCGCAGCGGTTTGGGAGTTAACATCAAAATTACATTTCTCGGCCATATCGCATAGATGTCACTGTGAAAAGGCTTAAATGACTTTTTTTAATTAAGTTTGAAGATTGCGCTCAAACCAAATGTCCTAGAACTAAATTTCCAAATGTAACTACTAGATTGTGATAAAATACACTATTGGGTGAAGTTTGGTTGACTTCTGCGCAGCGGTTTGGGAGTGAACATCAAAATTACATTTCTCGGCCATATCGCATAGATCTCACTGTGAAAAGGCTTAAATGACTTTTTTTAATTAAGTTTGAAGATTGCGCTCAAACCAAATGTCCTAGAACTAAATTTCTAAATGTAACTACTAGATTGTGATAAAATACACTATTGGGTGAAGTTTGGTTGACTTCTGCTCAGCGGTTTGGGAGTTAACATCAAAATTACATTTCTCGGCCATATCGCATAGATCTCACTGTGACAAGGCTTAAATGGCTTTTTTGACCTAAGTTTGAGGATTGCGCTCAAATCAAATGTCCTAGAACCAAATTTCCACATGTAACTACTAGATTGTGATACAATACACTATTGGGTGAAGTTTGGTTGACTTCTGCGCAGCGGTTTGGGAGTTAACATCAAAATTACATTTCTCGGCCATATCGCGTAGATCTCACTGTGAAAAGGCTTAAATGACTTTTTTAATTAAGTTTGATGATTGCGCTCAAACCAAATGTCCTAGAACTAAATTTCCAAATGTAACTACTAGATTGTGATAAAATACACTATTGGGTGAAGTTTGGTTGACTTCTGCGCAGCGGTTTGGGAGTGAACATCAAAATTACATTTCTCGGCCATATCGCATAGATCTCACTGTGAAAAGGCTTAAATGACTTTTTTAAATTAAGTTTGAAGATTGCGCTCAAACCAAATGTCCTAGAACTAAATTCCCAAATGTAACTACTAGATTGTGATAAAATACACTATTGGGTGAAGTTTGGTTGACTTCTGCGCAGCGGTTTGGGAGTTAACATCAAAATTACATTTCTCGGCCATATCGCGTAGATCTCACTGTGAAAAGGCTTAAATGGCTTTTTTGACCTAAGTTTGAGGATTGCGCTCAAATCAAATGTCCTAGAACCAAATTTCCACATGTAACTACTAGATTGTGATACAATACACTATTGGGTGAAGTTTGGTTGACTTCTGCGCAGCGGTTTGGGAGTTAACATCAAAATTACATTTCTCAGCCATATCGCGTAGATCTCACTGTGAAAAGGCTTAAATGGCTTTTTTGACCTAAGTTTGAGGATTGCGCTCAAATCAAATGTCCTAGAACCAAATTTCCACATGTAACTACTAGATTGTGATACAATACACTATTGGGTGAAGTTTGGTTGACTTCTGCGCAGCGGTTTGGGAGTTAACATCAAAATTACATTTCTCGGCCATATCACGTAGATCTCACTGTTAAAAGGCTTAAATGACTTTTTTAATTAAGTTTGATGATTGCGCTCAAACCAAATGTCTTAGAACCAAATTTCCAAATGTAACTACTAGATTGTGATAAAATACACTATTGGGTGAAGTTTGGTTGACTTCTGCGCAGCGGTTTGGGAGTTAACATCAAAATTACATTTCTCAGCCATATCGCGTAGATCTCACTGTGAAAAGGCTTACATGGCTTTTTTGACCTAAGTTTGAGGATTGCGCTCAAATCAAATGTCCTAGAACCAAATTTCTACATGTAACTACTAGATTGTGATACAATACACTATTGGGTGAAGTTTGGTTTACTTCTGCGCAGCGGTTTGGGAGTTAACATCAAAATTACATTTCTCGGCCATATCGCATAGATCTCACTGTGAAAAGGCTTAAATGACTTTTTTGACCTAAGTTTGAGGATTGCGCTCAAATCAAATGTCCTAGAACCAAATTTCCACATGTAACTACTAGATTGTGATACAATACACTATTGGGTGAAGTTTGGTTGACTTCTGCGCAGCGGTTTGGGAGTGAACATCAAAATTACATTTCTCGGCCATATCGCATAGATCTCACTGTGAAAAGGCTTAAATGACTTTTTTTAATTAAGTTTGAAGATTGCGCTCAAACCAAATGTCCTAGAACTAAATTTCTAAATGTAACTACTAGATTGTGATAAAATACACTATTGGGTGAAGTTTGGTTGACTTCTGCTCAGCGGTTTGGGAGTTAACATCAAAATTACATTTCTCGGCCATATCGCATAGATCTCACTGTGACAAGGCTTAAATGGCTTTTTTGACCTAAGTTTGAGGATTGCGCTCAAATCAAATGTCCTAGAACCAAATTTCCACATGTAACTACTAGATTGTGATACAATACACTATTGGGTGAAGTTTGGTTGACTTCTGCGCAGCGGTTTGGGAGTTAACATCAAAATTACATTTCTCTGCCATATCGCGTAGATCTCACTGTGAAAAGGCTTAAATGACTTTTTTAATTAAGTTTGATGATTGCGCTCAAACCAAATGTCCTAGAACTAAATTTCCAAATGTAACTACTAGATTGTGATAAAATACACTATTGGGTGAAGTTTGGTTGACTTCTGCGCAGCGGTTTGGGAGTGAACATCAAAATTACATTTCTCGGCCATATCGCATAGATCTCACTGTGAAAAGGCTTAAATGACTTTTTTAAATTAAGTTTGAAGATTGCGCTCAAACCAAATGTCCTAGAACTAAATTCCCAAATGTAACTACTAGATTGTGATAAAATACACTATTGGGTGAAGTTTGGTTGACTTCTGCGCAGCGGTTTGGGAGTTAACATCAAAATTACATTTCTCGGCCATATCGCGTAGATCTCACTGTGAAAAGGCTTAAATGGCTTTTTTGACCTAAGTTTGAGGATTGCGCTCAAATCAAATGTCCTAGAACCAAATTTCCACATGTAACTACTAGATTGTGATACAATACACTATTGGGTGAAGTTTGGTTTACTTCTGCGCAGCGGTTTGGGAGTTAACATCAAAATTACATTTCTCGGCCATATCGCATAGATCTCACTGTGAAAAGGCTTAAATGGCTTTTTTGACCTAAGTTTGAGGATTGCGCTCAAATCAAATGTCCTAGAACCAAATTTCCACATGTAACTACTAGATTGTGATACAATACACTATTGGGTGAAGTTTGGTTGACTTCTGCGCAGCGGTTTGGGAGTGAACATCAAAATTACATTTCTCGGCCATATCGCATAGATCTCACTGTGAAAAGGCTTAAATGACTTTTTTTTAATTAAGTTTGAAGATTGCGCTCAAACCAAATGTCCTAGAACTAAATTTCTAAATGTAACTACTAGATTGTGATAAAATACACTATTGGGTGAAGTTTGGTTGACTTCTGCGCAGCGGTTTGGGAGTTAACATCAAAATTACATTTCTCGACCATATCGCATAGATCTCACTGTGAAAAGGCTTAAATGACTTTTTTAATTGTTTGATGATTGCGCTCAAACCAAATGTCCTAGAACGAAATTTTCAAATGTAACTACTAGATTGTGATACAATACACTATTGGGTGAAGTTTGGTTGACTTCTGCGCAGCGGTTTGGGAGTGAACATCAAAATTACATTTCTCGGCCATATCGCATAGATCTCACTGTGAAAAGGCTTAAATGACTTTTTTAATTAAGTTTGATGATTGCGCTCAAACCAAATGTCCTAGAACTAAATTTCCAAATGTTACTACTAGATTGTGATAAAATACACTATTGGGTGAGGTTTGGTTGACTTCTGCGCAGCGGTTTGGGAGTTAACATCAAAATTACATTTCTCAGCCATATCGCGTAGATCTCACTGTGAAAAGGCTTAAATGACTTTTTTAATTAAGTTTGATGATTGCGCTCAAACCAAATGTCCTAGAACTAAATTTCCACATGTAACTACTAGATTGTGATACAATACACTATTGGGTGAAGTTTGGTTGACTTCTGCGCAGCGGTTTGGGAGTTAACATCAAAATTACATTTCTCGGCCATATCGCGTAGATCTCACTGTGAAAAGGCTTAAATGACTTTTTTAATTAAGTTTGATGATTGCGCTCAAACCAAATGTCCTAGAACTAAATTTCCAAATGTAACTACTAGATTGTGATAAAATACACTATTGGGTGAAGTTTGGTTGACTTCTGCGCAGCGGTTTGGGAGTTAACATCAAAATTACATTTCTCAGCCATATCGCGTAGATCTCACTGTGAAAAGGCTTAAATGGCTTTTTTGACCTAAGTTTGAGGATTGCGCTCAAATCAAATGTCCTAGAACCAAATTTCCACATGTAACTACTAGATTGTGATACAATACACTATTGGGTGAAGTTTGGTTGACTTCTGCGCAGCGGTTTGGGAGTTAACATCAAAATTACATTTCTCGGCCATATCACGTAGATCTCACTGTTAAAAGGCTTAAATGACTTTTTTAATTAAGTTTGATGATTGCGCTCAAACCAAATGTCTTAGAACCAAATTTCCAAATGTAACTACTAGATTGTGATAAAATACACTATTGGGTGAAGTTTGGTTGACTTCTGCGCAGCGGTTTGGGAGTTAACATCAAAATTACATTTCTCAGCCATATCGCGTAGATCTCACTGTGAAAAGGCTTAAATGGCTTTTTTGACCTAAGTTTGAGGATTACGCTCAAATCAAATGTCCTAGAACCAAATTTCTACATGTAACTACTAGATTGTGATACAATACACTATTGGGTGAAGTTTGGTTTACTTCTGCGCAGCGGTTTGGGAGTTAACATCAAAATTACATTTCTCGGCCATATCGCATAGATCTCACTGTGAAAAGGCTTAAATGACTTTTTTTAATTAAGTTTGAAGACTGCGCTCAAATCAAATGTCCTAGAACCAAATTTCCACATGTAACTACTAGATTGTGATACAATACACTATTGGGTGAAGTTTGGTTGACTTCTGCGCAGCGGTTTGGGAGTTAACATCAAAATTACATTTCTCGGCCATATCGCGTAGATCTCACTGTGAAAAGGCTTAAATGACTTTTTTGACCTAAGTTTGAGGATTGCGCTCAAATCAAATGTCCTAGAACCAAATTTCCACATGTAACTACTAGATTGTGATACAATACACTATTGGGTGAAGTTTGGTTGACTTCTGCGCAGCGGTTTGGGAGTTAACATCAAAATTACATTTCTCAGCCATATCGCGTAGATCTCACTGTGAAAAGGCTTAAATGGCTTTTTTGACCTAAGTTTGAGGATTGCGCTCAAATCAAATGTCCTAGAACCAAATTTCCACATGTAACTACTAGATTGTGATACAATACACTATTGGGTGAAGTTTGGTTGACTTCTGCGCAGCGGTTTGGGAGTGAACATCAAAATTACATTTCTCGGCCATATCGCATAGATCTCACTGTGAAAAGGCTTAAATGACTTTTTTTAATTAAGTTTGAAGATTGCGCTCAAACCAAATGTCCTAGAACTAAATTTCCAAATGTAACTACTAGATTGTGATAAAATACACTATTGGGTGAAGTTTGGTTGACTTCTGCGCAGCGGTTTGGGAGTTAACATCAAAATTACATTTCTCAGCCATATCGCGTAGATCTCACTGTGAAAAGGCTTACATGGCTTTTTTGACCTAAGTTTGAGGATTGCGCTCAAATCAAATGTCCTAGAACCAAATTTCTACATGTAACTACTAGATTGTGATACAATACACTATTGGGTGAAGTTTGGTTTACTTCTGCGCAGCGGTTTGGGAGTTAACATCAAAATTACATTTCTCGGCCATATCGCATAGATCTCACTGTGAAAAGGCTTAAATGACTTTTTTGACCTAAGTTTGAGGATTGCGCTCAAATCAAATGTCCTAGAACCAAATTTCCACATGTAACTACTAGATTGTGATACAATACACTATTGGGTGAAGTTTGGTTGACTTCTGCGCAGCGGTTTGGGAGTGAACATCAAAATTACATTTCTCGGCCATATCGCATAGATCTCACTGTGAAAAGGCTTAAATGACTTTTTTTAATTAAGTTTGAAGATTGCGCTCAAACCAAATGTCCTAGAACTAAATTTCTAAATGTAACTACTAGATTGTGATAAAATACACTATTGGGTGAAGTTTGGTTGACTTCTGCTCAGCGGTTTGGGAGTTAACATCAAAATTACATTTCTCGGCCATATCGCATAGATCTCACTGTGACAAGGCTTAAATGGCTTTTTTGACCTAAGTTTGAGGATTGCGCTCAAATCAAATGTCCTAGAACCAAATTTCCACATGTAACTACTAGATTGTGATACAATACACTATTGGGTGAAGTTTGGTTGACTTCTGCGCAGCGGTTTGGGAGTTAACATCAAAATTACATTTCTCGGCCATATCGCGTAGATCTCACTGTGAAAAGGCTTAAATGACTTTTTTAATTAAGTTTGATGATTGCGCTCAAACCAAATGTCCTAGAACGAAATTTTCAAATGTAACTACTAGATTGTGATACAATACACTATTGGGTGAAGTTTGGTTGACTTCTGCGCAGCGGTTTGGGAGTGAACATCAAAATTACATTTCTCGGCCATATCGCATAGATCTCACTGTGAAAAGGCTTAAATGACTTTTTTAATTAAGTTTGATGATTGCGCTCAAACCAAATGTCCTAGAACTAAATTTCCAAATGTTACTACTAGATTGTGATAAAATACACTATTGGGTGAGGTTTGGTTGACTTCTGCGCAGCGGTTTGGGAGTTAACATCAAAATTACATTTCTCAGCCATATCGCGTAGATCTCACTGTGAAAAGGCTTAAATGACTTTTTTAATTAAGTTTGATGATTGCGCTCAAACCAAATGTCCTAGAACTAAATTTCCACATGTAACTACTAGATTGTGATACAATACACTATTGGGTGAAGTTTGGTTGACTTCTGCGCAGCGGTTTGGGAGTTAACATCAAAATTACATTTCTCGGCCATATCGCGTAGATCTCACTGTGAAAAGGCTTAAATGACTTTTTTAATTAAGTTTGATGATTGCGCTCAAACCAAATGTCCTAGAACTAAATTTCCAAATGTAACTACTAGATTGTGATAAAATACACTATTGGGTGAAGTTTGGTTGACTTCTGAGCAGCGGTTTGGGAGTTAACATCAATATTACATTTCTCAGCCATATCGCGTAGATCTCACTGTGAAAAGGCTTAAATGGCTTTTTTGACCTAAGTTTGAGGATTGCGCTCAAATCAAATGTCCTAGAACCAAATTTCCACATGTAACTACTAGATTGTGATACAATACACTATTGGGTGAAGTTTGGTTGACTTCTGCGCAGCGGTTTGGGAGTTAACATCAAAATTACATTTCTCGGCCATATCACGTAGATCTCACTGTTAAAAGGCTTAAATGACTTTTTTAATTAAGTTTGATGATTGCGCTCAAACCAAATGTCTTAGAACCAAATTTCCAAATGTAACTACTAGATTGTGATACAATACACTATTGGGTGAAGTTTGGTTTACTTCTGCGCAGCGGTTTGGGAGTTAACATCAAAATTACATTTCTCGGCCATATCGCATAGATCTCACTGTGAAAAGGCTTAAATGACTTTTTTGACCTAAGTTTGAGGATTGCGCTCAAATCAAATGTCCTAGAACCAAATTTCCACATGTAACTACTAGATTGTGATACAATACACTATTGGGTGAAGTTTGGTTTACTTCTGCGCAGCGGTTTGGGAGTTAACATCAAAATTACATTTCTCGGCCATATTGCATAGATCTCACTGTGAAAAGTCTTAAATGGCTTTTTTGACCTAAGTTTGAGGATTGCGCTCAAATCAAACGTCCTCGAACCAAATTTCCACATGTAACTACTAGATTGTGATACAATACACTAATGGGTGAAGTTTGGTTGACTTCTGCGCAGCGGTTTGGGAGTGAACATCAAAATTACATTTCTCGGCCATATCGCATAGATCTCACTGTGAAAAGGCTTAAATGACTTTTTTTAATTAAGTTTGATGATTGCGCTCAAACCAAATGTCCTAGAACTAAATTTCCAAATATAACTACTAGATTGTGATAAAATACACTATTGGGTGAAGTTTGGTTGACTTCTGCGCAGCGGTTTGGGAGTTAACATCAAAATTACATTTCTCGGCCATATCGCATAGATCTCACTGTGAAAAGGCTTAAATGACTTTTTTTAATTAAGTTTGAAGACTGCGCTCAAATCAAATGTCCTAGAACCAAATTTCCACATGTAACTACTAGATTGTGATACAATACACTATTGGGTGAAGTTTGGTTGACTTCTGCGCAGCGGTTTGGGAGTTAACATCAAAATTACATTTCTCGGCCATATCGCGTAGATCTCACTGTGAAAAGGCTTAAATGACTTTTTTGACCTAAGTTTGAGGATTGCGCTCAAATCAAATGTCCTAGAACCAAATTTCCACATGTAACTACTAGATTGTGATACAATACACTATTGGGTGAAGTTTGGTTGACTTCTGCGCAGCGGTTTGGGAGTTAACATCAAAATTACATTTCTCAGCCATATCGCGTAGATCTCACTGTGAAAAGGCTTAAATGGCTTTTTTGACCTAAGTTTGAGGATTGCGCTCAAATCAAATGTCCTAGAACCAAATTTCCACATGTAACTACTAGATTGTGATACAATACACTATTGGGTGAAGTTTGGTTGACTTCTGCGCAGCGGTTTGGGAGTGAACATCAAAATTACATTTCTCGGCCATATCGCATAGATCTCACTGTGAAAAGGCTTAAATGACTTTTTTTAATTAAGTTTGAAGATTGCGCTCAAACCAAATGTCCTAGAACTAAATTTCCAAATGTAACTACTAGATTGTGATAAAATACACTATTGGGTGAAGTTTGGTTGACTTCTGCGCAGCGGTTTGGGAGTTAACATCAAAATTACATTTCTCAGCCATATCGCGTAGATCTCACTGTGAAAAGGCTTACATGGCTTTTTTGACCTAAGTTTGAGGATTGCGCTCAAATCAAATGTCCTAGAACCAAATTTCTACATGTAACTACTAGATTGTGATACAATACACTATTGGGTGAAGTTTGGTTTACTTCTGCGCAGCGGTTTGGGAGTTAACATCAAAATTACATTTCTCGGCCATATCGCATAGATCTCACTGTGAAAAGGCTTAAATGACTTTTTTGACCTAAGTTTGAGGATTGCGCTCAAATCAAATGTCCTAGAACCAAATTTCCACATGTAACTACTAGATTGTGATACAATACACTATTGGGTGAAGTTTGGTTGACTTCTGCGCAGCGGTTTGGGAGTGAACATCAAAATTACATTTCTCGGCCATATCGCATAGATCTCACTGTGAAAAGGCTTAAATGACTTTTTTTAATTAAGTTTGAAGATTGCGCTCAAACCAAATGTCCTAGAACTAAATTTCTAAATGTAACTACTAGATTGTGATAAAATACACTATTGGGTGAAGTTTGGTTGACTTCTGCTCAGCGGTTTGGGAGTTAACATCAAAATTACATTTCTCGGCCATATCGCATAGATCTCACTGTGACAAGGCTTAAATGGCTTTTTTGACCTAAGTTTGAGGATTGCGCTCAAATCAAATGTCCTAGAACCAAATTTCCACATGTAACTACTAGATTGTGATACAATACACTATTGGGTGAAGTTTGGTTGACTTCTGCGCAGCGGTTTGGGAGTTAACATCAAAATTACATTTCTCGGCCATATCGCGTAGATCTCACTGTGAAAAGGCTTAAATGACTTTTTTAATTAAGTTTGATGATTGCGCTCAAACCAAATGTCCTAGAACTAAATTTCCAAATGTAACTACTAGATTGTGATAAAATACACTATTGGGTGAAGTTTGGTTGACTTCTGCGCAGCGGTTTGGGAGTGAACATCAAAATTACATTTCTCGGCCATATCGCATAGATCTCACTGTGAAAAGGCTTAAATGACTTTTTTAAATTAAGTTTGAAGATTGCGCTCAAACCAAATGTCCTAGAACTAAATTCCCAAATGTAACTACTAGATTGTGATAAAATACACTATTGGGTGAAGTTTGGTTGACTTCTGCGCAGCGGTTTGGGAGTTAACATCAAAATTACATTTCTCGGCCATATCGCGTAGATCTCACTGTGAAAAGGCTTAAATGGCTTTTTTGACCTAAGTTTGAGGATTGCGCTCAAATCAAATGTCCTAGAACCAAATTTCCACATGTAACTACTAGATTGTGATACAATACACTATTGGGTGAAGTTTGGTTTACTTCTGCGCAGCGGTTTGGGAGTTAACATCAAAATTACATTTCTCGGCCATATCGCATAGATCTCACTGTGAAAAGGCTTAAATGGCTTTTTTGACCTAAGTTTGAGGATTGCGCTCAAATCAAATGTCCTAGAACCAAATTTCCACATGTAACTACTAGATTGTGATACAATACACTATTGGGTGAAGTTTGGTTGACTTCTGCGCAGCGGTTTGGGAGTGAACATCAAAATTACATTTCTCGGCCATATCGCATAGATCTCACTGTGAAAAGGCTTAAATGACTTTTTTTTAATTAAGTTTGAAGATTGCGCTCAAACCAAATGTCCTAGAACTAAATTTTTAAATGTAACTACTAGATTGTGATACAATACACTATTGGGTGAAGTTTGGTTGACTTCTGCGCAGCGGTTTGGGAGTTAACATCAAAATTACATTTCTCGGCCATATCGCGTAGATCTCACTGTGAAAAGGCTTAAATGACTTTTTTAATTAAGTTTGATGATTGCGCTCAAACCAAATGTCCTAGAACTAAATTTCCAAATGTAACTACTAGATTGTGATAAAATACACTATTGGGTGAAGTTTGGTTGACTTCTGCGCAGCGGTTTGGGAGTTAACATCAAAATTACATTTCTCAGCCATATCGCGTAGATCTCACTGTGAAAAGGCTTAAATGGCTTTTTTGACCTAAGTTTGAGGATTGCGCTCAAATCAAATGTCCTAGAACCAAATTTCCACATGTAACTACTAGATTGTGATACAATACACTATTGGGTGAAGTTTGGTTGACTTCTGCGCAGCGGTTTGGGAGTTAACATCAAAATTACATTTCTCGGCCATATCACGTAGATCTCACTGTTAAAAGGCTTAAATGACTTTTTTAATTAAGTTTGATGATTGCGCTCAAACCAAATGTCTTAGAACCAAATTTCCAAATGTAACTACTAGATTGTGATAAAATACACTATTGGGTGAAGTTTGGTTGACTTCTGCGCAGCGGTTTGGGAGTTAACATCAAAATTACATTTCTCAGCCATATCGCGTAGATCTCACTGTGAAAAGGCTTAAATGGCTTTTTTGACCTAAGTTTGAGGATTACGCTCAAATCAAATGTCCTAGAACCAAATTTCTACATGTAACTACTTGATTGTGATACAATACACTATTGGGTGAAGTTTGGTTTACTTCTGCGCAGCGGTTTGGGAGTTAACATCAAAATTACATTTCTCGGCCATATCGCATAGATCTCACTGTGAAAAGGCTTAAATGACTTTTTTGACCTAAGTTTGAGGATTGCGCTCAAATCAAATGTCCTAGAACCAAATTTCCACATGTAACTACTAGATTGTGATACAATACACTATTGGGTGAAGTTTGGTTTACTTCTGCGCAGCGGTTTGGGAGTTAACATCAAAATTACATTTCTCGGCCATATTGCATAGATCTCACTGTGAAAAGGCTTAAATGGCTTTTTTGACCTAAGTTTGAGGATTGCGCTCAAATCAAATGTCCTCGAACCAAATTTCCACATGTAACTACTAGATTGTGATACAATACACTAATGGGTGAAGTTTGGTTGACTTCTGCGCAGCGGTTTGGGAGTGAACATCAAAATTACATTTCTCGGCCATATCGCATAGATCTCACTGTGAAAAGGCTTAAATGACTTTTTTTAATTAAGTTTGATGATTGCGCTCAAACCAAATGTCCTAGAACTAAATTTCCAAATATAACTACTAGATTGTGATAAAATACACTATTGGGTGAAGTTTGGTTGACTTCTGCGCAGCGGTTTGGGAGTTAACATCAAAATTACATTTCTCGGCCATATCGCATAGATCTCACTGTGAAAAGGCTTAAATGACTTTTTTTAATTAAGTTTGAAGACTGCGCTCAAATCAAATGTCCTAGAACCAAATTTCCACATGTAACTACTAGATTGTGATACAATACACTATTGGGTGAAGTTTGGTTGACTTCTGCGCAGCGGTTTGGGAGTTAACATCAAAATTACATTTCTCGGCCATATCGCGTAGATCTCACTGTGAAAAGGCTTAAATGACTTTTTTGACCTAAGTTTGAGGATTGCGCTCAAATCAAATGTCCTAGAACCAAATTTCCACATGTAACTACTAGATTGTGATACAATACACTATTGGGTGAAGTTTGGTTGACTTCTGCGCAGCGGTTTGGGAGTTAACATCAAAATTACATTTCTCAGCCATATCGCGTAGATCTCACTGTGAAAAGGCTTAAATGGCTTTTTTGACCTAAGTTTGAGGATTGCGCTCAAATCAAATGTCCTAGAACCAAATTTCCACATGTAACTACTAGATTGTGATACAATACACTATTGGGTGAAGTTTGGTTGACTTCTGCGCAGCGGTTTGGGAGTGAACATCAAAATTACATTTCTCGGCCATATCGCATAGATCTCACTGTGAAAAGGCTTAAATGACTTTTTTAATTAAGTTTGATGATTGCGCTCAAACCAAATGTCCTAGAACTAAATTTCTAAATGTAACTACTAGATTGTGATACAATACACTATTGGGTGAAGTTTGGTTGACTTCTGCGCAGCGGTTTGGGAGTTAACATCAAAATTACATTTCTCGGCCATATCGCATAGATCTCACTGTGAAAAGGCTTAAATGACTTTTTTAATTAAGTTTGATGATTGCGCTCAAACCAAATGTCCTAGAACGAAATTTTCAAATGTAACTACTAGATTGTGATACAATACACTAATGGGTGAAGTTTGGTTGACTTCTGCGCAGCGGTTTGGGAGTGAACATCAAAATTACATTTCTCGGCCATATCGCATAGATCTCACTGTGAAAAGGCTTAAATGACTTTTTTTAATTAAGTTTGAAGATTGCGCTCAAACCAAATGTCCTAGAACTAAATTTCCAAATGTAACTACTAGATTGTGATAAAATACACTATTGGGTGAAGTTTGGTTGACTTCTGCGCAGCGGTTTGGGAGTGAACATCAAAATTACATTTCTCGGCCATATCGCATAGATCTCACTGTGAAAAGGCTTAAATGACTTTTTTTAATTAAGTTTGAAGATTGCGCTCAAACCAAATGTCCTAGAACTAAATTTCTAAATGTAACTACTAGATTGTGATAAAATACACTATTGGGTGAAGTTTGGTTGACTTCTGCTCAGCGGTTTGGGAGTTAACATCAAAATTACATTTCTCGGCCATATCGCATAGATCTCACTGTGACAAGGCTTAAATGGCTTTTTTGACCTAAGTTTGAGGATTGCGCTCAAATCAAATGTCCTAGAACCAAATTTCCACATGTAACTACTAGATTGTGATACAATACACTATTGGGTGAAGTTTGGTTGACTTCTGCGCAGCGGTTTGGGAGTTAACATCAAAATTACATTTCTCGGCCATATCGCGTAGATCTCACTGTGAAAAGGCTTAAATGACTTTTTTAATTAAGTTTGATGATTGCGCTCAAACCAAATGTCCTAGAACTAAATTTCCAAATGTAACTACTAGATTGTGATAAAATACACTATTGGGTGAAGTTTGGTTGACTTCTGCGCAGCGGTTTGGGAGTGAACATCAAAATTACATTTCTCGGCCATATCGCATAGATCTCACTGTGAAAAGGCTTAAATGACTTTTTTAAATTAAGTTTGAAGATTGCGCTCAAACCAAATGTCCTAGAACTAAATTCCCAAATGTAACTACTAGATTGTGATAAAATACACTATTGGGTGAAGTTTGGTTGACTTCTGCGCAGCGGTTTGGGAGTTAACATCAAAATTACATTTCTCGGCCATATCGCGTAGATCTCACTGTGAAAAGGCTTAAATGGCTTTTTTGACCTAAGTTTGAGGATTGCGCTCAAATCAAATGTCCTAGAACCAAATTTCCACATGTAACTACTAGATTGTGATACAATACACTATTGGGTGAAGTTTGGTTTACTTCTGCGCAGCGGTTTGGGAGTTAACATCAAAATTACATTTCTCGGCCATATCGCATAGATCTCACTGTGAAAAGGCTTAAATGGCTTTTTTGACCTAAGTTTGAGGATTGCGCTCAAATCAAATGTCCTAGAACCAAATTTCCACATGTAACTACTAGATTGTGATACAATACACTATTGGGTGAAGTTTGGTTGACTTCTGCGCAGCGGTTTGGGAGTGAACATCAAAATTACATTTCTCGGCCATATCGCATAGATCTCACTGTGAAAAGGCTTAAATGACTTTTTTTTAATTAAGTTTGAAGATTGCGCTCAAACCAAATGTCCTAGAACTAAATTTCTAAATGTAACTACTAGATTGTGATAAAATACACTATTGGGTGAAGTTTGGTTGACTTCTGCGCAGCGGTTTGGGAGTTAACATCAAAATTACATTTCTCGACCATATCGCATAGATCTCACTGTGAAAAGGCTTAAATGACTTTTTTAATTGTTTGATGATTGCGCTCAAACCAAATGTCCTAGAACGAAATTTTCAAATGTAACTACTAGATTGTGATACAATACACTATTGGGTGAAGTTTGGTTGACTTCTGCGCAGCGGTTTGGGAGTGAACATCAAAATTACATTTCTCGGCCATATCGCATAGATCTCACTGTGAAAAGGCTTAAATGACTTTTTTAATTAAGTTTGATGATTGCGCTCAAACCAAATGTCCTAGAACTAAATTTCCAAATGTTACTACTAGATTGTGATAAAATACACTATTGGGTGAGGTTTGGTTGACTTCTGCGCAGCGGTTTGGGAGTTAACATCAAAATTACATTTCTCAGCCATATCGCGTAGATCTCACTGTGAAAAGGCTTAAATGACTTTTTTAATTAAGTTTGATGATTGCGCTCAAACCAAATGTCCTAGAACTAAATTTCCACATGTAACTACTAGATTGTGATACAATACACTATTGGGTGAAGTTTGGTTGACTTCTGCGCAGCGGTTTGGGAGTTAACATCAAAATTACATTTCTCGGCCATATCGCGTAGATCTCACTGTGAAAAGGCTTAAATGACTTTTTTAATTAAGTTTGATGATTGCGCTCAAACCAAATGTCCTAGAACTAAATTTCCAAATGTAACTACTAGATTGTGATAAAATACACTATTGGGTGAAGTTTGGTTGACTTCTGCGCAGCGGTTTGGGAGTTAACATCAAAATTACATTTCTCAGCCATATCGCGTAGATCTCACTGTGAAAAGGCTTAAATGGCTTTTTTGACCTAAGTTTGAGGATTGCGCTCAAATCAAATGTCCTAGAACCAAATTTCCACATGTAACTACTAGATTGTGATACAATACACTATTGGGTGAAGTTTGGTTGACTTCTGCGCAGCGGTTTGGGAGTTAACATCAAAATTACATTTCTCGGCCATATCACGTAGATCTCACTGTTAAAAGGCTTAAATGACTTTTTTAATTAAGTTTGATGATTGCGCTCAAACCAAATGTCTTAGAACCAAATTTCCAAATGTAACTACTAGATTGTGATAAAATACACTATTGGGTGAAGTTTGGTTGACTTCTGCGCAGCGGTTTGGGAGTTAACATCAAAATTACATTTCTCAGCCATATCGCGTAGATCTCACTGTGAAAAGGCTTACATGGCTTTTTTGACCTAAGTTTGAGGATTGCGCTCAAATCAAATGTCCTAGAACCAAATTTCTACATGTAACTACTAGATTGTGATACAATACACTATTGGGTGAAGTTTGGTTTACTTCTGCGCAGCGGTTTGGGAGTTAACATCAAAATTACATTTCTCGGCCATATCGCATAGATCTCACTGTGAAAAGGCTTAAATGACTTTTTTGACCTAAGTTTGAGGATTGCGCTCAAATCAAATGTCCTAGAACCAAATTTCCACATGTAACTACTAGATTGTGATACAATACACTATTGGGTGAAGTTTGGTTGACTTCTGCGCAGCGGTTTGGGAGTGAACATCAAAATTACATTTCTCGGCCATATCGCATAGATCTCACTGTGAAAAGGCTTAAATGACTTTTTTTAATTAAGTTTGAAGATTGCGCTCAAACCAAATGTCCTAGAACTAAATTTCTAAATGTAACTACTAGATTGTGATAAAATACACTATTGGGTGAAGTTTGGTTGACTTCTGCTCAGCGGTTTGGGAGTTAACATCAAAATTACATTTCTCGGCCATATCGCATAGATCTCACTGTGACAAGGCTTAAATGGCTTTTTTGACCTAAGTTTGAGGATTGCGCTCAAATCAAATGTCCTAGAACCAAATTTCCACATGTAACTACTAGATTGTGATACAATACACTATTGGGTGAAGTTTGGTTGACTTCTGCGCAGCGGTTTGGGAGTTAACATCAAAATTACATTTCTCGGCCATATCGCGTAGATCTCACTGTGAAAAGGCTTAAATGACTTTTTTAATTAAGTTTGATGATTGCGCTCAAACCAAATGTCCTAGAACTAAATTTCCAAATGTAACTACTAGATTGTGATAAAATACACTATTGGGTGAAGTTTGGTTGACTTCTGCGCAGCGGTTTGGGAGTGAACATCAAAATTACATTTCTCGGCCATATCGCATAGATCTCACTGTGAAAAGGCTTAAATGACTTTTTTAAATTAAGTTTGAAGATTGCGCTCAAACCAAATGTCCTAGAACTAAATTCCCAAATGTAACTACTAGATTGTGATAAAATACACTATTGGGTGAAGTTTGGTTGACTTCTGCGCAGCGGTTTGGGAGTTAACATCAAAATTACATTTCTCGGCCATATCGCGTAGATCTCACTGTGAAAAGGCTTAAATGGCTTTTTTGACCTAAGTTTGAGGATTGCGCTCAAATCAAATGTCCTAGAACCAAATTTCCACATGTAACTACTAGATTGTGATACAATACACTATTGGGTGAAGTTTGGTTTACTTCTGCGCAGCGGTTTGGGAGTTAACATCAAAATTATATTTCTCGGCCATATCGCATAGATCTCACTGTGAAAAGGCTTAAATGGCTTTTTTGACCTAAGTTTGAGGATTGCGCTCAAATCAAATGTCCTAGAACCAAATTTCCACATGTAACTACTAGATTGTGATACAATACACTATTGGGTGAAGTTTGGTTGACTTCTGCGCAGCGGTTTGGGAGTGAACATCAAAATTACATTTCTCGGCCATATCGCATAGATCTCACTGTGAAAAGGCTTAAATGACTTTTTTTTAATTAAGTTTGAAGATTGCGCTCAAACCAAATGTCCTAGAACTAAATTTCTAAATGTAACTACTAGATTGTGATAAAATACCCTATTGGGTGAAGTTTGGTTGACTTCTGCGCAGCGGTTTGGGAGTTAACATCAAAATTACATTTCTCGACCATATCGCATAGATCTCACTGTGAAAAGGCTTAAATGACTTTTTTAATTGTTTGATGATTGCGCTCAAACCAAATGTCCTAGAACGAAATTTTCAAATGTAACTACTAGATTGTGATACAATACACTATTGGGTGAAGTTTGGTTGACTTCTGCGCAGCGGTTTGGGAGTGAACATCAAAATTACATTTCTCGGCCATATCGCATAGATCTCACTGTGAAAAGGCTTAAATGACTTTTTTAATTAAGTTTGATGATTGCGCTCAAACCAAATGTCCTAGAACTAAATTTCCAAATGTTACTACTAGATTTTGATAAAATACACTATTGGGTGAGGTTTGGTTGACTTCTGCGCAGCGGTTTGGGAGTTAACATCAAAATTACATTTCTCAGCCATATCGCGTAGATCTCACTGTGAAAAGGCTTAAATGACTTTTTTAATTAAGTTTGATGATTGCGCTCAAACCAAATGTCCTAGAACTAAATTTCCACATGTAACTACTAGATTGTGATACAATACACTATTGGGTGAAGTTTGGTTGACTTCTGCGCAGCGGTTTGGGAGTTAACATCAAAATTACATTTCTCGGCCATATCGCGTAGATCTCACTGTGAAAAGGCTTAAATGACTTTTTTAATTAAGTTTGATGATTGCGCTCAAACCAAATGTCCTAGAACTAAATTTCCAAATGTAACTACTAGATTGTGATAAAATACACTATTGGGTGAAGTTTGGTTGACTTCTGCGCAGCGGTTTGGGAGTTAACATCAAAATTACATTTCTCAGCCATATCGCGTAGATCTCACTGTGAAAAGGCTTAAATGGCTTTTTTGACCTAAGTTTGAGGATTGCGCTCAAATCAAATGTCCTAGAACCAAATTTCCACATGTAACTACTAGATTGTGATACAATACACTATTGGGTGAAGTTTGGTTGACTTCTGCGCAGCGGTTTGGGAGTTAACATCAAAATTACATTTCTCGGCCATATCACGTAGATCTCACTGTTAAAAGGCTTAAATGACTTTTTTAATTAAGTTTGATGATTGCGCTCAAACCAAATGTCTTAGAACCAAATTTCCAAATGTAACTACTAGATTGTGATAAAATACACTATTGGGTGAAGTTTGGTTGACTTCTGCGCAGCGGTTTGGGAGTTAACATCAAAATTACATTTCTCAGCCATATCGCGTAGATCTCACTGTGAAAAGGCTTAAATGGCTTTTTTGACCTAAGTTTGAGGATTACGCTCAAATCAAATGTCCTAGAACCAAATTTCTACATGTAACTACTAGATTGTGATACAATACACTATTGGGTGAAGTTTGGTTTACTTCTGCGCAGCGGTTTGGGAGTTAACATCAAAATTACATTTCTCGGCCATATCGCATAGATCTCACTGTGAAAAGGCTTAAATGACTTTTTTTACCTAAGTTTGAGGATTGCGCTCAAATCAAATGTCCTAGAACCAAATTTCCACATGTAACTACTAGATTGTGATACAATACACTATTGGGTGAAGTTTGGTTTACTTCTGCGCAGCGGTTTGGGAGTTAACATCAAAATTACATTTCTCGGCCATATTGCATAGATCTCACTGTGAAAAGGCTTAAATGGCTTTTTTGACCTAAGTTTGAGGATTGCGCTCAAATCAAATGTCCTCGAACCAAATTTCCACATGTAACTACTAGATTGTGATACAATACACTAATGGGTGAAGTTTGGTTGACTTCTGCGCAGCGGTTTGGGAGTGAACATCAAAATTACATTTCTCGGCCATATCGCATAGATCTCACTGTGAAAAGGCTTAAATGACTTTTTTTAATTAAGTTTGATGATTGCGCTCAAACCAAATGTCCTAGAACTAAATTTCCAAATATAACTACTAGATTGTGATAAAATACACTATTGGGTGAAGTTTGGTTGACTTCTGCGCAGCGGTTTGGGAGTTAACATCAAAATTACATTTCTCGGCCATATCGCATAGATCTCACTGTGAAAAGGCTTAAATGACTTTTTTTAATTAAGTTTGAAGACTGCGCTCAAATCAAATGTCCTAGAACCAAATTTCCACATGTAACTACTAGATTGTGATACAATACACTATTGGGTGAAGTTTGGTTGACTTCTGCGCAGCGGTTTGGGAGTTAACATCAAAATTACATTTCTCGGCCATATCGCGTAGATCTCACTGTGAAAAGGCTTAAATGACTTTTTTGACCTAAGTTTGAGGATTGCGCTCAAATCAAATGTCCTAGAACCAAATTTCCACATGTAACTACTAGATTGTGATACAATACACTATTGGGTGAAGTTTGGTTGACTTCTGCGCAGCGGTTTGGGAGTTAACATCAAAATTACATTTCTCAGCCATATCGCGTAGATCTCACTGTGAAAAGGCTTAAATGGCTTTTTTGACCTAAGTTTGAGGATTGCGCTCAAATCAAATGTCCTAGAACCAAATTTCCACATGTAACTACTAGATTGTGATACAATACACTATTGGGTGAAGTTTGGTTGACTTCTGCGCAGCGGTTTGGGAGTGAACATCAAAATTACATTTCTCGGCCATATCGCATAGATCTCACTGTGAAAAGGCTTAAATGACTTTTTTTAATTAAGTTTGAAGATTGCGCTCAAACCAAATGTCCTAGAACTAAATTTCCAAATGTAACTACTAGATTGTGATAAAATACACTATTGGGTGAAGTTTGGTTGACTTCTGCGCAGCGGTTTGGGAGTTAACATCAAAATTACATTTCTCAGCCATATCGCGTAGATCTCACTGTGAAAAGGCTTACATGGCTTTTTTGACCTAAGTTTGAGGATTGCGCTCAAATCAAATGTCCTAGAACCAAATTTCTACATGTAACTACTAGATTGTGATACAATACACTATTGGGTGAAGTTTGGTTTACTTCTGCGCAGCGGTTTGGGAGTTAACATCAAAATTACATTTCTCGGCCATATCGCATAGATCTCACTGTGAAAAGGCTTAAATGACTTTTTTGACCTAAGTTTGAGGATTGCGCTCAAATCAAATGTCCTAGAACCAAATTTCCACATGTAACTACTAGATTGTGATACAATACACTATTGGGTGAAGTTTGGTTGACTTCTGCGCAGCGGTTTGGGAGTGAACATCAAAATTACATTTCTCGGCCATATCGCATAGATCTCACTGTGAAAAGGCTTAAATGACTTTTTTTAATTAAGTTTGAAGATTGCGCTCAAACCAAATGTCCTAGAACTAAATTTCTAAATGTAACTACTAGATTGTGATAAAATACACTATTGGGTGAAGTTTGGTTGACTTCTGCTCAGCGGTTTGGGAGTTAACATCAAAATTACATTTCTCGGCCATATCGCATAGATCTCACTGTGACAAGGCTTAAATGGCTTTTTTGACCTAAGTTTGAGGATTGCGCTCAAATCAAATGTCCTAGAACCAAATTTCCACATGTAACTACTAGATTGTGATACAATACACTATTGGGTGAAGTTTGGTTGACTTCTGCGCAGCGGTTTGGGAGTTAACATCAAAATTACATTTCTCGGCCATATCGCGTAGATCTCACTGTGAAAAGGCTTAAATGACTTTTTTAATTAAGTTTGATGATTGCGCTCAAACCAAATGTCCTAGAACTAAATTTCCAAATGTAACTACTAGATTGTGATAAAATACACTATTGGGTGAAGTTTGGTTGACTTCTGCGCAGCGGTTTGGGAGTGAACATCAAAATTACATTTCTCGGCCATATCGCATAGATCTCACTGTGAAAAGGCTTAAATGACTTTTTTGACCTAAGTTTGAAGATTGCGCTCAAACCAAATGTCCTAGAACTAAATTTCCACATGTAACTACTAGATTGTGATACAATACACTAATGGGTGAAGTTTGGTTGACTTCTGCGCAGCGGTTTGGGAGTGAACATCAAAATTACATTTCTCGGCCATATCGCATAGATCTCACTGTGAAAAGGCTTAAATGACTTTTTTTAATTAAGTTTGATGATTGCGCTCAAACCAAATGTCCTAGAACTAAATTTCCAAATATAACTACTAGATTGTGATAAAATACACTATTGGGTGAAGTTTGGTTGACTTCTGCGCAGCGGTTTGGGAGTTAACATCAAAATTACATTTCTCGGCCATATCGCATAGATCTCACTGTGAAAAGGCTTAAATGACTTTTTTTAATTAAGTTTGAAGACTGCGCTCAAATCAAATGTCCTAGAACCAAATTTCCACATGTAACTACTAGATTGTGATACAATACACTATTGGGTGAAGTTTGGTTGACTTCTGCGCAGCGGTTTGGGAGTTAACATCAAAATTACATTTCTCGGCCATATCGCGTAGATCTCACTGTGAAAAGGCTTAAATGACTTTTTTGACCTAAGTTTGAGGATTGCGCTCAAATCAAATGTCCTAGAACCAAATTTCCACATGTAACTACTAGATTGTGATACAATACACTATTGGGTGAAGTTTGGTTGACTTCTGCGCAGCGGTTTGGGAGTTAACATCAAAATTACATTTCTCAGCCATATCGCGTAGATCTCACTGTGAAAAGGCTTAAATGGCTTTTTTGACCTAAGTTTGAGGATTGCGCTCAAATCAAATGTCCTAGAACCAAATTTCCACATGTAACTACTAGATTGTGATACAATACACTATTGGGTGAAGTTTGGTTGACTTCTGCGCAGCGGTTTGGGAGTGAACATCAAAATTACATTTCTCGGCCATATCGCATAGATCTCACTGTGAAAAGGCTTAAATGACTTTTTTTAATTAAGTTTGAAGATTGCGCTCAAACCAAATGTCCTAGAACTAAATTTCCAAATGTAACTACTAGATTGTGATAAAATACACTATTGGGTGAAGTTTGGTTGACTTCTGCGCAGCGGTTTGGGAGTTAACATCAAAATTACATTTCTCGGCCATATCGCATAGATCTCACTGTGAAAAGGCTTAAATGACTTTTTTTAATTAAGTTTGAAGATTGCGCTCAAATCAAATGTCCTAGAACCAAATTTCCACATGTAACTACTAGATTGTGATACAATACACTATTGGGTGAAGTTTGGTTGACTTCTGCGCAGCGGTTTGGGAGTTAACATCAAAATTACATTTCTCGGCCATATCGCGTAGATCTCACTGTGAAAAGGCTTAAATGACTTTTTTAATTAAGTTTGATGATTGCGCTCAAACCAAATGTCCTAGAACTAAATTTCTAAATGTAACTACTAGATTGTGATACAATACACTATTGGGTGAAGTTTGGTTGACTTCTGCGCAGCGGTTTGGGAGTTAACATCAAAATTACATTTCTCGGCCATATCGCATAGATCTCACTGTGAAAAGGCTTAAATGACTTTTTTAATTAAGTTTGATGATTGCGCTCAAACCAAATGTCCTAGAACGAAATTTTCAAATGTAACTACTAGATTGTGATACAATACACTAATGGGTGAAGTTTGGTTGACTTCTGCGCAGCGGTTTGGGAGTGAACATCAAAATTACATTTCTCGGCCATATCGCATAGATCTCACTGTGAAAAGGCTTAAATGACTTTTTTTAATTAAGTTTGAAGATTGCGCTCAAACCAAATGTCCTAGAACTAAATTTCCAAATGTAACTACTAGATTGTGATAAAATACACGATTGGGTGAAGTTTGGTTGACTTCTGCGCAGCGGTTTGGGAGTTAACATCAAAATTACATTTCTCGGCCATATCGCATAGATCTCACTGTGAAAAGGCTTAAATGACTTTTTTAATTAAGTTTGATGATTGCGCTCAAACCAAATGTCCTAGAACGAAATTTTCAAATGTAACTACTAGATTGTGATACAATACACTAATGGGTGAAGTTTGGTTGACTTCTGCGCAGCGGTTTGGGAGTGAACATCAAAATTACATTTCTCGGCCATATCGCATAGATCTCACTGTGAAAAGGCTTAAATGACTTTTTTTAATTAAGTTTGAAGATTGCGCTCAAACCAAATGTCCTAGAACTAATTTTCTAAATGTAACTACTAGATTGTGATAAAATACACTATTGGGTGAAGTTTGGTTGACTTCTGCGCAGCGGTTTGGGAGTGAACATCAAAATTATATTTCTCGGCCATATCGCATAGATCTCACTGTGAAAAGGCTTAAATGACTTTTTTTAATTAAGTTTGAAGATTGCGCTCAAACCAAATGTCCTAGAACTAAATTTCCAAATGTAACTACTAGATTGTGATAAAATACACTATTGGGTGAAGTTTGGTTGACTTCTGCGCAGCGGTTTGGGAGTGAACATCAAAATTACATTTCTCTGCCATATCGCATAGATCTCACTGTGAAAAGGCTTAAATGACTTTTTTTAATTAAGTTTGAAGATTGCGCTCAAACCAAATGTCCTAGAACTAAATTTCTAAATGTAACTACTAGATTGTGATAAAATACACTATTGGGTGAAGTTTGGTTGACTTCTGCGCAGCGGTTTGGGAGTTAACATCAAAATTACATTTCTCGGCCATATCGCATAGATCTCACTGTGACAAGGCTTAAATGGCTTTTTTGACCTAAGTTTGAGGATTGCGCTCAAATCAAATGTCCTAGAACCAAATTTCCACATGTAACTACTAGATTGTGATACAATACACTATTGGGTGAAGTTTGGTTGACTTCTGCGCAGCGGTTTGGGAGTTAACATCAAAATTACATTTCTCGGCCATATCGCGTAGATCTCACTGTGAAAAGGCTTAAATGACTTTTTTAATTAAGTTTGATGATTGCGCTCAAACCAAATGTCCTAGAACTAAATTTCCAAATGTAACTACTAGATTGTGATAAAATACACTATTGGGTGAAGTTTGGTTGACTTCTGCGCAGCGGTTTGGGAGTTAACATCAAAATTACATTTCTCGGCCATATCGCGTAGATCTCACTGTGAAAAGGCTTAAATGACTTTTTTAATTAAGTTTGATGATTGCGCTCAAACCAAATGTCCTAAATTTAAATTTCCAAATGTAACTACTAGATTGTGATAAAATACACTATTGGGTGAAGTTTGGTTGACTTCTGCGCAGCGGTTTGGGAGTTAACATCAAAATTACATTTCTCGGCCATATCGCATAGATCTCACTGTGAAAAGGCTTAAATGGCTTTTTTGACCTAAGTTTGAGGATTGCGCTCAAATCAAATGTCCTAGAACCAAATTTCCACATTTAACTACTAGATTGTGATACAATACACTAATGGGTGAAGTTTGGTTGACTTCTGCGCAGCGGTTTGTGAGTGAACATCAAAATTACATTTCTCGGCCATATCGCATAGATCTCACTGTGAAAAGGCTTAAATGCCTTTTTTTAATTAAGTTTGAAGATTGCGCTCAAACCAAATGTCCTAGAACTAAATTTCTAAATGTAACTACTAGATTGTGATAAAATACACTATTGGGTGAAGTTTGGTTGACTTCTGCGCAGCGGTTTGGGAGTTAACATCAAAATTACATTTCTCGGCCATATCGCATAGATCTCACTGTGAAAAGGCTTAAATGACTTTTTTAATGAAGTTTGATGATTGCGCTCAAACCAAATGTCCTAGAACGAAATTTTCAAATGTAACTACTAAATTGTGATACAATACACTAATGGGTGAAGTTTGGTTGACTTCTGCGCAGCGGTTTGGGAGTGAACATCAAAATTACATTTCTCGGCCATATCGCATAGATCTCACTGTGAAAAGGCTTAAATGACTTTTTTTAATTAAGTTTGAAGATTGCGCTCAAACCAAATGTCCTAGAACTAAATTTCTAAATGTAACTACTAGATTGTGATAAAATACACTATTGGGTGAAGTTTGGTTGACTTCTGCGCAGCGGTTTGGGAGTTAACATCAAAATTACATTTCTCGGCCATATCGCATAGATCTCACTGTGACAAGGCTTAAATGGCTTTTTTGACCTAAGTTTGAGGATTGCGCTCAAATCAAATGTCCTAGAACCAAATTTCCACATGTAACTACTAGATTGTGATACAATACACTATTGGGTGAAGTTTGGTTGACTTCTGCGCAGCGGTTTGGGAGTTAACATCAAAATTACATTTCTCGGCCATATCGCGTAGATCTCACTGTGAAAAGGCTTAAATGACTTTTTTAATTAAGTTTGATGATTGCGCTCAAACCAAATGTCCTAGAACTAAATTTCCAAATGTAACTACTAGATTGTGATAAAATACACTATTGGGTGAAGTTTGGTTGACTTCTGCGCAGCGGTTTGGGAGTTAACATCAAAATTACATTTCTCGGCCATATCGCGTAGATCTCACTGTGAAAAGGCTTAAATGACTTTTTTAATTAAGTTTGATGATTGCGCTCAAACCAAATGTCCTAGATTTAAATTTCCAAATGTAACTACTAGATTGTGATAAAATACACTATTGGGTGAAGTTTGGTTGACTTCTGCGCAGCGGTTTGGGAGTTAACATCAAAATTACATTTCTCGGCCATATCGCATAGATCTCACTGTGAAAAGGCTTAAATGGCTTTTTTGACCTAAGTTTGAGGATTGCGCTCAAATCAAATGTCCTAGAACCAAATTTCCACATTTAACTACTAGATTGTGATACAATACACTAATGGGTGAAGTTTGGTTGACTTCTGCGCAGCGGTTTGTGAGTGAACATCAAAATTACATTTCTCGGCCATATCGCATAGATCTCACTGTGAAAAGGCTTAAATGCCTTTTTTTAATTAAGTTTGAAGATTGCGCTCAAACCAAATGTCCTAGAACTAAATTTCTAAATGTAACTACTAGATTGTGATAAAATACACTATTGGGTGAAGTTTGGTTGACTTCTGCGCAGCGGTTTGGGAGTTAACATCAAAATTACATTTCTCGGCCATATCGCATAGATCTCACTGTGAAAAGGCTTAAATGACTTTTTTAATGAAGCTTGATGATTGCGCTCAAACCAAATGTCCTAGAACGAAATTTTCAAATGTAACTACTAAATTGTGATACAATACACTAATGGGTGAAGTTTGGTTGACTTCTGCGCAGCGGTTTGGGAGTGAACATCAAAATTACATTTCTCGGCCATATCGCATAGATCTCACTGTGAAAAGGCTTAAATGACTTTTTTTAATTAAGTTTGAAGATTGCGCTCAAACCAAATGTCCTAGAACTAAATTTCAAAATGTAACTACTAGATTGTGATAAAATACACTATTGGGTGAAGTTTGGTTGACTTCTGCGCAGCGGTTTGGGAGTTAACATCAAAATTACATTTCTCGGCCATATCGCATAGATCTCACTGTGAAAAGGCTTAAATGACTTTTTTTAATTAAGTTTGAAGATTGCGCTCAAATCAAATGTCCTAGAACCAAATTTCCACATGTAACTACTAGATTGTGATACAATACACTATTGGGTGAAGTTTGGTTGACTTCTGCGCAGCGGTTTGGGAGTTAACATCAAAATTACATTTCTCGGCCATATCGCGTAGATCTCACTGTGAAAAGGCTTAAATGACTTTTTTAATTAAGTTTGATGATTGCGCTCAAACCAAATGTCCTAGAACTAAATTTCTAAATGTAACTACTAGATTGTGATACAATACACTATTGGGTGAAGTTTGGTTGACTTCTGCGCAGCGGTTTGGGAGTTAACATCAAAATTACATTTCTCGGCCATATCGCATAGATCTCACTGTGAAAAGGCTTAAATGACTTTTTTTAATTAAGTTTGAAGATTGCGCTCAAACCAAATGTCCTAGAACTAAATTTCCAAATGTAACTACTAGATTGTGATAAAATACACTATTGGGTGAAGTTTGGTTGACTTCTGCGCAGCGGTTTGGGAGTGAACATCAAAATTACATTTCTCGGCCATATCGCATAGATCTCACTGTGAAAAGGCTTAAATGACTTTTTTTAATTAAGTTTGAAGATTGCGCTCAAACCAAATGTCCTAGAACTAAATTTCTAAATGTAACTACTAGATTGTGATAAAATACACTATTGGGTGAAGTTTGGTTGACTTCTGCGCAGCGGTTTGGGAGTTAACATCAAAATTACATTTCTCGGCCATATCGCATAGATCTCACTGTGACAAGGCTTAAATGGCTTTTTTGACCTAAGTTTGAGGATTGCGCTCAAATCAAATGTCCTAGAACCAAATTTCCACATGTAACTACTAAATTGTGATACAATACACTATTGGGTGAAGTTTGGTTGACTTCTGCGCAGCGGTTTGGGAGTTAACATCAAAATTACATTTCTCGGCCATATCGCGTAGATCTCACTGTGAAAAGGCTTAAATGACTTTTTTAATTAAGTTTGATGATTGCGCTCAAACCAAATGTCCTAGAACTAAATTTCCAAATGTAACTACTAGATTGTGATAAAATACACTATTGGGTGAAGTTTGGTTGACTTCTGCGCAGCGGTTTGGGAGTTAACATCAAAATTACATTTCTCGGCCATATCGCGTAGATCTCACTGTGAAAAGGCTTAAATGACTTTTTTAATTAAGTTTGATGATTGCGCTCAAACCAAATGTCCTAGATTTAAATTTCCAAATGTAACTACTAGATTGTGATAAAATACACTATTGGGTGAAGTTTGGTTGACTTCTGCGCAGCGGTTTGGGAGTTGATGGGATAAATATACCCGGAATATATGCCCCGGATTGAATTAGCATTATTGCATTGTTTCTCTAAGTTCCCTTGGTGACTGTACCGTATTAGAGCTTTGCCACTTTGGCGCCTCTGTGATGTATGACTTTGCTTCCTTCCTCGCCACTTTGACATCTCTGTGATGCGTGATTACAAAGACGTGTAACAAGGGGCGAGTAGCTCGTCCTCATTTGAGATAAGGGACGGACATCTCTTGTAACAACGGGCGAGTAGCTCGTCATAAGGGACTGACATCTCTGACCTCATTCCTGACGTCATGCATCCCTATATAAACCGAGGACATTTTCCTCTCAGGTAGAAGTTTTTGTAGCTGCAAGACGCTGAACACTGTTTTAGCATTTCTGGAGACCCAAGAGTCAACTACGCCTGTATTCCTCTGCAACTCTACTGAGCGTAGGCTTTCTGCCCGATTATCAATCGGTAAGAGTTTTGACTGTTCTTGTGTGCTTTAACAGTAGCGCGGGGATTTTAGAAGCAATCTAGCGCTGGCGTCATTGTTCTTGTTTTCTTCCTTTTTCTATATTAAACATTGTATTATTTGCAAAAGTGTGCCTGTTACTGACTCGCTGCGGACCCGGAAATTTCGTAAAACATTTTGGCGTTGTCGGCAGGATAGTATTACTAGGACAGTATTACTAGGATAGTATTACTGGGATTTTGTTAATACTAAGTGAGCCGTAACAGAATAACGATGTTTAAGAAACTGCGAAGAACGATGTTTAAGAAGCTGCGAAAATTTATTGTGGAAGAATCCGAGGAGTGTATCGATGGAACGGTAGTAACTCCGGGTTGGGAAAAAGAACCATGGAACGGAATCGCGTCGTGTTTGCGCGAATGCGGTGGTCGTCCCGAATCATGGAAAGATTCGCTAGGGGACAGTACTGCGCACGATGTTAAAAAGGTATTGTCGTCCGTAGGGATCCCGGCTAAAGCGTTGTTGGGTGGGGTCCAACGACGCATGTGGGTCTGCGCTACGGCGTGGAGGATTCAAACGGAGAAATTAGAGGACGCTGAACGAGAGGCGTCACAACTAAAAGTACAATTGGACAATTGTCAAAGTGAACAAGGCATTTTAGAGGAAAAAATTAAATTGCTAGAATGCCAACGAGATCGGTTACACCATATGTGTGAACAAGCGGTTCAGTACGTGGGGCGTTTACCAGCTCGAGAGCGCAAACTCTCTCGAAGGCGCGCTGATCCCGTTAAAGTACGGGCATTTGTGGCGTCCTCGTTAGAGAACAGCAGTTCGTGGGATCCCGAAACGTGGGATGGGGATATTTGGAATGCGCAAAGCCATGGGAATTATCAGGAACGTCCCATATCCCGACGACGACAGGTGGAACATATTCTCCCACCGATTCGCGAGCAAATGGTTGATCAGGATGGCGCTCCGCTGCTAGACAGGGATGGTCAACCTCTTTATCAGGAAAGACAACGTGAACAGCCTGCTCCTGAGGTATATAAGTCTATCGAAGATTACACTTCCGAAGAGGTGATTCATTTGAGTTCCAAATTTCGTCAAAAACCTGACGAACCTTTGGACTTGTGGATTGTTAGATTATTGGAAGAAGGAGCATGGCAGGCTGATATTGACATACATGACGGACATCGATTTTCTGGAATGTCCCGCGATCCCGTGGTGAATTCCGAATTTCGGTTGTACGTTCGTGCACTGGGAGACGAGGTTCGTGCTGTGGGAAACGTGTATGCTCAAGCCGTGTCGATGCGCTATCCCTCTTCGTCGGATTGGCCCCCTCTCGACCGGGAGTGGCAGACCATAAGAGAAGGGAAACAGCGCATGTTGCGCATGTGTGTTCGCGAGGCTTTGAGGAATGGGGAGGTGGAGATAGTTCAAGATATCCCGGTCCCGAAGTCGGTGCGTGATGCTATGATCAAAACTGCGCCACTGGCTTATAAGTCACTGGTTTTAACCCTGATGGTAGGAAATCCGGATCAAACGCTTGGTGAAGTGTCAAGTATGATGTCCGAATTAGGGAGTTTAGGGAACTGGGAGGTCATCCGGAAGGAGGCTCCTCGCCAGTCAACTAGTCCTCCTCCTCCCAGGCGAGACTATCGAGTCTCTCCAGCGGCCAGAGGGCCGTCTAGGAGAGACTTGTGGAACGCTCTTTTGAAGGCGGGAGTGCCGTTTAGGGAGATAGACGGTCTCCCCACTCCGGAACTGAGAAAACGGTGCAAGAAAAAGAGGATTAAGGTCAGTTGTGTAGAAGCATCCTTCGGAACATCACTGAAGAAAATGGAGGAGGTGCTGCGGTCGGTTTTAAGAGAGGAGGGGCGAGAAGTTCCGACAGCTCCACCTCCTCCACCCCTAGAGTCGGAAGCCTCCTCCTCTACTTCTGAGGAGGACGAATCAACAAGGGTGCGTTCAGTGAAAAAGAGCAAGCGAACCAAGGACAAACAACATCGACAGAAGAGAAAGGAACAAAGGGGGGAGAAGGTTTCTTCCCTCTATCCTAGCCTCTTGGATTTGGAATAGGATGGAGGCCAAGCCCCACCTTTTTCCATCAGAGCTCATCATTCCAATTGGTCAGGTCATGACACGCGACCTCATGTGAAAATGAAGATTCGTTGGAAGAATTCCGAAAAGTCCAAGCTCTGGTGGACACAGGGGCGGAGGCCACACTAATTTCTAAGATCGCGGAAACCGCCGAATTACCTGTTCGAGCTACGCCAGGTTCGGCTGGTCTTGATTTACGAGCCCTTAAAACGAGCACTTTAATTCCCGCGATACCTAAAGTAGTTTCAACTGGATTAGGACTTAGACGTCCCAAGGGACACTACGGGCACATTTTACCTGGGTCTGGATTGTCACGTAAAGGGGTAACCATACTTGCGGCAGTCATCGATGCCGATTATCAGGGAGAATTGGGGGTTGTAATGTCCAATTTAACCCCTGAACTGTTCATTGTGAAATCCGGCGATAAAATCGCACAACCTTTAGCAAGGGAATGTGAATAGGGTGTAGGTTCAACTCCCCCTTTCAATGGGACAATTGCTAAAAGCTATCTATTCGGTGGAATGGATCATCGGAATGGACAAACTTCAGAGTGCCCAATCTTTGTCCATTCCGAAGCATTTTATTCTGTTTTCTTTTTCAGCATGGTGATTGATGTGTGATGTGGAGGCGGTTGATGGGAACGTCTGCGGGAAGATCGCGGAAGATTGCACCGCATCGATGGTGTCTGATCATGGGCTACCATCCGTTGCATCCTTTCTGCATGGTGGATGATGAGCGCTGACTCGCTGGGGAGTCCCATCGCAGTTCCTGGCGCAACCGTTCCTTGCTTTATGGGGGACGTGCCCTACTAGGAGGAAGCTACAGGGTTGCCTCACTTCCAACATCACTTGATATCTAACACGATTGACGGAGAAGTCACTAGAACGATGTTGTCCAACACCGGAAGAGACGTGGCTCACGGTCTCTCAACTGTGGGACTATGGTTGCCCGCATCTGTCGTGCCCCATGAAGAAGCAACATCCTTCCCCACTGTCGTGGGACAAGACAATGTGGGGGGAGAGGAGAATGGTTTAGCCCACAAACCAATCTTACTTATGACTTAAGCGGCTGCGACACATCGGACAAAGTTATTGCATGTATGAAAGAAGTAATGTATCATGAAGCATGTTTTAATGCGACACAGGCATTATGCGATTGGCATGTGGAAAAACCTCGAGACTTGCTACCACATCCACAGTTGCCTATAACACCATTTTCGGGTTGTCTAAATGTACACTTTTTCACTTGGAATAACCAGACCTACAAGTTGACTAATTTTACTTGGGACCAGCGATTGACTATGGCCCAGTGGGAGGCCTTAAGACTCCCTTGGACAGTAACGCTGGAGCGCTTTAGAGGCGCCCTAAACCGTTCCACGTTGCTACAAAAGATGATTGAGGAACACAGGTCTACCATTTCCAAGCTTAAAGTGTCCACATTTATAGCCCGAAATGAGGTGATATATCGCCAGCAGATTGTATAATTAAGGGAATGATGGATTCAATCCGGGTCAAGGGGTGGAATGATGGGATAAATATACCCGGAATATATGCCCCGGATTGAATTAGCATTATTGCATTGTTTCTCTAAGTTCCCTTGGTGACTGTACCGTATTAGAGCTTTGCCACTTTGGCGCCTCTGTGATGTATGACTTTGCTTCCTTCCTCGCCACTTTGACATCTCTGTGATGCGTGATTACAAAGACGTGTAACAAGGGGCGAGTAGCTCGTCCTCATTTGAGATAAGGGACGGACATCTCTTGTAACAACGGGCGAGTAGCTCGTCATAAGGGACTGACATCTCTGACCTCATTCCTGACGTCATGCATCCCTATATAAACCGAGGACATTTTCCTCTCAGGTAGAAGTTTTTGTAGCTGCAAGACGCTGAACACTGTTTTAGCATTTCTGGAGACCCAAGAGTCAACTACGCCTGTATTCCTCTGCAACTCTACTGAGCGTAGGCTTTCTGCCCGATTATCAATCGGTAAGAGTTTTGACTGTTCTTGTGTGCTTTAACAGTAGCGCGGGGATTTTAGAAGCAATCTAGCGCTGGCGTCATTGTTCTTGTTTTCTTCCTTTTTCTATATTAAACATTGTATTATTTGCAAAAGTGTGCCTGTTACTGACTCGCTGCGAACCCGGAAATTTCGTAGTTAATTGAGGGGGTGGTGGATTCAATCCGGGTCAAGGGGTGGAATGATGGGATAAATATACCCGGAATATATGCCCCGGATTGAATTAGCATTATTGCATTGTTTCTCTAAGTTCCCTTGGTGACTGTACCGTATTAGAGCTTTGCCACTTTGGCGCCTCTGTGATGTATGACTTTGCTTCCTTCCTCGCCACTTTGACATCTCTGTGATGCGTGATTACAAAGACGTGTAACAAGGGGCGAGTAGCTCGTCCTCATTTGAGATAAGGGACGGACATCTCTTGTAACAACGGGCGAGTAGCTCGTCATAAGGGACTGACATCTCTGACCTCATTCCTGACGTCATGCATCCCTATATAAACCGAGGACATTTTCCTCTCAGGTAGAAGTTTTTGTAGCTGCAAGACGCTGAACACTGTTTTAGCATTTCTGGAGACCCAAGAGTCAACTACGCCTGTATTCCTCTGCAACTCTACTGAGCGTAGGCTTTCTGCCCGATTATCAATCGGTAAGTTTTGACTGTTCTTGTGTGCTTTAACAGTAGCGCGGGGATTTTAGAAGCAATCTAGCGCTGGCGTCATTGTTCTTGTTTTCTTCCTTTTTCTATATTAAACATTGTATTATTTGCAAAAGTGTGCCTGTTACTGACTCGCTGCGGACCCGGAAATTTCGTAAAACAGGAGTGAACATCAAAATTACATTTCTCGGCCATATCGCGTAGATCTCACTGTGAAAAGGCTTAAATGACTTTTTTAATTAAGTTTGATGATTGCGCTCAAACCAAATGTCCTAGATTTAAATTTCCAAATGTAACTACTAGATTGTGATACAATACACTATTGGGTGAAGTTTGGTTGACTTCTGCGCAGCGGTTTGGGAGTTAACATCAAAATTACATTTCTCGGCCATATTGCATAGATCTCACTGTGAAAAGGCTTAAATGGCTTTTTTGACCTAAGTTTGAGGATTGCGCTCAAATCAAATGTCCTAGAACCAAATTTCCACATGTAACTACTAGATTGTGATACAATACACTAATGGGTGAAGTTTGGTTGACTTCTGCGCAGCGGTTTGGGAGTGAACATCAAAATTACATTTCTCGGCCATATCGCATAGATCTCACTGTGAAAAGGCTTAAATGACTTTTTTTAATTAAGTTTGAAGATTGCGCTCAAACCAAATGTCCTAGAACTAAATTTCTAAATGTAACTACTAGATTGTGATAAAATACACTATTGGGTGAAGTTTGGTTGACTTCTGCGCAGCGGTTTGGGAGTGAACATCAAAATTACATTTCTCGGCCATATCGCATAGATCTCACTGTGAAAAGGCTTAAATGACTTTTTTTAATTAAGTTTGAAGATTGCGCTCAAACCAAATGTCCTAGAACTAAATGTCCAAATGTAACTACTAGATTGTGATAAAATACACTATTGGGTGAAGTTTGGTTGACTTCTGCGCAGCGGTTTGGGAGTTAACATCAAAATTACATTTCTCGGCCATATCGCATAGATCTCACTGTGAAAAGGCTTAAATGACTTTTTTTAATTAAGTTTGAAGATTGCGCTCAAATCAAATGTCCTAGAACCAAATTTCCACATGTAACTACTAGATTGTGATACAATACACTATTGGGTGAAGTTTGGTTGACTTCTGCGCAGCGGTTTGGGAGTTAACATCAAAATTACATTTCTCGGCCATATCGCGTAGATCTCACTGTGAAAAGGCTTAAATGACTTTTTTAATTAAGTTTGATGATTGCGCTCAAACCAAATGTCCTAGAACTAAATTTCTAAATGTAACTACTAAATTGTGATACAATACACTAATGGGTGAAGTTTGGTTGACTTCTGCGCAGCGGTTTGGGAGTGAACATCAAAATTACATTTCTCGGCCATATCGCATAGATCTCACTGTGAAAAGGCTTAAATGACTTTTTTTAATTAAGTTTGAAGATTGCGCTCAAACCAAATGTCCTAGAACTAAATTTCAAAATGTAACTACTAGATTGTGATAAAATACACTATTGGGTGAAGTTTGGTTGACTTCTGCGCAGCGGTTTGGGAGTTAACATCAAAATTACATTTCTCGGCCATATCGCATAGATCTCACTGTGAAAAGGCTTAAATGACTTTTTTTAATTAAGTTTGAAGATTGCGCTCAAATCAAATGTCCTAGAACCAAATTTCCACATGTAACTACTAGATTGTGATACAATACACTATTGGGTGAAGTTTGGTTGACTTCTGCGCAGCGGTTTGGGAGTTAACATCAAAATTACATTTCTCGGCCATATCGCGTAGATCTCACTGTGAAAAGGCTTAAATGACTTTTTTAATTAAGTTTGATGATTGCGCTCAAACCAAATGTCCTAGAACTAAATTTCTAAATGTAACTACTAGATTGTGATACAATACACTATTGGGTGAAGTTTGGTTGACTTCTGCGCAGCGGTTTGGGAGTTAACATCAAAATTACATTTCTCGGCCATATCGCATAGATCTCACTGTGAAAAGGCTTAAATGACTTTTTTTAATTAAGTTTGAAGATTGCGCTCAAACCAAATGTCCTAGAACTAAATTTCCAAATGTAACTACTAGATTGTGATAAAATACACTATTGGGTGAAGTTTGGTTGACTTCTGCGCAGCGGTTTGGGAGTGAACATCAAAATTACATTTCTCGGCCATATCGCATAGATCTCACTGTGAAAAGGCTTAAATGACTTTTTTTAATTAAGTTTGAAGATTGCGCTCAAACCAAATGTCCTAGAACTAAATTTCTAAATGTAACTACTAGATTGTGATAAAATACACTATTGGGTGAAGTTTGGTTGACTTCTGCGCAGCGGTTTGGGAGTTAACATCAAAATTACATTTCTCGGCCATATCGCATAGATATCACTGTGACAAGGCTTAAATGGCTTTTTTGACCTAAGTTTGAGGATTGCGCTCAAATCAAATGTCCTAGAACCAAATTTCCACATGTAACTACTAAATTGTGATACAATACACTATTGGGTGAAGTTTGGTTGACTTCTGCGCAGCGGTTTGGGAGTTAACATCAAAATTACATTTCTCGGCCATATCGCGTAGATCTCACTGTGAAAAGGCTTAAATGACTTTTTTAATTAAGTTTGATGATTGCGCTCAAACCAAATGTCCTAGAACTAAATTTCCAAATGTAACTACTAGATTGTGATAAAATACACTATTGGGTGAAGTTTGGTTGACTTCTGCGCAGCGGTTTGGGAGTTAACATCAAAATTACATTTCTCGGCCATATCGCGTAGATCTCACTGTGAAAAGGCTTAAATGACTTTTTTAATTAAGTTTGATGATTGCGCTCAAACCAAATGTCCTAGATTTAAATTTCCAAATGTAACTACTAGATTGTGATAAAATACACTATTGGGTGAAGTTTGGTTGACTTCTGCGCAGCGGTTTGGGAGTGAACATCAAAATTACATTTCTCGGCCATATCGCGTAGATCTCACTGTGAAAAGGCTTAAATGACTTTTTTAATTAAGTTTGATGATTGCGCTCAAACCAAATGTCCTAGATTTAAATTTCCAAATGTAACTACTAGATTGTGATACAATACACTATTGGGTGAAGTTTGGTTGACTTCTGCGCAGCGGTTTGGGAGTTAACATCAAAATTACATTTCTCGGCCATATTGCATAGATCTCACTGTGAAAAGGCTTAAATGGCTTTTTTGACCTAAGTTTGAGGATTGCGCTCAAATCAAATGTCCTAGAACCAAATTTCCACATGTAACTACTAGATTGTGATACAATACACTAATGGGTGAAGTTTGGTTGACTTCTGCGCAGCGGTTTGGGAGTGAACATCAAAATTACATTTCTCGGCCATATCGCATAGATCTCACTGTGAAAAGGCTTAAATGACTTTTTTTAATTAAGTTTGAAGATTGCGCTCAAACCAAATGTCCTAGAACTAAATTTCTAAATGTAACTACTAGATTGTGATAAAATACACTATTGGGTGAAGTTTGGTTGACTTCTGCGCAGCGGTTTGGGAGTGAACATCAAAATTACATTTCTCGGCCATATCGCATAGATCTCACTGTGAAAAGGCTTAAATGACTTTTTTTAATTAAGTTTGAAGATTGCGCTCAAACCAAATGTCCTAGAACTAAATGTCCAAATGTAACTACTAGATTGTGATAAAATACACTATTGGGTGAAGTTTGGTTGACTTCTGCGCAGCGGTTTGGGAGTTAACATCAAAATTACATTTCTCGGCCATATCGCATAGATCTCACTGTGAAAAGGCTTAAATGACTTTTTTTAATTAAGTTTGAAGATTGCGCTCAAATCAAATGTCCTAGAACCAAATTTCCACATGTAACTACTAGATTGTGATACAATACACTATTGGGTGAAGTTTGGTTGACTTCTGCGCAGCGGTTTGGGAGTTAACATCAAAATTACATTTCTCGGCCATATCGCGTAGATCTCACTGTGAAAAGGCTTAAATGACTTTTTTAATTAAGTTTGATGATTGCGCTCAAACCAAATGTCCTAGAACTAAATTTCTAAATGTAACTACTAGATTGTGATACAATACACTATTGGGTGAAGTTTGGTTGACTTCTGCGCAGCGGTTTGGGAGTTAACATCAAAATTACATTTCTCGGCCATATCGCATAGATGTCACTGTGAAAAGGCTTAAATGACTTTTTTTAATTAAGTTTGAAGATTGCGCTCAAACCAAATGTCCTAGAACTAAATTTCCAAATGTAACTACTAGATTGTGATAAAATACACTATTGGGTGAAGTTTGGTTGACTTCTGCGCAGCGGTTTGGGAGTGAACATCAAAATTACATTTCTCGGCCATATCGCATAGATCTCACTGTGAAAAGGCTTAAATGACTTTTTTTAATTAAGTTTGAAGATTGCGCTCAAACCAAATGTCCTAGAACTAAATTTCTAAATGTAACTACTAGATTGTGATAAAATACACTATTGGGTGAAGTTTGGTTGACTTCTGCTCAGCGGTTTGGGAGTTAACATCAAAATTACATTTCTCGGCCATATCGCATAGATCTCACTGTGACAAGGCTTAAATGGCTTTTTTGACCTAAGTTTGAGGATTGCGCTCAAATCAAATGTCCTAGAACCAAATTTCCACATGTAACTACTAGATTGTGATACAATACACTATTGGGTGAAGTTTGGTTGACTTCTGCGCAGCGGTTTGGGAGTTAACATCAAAATTACATTTCTCGGCCATATCGCGTAGATCTCACTGTGAAAAGGCTTAAATGACTTTTTTAATTAAGTTTGATGATTGCGCTCAAACCAAATGTCCTAGAACTAAATTTCCAAATGTAACTACTAGATTGTGATAAAATACACTATTGGGTGAAGTTTGGTTGACTTCTGCGCAGCGGTTTGGGAGTGAACATCAAAATTACATTTCTCGGCCATATCGCATAGATCTCACTGTGAAAAGGCTTAAATGACTTTTTTAAATTAAGTTTGAAGATTGCGCTCAAACCAAATGTCCTAGAACTAAATTCCCAAATGTAACTACTAGATTGTGATAAAATACACTATTGGGTGAAGTTTGGTTGACTTCTGCGCAGCGGTTTGGGAGTTAACATCAAAATTACATTTCTCGGCCATATCGCGTAGATCTCACTGTGAAAAGGCTTAAATGGCTTTTTTGACCTAAGTTTGAGGATTGCGCTCAAATCAAATGTCCTAGAACCAAATTTCCGCATGTAACTACTAGATTGTGATACAATACACTATTGGGTGAAGTTTGGTTTACTTCTGCGCAGCGGTTTGGGAGTTAACATCAAAATTACATTTCTCGGCCATATCGCATAGATCTCACTGTGAAAAGGCTTAAATGGCTTTTTTGACCTAAGTTTGAGGATTGCGCTCAAATCAAATGTCCTAGAACCAAATTTCCACATGTAACTACTAGATTGTGATACAATACACTATTGGGTGAAGTTTGGTTGACTTCTGCGCAGCGGTTTGGGAGTGAACATCAAAATTACATTTCTCGGCCATATCGCATAGATCTCACTGTGAAAAGGCTTAAATGACTTTTTTTTAATTAAGTTTGAAGATTGCGCTCAAACCAAATGTCCTAGAACTAAATTTCTAAATGTAACTACTAGATTGTGATAAAATACACTATTGGGTGAAGTTTGGTTGACTTCTGCGCAGCGGTTTGGGAGTTAACATCAAAATTACATTTCTCGACCATATCGCATAGATCTCACTGTGAAAAGGCTTAAATGACTTTTTTAATTGTTTGATGATTGCGCTCAAACCAAATGTCCTAGAACGAAATTTTCAAATGTAACTACTAGATTGTGATACAATACACTATTGGGTGAAGTTTGGTTGACTTCTGCGCAGCGGTTTGGGAGTGAACATCAAAATTACATTTCTCGGCCATATCGCATAGATCTCACTGTGAAAAGGCTTAAATGACTTTTTTAATTAAGTTTGATGATTGCGCTCAAACCAAATGTCCTAGAACTAAATTTCCAAATGTTACTACTAGATTGTGATAAAATACACTATTGGGTGAGGTTTGGTTGACTTCTGCGCAGCGGTTTGGGAGTTAACATCAAAATTACATTTCTCAGCCATATCGCGTAGATCTCACTGTGAAAAGGCTTAAATGACTTTTTTAATTAAGTTTGATGATTGCGCTCAAACCAAATGTCCTAGAACTAAATTTCCACATGTAACTACTAGATTGTGATACAATACACTATTGGGTGAAGTTTGGTTGACTTCTGCGCAGCGGTTTGGGAGTTAACATCAAAATTACATTTCTCGGCCATATCGCGTAGATCTCACTGTGAAAAGGCTTAAATGACTTTTTTAATTAAGTTTGATGATTGCGCTCAAACCAAATGTCCTAGAACTAAATTTCCAAATGTAACTACTAGATTGTGATAAAATACACTATTGGGTGAAGTTTGGTTGACTTCTGCGCAGCGGTTTGGGAGTTAACATCAAAATTACATTTCTCAGCCATATCGCGTAGATCTCACTGTGAAAAGGCTTAAATGGCTTTTTTGACCTAAGTTTGAGGATTGCGCTCAAATCAAATGTCCTAGAACCAAATTTCCACATGTAACTACTAGATTGTGATACAATACACTATTGGGTGAAGTTTGGTTGACTTCTGCGCAGCGGTTTGGGAGTTAACATCAAAATTACATTTCTCGGCCATATCACGTAGATCTCACTGTTAAAAGGCTTAAATGACTTTTTTAATTAAGTTTGATGATTGCGCTCAAACCAAATGTCTTAGAACCAAATTTCCAAATGTAACTACTAGATTGTGATAAAATACACTATTGGGTGAAGTTTGGTTGACTTCTGCGCAGCGGTTTGGGAGTTAACATCAAAATTACATTTCTCAGCCATATCGCGTAGATCTCACTGTGAAAAGGCTTAAATGGCTTTTTTGACCTAAGTTTGAGGATTGCGCTCAAATCAAATGTCCTAGAACCAAATTTCTACATGTAACTACTAGATTGTGATACAATACACTATTGGGTGAAGTTTGGTTTACTTCTGCGCAGCGGTTTGGGAGTTAACATCAAAATTACATTTCTCGGCCATATCGCATAGATCTCACTGTGAAAAGGCTTAAATGACTTTTTTGACCTAAGTTTGAGGATTGCGCTCAAATCAAATGTCCTAGAACCAAATTTCCACATGTAACTACTAGATTGTGATACAATACACTATTGGGTGAAGTTTGGTTTACTTCTGCGCAGCGGTTTGGGAGTTAACATCAAAATTACATTTCTCGGCCATATTGCATAGATCTCACTGTGAAAAGGCTTAAATGGCTTTTTTGACCTAAGTTTGAGGATTGCGCTCAAATCAAATGTCCTCGAACCAAATTTCCACATGTAACTACTAGATTGTGATACAATACACTATTGGGTGAAGTTTGGTTTACTTCTGCGCAGCGGTTTGGGAGTGAACATCAAAATTACATTTCTCGGCCATATCGCATAGATCTCACTGTGAAAAGGCTTAAATGACTTTTTTTAATTAAGTTTGATGATTGCGCTCAAACCAAATGTCCTAGAACTAAATTTCCAAATATAACTACTAGATTGTGATAAAATACACTATTGGGTGAAGTTTGGTTGACTTCTGCGCAGCGGTTTGGGAGTTAACATCAAAATTACATTTCTCGGCCATATCGCATAGATCTCACTGTGAAAAGGCTTAAATGACTTTTTTTAATTAAGTTTGAAGACTGCGCTCAAATCAAATGTCCTAGAACCAAATTTCCACATGTAACTACTAGATTGTGATACAATACACTATTGGGTGAAGTTTGGTTGACTTCTGCGCAGCGGTTTGGGAGTTAACATCAAAATTACATTTCTCGGCCATATCGCGTAGATCTCACTGTGAAAAGGCTTAAATGACTTTTTTGACCTAAGTTTGAGGATTGCGCTCAAATCAAATGTCCTAGAACCAAATTTCCACATGTAACTATTAGATTGTGATACAATACACTATTGGGTGAAGTTTGGTTGACTTCTGCGCAGCGGTTTGGGAGTTAACATCAAAATTACATTTCTCAGCCATATCGCGTAGATCTCACTGTGAAAAGGCTTAAATGGCTTTTTTGACCTAAGTTTGAGGATTGCGCTCAAATCAAATGTCCTAGAACCAAATTTCCACATGTAACTACTAGATTGTGATACAATACACTATTGGGTGAAGTTTGGTTGACTTCTGCGCAGCGGTTTGGGAGTGAACATCAAAATTACATTTCTCGGCCATATCGCATAGATCTCACTGTGAAAAGGCTTAAATGACTTTTTTTAATTAAGTTATAAGATTGCGCTCAAACCAAATGTCCTAGAACTAAATTTCCAAATGTAACTACTAGATTGTGATAAAATACACTATTGGGTGAAGTTTGGTTGACTTCTGCGCAGCGGTTTGGGAGTGAACATCAAAATTACATTTCTCGGCCATATCGCATAGATCTCACTGTGAAAAGGCTTAAATGACTTTTTTTAATTAAGTTTGAAGATTGCGCTCAAACCAAATGTCCTAGAACTAAATTTCTAAATGTAACTACTAGATTGTGATAAAATACACTATTGGGTGAAGTTTGGTTGACTTCTGCGCAGCGGTTTGGGAGTTAACATCAAAATTACATTTCTCGGCCATATCGCATAGATCTCACTGTGACAAGGCTTAAATGGCTTTTTTGACCTAAGTTTGAGGATTGCGCTCAAATCAAATGTCCTAGAACCAAATTTCCACATGTAACTACTAAATTGTGATACAATACACTATTGGGTGAAGTTTGGTTGACTTCTGCGCAGCGGTTTGGGAGTTAACATCAAAATTACATTTCTCGGCCATATCGCGTAGATCTCACTGTGAAAAGGCTTAAATGACTTTTTTAATTAAGTTTGATGATTGCGCTCAAACCAAATGTCCTAGAACTAAATTTCCAAATGTAACTACTAGATTGTGATAAAATACACTATTGGGTGAAGTTTGGTTGACTTCTGCGCAGCGGTTTGGGAGTTAACATCAAAATTACATTTCTCGGCCATATCGCGTAGATCTCACTGTGAAAAGGCTTAAATGACTTTTTTAATTAAGTTTGATGATTGCGCTCAAACCAAATGTCCTAGATTTAAATTTCCAAATGTAACTACTAGATTGTGATAAAATACACTATTGGGTGAAGTTTGGTTGACTTCTGCGCAGCGGTTTGGGAGTGAACATCAAAATTACATTTCTCGGCCATATCGCGTAGATCTCACTGTGAAAAGGCTTAAATGACTTTTTTAATTAAGTTTGATGATTGCGCTCAAACCAAATGTCCTAGATTTAAATTTCCAAATGTAACTACTAGATTGTGATACAATACACTATTGGGTGAAGTTTGGTTGACTTCTGCGCAGCGGTTTGGGAGTTAACATCAAAATTACATTTCTCGGCCATATTGCATAGATCTCACTGTGAAAAGGCTTAAATGGCTTTTTTGACCGAAGTTTGAGGATTGCGCTCAAATCAAATGTCCTAGAACCAAATTTCCACATGTAACTACTAGATTGTGATACAATACACTAATGGGTGAAGTTTGGTTGACTTCTGCGCAGCGGTTTGGGAGTGAACATCAAAATTACATTTCTCGGCCATATCGCATAGATCTCACTGTGAAAAGGCTTAAATGACTTTTTTTAATTAAGTTTGAAGATTGCGCTCAAACCAAATGTCCTAGAACTAAATTTCTAAATGTAACTACTAGATTGTGATAAAATACACTATTGGGTGAAGTTTGGTTGACTTCTGCGCAGCGGTTTGGGAGTGAACATCAAAATTACATTTCTCGGCCATATCGCATAGATCTCACTGTGAAAAGGCTTAAATGACTTTTTTTAATTAAGTTTGAAGATTGCGCTCAAACCAAATGTCCTAGAACTAAATGTCCAAATGTAACTACTAGATTGTGATAAAATACACTATTGGGTGAAGTTTGGTTGACTTCTGCGCAGCGGTTTGGGAGTTAACATCAAAATTACATTTCTCGGCCATATCGCATAGATCTCACTGTGAAAAGGCTTAAATGACTTTTTTTAATTAAGTTTGAAGATTGCGCTCAAATCAAATGTCCTAGAACCAAATTTCCACATGTAACTACTAGATTGTGATACAATACACTATTGGGTGAAGTTTGGTTGACTTCTGCGCAGCGGTTTGGGAGTTAACATCAAAATTACATTTCTCGGCCATATCGCGTAGATCTCACTGTGAAAAGGCTTAAATGACTTTTTTAATTAAGTTTGATGATTGCGCTCAAACCAAATGTCCTAGAACTAAATTTCTAAATGTAACTACTAGATTGTGATACAATACACTATTGGGTGAAGTTTGGTTGACTTCTGCGCAGCGGTTTGGGAGTTAACATCAAAATTACATTTCTCGGCCATATCGCATAGATGTCACTGTGAAAAGGCTTAAATGACTTTTTTTAATTAAGTTTGAAGATTGCGCTCAAACCAAATGTCCTAGAACTAAATTTCCAAATGTAACTACTAGATTGTGATAAAATACACTATTGGGTGAAGTTTGGTTGACTTCTGCGCAGCGGTTTGGGAGTGAACATCAAAATTACATTTCTCGGCCATATCGCATAGATCTCACTGTGAAAAGGCTTAAATGACTTTTTTTAATTAAGTTTGAAGATTGCGCTCAAACCAAATGTCCTAGAACTAAATTTCTAAATGTAACTACTAGATTGTGATAAAATACACTATTGGGTGAAGTTTGGTTGACTTCTGCTCAGCGGTTTGGGAGTTAACATCAAAATTACATTTCTCGGCCATATCGCATAGATCTCACTGTGACAAGGCTTAAATGGCTTTTTTGACCTAAGTTTGAGGATTGCGCTCAAATCAAATGTCCTAGAACCAAATTTCCACATGTAACTACTAGATTGTGATACAATACACTATTGGGTGAAGTTTGGTTGACTTCTGCGCAGCGGTTTGGGAGTTAACATCAAAATTACATTTCTCGGCCATATCGCGTAGATCTCACTGTGAAAAGGCTTAAATGACTTTTTTAATTAAGTTTGATGATTGCGCTCAAACCAAATGTCCTAGAACTAAATTTCCAAATGTAACTACTAGATTGTGATAAAATACACTATTGGGTGAAGTTTGGTTGACTTCTGCGCAGCGGTTTGGGAGTGAACATCAAAATTACATTTCTCGGCCATATCGCATAGATCTCACTGTGAAAAGGCTTAAATGACTTTTTTAAATTAAGTTTGAAGATTGCGCTCAAACCAAATGTCCTAGAACTAAATTCCCAAATGTAACTACTAGATTGTGATAAAATACACTATTGGGTGAAGTTTGGTTGACTTCTGCGCAGCGGTTTGGGAGTTAACATCAAAATTACATTTCTCGGCCATATCGCGTAGATCTCACTGTGAAAAGGCTTAAATGGCTTTTTTGACCTAAGTTTGAGGATTGCGCTCAAATCAAATGTCCTAGAACCAAATTTCCACATGTAACTACTAGATTGTGATACAATACACTATTGGGTGAAGTTTGGTTTACTTCTGCGCAGCGGTTTGGGAGTTAACATCAAAATTACATTTCTCGGCCATATCGCATAGATCTCACTGTGAAAAGGCTTAAATGGCTTTTTTGACCTAAGTTTGAGGATTGCGCTCAAATCAAATGTCCTAGAACCAAATTTCCACATGTAACTACTAGATTGTGATACAATACACTATTGGGTGAAGTTTGGTTGACTTCTGCGCAGCGGTTTGGGAGTGAACATCAAAATTACATTTCTCGGCCATATCGCATAGATCTCACTGTGAAAAGGCTTAAATGACTTTTTTTTAATTAAGTTTGAAGATTGCGCTCAAACCAAATGTCCTAGAACTAAATTTCTAAATGTAACTACTAGATTGTGATAAAATACACTATTGGGTGAAGTTTGGTTGACTTCTGCGCAGCGGTTTGGGAGTTAACATCAAAATTACATTTCTCGACCATATCGCATAGATCTCACTGTGAAAAGGCTTAAATGACTTTTTTAATTGTTTGATGATTGCGCTCAAACCAAATGTCCTAGAACGAAATTTTCAAATGTAACTACTAGATTGTGATACAATACACTATTGGGTGAAGTTTGGTTGACTTCTGCGCAGCAGTTTGGGAGTGAACATCAAAATTACATTTCTCGGCCATATCGCATAGATCTCACTGTGAAAAGGCTTAAATGACTTTTTTAATTAAGTTTGATGATTGCGCTCAAACCAAATGTCCTAGAACTAAATTTCCAAATGTTACTACTAGATTGTGATAAAATACACTATTGGGTGAGGTTTGGTTGACTTCTGCGCAGCGGTTTGGGAGTTAACATCAAAATTACATTTCTCGGCCATATCGCGTAGATCTCACTGTGAAAAGGCTTAAATGACTTTTTTAATTAAGTTTGATGATTGCGCTCAAACCAAATGTCCTAGAACTAAATTTCCACATGTAACTACTAGATTGTGATACAATACACTATTGGGTGAAGTTTGGTTGACTTCTGCGCAGCGGTTTGGGAGTTAACATCAAAATTACATTTCTCGGCCATATCGCGTAGATCTCACTGTGAAAAGGCTTAAATGACTTTTTTAATTAAGTTTGATGATTGCGCTCAAACCAAATGTCCTAGAACTAAATTTCCAAATGTAACTACTAGATTGTGATAAAATACACTATTGGGTGAAGTTTGGTTGACTTCTGCGCAGCGGTTTGGGAGTTAACATCAAAATTACATTTCTCAGCCATATCGCGTAGATCTCACTGTGAAAAGGCTTAAATGGCTTTTTTGACCTAAGTTTGAGGATTGCGCTCAAATCAAATGTCCTAGAACCAAATTTCCACATGTAACTACTAGATTGTGATACAATACACTATTGGGTGAAGTTTGGTTGACTTCTGCGCAGCGGTTTGGGAGTTAACATCAAAATTACATTTCTCGGCCATATCACGTAGATCTCACTGTTAAAAGGCTTAAATGACTTTTTTAATTAAGTTTGATGATTGCGCTCAAACCAAATGTCTTAGAACCAAATTTCCAAATGTAACTACTAGATTGTGATAAAATACACTATTGGGTGAAGTTTGGTTGACTTCTGCGCAGCGGTTTGGGAGTTAACATCAAAATTACATTTCTCAGCCATATCGCGTAGATCTCACTGTGAAAAGGCTTAAATGGCTTTTTTGACCTAAGTTTGAGGATTGCGCTCAAATCAAATGTCCTAGAACCAAATTTCTACATGTAACTACTAGATTGTGATACAATACACTATTGGGTGAAGTTTGGTTTACTTCTGCGCAGCGGTTTGGGAGTTAACATCAAAATTACATTTCTCGGCCATATCGCATAGATCTCACTGTGAAAAGGCTTAAATGACTTTTTTGACCTAAGTTTGAGGATTGCGCTCAAATCAAATGTCCTAGAACCAAATTTCCACATGTAACTACTAGATTGTGATACAATACACTATTGGGTGAAGTTTGGTTTACTTTTGCGCAGCGGTTTGGGAGTTAACATCAAAATTACATTTCTCGGCCATATTGCATAGATCTCACTGTGAAAAGGCTTAAATGGCTTTTTTGACCTAAGTTTGAGGATTGCGCTCAAATCAAATGTCCTCGAACCAAATTTCCACATGTAACTACTAGATTGTGATACAATACACTATTGGGTGAAGTTTGGTTTACTTCTGCGCAGCGGTTTGGGAGTGAACATCAAAATTACATTTCTCGGCCATATCGCATAGATCTCACTGTGAAAAGGCTTAAATGACTTTTTTTAATTAAGTTTGATGATTGCGCTCAAACCAAATGTCCTAGAACTAAATTTCCAAATATAACTACTAGATTGTGATAAAATACACTATTGGGTGAAGTTTGGTTGACTTCTGCGCAGCGGTTTGGGAGTTAACATCAAAATTACATTTCTCGGCCATATCGCATAGATCTCACTGTGAAAAGGCTTAAATGACTTTTTTTAATTAAGTTTGAAGACTGCGCTCAAATCAAATGTCCTAGAACCAAATTTCCACATGTAACTACTAGATTGTGATACAATACACTATTGGGTGAAGTTTGGTTGACTTCTGCGCAGCGGTTTGGGAGTTAACATCAAAATTACATTTCTCGGCCATATCGCGTAGATCTCACTGTGAAAAGGCTTAAATGACTTTTTTGACCTAAGTTTGAGGATTGCGCTCAAATCAAATGTCCTAGAACCAAATTTCCACATGTAACTACTAGATTGTGATACAATACACTATTGGGTGAAGTTTGGTTGACTTCTGCGCAGCGGTTTGGGAGTTAACATCAAAATTACATTTCTCAGCCATATCGCGTAGATCTCACTGTGAAAAGGCTTAAATGGCTTTTTTGACCTAAGTTTGAGGATTGCGCTCAAATCAAATGTCCTAGAACCAAATTTCCACATGTAACTACTAGATTGTGATACAATACACTATTGGGTGAAGTTTGGTTGACTTCTGCGCAGCGGTTTGGGAGTGAACATCAAAATTACATTTCTCGGCCATATCGCATAGATCTCACTGTGAAAAGGCTTAAATGACTTTTTTAAATTAAGTTATAAGATTGCGCTCAAACCAAATGTCCTAGAACTAAATTTCCAAATGTAACTACTAGATTGTGATAAAATACACTATTGGGTGAAGTTTGGTTGACTTCTGCGCAGCGGTTTGGGAGTGAACATCAAAATTATATTTCTCGGCCATATCGCATAGATCTCACTGTGAAAAGGCTTAAATGACTTTTTTTAATTAAGTTTGAAGATTGCGCTCAAACCAAATGTCCTAGAACTAAATTTCCAAATGTAACTACAAGATTGTGATAAAATACACTATTGGGTGAAGTTTGGTTGACTTCTGCGCAGCGGTTTGGGAGTGAACATCAAAATTACATTTCTCTGCCATATCGCATAGATCTCACTGTGACAAGGCTTAAATGGCTTTTTTGACCTAAGTTTGAAGATTGCGCTCAAACCAAATGTCCTAGAACTAAATTTCTAAATGTAACTACTAGATTGTGATAAAATACACTATTGGGTGAAGTTTGGTTGACTTCTGCGCAGCGGTTTGGGAGTTAACATCAAAATTACATTTCTCGGCCATATCGCGTAGATCTCACTGTGAAAAGGCTTAAATGACTTTTTTAATTAAGTTTGATGATTGCGCTCAAACCAAATGTCCTAGAACTAAATTTCCAAATGTAACTACTAGATTGTGATAAAATACACTATTGGGTGAAGTTTGGTTGACTTCTGCGCAGCGGTTTGGGAGTTAACATCAAAATTACATTTCTCGGCCATATCGCGTAGATCTCACTGTGAAAAGGCTTAAATGACTTTTTTAATTAAGTTTGATGATTGCGCTCAAACCAAATGTCCTAGATTTAAATTTCCAAATGTAACTACTAGATTGTGATAAAATACACTATTGGGTGAAGTTTGGTTGACTTCTGCGCAGCGGTTTGGGAGTTAACATCAAAATTACATTTCTCGGCCATATCGCATAGATCTCACTGTGAAAAGGCTTAAATGGCTTTTTTGACCTAAGTTTGAGGATTGCGCTCAAATCAAATGTCCGAGAACCAAATTTCCACATGTAACTACTAGATTGTGATACAATACACTAATGGGTGAAGTTTGGTTGACTTCTGCGCAGCGGTTTGGGAGTGAACATCAAAATTACATTTCTCGGCCATATCGCATAGATCTCACTGTGGAAAGGCTTAAATGACTTTTTTTAATTAAGTTTGAAGATTGCGCTCAAACCAAATGTCCTAGAACTAAATTTCTAAATGTAACTACTAGATTGTGATAAAATACACTATTGGGTGAAGTTTGGTTGACTTCTGCGCAGCGGTTTGGGAGTTAACATCAAAATTACATTTCTCGGCCATATCGCATAGATCTCACTGTGAAAAGGCTTAAATGACTTTTTTAATTAAGTTTGATGATTGCGCTCAAACCAAATGTCCTAGAACGAAATTTTCAAATGTAACTACTAGATTGTGATACAATACACTAATGGGTGAAGTTTGGTTGACTTCTGCGCAGCGGTTTGGGAGTGAACATCAAAATTACATTTCTCGGCCATATCGCATAGATCTCACTGTGAAAAGGCTTAAATGACTTTTTTTAATTAAGTTTGAAGATTGCGCTCAAACCAAATGTCCTAGAACTAAATTTCCAAATGTAACTACTAGATTGTGATAAAATACACTATTGGGTGAAGTTTGGTTGACTTCTGCGCAGCGGTTTGGGAGTTAACATCAAAATTACATTTCTCGGCCATATCGCATAGATCTCACTGTGAAAAGGCTTAAATGACTTTTTTTAATTAAGTTTGAAGATTGCGCTCAAATCAAATGTCCTAGAACCAAATTTCCACATGTAACTACTAGATTGTGATACAATACACTATTGGGTGAAGTTTGGTTGACTTCTGCGCAGCGGTTTGGGAGTTAACATCAAAATTACATTTCTCGGCCATATCGCGTAGATCTCACTGTGAAAAGGCTTAAATGACTTTTTTAATTAAGTTTGATGATTGCGCTCAAACCAAATGTCCTAGAACTAAATTTCTAAATGTAACTACTAGATTGTGATACAATACACTATTGGGTGAAGTTTGGTTGACTTCTGCGCAGCGGTTTGGGAGTTAACATCAAAATTACATTTCTCGGCCATATCGCATAGATCTCACTGTGAAAAGGCTTAAATGACTTTTTTAATTAAGTTTGATGATTGCGCTCAAACCAAATGTCCTAGAACGAAATTTTCAAATGTAACTACTAGATTGTGATACAATACACTAATGGGTGACGTTTGGTTGACTTCTGCGCAGCGGTTTGGGAGTGAACATCAAAATTACATTTCTCGGCCATATCGCATAGATCTCACTGTGAAAAGGCTTAAATGACTTTTTTTAATTAAGTTTGAAGATTGCGCTCAAACCAAATGTCCTAGAACTAAATTTCCAAATGTAACTACTAGATTGTGATAAAATACACTATTGGGTGAAGTTTGGTTGACTTCTGCGCAGCGGTTTGGGAGTGAACATCAAAATTATATTTCTCGGCCATATCGCATAGATCTCACTGTGAAAAGGCTTAAATGGCTTTTTTGACCTAAGTTTGAGGATTGCGCTCAAATCAAATGTCCTAGAAGCAAATTTCCACATGTAACTACTAGATTGTGATACAATACACTATTGGGTGAAGTTTGGTTGACTTCTGCGCAGCGGTTTGGGAGTGAACATCGAAATTACATTTCTCGGCCATATCGCATAGATCTCACTGTGAAAAGGCTTAAATGACTTTTTTAATTAAGTTTGATGATTGCGCTCAAACCAAATGTCCTAGAACTAAATTTCCAAATGTTACTACTAGATTGTGATAAAATACACTATTGGGTGAAGTTTGGTTGACTTCTGCGCAGCGGTTTGGGAGTTAACATCAAAATTACATTTCTCGGCCATATCGCGTAGATCTCACTGTGAAAAGGCTTAAATGACTTTTTTTTAATTAAGTTTGAAGATTGCGCTCAAACCAAATGTCCTAGAACTAAATTTCTAAATGTAACTACTAGATTGTGATAAAATACACTATTGGGTGAAGTTTGGTTGACTTCTGCGCAGCGGTTTGGGAGTTAACATCAAAATTACATTTCTCGGCCATATCGCATAGATCTCACTGTGAAAAGGCTTAAATGACTTTTTTAATTAAGTTTGATGATTGCGCTCAAACCAAATGTCCTAGAACGAAATTTTCAAATGTAACTACTAGATTGTGATACAATACACTAATGGGTGAAGTTTGGTTGACTTCTGCGCAGCGGTTTGGGAGTGAACATCAAAATTACATTTCTCGGCCATATCGCATAGATCTCACTGTGAAAAGGCTTAAATGACTTTTTTTAATTAAGTTTGAAGATTGCGCTCAAACCAAATGTCCTAGAACTAAATTTCTAAATGTAACTACTAGATTGTGATAAAATACACTATTGGGTGAAGTTTGGTTGACTTCTGCGCAGCGGTTTGGGAGTGAACATCAAAATTATATTTCTCGGCCATATCGCATAGATCTCACTGTGAAAAGGCTTAAATGACTTTTTTTAATTAAGTTTGAAGATTGCGCTCAAACCAAATGTCCTAGAACTAAATTTCCAAATGTAACTACTAGATTGTGATAAAATACACTATTGGGTGAAGTTTGGTTGACTTCTGCGCAGCGGTTTGGGAGTGAACATCAAAATTACATTTCTCTGCCATATCGCATAGATCTCACTGTGAAAAGGCTTAAATGACTTTTTTTAATTAAGTTTGAAGATTGCGCTCAAACCAAATGTCCTAGAACTAAATTTCTAAATGTAACTACCAGATTGTGATAAAATACACTATTGGGTGAAGTTTGGTTGACTTCTGCGCAGCGGTTTGGGAGTTAACATCAAAATTACATTTCTCGGCCATATCGCATAGATCTCACTGTGACAAGGCTTAAATGGCTTTTTTGACCTAAGTTTGAGGATTGCGCTCAAATCAAATGTCCTAGAACCAAATTTCCACATGTAACTACTAGATTGTGATACAATACACTATTGGGTGAAGTTTGGTTGACTTCTGCGCAGCGGTTTGGGAGTTAACATCAAAATTACATTTCTCGGCCATATCGCGTAGATCTCACTGTGAAAAGGCTTAAATGACTTTTTAAATTAAGTTTGATGATTGCGCTCAAACCAAATGTCCTAGAACTAAATTTCCAAATGTAACTACTAGATTGTGATAAAATACACTATTGGGTGAAGTTTGGTTGACTTCTGCGCAGCGGTTTGGGAGTTAACATCAAAATTACATTTCTCGGCCATATCGCGTAGATCTCACTGTGAAAAGGCTTAAATGACTTTTTTAATTAAGTTTGATGATTGCGCTCAAACCAAATGTCCTAGATTTAAATTTCCAAATGTAACTACTAGATTGTGATAAAATACACTATTGGGTGAAGTTTGGTTGACTTCTGCGCAGCGGTTTGGGAGTTAACATCAAAATTACATTTCTCGGCCATATCGCATAGATCTCACTGTGAAAAGGCTTAAATGGCTTTTTTGACCTAAGTTTGAGGATTGCGCTCAAATCAAATGTCCTAGAACCAAATTTCCACATTTAACTACTAGATTGTGATACAATACACTAATGGGTGAAGTTTGGTTGACTTCTGCGCAGCGGTTTGTGAGTGAACATCAAAATTACATTTCTCGGCCATATCGCATAGATCTCACTGTGAAAAGGCTTAAATGCCTTTTTTTAATTAAGTTTGAAGATTGCGCTCAAACCAAATGTCCTAGAACTAAATTTCTAAATGTAACTACTAGATTGTGATAAAATACACTATTGGGTGAAGTTTGGTTGACTTCTGCGCAGCGGTTTGGGAGTTAACATCAAAATTACATTTCTCGGCCATATCGCATAGATCTCACTGTGAAAAGGCTTAAATGACTTTTTTAATTAAGTTTGATGATTGCGCTCAAACCAAATGTCCTAGAACGAAATTTTCAAATGTAACTACTAGATTGTGATACAATACACTAATGGGTGAAGTTTGGTTGACTTCTGCGCAGCGGTTTGGGAGTGAACATCAAAATTACATTTCTCGGCCATATCGCATAGATCTCACTGTGAAAAGGCTTAAATGACTTTTTTTAATTAAGTTTGAAGATTGCGCTCAAACCAAATGTCCTAGAACTAAATTTCAAAATGTAACTACTAGATTGTGATAAAATACACTATTGGGTGAAGTTTGGTTGACTTCTGCGCAGCGGTTTGGGAGTTAACATCAAAATTACATTTCTCGGCCATATCGCATAGATCTCACTGTGAAAAGGCTTAAATGACTTTTTTTAATTAAGTTTGAAGATTGCGCTCAAATCAAATGTCCTAGAACCAAATTTCCACATGTAACTACTAGATTGTGATACAATACACTATTGGGTGAAGTTTGGTTGACTTCTGCGCAGCGGTTTGGGAGTTAACATCAAAATTACATTTCTCGGCCATATCGCGTAGATCTCACTGTGAAAAGGCTTAAATGACTTTTTTAATTAAGTTTGATGATTGCGCTCAAACCAAATGTCCTAGAACTAAATTTCTAAATGTAACTACTAGATTGTGATACAATACACTATTGGGTGAAGTTTGGTTGACTTCTGCGCAGCGGTTTGGGAGTTAACATCAAAATTACATTTCTCGGCCATATCGCATAGATCTCACTGTGAAAAGGCTTAAATGACTTTTTTTAATTAAGTTTGAAGATTGCGCTCAAACCAAATGTCCTAGAACTAAATTTCCAAATGTAACTACTAGATTGTGATAAAATACACTATTGGGTGAAGTTTGGTTGACTTCTGCGCAGCGGTTTGGGAGTGAACATCAAAATTACATTTCTCGGCCATATCGCATAGATCTCACTGTGAAAAGGCTTAAATGACTTTTTTTAATTAAGTTTGAAGATTGCGCTCAAACCAAATGTCCTAGAACTAAATTTCTAAATGTAACTACTAGATTGTGATAAAATACACTATTGGGTGAAGTTTGGTTGACTTCTGCGCAGCGGTTTGGGAGTTAACATCAAAATTACATTTCTCGGCCATATCGCATAGATCTCACTGTGACAAGGCTTAAATGGCTTTTTTGACCTAAGTTTGAGGATTGCGCTCAAATCAAATGTCCTAGAACCAAATTTCCACATGTAACTACTAGATTGTGATACAATACACTAATGGGTGAAGTTTGGTTGACTTCTGCGCAGCGGTTTGGGAGTGAACATCAAAATTACATTTCTCGGCCATATCGCATAGATCTCACTGTGAAAAGGCTTAAATGACTTTTTTTAATTAAGTTTGATGATTGCGCTCAAACCAAATGTCCTAGAACTAAATTTCCAAATATAACTACTAGATTGTGATAAAATACACTATTGGGTGAAGTTTGGTTGACTTCTGCGCAGCGGTTTGGGAGTTAACATCAAAATTACATTTCTCGGCCATATCGCATAGATCTCACTGTGAAAAGGCTTAAATGACTTTTTTTAATTAAGTTTGAAGACTGCGCTCAAATCAAATGTCCTAGAACCAAATTTCCACATGTAACTACTAGATTGTGATACAATACACTATTGGGTGAAGTTTGGTTGACTTCTGCGCAGCGGTTTGGGAGTTAACATCAAAATTACATTTCTCGGCCATATCGCGTAGATCTCACTGTGAAAAGGCTTAAATGACTTTTTTGACCTAAGTTTGAGGATTGCGCTCAAATCAAATGTCCTAGAACCAAATTTCCACATGTAACTACTAGATTGTGATACAATACACTATTGGGTGAAGTTTGGTTGACTTCTGCGCAGCGGTTTGGGAGTTAACATCAAAATTACATTTCTCAGCCATATCGCGTAGATCTCACTGTGAAAAGGCTTAAATGGCTTTTTTGACCTAAGTTTGAGGATTGCGCTCAAATCAAATGTCCTAGAACCAAATTTCCACATGTAACTACTAGATTGTGATACAATACACTATTGGGTGAAGTTTGGTTGACTTCTGCGCAGCGGTTTGGGAGTGAACATCAAAATTACATTTCTCGGCCATATCGCATAGATCTCACTGTGAAAAGGCTTAAATGACTTTTTTTAATTAAGTTATAAGATTGCGCTCAAACCAAATGTCCTAGAACTAAATTTCCAAATGTAACTACTAGATTGTGATAAAATACACTATTGGGTGAAGTTTGGTTGACTTCTGCGCAGCGGTTTGGGAGTGAACATCAAAATTATATTTCTCGGCCATATCGCATAGATCTCACTGTGAAAAGGCTTAAATGACTTTTTTTAATTAAGTTTGAAGATTGCGCTCAAACCAAATGTCCTAGAACTAAATTTCCAAATGTAACTACTAGATTGTGATAAAATACACTATTGGGTGAAGTTTGGTTGACTTCTGCGCAGCGGTTTGGGAGTGAACATCAAAATTACATTTCTCTGCCATATCGCATAGATCTCACTGTGACAAGGCTTAAATGGCTTTTTTGACCTAAGTTTGAAGATTGCGCTCAAACCAAATGTCCTAGAACTAAATTTCTAAATGTAACTACTAGATTGTGATAAAATACACTATTGGGTGAAGTTTGGTTGACTTCTGCGCAGCGGTTTGGGAGTTAACATCAAAATTACATTTCTCGGCCATATCCCGTGGATCTCACTGTGAAAAGGCTTAAATGACTTTTTTAATTAAGTTTGATGATTGCGCTCAAACCAAATGTCCTAGAACTAAATTTCCAAATGTAACTACTAGATTGTGATAAAATACACTATTGGGTGAAGTTTGGTTGACTTCTGCGCAGCGGTTTGGGAGTTAACATCAAAATTACATTTCTCGGCCATATCGCGTAGATCTCACTGTGAAAAGGCTTAAATGACTTTTTTAATTAAGTTTGATGATTGCGCTCAAACCAAATGTCCTAGATTTAAATTTCCAAATGTAACTACTAGATTGTGATAAAATACACTATTGGGTGAAGTTTGGTTGACTTCTGCGCAGCGGTTTGGGAGTTAACATCAAAATTACATTTCTCGGCCATATCGCATAGATCTCACTGTGAAAAGGCTTAAATGGCTTTTTTGACCTAAGTTTGAGGATTGCGCTCAAATCAAATGTCCTAGAACCAAATTTCCACATGTAACTACTAGATTGTGATACAATACACTAATGGGTGAAGTTTGGTTGACTTCTGCGCAGCGGTTTGGGAGTGAACATCAAAATTACATTTCTCGGCCATATCGCATAGATCTCACTGTGGAAAGGCTTAAATGACTTTTTTTAATTAAGTTTGAAGATTGCGCTCAAACCAAATGTCCTAGAACTAAATTTCTAAATGTAACTACTAGATTGTGATAAAATACACTATTGGGTGAAGTTTGGTTGACTTCTGCGCAGCGGTTTGGGAGTTAACATCAAAATTACATTTCTCGGCCATATCGCATAGATCTCACTGTGAAAAGGCTTAAATGACTTTTTTAATTAAGTTTGATGATTGCGCTCAAACCAAATGTCCTAGAACGAAATTTTCAAATGTAACTACTAGATTGTGATACAATACACTAATGGGTGAAGTTTGGTTGACTTCTGCGCAGCGGTTTGGGAGTGAACATCAAAATTACATTTCTCGGCCATATCGCATAGATCTCACTGTGAAAAGGCTTAAATGACTTTTTTTAATTAAGTTTGAAAATTGCGCTCAAACCAAATGTCCTAGAACTAAATTTCCAAATGTAACTACTAGATTGTGATAAAATACACTATTGGGTGAAGTTTGGTTGACTTCTGCGCAGCGGTTTGGGAGTGAACATCAAAATTACATTTCTCTGCCATATCGCATAGATCTCACTGTGAAAAGGCTTAAATGACTTTTTTTAATTAAGTTTGAAGATTGCGCTCAAACCAAATGTCCTAGAACTAAATTTCTAAATGTAACTACTAGATTGTGATAAAATACACTATTGGGTGAAGTTTGGTTGACTTCTGCGCAGCGGTTTGGGAGTTAACATCAAAATTACATTTCTCCGCCATATCGCATAGATCTCACTGTGACAAGGCTTAAATGGCTTTTTTGACCTAAGTTTGAGGATTGCGCTCAAATCAAATGTCCTAGAACCAAATTTCCACATGTAACTACTAGATTGTGATACAATACACTATTGGGTGAAGTTTGGTTGACTTCTGCGCAGCGGTTTGGGAGCTAACATCAAAATTACATTTCTCGGCCATATCGCGTAGATCTCACTGTGAAAAGGCTTAAATGACTTTTTAAATTAAGTTTGATGATTGCGCTCAAACCAAATGTCCTAGAACTAAATTTCCAAATGTAACTACTAGATTGTGATAAAATACACTATTGGGTGAAGTTTGGTTGACTTCTGCGCAGCGGTTTGGGAGTTAACATCAAAATTACATTTCTCGGCCATATCGCGTAGATCTCACTGTGAAAAGGCTTAAATGACTTTTTTAATTAAGTTTGATGATTGCGCTCAAACCAAATGTCCTAGATTTAAATTTCCAAATGTAACTACTAGATTGTGATAAAATACACTATTGGGTGAAGTTTGGTTGACTTCTGCGCAGCGGTTTGGGAGTTAACATCAAAATTACATTTCTCGGCCATATCGCATAGATCTCACTGTGAAAAGGCTTAAATGGCTTTTTTGACCTAAGTTTGAGGATTGCGCTCAAATCAAATGTCCTAGAACAAAATTTCCACATTTAACTACTAGATTGTGATACAATACACTAATGGGTGAAGTTTGGTTGACTTCTGCGCAGCGGTTTGTGAGTGAACATCAAAATTACATTTCTCGGCCATATCGCATAGATCTCACTGTGAAAAGGCTTAAATGCCTTTTTTTAATTAAGTTTGAAGATTGCGCTCAAACCAAATGTCCTAGAACTAAATTTCTAAATGTAACTACTAGATTGTGATAAAATACACTATTGGGTGAAGTTTGGTTGACTTCTGCGCAGCGGTTTGGGAGTTAACATCAAAATTACATTTCTCGGCCATATCGCATAGATCTCACTGTGAAAAGGCTTAAATGACTTTTTTAATTAAGTTTGATGATTGCGCTCAAACCAAATGTCCTAGAACGAAATTTTCAAATGTAACTACTAGATTGTGATACAATACACTAATGGGTGAAGTTTGGTTGACTTCTGCGCAGCGGTTTGGGAGTGAACATCAAAATTACATTTCTCGGCCATATCGCATAGATCTCACTGTGAAAAGGCTTAAATGACTTTTTTTAATTAAGTTTGAAGATTGCGCTCAAACCAAATGTCCTAGAACTAAATTTCAAAATGTAACTACTAGATTGTGATAAAATACACTATTGGGTGAAGTTTGGTTGACTTCTGCGCAGCGGTTTGGGAGTTAACATCAAAATTACATTTCTCGGCCATATCGCATAGATCTCACTGTGAAAAGGCTTAAATGACTTTTTTTAATTAAGTTTGAAGATTGCGCTCAAATCAAATGTCCTAGAACCAAATTTCCACATGTAACTACTAGATTGTGATACAATACACTATTGGGTGAAGTTTGGTTGACTTCTGCGCAGCGGTTTGGGAGTTAACATCAAAATTACATTTCTCGGCCATATCGCGTAGATCTCACTGTGAAAAGGCTTAAATGACTTTTTTAATTAAGTTTGATGATTGCGCTCAAACCAAATGTCCTAGAACTAAATTTCTAAATGTAACTACTAGATTGTGATACAATACACTATTGGGTGAAGTTTGGTTGACTTCTGCGCAGCGGTTTGGGAGTTAACATCAAAATTACATTTCTCGGCCATATCGCATAGATCTCACTGTGAAAAGGCTTAAATGACTTTTTTTAATTAAGTTTGAAGATTGCGCTCAAACCAAATGTCCTAGAACTAAATTTCCAAATGTAACTACTAGATTGTGATAAAATACACTATTGGGTGAAGTTTGGTTGACTTCTGCGCAGCGGTTTGGGAGTTAACATCAAAATTACATTTCTCGGCCATATCGCATAGATCTCACTGTGAAAAGGCTTAAATGACTTTTTTGACCTAAGTTTGAGGATTGCGCTCAAATCAAATGTCCTAGAACCAAATTTCCACATGTAACTACTAGATTGTGATACAATACACTATTGGGTGAAGTTTGGTTGACTTCTGCGCAGCGGTTTGGGAGTTAACATCAAAATTACATTTCTCAGCCATATCGCGTAGATCTCACTGTGAAAAGGCTTAAATGGCTTTTTTGACCTAAGTTTGAGGATTGCGCTCAAATCAAATGTCCTAGAACCAAATTTCCACATGTAACTACTAGATTGTGATACAATACACTATTGGGTGAAGTTTGGTTGACTTCTGCGCAGCGGTTTGGGAGTGAACATCAAAATTACATTTCTCGGCCATATCGCATAGATCTCACTGTGAAAAGGCTTAAATGACTTTTTTTAATTAAGTTATAAGATTGCGCTCAAACCAAATGTCCTAGAACTAAATTTCCAAATGTAACTACTAGATTGTGATAAAATACACTATTGGGTGAAGTTTGGTTGACTTCTGCGCAGCGGTTTGGGAGTGAACATCAAAATTATATTTCTCGGCCATATCGCATAGATCTCACTGTGAAAAGGCTTAAATGACTTTTATTAATTAAGTTTGAAGATTGCGCTCAAACCAAATGTCCTAGAACTAAATTTCCAAATGTAACTACTAGATTGTGATAAAATACACTATTGGGTGAAGTTTGGTTGACTTCTGCGCAGCGGTTTGGGAGTGAACATCAAAATTACATATCTCTGCCATATCGCATAGATCTCACTGTGACAAGGCTTAAATGGCTTTTTTGACCTAAGTTTGAAGATTGCGCTCAAACCAAATGTCCTAGAACTAAATTTCTAAATGTAACTACTAGATTGTGATAAAATACACTATTGGGTGAAGTTTGGTTGACTTCTGCGCAGCGGTTTGGGAGTGAACATCAAAATTATATTTCTCGGCCATATCGCATAGATCTCACTGTGAAAAGGCTTAAATGGCTTTTTTGACCTAAGTTTGAGGATTGCGCTCAAATCAAATGTCCTAGAAGCAAATTTCCACATGTAACTACTAGATTGTGATACAATACACTATTGGGTGAAGTTTGGTTGACTTCTGCGCAGCGGTTTGGGAGTGAACATCGAAATTACATTTCTCGGCCATATCGCATAGATCTCACTGTGAAAAGGCTTAAATGACTTTTTTAATTAAGTTTGATGATTGCGCTCAAACCAAATGTCCTAGAACTAAATTTCCAAATGTTACTACTAGATTGTGATAAAATACACTATTGGGTGAAGTTTGGTTGACTTCTGCGCAGCGGTTTGGGAGTTAACATCAAAATTACATTTCTCGGCCATATCGCGTAGATCTCACTGTGAAAAGGCTTAAATGACTTTTTTTAATTAAGTTTGAAGATTGCGCTCAAACCAAATGTCCTAGAACTAAATTTCTAAATGTAACTACTAGATTGTGATAAAATACACTATTGGGTGAAGTTTGGTTGACTTCTGCGCAGCGGTTTGGGAGTTAACATCAAAATTACATTTCTCGGCCATATCGCGTAGATCTCACTGTGAAAAGGCTTAAATGACTTTTTTAATTAAGTTTGATGATTGCGCTCAAACCAAATGTCCTAGAACGAAATTTTCAAATGTAACTACTAGATTGTGATACAATACACTAATGGGTGAAGTTTGGTTGACTTCTGCGCAGCGGTTTGGGAGTGAACATCAAAATTACATTTCTCGGCCATATCGCATAGATCTCACTGTGAAAAGGCTTAAATGACTTTTTTTAATTAAGTTTGAAGATTGCGCTCAAACCAAATGTCCTAGAACTAAATTTCTAAATGTAACTACTAGATTGTGATAAAATACACTATTGGGTGAAGTTTGGTTGACTTCTGCGCAGCGGTTTGGGAGTGAACATCAAAATTATATTTCTCGGCCATATCGCATAGATCTCACTGTGAAAAGGCTTAAATGACTTTTTTTAATTAAGTTTGAAGATTGCGCTCAAACCAAATGTCCTAGAACTAAATTTCCAAATGTAACTACTAGATTGTGATAAAATACACTATTGGGTGAAGTTTGGTTGACTTCTGCGCAGCGGTTTGGGAGTGAACATCAAAATTACATTTCTCTGCCATATCGCATAGATCTCACTGTGAAAAGGCTTAAATGACTTTTTTTAATTAAGTTTGAAGATTGCGCTCAAACCAAATGTCCTAGAACTAAATTTCTAAATGTAACTACTAGATTGTGATAAAATACACTATTGGGTGAAGTTTGGTTGACTTCTGCGCAGCGGTTTGGGAGTTAACATCAAAATTACATTTCTCGGCCATATCGCATAGATCTCACTGTGACAAGGCTTAAATGGCTTTTTTGACCTAAGTTTGAGGATTGCGCTCAAATCAAATGTCCTAGAACCAAATTTCCACATGTAACTACTAGATTGTGATACAATACACTATTGGGTGAAGTTTGGTTGACTTCTGCGCAGCGGTTTGGGAGTTAACATCAAAATTACATTTCTCGGCCATATCGCGTAGATCTCACTGTGAAAAGGCTTAAATGACTTTTTAAATTAAGTTTGATGATTGCGCTCAAACCAAATGTCCTAGAACTAAATTTCCAAATGTAACTACTAGATTGTGATAAAATACACTATTGGGTGAAGTTTGGTTGACTTCTGCGCAGCGGTTTGGGAGTTAACATCAAAATTACATTTCTCGGCCATATCGCGTAGATCTCACTGTGAAAAGGCTTAAATGACTTTTTTAATTAAGTTTGATGATTGCGCTCAAACCAAATGTCCTAGATTTAAATTTCCAAATGTAACTACTAGATTGTGATAAAATACACTAATGGGTGAAGTTTGGTTGACTTCTGCGCAGCGGTTTGGGAGTGAACATCAAAATTACATTTCTCGGCCATATCGCATAGATCTCACTGTGAAAAGGCTTAAATGACTTTTTTTAATTAAGTTTGAAGATTGCGCTCAAACCAAATGTCCTAGAACTAAATTTCAAAATGTAACTACTAGATTGTGATAAAATACACTATTGGGTGAAGTTTGGTTGACTTCTGCGCAGCGGTTTGGGAGTTAACATCAAAATTACATTTCTCGGCCATATCGCATAGATCTCACTGTGAAAAGGCTTAAATGACTTTTTTAATTAAGTTTGATGATTGCGCTCAAACCAAATGTCCTAGAACGAAATTTTCAAATGTAACTACTAGATTGTGATACAATACACTAATGGGTGAAGTTTGGTTGACTTCTGCGCAGCGGTTTGGGAGTGAACATCAAAATTACATTTCTCGGCCATATCGCATAGATCTCACTGTGAAAAGGCTTAAATGACTTTTTATAATTAAGTTTGAAGATTGCGCTCAAACCAAATGTCCTAGAACTAAATTTCAAAATGTAACTACTAGATTGTGATAAAATACACTATTGGGTGAAGTTTGGTTGACTTCTGCGCAGCGGTTTGGGAGTTAACATCAAAATTACATTTCTCGGCCATATCGCATAGATCTCACTGTGAAAAGGCTTAAATGACTTTTTTTAATTAAGTTTGAAGATTGCGCTCAAATCAAATGTCCTAGAACCAAATTTCCACATGTAACTACTAGATTGTGATACAATACACTATTGGGTGAAGTTTGGTTGACTTCTGCGCAGCGGTTTGGGAGTTAACATCAAAATTACATTTCTCGGCCATATCGCGTAGATCTCACTGTGAAAAGGCTTAAATGACTTTTTTAATTAAGTTTGATGATTGCGCTCAAACCAAATGTCCTAGAACTAAATTTCTAAATGTAACTACTAGATTGTGATACAATACACTATTGGGTGAAGTTTGGTTGACTTCTGCGCAGCGGTTTGGGAGTTAACATCAAAATTACATTTCTCGGCCATATCGCATAGATCTCACTGTGAAAAGGCTTAAATGACTTTTTTTAATTAAGTTTGAAGATTGCGCTCAAACCAAATGTCCTAGAACTAAATTTCCAAATGTAACTACTAGATTGTGATAAAATACACTATTGGGTGAAGTTTGGTTGACTTCTGCGCAGCGGTTTGGGAGTGAACATCAAAATTACATTTCTCGGCCATATCGCATAGATCTCACTGTGAAAAGGCTTAAATGACTTTTTTTAATTAAGTTTGAAGATTGCGCTCAAACCAAATGTCCTAGAACTAAATTTCTAAATGTAACTACTAGATTGTGATAAAATACACTATTGGGTGAAGTTTGGTTGACTTCTGCGCAGCGGTTTGGGAGTTAACATCAAAATTACATTTCTCGGCCATATCGCATAGATCTCACTGTGACAAGGCTTAAATGGCTTTTTTGACCTAAGTTTGAGGATTGCGCTCAAATCAAATGTCCTAGAACCAAATTTCCACATGTAACTACTAGATTGTGATACAATACACTATTGGGTGAAGTTTGGTTGACTTCTGCGCAGCGGTTTGGGAGTTAACATCAAAATTACATTTCTCGGCCATATCGCGTAGATCTCACTGTGAAAAGGCTTAAATGACTTTTTTAATTAAGTTTGATGATTGCGCTCAAACCAAATGTCCTAGAACTAAATTTCCAAATGTAACTACTAGATTGTGATAAAATACACTATTGGGTGAAGTTTGGTTGACTTCTGCGCAGCGGTTTGGGAGTTAACATCAAAATTACATTTCTCGGCCATATCGCGTAGATCTCACTGTGAAAAGGCTTAAATGACTTTTTTAATTAAGTTTGATGATTGCGCTCAAACCAAATGTCCTAGATTTAAATTTCCAAATGTAACTACTAGATTGTGATAAAATACACTATTGGGTGAAGTTTGGTTGACTTCTGCGAAGCGGTTTGGGAGTGAACATCAAAATTACATTTCTCGGCCATATCGCGTAGATCTCACTGTGAAAAGGCTTAAATGACTTTTTTAATTAAGTTTGATGATTGCGCTCAAACCAAATGTCCTAGATTTAAATTTCCAAATGTAACTACTAGATTGTGATACAATACACTATTGGGTGAAGTTTGGTTGACTTCTGCGCAGCGGTTTGGGAGTTAACATCAAAATTACATTTCTCGGCCATATTGCATAGATCTCACTGTGAAAAGGCTTAAATGGCTTTTTTGACCTAAGTTTGAGGATTGCGCTCAAATCAAATGTCCTAGAACCAAATTTCCACATGTAACTACTAGATTGTGATACAATACACTAATGGGTGAAGTTTGGTTGACTTCTGCGCAGCGGTTTGGGAGTGAACATCAAAATTACATTTCTCGGCCATATCGCATAGATCTCACTGTGAAAAGGCTTAAATGACTTTTTTTAATTAAGTTTGAAGATTGCGCTCAAACCAAATGTCCTAGAACTAAATTTCTAAATGTAACTACTAGATTGTGATAAAATACACTATTGGGTGAAGTTTGGTTGACTTCTGCGCAGCGGTTTGGGAGTGAACATCAAAATTACATTTCTCGGCCATATCGCATAGATCTCACTGTGAAAAGGCTTAAATGACTTTTTTTAATTAAGTTTGAAGATTGCGCTCAAACCAAATGTCCTAGAACTAAATGTCCAAATGTAACTACTAGATTGTGATAAAATACACTATTGGGTGAAGTTTGGTTGACTTCTGCGCAGCGGTTTGGGAGTTAACATCAAAATTACATTTCTCGGCCATATCGCATAGATCTCACTGTGAAAAGGCTTAAATGACTTTTTTTAATTAAGTTTGAAGATTGCGCTCAAATCAAATGTCCTAGAACCAAATTTCCACATGTAACTACTAGATTGTGATACAATACACTATTGGGTGAAGTTTGGTTGACTTCTGCGCAGCGGTTTGGGAGTTAACATCAAAATTACATTTCTCGGCCATATCGCGTAGATCTCACTGTGAAAAGGCTTAAATGACTTTTTTAATTAAGTTTGATGATTGCGCTCAAACCAAATGTCCTAGAACTAAATTTCTAAATGTAACTACTAGATTGTGATAAAATACACTATTGGGTGAAGTTTGGTTGACTTCTGCTCAGCGGTTTGGGAGTTAACATCAAAATTACATTTCTCGGCCATATCGCATAGATCTCACTGTGACAAGGCTTAAATGGCTTTTTTGACCTAAGTTTGAGGATTGCGCTCAAATCAAATGTCCTAGAACCAAATTTCCACATGTAACTACTAGATTGTGATACAATACACTATTGGGTGAAGTTTGGTTGACTTCTGCGCAGCGGTTTGGGAGTTAACATCAAAATTACATTTCTCGGCCATATCGCGTAGATCTCACTGTGAAAAGGCTTAAATGACTTTTTTAATTAAGTTTGATGATTGCGCTCAAACCAAATGTCCTAGAACTAAATTTCCAAATGTAACTACTAGATTGTGATAAAATACACTATTGGGTGAAGTTTGGTTGACTTCTGCGCAGCGGTTTGGGAGTGAACATCAAAATTACATTTCTCGGCCATATCGCATAGATCTCACTGTGAAAAGGCTTAAATGACTTTTTTAAATTAAGTTTGAAGATTGCGCTCAAACCAAATGTCCTAGAACTAAATTCCCAAATGTAACTACTAGATTGTGATAAAATACACTATTGGGTGAAGTTTGGTTGACTTCTGCGCAGCGGTTTGGGAGTTAACATCAAAATTACATTTCTCGGCCATATCGCGTAGATCTCACTGTGAAAAGGCTTAAATGGCTTTTTTGACCTAAGTTTGAGGATTGCGCTCAAATCAAATGTCCTAGAACCAAATTTCCACATGTAACTACTAGATTGTGATACAATACACTATTGGGTGAAGTTTGGTTTACTTCTGCGCAGCGGTTTGGGAGTTAACATCAAAATTACATTTCTCGGCCATATCGCATAGATCTCACTGTGAAAAGGCTTAAATGGCTTTTTTGACCTAAGTTTGAGGATTGCGCTCAAATCAAATGTCCTAGAACCAAATTTCCACATGTAACTACTAGATTGTGATACAATACACTATTGGGTGAAGTTTGGTTGACTTCTGCGCAGCGGTTTGGGAGTGAACATCAAAATTACATTTCTCGGCCATATCGCATAGATCTCACTGTGAAAAGGCTTAAATGACTTTTTTTTAATTAAGTTTGAAGATTGCGCTCAAACCAAATGTCCTAGAACTAAATTTCTAAATGTAACTACTAGATTGTGATAAAATACACTATTGGGTGAAGTTTGGTTGACTTCTGCGCAGCGGTTTGGGAGTTAACATCAAAATTACATTTCTCGACCATATCGCATAGATCTCACTGTGAAAAGGCTTAAATGACTTTTTTAATTGTTTGATGATTGCGCTCAAACCAAATGTCCTAGAACGAAATTTTCAAATGTAACTACTAGATTGTGATACAATACACTATTGGGTGAAGTTTGGTTGACTTCTGCGCAGCGGTTTGGGAGTGAACATCAAAATTACATTTCTCGGCCATATCGCATAGATCTCACTGTGAAAAGGCTTAAATGACTTTTTTTAATTAAGTTTGAAGATTGCGCTCAAACCAAATGTCCTAGAACTAAATTTCTAAATGTAACTACTAGATTGTGATAAAATACACTATTGGGTGAAGTTTGGTTGACTTCTGCGCAGCGGTTTGGGAGTGAACATCAAAATTACATTTCTCGGCCATATCGCATAGATCTCACTGTGAAAAGGCTTAAATGACTTTTTTTAATTAAGTTTGAAGATTGCGCTCAAACCAAATGTCCTAGAACTAAATGTCCAAATGTAACTACTAGATTGTGATAAAATACACTATTGGGTGAAGTTTGGTTGACTTCTGCGCAGCGGTTTGGGAGTTAACATCAAAATTACATTTCTCGGCCATATCGCATAGATCTCACTGTGAAAAGGCTTAAATGACTTTTTTTAATTAAGTTTGAAGATTGCGCTCAAATCAAATGTCCTAGAACCAAATTTCCACATGTAACTACTAGATTGTGATACAATACACTATTGGGTGAAGTTTGGTTGACTTCTGCGCAGCGGTTTGGGAGTTAACATCAAAATTACATTTCTCGGCCATATCGCGTAGATCTCACTGTGAAAAGGCTTAAATGACTTTTTTAATTAAGTTTGATGATTGCGCTCAAACCAAATGTCCTAGAACTAAATTTCTAAATGTAACTACTAGATTGTGATAAAATACACTATTGGGTGAAGTTTGGTTGACTTCTGCTCAGCGGTTTGGGAGTTAACATCAAAATTACATTTCTCGGCCATATCGCATAGATCTCACTGTGACAAGGCTTAAATGGCTTTTTTGACCTAAGTTTGAGGATTGCGCTCAAATCAAATGTCCTAGAACCAAATTTCCACATGTAACTACTAGATTGTGATACAATACACTATTGGGTGAAGTTTGGTTGACTTCTGCGCAGCGGTTTGGGAGTTAACATCAAAATTACATTTCTCGGCCATATCGCGTAGATCTCACTGTGAAAAGGCTTAAATGACTTTTTTAATTAAGTTTGATGATTGCGCTCAAACCAAATGTCCTAGAACTAAATTTCCAAATGTAACTACTAGATTGTGATAAAATACACTATTGGGTGAAGTTTGGTTGACTTCTGCGCAGCGGTTTGGGAGTGAACATCAAAATTACATTTCTCGGCCATATCGCATAGATCTCACTGTGAAAAGGCTTAAATGACTTTTTTAAATTAAGTTTGAAGATTGCGCTCAAACCAAATGTCCTAGAACTAAATTCCCAAATGTAACTACTAGATTGTGATAAAATACACTATTGGGTGAAGTTTGGTTGACTTCTGCGCAGCGGTTTGGGAGTTAACATCAAAATTACATTTCTCGGCCATATCGCGTAGATCTCACTGTGAAAAGGCTTAAATGGCTTTTTTGACCTAAGTTTGAGGATTGCGCTCAAATCAAATGTCCTAGAACCAAATTTCCACATGTAACTACTAGATTGTGATACAATACACTATTGGGTGAAGTTTGGTTTACTTCTGCGCAGCGGTTTGGGAGTTAACATCAAAATTACATTTCTCGGCCATATCGCATAGATCTCACTGTGAAAAGGCTTAAATGGCTTTTTTGACCTAAGTTTGAGGATTGCGCTCAAATCAAATGTCCTAGAACCAAATTTCCACATGTAACTACTAGATTGTGATACAATACACTATTGGGTGAAGTTTGGTTGACTTCTGCGCAGCGGTTTGGGAGTGAACATCAAAATTACATTTCTCGGCCATATCGCATAGATCTCACTGTGAAAAGGCTTAAATGACTTTTTTTTAATTAAGTTTGAAGATTGCGCTCAAACCAAATGTCCTAGAACTAAATTTCTAAATGTAACTACTAGATTGTGATAAAATACACTATTGGGTGAAGTTTGGTTGACTTCTGCGCAGCGGTTTGGGAGTTAACATCAAAATTACATTTCTCGACCATATCGCATAGATCTCACTGTGAAAAGGCTTAAATGACTTTTTTAATTGTTTGATGATTGCGCTCAAACCAAATGTCCTAGAACGAAATTTTCAAATGTAACTACTAGATTGTGATACAATACACTATTGGGTGAAGTTTGGTTGACTTCTGCGCAGCGGTTTGGGAGTGAACATCAAAATTACATTTCTCGGCCATATCGCATAGATCTCACTGTGAAAAGGCTTAAATGACTTTTTTAATTAAGTTTGATGATTGCGCTCAAACCAAATGTCCTAGAACTAAATTTTCAAATGTAACTACTAGATTGTGATACAATACACTATTGGGTGAAGTTTGGTTGACTTCTGCGCAGCGGTTTGGGAGTGAACATCAAAATTACATTTCTCGGCCATATCGCATAGATCTCACTGTGAAAAGGCTTAAATGACTTTTTTAATTAAGTTTGATGATTGCGCTCAAACCAAATGTCCTAGAACTAAATTTCCAAATGTTACTACTAGATTGTGATAAAATACACTATTGGGTGAGGTTTGGTTGACTTCTGCGCAGCGGTTTGGGAGTTAACATCAAAATTACATTTCTCAGCCATATCGCGTAGATCTCACTGTGAAAAGGCTTAAATGACTTTTTTAATTAAGTTTGATGATTGCGCTCAAACCAAATGTCCTAGAACTAAATTTCCACATGTAACTACTAGATTGTGATACAATACACTATTGGGTGAAGTTTGGTTGACTTCTGCGCAGCGGTTTGGGAGTTAACATCAAAATTACATTTCTCGGCCATATCGCGTAGATCTCACTGTGAAAAGGCTTAAATGACTTTTTTAATTAAGTTTGATGATTGCGCTCAAACCAAATGTCCTAGAACTAAATTTCCAAATGTAACTACTAGATTGTGATAAAATACACTATTGGGTGAAGTTTGGTTGACTTCTGCGCAGCGGTTTGGGAGTTAACATCAAAATTACATTTCTCAGCCATATCGCGTAGATCTCACTGTGAAAAGGCTTAAATGGCTTTTTTGACCTAAGTTTGAGGATTGCGCTCAAATCAAATGTCCTAGAACCAAATTTCCACATGTAACTACTAGATTGTGATACAATACACTATTGGGTGAAGTTTGGTTGACTTCTGCGCAGCGGTTTGGGAGTTAACATCAAAATTACATTTCTCGGCCATATCACGTAGATCTCACTGTTAAAAGGCTTAAATGACTTTTTTAATTAAGTTTGATGATTGCGCTCAAACCAAATGTCTTAGAACCAAATTTCCAAATGTAACTACTAGATTGTGATAAAATACACTATTGGGTGAAGTTTGGTTGACTTCTGCGCAGCGGTTTGGGAGTTAACATCAAAATTACATTTCTCAGCCATATCGCGTAGATCTCACTGTGAAAAGGCTTAAATGGCTTTTTTGACCTAAGTTTGAGGATTGCGCTCAAATCAAATGTCCTAGAACCAAATTTCTACATGTAACTACTAGATTGTGATACAATACACTATTGGGTGAAGTTTGGTTTACTTCTGCGCAGCGGTTTGGGAGTTAACATCAAAATTACATTTCTCGGCCATATCGCATAGATCTCACTGTGAAAAGGCTTAAATGACTTTTTTGACCTAAGTTTGAGGATTGCGCTCAAATCAAATGTCCTAGAACCAAATTTCCACATGTAACTACTAGATTGTGATACAATACACTATTGGGTGAAGTTTGGTTTACTTCTGCGCAGCGGTTTGGGAGTTAACATCAAAATTACATTTCTCGGCCATATTGCATAGATCTCACTGTGAAAAGGCTTAAATGGCTTTTTTGACCTAAGTTTGAGGATTGCGCTCAAATCAAATGTCCTAGAACCAAATTTCCACATGTAACTACTAGATTGTGATACAATACACTAATGGGTGAAGTTTGGTTGACTTCTGCGCAGCGGTTTGGGAGTGAACATCAAAATTACATTTCTCGGCCATATCGCATAGATCTCACTGTGAAAAGGCTTAAATGACTTTTTTTAATTAAGTTTGATGATTGCGCTCAAACCAAATGTCCTAGAACTAAATTTCCAAATATAACTACTAGATTGTGATAAAATACACTATTGGGTGAAGTTTGGTTGACTTCTGCGCAGCGGTTTGGGAGTTAACATCAAAATTACATTTCTCGGCCATATCGCATAGATCTCACTGTGAAAAGGCTTAAATGACTTTTTTTAATTAAGTTTGAAGACTGCGCTCAAATCAAATGTCCTAGAACCAAATTTCCACATGTAACTACTAGATTGTGATACAATACACTATTGGGTGAAGTTTGGTTGACTTCTGCGCAGCGGTTTGGGAGTTAACATCAAAATTACATTTCTCGGCCATATCGCGTAGATCTCACTGTGAAAAGGCTTAAATGACTTTTTTGACCTAAGTTTGAGGATTGCGCTCAAATCAAATGTCCTAGAACCAAATTTCCACATGTAACTACTAGATTGTGATACAATACACTATTGGGTGAAGTTTGGTTGACTTCTGCGCAGCGGTTTGGGAGTTAACATCAAAATTACATTTCTCAGCCATATCGCGTAGATCTCACTGTGAAAAGGCTTAAATGGCTTTTTTGACCTAAGTTTGAGGATTGCGCTCAAATCAAATGTCCTAGAACCAAATTTCCACATGTAACTACTAGATTGTGATACAATACACTATTGGGTGAAGTTTGGTTGACTTCTGCGCAGCGGTTTGGGAGTGAACATCAAAATTACATTTCTCGGCCATATCGCATAGATCTCACTGTGAAAAGGCTTAAATGACTTTTTTTAATTAAGTTATAAGATTGCGCTCAAACCAAATGTCCTAGAACTAAATTTCCAAATGTAACTACTAGATTGTGATAAAATACACTATTGGGTGAAGTTTGGTTGACTTCTGCGCAGCGGTTTGGGAGTGAACATCAAAATTATATTTCTCGGCCATATCGCATAGATCTCACTGTGAAAAGGCTTAAATGACTTTTTTTAATTAAGTTTGAAGATTGCGCTCAAACCAAATGTCCTAGAACTAAATTTCCAAATGTAACTACTAGATTGTGATAAAATACACTATTGGGTGAAGTTTGGTTGACTTCTGCGCAGCGGTTTGGGAGTGAACATCAAAATTACATTTCTCGGCCATATCGCATAGATCTCACTGTGAAAAGGCTTAAATGACTTTTTTTAATTAAGTTTGAAGACTGCGCTCAAATCAAATGTCCTAGAACCAAATTTCCACATGTAACTACTAGATTGTGATACAATACACTATTGGGTGAAGTTTGGTTGACTTCTGCGCAGCGGTTTGGGAGTTAACATCAAAATTACATTTCTCGGCCATATCGCGTAGATCTCACTGTGAAAAGGCTTAAATGACTTTTTTGACCTAAGTTTGAGGATTGCGCTCAAATCAAATGTCCTAGAACCAAATTTCCACATGTAACTACTAGATTGTGATACAATACACTATTGGGTGAAGTTTGGTTGACTTCTGCGCAGCGGTTTGGGAGTTAACATCAAAATTACATTTCTCAGCCATATCGCGTAGATCTCACTGTGAAAAGGCTTAAATGGCTTTTTTGACCTAAGTTTGAGGATTGCGCTCAAATCAAATGTCCTAGAACCAAATTTCCACATGTAACTACTAGATTGTGATACAATACACTATTGGGTGAAGTTTGGTTGACTTCTGCGCAGCGGTTTGGGAGTGAACATCAAAATTACATTTCTCGGCCATATCGCATAGATCTCACTGTGAAAAGGCTTAAATGACTTTTTTTAATTAAGTTATAAGATTGCGCTCAAACCAAATGTCCTAGAACTAAATTTCCAAATGTAACTACTAGATTGTGATAAAATACACTATTGGGTGAAGTTTGGTTGACTTCTGCGCAGCGGTTTGGGAGTGAACATCAAAATTATATTTCTCGGCCATATCGCATAGATCTCACTGTGAAAAGGCTTAAATGACTTTTTTTAATTAAGTTTGAAGATTGCGCTCAAACCAAATGTCCTAGAACTAAATTTCCAAATGTAACTACTAGATTGTGATAAAATACACTATTGGGTGAAGTTTGGTTGACTTCTGCGCAGCGGTTTGGGAGTGAACATCAAAATTACATTTCTCGGCCATATCGCATAGATCTCACTGTGAAAAGGCTTAAATGACTTTTTTGACCTAAGTTTGAGGATTGCGCTCAAATCAAATGTCCTAGAACCAAATTTCCACATGTAACTACTAGATTGTGATACAATACACTATTGGGTGAAGTTTGGTTTACTTCTGCGCAGCGGTTTGGGAGTTAACATCAAAATTAAATTTCTCGGCCATATTGCATAGATCTCACTGTGAAAAGGCTTAAATGGCTTTTTTGACCTAACTTTGAGGATTGCGCTCAAATCAAATGTCCTAGAACCAAATTTCCACATGTAACTACTAGATTGTGATACAATACACTAATGGGTGAAGTTTGGTTGACTTCTGCGCAGCGGTTTGGGAGTGAACATCAAAATTACATTTCTCGGCCATATCGCATAGATCTCACTGTGAAAAGGCTTAAATGACTTTTTTTAATTAAGTTTGAAGATTGCGCTCAAACCAAATGTCCTAGAACTAAATTTCTAAATTTAACTACTAGATTGTGATAAAATACACTATTGGGTGAAGTTTGGTTGACTTCTGCGCAGCGGTTTGGGAGTTAACATCAAAATTACATTTCTCGGCCATATCGCATAGATCTCACTGTGAAAAGGCTTAAATGGCTTTTTTGACCTAAGTTTGAGGATTGCGCTCAAATCAAATGTCCTAGAACCAAATTTTCACATGTAACTACTAGATTGTGATACAATACACTATTGGGTGAAGTTTGGTTGACTTCTGCGCAGCGGTTTTGGAGTGAACATCAAAATTACATTTCTCGGCCATATCGCGTAGATCTCACTGTGAAAAGGCTTAAATGGCTTTTTTGACCTAAGTTTGAGGATTGCGCTCAAATCAAATGTCCTAGAACCAAATTTCTACATGTAACTACTAGATTGTGATACAATACACTATTGGGTGAAGTTTGGTTTACTTCTGCGCAGCGGTTTGGGAGTTAACATCAAAATTACATTTCTCGGCCATATCGCATAGATCTCACTGTGAAAAGGCTTAAATGGCTTTTTTGACCTAAGTTTGAGGATTGCGCTCAAATCAAATGTCCTAGAACCAAATTTCCACATGTAACTACTAGATTGTGATACAATACACTATTGGGTGAAGTTTGGTTGACTTCTGCGCAGCGGTTTGGGAGTGAACATCAAAATTACATTTCTCGGCCATATCGCATAGATCTCACTGTGAAAAGGCTTAAATGACTTTTTTTTAATTAAGTTTGAAGATTGCGCTCAAACCAAATGTCCTAGAACTAAATTTCTAAATGTAACTACTAGATTGTGATAAAATACACTATTGGGTGAAGTTTGGTTGACTTCTGCGCAGCGGTTTGGGAGTTAACATCAAAATTACATTTCTCGACCATATCGCATAGATCTCACTGTGAAAAGGCTTAAATGACTTTTTTAATTGTTTGATGATTGCGCTCAAACCAAATGTCCTAGAACGAAATTTTCAAATGTAACTACTAGATTGTGATACAATACACTATTGGGTGAAGTTTGGTTGACTTCTGCGCAGCGGTTTGGGAGTGAACATCAAAATTACATTTCTCGGCCATATCGCATAGATCTCACTGTGAAAAGGCTTAAATGACTTTTTTAATTAAGTTTGATGATTGCGCTCAAACCAAATGTCCTAGAACTAAATTTCCAAATGTTACTACTAGATTGTGATAAAATACACTATTGGGTGAGGTTTGGTTGACTTCTGCGCAGCGGTTTGGGAGTTAACATCAAAATTACATTTCTCAGCCATATCGCGTAGATCTCACTGTGAAAAGGCTTAAATGACTTTTTTAATTAAGTTTGATGATTGCGCTCAAACCAAATGTCCTAGAACTAAATTTCCACATGTAACTACTAGATTGTGATACAATACACTATTGGGTGAAGTTTGGTTGACCTCTGCGCAGCGGTTTGGGAGTTAACATCAAAATTACATTTCTCGGCCATATCGCGTAGATCTCACTGTGAAAAGGCTTAAATGACTTTTTTAATTAAGTTTGATGATTGCGCTCAAACCAAATGTCCTAGAACTAAATTTCCAAATGTAACTACTAGATTGTGATAAAATACACTATTGGGTGAAGTTTGGTTGACTTCTGCGCAGCGGTTTGGGAGTTAACATCAAAATTACATTTCTCAGCCATATCGCGTAGATCTCACTGTGAAAAGGCTTAAATGGCTTTTTTGACCTAAGTTTGAGGATTGCGCTCAAATCAAATGTCCTAGAACCAAATTTCCACATGTAACTACTAGATTGTGATACAATACACTATTGGGTGAAGTTTGGTTGACTTCTGCGCAGCGGTTTGGGAGTTAACATCAAAATTACATTTCTCGGCCATATCACGTAGATCTCACTGTGAAAAGGCTTAAATGACTTTTTTAATTAAGTTTGATGATTGCGCTCAAACCAAATGTCTTAGAACCAAATTTCCAAATGTAACTACTAGATTGTGATAAAATACACTATTGGGTGAAGTTTGGTTGACTTCTGCGCAGCGGTTTGGGAGTTAACATCAAAATTACATTTCTCAGCCATATCGCGTAGATCTCACTGTGAAAAGGCTTAAATGGCTTTTTTGACCTAAGTTTGAGGATTGCGCTCAAATCAAATGTCCTAGAACCAAATTTCTACATGTAACTACTAGATTGTGATACAATACACTATTGGGTGAAGTTTGGTTTACTTCTGCGCAGCGGTTTGGGAGTTAACATCAAAATTACATTTCTCGGCCATATTTCATAGATCTCACTGTGAAAAGGCTTAAATGGCTTTTTTGACCTAAGTTTGAGGATTGCGCTCAAATCAAATGTCCTAGAACCAAATTTCCACATGTAACTACTAGATTGTGATACAATACACTATTGGGTGAAGTTTGGTTGACTTCTGCGCAGCGGTTTGGGAGTGAACATCAAAATTACATTTCTCGGCCATATCGCATACATCTCACTGTGAAAAGGCTTAAATGACTTTTTTTTAATTAAGTTTGAAGATTGCGCTCAAACCAAATGTCCTAGAACTAAATTTCTAAATGTAACTACTAGATTGTGATAAAATACACTATTGGGTGAAGTTTGGTTGACTTCTGCGCAGCGGTTTGGGAGTTAACATCAAAATTACATTTCTCGACCATATCGCATAGATCTCACTGTGAAAAGGCTTAAATGACTTTTTTAATTAAGTTTGATGATTGCGCTCAAACCAAATGTCCTAGAACGAAATTTTCAAATGTAACTACTAGATTGTGATACAATACACTATTGGGTGAAGTTTGGTTGACTTCTGCGCAGCGGTTTGGGAGTGAACATCAAAATTACATTTCTCGGCCATATCGCATAGATCTCACTGTGAAAAGGCTTAAATGACTTTTTTAATTAAGTTTGATGATTGCGCTCAAACCAAATGTCCTAGAACTAAATTTCCAAATGTAACTACTAGATTGTGATAAAAAACACTATTGGGTGAAGTTTGGTTTACTTCTGCGCAGCGGTTTGGGAGTTAACATCAAAATTACATTTCTCGGCCATATCGCATAGATCTCACTGTGAAAAGGCTTAAATGGCTTTTTTGACCTAAGTTTGAGGATTGCGCTCAAACCAAATGTCCTAGAACTAAATTTCCAAATGTTACTACTAGATTGTGATAAAATACACTATTGGGTGAGGTTTGGTTGACTTCTGCGCAGCGGTTTGGGAGTTAACATCAAAATTACATTTCTCAGCCATATCGCGTAGATCTCACTGTGAAAAGGCTTAAATGGCTTTTTTGACCTATGTTTGAGGATTGCGCTCAAATCAAATGTCCTAGAACCAAATTTCCACATGTAACTACTAGATTGTGATACAATACACTATTGGGTGAAGTTTGGTTGACTTCTGCGCAGCGGTTTGGGAGTTAACATCAAAATTACATTTCTCGGCCATATCGCGTAGATCTCACTGTGAAAAGGCTTAAATGACTTTTTTAATTAAGTTTGATGATTGCGCTCAAACCAAATGTCCTAGAACTAAATTTCCAAATGTAACTACTAGATTGTGATAAAATACACTATTGGGTGAAGTTTGGTTGACTTCTGCGCAGCGGTTTGGGAGTTAACATCAAAATTACATTTCTCAGCCATATCGCGTAGATCTCACTGTGAAAAGGCTTAAATGACTTTTTTGACCTAAGTTTGAGGATTGCGCTCAAATCAAATGTCCTAGAACCAAATTTCCACATGTAACTACTAGATTGTGATACAATACACTATTGGGTGAAGTTTGGTTTACTTCTGCGCAGCGGTTTGGGAGTTAACATCAAAATTACATTTCTCGGCCATATTGCATAGATCTCACTGTGAAAAGGCTTAAATGGCTTTTTTGACCTAAGTTTGAGGATTGCGCTCAAATCAAATGTCCTAGAACCAAATTTCCACATGTAACTACTAGATTGTGATACAATACACTAATGGGTGAAGTTTGGTTGACTTCTGCGCAGCGGTTTGGGAGTGAACATCAAAATTACATTTCTCGGCCATATCGCATAGATCTCACTGTGAAAAGGCTTAAATGACTTTTTTTAATTAAGTTTGAAGATTGCGCTCAAACCAAATGTCCTAGAACTAAATTTCTAAATTTAACTACTAGATTGTGATAAAATACACTATTGGGTGAAGTTTGGTTGACTTCTGCGCAGCGTTTTGGGAGTTAACATCAAAATTACATTTCTCGGCCATATCGCATAGATCTCACTGTGAAAAGGCTTAAATGGCTTTTTTGACCTAAGTTTGAGGATTGCGCTCAAATCAAATGTCCTAGAACCAAATTTTCACATGTAACTACTAGATTGTGATACAATACACTATTGGGTGAAGTTTGGTTGACTTCTGCGCAGCGGTTTTGGAGTGAACATCAAAATTACATTTCTCGGCCATATCGCGTAGATCTCACTGTGAAAAGGCTTAAATGGCTTTTTTGACCTAAGTTTGAGGATTGCGCTCAAATCAAATGTCCTAGAACCAAATTTCTACATGTAACTACTAGATTGTGATACAATACACTATTGGGTGAAGTTTGGTTTACTTCTGCGCAGCGGTTTGGGAGTTAACATCAAAATTACATTTCTCGGCCATATCGCATAGATCTCACTGTGAAAAGGCTTAAATGGCTTTTTTGACCTAAGTTTGAGGATTGCGCTCAAATCAAATGTCCTAGAACCAAATTTCCACATGTAACTACTAGATTGTGATACAATACACTATTGGGTGAAGTTTGGTTGACTTCTGCGCAGCGGTTTGGGAGTGAACATCAAAATTACATTTCTCGGCCATATCGCATAGATCTCACTGTGAAAAGGCTTAAATGACTTTTTTTTAATTAAGTTTGAAGATTGCGCTCAAACCAAATGTCCTAGAACTAAATTTCTAAATGTAACTACTAGATTGTGATAAAATACACTATTGGGTGAAGTTTGGTTGACTTCTGCGCAGCGGTTTGGGAGTTAACATCAAAATTACATTTCTCGACCATATCGCATAGATCTCACTGTGAAAAGGCTTAAATGACTTTTTTAATTGTTTGATGATTGCGCTCAAACCAAATGTCCTAGAACGAAATTTTCAAATGTAACTACTAGATTGTGATACAATACACTATTGGGTGAAGTTTGGTTGACTTCTGCGCAGCGGTTTGGGAGTGAACATCAAAATTACATTTCTCGGCCATATCGCATAGATCTCACTGTGAAAAGGCTTAAATGACTTTTTTAATTAAGTTTGATGATTGCGCTCAAACCAAATGTCCTAGAACTAAATTTCCAAATGTTACTACTAGATTGTGATAAAATACACTATTGGGTGAGGTTTGGTTGACTTCTGCGCAGCGGTTTGGGATTTAACATCAAAATTACATTTCTCAGCCATATCGCGTAGATCTCACTGTGAAAAGGCTTAAATGACCTTTTTAATTAAGTTTGATGATTGCGCTCAAACCAAATGTCCTAGAACTAAATTTCCACATGTAACTACTAGATTGTGATACAATACACTATTGGGTGAAGTTTGGTTGACTTCTGCGCAGCGGTTTGGGAGTTAACATCAAAATTACATTTCTCGGCCATATCGCGTAGATCTCACTGTGAAAAGGCTTAAATGACTTTTTTAATTAAGTTTGATGATTGCGCTCAAACCAAATGTCCTAGAACTAAATTTCCAAATGTAACTACTAGATTGTGATAAAATACACTATTGGGTGAAGTTTGGTTGACTTCTGCGCAGCGGTTTGGGAGTTAACATCAAAATTACATTTCTCAGCCATATCGCGTAGATCTCACTGTGAAAAGGCTTAAATGGCTTTTTTGACCTAAGTTTGAGGATTGCGCTCAAATCAAATGTCCTAGAACCAAATTTCTACATGTAACTACTAGATTGTGATACAATACACTATTGGGTGAAGTTTGGTTGACTTCTGCGCAGCGGTTTGGGAGTGAACATCAAAATTACATTTCTCGGCCATATCGCATAGATCTCACTGTGAAAAGGCTTAAATGACTTTTTTTAATTAAGTTTGAAGATTGCGCTCAAACCAAATGTCCTAGAACTAAATTTCCAAATGTAACTACTAGATTGTGATAAAATACACTATTGGGTGAAGTTTGGTTGACTTCTGCGCAGCGGTTTGGGAGTGAACATCAAAATTACATTTCTCGGCCATATCGCATAGATCTCACTGTGAAAAGGCTTAAATGACTTTTTTGACCTAAGTTTGAGGATTGCGCTCAAATCAAATGTCCTAGAACCAAATTTCCACATGTAACTACTAGATTGTGATACAATACACTATTGGGTGAAGTTTGGTTTACTTCTGCGCAGCGGTTTGGGAGTTAACATCAAAATTACATTTCTCGGCCATATTGCATAGATCTCACTGTGAAAAGGCTTAAATGGCTTTTTTGACCTAAGTTTGAGGATTGCGCTCAAATCAAATGTCCTAGAACCAAATTTCCACATGTAACTACTAGATTGTGATACAATACACTAATGGGTGAAGTTTGGTTGACTTCTGCGCAGCGGTTTGGGAGTGAACATCAAAATTACATTTCTCGGCCATATCGCATAGATCTCACTGTGAAAAGGCTTAAATGACTTTTTTTAATTAAGTTTGAAGATTGCGCTCAAACCAAATGTCCTAGAACTAAATTTCTAAATTTAACTACTAGATTGTGATAAAATACACTATTGGGTGAAGTTTGGTTGACTTCTGCGCAGCGTTTTGGGAGTTAACATCAAAATTACATTTCTCGGCCATATCGCATAGATCTCACTGTGAAAAGGCTTAAATGGCTTTTTTGACCTAAGTTTGAGGATTGCGCTCAAATCAAATGTCCTAGAACCAAATTTTCACATGTAACTACTAGATTGTGATACAATACACTATTGGGTGAAGTTTGGTTGACTTCTGCGCAGCGGTTTTGGAGTGAACATCAAAATTACATTTCTCGGCCATATCGCGTAGATCTCACTGTGAAAAGGCTTAAATGGCTTTTTTGACCTAAGTTTGAGGATTGCGCTCAAATCAAATGTCCTAGAACCAAATTTCTACATGTAACTACTAGATTGTGATACAATACACTATTGGGTGAAGTTTGGTTTACTTCTGCGCAGCGGTTTGGGAGTTAACATCAAAATTACATTTCTCGGCCATATCGCATAGATCTCACTGTGAAAAGGCTTAAATGGCTTTTTTGACCTAAGTTTGAGGATTGCGCTCAAATCAAATGTCCTAGAACCAAATTTCCACATGTAACTACTAGATTGTGATACAATACACTATTGGGTGAAGTTTGGTTGACTTCTGCGCAGCGGTTTGGGAGTGAACATCAAAATTACATTTCTCGGCCATATCGCATAGATCTCACTGTGAAAAGGCTTAAATGACTTTTTTTTAATTAAGTTTGAAGATTGCGCTCAAACCAAATGTCCTAGAACTAAATTTCTAAATGTAACTACTAGATTGTGATAAAATACACTATTGGGTGAAGTTTGGTTGACTTCTGCGCAGCGGTTTGGGAGTTAACATCAAAATTACATTTCTCGACCATATCGCATAGATCTCACTGTGAAAAGGCTTAAATGACTTTTTTAATTGTTTGATGATTGCGCTCAAACCAAATGTCCTAGAACGAAATTTTCAAATGTAACTACTAGATTGTGATACAATACACTATTGGGTGAAGTTTGGTTGACTTCTGCGCAGCGGTTTGGGAGTGAACATCAAAATTACATTTCTCGGCCATATCGCATAGATCTCACTGTGAAAAGGCTTAAATGACTTTTTTAATTAAGTTTGATGATTGCGCTCAAACCAAATGTCCTAGAACTAAATTTCCAAATGTTACTACTAGATTGTGATAAAATACACTATTGGGTGAGGTTTGGTTGACTTCTGCGCAGCGGTTTGGGATTTAACATCAAAATTACATTTCTCAGCCATATCGCGTAGATCTCACTGTGAAAAGGCTTAAATGACCTTTTTAATTAAGTTTGATGATTGCGCTCAAACCAAATGTCCTAGAACTAAATTTCCACATGTAACTACTAGATTGTGATACAATACACTATTGGGTGAAGTTTGGTTGACTTCTGCGCAGCGGTTTGGGAGTTAACATCAAAATTACATTTCTCGGCCATATCGCGTAGATCTCACTGTGAAAAGGCTTAAATGACTTTTTTAATTAAGTTTGATGATTGCGCTCAAACCAAATGTCCTAGAACTAAATTTCCAAATGTAACTACTAGATTGTGATAAAATACACTATTGGGTGAAGTTTGGTTGACTTCTGCGCAGCGGTTTGGGAGTTAACATCAAAATTACATTTCTCAGCCATATCGCGTAGATCTCACTGTGAAAAGGCTTAAATGGCTTTTTTGACCTAAGTTTGAGGATTGCGCTCAAATCAAATGTCCTAGAACCAAATTTCCACATGTAACTACTAGATTGTTATACAATACACTATTGGGTGAAGTTTGGTTGACTTCTGCGCAGCGGTTTGGGAGTTAACATCAAAATTACATTTCTCGGCCATATAACGTAGATCTCACTGTGAAAAGGCTTAAATGACTTTTTTAATTAAGTTTTTTGATTGCGCTCAAACCAAATGTCTTAGAACCAAATTTCCAAATGTAACTACTAGATTGTGATAAAATACACTATTGGGTGAAGTTTGGTTGACTTCTGCGCAGCGGTTTGGGAGTTAACATCAAAATTACATTTCTCGGCCATATCGCATAGATCTCACTGTGAAAAGGCTTAAATGGCTTTTTTGACCTAAGTTTGAGGATTGCGCTCAAATCAAATGTCCTAGAACCAAATTTTCACATGTAACTACTAGATTGTGATACAATACACTATTGGGTGAAGTTTGGTTGACTTCTGCGCAGCGGTTTTGGAGTGAACATCAAAATTACATTTCTCGGCCATATCGCGTAGATCTCACTGTGAAAAGGCTTAAATGGCTTTTTTGACCTAAGTTTGAGGATTGCGCTCAAATCAAATGTCCTAGAACCAAATTTCTACATGTAACTACTAGATTGTGATACAATACACTATTGGGTGAAGTTTGGTTTACTTCTGCGCAGCGGTTTGGGAGTTAACATCAAAATTACATTTCTCGGCCATATCGCATAGATCTCACTGTGAAAAGGCTTAAATGGCTTTTTTGACCTAAGTTTGAGGATTGCGCTCAAATCAAATGTCCTAGAACCAAATTTCCACATGTAACTACTAGATTGTGATACAATACACTATTGGGTGAAGTTTGGTTGACTTCTGCGCAGCGGTTTGGGAGTGAACATCAAAATTACATTTCTCGGCCATATCGCATAGATCTCACTGTGAAAAGGCTTAAATGACTTTTTTTTAATTAAGTTTGAAGATTGCGCTCAAACCAAATGTCCTAGAACTAAATTTCTAAATGTAACTACTAGATTGTGATAAAATACACTATTGGGTGAAGTTTGGTTGACTTCTGCGCAGCGGTTTGGGAGTTAACATCAAAATTACATTTCTCGACCATATCGCATAGATCTCACTGTGAAAAGGCTTAAATGACTTTTTTAATTGTTTGATGATTGCGCTCAAACCAAATGTCCTAGAACGAAATTTTCAAATGTAACTACTAGATTGTGATACAATACACTATTGGGTGAAGTTTGGTTGACTTCTGCGCAGCGGTTTGGGAGTGAACATCAAAATTACATTTCTCGGCCATATCGCATAGATCTCACTGTGAAAAGGCTTAAATGACTTTTTTAATTAAGTTTGATGATTGCGCTCAAACCAAATGTCCTAGAACTAAATTTCCAAATGTTACTACTAGATTGTGATAAAATACACTATTGGGTGAGGTTTGGTTGACTTCTGCGCAGCGGTTTGGGAGTTAACATCAAAATCACATTTCTCAGCCATATCGCGTAGATCTCACTGTGAAAAGGCTTAAATGACCTTTTTAATTAAGTTTGATGATTGCGCTCAAACCAAATGTCCTAGAACTAAATTTCCACATGTAACTACTAGATTGTGATACAATACACTATTGGGTGAAGTTTGGTTGACTTCTGCGCAGCGGTTTGGGAGTTAACATCAAAATTACATTTCTCGGCCATATCGCGTAGATCTCACTGTGAAAAGGCTTAAATGACTTTTTTAATTAAGTTTGATGATTGCGCTCAAACCAAATGTCCTAGAACTAAATTTCCAAATGTAACTACTAGATTGTGATAAAATACACTATTGGGTGAAGTTTGGTTGACTTCTGCGCAGCGGTTTGGGAGTTAACATCAAAATTACATTTCTCAGCCATATCGCGTAGATCTCACTGTGAAAAGGCTTAAATGGCTTTTTTGACCTAAGTTTGAGGATTGCGCTCAAATCAAATGTCCTAGAACCAAATTTCCACATGTAACTACTAGATTGTGATACAATACACTATTGGGTGAAGTTTGGTTGACTTCTGCGCAGCGGTTTGGGAGTTAACATCAAAATTACATTTCTCGGCCATATCACGTAGATCTCACTGTGAAAAGGCTTAAATGACTTTTTTAATTAAGTTTTTTGATTGCGCTCAAACCAAATGTCTTAGAACCAAATTTCCAAATGTAACTACTAGATTGTGATAAAATACACTATTGGGTGAAGTTTGGTTGACTTCTGCGCAGCGGTTTGGGAGTTAACATCAAAATTACATTTCTCGGCCATATCGCATAGATCTCACTGTGAAAAGGCTTAAATGGCTTTTTTGACCTAAGTTTGAGGATTGCGCTCAAATCAAATGTCCTAGAACCAAATTTTCACATGTAACTACTAGATTGTGATACAATACACTATTGGGTGAAGTTTGGTTGACTTCTGCGCAGCGGTTTTGGAGTGAACATCAAAATTACATTTCTCGGCCATATCGCGTAGATCTCACTGTGAAAAGGCTTAAATGGCTTTTTTGACCTAAGTTTGAGGATTGCGCTCAAATCAAATGTCCTAGAACCAAATTTCTACATGTAACTACTAGATTGTGATACAATACACTATTGGGTGAAGTTTGGTTTACTTCTGCGCAGCGGTTTGGGAGTTAACATCAAAATTACATTTCTCGGCCATATCGCATAGATCTCACTGTGAAAAGGCTTAAATGGCTTTTTTGACCTAAGTTTGAGGATTGCGCTCAAATCAAATGTCCTAGAACCAAATTTCCACATGTAACTACTAGATTGTGATACAATACACTATTGGGTGAAGTTTGGTTGACTTCTGCGCAGCGGTTTGGGAGTGAACATCAAAATTACATTTCTCGGCCATATCGCATAGATCTCACTGTGAAAAGGCTTAAATGACTTTTTTTTAATTAAGTTTGAAGATTGCGCTCAAACCAAATGTCCTAGAACTAAATTTCTAAATGTAACTACTAGATTGTGATAAAATACACTATTGGGTGAAGTTTGGTTGACTTCTGCGCAGCGGTTTGGGAGTTAACATCAAAATTACATTTCTCGACCATATCGCATAGATCTCACTGTGAAAAGGCTTAAATGACTTTTTTAATTGTTTGATGATTGCGCTCAAACCAAATGTCCTAGAACGAAATTTTCAAATGTAACTACTAGATTGTGATACAATACACTATTGGGTGAAGTTTGGTTGACTTCTGCGCAGCGGTTTGGGAGTGAACATCAAAATTACATTTCTCGGCCATATCGCATAGATCTCACTGTGAAAAGGCTTAAATGACTTTTTTAATTAAGTTTGATGATTGCGCTCAAACCAAATGTCCTAGAACTAAATTTCCAAATGTTACTACTAGATTGTGATAAAATACACTATTGGGTGAGGTTTGGTTGACTTCTGCGCAGCGGTTTGGGAGTTAACATCAAAATTACATTTCTCAGCCATATCGCGTAGATCTCACTGTGAAAAGGCTTAAATGACCTTTTTAATTAAGTTTGATGATTGCGCTCAAACCAAATGTCCTAGAACTAAATTTCCACATGTAACTACTAGATTGTGATACAATACACTATTGGGTGAAGTTTGGTTGACTTCTGCGCAGCGGTTTGGGAGTTAACATCAAAATTACATTTCTCGGCCATATCGCGTAGATCTCACTGTGAAAAGGCTTAAATGACTTTTTTTTAATTAAGTTTGAAGATTGCGCTCAAACCAAATGTCCTAGAACTAAATTTCTAAATGTAACTACTAGATTGTGATAAAGTACACTATTGGGTGAAGTTTGGTTGACTTCTGCGCAGCGGTTTGGGAGTTAACATCAAAATTACATTTCTCGACCATATCGCATAGATCTCACTGTGAAAAGGCTTAAATGACTTTTTTAATTGTTTGATGATTGCGCTCAAACCAAATGTCCTAGAACGAAATTTTCAAATGTAACTACTAGATTGTGATACAATACACTATTGGGTGAAGTTTGGTTGACTCCTGCGCAGCGGTTTGGGAGTGAACATCAAAATTACATTTCTCGGCCATATCGCATAGATCTCACTGTGAAAAGGCTTAAATGACTTTTTTAATTAAGTTTGATGATTGCGCTCAAACCAAATGTCCTAGAACTAAATTTCCAAATGTTACTACTAGATTGTGATACAATACACTATTGGGTGAAGTTTGGTTGACTTCTGCGCAGCGGTTTGGGAGTTAACATCAAAATTACATTTCTCGGCCATATCGCGTAGATCTCACTGTGAAAAGGCTTAAATGGCTTTTTTGACCTAAGTTTGAGGATTGCGCTCAAATCAAATGTCCTAGAACCAAATTTCTACATGTAACTACTAGATTGTGATACAATACACTATTGGGTGAAGTTTGGTTTACTTCTGCGCAGCGGTTTGGGAGTTAACATCAAAATTACATTTCTCGGCCATATCGCATAGATCTCACTGTGAAAAGGCTTAAATGGCTTTTTTGACCTAAGTTTGAGGATTGCGCTCAAATCAAATGTCCTAGAACCAAATTTCCACATGTAACTACTAGATTGTGATACAATACACTATTGGGTGAAGTTTGGTTGACTTCTGCGCAGCGGTTTGGGAGTGAACATCAAAATTACATTTCTCGGCCATATCGCATAGATCTCACTGTGAAAAGGCTTAAATGACTTTTTTTTAATTAAGTTTGAAGATTGCGCTCAAACCAAATGTCCTAGAACTAAATTTCTAAATGTAACTACTAGATTGTGATAAAATACACTATTGGGTGAAGTTTGGTTGACTTCTGCGCAGCGGTTTGGGAGTTAACATCAAAATTACATTTCTCGACCATATCGCATAGATCTCACTGTGAAAAGGCTTAAATGACTTTTTTAATTGTTTGATGATTGCGCTCAAACCAAATGTCCTAGAACGAAATTTTCAAATGTAACTACTAGATTGTGATACAATACACTATTGGGTGAAGTTTGGTTGACTTCTGCGCAGCGGTTTGGGAGTGAACATCAAAATTACATTTCTCGGCCATATCGCATAGATCTCACTGTGAAAAGGCTTAAATGACTTTTTTAATTAAGTTTGATGATTGCGCTCAAACCAAATGTCCTAGAACTAAATTTCCAAATGTTACTACTAGATTGTGATAAAATACACTATTGGGTGAGGTTTGGTTGACTTCTGCGCAGCGGTTTGGGATTTAACATCAAAATTACATTTCTCAGCCATATCGCGTAGATCTCACTGTGAAAAGGCTTAAATGACCTTTTTAATTAAGTTTGATGATTGCGCTCAAACCAAATGTCCTAGAACCAAATTTCCACATGTAACTACTAGATTGTGATACAATACACTATTGGGTGAAGTTTGGTTGACTTCTGCGCAGCGGTTTGGGAGTTAACATCAAAATTACATTTCTCGGCCATATCACGTAGATCTCACTGTGAAAAGGCTTAAATGACTTTTTTAATTAAGTTTTTTGATTGCGCTCAAACCAAATGTCTTAGAACCAAATTTCCAAATGTAACTACTAGATTGTGATAAAATACACTATTGGGTGAAGTTTGGTTGACTTCTGCGCAGCGGTTTGGGAGTTAACATCAAAATTACATTTCTCAGCCATATCGCGTAGATCTCACTGTGAAAAGGCTTAAATGGCTTTTTTGACCTAAGTTTGAGGATTGCGCTCAAATCAAATGTCCTAGAACCAAATTTCTACATGTAACTACTAGATTGTGATACAATACACTATTGGGTGAAGTTTGGTTTACTTCTGCGCAGCGGTTTGGGAGTTAACATCAAAATTACATTTCTCGGCCATATCGCATAGATCTCACTGTGAAAAGGCTTAAATGGCTTTTTTGACCTAAGTTTGAGGATTGCGCTCAAATCAAATGTCCTAGAACCAAATTTCCACATGTAACTACTAGATTGTGATACAATACACTATTGGGTGAAGTTTGGTTTACTTCTGCGCAGCGGTTTGGGAGTTAACATCAAAATTACATTTCTCGGCCATATCGCATAGATCTCACTGTGAAAAGGCTTAAATGGCTTTTTTGACCTAAGTTTGAGGATTGCGCTCAAATCAAATGTCCTAGAACCAAATTTCCACATGTAACTACTAGATTGTGATACAATACACTATTGGGTGAAGTTTGGTTGACTTCTGCGCAGCGGTTTGGGAGTTAACATCAAAATTACATTTCTCGGCCATATCGCGTAGATCTCACTGTGAAAAGGCTTAAATGACTTTTTTAATTAAGTTTGATGATTGCGCTCAAACCAAATGTCCTAGAACTAAATTTCCAAATGTAACTACTAGATTGTGATAAAATACACTATTGGGTGAAGTTTGGTTGACTTCTGCGCAGCGGTTTGGGAGTTAACATCAAAATTACATTTCTCAGCCATATCGCGTAGATCTCACTGTGAAAAGGCTTAAATGGCTTTTTTGACCTAAGTTTGAGGATTGCGCTCAAATCAAATGTCCTAGAACCAAATTTCTACATGTAACTACTAGATTGTGATACAATACACTATTGGGTGAAGTTTGGTTTACTTCTGCGCAGCGGTTTGGGAGTTAACATCAAAATTACATTTCTCGGCCATATCGCATAGATCTCACTGTGAAAAGGCTTAAATGGCTTTTTTGACCTAAGTTTGAGGATTGCGCTTAAATCAAATGTCCTAGAACCAAATTTCCACATGTAACTACTAGATTGTGATACAATACACTATTGGGTGAAGTTTGGTTGACTTCTGCGCAGCGGTTTGGGAGTGAACATCAAAATTACATTTCTCGGCCATATCGCATAGATCTCACTGTGAAAAGGCTTAAATGACTTTTTTTAATTAAGTTTGAAGATTGCGCTCAAACCAAATGTCCTAGAACTAAATTTCCAAATGTAACTACTAGATTGTGATAAAATACACTATTGGGTGAAGTTTGGTTGACTTCTGCGCAGCGGTTTGGGAGTGAACATCAAAATTACATTTCTCGGCCATATCGCATAGATCTCACTGTGAAAAGGCTTAAATGACTTTTTTGACCTAAGTTTGAGGATTGCGCTCAAATCAAATGTCCTAGAACCAAATTTCCACATGTAACTACTAGATTGTGATACAATACACTATTGGGTGAAGTTTGGTTTACTTCTGCGCAGCGGTTTGGGAGTTAACATCAAAATTACATTTCTCGGCCATATTGCATAGATCTCACTGTGAAAAGGCTTAAATGGCATTTTTGACCTAAGTTTGAGGATTGCGCTCAAATCAAATGTCCTAGAACCAAATTTCCACATGTAACTACTAGATTGTGATACAATACACTAATGGGTGAAGTTTGGTTGACTTCTGCGCAGCGGTTTGGGAGTGAACATCAAAATTACATTTCTCGGCCATATCGCATAGATCTCACTGTGAAAAGGCTTAAATGACTTTTTTTAATTAAGTTTGAAGATTGCGCTCAAACCAAATGTCCTAGAACTAAATTTCTAAATTTAACTACTAGATTGTGATAAAATACACTATTGGGTGAAGTTTGGTTGACTTCTGCGCAGCGGTTTGGGAGTTAACATCAAGATTACATTTCTCGGCCATATCGCATAGATCTCACTGTGAAAAGGCTTAAATGGCTTTTTTGACCTAAGTTTGAGGATTGCGCTCAAATCAAATGTCCTAGAACCAAATTTTCACATGTAACTACTAGATTGTGATACAATACACTATTGGGTGAAGTTTGGTTGACTTCTGCGCAGCGGTTTTGGAGTGAACATCAAAATTACATTTCTCGGCCATATCGCGTAGATCTCACTGTGAAAAGGCTTAAATGGCTTTTTTGACCTAAGTTTGAGGATTGCGCTCAAATCAAATGTCCTAGAACCAAATTTCCACATGTAACTACTAGATTGTGATACAATACACTATTGGGTGAAGTTTGGTTGACTTCTGCGCAGCGGTTTGGGAGTGAACATCAAAATTACATTTCTCGGCCATATCGCATAGATCTCACTGTGAAAAGGCTTAAATGACTTTTTTTTAATTAAGTTTGAAGATTGCGCTCAAACCAAATGTCCTAGAACTAAATTTCTAAATGTAACTACTAGATTGTGATAAAATACACTATTGGGTGAAGTTTGGTTGACTTCTGCGCAGCGGTTTGGGAGTTAACATCAAAATTACATTTCTCGACCATATCGCATAGATCTCACTGTGAAAAGGCTTAAATGACTTTTTTAATTGTTTGATGATTGCGCTCAAACCAAATGTCCTAGAACGAAATTTTCAAATGTAACTACTAGATTGTGATACAATACACTATTGGGTGAAGTTTGGTTGACTTCTGCGCAGCGGTTTGGGAGTGAACATCAAAATTACATTTCTCGGCCATATCGCATAGATCTCACTGTGAAAAGGCTTAAATGACTTTTTTAATTAAGTTTGATGATTGCGCTCAAACCAAATGTCCTAGAACTAAATTTCCAAATGTTACTACTAGATTGTGATAAAATACACTATTGGGTGAGGTTTGGTTGACTTCTGCGCAGCGGTTTGGGAGTTAACATCAAAATTACATTTCTCAGCCATATCGCGTAGATCTCACTGTGAAAAGGCTTAAATGACTTTTTTAATTAAGTTTGATGATTGCGCTCAAACCAAATGTCCTAGAACTAAATTTCCACATGTAACTACTAGATTGTGATACAATACACTATTGGGTGAAGTTTGGTTGACTTCTGCGCAGCGGTTTGGGAGTTAACATCAAAATTACATTTCTCGGCCATATCGCGTAGATCTCACTGTGAAAAGGCTTAAATGACTTTTTTAATTAAGTTTGATGATTGCGCTCAAACCAAATGTCCTAGAACTAAATTTCCAAATGTAACTACTAGATTGTGATAAAATACACTATTGGGTGAAGTTTGGTTGACTTCTGCGCAGCGGTTTGGGAGTTAACATCAAAATTACATTTCTCAGCCATATCGCGTAGATCTCACTGTGAAAAGGCTTAAATGGCTTTTTTGACCTAAGTTTGAGGATTGCGCTCAAATCAAATGTCCTAGAACCAAATTTCCACATGTAACTACTAGATTGTGATACAATACACTATTGGGTGAAGTTTGGTTGACTTCTGCGCAGCGGTTTGGGAGTTAACATCAAAATTACATTTCTCGGCCATATCACGTAGATCTCACTGTGAAAAGGCTTAAATGACTTTTTTAATTAAGTTTGATGATTGCGCTCAAACCAAATGTCTTAGAACCACATTTCCAAATGTAACTACTAGATTGTGATAAAATACACTATTGGGTGAAGTTTGGTTGACTTCTGCGCAGCGGTTTGGGAGTTAACATCAAAATTACATTTCTCAGCCATATCGCGTAGATCTCACTGTGAAAAGGCTTAAATGGCTTTTTTGACCTAAGTTTGAGGATTGCGCTCAAATCAAATGTCCTAGAACCAAATTTCTACATGTAACTACTAGATTGTGATACAATACACTATTGGGTGAAGTTTGGTTTACTTCTGCGCAGCGGTTTGGGAGTTAACATCAAAATTACATTTCTCGGCCATATCGCATAGATCTCACTGTGAAAAGGCTTAAATGGCTTTTTTGACCTAAGTTTGAGGATTGCGCTCAAATCAAATGTCCTAGAACCAAATTTCCACATGTAACTACTAGATTGTGATACAATACACTATTGGGTGAAGTTTGGTTGACTTCTGCGCAGCGGTTTGGGAGTGAACATCAAAATTACATTTCTCGGCCATATCGCATACATCTCACTGTGAAAAGGCTTAAATGACTTTTTTTTAATTAAGTTTGAAGATTGCGCTCAAACCAAATGTCCTAGAACTAAATTTCTAAATGTAACTACTAGATTGTGATAAAATACACTATTGGGTGAAGTTTGGTTGACTTCTGCGCAGCGGTTTGGGAGTTAACATGAAAATTACATTTCTCGACCATATCGCATAGATCTCACTGTGAAAAGGCTTAAATGACTTTTTTAATTAAGTTTGATGATTGCGCTCAAACCAAATGTCCTAGAACGAAATTTTCAAATGTAACTACTAGATTGTGATACAATACACTATTGGGTGAAGTTTGGTTGACTTCTGCGCAGCGGTTTGGGAGTGAACATCAAAATTACATTTCTCGGCCATATCGCATAGATCTCACTGTGAAAAGGCTTAAATGACTTTTTTAATTAAGTTTGATGATTGCGCTCAAACCAAATGTCCTAGAACTAAATTTCCTAATGTTACTACTAGATTGTGATAAAATACACTATTGGGTGAGGTTTGGTTGACTTCTGCGCAGCGGTTTGGGAGTGAACATCAAAATTACATTTCTCGGCCATATCGCATAGATCTCACTGTGAAAAGGCTTAAATGACTTTTTTGACCTAAGTTTGAGGATTGCGCTCAAATCAAATGTCCTAGAACCAAATTTCCACATGTAACTACTAGATTGTGATACAATACACTATTGGGTGAAGTTTGGTTTACTTCTGCGCAGCGGTTTGGGAGTGAACATCAAAATTACATTTCTCGGCCATATCGCATAGATCTCACTGTGAAAAGGCTTAAATGACTTTTTTTAATTAAGTTTGAAGATTGCGCTCAAACCAAATGTCCTAGAACTAAATTTCTAAATTTAACTACTAGATTGTGATAAAATACACTATTGGGTGAAGTTTGGTTGACTTCTGCGCAGCGGTTTGGGAGTTAACATCAAAATTACATTTCTCGGCCATATCGCATAGATCTCACTGTGAAAAGGCTTAAATGGCTTTTTTGACCTAAGTTTGAGGATTGCGCTCAAATCAAATGTCCTAGAACCAAATTTTCACATGTAACTACTAGATTGTGATACAATACACTATTGGGTGAAGTTTGGTTGACTTCTGCGCAGCGGTTTTGGAGTGAACATCAAAATTACATTTCTCGGCCATATCGCGTAGATCTCACTGTGAAAAGGCTTAAATGGGTTTTTTGACCTAAGTTTGAGGATTGCGCTCAAATCAAATGTCCTAGAACCAAATTTCTACATGTAACTACTAGATTGTGATACAATACACTATTGGGTGAAGTTTGGTTTACTTCTGCGCAGCGGTTTGGGAGTTAACATCAAAATTACATTTCTCGACCATATCGCATAGATCTCACTGTGAAAAGGCTTAAATGACTTTTTTAATTGTTTGATGATTGCGCTCAAACCAAATGTCCTAGAACGAAATTTTCAAATGTAACTACTAGATTGTGATACAATACACTATTGGGTGAAGTTTGGTTGACTTCTGCGCAGCGGTTTGGGAGTGAACATCAAAATTACATTTCTCGGCCATATCGCATAGATCTCACTGTGAAAAGGCTTAAATGACTTTTTTAATTAAGTTTGATGATTGCGCTCAAACCAAATGTCCTAGAACTAAATTTCCAAATGTTACTACTAGATTGTGATAAAATACACTATTGGGTGAGGTTTGGTTGACTTCTGCGCAGCGGTTTGGGAGTTAACTTCAAAATTACATTTCTCAGCCATATCGCGTAGATCTCACTGTGAAAAGGCTTAAATGACTTTTTTAATTAAGTTTGATGATTGCGCTCAAGCCAAATGTCCTAGAACTAAATTTCCACATGTAACTACTAGATTGTGATACAATACACTATTGGGTGAAGTTTGGTTGACTTCTGCGCAGCGGTTTGGGAGTTAACATCAAAATTACATTTCTCGGCCATATCGCGTAGATCTCACTGTGAAAAGGCTTAAATGACTTTTTTAATTAAGTTTGATGATTGCGCTCAAACCAAATGTCCTAGAACTAAATTTCCAAATGTAACTACTAGATTGTGATAAAATACACTATTGGGTGAAGTTTGGTTGACTTCTGCGCAGCGGTTTGGGAGTTAACATCAAAATTACATTTCTCAGCCATATCGCATAGATCTCACTGTGAAAAGGCTTAAATGGCTTTTTTGACCTAAGTTTGAGGATTGCGCTCAAATCAAATGTCCTAGAACCAAATTTCCACATGTAACTACTAGATTGTGATACAATACACTATTGGGTGAAGTTTGGTTGACTTCTGCGCAGCGGTTTTGGAGTGAACATCAAAATTACATTTCTCGGCCATATCGCGTAGATCTCACTGTGAAAAGGCTTAAATGGCTTTTTTGACCTAAGTTTGAGGATTGCGCTCAAATCAAATGTCCTAGAACCAAATTTCTACATGTAACTACTAGATTGTGATACAATACACTATTGGGTGAAGTTTGGTTTACTTCTGCGCAGCGGTTTGGGAGTGAACATCAAAATTACATTTCTCGGCCATATCGCATAGATCTCACTGTGAAAAGGCTTAAATGACTTTTTTTAAATAAGTTTGAAGATTGCGCTCAAACCAAATGTCCTAGAACTAAATTTCCAAATGTAACTACTAGATTGTGATAAAATACACTATTGGGTGAAGTTTGGTTGACTTCTGCGCAGCGGTTTGGGAGTGAACATCAAAATTATATTTCTCGGCCATATCGCATAGATCTCACTGTGAAAAGACTTAAATGACTTTTTTTAATTAAGTTTGAAGATTGCGCTCAAATCAAATGTCCGAGAACCAAATTTTCACATGTAACTACTAGATTGTGATACAATACACTATTGGGTGAAGTTTGGTTGACTTCTGCGCAGCGGTTTTGGAGTGAACATCAAAATTACATTTCTCGGCCATATCGCGTAGATCTCACTGTGAAAAGGCTTAAATGGCTTTTTTGACCTAAGTTTGAGGATTGCGCTCAAATCAAATGTCCTAGAACCAAATTTCTACATGTAACTACTAGATTGTGATACAATACACTATTGGGTGAAGTTTGGTTTACTTCTGCGCAGCGGTTTGGGAGTTAACATCAAAATTACATTTCTCGGCCATATCGCATAGATCTCACTGTGAAAAGGCTTAAATGGCTTTTTTGACCTAAGTTTGAGGATTGCGCTCAAATCAAATGTCCTAGAACCAAATTTCCACATGTAACTACTAGATTGTGATACAATACACTATTGGGTGAAGTTTGGTTGACTTCTGCGCAGCGGTTTGGGAGTGAACATCAAAATTACATTTCTCGGCCATATCGCATAGATCTCACTGTGAAAAGGCTTAAATGACTTTTTTTTAATTAAGTTTGAAGATTGCGCTCAAACCAAATGTCCTAGAACTAAATTTCTAAATGTAACTACTAGATTGTGATAAAATACACTATTGGGTGAAGTTTGGTTGACTTCTGCGCAGCGGTTTGGGAGTTAACATCAAAATTACATTTCTCGACCATATCGCATAGATCTCACTGTGAAAAGGCTTAAATGACTTTTTTAATTGTTTGATGATTGCGCTCAAACCAAATGTCCTAGAACGAAATTTTCAAATGTAACTACTAGATTGTGATACAATACACTATTGGGTGAAGTTTGGTTGACTTCTGCGCAGCGGTTTGGGAGTGAACATCAAAATTACATTTCTCGGCCATATCGCATAGATCTCACTGTGAAAAGGCTTAAATGACTTTTTTAATTAAGTTTGATGATTGCGCTCAAACCAAATGTCCTAGAACTAAATTTCCAAATGTTACTACTAGATTGTGATAAAATACACTATTGGGTGAGGTTTGGTTGACTTCTGCGCAGCGGTTTGGGAGTTAACATCAAAATTACATTTCTCAGCCATATCGCGTAGATCTCACTGTGAAAAGGCTTAAATGACTTTTTTAATTAAGTTTGATGATTGCGCTCAAACCAAATGTCCTAGAACTAAATTTCCACATGTAACTACTAGATTGTGATACAATACACTATTGGGTGAAGTTTGGTTGACTTCTGCGCAGCGGTTTGGGAGTTAACATCAAAATTACATTTCTCGGCCATATCGCGTAGATCTCACTGTGAAAAGGCTTAAATGACTTTTTTAATTAAGTTTGATGATTGCGCTCAAACCAAATGTCCTAGAACTAAATTTCCAAATGTAACTACTAGATTGTGATAAAATACACTATTGGGTGAAGTTTGGTTGACTTCTGCGCAGCGGTTTGGGAGTTAACATCAAAATTACATTTCTCAGCCATATCGCGTAGATCTCACTGTGAAAAGGCTTAAATGGCTTTTTTGACCTAAGTTTGAGGATTGCGCTCAAATCAAATGTCCTAGAACAGTGGTCTCAAACCGGTCCTCAAAGGGCCGCAGGGGGTACTGGATTTCATTCCAACCAAACGAGACAAATACCTTTTCACCAATCTGGTTTCTTACAAGTGTAATCAGTTGATTGCAATCAGGTGCTGCTTATGTTAGTAGAAACCTCATTGGTTGAACTGTTTGTGCTGGATCTGTTGGAACAAAAACCAGGACCCACTGCGGCCCTTTGTGGAGTCGGTTTGAGACCGCTGTCCTAGAACCAAATTTCTACATGTAACTACTAGATTGTGAAACAATACACTATTGGGTGAAGTTTGGTTGACTTCTGCGCAGCGGTTTGGGAGTTAACATCAAAATTACATTTCTCGGCCATATCGCATAGATCTCACTGTGAAAAGGCTTAAATGGCTTTTTTGACCTAAGTTTGAGGATTGCGCTCAAATCAAATGTCCTAGAACCAAATTTCCACATGTAACTACTAGATTGTGATACAATACACTATTGGGTGAAGTTTGGTTGACTTCTGCGCAGCGGTTTGGGAGTGAACATCAAAATTACATTTCTCGGCCATATCGCATAGATCTCACTGTGAAAAGGCTTAAATGACTTTTTTTAAATAAGTTTGAAGATTGCGCTCAAACCAAATGTCCTAGAACTAAATTTCCAAATGTAACTACTAGATTGTGATAAAATACACTATTGGGTGAAGTTTGGTTGACTTCTGCGCAGCGGTTTGGGAGTGAACATCAAAATTATATTTCTCGGCCATATCGCATAGATCTCACTGTGAAAAGGCTTAAATGACTTTTTTTAATTAAGTTTGAAGATTGCGCTCAAACCAAATGTCCTAGAACTAAATTTCCAAATGTAACTACTAGATTGTGATAAAATACACTATTGGGTGAAGTTTGGTTGACTTCTGCGCAGCGGTTTGGGAGTGAACATCAAAATTACATTTCTCGGCCATATCGCATAGATCTCACTGTGAAAAGGCTTAAATGACTTTTTTGACCTAAGTTTGAGGATTGCGCTCAAATCAAATGTCCTAGAACCAAATTTCCACATGTAACTACTAGATTGTGATACAATACACTATTGGGTGAAGTTTGGTTTACTTCTGCGCAGCGGTTTGGGAGTTAACATCAAAATTACATTTCTCGGCCATATTGCATAGATCTCACTGGGAAAAGGCTTAAATGGCTTTTTTGACCTAAGTTTGAGGATTGCGCTCAAATCAAATGTCCTAGAACCAAATTTCCACATGTAACTACTAGATTGTGATACAATACACTATTGGGTGAAGTTTGGTTGACTTCTGCGCAGCGGTTTGGGAGTGAACATCAAAATTACATTTCTCGGCCATATCGCATAGATCTCACTGTGAAAAGGCTTAAATGACTTTTTTTAATTAAGTTTGAAGATTGCGCTCAAACCAAATGTCCTAGAACTAAATTTCTAAATTTAACTACTACATTGTGATAAAATACACTATTGGGTGAAGTTTGGTTGACTTCTGCGCAGCGGTTTGGGAGTTAACATCAAAATTACATTTCTCGGCCATATCGCATAGATCTCACTGTGAAAAGGCTTAAATGACTTTTTTGACCTAAGTTTGAGGATTGCGCTCAAATCAAATGTCCTAGAACCAAATTTCCACATGTAACTACTAGATTGTGATACAATACACTATTGGGTGAAGTTTGGTTTACTTCTGCGCAGCGGTTTGGGAGTTAACATCAAAATTACATTTCTCGGCCATATTGCATAGATCTCACTGGGAAAAGGCTTAAATGGCTTTTTTGACCTAAGTTTGAGGATTGCGCTCAAATCAAATGTCCTAGAACCAAATTTCCACATGTAACTACTAGATTGTGATACAATACACTATTGGGTGAAGTTTGGTTGACTTCTGCGCAGCGGTTTGGGAGTGAACATCAAAATTACATTTCTCGGCCATATCGCATAGATCTCACTGTGAAAAGGCTTAAATGACTTTTTTTAAATAAGTTTGAAGATTGCGCTCAAACCAAATGTCCTAGAACTAAATTTCCAAATGTAACTACTAGATTGTGATAAAATACACTATTGGGTGAAGTTTGGTTGACTTCTGCGCAGCGGTTTGGGAGTGAACATCAAAATTATATTTCTCGGCCATATCGCATAGATCTCACTGTGAAAAGGCTTAAATGACTTTTTTTAATTAAGTTTGAAGATTGCGCTCAAACCAAATGTCCTAGAACTAAATTTCCAAATGTAACTACTAGATTGTGATAAAATACACTATTGGGTGAAGTTTGGTTGACTTCTGCGCAGCGGTTTGGGAGTGAACATCAAAATTACATTTCTCGGCCATATCGCATAGATCTCACTGTGAAAAGGCTTAAATGACTTTTTTGACCTAAGTTTGAGGATTGCGCTCAAATCAAATGTCCTAGAACCAAATTTCCACATGTAACTACTAGATTGTGATACAATACACTATTGGGTGAAGTTTGGTTTACTTCTGCGCAGCGGTTTGGGAGTTAACATCAAAATTACATTTCTCGGCCATATTGCATAGATCTCACTGGGAAAAGGCTTAAATGGCTTTTTTGACCTAAGTTTGAGGATTGCGCTCAAATCAAATGTCCTAGAACCAAATTTCCACATGTAACTACTAGATTGTGATACAATACACTATTGGGTGAAGTTTGGCTGACTTCTGCGCAGCGGTTTGGGAGTGAACATCAAAATTACATTTCTCGGCCATATCGCATAGATCTCACTGTGAAAAGGCTTAAATGACTTTTTTTAATTAAGTTTGAAGATTGCGCTCAAACCAAATGTCCTAGAACTAAATTTCTAAATTTAACTACTACATTGTGATAAAATACACTATTGGGTGAAGTTTGGTTGACTTCTGCGCAGCGGTTTGGGAGTTAACATCAAAATTACATTTCTCGGCCATATCGCATAGATCTCACTGTGAAAAGGCTTAAATGACTTTTTTAATTAAGTTTGATGATTGCGCTCAAACCAAATGTCCTAGAACGAAATTTTCAAATGTAACTACTAGATTGTGATACAATACACTATTGGGTGAAGTTTGGTTGACTTCTGCGCAGCGGTTTGGGAGTTAACATCAAAATTACATTTCTCGGCCATATCGCATAGATCTCACTGTGAAAAGGCTTAAATGGCTTTTTTGACCTAAGTTTGAGGATTGCGCTCAAATCAAATGTCCTAGAACCAAATTTTCACATGTAACTACTAGATTGTGATACAATACACTATTGGGTGAAGTTTGGTTGACTTCTGCGCAGCGGTTTTGGAGTGAACATCAAAATTACATTTCTCGGCCATATCGCGTAGATCTCACTGTGAAAAGGCTTAAATGGCTTTTTTGACCTAAGTTTGAGGAATGCGCTCAAATCAAATGTCCTAGAACCAAATTTCCACATGTAACTACTAGATTGTGATACAATACACTATTGGGTGAAGTTTGGTTTACTTCTGCGCAGCGGTTTGGGAGTTAACATCAAAATTACATTTCTCGGCCATATCGCATAGATCTCACTGTGAAAAGGCTTAAATGGCTTTTTTGACCTAAGTTTGATGATTGCGCTCAAACCAAATGTCCTAGAACAAAATTTTCAAATGTAACTACTAGATTGTGATACAATACACTATTGGGTGAAGTTTGGTTGACTTCTGCGCAGCGGTTTGGGAGTTAACATCAAAATTACATTTCTCGGCCATATCGCGTAGATCTCACTGTGAAAAGGCTTAAATGGCTTTTTTGACCTAAGTTTGAGGATTGCGCTCAAATCAAATGTCCTAGAACCAAATTTCCACATGTAACTACTAGATTGTGATACAATACACTAATGGGTGAAGTTTGGTTGACTTCTGCGCAGCGGTTTGGGAGTGAACATCAAAATTACATTTCTCGGCCATATCGCATAGATCTCACTGTGAAAAGGCTTAAATGACTTTTTTAATTAAGTTTGATGATTGCGCTCAAATCAAATGTCCTAGAACTAAATTTCCAAATGTTACTACTAGATTGTGATAAAATACACTATTGGGTGAGGTTTGGTTGACTTCTGCGCAGCGGTTTGGGAGTTAACATCAAAATTACATTTCTCAGCCATATCGCGTAGATCTCACTGTGAAAAGGCTTAAATGGCTTTTTTGACCTAAGTTTGAGGATTGCGCTCAAATCAAATGTCCTAGAACCAAATTTCCACATGTAACTACTAGATTGTGATACAATACACTATTGGGTGAAGTTTGGTTTACTTCTGCGCAGCGGTTTGGGAGTTAACATCAAAATTACATTTCTCAGCCATATCGCGTAGATCTCACTGTGAAAAGGCTTAAATGGCTTTTTTGACCTAAGTTTGAGGATTGCGCTCAAATCAAATGTCCTAGAACCAAATTTCCACATGTAACTACTAGATTGTGATACAATACACTATTGGGTGAAGTTTGGTTGACTTCTGCGCAGCGGTTTGGGAGTTAACATCAAAATTACATTTCTCGGCCATATCGCGTAGATCTCACTGTGAAAAGGCTTAAATGGCTTTTTTGACCTAAGTTTGAGGATTGCGCTCAAATCAAATGTCCTAGAACCAAATTTCCACATGTAACTACTAGATTGTGATAAAATACACTATTGGGTGAAGTTTGGTTGACTTCTGCGCAGCGGTTTGGGAGTGAACATCAAAATTATATTTCTCGGCCATATCGCGTAGATCTCACTGTGAAAAGGCTTAAATGACTTTTTTAATTAAGTTTGATGATTGCGCTCAAACCAAATGTCCTAGAACTAAATTTCCAAATGTAACTACTAGATTGTGATAAAATACACTATTGGGTGAAGTTTGGTTGACTTCTGCGCAGCGGTTTGGGAGTTAACATCAAAATTACATTTCTCAACCATATCGCGTAGATCTCACTGTGAAAAGGCTTAAATGGCTTTTTTGACCTAAGTTTGAGGATTGCGCTCAAATCAAATGTCCTAGAACCAAATTTCTACATGTAACTACTAGATTGTGATACAATACACTATTGGGTGAAGTTTGGTTTACTTCTGCGCAGCGGTTTGGGAGTTAACATCAAAATTACATTTCTCGGCCATATCGCATAGATCTCACTGTGAAAAGGCTTAAATGGCTTTTTTGACCTAAGTTTGAGGATTGCGCTCAAATCAAATGTCCTAGAACCAAATTTCCACATGTAACTACTAGATTGTGATACAATACACTATTGGGTGAAGTTTGGTTGACATCTGCGCAGCGGTTTGGGAGTGAACATCAAAATTACATTTCTCGGCCATATCGCATAGATCTCACTGTGAAAAGGCTTAAATGACTTTTTTTAATTAAGTTTGAAGATTGCGCTCAAACCAAATGTCCTAGAATTAAATTTCCAAATGTAACTACTAGATTGTGATACAATACACTATTGGGTGAAGTTTGGTTGACTTCTGCGCAGCGGTTTGGGAGTGAACATCAAAATTACATTTCTCGGCCATATCGCATAGATCTCACTGTGAAAAGGCTTAAATGACTTTTTTTAATTAAGTTTGAAGATTGCGCTCAAACCAAATGTCCTAGAACTAAATTTCTAAATGTAACTACTAGATTGTGATAAAATACACTATTGGGTGAAGTTTGGTTGACTTCTGCGCAGCGGTTTGGGAGTTAACATCAAAATTACATTTCTCGGCCATATCGCATAGATCTCACTGTGAAAAGGATTAAATGACTTTTTTAATTAAGTTTGAGGATTGCGCTCAAATCAAATGTCCTAGAACCAAATTTCCACATGTAACTACTAGATTGTGATACAATACACTATTGGTTGAAGTTTGGTTGACTTCTGCGCAGCGATTTTGGAGTGAACATCAAAATTACATTTCTCGGCCATATCGCATAGATCTCACTGTGAAAAGGCTTAAATGACTTTTTTTAATTAAGTTTGAAGATTGCGCTCAAACCAAATGTCCTAGAACTAAATTTCTAAATGTAACTACTAGATTGTGATAAAATACACTATTGGGTGAAGTTTGGTTGACTTCTGCGCAGCGGTTTGGGAGTGAACATCAAAATTATATTTCTCGGCCATATCGCATAGATCTCACTGTGAAAAGGCTTAAATGACTTTTTTAATTAAGTTTGATGATTGCGCTCAAACCAAATGTCCTAGAACGAAATTTTCAAATGTAACTACTAGATTGTGATACAATACACTATTGGGTGAAGTTTGGTTGACTTCTGCGCAGCGGTTTGGGAGTTAACATCAAAATTACATTTCTCGGCCATATCGCATAGATCTCACTGTGAAAAGGCTTAAATGACTTTTTTAATTAAGTTTGATGATTGCGCTCAAACCAAATGTCCTAGAACAAAATTTTCAAATGTAACTACTAGATTGTGATACAATACACTATTGGGTGAAGTTTGGTTGACTTCTGCGCAGCGGTTTGGGAGTGAACATCAAAATTACATTTCTCGGCCATATCGCGTAGATCTCACTGTGAAAAGGCTTAAATGGCTTTTTTGACCTAAGTTTGAGGATTGCGCTCAAATCAAATGTCCTAGAACCAAATTTCCACATGTAACTACTAGATTGTGATAAAATACACTATTGGGTGAAGTTTGGTTGACTTCTGCGCAGCGGTTTGGGAGTGAACATCAAAATTATATTTCTCGGCCATATCGCGTAGATCTCACTGTGAAAAGGCTTAAATGACTTTTTTAATTAAGTTTGATGATTGCGCTCAAACCAAATGTCCTAGAACTAAATTTCCAAATGTAACTACTAGATTGTGATAAAATACACTATTGGGTGAAGTTTGGTTGACTTCTGCGCAGCGGTTTGGGAGTTAACATCAAAATTACATTTCTCAACCATATCGCGTAGATCTCACTGTGAAAAGGCTTAAATGGCTTTTTTGACCTAAGTTTGAGGATTGCGCTCAAATCAAATGTCCTAGAACCAAATTTCTACATGTAACTACTAGATTGTGATACAATACACTATTGGGTGAAGTTTGGTTTACTTCTGCGCAGCGGTTTGGGAGTTAACATCAAAATTACATTTCTCGGCCATATCGCATAGATCTCACTGTGAAAAGGCTTAAATGGCTTTTTTGACCTAAGTTTGAGGATTGCGCTCAAATCAAATGTCCTAGAACCAAATTTCCACATGTAACTACTAGATTGTGATACAATACACTATTGGGTGAAGTTTGGTTGACATCTGCGCAGCGGTTTGGGAGTGAACATCAAAATTACATTTCTCGGCCATATCGCATAGATCTCACTGTGAAAAGGCTTAAATGACTTTTTTTAATTAAGTTTGAAGATTGCGCTCAAACCAAATGTCCTAGAACTAAATTTCCAAATGTAACTACTAGATTGTGATACAATACACTATTGGGTGAAGTTTGGTTGACTTCTGCGCAGCGGTTTGGGAGTGAACATCAAAATTACATTTCTCGGCCATATCGCATAGATCTCACTGTGAAAAGGCTTAAATGACTTTTTTTAATTAAGTTTGAAGATTGCGCTCAAACCAAATGTCCTAGAACTAAATTTCTAAATGTAACTACTAGATTGTGATAAAATACACTATTGGGTGAAGTTTGGTTGACTTCTGCGCAGCGGTTTGGGAGTTAACATCAAAATTACATTTCTCGGCCATATCGCATAGATCTCACTGTGAAAAGGATTAAATGACTTTTTTAATTAAGTTTGAGGATTGCGCTCAAATCAAATGTCCTAGAACCAAATTTCCACATGTAACTACTAGATTGTGATACAATACACTATTGGTTGAAGTTTGGTTGACTTCTGCGCAGCGATTTTGGAGTGAACATCAAAATTACATTTCTCGGCCATATCGCATAGATCTCACTGTGAAAAGGCTTAAATGACTTTTTTTAATTAAGTTTGAAGATTGCGCTCAAACCAAATGTCCTAGAACTAAATTTCTAAATGTAACTACTAGATTGTGATAAAATACACTATTGGGTGAAGTTTGGTTGACTTCTGCGCAGCGGTTTGGGAGTGAACATCAAAATTATATTTCTCGGCCATATCGCATAGATCTCACTGTGAAAAGGCTTAAATGACTTTTTTAATTAAGTTTGATGATTGCGCTCAAACCAAATGTCCTAGAACGAAATTTTCAAATGTAACTACTAGATTGTGATACAATACACTATTGGGTGAAGTTTGGTTGACTTCTGCGCAGCGGTTTGGGAGTTAACATCAAAATTACATTTCTCGGCCATATCGCATAGATCTCACTGTGAAAAGGCTTAAATGACTTTTTTAATTAAGTTTGATGATTGCGCTCAAACCAAATGTCCTAGAACAAAATTTTCAAATGTAACTACTAGATTGTGATACAATACACTATTGGGTGAAGTTTGGTTGACTTCTGCGCAGCGGTTTGGGAGTGAACATCAAAATTACATTTCTCGGCCATATCGCGTAGATCTCACTGTGAAAAGGCTTAAATGACTTTTTTTAATTAAGTTTGAAGATTGCGCTCAAACCAAATGTCCTAGGACTAAATTTCCAAATGTAACTACTAGATTGTGATAAAATACACTATTGGGTGAAGTTTGGTTGACTTCTGCGCAGCGGTTTGGGAGTTAACATCAAAATTACATTTCTCGGCCATATCGCATAGATCTCACTGTGAAAAGGCTTAAATGACTTTTTTAATTAAGTTTGATGATTGCGCTCAAACCAAATGTCCTAGAACGAAATTTTCAAATGTAACTACTAGATTGTGATACAATACACTATTGGGTGAAGTTTGGTTGACTTCTGCGCAGCGGTTTTGGAGTGAACATCAAAATTACATTTCTCGGCCATATCGCGTAGATCTCACTGTGAAAAGGCTTAAATGGCTTTTTTGACCTAAGTTTGAGGATTGCGCTCAAATCAAATGTCCTAGAACCAAATTTCCACATGTAACTACTAGATTGTGATACAATACACTATTGGGTGAAGTTTGGTTGACTTCTGCGCAGCGGTTTGGGAGTTAACATCAAAATTACATTTCTCGGCCATATCGCATAGATCTCACTGTGAAAAGGCTTAAATGGCTTTTTTGACCTAAGTTTGAGGATTGCGCTCAAATCAAATGTCCTAGAACTAAATTTCCAAATGTAACTACTAGATTGTGATAAAATACACTATTGGGTGAAGTTTGGTTGACTTCTGCGCAGCGGTTTGGGAGTTAACATCAAAATTACATTTCTCAGCCATATCGCGTAGATCTCACTGTGAAAAGGCTTAAATGGCTTTTTTGACCTAAGTTTGAGGATTGCGCTCAAATCAAATGTCCTAGAACCAAATTTCTACATGTAACTACTAGATTGTGATACAATACACTATTGGGTGAAGTTTGGTTTACTTCTGCGCAGCGGTTTGGGAGTTAACATCAAAATTACATTTCTCGGCCATATCGCATAGATCTCACTGTGAAAAGGCTTAAATGGCTTTTTTGACCTAAGTTTGAGGATTGCGCTCAAATCAAATGTCCTAGAACCAAATTTCCACATGTAACTACTAGATTGTGATACAATACACTATTGGGTGAAGTTTGGTTGACATCTGCGCAGCGGTTTGGGAGTGAACATCAAAATTACATTTCTCGGCCATATCGCATAGATCTCACTGTGAAAAGGCTTAAATGACTTTTTTTAATTAAGTTTGAAGATTGCGCTCAAACCAAATGTCCTAGAACTAAATTTCCAAATGTAACTACTAGATTGTGATATAATACACTATTGGGTGAAGTTTGGTTGACTTCTGCGCAGCGGTTTGGGAGTGAACATCAAAATTATATTTCTCGGCCATATCGCATAGATCTCACTGTGAAAAGGCTTAAATGACTTTTTTTAATTAAGTTTGAAGTTTGCGCTCAAACCAAATGTCCTAGAACTAAATTTCCAAATGTAACTACTAGATTGTGATAAAATACACTATTGGGTGAAGTTTGGTTGACTTCTGCGCAGCGGTTTGGGAGTGAACATCAAAATTACATTTCTCGGCCATATCGCATAGATCTCACTGTGAAAAGGCTTAAATGACTTTTTTGACCTAAGTTTGAGGATTGCGCTCAAATCAAATGTCCTAGAACCAAATTTCCACATGTAACTACTAGATTGTGATACAATACACTATTGGGTGAAGTTTGGTTTACTTCTGCGCAGCGGTTTGGGAGTTAACATCAAAATTACATTTCTCGGCCATATTGCATAGATCTCACTGTGAAAAGGCTTAAATGGCTTTTTTGACCTAAGTTTGAGGATTGCGCTCAAATCAAATGTCCTAGAACCAAATTTCCACATGTAACTACTAGATTGTGATACAATACACTAATGGGTGAAGTTTGGTTGACTTCTGCGCAGCGGTTTGGGAGTGAACATCAAAATTACATTTCTCGGCCATATCTCATAGATCTCACTGTGAAAAGGCTTAAATGACTTTTTTTAATTAAGTTTGAAGATTGCGCTCAAACCAAATGTCCTAGAACTAAATTTCTAAATTTAACTACTAGATTGTGATAAAATACACTATTGGGTGAAGTTTGGTTGACTTCTGCGCAGCGGTTTGGGAGTTAACATCAAAATTACATTTCTCGGCCATATCGCATAGATCTCACTGTGAAAAGGCTTAAATGACTTTTTTAATTAAGTTTGATGATTGCGCTCAAACCAAATGTCCTAGAACGAAATTTTCAAATGTAACTACTAGATTGTGATACAATACACTATTGGGTGAAGTTTGGTTGACTTCTGCGCAGCGGTTTTGGAGTGAACATCAAAATTACATTTCTCGGCCATATCGCGTAGATCTCACTGTGAAAAGGCTTAAATGGCTTTTTTGACCTAAGTTTGAGGATTGCGCTCAAATCAAATGTCCTAGAACCAAATTTCCACATGTAACTACTAGATTGTGATACAATACACTATTGGGTGAAGTTTGGTTGACTTCTTCGCAGCGGTTTGGGAGTTAACATCAAAATTACATTTCTCGGCCATATCGCATAGATCTCACTGTGAAAAGGCTTAAATGGCTTTTTTGACCTAAGTTTGAGGATTGCGCTCAAATCAAATGTCCTAGAACCAAATTTCCACATGTAACTACTAGATTGTGATACAATACACTATTGGGTGAAGTTTGGTTGACTTCTGCGCAGCGGTTTGGGAGTGAACATCAAAATTACATTTCTCGGCCATATCGCATAGATCTCACTGTGAAAAGGCTTAAATGACTTTTTTTTAATTAAGTTTGAAGATTGCGCTCAAACCAAATGTCCTAGAACTAAATTTCTAAATGTAACTACTAGATTGTGATAAAATACACTATTGGGTGAAGTTTGGTTGACTTCTGCGCAGCGGTTTGGGAGTTAACATCAAAATTACATTTCTCGGCCATATCGCATAGATCTCACTGTGAAAAGGCTTAAATGACTTTTTTAATTAAGTTTGATGATTGCGCTGAAACCAAATGTCCTAGAACGAAATTTTCAAATGTAACAACTAGATTGTGATACAATACACTATTGGGTGAAGTTTGGTTGACTTCTGCGCAGCGGTTTGGGAGTTAACATCAAAATTACATTTCTCGGCCATATCGCATAGATCTCACTGTGAAAAGGCTTAAATGACTTTTTTAATTAAGTTTGATGATTGCGCTCAAGCCAAATGTCCTAGAACGAAATTTTCAAATGTAACTACTAGATTGTGATACAATACACTATTGGGTGAAGTTTGGTTGACTTCTGCGCAGCGGTTTGGGAGTTAACATCAAAATTACATTTCTCGGCCATATCGCGTAGATCTCACTGTGAAAAGGCTTAAATGGCTTTTTTGACCTAAGTTTGAGGATTGCGCTCAAATCAAATGTCCTAGAACCAAATTTCCACATGTAACTACTAGATTGTGATACAATACACTATTGGGTGAAGTTTGGTTTACTTCTGCGCAGCGGTTTGGGAGTTAACATCAAAATTACATTTCTCGGCCATATCGCATAGATCTCACTGTGAAAAGGCTTAAATGGCTTTTTTGACCTAAGTTTGAGGATTGCGCTCAAATCAAATGTCCTAGAACCAAATTTCCACATGTAACTACTAGATTGTGATACAATACACTATTGGGTGAAGTTTGGTTGACTTCTGCGCAGCGGTTTGGGAGTTAACATCAAAATTACATTTCTCGGCCATATCGCGTAGATCTCACTGTGAAAAGGCTTAAATGGCTTTTTTGACCTAAGTTTGAGGATTGCGCTCAAATCAAATGTCCTAGAACCAAATTTCCACATGTAACTACTAGATTGTGATACAATACACTATTGGGTGAAGTTTGGTTTACTTCTGCGCAGCGGTTTGGGAGTTAACATCAAAATTACATTTCTCGGCTATATTGCATAGATCTCACTGTGAAAAGGCTTAAATGGCTTTTTTGACCTAAGTTTGAGGATTGCGCTCAAATCAAATGTCCTAGATCCAAATTTCCACATGTAACTACTAGATTGTGATACAATACACTAATGGGTGAAGTTTGGTTGACTTCTGCGCAGCGGTTTGGGAGTGAACATCAAAATTACATTTCTCGGCCATATCGCATAGATCTCACTGTGAAAAGGCTTAAATGACTTTTTTTAATTAAGTTTGATGATTGCGCTCAAACCAAATGTCCTAGAACTAAATTTCCAAATATAACTACTAGATTGTGATAAAATACACTATTGGGTGAAGTTTGGTTGACTTCTGCGCAGCGGTTTGGGAGTTAACATCAAAATTACATTTCTCGGCCATATCGCATAGATCTCACTGTGAAAAGGCTTAAATGACTCTTTTTAATTAAGTTTGAAGACTGCGCTCAAATCAAATGTCCTAGAACCAAATTTCCACATGTAACTACTAGATTGTGATACAATACACTATTGGGTGAAGTTTGGTTGACTTCTGCGCAGCGGTTTGGGAGTTAACATCAAAATTACATTTCTCGGCCATATCGCGTAGATCTCACTGTGAAAAGGCTTAAATGACTTTTTTAATTAAGTTTGATGATTGCGCTCAAACCAAATGTCCTAGAACTAAATTTCCAAATGTAACTACTAGATTGTGATAAAATACACTATTGGGTGAAGTTTGGTTGACTTCTGCGCAGCGGTTTGGGAGTTAACATCAAAATTACATTTCTCAGCCATATCGCGTAGATCTCACTGTGAAAAGGCTTAAATGGCTTTTTTGACCTAAGTTTGAGGATTGCGCTCAAATCAAATGTCCTAGAACCAAATTTCCACATGTAACTACTAGATTGTGATACAATACACTATTGGGTGAAGTTTGGTTGACTTCTGCGCAGCGGTTTGGGAGTTAACATCAAAATTACATTTCTCAGCCATATCGCGTAGATCTCACTGTGAAAAGGCTTAAATGGCTTTTTTGACCTAAGTTTGAGGATTGCGCTCAAATCAAATGTCCTAGAACCAAATTTCCACATGTAACTACTAGATTGTGATACAATACACTATTGGGTGAAGTTTGGTTGACTTCTGCGCAGCGGTTTGGGAGTTAACATCAAAATTACATTTCTCGGCCATATCACGTAGATCTCACTGTGAAAAGGCTTAAATGACTTTTTTAATTAAGTTTGATGATTGCGCTCAAACCAAATGTCTTAGAACTAAATTTCCAAATGTAACTACTAGATTGTGATAAAATACACTATTGGGTGAAGTTTGGTTGACTTCTGCGCAGCGGTTTGGGAGTTAACATCAAAATTACATTTCTCAGCCATATCGCGTAGATCTCACTGTGAAAAGGCTTAAATGGCTTTTTTGACCTAAGTTTGAGGATTGCGCTCAAATCAAATGTCCTAGAACCAAATTTCTACATGTAACTACTAGATTGTGATACAATACACTATTGGGTGAAGTTTGGTTTACTTCTGCGCAGCGGTTTGGGAGTTAACATCAAAATTACATTTCTCGGCCATATCGCATAGATCTCACTGTGAAAAGGCTTAAATGGCTTTTTTGACCTAAGTTTGAGGATTGCGCTCAAATCAAATGTCCTAGAACCAAATTTCCACATGTAACTACTAGATTGTGATACAATACACTATTGGGTGAAGTTTGGTTGACTTCTGCGCAGCGGTTTGGGAGTGAACATCAAAATTACATTTCTCGGCCATATCGCATACATCTCACTGTGAAAAGGCTTAAATGACTTTTTTTTAATTAAGTTTGAAGATTGCGCTCAAACCAAATGTCCTAGAACTAAATTTCTAAATGTAACTACTAGATTGTGATAAAATACACTATTGGGTGAAGTTTGGTTGACTTCTGCGCAGCGGTTTGGGAGTTAACATCAAAATTACATTTCTCGACCATATCGCATAGATCTCACTGTGAAAAGGCTTAAATGACTTTTTTAATTAAGTTTGATGATTGCGCTCAAACCAAATGTCCTAGAACAAAATTTTCAAATGTAACTACTAGATTGTGATACAATACACTATTGGGTGAAGTTTGGTTGACTTCTGCGCAGCGGTTTGGGAGTTAACATCAAAATTACATTTCTCAGCCATATCGCGTAGATCTCACTGTGAAAAGGCTTAAATGACTTTTTTGACCTAAGTTTGAGGATTGCGCTCAAATCAAATGTCCTAGAACCAAATTTCCACATGTAACTACTAGATTGTGATACAATACACTATTGGGTGAAGTTTGGTTGACTTCTGCGCAGCGGTTTGGGAGTTAACATCAAAATTACATTTCTCGGCCATATCGCGTAGATCTCACTGTGAAAAGGCTTAAATGACTTTTTTAATTAAGTTTGATGATTGCGCTCAAACCAAATGTCCTAGAACTAAATTTCCAAATGTAACTACTAGATTGTGATAAAATACACTATTGGGTGAAGTTTGGTTGACTTCTGCGCAGCGGTTTGGGAGTTAACATCAAAATTACATTTCTCAGCCATATCGCGTAGATCTCACTGTGAAAAGGCTTAAATGGCTTTTTTGACCTAAGTTTGAGGATTGCGCTCAAATCAAATGTCCTAGAACCAAATTTCTACATGTAACTACTAGATTGTGATACAATACACTATTGGGTGAAGTTTGGTTTACTTCTGCACAGCGGTTTGGGAGTTAACATCAAAATTACATTTCTCGGCCATATCGCATAGATCTCACTGTGAAAAGGCTTAAATGGCTTTTTTGACCTAAGTTTGAGGATTGCGCTCAAATCAAATGTCCTAGAACCAAATTTCCACATGTAACTACTAGATTGTGATACAATACACTATTGGGTGAAGTTTGGTTGACTTCTGCGCAGCGGTTTGGGAGTGAACATCAAAATTACATTTCTCGGCCATATCGCATAGATCTCACTGTGAAAAAGCTTAAATGACTTTTTTTAATTAAGTTTGAAGATTGCGCTCAAACCAAATGTCCTAGAACTAAATTTCCAAATGTAACTACTAGATTGTGATAAAATACACTATTGGGTGAAGTTTGGTTGACTTCTGCGCAGCGGTTTGGGAGTGAACATCAAAATTATATTTCTCGGCCATATCGCATAGATCTCACTGTGAAAAGGCTTAAATGACTTTTTTTAATTAAGTTTGAGGATTGCGCTCAAATCAAATGTCCGAGAACCAAATTTCCACATGTAACTACTAGATTGTGATACAATACACTATTGGGTGAAGTTTGGTTTACTTCTGCGCAGCGGTTTGGGAGTTAACATCAAAATTACATTTCTCGGCCATATTGCATAGATCTCACTGTGAAAAGGCTTAAATGGCTTTTTTGACCTAAGTTTGAGGATTGCGCTCAAATCAAATGTCCTAGAACCAAATTTCCACATGTAACTACTAGATTGTGATACAATACACTAATGGGTGAAGTTTGGTTGACTTCTGCGCAGCGGTTTGGGAGTGAACATCAAAATTACATTTCTCGGCCATATCGCATAGATCTCACTGTGAAAAGGCTTAAATGACTTTTTTTAATTAAGTTTGAAGATTGCGCTCAAACCAAATGTCCTAGAACTAAATTTCTAAATTTAACTACTAGATTGTGATAAAATACACTATTGGGTGAAGTTTGGTTGACTTCTGCGCAGCGGTTTGGGAGTTAACATCAAAATTACATTTCTCGGCCATATCGCATAGATCTCACTGTGAAAAGGCTTAAATGACTTTTTTAATTAAGTTTGATGATTGCGCTCAAACCAAATGTCCTAGAACGAAATTTTCAAATGTAACTACTAGATTGTGATACAATACACTATTGGGTGAAGTTTGGTTGACTTCTGCGCAGCGGTTTGGGAGTTAACATCAAAATTACATTTCTCGGCCATATCGCATAGATCTCACTGTGAAAAGGCTTAAATGGCTTTTTTGACCTAAGTTTGAGGATTGCGCTCAAATCAAATGTCCTAGAACCAAATTTTCACATGTAACTACTAGATTGTAATACAATACACTATTGGGTGAAGTTTGGTTGACTTCTGCGCAGCGGTTTTGGAGTGAACATCAAAATTACATTTCTCGGCCATATCGCGTAGATCTCACTGTGAAAAGGCTTAAATGGCTTTTTTGACCTAAGTTTGAGGATTGCGCTCAAATCAAATGTCCTAGAACCAAATTTCTACATGTAACTACTAGATTGTGATACAATACACTATTGGGTGAAGTTTGGTTTACTTCTGCGCAGCGGTTTGGGAGTTAACATCAAAATTACATTTCTCGGCCATATCGCATAGATCTCACTGTGAAAAGGCTTAAATGGCTTTTTTCACCTAAGTTTGAGGATTGCGCTCAAATCAAATGTCCTAGAACCAAATTTCCACATGTAACTACTAGATTGTGATACAATACACTATTGGGTGAAGTTTGGTTGACTTCTGCGCAGCGGTTTGGGAGTGAACATCAAAATTACATTTCTCGGCCATATCGCATAGATCTCACTGTGAAAAGGCTTAAATGACTTTTTTTTTAATTAAGTTTGAAGATTGCGCTCAAACCAAATGTCCTAGAACTAAATTTCTAAATGTAACTACTAGATTGTGATAAAATACACTATTGGGTGAAGTTTGGTTGACTTCTGCGCAGCGGTTTGGGAGTTAACATCAAAATTACATTTCTCGACCATATCGCATAGATCTCACTGTGAAAAGGCTTAAATGACTTTTTTAATTAAGTTTGATGATTGCGCTCAAACCAAATGTCCTAGAACGAAATTTTCAAATGTAACTACTAGATTGTGATACAATACACTATTGGGTGAAGTTTGGTTGACTTCTGCGCAGCGGTTTGGGAGTGAACATCAAAATTACATTTCACGGCCATATCGCATAGATCTCACTGTGAAAAGGCTTAAATGACTTTTTTTAATTAAGTTTGATGATTGCGCTCAAACCAAATGTCCTAGAACTAAATTTCCAAATGTTACTACTAGATTGTGATAAAATACACTATTGGGTGAGGTTTGGTTGACTTCTGCGCAGCGGTTTGGGAGTTAACATCAAAATTACATTTCTCAGCCATATCGCGTAGATCTCACTGTGAAAAGGCTTAAATGGCTTTTTTGACCTAAGTTTGAGGATTGCGCTCAAATCAAATGTCCTAGAACCAAATTTCCACATGTAACTACTAGATTGTGATACAATACACTATTGGGTGAAGTTTGGTTGACTTCTGCGCAGCGGTTTGGGAGTTAACATCAAAATTACATTTCTCGGCCATATCGCGTAGATCTCACTGTGAAAAGGCTTAAATGACTTTTTTAATTAAGTTTGATGATTGCGCTCAAACCAAATGTCCTAGAACTAAATTTCCAAATGTAACTACTAGATTGTGATAAAATACACTATTGGGTGAAGTTTGGTTGACTTCTGCGCAGCGGTTTGGGAGTTAACATCAAAATTACATTTCTCAGCCATATCGCGTAGATCTCACTGTGAAAAGGCTTAAATGGCTTTTTTGACCTAAGTTTGAGGATTGCGCTCAAATCAAATGTCCTAGAACCAAATTTCTACATGTAACTACTAGATTGTGATACAATACACTATTGGGTGAAGTTTGGTTTACTTCTGCGCAGCAGTTTGGGAGTTAACATCAAAATTACATTTCTCGGCCATATCGCATAGATCTCACTGTGAAAAGGCTTAAATTGCTTTTTTGACCTAAGTTTGAGGATTGCGCTCAAATCAAATGTCCTAGAACCAAATTTCCACATGTAACTACTAGATTGTGATACAATACACTATTGGGTGAAGTTTGGTTGACTTCTGCGCAGCGGTTTGGGAGTGAATATCAAAATTACATTTCTCGGCCATATCGCATAGATCTCACTGTGAAAAGGCTTAAATGACTTTTTTTAATTAAGTTTGAAGATTGCGCTCAAACCAAATGTCCTAGAACTACATTTCCAAATGTAACTACTAGATTGTGATAAAATACACTATTGGGTGAAGTTTGGTTGACTTCTGCGCAGCGGTTTGGGAGTGAACATCAAAATTATATTTCTCGGCCATATCGCATAGATCTCACTGTGAAAAGGCTTAAATGACTTTTTTTAATTAAGTTTGAAGATTGCGCTCAAACCAAATGTCCTAGAACTAAATTTCCAAATGTAACTACTAGATTGTGATAAAATACACTATTGGGTGAAGTTTGGTTGACTTCTGCGCAGCGGTTTGGGAGTGAACATCAAAATTACATTTCTCGGCCATATCGCATAGATCTCACTGTGAAAAGGCTTAAATGACTTTTTTGACCTAAGTTTGAGGATTGCGCTCAAATCAAATGTCCTAGAACCAAATTTCCACATGTAACTACTAGATTGTGATACAATACACTATTGGGTGAAGTTTGGTTGACTTCTGCGCAGCGGTTTGGGAGTTAACATCAAAATTACATTTCTCAGCCATATCGCGTAGATCTCACTGTGAAAAGGCTTAAATGGCTTTTTTGACCTAAGTTTGAGGATTGCGCTCAAATCAAATGTCCTAGAACCAAATTTCCACATGTAACTACTAGATTGTGATACAATACACTATTGGGTGAAGTTTGGTTTACTTCTGCGCAGCGGTTTGGGAGTTAACATCAAAATTACATTTCTCGGCCATATCGCATAGATCTCACTGTGAAAAGGCTTAAATGGCTTTTTTGACCTAAGTTTGATGATTGCGCTCAAACCAAATGTCCTAGAACAAAATTTTCAAATGTAACTACTAGATTGTGATACAATACACTATTGGGTGAAGTTTGGTTGACTTCTGCGCAGCGGTTTGGGAGTTAACATCAAAATTACATTTCTCGGCCATATCGCGTAGATCTCACTGTGAAAAGGCTTAAATGGCTTTTTTGACCTAAGTTTGAGGATTGCGCTCAAATCAAATGTCCTAGAACCAAATTTCCACATGTAACTACTAGATTGTGATACAATACACTAATGGGTGAAGTTTGGTTGACTTCTGCGCAGCGGTTTGGGAGTGAACATCAAAATTACATTTCTCGGCCATATCGCATAGATCTCACTGTGAAAAGGCTTAAATGACTTTTTTAATTAAGTTTGATGATTGCGCTCAAATCAAATGTCCTAGAACTAAATTTCCAAATGTTACTACTAGATTGTGATAAAATACACTATTGGGTGAGGTTTGGTTGACTTCTGCGCAGCGGTTTGGGAGTTAACATCAAAATTACATTTCTCAGCCATATCGCGTAGATCTCACTGTGAAAAGGCTTAAATGGCTTTTTTGACCTAAGTTTGAGGATTGCGCTCAAATCAAATGTCCTAGAACCAAATTTCCACATGTAACTACTAGATTGTGATACAATACACTATTGGGTGAAGTTTGGTTTACTTCTGCGCAGCGGTTTGGGAGTTAACATCAAAATTACATTTCTCAGCCATATCGCGTAGATCTCACTGTGAAAAGGCTTAAATGGCTTTTTTGACCTAAGTTTGAGGATTGCGCTCAAATCAAATGTCCTAGAACCAAATTTCCACATGTAACTACTAGATTGTGATACAATACACTATTGGGTGAAGTTTGGTTGACTTCTGCGCAGCGGTTTGGGAGTTAACATCAAAATTACATTTCTCGGCCATATCGCGTAGATCTCACTGTGAAAAGGCTTAAATGACTTTTTTAATTAAGTTTGAGGATTGCGCTCAAATCAAATGTCCTAGAACCAAATTTCTACATGTAACTACTAGATTGTGATACAATACACTATTGGGTGAAGTTTGGTTTACTTCTGCGCAGCGGTTTGGGAGTTAACATCAAAATTACATTTCTCGGCCATATCGCATAGATCTCACTGTGAAAAGGCTTAAATGGCTTTTTTGACCTAAGTTTGAGGATTGCGCTCAAATCAAATGTCCTAGAACCAAATTTCCACATGTAACTACTAGATTGTGATACAATACACTATTGGGTGAAGTTTGGTTGACATCTGCGCAGCGGTTTGGGAGTGAACATCAAAATTACATTTCTCGGCCATATCGCATAGATCTCACTGTGAAAAGGCTTAAATGACTTTTTTTAATTAAGTTTGAAGATTGCGCTCAAACCAAATGTCCTAGAACTAAATTTCCAAATGTAACTACTAGATTGTGATAAAATACACTATTGGGTGAAGTTTGGTTGACTTCTGCGCAGCGGTTTGGGAGTGAACATCAAAATTATATTTCTCGGCCATATCGCATAGATCTCACTGTGAAAAGGCTTAAATGACTTTTTTTAATTAAGTTTGATGATTGCGCTCAAACCAAATGTCCTAGAACTAAATTTCCAAATATAACTACTAGATTGTGATAAAATACACTATTGGGTGAAGTTTGGTTGACTTCTGCGCAGCGGTTTGGGAGTTAACATCAAAATTACATTTCTCGGCCATATCGCATAGATCTCACTGTGAAAAGGCTTAAATGACTCTTTTTAATTAAGTTTGAAGACTGCGCTCAAATCAAATGTCCTAGAACCAAATTTCCACATGTAACTACTAGATTGTGATACAATACACTATTGGGTGAAGTTTGGTTGACTTCTGCGCAGCGGTTTGGGAGTTAACATCAAAATTACATTTCTCGGCCATATCGCGTAGATCTCACTGTGAAAAGGCTTAAATGACTTTTTTAATTAAGTTTGATGATTGCGCTCAAACCAAATGTCCTAGAACTAAATTTCCAAATGTAACTACTAGATTGTGATAAAATACACTAATGGGTGAAGTTTGGTTGACTTCTGCGCAGCGGTTTGGGAGTTAACATCAAAATTACATTTCTCAGCCATATCGCGTAGATCTCACTGTGAAAAGGCTTAAATGGCTTTTTTGACCTAAGTTTGAGGATTGCGCTCAAATCAAATGTCCTAGAACCAAATTTCCACATGTAACTACTAGATTGTGATACAATACACTATTGGGTGAAGTTTGGTTGACTTCTGCGCAGCGGTTTGGGAGTTAACATCAAAATTACATTTCTCAGCCATATCGCGTAGATCTCACTGTGAAAAGGCTTAAATGGCTTTTTTGACCTAAGTTTGAGGATTGCGCTCAAATCAAATGTCCTAGAACCAAATTTCCACATGTAACTACTAGATTGTGATACAATACACTATTGGGTGAAGTTTGGTTGACTTCTGCGCAGCGGTTTGGGAGTTAACATCAAAATTACATTTCTCGGCCATATCACGTAGATCTCACTGTGAAAAGGCTTAAATGACTTTTTTAATTAAGTTTGATGATTGCGCTCAAACCAAATGTCTTAGAACTAAATTTCCAAATGTAACTACTAGATTGTGATAAAATACACTATTGGGTGAAGTTTGGTTGACTTCTGCGCAGCGGTTTGGGAGTTAACATCAAAATTACATTTCTCAGCCATATCGCGTAGATCTCACTGTGAAAAGGCTTAAATGGCTTTTTTGACCTAAGTTTGAGGATTGCGCTCAAATCAAATGTCCTAGAACCAAATTTCTACTTGTAACTACTAGATTGTGATACAATACACTATTGGGTGAAGTTTGGTTTACTTCTGCGCAGCGGTTTGGGAGTTAACATCAAAATTACATTTCTCGGCCATATCGCATAGATCTCACTGTGAAAAGGCTTAAATGGCTTTTTTGACTTAAGTTTGAGGATTGCGTTTAAATCAAATGTCCTAGAACCAAATTTCCACATGTAACTACTAGATTGTGATACAATACACTATTGGGTGAAGTTTGGTTGACTTCTGCGCAGCGGTTTGGGAGTGAACATCAAAATTACATTTCTCGGCCATATCGCATACATCTCACTGTGAAAAGGCTTAAATGACTTTTTTTTAATTAAGTTTGAAGATTGCGCTCAAACCAAATGTCCTAGAACTAAATTTCTAAATGTAACTACTAGATTGTGATAAAATACACTATTGGGTGAAGTTTGGTTGACTTCTGCGCAGCGGTTTGGGAGTTAACATCAAAATTACATTTCTCGACCATATCGCATAGATCTCACTGTGAAAAGGCTTAAATGACTTTTTTAATTAAGTTTGATGATTGCGCTCAAACCAAATGTCCTAGAACGAAATTTTCAAATGTAACTACTAGATTGTGATACAATACACTATTGGGTGAAGTTTGGTTGACTTCTGCGCAGCGGTTTGGGAGTGAACATCAAAATTACATTTCTCGGCCATATCGCATAGATCTCACTGTGAAAAGGCTTAAATGACTTTTTTAATTAAGTTTGATGATTGCGCTCAAACCAAATGTCCTAGAACTAAATTTCCAAATGTTACTACTAGATTGTGATAAAATACACTATTGGGTGAGGTTTGGTTGACTTCTGCGCAGCGGTTTGGGAGTTAACATCAAAATTACATTTCTCAGCCATATCGCGTAGATCTCACTGTGAAAAGGCTTAAATGGCTTTTTTGACCTAAGTTTGAGGATTGCGCTCAAATCAAATGTCCTAGAACCAAATTTCCACATGTAACTACTAGATTGTGATACAATACACTATTGGGTGAAGTTTGGTTGACTTCTGCGCAGCGGTTTGGGAGTTAACATCAAAATTACATTTCTCGGCCATATCGCGTAGATCTCACTGTGAAAAGGCTTAAATGACTTTTTTAATTAAGTTTGATGATTGCGCTCAAACCAAATGTCCTAGAACTAAATTTCCAAATGTAACTACTAGATTGTGATAAAATACACTATTGGGTGAAGTTTGGTTGACTTCTGCGCAGCGGTTTGGGAGTTAACATCAAAATTACATTTCTCAGCCATATCGCGTAGATCTCACTGTGAAAAGGCTTAAATGGCTTTTTTGACCTAAGTTTGAGGATTGCGCTCAAATCAAATGTCCTAGAACCAAATTTCTACATGTAACTACTAGATTGTGATACAATACACTATTGGGTGAAGTTTGGTTTACTTCTGCGCAGCGGTTTGGGAGTTAACATCAAAATTACATTTCTCGGCCATATCGCATAGATCTCACTGTGAAAAGGCTTAAATGGCTTTTTTGACCTAAGTTTGAGGATTGCGCTCAAATCAAATGTCCTAGAACCAAATTTCCACATGTAACTACTAGATTGTGATACAATACACTATTGGGTGAAGTTTGGTTGACTTCTGCGCAGCGGTTTGGGAGTGAACATCAAAATTACATTTCTCGGCCATATCGCATAGATCTCACTGTGAAAAGGCTTAAATGACTTTTTTTAATTAAGTTTGAAGATTGCGCTCAAACCAAATGTCCTAGAACTAAATTTCCAAATGTAACTACTAGATTGTGATAAAATACACTATTGGGTGAAGTTTGGTTGACTTCTGCGCAGCGGTTTAGGAGTGAACATCAAAATTATATTTCTCGGCCATATCGCATAGATCTCACTGTGAAAAGGCTTAAATGACTTTTTTTAATTAAGTTTGAGGATTGCGCTCAAATCAAATGTCCTAGAACCAAATTTCCACATGTAACTACTAGATTGTGATACAATACACTATTGGGTGAAGTTTGGTTTACTTCTGCGCAGCGGTTTGGGAGTTAACATCAAAATTACATTTCTCGGCCATATTGCATAGATCTCACTGTGAAAAGGCTTAAATGGCTTTTTTGACCTAAGTTTGAGGATTGCGCTCAAATCAAATGTCCTAGAACCAAATTTCCACATGTAACTACTAGATTGTGATACAATACACTAATGGGTGAAGTTTGGTTGACTTCTGCGCAGCGGTTTGGGAGTGAACATCAAAATTACATTTCTCGGCCATATCGCATAGATCTCACTGTGAAAAGGCTTAAATGACTTTTTTTAATTAAGTTTGAAGATTGCGCTCAAACCAAATGTCCTAGAACTAAATTTCTAAATTTAACTACTAGATTGTGATAAAATACACTATTGGGTGAAGTTTGGTTGACTTCTGCGCAGCGGTTTGGGAGTTAACATCAAAATTACATTTCTCGGCCATATCGCATAGATCTCACTGTGAAAAGGCTTAAATGACTTTTTTAATTAAGTTTGATGATTGCGCTCAAACCAAATGTCCTAGAACGAAATTTTCAAATGTAACTACTAGATTGTGATACAATACACTATTGGGTGAAGTTTGGTTGACTTCTGCGCAGCGGTTTGGGAGTTAACATCAAAATTACATTTCTCGGCCATATCGCATAGATCTCACTGTGAAAAGGCTTAAATGGCTTTTTTGACCTAAGTTTGAGGATTGCGCTCAAATCAAATGTCCAATAACCAAATTTCCACATGTAACTACTAGATTGTGATACAATACACTAATGGGTGAAGTTTGGTTGACTTCTGCGCAGCGGTTTGGGAGTGAACATCAAAATTATATTTCTCGGCCATATCGCATAGATCTCACTGTGAAAAGGCTTAAATGACTTTTTTTAATTAAGTTTGAAGATTGCGCTCAAACCAAATGTCCTAGAACTAAATTTCCAAATGTAACTACTAGATTGTGATAAAATACACTATTGGGTGAAGTTTGGTTGACTTCTGCGCAGCGGTTTGGGAGTGAACATCAAAATTACATTTCTCGGCCATATCGCATAGATCTCACTGTGAAAAGGCTTAAATGACTTTTTTGACCTAAGTTTTAGGATTGCGCTCAAATCAAATGTCCTAGAACCAAATTTCCACATGTAACTACTAGATTGTGATACAATACACTATTGGGTGAAGTTTGGTTTACTTCTGCGCAGCGGTTTGGGAGTTAACATCAAAATTACATTTCTCGGCCATATTGCATAGATCTCACTGTGAAAAGGCTTAAATGGCTTTTTTGACCTAAGTTTGAGGATTGCGCTCAAATCAAATGTCCAATAACCAAATTTCCACATGTAACTACTAGATTGTGATACAATACACTAATGGGTGAAGTTTGGTTGACTTCTGCGCAGCGGTTTGGGAGTGAACATCAAAATTACATTTCTCGGCCATATCGCATAGATCTCACTGTGAAAAGGCTTAAATGACTTTTTTTAATTAAGTTTGAAGATTGCGCTCAAACCAAATGTCCTAGAACTAAATTTCTAAATTTAACTACTAGATTGTGATACAATACACTATTGGGTGAAGTTTGGTTGACTTCTGCGCAGCGGTTTTGGAGTGAACATCAAAATTACATTTCTCGGCCATATCGCGTAGATCTCACTGTGAAAAGGCTTAAATGGCTTTTTTGACCTAAGTTTGAGGATTGCGCTCAAATCAAATGTCCTAGAACCAAATTTCTACATGTAACTACTAGATTGTGATACAATACACTATTGGGTGAAGTTTGGTTTACTTCTGCGCAGCGGTTTGGGAGTTAACATCAAAATTACATTTCTCGGCCATATCGCATAGATCTCACTGTGAAAAGGCTTAAATGGCTTTTTTGACCTAAGTTTGAGGATTGCGCTCAAATCAAATGTCCTAGAACCAAATTTCCACATGTAACTACTAGATTGTGATACAATACACTATTGGGTGAAGTTTGGTTGACTTCTGCGCAGCGGTTTGGGAGTGAACATCAAAATTACATTTCTCGGCCATATCGCATAGATCTCACTGTGAAAAGGCTTAAATGACTTTTTTTTAATTAAGTTTGAAGATTGCGCTCAAACCAAATGTCCTAGAACTAAATTTCTAAATGTAACTACTAGATTGTGATAAAATACACTATTGGGTGAAGTTTGGTTGACTTCTGCGCAGCGGTTTGGGAGTTAACATCAAAATTACATTTCTCGGCCATATCGCGTAGATCTCACTGTGAAAAGGCTTAAATGACTTTTTTAATTAAGTTTGATGATTGCGCTCAAACCAAATGTCCTAGAACTAAATTTCCAAATGTAACTACTAGATTGTGATAAAATACACTATTGGGTGAAGTTTGGTTGACTTCTGCGCAGCGGTTTGGGAGTTAACATCAAAATTACATTTCTCAGCCATATCGCGTAGATCTCACTGTGAAAAGGCTTAAATGGCTTTTTTGACCTAAGTTTGAGGATTGCGCTCAAATCAAATGTCCTAGAACCAAATTTCCACATGTAACTACTAGATTGTGATACAATACACTATTGGGTGAAGTTTGGTTGACTTCTGCGCAGCGGTTTGGGAGTTAACATCAAAATTACATTTCTCAGCCATATCGCGTAGATCTCACTGTGAAAAGGCTTAAATGGCTTTTTTGACCTAAGTTTGAGGATTGCGCTCAAATCAAATGTCCTAGAACCAAATTTCCACATGTAACTACTAGATTGTGATACAATACACTATTGGGTGAAGTTTGGTTGACTTCTGCGCAGCGGTTTGGGAGTTAACATCAAAATTACATTTCTCGGCCATATCACGTAGATCTCACTGTGAAAAGGCTTAAATGACTTTTTTAATTAAGTTTGAGGATTGCGCTCAAATCAAATGTCCTAGAACCAAATTTCTAAATGTAACTACTAGATTGTGATAAAATACACTATTGGGTGAAGTTTGGTTGACTTCTGCGCAGCGGTTTGGGAGTTAACATCAAAATTACATTTCTCGACCATATCGCATAGATCTCACTGTGAAAAGGCTTAAATGACTTTTTTAATTAAGTTTGATGATTGCGCTCAAACCAAATGTCCTAGAACGAAATTTTCAAATGTAACTACTAGATTGTGATACAATACACTATTGGGTGAAGTTTGGTTGACTTCTGCGCAGCGGTTTGGGAGTGAACATCAAAATTACATTTCTCGGCCATATCGCATAGATCTCACTGTGAAAAGGCTTAAATGACTTTTTTAATTAAGTTTCATGATTGCGCTCAAACCAAATGTCCTAGAACTAAATTTCCAAATGTTACTACTAGATTGTGATAAAATACACTATTGGGTGAGGTTTGGTTGACTTCTGCGCAGCGGTTTGGGAGTTAACATCAAAATTACATTTCTCAGCCATATCGCGTAGATCTCACTGTGAAAAGGCTTAAATGGCTTTTTTGACCTAAGTTTGAGGATTGCGCTCAAATCAAATGTCCTAGAACCAAATTTCCACATGTAACTACTAGATTGTGATACAATACACTATTGGGTGAAGTTTGGTTGACTTCTGCGCAGCGGTTTGGGAGTTAACATCAAAATTACATTTCTCGGCCATATCGCGTAGATCTCACTGTGAAAAGGCTTAAATGACTTTTTTAATTAAGTTTGATGATTGCGCTCAAACCAAATGTCCTAGAACTAAATTTCCAAATGTAACTACTAGATTGTGATAAAATACACTATTGGGTGAAGTTTGGTTGACTTCTGCGCAGCGGTTTGGGAGTTAACATCAAAATTACATTTCTCAGCCATATCGCGTAGATCTCACTGTGAAAAGGCTTAAATGGCTTTTTTGACCTAAGTTTGAGGATTGCGCTCAAATCAAATGTCCTAGAACCAAATTTCTACTTGTAACTACTAGATTGTGATACAATACACTATTGGGTGAAGTTTGGTTGACTTCTGCGCAGCGGTTTGGGAGTTAACATCAAAATTACATTTCTCGGCCATATCGCATAGATCTCACTGTGAAAAGGCTTAAATGGCTTTTTTGACCTAAGTTTGAGGATTGCGCTCAAATCAAATGTCCTAGAACCAAATTTCCACATGTAACTACTAGATTGTGATACAATACACTATTGGGTGAAGTTTGGTTGACTTCTGCGCAGCGGTTTGGGAGTGAACATCAAAATTACATTTCTCGGCCATATCGCATAGATCTCACTGTGAAAAGGCTTAAATGACTTTTTTTAATTAAGTTTGAAGATTGCGCTCAAACCAAATGTCCTAGAACTAAATTTCCAAATGTAACTACTAGATTGTGATAAAATACACTATTGGGTGAAGTTTGGTTGACTTCTGCGCAGCGGTTTGGGAGTTAACATCAAAATTACATTTCTCGACCATATCGCATAGATCTCACTGTGAAAAGGCTTAAATGACTTTTTTAATTAAGTTTGATGATTGCGCTCAAACCAAATGTCCTAGAACGAAATTTTCAAATGTAACTACTAGATTGTGATACAATACACTATTGGGTGAAGTTTGGTTGACTTCTGCGCAGCGGTTTGGGAGTGAACATCAAAATTACATTTCTCGGCCATATCGCATAGATCTCACTGTGAAAAGGCTTAAATGACTTTTTTAATTAAGTTTGATGATTGCGCTCAAACCAAATGTCCTAGAACTAAATTTCCAAATGTTACTAATAGATTGTGATAAAATACACTATTGGGTGAGGTTTGGTTGACTTCTGCGCAGCGGTTTGGGAGTTAACATCAAAATTACATTTCTCAGCCATATCGCGTAGATCTCACTGTGAAAAGGCTTAAATGGCTTTTTTGACCTAAGTTTGAGGATTGCGCTCAAATCAAATGTCCTAGAACCAAATTTCCACATGTAACTACTAGATTGTGATACAATACACTATTGGGTGAAGTTTGGTTGACTTCTGCGCAGCGGTTTGGGAGTTAACATCAAAATTACATTTCTCGGCCATATCGCGTAGATCTCACTGTGAAAAGGCTTAAATGACTTTTTTAATTAAGTTTGATGATTGCGCTCAAACCAAATGTCCTAGAACTAAATTTCCAAATGTAACTACTAGATTGTGATAAAATACACTATTGGGTGAAGTTTGGTTGACTTCTGCGCAGCGGTTTGGGAGTTAACATCAAAATTACATTTCTCAGCCATATCGCGTAGATCTCACTGTGAAAAGGCTTAAATGGCTTTTTTGACCTAAGTTTGAGGATTGCGCTCAAATCAAATGTCCTAGAACCAAATTTCTACATGTAACTACTAGATTGTGATACAATACACTATTGGGTGAAGTTTGGTTTACTTCTGCGCAGCGGTTTGGGAGTTAACATCAAAATTACATTTCTCGGCCATATCGCATAGATCTCACTGTGAAAAGGCTTAAATTGCTTTTTTGACCTAAGTTTGAGGATTGCGCTCAAATCAAATGTCCTAGAACCAAATTTCCACATGTAACTACTAGATTGTGATACAATACACTATTGGGTGAAGTTTGCTTGACTTCTGCGCAGCGGTTTGGGAGTGAACATCAAAATTACATTTCTCGGCCATATCGCATAGATCTCACTGTGAAAAGGCTTAAATGACTTTTTTTAATTAAGTTTGAAGATTGCGCTCAAACCAAATGTCCTAGAACTACATTTCCAAATGTAACTACTAGATTGTGATAAAATACATTATTGGGTGAAGTTTGGTTGACTTCTGCGCAGCGGTTTGGGAGTGAACATCAAAATTATATTTCTCGGCCATATCGCATAGATCTCACTGTGAAAAGGCTTAAATGACTTTTTTTTAATTAAGTTTGAAGATTGCGCTCAAACCAAATGTCCTAGAACTAAATTTCCAAATGTAACTACTAGATTGTGATAAAATACACTATTGGGTGAAGTTTGGTTGACTTCTGCGCAGCGGTTTGGGAGTGAACATCAAAATTACATTTCTCGGCCATATCGCATAGATCTCACTGTGAAAAGGCTTAAATGACTTTTTTGACCTAAGTTTGAGGATTGCGCTCAAATCAAATGTCCTAGAACCAAATTTCCACATGTAACTACTAGATTGTGATACAATACACTATTGGGTGAAGTTTGGTTTACTTCTGCGCAGCGGTTTGGGAGTTAACATCAAAATTACATTTCTCGGCCATATTGCATAGATCTCACTGTGAAAAGGCTTAAATGGCTTTTTTGACCTAAGTTTGAGGATTGCGCTCAAATCAAATGTCCTAGAACCAAATTTCTACTTGTAACTACTAGATTGTGATACAATACACTATTGGGTGAAGTTTGGTTGACTTCTGCGCAGCGGTTTGGGAGTTAACATCAAAATTACATTTCTCGGCCATATCGCATAGATCTCACTGTGAAAAGGCTTAAATGGCTTTTTTGACCTAAGTTTGAGGATTGCGCTCAAATCAAATGTCCTAGAACCAAATTTCCACATGTAACTACTAGATTGTGATACAATACACTATTGGGTGAAGTTTGGTTGACTTCTGCGCAGCGGTTTGGGAGTGAACATCAAAATTACATTTCTCGGCCATATCGCATAGATCTCACTGTGAAAAGGCTTAAATGACTTTTTTTAATTAAGTTTGAAGATTGCGCTCAAACCAAATGTCCTAGAACTAAATTTCCAAATGTAACTACTAGATTGTGATAAAATACACTATTGGGTGAAGTTTGGTTGACTTCTGCGCAGCGGTTTGGGAGTTAACATCAAAATTACATTTCTCGACCATATCGCATAGATCTCACTGTGAAAAGGCTTAAATGACTTTTTTAATTAAGTTTGATGATTGCGCTCAAACCAAATGTCCTAGAACGAAATTTTCAAATGTAACTACTAGATTGTGATACAATACACTATTGGGTGAAGTTTGGTTGACTTCTGCGCAGCGGTTTGGGAGTGAACATCAAAATTACATTTCTCGGCCATATCGCATAGATCTCACTGTGAAAAGGCTTAAATGACTTTTTTAATTAAGTTTGATGATTGCGCTCAAACCAAATGTCCTAGAACTAAATTTCCAAATGTTACTAATAGATTGTGATAAAATACACTATTGGGTGAGGTTTGGTTGACTTCTGCGCAGCGGTTTGGGAGTTAACATCAAAATTACATTTCTCAGCCATATCGCGTAGATCTCACTGTGAAAAGGCTTAAATGGCTTTTTTGACCTAAGTTTGAGGATTGCGCTCAAATCAAATGTCCTAGAACCAAATTTCCACATGTAACTACTAGATTGTGATACAATACACTATTGGGTGAAGTTTGGTTGACTTCTGCGCAGCGGTTTGGGAGTTAACATCAAAATTACATTTCTCGGCCATATCGCGTAGATCTCACTGTGAAAAGGCTTAAATGACTTTTTTAATTAAGTTTGATGATTGCGCTCAAACCAAATGTCCTAGAACTAAATTTCCAAATGTAACTACTAGATTGTGATAAAATACACTATTGGGTGAAGTTTGGTTGACTTCTGCGCAGCGGTTTGGGAGTTAACATCAAAATTACATTTCTCAGCCATATCGCGTAGATCTCACTGTGAAAAGGCTTAAATGGCTTTTTTGACCTAAGTTTGAGGATTGCGCTCAAATCAAATGTCCTAGAACCAAATTTCTACATGTAACTACTAGATTGTGATACAATACACTATTGGGTGAAGTTTGGTTTACTTCTGCGCAGCGGTTTGGGAGTTAACATCAAAATTACATTTCTCGGCCATATCGCATAGATCTCACTGTGAAAAGGCTTAAATTGCTTTTTTGACCTAAGTTTGAGGATTGCGCTCAAATCAAATGTCCTAGAACCAAATTTCCACATGTAACTACTAGATTGTGATACAATACACTATTGGGTGAAGTTTGCTTGACTTCTGCGCAGCGGTTTGGGAGTGAACATCAAAATTACATTTCTCGGCCATATCGCATAGATCTCACTGTGAAAAGGCTTAAATGACTTTTTTTAATTAAGTTTGAAGATTGCGCTCAAACCAAATGTCCTAGAACTACATTTCCAAATGTAACTACTAGATTGTGATAAAATACATTATTGGGTGAAGTTTGGTTGACTTCTGCGCAGCGGTTTGGGAGTGAACATCAAAATTATATTTCTCGGCCATATCGCATAGATCTCACTGTGAAAAGGCTTAAATGACTTTTTTTTAATTAAGTTTGAAGATTGCGCTCAAACCAAATGTCCTAGAACTAAATTTCCAAATGTAACTACTAGATTGTGATAAAATACACTATTGGGTGAAGTTTGGTTGACTTCTGCGCAGCGGTTTGGGAGTGAACATCAAAATTACATTTCTCGGCCATATCGCATAGATCTCACTGTGAAAAGGCTTAAATGACTTTTTTGACCTAAGTTTGAGGATTGCGCTCAAATCAAATGTCCTAGAACCAAATTTCCACATGTAACTACTAGATTGTGATACAATACACTATTGGGTGAAGTTTGGTTTACTTCTGCGCAGCGGTTTGGGAGTTAACATCAAAATTACATTTCTCGGCCATATTGCATAGATCTCACTGTGAAAAGGCTTAAATGGCTTTTTTGACCTAAGTTTGAGGATTGCGCTCAAATCAAATGTCCTAGAACCAAATTTCTACTTGTAACTACTAGATTGTGATACAATACACTATTGGGTGAAGTTTGGTTGACTTCTGCGCAGCGGTTTGGGAGTTAACATCAAAATTACATTTCTCGGCCATATCGCATAGATCTCACTGTGAAAAGGCTTAAATGGCTTTTTTGACCTAAGTTTGAGGATTGCGCTCAAATCAAATGTCCTAGAACCAAATTTCCACATGTAACTACTAGATTGTGATACAATACACTATTGGGTGAAGTTTGGTTGACTTCTGCGCAGCGGTTTGGGAGTGAACATCAAAATTACATTTCTCGGCCATATCGCATAGATCTCACTGTGAAAAGGCTTAAATGACTTTTTTTAATTAAGTTTGAAGATTGCGCTCAAACCAAATGTCCTAGAACTAAATTTCCAAATGTAACTACTAGATTGTGATAAAATACACTATTGGGTGAAGTTTGGTTGACTTCTGCGCAGCGGTTTGGGAGTTAACATCAAAATTACATTTCTCGACCATATCGCATAGATCTCACTGTGAAAAGGCTTAAATGACTTTTTTAATTAAGTTTGATGATTGCGCTCAAACCAAATGTCCTAGAACGAAATTTTCAAATGTAACTACTAGATTGTGATACAATACACTATTGGGTGAAGTTTGGTTGACTTCTGCGCAGCGGTTTGGGAGTGAACATCAAAATTACATTTCTCGGCCATATCGCATAGATCTCACTGTGAAAAGGCTTAAATGACTTTTTTAATTAAGTTTGATGATTGCGCTCAAACCAAATGTCCTAGAACTAAATTTCCAAATGTTACTAATAGATTGTGATAAAATACACTATTGGGTGAGGTTTGGTTGACTTCTGCGCAGCGGTTTGGGAGTTAACATCAAAATTACATTTCTCAGCCATATCGCGTAGATCTCACTGTGAAAAGGCTTAAATGGCTTTTTTGACCTAAGTTTGAGGATTGCGCTCAAATCAAATGTCCTAGAACCAAATTTCCACATGTAACTACTAGATTGTGATACAATACACTATTGGGTGAAGTTTGGTTGACTTCTGCGCAGCGGTTTGGGAGTTAACATCAAAATTACATTTCTCGGCCATATCGCGTAGATCTCACTGTGAAAAGGCTTAAATGACTTTTTTAATTAAGTTTGATGATTGCGCTCAAACCAAATGTCCTAGAACTAAATTTCCAAATGTAACTACTAGATTGTGATAAAATACACTATTGGGTGAAGTTTGGTTGACTTCTGCGCAGCGGTTTGGGAGTTAACATCAAAATTACATTTCTCAGCCATATCGCGTAGATCTCACTGTGAAAAGGCTTAAATGGCTTTTTTGACCTAAGTTTGAGGATTGCGCTCAAATCAAATGTCCTAGAACCAAATTTCTACATGTAACTACTAGATTGTGATACAATACACTATTGGGTGAAGTTTGGTTTACTTCTGCGCAGCGGTTTGGGAGTTAACATCAAAATTACATTTCTCGGCCATATCGCATAGATCTCACTGTGAAAAGGCTTAAATTGCTTTTTTGACCTAAGTTTGAGGATTGCGCTCAAATCAAATGTCCTAGAACCAAATTTCCACATGTAACTACTAGATTGTGATACAATACACTATTGGGTGAAGTTTGCTTGACTTCTGCGCAGCGGTTTGGGAGTGAACATCAAAATTACATTTCTCGGCCATATCGCATAGATCTCACTGTGAAAAGGCTTAAATGACTTTTTTTAATTAAGTTTGAAGATTGCGCTCAAACCAAATGTCCTAGAACTACATTTCCAAATGTAACTACTAGATTGTGATAAAATACATTATTGGGTGAAGTTTGGTTGACTTCTGCGCAGCGGTTTGGGAGTGAACATCAAAATTATATTTCTCGGCCATATCGCATAGATCTCACTGTGAAAAGGCTTAAATGACTTTTTTTTAATTAAGTTTGAAGATTGCGCTCAAACCAAATGTCCTAGAACTAAATTTCCAAATGTAACTACTAGATTGTGATAAAATACACTATTGGGTGAAGTTTGGTTGACTTCTGCGCAGCGGTTTGGGAGTGAACATCAAAATTACATTTCTCGGCCATATCGCATAGATCTCACTGTGAAAAGGCTTAAATGACTTTTTTGACCTAAGTTTGAGGATTGCGCTCAAATCAAATGTCCTAGAACCAAATTTCCACATGTAACTACTAGATTGTGATACAATACACTATTGGGTGAAGTTTGGTTTACTTCTGCGCAGCGGTTTGGGAGTTAACATCAAAATTACATTTCTCGGCCATATTGCATAGATCTCACTGTGAAAAGGCTTAAATGGCTTTTTTGACCTAAGTTTGAGGATTGCGCTCAAATCAAATGTCCTAGAACCAAATTTCCACATGTAACTACTAGATTGTGATACAATACACTAATGGGTGAAGTTTGGTTGACTTCTGCGCAGCGGTTTGGGAGTGAACATCAAAATTACATTTCTCGGCCATATCGCATAGATCTCACTGTGAAAAGGCTTAAATGACTTTTTTTAATTAAGTTTGAAGATTGCGCTCAAACCAAATGTCCTAGAACTAAATTTCTAAATTTAACTACTAGATTGTGATAAAATACACTATTGGGTGAAGTTTGGTTGACTTCTGCGCAGCGGTTTGGGAGTTAACATCAAAATTACATTTCTCGGCCATATCGCATAGATCTCACTGTGAAAAGGCTTAAATGACTTTTTTAATTAAGTTTGATGATTGCGCTCAAACCAAATGTCCTAGAACGAAATTTTCAAATGTAACTACTAGATTGTGACACAATACACTATTGGGTGAAGTTTGGTTGACTTCTGCGCAGCGGTTTGGGAGTTAACATCAAAATTACATTTCTCGGCCATATCGCGTAGATCTCACTGTGAAAAGGCTTAAATGGCTTTTTTGACCTAAGTTTGAGGATTGCGCTCAAATCAAATGTCCTAGAACCAAATTTCCACATGTAACTACTAGATTGTGATACAATACACTATTGGGTGAAGTTTGGTTTACTTCTGCGCAGCGGTTTGGGAGTTAACATCAAAATTACATTTCTCGGCCATATCGCATAGATCTCACTGTGAAAAGGCTTAAATGACTTTTTATAATTAAGTTTGAAGATTGCGCTCAAACCAAATGTCCTAGAACTAAATTTCCAAATGTAACTACTAGATTGTGATAAAATACACTATTGGGTGAAGTTTGGTTGACTTCTGCGCAGCGGTTTGGGAGTGAACATCAAAATTATATTTCTCGGCCATATCGCATAGATCTCACTGTGAAAAGGCTTAAATGACTTTTTTTAATTAAGTTTGAAGATTGCGCTCAAACCAAATGTCCTAGAACTAAATTTCCAAATGTAACTACTAGATTGTGATAAAATACACTATTGGGTGAAGTTTGGTTGACTTCTGCGCAGCGGTTTAGGAGTGAACATCAAAATTACATTTCTCGGCCATATCGCATAGATCTCACTGTGAAAAGGCTTAAATGACTTTTTTGACCTAAGTTTGAGGATTGCGCTCAAATCAAATGTCCTAGAACCAAATTTCTACATGTAACTACTAGATTGTGATACAATACACTATTGGGTGAAGTTTGGTTTACTTCTGCGCAGCGGTTTGGGAGTTAACATCAAAATTACATTTCTCGGCCATATCGCATAGATCTCACTGTGAAAAGGCTTAAATGGCTTTTTTGACCTAAGTTTGAGGATTGCGCTCAAATCAAATGTCCTAGAACCAAATTTCCACATGTAACTACTAGATTGTGATACAATACACTATTGGGTGAAGTTTGGTTGACTTCTGCGCAGCGGTTTGGGAGTGAACATCAAAATTACATTTCTCGGCCATATCGCATAGATCTCACTGTGAAAAGGCTTAAATGACTTTTTTAAATTAAGTTTGAAGATTGCGCTCAAACCAAATGTCCTAGAACTAAATTTCCAAATGTAACTACTAGATTGTGATAAAATACACTATTGGGTGAAGTTTGGTTGACTTCTGCGCAGCGGTTTGGGAGTGAACATCAAAATTATATTTCTCGGCCATATCGCATAGATCTCACTGTGAAAAGGCTTAAATGACTTTTTTTAATTAAGTTTGAGGATTGCGCTCAAATCAAATGTCCTAGAACCAAATTTCCACATGTAACTACTAGATTGTGATACAATACACTATTGGGTGAAGTTTGGTTTACTTCTGCGCAGCGGTTTGGGAGTTAACATCAAAATTACATTTCTCGGCCATATTGCATAGATCTCACTGTGAAAAGGCTTAAATGGCTTTTTTGACCTAAGTTTGAGGATTGCGCTCAAATCAAATGTCCTAGAACCAAATTTACACATGTAACTACTAGATTGTGATACAATACACTAATGGGTGAAGTTTGGTTGACTTCTGCGCAGCGGTTTGGGAGTGAACATCAAAATTATATTTCTCGGCCATATCGCATAGATCTCACTGTGAAAAGGCTTAAATGACTTTTTTTAATTAAGTTTGAAGATTGCGCTCAAACCAAATGTCCTAGAACTAAATTTTCAAATGTAACTACTAGATTGTGATAAAATACACTATTGGGTGAAGTTTGGTTGACTTCTGCGCAGCGGTTTGGGAGTGAACATCAAAATTACATTTCTCGGCCATATCGCATAGATCTCACTGTGAAAAGGCTTAAATGACTTTTTTGACCTAAGTTTGAGGATTGCGCTCAAATCAAATGTCCTAGAACCAAATTTCCACATGTAACTACTAGATTGTGATACAATACACTATTGGGTGAAGTTTGGTTTACTTCTGCGCAGCGGTTTGGGAGTTAACATCAAAATTACATTTCTCGGCCATATTGCATAGATCTCACTGTGAAAAGGCTTAAATGGCTTTTTTGACCTAAGTTTGAGGATTGCGCTCAAATCAAATGTCCTAGAACCAAATTTCCACATGTAACTACTAGATTGTGATACAATACACTAATGGGTGAAGTTTGGTTGACTTCTGCGCAGCGGTTTGGGAGTGAACATCAAAATTACATTTCTCGGCCATATCGCATAGATCTCACTGTGAAAAGGCTTAAATGACTTTTTTTAATTAAGTTTGAAGATTGCGCTCAAACCAAATGTCTTAGAACTAAATTTCTAAATTTAACTACTAGATTGTGATAAAATACACTATTGGGTGAAGTTTGGTTGACTTCTGCGCAGCGGTTTGGGAGTTAACATCAAAATTACATTTCTCGGCCATATCGCATAGATCTCACTGTGAAAAGGCTTAAATGACTTTTTTAATTAAGTTTGATGATTGCGCTCAAACCAAATGTCCTAGAACGAAATTTTCAAATGTAACTACTAGATTGTGATACAATACACTATTGGGTGAAGTTTGGTTGACTTCTGCGCAGCGGTTTGGGAGTTAACATCAAAATTACATTTCTCGGCCATATCGCGTAGATCTCACTGTGAAAAGGCTTAAATGACTTTTTATAATTAAGTTTGAAGATTGCGCTCAAACCAAATGTCCTAGAACTAAATTTCCAAATGTAACTACTAGATTGTGATAAAATACACTATTGGGTGAAGTTTGGTTGACTTCTGCGCAGCGGTTTGGGAGTGAACATCAAAATTATATTTCTCGGCCATATCGCATAGATCTCACTGTGAAAAGGCTTAAATGACTTTTTTTAATTAAGTTTGAAGATTGCGCTCAAACCAAATGTCCTAGAACTAAATTTCCAAATGTAACTACTAGATTGTGATAAAATACACTATTGGGTGAAGTTTGGTTGACTTCTGCGCAGCGGTTTGGGAGTGAACATCAAAATTACATTTCTCGGCCATATCGCATAGATCTCACTGTGAAAAGGCTTAAATGACTTTTTTGACCTAAGTTTGAGGATTGCGCTCAAATCAAATGTCCTAGAACCAAATTTCCACATGTAACTACTAGATTGTGATACAATACACTATTGGGTGAAGTTTGGTTTACTTCTGCGCAGCGGTTTGGGAGTTAACATCAAAATTACATTTCTCGGCCATATTGCATAGATCTCACTGTGAAAAGGCTTAAATGGCTTTTTTGACCTAAGTTTGAGGATTGCGCTCAAATCAAATGTCCTAGAACCAAATTTCCACATGTAACTACTAGATTGTGATACAATACACTAATGGGTGAAGTTTGGTTGACTTCTGCGCAGCGGTTTGGGAGTGAACATCAAAATTACATTTCTCGGCCATATCGCATAGATTTCACTGTGAAAAGGCTTAAATGACTTTTTTTAATTAAGTTTGATGATTGCGCTCAAACCAAATGTCCTAGAACTAAATTTCCAAATATAACTACTAGATTGTGATAAAATACACTATTGGGTGAAGTTTGGTTGACTTCTGCGCAGCGGTTTGGGAGTTAACATCAAAATTACATTTCTCGGCCATATCGCATAGATCTCACTGTGAAAAGGCTTAAATGACTTTTTTTAATTAAGTTTGAAGACTGCGCTCAAATCAAATGCCTAGAACCAAATTTCCACATGTAACTACTAGATTGTGATACAATACACTATTGGGTGAAGTTTGGTTGACTTCTGCGCAGCGGTTTGGGAGTTAACATCAAAATTACATTTCTCGGCCATATCGCGTAGATCTCACTGTGAAAAGGCTTAAATGACTTTTTTAATTAAGTTTGATGATTGCGCTCAAACCAAATGTCCTAGAACTAAATTTCCAAATGTAACTACTAGATTGTGATAAAATACACTATTGGGGGAAGTTTGGTTGACTTCTGCGCAGCGGTTTGGGAGTTAACATCAAAATTACATTTCTCAGCCATATCGCGTAGATCTCACTGTGAAAAGGCTTAAATGGCTTTTTTGACCTAAGTTTGAGGATTGCGCTCAAATCAAATGTCCTAGAACCAAATTTCCACATGTAACTACTAGATTGTGATACAATACACTATTGGGTGAAGTTTGGTTGACTTCTGCGCAGCGGTTTGGGAGTTAACATCAAAATTACATTTCTCAGCCATATCGCGTAGATCTCACTGTGAAAAGGCTTAAATGGCTTTTTTGACCTAAGTTTGAGGATTGCGCTCAAATCAAATGTCCTAGAACCAAATTTCCACATGTAACTACTAGATTGTGATACAATACACTATTGGGTGAAGTTTGGTTGACTTCTGCGCAGCGGTTTGGGAGTTAACATCAAAATTACATTTCTCGGCCATATCACGTAGATCTCACTGTGAAAAGGCTTAAATGACTTTTTAAATTAAGTTTGATGATTGCGCTCAAACCAAATGTCTTAGAACCAAATTTCCAAATGTAACTACTAGATTGTGATAAAATACACTATTGGGTGAAGTTTGGTTGACTTCTGCGCAGCGGTTTGGGAGTTAACATCAAAATTACATTTCTCAGCCATATCGCGTAGATCTCACTGTGAAAAGGCTTAAATGGCTTTTTTGACCTAAGTTTGAGGATTGCGCTCAAATCAAATGTCCTAGAACCAAATTTCTACATGTAACTACTAGATTGTGATACAATACACTATTGGGTGAACTTTGGTTTACTTCTGCGCAGCGGTTTGGGAGTTAACATCAAAATTACATTTCTCGGCCATATCGCATAGATCTCACTGTGAAAAGGCTTAAATGGCTTTTTTGACCTAAGTTTGAGGATTGCGCTCAAATCAAATGTCCTAGAACCAAATTTCCACATGTAACTACTAGATTGTGATACAATACACTATTGGGTGAAGTTTGGTTGACTTCTGCGCAGCGGTTTGGGAGTGAACATCAAAATTACATTTCTCGGCCATATCGCATACATCTCACTGTGAAAAGGCTTAAATGACTTTTTTTTAATTAAGTTTGAAGATTGCGCTCAAACCAAATGTCCTAGAACTAAATTTCTAAATGTAACTACTAGATTGTGATAAAATACACTATTGGGTGAAGTTTGGTTGACTTCTGCGCAGCGGTTTGGGAGTTAACATCAAAATTACATTTCTCGACCATATCGCATAGATCTCACTGTGAAAAGGCTTAAATGACTTTTTTAATTAAGTTTGATGATTGCGCTCAAACCAAATGTCCTAGAACGAAATTTTCAAATGTAACTACTAGATTGTGATACAATACACTATTGGGTGAAGTTTGGTTGACTTCTGCGCAGCGGTTTGGGAGTGAACATCAAAATTACATTTCTCGGCCATATCGCATAGATCTCACTGTGAAAAGGCTTAAATGACTTTTTTAATTAAGTTTGATGATTGCGCTCAAACCAAATGTCCTAGAACTAAATTTCCAAATGTTACTACTAGATTGTGATAAAATACACTATTGGGTGAGGTTTGGTTGACTTCTGCGCAGCGGTTTGGTAGTTAATATCAAAATTACATTTCTCAGCCATATCGCGTAGATCTCACTGTGAAAAGGCTTAAATGGCTTTTTTGACCTAAGTTTGAGGATTGCGCTCAAATCAAATGTCCTAGAACCAAATTTCCACATGTAACTACTAGATTGTGATACAATACACTATTGGGTGAAGTTTGGTTGACTTCTGCGCAGCGGTTTGGGAGTTAACATCAAAATTACATTTCTCGGCCATATCGCGTAGATCTCACTGTGAAAAGGCTTAAATGGCTATTTTGACCTAAGTTTGAGGATTGCGCTCAAATCAAATGTCCTAGAACCAAATTTCTACATGTAACTACTAAATTGTGATACAATACACTATTGGGTGAAGTTTGGTTTACTTCTGCGCAGCGGTTTGGGAGTTAACATCAAAATTACATTTCTCGGCCATATCGCATAGATCTCACTGTGAAAAGGCTTAAATGGCTTTTTTGACCTAAGTTTGAGGATTGCGCTCAAATCAAATGTCCTAGAACCAAATTTCCACATGTAACTACTAGATTGTGATACAATACACTATTGGGTGAAGTTTGGTTGACTTCTGCGCAGCGGTTTGGGAGTGAACATCAAAATTACATTTCTCGGCCATATCGCATAGATCTCACTGTGAAAAGGCTTAAATGACTTTTTTTAATTAAGTTTGAAGATTGCGCTCAAACCAAATGTCCTAGAACTAAATTTCCAAATGTAACTACTAGATTGTGATACAATACACTATTGGGTGAAGTTTGGTTGACTTCTGCGCAGCGGTTTGGGAGTTAACATCAAAATTACATTTCTCGGCCATATCGCGTAGATCTCACTGTGAAAAGGCTTAAATGACTTTTTTAATTAAGTTTGATGATTGCGCTCAAACCAAATATCCTAGAACTAAATTTCCAAATGTAACTACTAGATTGTTATAAAATACACTATTGGGTGAAGTTTGGTTGACTTCTGCGCAGCGGTTTGGGAGTTAACATCAAAATTACATTTCTCAGCCATATCGCGTAGATCTCACTGTGAAAAGGCTTAAATGGCTTTTTTGACCTAAGTTTGAGGATTGCGCTCAAATCAAATGTCCTAGAACCAAATTTCCACATGTAACTACTAGATTGTGATACAATACACTATTGGGTGAAGTTTGGTTGACTTCTGCGCAGCGGTTTGGGAGTGAACATCAAAATTACATTTCTCGGCCATATCGCATAGATCTCACTGTGAAAAGGCTTAAATGACTTTTTTGACCTAAGTTTTAGGATTGCGCTCAAATCAAATGTCCTAGAACCAAATTTCCACATGTAACTACTAGATTGTGATACAATACACTATTGGGTGAAGTTTGGTTTACTTCTGCGCAGCGGTTTGGGAGTTAACATCAAAATTACATTTCTCGGCCATATTGCATAGATCTCACTGTGAAAAGGCTTAAATGGCTTTTTTGACCTAAGTTTGAGGATTGCGCTCAAATCAAATGTCCTAGAACCAAATTTCCACATGTAACTACTAGATTGTGATACAATACACTAATGGGTGAAGTTTGGTTGACTTCTGCGCAGCGGTTTGGGAGTGAACATCAAAATTACATTTCTCGGCCATATCGCATAGATCTCACTGTGAAAAGGCTTAAATGACTTTTTTTAATTAAGTTTGAAGATTGCGCTCAAACCAAATGTCCTAGAACTAAATTTCTAAATTTAACTACTAGATTGTGATAAAATACACTATTGGGTGAAGTTTGGTTGACTTCTGCGCAGCGGTTTGGGAGTCAACATCAAAATTACATTTCTCGGCCATATCGCATAGATCTCACTGTGAAAAGGCTTAAATGGCTTTTTTGACCTAAGTTTGAGGATTGCGCTCAAATCAAATGTCCTAGAACCAAATTTTCACATGTAACTACTAGATTGTGATACAATACACTATTGGGTGAAGTTTGGTTTACTTCTGCGCAGCGGTTTGGGAGTTAACATCAAAATTACATTTCTCGGCCATATCGCATAGATCTCACTGTGAAAAGGCTTAAATGACTTTTTATAATTAAGTTTGAAGATTGCGCTCAAACCAAATGTCCTAGAACTAAATTTCCAAATGTAACTACTAGATTGTGATAAAATACACTATTGGGTGAAGTTTGGTTGACTTCTGCGCAGCGGTTTGGGAGTGAACATCAAAATTATATTTCTCGGCCATATCGCATAGATCTCACTGTGAAAAGGCTTAAATGACTTTTTTTAATTAAGTTTGAAGATTGCGCTCAAACCAAATGTCCTAGAACTAAATTTCCAAATGTAACTACTAGATTGTGATAAAATACACTATTGGGTGAAGTTTGGTTGACTTCTGCGCAGCGGTTTGGGAGTTAACATCAAAATTACATTTCTCGGCCATATCGCATAGATCTCACTGTGAAAAGGCTTAAATGACTTTTTTGACCTAAGTTTGAGGATTGCGCTCAAATCAAATGTCCTAGAACCAAATTTCCACATGTAACTACTAGATTGTGATACAATACACTATTGGGTGAAGTTTGGTTTACTTCTGCGCAGCGGTTTGGGAGTTAACATCAAAATTACATTTCTCGGCCATATTGCATAGATCTCACTGTGAAAAGGCTTAAATGGCTTTTTTGACCTAAGTTTGAGGATTGCGCTCAAATCAAATGTCCTAGAACCAAATTTCCACATGTAACTACTAGATTGTGATACAATACACTAATGGGTGAAGTTTGGTTGACTTCTGCGCAGCGGTTTGGGAGTGAACATCAAAATTACATTTCTCGGCCATATCGCATAGATCTCACTGTGAAAAGGCTTAAATGACTTTTTTTAATTATGTTTGATGATTGCGCTCAAACCAAATGTCCTAGAACTAAATTTCCAAATATAACTACTAGATTGTGATAAAATACACTATTGGGTGAAGTTTGGTTGACTTCTGCGCAGCGGTTTGGGAGTTAACATCAAAATTACATTTCTCGGCCATATCGCATAGATCTCACTGTGAAAAGGCTTAAATGACTTTTTTTAATTAAGTTTGAAGACTGCGCTCAAATCAAATGTCCTAGAACCAAATTTCCACATGTAACTACTAGATTGTGATACAATACACTATTGGGTGAAGTTTGGTTGACTTCTGCGCAGCGGTTTGGGAGTTAACATCAAAATTACATTTCTCAGCCATATCGCGTAGATCTCACTGTGAAAAGGCTTAAATGGCTTTTTTGACCTAAGTTTGAGGATTGCGCTCAAATCAAATGTCCTAGAACCAAATTTCCACATGTAACTACTAGATTGTGATACAATACACTATTGGGTGAAGTTTGGTTGACTTCTGCGCAGCGGTTTGGGAGTTAACATCAAAATTACATTTCTCGGCCATATCACGTAGATCTCACTGTGAAAAGGCTTAAATGACTTTTTTAATTAAGTTTGATGATTGCGCTCAAACCAAATGTCTTAGAACCAAATTTCCAAATGTAACTACTAGATTGTGATAAAATACACTATTGGGTGAAGTTTGGTTGACTTCTGCGCAGCGGTTTGGGAATTAACATCAAAATTACATTTCTCAGCCATATCGCGTAGATCTCACTGTGAAAAGGCTTAAATGGCTTTTTTGACCTAAGTTTGAGGATTGCGCTCAAATCAAATGTCCTAGAACCAAATTTTCACATGTAACTACTAGATTGTGATACAATACACTATTGGGTGAAGTTTGGTTTACTTCTGCGCAGCGGTTTGGGAGTTAACATCAAAATTACATTTCTCGGCCATATCGCATAGATCTCACTGTGAAAAGGCTTAAATGACTTTTTATAATTAAGTTTGAAGATTGCGCTCAAACCAAATGTCCTAGAACTAAATTTCCAAATGTAACTACTAGATTGTGATAAAATACACTATTGGGTGAAGTTTGGTTGACTTCTGCGCAGCGGTTTGGGAGTGAACATCAAAATTATATTTCTCGGCCATATCGCATAGATCTCACTGTGAAAAGGCTTAAATGACTTTTTTTAATTAAGTTTGAAGATTGCGCTCAAACCAAATGTCCTAGAACTAAATTTCCAAATGTAACTACTAGATTGTGATAAAATACACTATTGGGTGAAGTTTGGTTGACTTCTGCGCAGCGGTTTGGGAGTTAACATCAAAATTACATTTCTCGGCCATATCGCATAGATCTCACTGTGAAAAGGCTTAAATGACTTTTTTGACCTAAGTTTGAGGATTGCGCTCAAATCAAATGTCCTAGAACCAAATTTCCACATGTAACTACTAGATTGTGATACAATACACTATTGGGTGAAGTTTGGTTTACTTCTGCGCAGCGGTTTGGGAGTTAACATCAAAATTACATTTCTCGGCCATATTGCATAGATCTCACTGTGAAAAGGCTTAAATGGCTTTTTTGACCTAAGTTTGAGGATTGCGCTCAAATCAAATGTCCTAGAACCAAATTTCCACATGTAACTACTAGATTGTGATACAATACACTAATGGGTGAAGTTTGGTTGACTTCTGCGCAGCGGTTTGGGAGTGAACATCAAAATTACATTTCTCGGCCATATCGCATAGATCTCACTGTGAAAAGGCTTAAATGACTTTTTTTAATTAAGTTTGAAGACTGCGCTCAAATCAAATGTCCTAGAACCAAATTTCCACATGTAACTACTAGATTGTGATACAATACACTATTGGGTGAAGTTTGGTTGACTTCTGCGCAGCGGTTTGGGAGTTAACATCAAAATTACATTTCTCGGCCATATCGCGTAGATCTCACTGTGAAAAGGCTTAAATGACTTTTTTAATTAAGTTTGATGATTGCGCTCAAACCAAATGTCCTAGAACTAAATTTCCAAATGTAACTACTAGATTGTGATAAAATACACTATTGGGTGAAGTTTGGTTGACTTCTGCGCAGCGGTTTGGGAGTTAACATCAAAATTACATTTCTCAGCCATATCGCGTAGATCTCACTGTGAAAAGGCTTAAATGGCTTTTTTGACCTAAGTTTGAGGATTGCGCTCAAATCAAATGTCCTAGAACCAAATTTCCACATGTAACTACTAGATTGTGATACAATACACTATTGGGTGAAGTTTGGTTGACTTCTGCGCAGCGGTTTGGGAGTTAACATCAAAATTACATTTCTCAGCCATATCGCGTAGATCTCACTGTGAAAAGGCTTAAATGGCTTTTTTGACCTAAGTTTGAGGATTGCGCTCAAATCAAATGTCCTAGAACCAAATTTCCACATGTAACTACTAGATTGTGATACAATACACTATTGGGTGAAGTTTGGTTGACTTCTGCGCAGCGGTTTGGGAGTTAACATCAAAATTACATTTCTCGGCCATATCACGTAGATCTCACTGTGAAAAGGCTTAAATGACTTTTTTAATTAAGTTTGATGATTGCGCTCAAACCAAATGTCTTAGAACCAAATTTCCAAATGTAACTACTAGATTGTGATAAAATACACTATTGGGTGAAGTTTGGTTGACTTCTGCGCAGCGGTTTGGGAGTTAACATCAAAATTACATTTCTCAGCCATATCGCGTAGATCTCACTGTGAAAAGGCTTAAATGGCTTTTTTGACCTAAGTTTGAGGATTGCGCTCAAATCAAATGTCCTAGAACCAAATTTCTACATGTAACTACTAGATTGTGATACAATACACTATTGGGTGAACTTTGGTTTACTTCTGCGCAGCGGTTTGGGAGTTAACATCAAAATTACATTTCTCGGCCATATCGCATAGATCTCACTGTGAAAAGGCTTAAATGGCTTTTTTGACCTAAGTTTGAGGATTGCGCTCAAATCAAATGTCCTAGAACCAAATTTCCACATGTAACTACTAGATTGTGATACAATACACTATTGGGTGAAGTTTGGTTGACTTCTGCGCAGCGGTTTGGGAGTGAACATCAAAATTACATTTCTCGGCCATATCGCATACATCTCACTGTGAAAAGGCTTAAATGACTTTTTTTTAATTAAGTTTGAAGATTGCGCTCAAACCAAATGTCCTAGAACTAAATTTCTAAATGTAACTACTAGATTGTGATAAAATACACTATTGGGTGAAGTTTGGTTGACTTCTGCGCAGCGGTTTGGGAGTTAACATCAAAATTACATTTCTCGACCATATCGCATAGATCTCACTGTGAAAAGGCTTAAATGACTTTTTTAATTAAGTTTGATGATTGCGCTCAAACCAAATGTCCTAGAACGAAATTTTCAAATGTAACTACTAGATTGTGATACAATACACTATTGGGTGAAGTTTGGTTGACTTCTGCGCAGCGGTTTGGGAGTGAACATCAAAATTACATTTCTCGGCCATATCGCATAGATCTCACTGTGAAAAGGCTTAAATGACTTTTTTAATTAAGTTTGATGATTGCGCTCAAACCAAATGTCCTAGAACTAAATTTCCAAATGTTACTACTAGATTGTGATAAAATACACTATTGGGTGAGGTTTGGTTGACTTCTGCGCAGCGGTTTGGTAGTTAACATCAAAATTACATTTCTCAGCCATATCGCGTAGATCTCACTGTGAAAAGGCTTAAATGGCTTTTTTGACCTAAGTTTGAGGATTGCGCTCAAATCAAATGTCCTAGAACCAAATTTCCACATGTAACTACTAGATTGTGATACAATACACTATTGGGTGAAGTTTGGTTTACTTCTGCGCAGCGGTTTGGGAGTTAACATCAAAATTACATTTCTCGGCCATATTGCATAGATCTCACTGTGAAAAGGCTTAAATGGCTTTTTTGACCTAAGTTTGAGGATTGCGCTCAAATCAAATGTCCAATAACCAAATTTCCACATGTAACTACTAGATTGTGATACAATACACTAATGGGTGAAGTTTGGTTGACTTCTGCGCAGCGGTTTGGGAGTGAACATCAAAATTACATTTCTCGGCCATATCGCATAGATCTCACTGTGAAAAGGCTTAAATGACTTTTTTTAATTAAGTTTGAAGATTGCGCTCAAACCAAATGTCCTAGAACTAAATTTCTAAATTTAACTACTAGATTGTGATAAAATACACTATTGGGTGAAGTTTGGTTGACTTCTGCGCAGCGGTTTGGGAGTCAACATCAAAATTACATTTCTCGGCCATATCGCATAGATCTCACTGTGAAAAGGCTTAAATGGCTTTTTTGACCTAAGTTTGAGGATTGCGCTCAAATCAAATGTCCTAGAACCAAATTTTCACATGTAACTACTAGATTGTGATACAATACACTATTGGGTGAAGTTTGGTTTACTTCTGCGCAGCGGTTTGGGAGTTAACATCAAAATTACATTTCTCGGCCATATCGCATAGATCTCACTGTGAAAAGGCTTAAATGACTTTTTATAATTAAGTTTGAAGATTGCGCTCAAACCAAATGTCCTAGAACTAAATTTCCAAATGTAACTACTAGATTGTGATAAAATACACTATTGGGTGAAGTTTGGTTGACTTCTGCGCAGCGGTTTGGGAGTGAACATCAAAATTATATTTCTCGGCCATATCGCATAGATCTCACTGTGAAAAGGCTTAAATGACTTTTTTTAATTAAGTTTGAAGATTGCGCTCAAACCAAATGTCCTAGAACTAAATTTCCAAATGTAACTACTAGATTGTGATAAAATACACTATTGGGTGAAGTTTGGTTGACTTCTGCGCAGCGGTTTGGGAGTTAACATCAAAATTACATTTCTCGGCCATATCGCATAGATCTCACTGTGAAAAGGCTTAAATGACTTTTTTGACCTAAGTTTGAGGATTGCGCTCAAATCAAATGTCCTAGAACCAAATTTCCACATGTAACTACTAGATTGTGATACAATACACTATTGGGTGAAGTTTGGTTTACTTCTGCGCAGCGGTTTGGGAGTTAACATCAAAATTACATTTCTCGGCCATATTGCATAGATCTCACTGTGAAAAGGCTTAAATGGCTTTTTTGACCTAAGTTTGAGGATTGCGCTCAAATCAAATGTCCTAGAACCAAATTTCCACATGTAACTACTAGATTGTGATACAATACACTAATGGGTGAAGTTTGGTTGACTTCTGCGCAGCGGTTTGGGAGTGAACATCAAAATTACATTTCTCGGCCATATCGCATAGATCTCACTGTGAAAAGGCTTAAATGACTTTTTTTAATTAAGTTTGATGATTGCGCTCAAACCAAATGTCCTAGAACTAAATTTCCAAATATAACTACTAGATTGTGATAAAATACACTATTGGGTGAAGTTTGGTTGACTTCTGCGCAGCGGTTTGGGAGTTAACATCAAAATTACATTTCTCGGCCATATCGCATAGATCTCACTGTGAAAAGGCTTAAATGACTTTTTTTAATTAAGTTTGAAGACTGCGCTCAAATCAAATGTCCTAGAACCAAATTTCCACATGTAACTACTAGATTGTGATACAATACACTATTGGGTGAAGTTTGGTTGACTTCTGCGCAGCGGTTTGGGAGTTAACATCAAAATTACATTTCTCGGCCATATCGCGTAGATCTCACTGTGAAAAGGCTTAAATGACTTTTTTAATTAAGTTTGATGATTGCGCTCAAACCAAATGTCCTAGAACTAAATTTCCAAATGTAACTACTAGATTGTGATAAAATACACTATTGGGTGAAGTTTGGTTGACTTCTGCGCAGCGGTTTGGGAGTTAACATCAAAATTACATTTCTCAGCCATATCGCGTAGATCTCACTGTGAAAAGGCTTAAATGGCTTTTTTGACCTAAGTTTGAGGATTGCGCTCAAATCAAATGTCCTAGAACCAAATTTCCACATGTAACTACTAGATTGTGATACAATACACTATTGGGTGAAGTTTGGTTGACTTCTGCGCAGCGGTTTGGGAGTTAACATCAAAATTACATTTCTCAGCCATATCGCGTAGATCTCACTGTGAAAAGGCTTAAATGGCTTTTTTGACCTAAGTTTGAGGATTGCGCTCAAATCAAATGTCCTAGAACCAAATTTCCACATGTAACTACTAGATTGTGATACAATACACTATTGGGTGAAGTTTGGTTGACTTCTGCGCAGCGGTTTGGGAGTGAACATCAAAATTACATTTCTCGGCCATATCGCATAGATCTCACTGTGAAAAGGCTTAAATGACTTTTTTTAATTAAGTTTGAAGATTGCGCTCAAACCAAATGTCCTAGAACTAAATTTCCAAATGTAACTACTAGATTGTGATACAATACACTATTGGGTGAAGTTTGGTTGACTTCTGCGCAGCGGTTTGGGAGTTAACATCAAAATTACATTTCTCGGCAATATCGCGTAGATCTCACTGTGAAAAGGCTTAAATGACTTTTTTAATTAAGTTTGATGATTGCGCTCAAACCAAATGTCCTAGAACTAAATTTCCACATGTAACTACTAGATTGTTATAAAATACACTATTGGGTGAAGTTTGGTTGACTTCTGCGCAGCGGTTTGGGAGTTAACATCAAAATTACATTTCTCAGCCATATCGCGTAGATCTCACTGTGAAAAGGCTTAAATGGCTTTTTTGACCTAAGTTTGAGGATTGCGCTCAAATCAAATGTCCTAGAACCAAATTTCTACATGTAACTACTAGATTGTGATACAATACACTATTGGGTGAACTTTGGTTTACTTCTGCGCAGCGGTTTGGGAGTTAACATCAAAATTACATTTCTCGGCCATATCGCATAGATCTCACTGTGAAAAGGCTTAAATGGCTTTTTTGACCTAAGTTTGAGGATTGCGCTCAAATCAAATGTCCTAGAACCAAATTTCCACATGTAACTACTAGATTGTGATACAATACACTATTGGGTGAAGTTTGGTTGACTTCTGCGCAGCGGTTTGGGAGTGAACATCAAAATTACATTTCTCGGCCATATCGCATACATCTCACTGTGAAAAGGCTTAAATGACTTTTTTTTAATTAAGTTTGAAGATTGCGCTCAAACCAAATGTCCTAGAACTAAATTTCTAAATGTAACTACTAGATTGTGATAAAATACACTATTGGGTGAAGTTTGGTTGACTTCTGCGCAGCGGTTTGGGAGTTAACATCAAAATTACATTTCTCGACCATATCGCATAGATCTCACTGTGAAAAGGCTTAAATGACTTTTTTAATTAAGTTTGATGATTGCGCTCAAACCAAATGTCCTAGAACGAAATTTTCAAATGTAACTACTAGATTGTGATACAATACACTATTGGGTGAAGTTTGGTTGACTTCTGCGCAGCGGTTTGGGAGTGAACATCAAAATTACATTTCTCGGCCATATCGCATAGATCTCACTGTGAAAAGGCTTAAATGACTTTTTTAATTAAGTTTGATGATTGCGCTCAAACCAAATGTCCTAGAACTAAATTTCCAAATGTTACTACTAGATTGTGATAAAATACACTATTGGGTGAGGTTTGGTTGACTTCTGCGCAGCGGTTTGGTAGTTAACATCAAAATTACATTTCTCAGCCATATCGCGTAGATCTCACTGTGAAAAGGCTTAAATGGCTTTTTTGACCTAAGTTTGAGGATTGCGCTCAAATCAAATGTCCTAGAACCAAATTTCTACATGTAACTACTAGATTGTGATACAATACACTATTGGGTGAAGTTTGGTTTACTTCTGCGCAGCGGTTTGGGAGTTAACATCAAAATTACATTTCTCGGCCATATCGCATAGATCTCACTGTGAAAAGGCTTAAATGGCTTTTTTGACCTAAGTTTGAGGATTGCGCTCAAATCAAATGTCCTAGAACCAAATTTCCACATGTAACTACTAGATTGTGATACAATACACTATTGGGTGAAGTTTGGTTGACTTCTGCGCAGCGGTTTGGGAGTGAACATCAAAATTACATTTCTCGGCCATATCGCATAGATCTCACTGTGAAAAGGCTTAAATGACTTTTTTTAATTAAGTTTGATGATTGCGCTCAAACCAAATGTCCTAGAACTAAATTTCCAAATATAACTACTAGATTGTGATAAAATACACTATTGGGTGAAGTTTGGTTGACTTCTGCGCAGCGGTTTGGGAGTTAACATCAAAATTACATTTCTCGGCCATATCGCATAGATCTCACTGTGAAAAGGCTTAAATGACTTTTTTTAATTAAGTTTGAAGACTGCGCTCAAATCAAATGTCCTAGAACCAAATTTCCACATGTAACTACTAGATTGTGATACAATACACTATTGGGTGAAGTTTGGTTGACTTCTGCGCAGCGGTTTGGGAGTTAACATCAAAATTACATTTCTCGGCCATATCGCGTAGATCTCACTGTGAAAAGGCTTAAATGACTTTTTTAATTAAGTTTGATGATTGCGCTCAAACCAAATGTCCTAGAACTAAATTTCCAAATGTAACTACTAGATTGTGATAAAATACACTATTGGGTGAAGTTTGGTTGACTTCTGCGCAGCGGTTTGGGAGTTAACATCAAAATTACATTTCTCAGCCATATCGCGTAGATCTCACTGTGAAAAGGCTTAAATGGCTTTTTTGACCTAAGTTTGAGGATTGCGCTCAAATCAAATGTCCTAGAACCAAATTTCCACATGTAACTACTAGATTGTGATACAATACACTATTGGGTGAAGTTTGGTTGACTTCTGCGCAGCGGTTTGGGAGTTAACATCAAAATTACATTTCTCAGCCATATCGCGTAGATCTCACTGTGAAAAGGCTTAAATGGCTTTTTTGACCTAAGTTTGAGGATTGCGCTCAAATCAAATGTCCTAGAACCAAATTTCCACATGTAACTACTAGATTGTGATACAATACACTATTGGGTGAAGTTTGGTTGACTTCTGCGCAGCGGTTTGGGAGTGAACATCAAAATTACATTTCTCGGCCATATCGCATAGATCTCACTGTGAAAAGGCTTAAATGACTTTTTTTAATTAAGTTTGAAGATTGCGCTCAAACCAAATGTCCTAGAACTAAATTTCCAAATGTAACTACTAGATTGTGATACAATACACTATTGGGTGAAGTTTGGTTGACTTCTGCGCAGCGGTTTGGGAGTTAACATCAAAATTACATTTCTCGGCAATATCGCGTAGATCTCACTGTGAAAAGGCTTAAATGACTTTTTTAATTAAGTTTGATGATTGCGCTCAAACCAAATGTCCTAGAACTAAATTTCCACATGTAACTACTAGATTGTTATAAAATACACTATTGGGTGAAGTTTGGTTGACTTCTGCGCAGCGGTTTGGGAGTTAACATCAAAATTACATTTCTCAGCCATATCGCGTAGATCTCACTGTGAAAAGGCTTAAATGGCTTTTTTGACCTAAGTTTGAGGATTGCGCTCAAATCAAATGTCCTAGAACCAAATTTCTACATGTAACTACTAGATTGTGATACAATACACTATTGGGTGAACTTTGGTTTACTTCTGCGCAGCGGTTTGGGAGTTAACATCAAAATTACATTTCTCGGCCATATCGCATAGATCTCACTGTGAAAAGGCTTAAATGGCTTTTTTGACCTAAGTTTGAGGATTGCGCTCAAATCAAATGTCCTAGAACCAAATTTCCACATGTAACTACTAGATTGTGATACAATACACTATTGGGTGAAGTTTGGTTGACTTCTGCGCAGCGGTTTGGGAGTGAACATCAAAATTACATTTCTCGGCCATATCGCATACATCTCACTGTGAAAAGGCTTAAATGACTTTTTTTTAATTAAGTTTGAAGATTGCGCTCAAACCAAATGTCCTAGAACTAAATTTCTAAATGTAACTACTAGATTGTGATAAAATACACTATTGGGTGAAGTTTGGTTGACTTCTGCGCAGCGGTTTGGGAGTTAACATCAAAATTACATTTCTCGACCATATCGCATAGATCTCACTGTGAAAAGGCTTAAATGACTTTTTTAATTAAGTTTGATGATTGCGCTCAAACCAAATGTCCTAGAACGAAATTTTCAAATGTAACTACTAGATTGTGATACAATACACTATTGGGTGAAGTTTGGTTGACTTCTGCGCAGCGGTTTGGGAGTGAACATCAAAATTACATTTCTCGGCCATATCGCATAGATCTCACTGTGAAAAGGCTTAAATGACTTTTTTAATTAAGTTTGATGATTGCGCTCAAACCAAATGTCCTAGAACTAAATTTCCAAATGTTACTACTAGATTGTGATAAAATACACTATTGGGTGAGGTTTGATTGACTTCTGCGCAGCGGTTTGGTAGTTAACATCAAAATTACATTTCTCAGCCATATCGCGTAGATCTCACTGTGAAAAGGCTTAAATGGCTTTTTTGACCTAAGTTTGAGGATTGCGCTCAAATCAAATGTCCTAGAACCAAATTTCTACATGTAACTACTAGATTGTGATACAATACACTATTGGGTGAAGTTTGGTTTACTTCTGCGCAGCGGTTTGGGAGTTAACATCAAAATTACATTTCTCGGCCATATCGCATAGATCTCACTGTGAAAAGGCTTAAATGGCTTTTTTGACCTAAGTTTGAGGATTGCGCTCAAATCAAATGTCCTAGAACCAAATTTCCACATGTAACTACTAGATTGTGATACAATACACTATTGGGTGAAGTTTGGTTGACTTCTGCGCAGCGGTTTGGGAGTGAACATCAAAATTACATTTCTCGGCCATATCGCATAGATCTCACTGTGAAAAGGCTTAAATGACTTTTTTTTAATTAAGTTTGAAGATTGCGCTCAAACCAAATGTCCTAGAACTAAATTTCCAAATGTAACTACTAGATTGTGATAAAATACACTATTGGGTGAAGTTTGGTTGACTTCTGCGCAGCGGTTTGGGAGTGAACATCAAAATTATATTTCTCGGCCATATCGCATAGATCTCACTGTGAAAAGGCTTAAATGACTTTTTTTAATTAAGTTTGAAGATTGCGCTCAAACCAAATGTCCTAGAACTAAATTTCCAAATGTAACTACTAGATTGTGATAAAATACACTATTGGGTGAAGTTTGGTTGACTTCTGCGCAGCGGTTTGGGAGTGAACATCAAAATTACATTTCTCGGCCATATCGCATAGATCTCACTGTGAAAAGGCTTAAATGACTTTTTTGACCTAAGTTTTAGGATTGCGCTCAAATCAAATGTCCTAGAACCAAATTTCCACATGTAACTACTAGATTGTGATACAATACACTATTGGGTGAAGTTTGGTTTACTTCTGCGCAGCGGTTTGGGAGTTAACATCAAAATTACATTTCTCGGCCATATTGCATAGATCTCACTGTGAAAAGGCTTAAATGGCTTTTTTGACCTAAGTTTGAGGATTGCGCTCAAATCAAATGTCCAATAACCAAATTTCCACATGTAACTACTAGATTGTGATACAATACACTAATGGGTGAAGTTTGGTTGACTTCTGCGCAGCGGTTTGGGAGTGAACATCAAAATTACATTTCTCGGCCATATCGCATAGATCTCACTGTGAAAAGGCTTAAATGACTTTTTTTAATTAAGTTTGAAGATTGCGCTCAAACCAAATGTCCTAGAACTAAATTTCTAAATTTAACTACTAGATTGTGATAAAATACACTATTGGGTGAAGTTTGGTTGACTTCTGCGCAGCGGTTTGGGAGTCAACATCAAAATTACATTTCTCGGCCATATCGCATAGATCTCACTGTGAAAAGGCTTAAATGGCTTTTTTGACCTAAGTTTGAGGATTGCGCTCAAATCAAATGTCCTAGAACCAAATTTTCACATGTAACTACTAGATTGTGATACAATACACTATTGGGTGAAGTTTGGTTTACTTCTGCGCAGCGGTTTGGGAGTTAACATCAAAATTACATTTCTCGGCCATATCGCATAGATCTCACTGTGAAAAGGCTTAAATGACTTTTTATAATTAAGTTTGAAGATTGCGCTCAAACCAAATGTCCTAGAACTAAATTTCCAAATGTAACTACTAGATTGTGATAAAATACACTATTGGGTGAAGTTTGGTTGACTTCTGCGCAGCGGTTTGGGAGTGAACATCAAAATTATATTTCTCGGCCATATCGCATAGATCTCACTGTGAAAAGGCTTAAATGACTTTTTTTAATTAAGTTTGAAGATTGCGCTCAAACCAAATGTCCTAGAACTACATTTCCAAATGTAACTACTAGATTGTGATAAAATACACTATTGGGTGAAGTTTGGTTGACTTCTGCGCAGCGGTTTGGGAGTTAACATCAAAATTACATTTCTCGGCCATATCGCATAGATCTCACTGTGAAAAGGCTTAAATGACTTTTTTGACCTAAGTTTGAGGATTGCGCTCAAATCAAATGTCCTAGAACCAAATTTCCACATGTAACTACTAGATTGTGATACAATACACTATTGGGTGAAGTTTGGTTTACTTCTGCGCAGCGGTTTGGGAGTTAACATCAAAATTACATTTCTCGGCCATATTGCATAGATCTCACTGTGAAAAGGCTTAAATGGCTTTTTTGACCTAAGTTTGAGGATTGCGCTCAAATCAAATGTCCTAGAACCAAATTTCCACATGTAACTACTAGATTGTGATACAATACACTAATGGGTGAAGTTTGGTTGACTTCTGCGCAGCGGTTTGGGAGTGAACATAAAAATTACATTTCTCGGCCATATCGCATAGATCTCACTGTGAAAAGGCTTAAATGACTTTTTTTAATTAAGTTTGATGATTGCGCTCAAACCAAATGTCCTAGAACTAAATTTCCAAATATAACTACTAGATTGTGATAAAATACACTATTGGGTGAAGTTTGGTTGACTTCTGCGCAGCGGTTTGGGAGTTAACATCAAAATTACATTTCTCGGCCATATCGCATAGATCTCACTGTGAAAAGGCTTGAATGACTTTTTTTAATTAAGTTTGAAGACTGCGCTCAAATCAAATGTCCTAGAACCAAATTTCCACATGTAACTACTAGATTGTGATACAATACACTATTGGGTGAAGTTTGGTTGACTTCTGCGCAGCGGTTTGGGAGTTAACATCAAAATTACATTTCTCGGCCATATCGCGTAGATCTCACTGTGAAAAGGCTTAAATGACTTTTTTAATTAAGTTTGATGATTGCGCTCAAACCAAATGTCCTAGAACTAAATTTCCAAATGTAACTACTAGATTGTGATAAAATACACTATTGGGTGAAGTTTGGTTGACTTCTGCGCAGCGGTTTGGGAGTTAACATCAAAATTACATTTCTCAGCCATATCGCGTAGATCTCACTGTGAAAAGGCTTAAATGGCTTTTTTGACCTAAGTTTGAGGATTGCGCTCAAATCAAATGTCCTAGAACCAAATTTCCACATGTAACTACTAGATTGTGATACAATACACTATTGGGTGAAGTTTGGTTGACTTCTGCGCAGCGGTTTGGGAGTTAACATCAAAATTACATTTCTCAGCCATATCGCGTAGATCTCACTGTGAAAAGGCTTAAATGGCTTTTTTGACCTAAGTTTGAGGATTGCGCTCAAATCAAATGTCCTAGAACCAAATTTCCACATGTAACTACTAGATTGTGATACAATACACTATTGGGTGAAGTTTGGTTGACTTCTGCGCAGCGGTTTGGGAGTGAACATCAAAATTACATTTCTCGGCCATATCGCATAGATCTCACTGTGAAAAGGCTTAAATGACTTTTTTTAATTAAGTTTGAAGATTGCGCTCAAACCAAATGTCCTAGAACTAAATTTCCAAATGTAACTACTAGATTGTGATACAATACACTATTGGGTGAAGTTTGGTTGACTTCTGCGCAGCGGTTTGGGAGTTAACATCAAAATTACATTTCTCGGCAATATCGCGTAGATCTCACTGTGAAAAGGCTTAAATGACTTTTTTAATTAAGTTTGATGATTGCGCTCAAACCAAATGTCCTAGAACTAAATTTCCACATGTAACTACTAGATTGTTATAAAATACACTATTGGGTGAAGTTTGGTTGACTTCTGCGCAGCGGTTTGGGAGTTAACATCAAAATTACATTTCTCAGCCATATCGCGTAGATCTCACTGTGAAAAGGCTTAAATGGCTTTTTTGACCTAAGTTTGAGGATTGCGCTCAAATCAAATGTCCTAGAACCAAATTTCTACATGTAACTACTAGATTGTGATACAATACACTATTGGGTGAAGTTTGGTTTACTTCTGCGCAGCGGTTTGGGAGTTAACATCAAAATTACATTTCTCGGCCATATCGCATAGATCTCACTGTGAAAAGGCTTAAATGGCTTTTTTGACCTAAGTTTGAGGATTGCGCTCAAATCAAATGTCCTAGAACCAAATTTCCACATGTAACTACTAGATTGTGATACAATACACTATTGGGTGAAGTTTGGTTGACTTCTGCGCAGCGGTTTGGGAGTGAACATCAAAATTACATTTCTCGGCCATATCGCATACATCTCACTGTGAAAAGGCTTAAATGACTTTTTTTTAATTAAGTTTGAAGATTGCGCTCAAACCAAATGTCCTAGAACTAAATTTCTAAATGTAACTACTAGATTGTGATAAAATACACTATTGGGTGAAGTTTGGTTGACTTCTGCGCAGCGGTTTGGGAGTTAACATCAAAATTACATTTCTCGACCATATCGCATAGATCTCACTGTGAAAAGGCTTAAATGACTTTTTTAATTAAGTTTGATGATTGCGCTCAAACCAAATGTCCTAGAACGAAATTTTCAAATGTAACTACTAGATTGTGATACAATACACTATTGGGTGATGTTTGGTTGACTTCTGCGCAGCGGTTTGGGAGTGAACATCAAAATTACATTTCTCGGCCATATCGCATAGATCTCACTGTGAAAAGGCTTAAATGACTTTTTTAATTAAGTTTGATGATTGCGCTCAAACCAAATGTCCTAGAACTAAATTTCCAAATGTTACTACTAGATTGTGATAAAATACACTATTGGGTGAGGTTTGGTTGACTTCTGCGCAGCGGTTTGGGAGTTAACATCAAAATTACATTTCTCAGCCATATCGCGTAGATCTCACTGTGAAAAGGCTTAAATGGCTTTTTTGACCTAAGTTTGAGGATTGCGCTCAAATCAAATGTCCTAGAACCAAATTTCCACATGTAACTACTAGATTGTGATACAATACACTATTGGGTGAAGTTTGGTTGACTTCTGCGCAGCGGTTTGGGAGTTAACATCAAAATTACATTTCTCGGCCATATCGCGTAGATCTCACTGTGAAAAGGCTTAAATGACTTTTTTAATTAAGTTTGATGATTGCGCTCAAACCAAATGTCCTAGAACTAAATTTCCAAATGTAACTACTAGATTGTGATAAAATACACTATTGGGTGAAGTTTGGTTGACTTCTGCGCAGCGGTTTGGGAGTTAACATCAAAATTACATTTCTCAGCCATATCGCGTAGATCTCACTGTGAAAAGGCTTAAATGGCTTTTTTGACCTAAGTTTGAGGATTGCGCTCAAATCAAATGTCCTAGAACCAAATTTCTACATGTAACTACTAGATTGTGATACAATACACTATTGGGTGAAGTTTGGTTTACTTCTGCGCAGCGGTTTGGGAGTTAACATCAAAATTACATTTCTCGGCCATATCGCATAGATCTCACTGTGAAAAGGCTTAAATGGCTTTTTTGACCTAAGTTTGAGGATTGCGCTCAAATCAAATGTCCTAGAACCAAATTTCCACATGTAACTACTAGATTGTGATACAATACACTATTGGGTGAAGTTTGGTTGACTTCTGCGCAGCGGTTTGGGAGTGAACATCAAAATTACATTTCTCGGCCATATCGCATAGATCTCACTGTGAAAAGGCTTAAATGACTTTTTTTAATTAAGTTTGAAGATTGCGCTCAAACCAAATGTCCTAGAACTAAATTTCCAAATGTAACTACTAGATTGTGATACAATACACTATTGGGTGAAGTTTGGTTGACTTCTGCGCAGCGGTTTGGGAGTTAACATCAAAATTACATTTCTCGGCAATATCGCGTAGATCTCACTGTGAAAAGGCTTAAATGACTTTTTTAATTAAGTTTGATGATTGCGCTCAAACCAAATGTCCTAGAACTAAATTTCCAAATGTAACTACTAGATTGTTATAAAATACACTATTGGGTGAAGTTTGGTTGACTTCTGCGCAGCGGTTTGGGAGTTAACATCAAAATTACATTTCTCAGCCATATCGCGTAGATCTCACTGTGAAAAGGCTTAAATGGCTTTTTTGACCTAAGTTTGAGGATTGCGCTCAAATCAAATGTCCTAGAACCAAATTTCTACATGTAACTACTAGATTGTGATACAATACACTATTGGGTGAAGTTTGGTTTACTTCTGCGCAGCGGTTTGGGAGTTAACATCAAAATTACATTTCTCGGCCATATCGCATAGATCTCACTGTGAAAAGGCTTAAATGGCTTTTTTGACCTAAGTTTGAGGATTGCGCTCAAATCAAATGTCCTAGAACCAAATTTCCACATGTAACTACTAGATTGTGATACAATACACTATTGGGTAAAGTTTGGTTGACTTCTGCGCAGCGGTTTGGGAGTGAACATCAAAATTACATTTCTCGGCCATATCGCATAGATCTCACTGTGAAAAGGCTTAAATGACTTTTTTTAATTAAGTTTGAAGATTGCGCTCAAACCAAATGTCCTAGAACTAAATTTCCAAATGTAACTACTAGATTGTGATAAAATACACTATTGGGTGAAGTTTGGTTGACTTCTGCGCAGCGGTTTGGGAGTCAACATCAAAATTACATTTCTCGGCCATATCGCATAGATCTCACTGTGAAAAGGCTTAAATGGCTTTTTTGACCTAAGTTTGAGGATTGCGCTCAAATCAAATGTCCTAGAACCAAATTTCCACATGTAACTACTAGATTGTGATACAATACACTATTGGGTGAAGTTTGGTTGACTTCTGCGCAGCGGTTTGGGAGTGAACATCAAAATTACATTTCTCGGCCATATCGCATAGATCTCACTGTGAAAAGGCTTAAATGACTTTTTTTTAATTAAGTTTGAAGATTGCGCTCAAACCAAATGTCCTAGAACTAAATTTCTAAATGTAACTACTAGATTGTGATAAAATACACTATTGGGTGAAGTTTGGTTGACTTCTGCGCAGCGGTTTGGGAGTTAACATCAAAATTACATTTCTCGACCATATCGCATAGATCTCACTGTGAAAAGGCTTAAATGACTTTTTTAATTAAGTTTGATGATTGCGCTCAAACCAAATGTCCTAGAACGAAATTTTCAAATGTAACTACTAGATTGTGATACAATACACTATTGGGTGAAGTTTGGTTGACTTCTGCGCAGCGGTTTGGGAGTGAACATCAAAATTACATTTCTCGGCCATATCGCATAGATCTCACTGTGAAAAGGCTTAAATGACTTTTTTTAATTAAGTTTGATGATTGCGCTCAAACCAAATGTCCTAGAACTAAATTTCCAAATGTTACTACTAGATTGTGATAAAATACACTATTGGGTGAGGTTTGGTTGACTTCTGCGCAGCGGTTTGGGAGTTAACATCAAAATTACATTTCTCAGCCATATCGCGTAGATCTCACTGTGAAAAGGCTTAAATGGCTTTTTTGACCTAAGTTTGAGGATTGCGCTCAAATCAAATGTCCTAGAACCAAATTTCCACATGTAACTACTAGATTGTGATACAATACACTATTGGGTGAAGTTCGGTTGACTTCTGCGCAGCGGTTTGGGAGTTAACATCAAAATTACATTTCTCGGCCATATCGCGTAGATCTCACTGTGAAAAGGCTTAAATGGCTTTTTTGACCTAAGTTTGAGGATTGCGCTCAAATCAAATGTCCTAGAACCAAATTTCCACATGTAACTACTAGATTGTGATACAATACACTATTGGGTGAAGTTTGGTTTACTTCTGCGCAGCGGTTTGGGAGTTAACATCAAAATTACATTTCTCGGCCATATCGCATAGATCTCACTGTGAAAAGGCTTAAATGGCTTTTTTGACCTAAGTTTGATGATTGCGCTCAAACCAAATGTCATAGAACAAAATTTTCAAATGTAACTACTAGATTGTGATACAATACACTATTGGGTGAAGTTTGGTTGACTTCTGCGCAGCGGTTTGGGAGTTAACATCAAAATTACATTTCTCGACCATATCGCATAGATCTCACTGTGAAAAGGCTTAAATGACTTTTTTAATTAAGTTTGATGATTGCGCTCAAACCAAATGTCCTAGAACGAAATTTTCAAATGTAACTACTAGATTGTGATACAATACACTATTGGGTGAAGTTTGGTTGACTTCTGCGCAGCGGTTTGGGAGTGAACATCAAAATTACATTTCTCGGCCATATCGCATAGATCTCACTGTGAAAAGGCTTAAATGACTTTTTTAATTAAGTTTGATGATTGCGCTCAAACCAAATGTCCTAGAACTAAATTTCCAAATGTTACTACTAGATTGTGATAAAATACACTATTGGGTGAGGTTTGGTTGACTTCTGCGCAGCGGTTTGGGAGTTAACATCAAAATTACATTTCTCAGCCATATCGCGTAGATCTCACTGTGAAAAGGCTTAAATGGCTTTTTTGACCTAAGTTTGAGGATTGCGCTCAAATCAAATGTCCTAGAACCAAATTTCCACATGTAACTACTAGATTGTGATACAATACACTATTGGGTGAAGTTCGGTTGACTTCTGCGCAGCGGTTTGGGAGTTAACATCAAAATTACATTTCTCGGCCATATCGCGTAGATCTCACTGTGAAAAGGCTTAAATGGCTTTTTTGACCTAAGTTTGAGGATTGCGCTCAAATCAAATGTCCTAGAACCAAATTTCCACATGTAACTACTAGATTGTGATACAATACACTATTGGGTGAAGTTTGGTTTACTTCTGCGCAGCGGTTTGGGAGTTAACATCAAAATTACATTTCTCGGCCATATCGCATAGATCTCACTGTGAAAAGGCTTAAATGGCTTTTTTGACCTAAGTTTGATGATTGCGCTCAAACCAAATGTCATAGAACAAAATTTTCAAATGTAACTACTAGATTGTGATACAATACACTATTGGGTGAAGTTTGGTTGACTTCTGCGCAGCGGTTTGGGAGTTAACATCAAAATTACATTTCTCGGCCATATCGCGTAGATCTCACTGTGAAAAGGCTTAAATGGCTTTTTTGACCTAAGTTTGATGATTGCGCTCAAACCAAATGTCATAGAACAAAATTTTCAAATGTAACTACTAGATTGTGATACAATACACTATTGGGTGAAGTTTGGTTGACTTCTGCGCAGCGGTTTGGGAGTTAACATCAAAATTACATTTCTCGGCCATATCGCGTAGATCTCACTGTGAAAAGGCTTAAATGGCTTTTTTGACCTAAGTTTGAGGATTGCGCTCAAATCAAATGTCCTAGAACCAAATTTCCACATGTAACTACTAGATTGTGATACAATACACTAATGGGTGAAGTTTGGTTGACTTCTGCGCAGCGGTTTGGGAGTGAACATCAAAATTACATTTCTCGGCCATATCGCATAGATCTCACTGTGAAAAGGCTTAAATGACTTTTTTAATTAAGTTTGATGATTGCGCTCAAACCAAATGTCCTAGAACGAAATTTTCAAATGTAACTACTAGATTGTGATACAATACACTATTGGGTGAAGTTTGGTTGACTTCTGCGCAGCGGTTTGGGAGTTAACATCAAAATTACATTTCTCGGCCATATTGCATAGATCTCACTGTGAAAAGGCTTAAATGGCTTTTTTGACCTAAGTTTGAGGATTGCGCTCAAATCAAATGTCCTAGAACCAAATTTCCACATGTAACTACTAGATTGTGATACAATACACTATTGGGTGAAGTTTGGTTGACTTCTGCGCAGCGGTTTGGGAGTGAACATCAAAATTACATTTCTCGGCCATATCGCATAGATCTCACTGTGAAAAGGCTTAAATGTCTTTTTTTAATTAAGTTTGATGATTGCGCTCAAACCAAATGTCCTAGAACGAAATTTTCAAATGTAACTACTAGATTGTGATACAATACACTATTGCAGGGGTCCCCAAACTACGGCCCGCGGGCCGGATACGGCCCATAGCCACATTTGGTCCGGCCCCCTGAACAAAAAAAAAAAAAAATTGTAAAAAAAAAAAAAAAAAAAAAAAATTTTTTTTTTTTTTTTTTTTTTTTTTTTCTCAATAGAGTTATTTATGTCCTGGCTTTTTTCTGTGAAGAACTGAGCAATGGTTATTTGGTTATTATCTATTTAATTAATACAGTATTATTATATTATATTATATTACATGATATTATATTATATTATATTATATTATATTATATTATATTATATTATATTATATTATATTATATTATATTATATTATATTATATTATATTATATTATATTATATTATATTATATTCAGGGGTGCACATAAGTGGTCCGCACATGCGTACTGGACGTAGACAAACGCGCTGGCCCTCAATGGCTTCCATACGCTTTTGCGTACCGATGGCTGACCACTCTATTTGCGGCGGACACGAGAAAATAACTTCTCAAAATGTCGATGAGGCAGGCCACACTGAGTAATTACTTCCGTGTTCCCCCACCCCCGTCAAAAGACAGACAGACGACAGAGACGTCACTGGAGCTACCGAAAAAAAGGACTTTTGCTGAAAAGTGGCTACAGGAGGTACCATGGCTAGAAGCGAATGATGCTCGCACGGAAATGCGGTACAAAATGTGCCATGAGAATCCCAATGTCGCCGATTAGAGCAACGCATTTTATGTAGGGTCAAAGAATTTCAGCCATCCAAACTTTGAAAAGCACGAAAAAAACAGAGAGCATGTGGCAATTAAGCAAACTATCGATGTCAAACAGGACCCCACTCGCCCTATGGACATGTGGCGGAATAGGGCGGAATAAAGGTAATGAACAGCGACATGCACTGACAAACGTGTTTTTGCTCGCATTTTACAAAGCTAAACATGCACGTTCAATGAGGTCTTATGAGGAGGACATCCCACTTTTAAAAAGGCTTGGAGTTAATGTGGGAGCCGCATAATGCCCTTTATTTTGAATTGGTGCTTTTATGTTTATTTCTTTACATTTCACTTCAAAGTAATGGCAATTTTGTTGTGCCAGTTGATGTTAATCAAGCATTAACTGTTAATATAATTAATCAAAGTTAATTGGCTCTAAGTAAAGCTTGTCATAAATTTATCGCATCAGGTGGGTCGGCTCTCAAGCTCAATGAGGACCAAGTCACATCTCCAGGTCCTCCTCTGAGAACCTGGGCAAAAAAATTATGTGCACCCCTGATTATATTATATTATATAATATTATATTATATTATATTAAGGGCTGTCAAAGTTATCGCGTTAACGGGCGGTAATTAATTTTTTTCATTAATCACGTTAAAATATTTGACGCAATTAACGCATATGCCCCGCTCAAACAGATTAAAATGACAGCAGTGTCATGTCCACTTGTTACTTGTGTTTTTTGTCTCCCTCTGCTGGCGCTTGGGTGCGACTGATTTTATGCACCATGAGCATTGTGTAATTCTTGACATCAACAATGGTGAGCTACTAGTTAATTTTTTTGATTGAAAATTTTACCAATTTTATTAAAACGAAAACATTAAGAGGGGTTTTAACATAAAATTTCTATAATTTGTACTAAAATCTATCTTTTAAGAACTACAAGTCTTTCTATCCAGGGATTGCTTTGACAGAATATTAATGTTAATGCCATCTTGGTGATTTATTGTTATAATAAACAAATACAGTACTTATGTACAGTATGTTGAATGTATACTGTATATCCGTCTTGTGTCTTATCTTTCCATTCCAACAATAATTTACAGAAAAATAAGGCATATTTTAGAGATGTTTGAATTGCGATTAATTACGATTAATTTTTAAGCTGTGATTAACTCGCTTAAAAATTTTAATCGTTTGACAGCCCTAATTATATTATATTATATTATACTATATTATATTATATCATTTTTATTTTATTTACTTTGGTTCCGTGAAGAATCCAGAAAGGGTTATTTGATTGTGGCTTTCTGAAAAACAATACATTTTTACATTTAGGCACTCCTGCAATCGTCACACTTTTTCTGTTACAAACTGACCCCGGCCCCTCATCAGAGAAGAGAAGGGTTATGTGGCCCTCACAGGAAAAAGTTTGGGGACCCCTGCACTATTGGGTGAAGTTTGGTTGACTTCTGCGCAGCGGTTTGGGAGTTAACATCAAAATTACATTTCTCGGCCATATCGCATAGATCTCACTGTGAAAAGTCTTAAATGGCTTTTTTGACCTAAGTTTGAGGATTGCGCTCAAATCAAATGTCCTAGAACCAAATTTTCACATGTAACTACTAGATTGTGATACAATACACTAATGGGTGAAGTTTGGTTGACTTCTGCGCAGCGGTTTGGGAGTTAACATCAAAATTACATTTCTCGGCCATATCGCATAGATCTCACTGTGAAAAGGCTTAAATGGCTTTATTGACCTAAGTTTGAGGATTGCGCTCAAATCAAATGTCCTAGAACCAAATTTCCACATGTAACTACTAGATTGTGATACAATACACTATTGGGTGAAGTTTGGTTGACTTCTGCGCAGCGGTTTTGGAGTGAACATCAAAATTACATTTCTCGGCCATATCGCATAGATCTCACTGTGAAAAGGCTTAAATGACTTTTTTTAATTAAGTTTGAAGATTGCGCTCAAACCAAATGTCCTAGAACTAAATTTCTAAATGTAACTACTAGATTGTGATAAAATACACTATTGGGTGAAGTTTGGTTGACTTCTGCGCAGCGGTTTGGGAGTTAACATCAAAATTACATTTCTCGGCCATATCGCGTAGATCTCACTGTGAAAAGGCTTAAATGACTTTTTTAATTAAGTTTGATGATTGCGCTCAAACCAAATGTCCTAGAACGAAATTTTCAAATGTAACTACTAGATTGTGATACAATACACTATTGGGTGAAGTTTGGTTGAATTCTGCGCAGCGGTTTGGGAGTTAACATCAAAATTACATTTCTCGGCCATATCGCATAGATCTCACTGTGAAAAGGCTTAAATGACTTTTTTAATTAAGTTTGATGATTGCGCTCAAACCAAATGTCCTAGAACAAAATTTTCAAATGTAACTACTAGATTGTGATACAATACACTATTGGGTGAAGTTTGGTTGACTTCTGCGCAGCGGTTTGGGAGTGAACATCAAAATTACATTTCTCGGCCATATCGCGTAGATCTCACTGTGAAAAGGCTTAAATGGCTTTTTTGACCTAAGTTTGAGGATTGCGCTCAAATCAAAAGTCCTAGAACCAAATTTCCACATGTAACTACTAGATTGTGATACAATACACTATTGGGTGAAGTTTGGTTGACTTCTGCGCAGCGGTTTAGGAGTTAACATCAAAATTACATTTCTCGGCCATATCGCATAGATCTCACTGTGAAAAGGCTTAAATGGCTTTTTTGACCTAAGTTTGAGGATTGCGCTCAAATCAAATGTCCTAGAACCAAATTTCCACATGTAACTACTAGATTGTGATACAATACACTATTGGGTGAAGTTTGGTTGACTTCTGCGCAGCGGTTTGGGAGTGAACATCAAAATTACATTTCTCGGCCATATCGCATAGATCTCACTGTGAAAAGGCTTAAATGACTTTTTTTAATTAAGTTTGAAGATTGCGCTCAAACCAAATGTCCTAGAACTAAATTTCTAAATGTAACTACTAGATTGTGATAAAATACACTATTGGGTGAAGTTTGGTTGACTTCTGCGCAGCGGTTTGGGAGTTAACATCAAAATTACATTTCTCGGCCATATCGCATAGATCTCACTGTGAAAAGCCTTAAATGACTTTTTTAATTAAGTTTGATGATTGCGCTCAAACCAAATGTCCTAGAACGAAATTTTCAAATGTAACTACTAGATTGTGATACAATATACTATTGGGTGAAGTTTGGTTGACTTCTGCGCAGCGGTTTGGGAGTTAACATCAAAATTACATTTCTCGGCCATATCGCATAGATCTCACTGTGAAAAGGCTTAAATGACTTTTTTAATAAAGTTTGATGATTGCGCTCAAGCCAAATGTCCTAGAACGAAATTTTCAAATGTAACTACTAGATTGTGATACAATACACTATTGGGTGAAGTTTGGTTGACTTCTGCGCAGCGGTTTGGGAGTTAACATCAAAATTACATTTCTCGGCCATATCGCGTAGATCTCACTGTGAAAAGGCTTAAATGGCTTTTTTGACCTAAGTTTGAGGATTGCGCTCAAATCAAATGTCCTAGAACCAAATTTCCACATGTAACTACTAGATTGTGATACAATACACTAATGGGTGAAGTTTGGTTGACTTCTGCGTGTTAGGTCCTCTTCCCCTTCCTTCTGAGACATGCCCACCTCCAGCAGGTGTGCATGTTTTTAATGATTACAGGTCAGACGAGTGGAGCGGCCACACCTGAGGGCAATTAACATCAGCCAGCTTTAAAAGCCAAGCAGACGCTCCACCTCGTCGCCCGATCAACTTGTCTGGTTTCGCCGTCAGTTGCTTCTCGCATTCTTTATATGATATCATTGATTCCCGGCTCACGATTACTTTGCTCTCGCCCCAGGTCCTGTCTTCTGCGCGCTCCTTGTCGGATTCTACGCCTGCCTCCTTCCGAGCTTCCACGCCTGCCTCCTTCCGAGCTCCCACGCCTGTCTCCTCCCAAGCTCCCACGTCTCACGCCGGCTCACGAAGCAACCCCCATCCGCCACGTTATCTCTGGTGTCTGTAAATAAATATTACTCACCGCAACCACCGTGTGTCTGCACTTAGATCCCTCCTCGTCGCACACCCTAACAGTTTGATCGGGCCATAATGGATCTCGCAGACAAACCCACCGGCTCACCCACGTCACTCCGAGACCACCACCAAGCCATTGACTTCCTCTTCCATAAGGTAACGGACATTTCCCACTCACTCCAGGCCATACAAGCACAACTCTCCCCGCCTCCCCTTCGCCGCGCCGCCGCCTCGCCAAGCCACGTTCCCGTAACTAACCTGGTGTCATCAGCTGCAGACCGGGAGCCGCACGTTCCCGCACCGGCACCTTACGATGGAAACCTCGGTACGTGTCGGGCTTTTTTGGTCCAATGCAGCCTTGTTTTCGAACTACAGCCGTCCATGTATCAAGGGGACCGTACAAAGATTGCTTACCTCATCGGCTGCCTTCGCGGAGCGGCTTTGGAATGGGCCTCTTCAATATGGGAGCAGAGTTCTTCCGTGTGTGTGTCGTACTCCCGCTTCACGAAGGAAATGCGCAAGATCTTCGATCATCCAGTCCGTGGCAAAGAGGCAGCCAAGCGGCTAATGTCCATTCGCCAGGGGCCTCGGAGCGTCGCCGAATTCTCGGTTGAGTTCCGGACGTTGGCCGCGGAAAGCCGGTTTAATGACGCGGCTCTCCAGGAAGTGTTCACCCGCGCCTTGAACGAATCCCTCAAGGATGAATTGGCCACACGGGACGAGCCCAGTTCCTTGGAAAACCTGGTTCTTTTGGCAATAAATATTGACAATCGCTTACGCGAGCGAGAAAGGCAACGCAGAGAAGAGCTGGACGCCACACGCAAAATCTTCCCTGCCCTTCCACTACTACCGCCACTTCCTGCCCAGGCAGCTGACACTGTGCAGGCGAAGTCGCCCCCTTCTGACAAGACTGAGCCAATGCAGTTGGGCCGCACAAGGCTGTCCCTGGAGGAGCGCACACGCAGGTATAAGGCTCAGTTATGCATTTACTGCGGTGAGGGAGGGCACTTTATTCGTGGCTGTCCGGTGCGTCCGGGAAATGGCTCGCCAATAGAGGAAGGACTATTGGTGAGCCACATGTCTCACAATTCTTCACGCAGACTCCAGCTCACAGCCACCCTCTCCAGGAAGGGCCAGTCTCACACAGTCACCGCCCTAGTCGATTGTGGTTCGGACGAAAATTTTATTGATGAAGGCCTGGCAAACCAGTTGGGGCTGTGCACGCACCCACTTCCTGCCCCGTTAAGGACCACAGCACTGGACGGACAGCCCCTGTTTAACGTGAACCGACGGACTGAGGCCGTCGACGTCATCCTGTCAGGCAACCACCGAGAGGTGAGCTCCTTTTTGGTTTTTAGTAGTCCTCGAACACCGCTCGTCCTTGGTCTCCCATGGCTTAAAACGCATAACCCCTCCATAGACTGGACACACCCTAAGGTAACTGCATGGAGTGACTACTGCCATACTCACTGTCTTAAATCTGCTCTAGTGCTGTCTGGTCCGGTCCGGGAATTGGGGCCGCCCGACCTGTCTGCGGTGCCGGAGTGCTACCATGACCTTGGGCAGGTATTTAGTAAGGATCACGCGCTGTCGCTTCCTCCCCACCGTCCTTACGACTGCGCCATCAACCTTCTTCCTGGAGCGACTCTCCCCAAGGGTCGTCTTTATAACATCTCGCTTCCAGAGAGGGAGGCGATGAAGTCGTACATCACCGAGTCCTTAGCCTCGGGTATTATTCGCCCGTCCTCCTCCCCCGTTGGTGCGGGGTTCTTTTTTGTGGGTAAAAAAGATGGAGGCCTAAGACCCTGCATAGACTTCCGTGGCCTGAATGAGATCACCGTTAAAAACAAATACCCTCTTCCGCTGATGGATTCTGCGTTCACCCCCCTCCAGGGCGCTACGATTTTCACGAAGCTAGACCTACGTAGTGCCTACCACCTCGTCCGTGTTAAGGAGGGCGATGAGTGGAAGACTGCCTTCAACACACCCATCGGTCATTATGAATATTTGGTTATGCCATTTGGGCTCACAAATGCCCCTGCTGTCTTCCAGAATTTGGTTAATGATGTACTCGGTGACATGATTAATAAGTTTGTGGTGGTCTACTTGGACGATATTCTGGTGTTCTCTCCCACACCACACGAGCATGAGAACCATGTTCGTCTAGTGCTCCAGCGGCTCCTCGAGAACAGACTGTATGTAAAGGCTGAAAAATGTGAGTTTCATGTTCCAGAAACTGCCTTCCTTGGCTACATTGTGGGGCGTGGGAAGCTGCGGATGGACCCGGCAAAAGTGACTGCTGTTCTGGACTGGCCTCGCCCCTCTGACAGGAAGCAACTACAACGCTTTCTCGGTTTCGCCAACTTTTATAGGAGATTCATTCGCAATTACAGCCGGATCGCAGCACCCCTCACGGCCCTCACCTCCACCGCAAAACCGTTCCTCTGGTCCGACGTTGCAGACGCCGCTTTCAGCGAACTCAAGAGTCGTTTCACCTCAGACCCCGTGCTGGTCCACCCCGACCCGTCACTCCAGTTCATTGTGGAGGTTGATGCCTCGGAGTCGGGCGTGGGTGCGGTGCTCTCCCAACGCCAGCCCACTGATGGCAAAATCCACCCATGTGCCTTTTTCTCCCGCAGGCTCTCACCCGCTGAACGCAATTACAGTATCGGGGACAGAGAGCTCCTAGCAGTAAAATTGGCTCTGGAAGAATGGCGTCACCACCTGGAAGGCACACCACAGCCATTCCTCGTGCTCACGGACCATAAGAACCTAGAGTACCTCAAGGCGGCTAGGAGACTGAATCCACGACAGGCCAGGTGGGCTTTGTTTTTCTGCCGTTTTGACTTTGCTCTTTCTTACATCCCAGGCTCCAAAAACACAAAGCCCGACGCCCTGTCTCGTCAGTTCCAAAGCATTGAACCTAAGGAGGAACCCGCGCCGATTATTCCTCAAACCCGCTTCCTGGCCTCCGTGGAATGGGAGATCGAACGCAAAGTAAAGGATTCCCATGGTGAGCACCCAGATCCTCGAGCCGGTCCCCAGTCTAGCCTGTTTGTGCCCCAGGGTCTCCGTTCCCAGGTCTTGGAGTGGGCTCACTCATCCCGGCTGTTCTGCCACCCCGGCATCCGTAGGACATTGGCTGTACTACGCCAGCGGTTCTGGTGGCCCTCCATGCCAGAAGATACTAGATCCTATGTCCTAGCCTGTACGGTATGTGCGCGCAGCAAAACATCAACCAAGCCCAGCTCTGGACTCCTTCGCCCACTACCTGTCCCAAGCCGACCCTGGTCCCACATAGCCCTGGATTTCGTCACTGGTTTGCCCCCTTCCAAAGGAAACACTGTAATCCTCACTATAGTGGATAGATTCTCCAAAGCCGCTCATTTCATTCCCCTTCGTAAACTTCCGTCAGCCACGGAAACTACAACCCTGCTCACTAACCATGTCTTCCGTTTGCATGGCATCCCGACAGATATAGTCTCCGACAGGGGACCCCAGTTTACTTCCCAGGTCTGGAGGGCTTTCTGTGCGGCCCTGGGCGTTGGCGTGAGCCTCTCCTCCGGTTACCACCCCCAGACGAATGGACAGTGTGAGCGTACCAACCAACAGCTCGAAGCAGCCCTCCGCTGCACCACTCAAGCTCACCCCAACACCTGGAGCGATCAACTGCCCTGGATTGAATATGCGCACAACTCCCTGCCGAATGCCTCTTCAGGTATGTCACCATTCCTGTGCTCCTTGGGGTACCAGCCCCCATTATTCCCATCCCAGGAAAGTGACATCGCCGTCCCGTCTGTCCAAGACCATATCGACCGTTGCTCCGGAATCTGGGAACAGGCACGCGCAGCGCTCCTCCGTGCCTCCGGGAGATCCCGTGCCCAGTCTGACCGTCACCGTTCGCCCGCGCCGGCTTACACTGTCGGCCAAAAGGTATGGCTCTCGTCAAAGTCCTTGCCTTTGAAGACTGAGTCGGTGAAGCTTTCCCCGCGGTTCGTTGGGCCCTTCGAAATCACGAAGATAGTGAACCCCGCCGCTGTGCGTCTCCGGCTCCCGGCGCATTACAGGGTCCACCCCACGTTCCACGTCTCCCTCATCAAACCGGTGTCCTCTAGTCCTTTGGCCCCCCCTGTTCCGCCCCCTCCGCCGCCTCTGTCGGTCGACGGGGATCCGGCCTACCGGGTGGAGCGGCTTCTGGATGTCCGCCGCCGTGGCCGTGGGCTCCAGTACCTTGTTGACTGGGAGGGCTATGGCCCGGAGGAGCGGTCCTGGATCCCTGCCCGGTGGGTGCTGTCGCGGGCGCTCATCCGGGACTTCCACCGCACCCATCCGGGGCGTCTCCGTCGGGCGCCTGGTGGCGCCCGTAGGGGGGGAGGTCCTGTTAGGTCCTCTTCCCCTTCCTTCTGAGACATGCCCACCTCCAGCAGGTGTGCATGTTTTTAATGATTACAGGTCAGACGAGTGGAGCGGCCACACCTGAGGGCAATTAACATCAGCCAGCTTTAAAAGCCAAGCAGACGCTCCACCTCGTCGCCCGATCAACTTGTCTGGTTTCGCCGTCAGTTGCTTCTCGCATTCTTTATATGATATCATTGATTCCCGGCTCACGATTACTTTGCTCTCGCCCCAGGTCCTGTCTTCTGCGCGCTCCTTGTCGGATTCTACGCCTGCCTCCTTCCGAGCTTCCACGCCTGCCTCCTTCCGAGCTCCCACGCCTGTCTCCTCCCAAGCTCCCACGTCTCACGCCGGCTCACGAAGCAACCCCCATCCGCCACGTTATCTCTGGTGTCTGTAAATAAATATTACTCACCGCAACCACCGTGTGTCTGCACTTAGATCCCTCCTCGTCGCACACCCTAACACTGCGCAGCGGTTTGGGAGTTAACATCAAAATTACATTTCTCGGCCATATCGCGTAGATCTCACTGTGAAAAGGCTTAAATGGCTTTTTTGACCTAAGTTTGAGGATTGCGCTCAAATCAAATGTCCTAGAACCAAATTTCCACATGTGACTACTAGATTGTGATACAATACACTATTGGGTGAAGTTTGGTTTACTTCTGCGCAGCGGTTTGGGAGTTAACATCAAAATTACATTTCTCGGCCATATCGCATAGATCTCACTGTGAAAAGGCTTAAATGGCTTTTTTGACCTAAGTTTGATGATTGCGCTCAAACCAAATGTCCTAGAACAAAATTTTCAAATGTAACTACTAGATTGTGATACAATACACTATTGGGTAAAGTTTGGTTGACTTCTGCGCAGCGGTTTGGGAGTTAACATCAAAATTACATTTCTCGGCCATATTGCATAGATCTCACTGTGAAAAGGCTTAAATGGCTTTTTGACCTAAGTTTGAGGATTGCGCTCAAATCAAATGTCCTAGAACCAAATTTCCACATGTAACTACTAGATTGTGATACAATACACTATTGGGTGAAGTTTGGTTGACTTCTGCGCAGCGGTTTGGGAGTTAACATCAAAATTACATTTCTCGGCCATATTGCATAGATCTCACTGTGAAAAGGCTTAAATGGCTTTTTTGACCTAAGTTTGAGGATTGCGCTCAAATCAAATGTCCTACAACCAAATTTCCACATGTAACTACTAGATTGTGATACAATACACTAATGGGTGAAGTTTGGTTGACTTCTGCGCAGCGGTTTGGGAGTGAACATCAAAATTACATTTCTCGGCCATATCGCATAGATCTCACTGTGAAAAGGCTTAAATGTCTTTTTTTAATTAAGTTTGAAGATTGCGCTCAAACCAAATGTCCTAGAACTAAATTTCTAAATGTAACTACTAGATTGTGATAAAATACACGATTGGGTGAAGTTTGGTTGACTTCTGCGCAGCGGTTTGGGAGTTAACATCAAAATTACATTTCTCGGCCATATCGCATAGATCTCACTGTGAAAAGGCTTAAATTACTTTTTTAATTAAGTTTGATGATTGCGCTCAAACCAAATGTCCTAGAACGAAATTTTCAAATGTAACTACTAGATTGTTATACAATACACTATTGGGTGAAGTTTGGTTGACTTCTGCGCAGCGGTTTGGGAGTTAACATCAAAATTACATTTCTCGGCCATATCGCATAGATCTCACTGTGAAAAGGCTTAAATGGCTTTTTTGACCTAAGTTTGAGGATTGCGCTCAAATCAAATGTCCTAGAACCAAATTTCCACATGTAACTACTAGATTGTGATACAATACACTAATGGGTGAAGTTTGGTTGACTTCTGCGCAGCGGTTTGGGAGTGAACATCAAAATTACATTTCTCGGCCATATCGCATAGATCTCACTGTGAAAAGGCTTAAATGTCTTTTTTTAATTAAGTTTGATGATTGCGCTCAAACCAAATGTCCTAGAACGAAATTTTCAAATGTAACTACTAGATTGTGATACAATACACTATTGGGAGAAGTTTGGTTGACTTCTGCGCAGCGGTTTGGGAGTTAACATCAAAATTACATTTCTCGGCCATATCGCATAGATCTCACTGTGAAAAGTCTTAAATGGCTTTTTTGACCTAAGTTTGAGGATTGCGCTCAAATCAAATGTCCTAGAACCAAATGTTCACATGTAACTACTAGATTGTGATACAATACACTAATGGGTGAAGTTTGGTTGACTTCTGCGCAGCGGTTTGGGAGTTAACATCAAAATTACATTTCTCGGCCATATCGCATAGATCTCACTGTGAAAAGGTTTAAATGGCTTTTTTGACCTAAGTTTGAGGATTGCGCTCAAATCAAATGTCCTAGAACCAAATTTCCACATGTAACTACTAGATTGTGATACAATACACTATTGGGTGAAGTTTGGTTGACTTCTGCGCAGCGGTTTTGGAGTGAACATCAAAATTACATTTCTCGGCCATATCGCATAGATCTCACTGTGAAAAGGCTTAAATGACTTTTTTTAATTAAGTTTGAAGATTGCGCTCAAACCAAATGTCCTAGAACTAAATTTCTAAATGTAACTACTAGATTGTGATAAAATACACTATTGGGTGAAGTTTGGTTGACTTCTGCGCAGCGGTTTGGGAGTTAACATCAAAATTACATTTCTCGGCCATATCGCGTAGATCTCACTGTGAAAAGGCTTAAATGACTTTTTTTAATTAAGTTTTGAAGAATGCGCTCAGACCAAATGTCCTAGAACTAAATTTCTAAATGTAACTACTAGATTGTGATAAAATACACTATTGGGTGAAGTTTGGTTGACTTCTGCGCAGCGGTTTGGGAGTTAACATCAAAATTACATTTCTCGGCCATATCGCGTAGATCTCACTGTGAAAAGGCTTAAATGACTTTTTTAATTAAGTTTGATGATTGCGCTCAAACCAAATGTCCTAGAACGAAATTTTCAAATGTAACTACTAGATTGTGATACAATACACTATTGGGTGAAGTTTGGTTGAATTCTGCGCAGCGGTTTGGGAGTTAACATCAAAATTACATTTCTCGGCCATATCGCATAGATCTCACTGTGAAAAGGCTTAAATGACTTTTTTAATTAAGTTTGATGATTGCGCTCAAACCAAATGTCCTAGAACAAAATTTTCAAATGTAACTACTAGATTGTGATACAATACACTATTGGGTGAAGTTTGGTTGACTTCTGCGCAGCGGTTTGGGAGTGAACATCAAAATTACATTTCTCGGCCATATCGCATAGATCTCACTGTGAAAAGGCTTAAATGACTTTTTTAATTAAGTTTGATGATTGCGCTCAAACCAAATGTCCTAGAACGAAATTTTCAAATGTAACTACTAGATTGTGATACAATACACTATTGGGTGAAGTTTGGTTGACTTCTGCGCAGCGGTTTGGGAGTTAACATCAAAATTACATTTCTCGGCCATATTGCATAGATCTCACTGTGAAAAGGCTTAAATGGCTTTTTTGACCTAAGTTTGAGGATTGCGCTCAAATCAAATGTCCTAGAACCAAATTTCCACATGTAACTACTAGATTGTGATACAATACACTAATGGGTGAAGTTTGGTTGACTTCTGCGCAGCGGTTTGGGAGTGAACATCAAAATTACATTTCTCGGCCATATCGCATAGATCTCACTGTGAAAAGGCTTAAATGTCTTTTTTTAATTAAGTTTGATGATTGCGCTCAAACCAAATGTCCTAGAACGAAATTTTCAAATGTAACTACTAGATTGTGATACAATACACTATTGGGTGACGTTTGGTTGACTTCTGCGCAGCGGTATGGGAGTTAACATCAAAATTACATTTCTCGGCCATATCGCATAGATCTCACTGTGAAAAGGCTTAAATGACTTTTTTAATAAAGTTTGATGATTGCGCTCAAGCCAAATGTCCTAGAACGAAATTTTCAAATGTAACTACTAGATTGTGATACAATACACTATTGGGTGAAGTTTGGTTGACTTCTGCGCAGCGGTTTGGGAGTTAACATCAAAATTACATTTCTCGGCCATATCGCGTAGATCTCACTGTGAAAAGGCTTAAATGGCTTTTTTGACCTAAGTTTGAGGATTGCGCTCAAATCAAATGTCCTAGAACCAAATTTCCACATGTAACTACTAGATTGTGATACAATACACTAATGGGTGAAGTTTGGTTGACTTCTGCGCAGCGGTTTGGGAGTTAACATCAAAATTACATTTCTCGGCCATATCGCGTAGATCTCACTGTGAAAAGGCTTAAATGGCTTTTTTGACCTAAGTTTGAGGATTGCGCTCAAATCAAATGTCCTAGAACCAAATTTCCACATGTGACTACTAGATTGTGATACAATACACTATTGGGTGAAGTTTGGTTTACTTCTGCGCAGCGGTTTGGGAGTTAACATCAAAATTACATTTCTCGGCCATATCGCATAGATCTCACTGTGAAAAGGCTTAAATGGCTTTTTTGACCTAAGTTTGATGATTGCGCTCAAACCAAATGTCCTAGAACAAAATTTTCAAATGTAACTACTAGATTGTGATACAATACACTATTGGGTGAAGTTTGGTTGACTTCTGCGCAGCGGTTTGGGAGTTAACATCAAAATTACATTTCTCGGCCATATCGCGTAGATCTCACTGTGAAAAGGCTTAAATGGCTTTTTTGACCTAAGTTTGAGGATTGCGCTCAAATCAAATGTCCTAGAACCAAATTTCCACATGTAACTACTAGATTGTGATACAATACACTAATGGGTGAAGTTTGGTTGACTTCTGCGCAGCGGTTTGGGAGTGAACATCAAAATTACATTTCTCGGCCATATCGCATAGATCTCACTGTGAAAAGGCTTAAATGACTTTTTTAATTAAGTTTGATGATTGCGCTCAAACCAAATGTCCTAGAACGAAATTTTCAAATGTAACTACTAGATTGTGATACAATACACTATTGGGTGAAGTTTGGTTGACTTCTGCGCAGCGGTTTGGGAGTTAACATCAAAATTACATTTCTCGGCCATATTGCATAGATCTCACTGTGAAAAGGCTTAAATGGCTTTTTTGACCTAAGTTTGAGGATTGCGCTCAAATCAAATGTCCTAGAACCAAATTTCCACATGTAACTACTAGATTGTGATCCAATACACTATTGGGGGAAGTTTGGTTGACTTCTGCGCAGCGGTTTGGGAGTGAACATCAAAATTACATTTCTCGGCCATATCGCATAGATCTCACTGTGAAAAGGCTTAAATGACTTTTTTTAATTAAGTTTGAAGATTGCGCTCAAACCAAATGTCCTAGAACTAAATTTCTAAATGTAACTACTAGATTGTGATAAAATACACTATTGGGTGAAGTTTGGTTGACTTCTGCGCAGCGGTTTGGGAGTTAACATCAAAATTACATTTCTCGGCCATATCGCGTAGATCTCACTGTGAAAAGGCTTAAATGACTTTTTTAATTAAGTTTGATGATTGCGCTCAAACCAAATGTCCTAGAACGAAATTTTCAAATGTAACTACTAGATTGTGATACAATACACTATTGGGTGAAGTTTGGTTGAATTCTGCGCAGCGGTTTGGGAGTTAACATCAAAATTACATTTCTCGGCCATATCGCATAGATCTCACTGTGAAAAGGCTTAAATGACTTTTTTAATTAAGTTTGATGATTGCGCTCAAACCAAATGTCCTAGAACAAAATTTTCAAATGTAACTACTAGATTGTGATACAATACACTATTGGGTGAAGTTTGGTTGACTTCTGCGCAGCGGTTTGGGAGTGAACATCAAAATTACATTTCTCGGCCATATCGCGTAGATCTCACTGTGAAAAGGCTTAAATGGCTTTTTTGACCTAAGTTTGAGGATTGCGCTCAAATCAAAAGTCCTAGAACCAAATTTCCACATGTAACTACTAGATTGTGATACAATACACTATTGGGTGAAGTTTGGTTGACTTCTGCGCAGCGGTTTAGGAGTTAACATCAAAATTACATTTCTCGGCCATATCGCATAGATCTCACTGTGAAAAGGCTTAAATGGCTTTTTTGACCTAAGTTTGAGGATTGCGCTCAAATCAAATGTCCTAGAACTAAATTTCCACATGTAACTACTAGATTGTGATACAATACACTATTGGGTGAAGTTTGGTTGACTTCTGCGCAGCGGTTTGGGAGTGAACATCAAAATTACATTTCTCGGCCATATCGCATAGATCTCACTGTGAAAAGGCTTAAATGCCTTTTTTTAATTAAGTTTGAAGATTGCGCTCAAACCAAATGTCCTAGAACTAAATTTCTAAATGTAACTACTAGATTGTGATAAAATACACTATTGGGTGAAGTTTGGTTGACTTCTGCGCAGCGGTTTGGGAGTTAACATCAAAATTACATTTCTCGGCCATATCGCATAGATCTCACTGTGAAAAGCCTTAAATGACTTTTTTAATTAAGTTTGATGATTGCGCTCAAACCAAATGTCCTAGAACGAAATTTTCAAATGTAACTACTAGATTGTGATACAATATACTATTGGGTGAAGTTTGGTTGACTTCTGCGCAGCGGTTTGGGAGTTAACATCAAAATTACATTTCTCGGCCATATCGCATAGATCTCACTGTGAAAAGGCTTAAATGACTTTTTTAATAAAGTTTGATGATTGCGCTCAAGCCAAATGTCCTAGAACGAAATTTTCAAATGTAACTACTAGATTGTGATACAATACACTATTGGGTGAAGTTTGGTTGACTTCTGCGCAGCGGTTTGGGAGTTAACATCAAAATTACATTTCTCGGCCATATCGCGTAGATCTCACTGTGAAAAGGCTTAAATGGCTTTTTTGACCTAAGTTTGAGGATTGCGCTCAAATCAAATGTCCTAGAACCAAATTTCCACATGTAACTACTAGATTGTGATACAATACACTAATGGGTGAAGTTTGGTTGACTTCTGCGCAGCGGTTTGGGAGTTAACATCAAAATTACATTTCTCGGCCATATCGCGTAGATCTCACTGTGAAAAGGCTTAAATGGCTTTTTTGACCTAAGTTTGAGGATTGCGCTCAAATCAAATGTCCTAGAACCAAATTTCCACATGTGACTACTAGATTGTGATACAATACACTATTGGGTGAAGTTTGGTTTACTTCTGCGCAGCGGTTTGGGAGTTAACATCAAAATTACATTTCTCGGCCATATCGCATAGATCTCACTGTGAAAAGGCTTAAATGTCTTTTTTGACCTAAGTTTGATGATTGCGCTCAAACCAAATGTCCTATAACGAAATTTTCAAATGTAACTACTAGATTGTGATACAATACACTATTGGGAGAAGTTTGGTTGACTTCTGCGCAGCGGTTTGGGAGTTAACATCAAAATTACATTTCTCGGCCATATCGCATAGATCTCACTGTGAAAAGGCTTAAATGGCTTTTTTGACCTAAGTTTGAGGATTGCGCTCAAATCAAATGTCCTAGAACCAAATTTTCACATGTAACTACTAGATTGTGATACAATACACTAATGGGTGAAGTTTGGTTGACTTCTGCGCAGCGGTTTGGGAGTTAACATCAAAATTACATTTCTCGGCCATATCGCATAGATCTCACTGTGAAAAGGTTTAAATGGCTTTTTTGACCTAAGTTTTAGGATTGCGCTCAAATCAAATGTCCTAGAACCAAATTTCCACATGTAACTACTAGATTGTGATACAATACACTATTGGGTGAAGTTTGGTTGACTTCTGCGCAGCGGTTTTGGAGTGAACATCAAAATTACATTTCTCGGCCATATCGCATAGATCTCACTGTGAAAAGGCTTAAATGACTTTTTTTAATTAAGTTTGAAGATTGCGCTCAAACCAAATGTCCTAGAACTAAATTTCTAAATGTAACTACTAGATTGTGATAAAATACACTATTGGGTGAAGTTTGGTTGACTTCTGCGCAGCGGTTTGGGAGTTAACATCAAAATTACATTTCTCGGCCATATCGCGTAGATCTCACTGTGAAAAGGCTTAAATGACTTTTTTTAATTAAGTTTGAAGATTGCGCTCAAACCAAATGTCCTAGAACTAAATTTCTAAATGTAACTACTAGATTGTGATAAAATACACTATTGGGTGAAGTTTGGTTGACTTCTGCGCAGCGGTTTGGGAGTTAACATCAAAATTACATTTCTCGGCCATATCGCGTAGATCTCACTGTGAAAAGGCTTAAATGACTTTTTTAATTAAGTTTGATGATTGCGCTCAAACCAAATGTCCTAGAACGAAATTTTCAAATGTAACTACTAGATTGTGATACAATACACTATTGGGTGAAGTTTGGTTGAATTCTGCGCAGCGGTTTGGGAGTTAACATCAAAATTACATTTCTCGGCCATATCGCATAGATCTCACTGTGAAAAGGCTTAAATGACTTTTTTAATTAAGTTTGATGATTGCGCTCAAACCAAATGTCCTAGAACAAAATTTTCAAATGTAACTACTAGATTGTGATACAATACACTATTGGGTGAAGTTTGGTTGACTTCTGCGCAGCGGTTTGGGAGTTAACATCAAAATTACATTTCTCGGCCATATTGCATAGATCTCACTGTGAAAAGGCTTAAATGGCTTTTTTGACCTAAGTTTGAGGATTGCGCTCAAATCAAATGTCCTAGAACCAAATTTCCACATGTAACTACTAGATTGTGATACAATACACTAATGGGTGAAGTTTGGTTGACTTCTGCGCAGCGGTTTGGGAGTGAACATCAAAATTACATTTCTCGGCCATTTCGCATAGATCTCACTGTGAAAAGGCTTAAATGTCTTTTTTTAATTAAGTTTGATGATTGCGCTCAAACCAAATGTCCTAGAACGAAATTTTCAAATGTAACTACTAGATTGTGATACAATACACTATTGGGTGACGTTTGGTTGACTTCTGCGCAGCGGTTTGGGAGTTAACATCAAAATTACATTTCTCGGCCATATCGCATAGATCTCACTGTGAAAAGGCTTAAATGACTTTTTTAATAAAGTTTGATGATTGCGCTCAAGCCAAATGTCCTAGAACGAAATTTTCAAATGTAACTACTAGATTGTGATACAATACACTATTGGGTGAAGTTTGGTTGACTTCTGCGCAGCGGTTTGGGAGTTAACATCAAAATTACATTTCTCGGCCATATCGCGTAGATCTCACTGTGAAAAGGCTTAAATGGCTTTTTTGACTTAAGTTTGAGGATTGCGCTCAAATCAAATGTCCTAGAACCAAATTTCCACATGTAACTACTAGATTGTGATACAATACACTAATGGGTGAAGTTTGGTTGACTTCTGCGCAGCGGTTTGGGAGTTAACATCAAAATTACATTTCTCGGCCATATCGCGTAGATCTCACTGTGAAAAGGCTTAAATGGCTTTTTTGACCTAAGTTTGAGGATTGCGCTCAAATCAAATGTCCTAGAACCAAATTTCCACATGTGACTACTAGATTGTGATACAATACACTATTGGGTGAAGTTTGGTTTACTTCTGCGCAGCGGTTTGGGAGTTAACATCAAAATTACATTTCTCGGCCATATCGCATAGATCTCACTGTGAAAAGGCTTAAATGGCTTTTTTGACCTAAGTTTGATGATTGCGCTCAAACCAAATGTCCTAGAACAAAATTTTCAAATGTAACTACTAGATTGTGATACAATACACTATTGGGTGAAGTTTGGTTGACTTCTGCGCAGCGGTTTGGGAGTTAACATCAAAATTACATTTCTCGGCCATATCGCGTAGATCTCACTGTGAAAAGGCTTAAATGGCTTTTTTGACCTAAGTTTGAGGATTGCGCTCAAATCAAATGTCCTAGAACCAAATTTCCACATGTAACTACTAGATTGTGATACAATACACTAATGGGTGAAGTTTGGTTGACTTCTGCGCAGCGGTTTGGGAGTGAACATCAAAATTACATTTCTCGGCCATATCGCATAGATCTCACTGTGAAAAGGCTTAAATGACTTTTTTAATTAAGTTTGATGATTGCGCTCAAACCAAATGTCCTAGAACGAAATTTTCAAATGTAACTACTAGATTGTGATACAATACACTATTGGGTGAAGTTTGGTTGACTTCTGCGCAGCGGTTTGGGAGTTAACATCAAAATTACATTTCTCGGCCATATTGCATAGATCTCACTGTGAAAAGGCTTAAATGGCTTTTTTGACCTAAGTTTGAGGATTGCGCTCAAATCAAATGTCCTAGAACCAAATTTCCACATGTAACTACTAGATTGTGATACAATACACTATTGGGTGAAGTTTGGTTGACTTCTGCGCAGCGGTTTGGGAGTGAACATCAAAATTACATTTCTCGGCCATATCGCATAGATCTCACTGTGAAAAGGCTTAAATGACTTTTTTTTATTAAGTTTGAAGATTGCGCTCAAACCAAATGTCCTAGAACTAAATTTCTAAATGTAACTACTAGATTGTGATAAAATACACTATTGGGTGAAGTTTGGTTGACTTCTGCGCAGCGGTTTGGGAGTTAACATCAAAATTACATTTCTCGGCCATATCGCATAGATCTCACTGTGAAAAGCCTTAAATGACTTTTTTAATTAAGTTTGATGATTGCGCTCAAACCAAATGTCCTAGAACGAAATTTTCAAATGTAACTACTAGATTGTGATACAATATACTATTGGGTGAAGTTTGGTTGACTTCTGCGCAGCGGTTTGGGAGTTAACATCAAAATTACATTTCTCGGCCATATCGCATAGATCTCACTGTGAAAAGGCTTAAATGACTTTTTTAATAAAGTTTGATGATTGCGCTCAAGCCAAATGTCCTAGAACGAAATTTTCAAATGTAACTACTAGATTGTGATACAATACACTATTGGGTGAAGTTTGGTTGACTTCTGCGCAGCGGTTTGGGAGTTAACATCAAAATTACATTTCTCGGCCATATCGCGTAGATCTCACTGTGAAAAGGCTTAAATGGCTTTTTTGACCTAAGTTTGAGGATTGCGCTCAAATCAAATGTCCTAGAACCAAATTTCCACATGTAACTACTAGATTGTGATACAATACACTAATGGGTGAAGTTTGGTTGACTTCTGCGCAGCGGTTTGGGAGTTAACATCAAAATTACATTTCTCGGCCATATCGCGTAGATCTCACTGTGAAAAGGCTTAAATGGCTTTTTTGACCTAAGTTTGAGGATTGCGCTCAAATCAAATGTCCTAGAACCAAATTTCCACATGTGACTACTAGATTGTGATACAATACACTATTGGGTGAAGTTTGGTTTACTTCTGCGCAGCGGTTTGGGAGTGAACATCAAAATTACATTTCTCGGCCATATCGCATAGATCTCACTGTGAAAAGGCTTAAATGGCTTTTTTGACCTAAGTTTGATGATTGCGCTCAAACCAAATGTCCTAGAACAAAATTTTCAAATGTAACTACTAGATTGTGATACAATACACTATTGGGTGAAGTTTGGTTGACTTCTGCGCAGCGGTTTGGGAGTTAACATCAAAATTACATTTCTCGGCCATATCGCGTAGATCTCACTGTGAAAAGGCTTAAATGGCTTTTTTGACCTTAGTTTGAGGATTGCGCTCAAATCAAATGTCCTAGAACCAAATTTCCACATGTAACTACTAGATTGTGATACAATACACTAATGGGTGAAGTTTGGTTGACTTCTGCGCAGCGGTTTGGGAGTGAACATCAAAATTACATTTCTCGGCCATATCGCATAGATCTCACTGTGAAAAGGATTAAATGACTTTTTTAATTAAGTTTGATGATTGCGCTCAAACCAAATGTCCTAGAACGAAATTTTCAAATGTAACTACTAGATTGTGATACAATACACTATTGGGTGAAGTTTGGTTGACTTCTGCGCAGCGGTTTGGGAGTTAACATCAAAATTACATTTCTCGGCCATATTGCATAGATCTCACTGTGAAAAGGCTTAAATGGCTTTTTTGACCTAAGTTTGAGGATTGCGCTCAAATCAAATGTCCTAGAACCAAATTTCCACATGTAACTACTAGATTGTGATACAATACACTATTGGGTGAAGTTTGGTTGACTTCTGCGCAGCGGTTTGGGAGTTAACATCAAAATTACATTTCTCGGCCATATTGCATAGATCTCACTGTGAAAAGGCTTAAATGGCTTTTTTGACCTAAGTTTGAGGATTGCGCTCAAATCAAATGTCCTACAACCAAATTTCCACATGTAACTACTAGATTGTGATACAATACACTAATGGGTGAAGTTTGGTTGACTTCTGCGCAGCGGTTTGGGAGTGAACATCAAAATTACATTTCTCGGCCATATCGCATAGATCTCACTGTGAAAAGGCTTAAATGTCTTTTTTTAATTAAGTTTGAAGATTGCGCTCAAACCAAATGTCCTAGAACTAAATTTCTAAATGTAACTACTAGATTGTGATAAAATACACTATTGGGTGAAGTTTGGTTGACTTCTGCGCAGCGGTTTGGGAGTTAACATCAAAATTACATTTCTCGGCCATATCGCATAGATCTCACTGTGAAAAGGCTTAAATTACTTTTTTAATTAAGTTTGATGATTGCGCTCAAACCAAATGTCCTAGAACGAAATTTTCAAATGTAACTACTAGATTGTGATACAATACACTATTGGGTGAAGTTTGGTTGACTTCTGCGCAGCGGTTTGGGAGTTAACATCAAAATTACATTTCTCGGCCATATCGCATAGATCTCACTGTGAAAAGGCTTAAATGGCTTTTTTGACCTAAGTTTGAGGATTGCGCTCAAATCAAATGTCCTAGAACCAAATTTCCACATGTAACTACTAGATTGTGATACAATACACTAATGGGTGAAGTTTGGTTGACTTCTGCGCAGCGGTTTGGGAGTGAACATCAAAATTACATTTCTCGGCCATATCGCATAGATCTCACTGTGAAAAGGCTTAAATGTCTTTTTTTAATTAAGTTTGATGATTGCGCTCAAACCAAATGTCCTAGAACGAAATTTTCAAATGTAACTACTAGATTGTGATACAATACACTATTGGGTGAAGTTTGGTTGACTTCTGCGCAGCGGTTTGGGAGTTAACATCAAAATTACATTTCTCGGCCATATCGCATAGATCTCACTGTGAAAAGTCTTAAATGGCTTTTTTGACCTAAGTTTGAGGATTGCGCTCAAATCAAATGTCCTAGAACCAAATTTTCACATGTAACTACTAGATTGTGATACAATACACTAATGGGTGAAGTTTGGTTGACTTCTGCGCAGCGGTTTGGGAGTTAACATCAAAATTACATTTCTCGGCCATATCGCATAGATCTCACTGTGAAAAGGCTTAAATTGCTTTTTTGACCTAAGTTTGAGGATTGCGCTCAAATCAAATGTCCTAGAACCAAATTTCCACATGTAACTACTAGATTGTGATACAATACACTATTGGGTGAAGTTTGGTTGACTTCTGCGCAGCGGTTTTGGAGTGAACATCAAAATTACATTTCTCGGCCATATCGCATAGATCTCACTGTGAAAAGGCTTAAATGACTTTTTTTAATTAAGTTTGAAGATTGCGCTCAAACCAAATGTCCTAGAACTAAATTTCTAAATGTAACTACTAGATTGTGATAAAATACACTATTGGGTGAAGTTTGGTTGACTTCTGCGCAGCGGTTTGGGAGTTAACATCAAAATTACATTTCTCGGCCATATCGCGTAGATCTCACTGTGAAAAGGCTTAAATGACTTTTTTAATTAAGTTTGATGATTGCGCTCAAACCAAATGTCCTAGAACGAAATTTTCAAATGTAACTACTAGATTGTGATACAATACACTATTGGGTGAAGTTTGGTTGAATTCTGCGCAGCGGTTTGGGAGTTAACATCAAAATTACATTTCTCGGCCATATCGCATAGATCTCACTGTGAAAAGGCTTAAATGACTTTTTTAATTAAGTTTGATGATTGCGCTCAAACCAAATGTCCTAGAACAAAATTTTCAAATGTAACTACTAGATTGTGATACAATACACTATTGGGTGAAGTTTGGTTGACTTCTGCGCAGCGGTTTGGGAGTGAACATCAAAATTACATTTCTCGGCCATATCGCGTAGATCTCACTGTGAAAAGGCTTAAATGGCTTTTTTGACCTAAGTTTGAGGATTGCGCTCAAATCAAAAGTCCTAGAACCAAATTTCCACATGTAACTACTAGATTGTGATACAATACACTATTGGGTGAAGTTTGGTTGACTTCTGCGCAGCGGTTTAGGAGTTAACATCAAAATTACATTTCTCGGCCATATCGCATAGATCTCACTGTGAAAAGGCTTGAATGGCTTTTTTGACCTAAGTTTGAGGATTGCGCTCAAATCAAATGTCCTAGAACCAAATTTCCACATGTAACTACTAGATTGTGATACAATACACTATTGGGTGAAGTTTGGTTGACTTCTGCGCAGCGGTTTGGGAGTGAACATCAAAATTACATTTCTCGGCCATATGGCATAGATCTCACTGTGAAAAGGCTTAAATGACTTTTTTTAATTAAGTTTGAAGATTGCGCTCAAACCAAATGTCCTAGAACTAAATTTCTAAATGTAACTACTAGATTGTGATAAAATACACTATTGGGTGAAGTTTGGTTGACTTCTGCGCAGCGGTTTGGGAGTTAACATCAAAATTACATTTCTCGGCCATATCGCATAGATCTCACTGTGAAAAGGCTTAAATGACTTTTTTAATAAAGTTTGATGATTGCGCTCAAGCCAAATGTCCTAGAACGAAATTTTCAAATGTAACTACTAGATTGTGATACAATATACTATTGGGTGAAGTTTGGTTGACTTCTGCGCAGCGGTTTGGGAGTTAACATCAAAATTACATTTCTCGGCCATATCGCATAGATCTCACTGTGAAAAGGCTTAAATGACTTTTTTAATAAAGTTTGATGATTGCGCTCAAGCCAAATGTCCTAGAACGAAATTTTCAAATGTAACTACTAGATTGTGATACAATACACTATTGGGTGAAGTTTGGTTGACTTCTGCGCAGCGGTTTGGGAGTTAACATCAAAATTACATTTCTCGGCCATATCGCGTAGATCTCACTGTGAAAAGGCTTAAATGGCTTTTTTGACCTAAGTTTGAGGATTGCGCTCAAATCAAATGTCCTAGAACCAAATTTCCACATGTAACTACTAGATTGTGATACAATACACTAATGGGTGAAGTTTGGTTGACTTCTGCGCAGCGGTTTGGGAGTTAACATCAAAATTACATTTCTCGGCCATATCGCGTAGATCTCACTGTGAAAAGGCTTAAATGGCTTTTTTGACCTAAGTTTGAGGATTGCGCTCAAATCAAATGTCCTAGAACCAAATTTCCACATGTGACTACTAGATTGTGATACAATACACTAATGGGTGAAGTTTGGTTGACTTCTGCGCAGCGGTTTGGGAGTTAACATCAAAATTACATTTCTCGGCCATATCGCGTAGATCTCACTGTGAAAAGGCTTAAATGGCTTTTTTGACCTAAGTTTGATGATTGCGCTCAAACCAAATGTCCTAGAACAAAATTTTCAAATGTAACTATTAGATTGTGATACAATACACTATTGGGTGAAGTTTGGTTGACTTCTGCGCAGCGGTTTGGGAGTTAACATCAAAATTACATTTCTCGGCCATATCGCGTAGATCTCAATGTGAAAAGGCTTAAATGGCTTTTTTGACCTAAGTTTGAGGATTGCGCTCAAATCAAATGTCCTAGAACCAAATTTCCACATGTAACTACTAGATTGTGATACAATACACTAATGGGTGAAGTTTGGTTGACTTCTGCGCAGCGGTTTGGGAGTGAACATCAAAATTACATTTCTCGGCCATATCGCATAGATCTCACTGTGAAAAGGCTTAAATGACTTTTTTAATTAAGTTTGATGATTGCGCTCAAACCAAATGTCCTAGAACGAAATTTTCAAATGTAACTACTAGATTGTGATACAATACACTATTGGGTGAAGTTTGGTTGACTTCTGCGCAGCGGTTTGGGAGTTAACATCAAAATTACATTTCTCGGCCATATTGCACAGATCTCACTGTGAAAAGGCTTAAATGGCTTTTTTGACCTAAGTTTGAGGATTGCGCTCAAATCAAATGTCCTAGAACCAAATTTCCACATGTAACTACTAGATTGTGATACAATACACTATTGGGTGAAGTTTGGTTGACTTCTGCGCAGCGGTTTGGGAGTTAACATCAAAATTACATTTCTCGGCCAAATTGCATAGATCTCACTGTGAAAAGGCTTAAATGGCTTTTTTGACCTAAGTTTGAGGATTGCGCTCAAATCAAATGTCCTACAACCAAATTTCCACATGTAACTACTAGATTGTGATACAATACACTAATGGGTGAAGTTTGGTTGACTTCTGCGCAGCGGTTTGGGAGTGAACATCAAAATTACATTTCTCGGCCATATCGCATAGATCTCACTGTGAAAAGGCTTAAATGTCTTTTTTTAATTAAGTTTGAAGATTGCGCTCAAACCAAATGTCCTAGAACTAAATTTCTAAATGTAACTACTAGATTGTGAAAAAATACACTATTGGGTGAAGTTTGGTTGACTTCTGCGCAGCGGTTTGGGAGTTAACATCAAAATTACATTTCTCGGCCATATCGCATAGATCTCACTGTGAAAAGGCTTAAATTACTTTTTTAATTAAGTTTGATGATTGCGCTCAAACCAAATGTCCTAGAACGAAATTTTCAAATGTAACTACTAGATTGTGATACAATACACTATTGGGTGAAGTTTGGTTGACTTCTGCGCAGCGGTTTGGGAGTTAACATCAAAATTACATTTCTCGGCCATATCGCATAGATCTCACTGTGAAAAGGCTTAAATGGCTTTTTTGACCTAAGTTTGAGGATTGCGCTCAAATCAAATGTCCTAGAACCAAATTTTCACATGTAACTACTAGATTGTGATACAATACACTAATGGGTGAAGTTTGGTTGACTTCTGCGCAGCGGTTTGGGAGTTAACATCAAAATTACATTTCTCGGCCATATCGCATAGATCTCACTGTGAAAAGGCTTAAATGTCTTTTTTTAATTAAGTTTGATGATTGCGCTCAAACCAAATGTCCTAGAACGAAATTTTCAAATGTAACTACTAGATTGTGATACAATACACTATTGGGTGAAGTTTGGTTGACTTCTGCGCAGCGGTTTGGGAGTTAACATCAAAATTACATTTCTCGGCCATATCGCATAGATCTCACTGTGAAAAGTCTTAAATGGCTTTTTTGACCTAAGTTTGAGGATTGCGCTCAAATCAAATGTCCTAGAACCAAATTTTCACATGTAACTACTAGATTGTGATACAATACACTAATGGGTGAAGTTTGGTTGACTTCTGCGCAGCGGTTTGGGAGTTAACATCAAAATTACATTTCTCGGCCATATCGCATAGATCTCACTGTGAAAAGGCTTAAATGGCTTTTTTGACCTAAGTTTGAGGATTGCGCTCAAATCAAATGTCCTAGAACCAAATTTCCACATGTAACTACTAGATTGTGATACAATACACTATTGGGTGAAGTTTGGTTGACTTCTGCGCAGCGGTTTTGGAGTGAACATCAAAATTACATTTCTCGGCCATATCGCATAGATCTCACTGTGAAAAGGCTTAAATGACTTTTTTTAATTAAGTTTGAAGATTGCGCTCAAACCAAATGTCCTAGAACTAAATTTCTAAATGTAACTACTAGATTGTGATAAAATACACTATTGGGTGAAGTTTGGTTGACTTCTGCGCAGCGGTTTGGGAGTTAACATCAAAATTACATTTCTCGGCCATATCGCGTAGATCTCACTGTGAAAAGGCTTAAATGACTTTTTTAATTAAGTTTGATGATTGCGCTCAAACCAAATGTCCTAGAACGAAATTTTCAAATGTAACTACTAGATTGTGATACAATACACTATTGGGTGAAGTTTGGTTGAATTCTGCGCAGCGGTTTGGGAGTTAACATCAAAATTACATTTCTCGGCCATATCGCATAGATCTCACTGTGAAAAGGCTTAAATGACTTTTTTAATTAAGTTTGATGATTGCGCTCAAACCAAATGTCCTAGAACAAAATTTTCAAATGTAACTACTAGATTGTGATACAATACACTATTGGGTGAAGTTTGGTTGACTTCTGCGCAGCGGTTTGGGAGTGAACATCAAAATTACATTTCTCGGCCATATCGCGTAGATCTCACTGTGAAAAGGCTTAAATGGCTTTTTTGACCTAAGTTTGAGGATTGCGCTCAAATCAAAAGTCCTAGAACCAAATTTCCACATGTAACTACTAGATTGTGATACAATACACTATTGGGTGAAGTTTGGTTGACTTCTGCGCAGCGGTTTAGGAGTTAACATCAAAATTACATTTCTCGGCCATATCGCATAGATCTCACTGTGAAAAGGCTTAAATGGCTTTTTTGACCTAAGTTTGAGGATTGCGCTCAAATCAAATGTCCTAGAACCAAATTTCCACATGTAACTACTAGATTGTGATACAATACACTATTGGGTGAAGTTTGGTTGACTTCTGCGCAGCGGTTTGGGAGTGAACATCAAAATTACATTTCTCGGCCATATGGCATAGATCTCACTGTGAAAAGGCTTAAATGACTTTTTTTAATTAAGTTTGAAGATTGCGCTCAAACCAAATGTCCTAGAACTAAATTTCTAAATGTAACTACTAGATTGTGATAAAATACACTATTGGGTGAAGTTTGGTTGACTTCTGCGCAGCGGTTTGGGAGTTAACATCAAAATTACATTTCTCGGCCATATCGCATAGATCTCACTGTGAAAAGCCTTAAATGACTTTTTTAATTAAGTTTGATGATTGCGCTCAAACCAAATGTCCTAGAACGAAATTTTCAAATGTAACTACTAGATTGTGATACAATATACTATTGGGTGAAGTTTGGTTGACTTCTGCGCAGCGGTTTGGGAGTTAACATCAAAATTACATTTCTCGGCCATATCGCATAGATCTCACTGTGAAAAGGCTTAAATGACTTTTTTAATAAAGTTTGATGATTGCGCTCAAGCCAAATGTCCTAGAACGAAATTTTCAAATGTAACTACTAGATTGTGATACAATACACTATTGGGTGAAGTTTGGTTGACTTCTGCGCAGCGGTTTGGGAGTTAACATCAAAATTACATTTCTCGGCCATATCGCGTAGATCTCACTGTGAAAAGGCTTAAATGGCTTTTTCGACCTAAGTTTGAGGATTGCGCTCAAATCAAATGTCCTAGAACAAAATTTTCAAATGTAACTACTAGATTGTGATACAATACACTATTGGGTGAAGTTTGGTTGACTTCTGCGCAGCGGTTTGGGAGTTAACATCAAAATTACATTTCTCGGCCATATCGCGTAGATCTCACTGTGAAAAGGCTTAAATGGCTTTTTTGACCTAAGTTTGAGGATTGCGCTCAAATCAAATGTCCTAGAACCAAATTTCCACATGTAACTACTAGATTGTGATACAATACACTAATGGGTGAAGTTTGGTTGACTTCTGCGCAGCGGTTTGGGAGTGAACATCAAAATTACATTTCTCGGCCATATCGCATAGATCTCACTGTGAAAAGGCTTAAATGACTTTTTTAATTAAGTTTGATGATTGCGCTCAAACCAAATGTCCTAGAACGAAATTTTCAAATGTAACTACTAGATTGTGATACAATACACTATTGGGTGAAGTTTGGTTGACTTCTGCGCAGCGGTTTGGGAGTTAACATCAAAATTACATTTCTCGGCCATATTGCATAGATCTCACTGTGAAAAGGCTTAAATGGCTTTTTTGACCTAAGTTTGAGGATTGCGCTCAAATCAAATGTCCTAGAACCAAATTTCCACATGTAACTACTAGATTGTGATACAATACACTATTGGGTGAAGTTTGGTTGACTTCTGCGCAGCGGTTTGGGAGTTAACATCAAAATTACATTTCTCGGCCAAATTGCATAGATCTCACTGTGAAAAGGCTTAAATGGCTTTTTTGACCTAAGTTTGAGGATTGCGCTCAAATCAAATGTCCTACAACCAAATTTCCACATGTAACTACTAGATTGTGATACAATACACTAATGGGTGAAGTTTGGTTGACTTCTGCGCAGCGGTTTGGGAGTGAACATCAAAATTACATTTCTCGGCCATATCGCATAGATCTCACTGTGAAAAGGCTTAAATGACTTTTTTTAATTAAGTTTGAAGATTGCGCTCAAACCAAATGTCCTAGAACTAAATTTCTAAATGTAACTACTAGATTGTGATAAAATACACTATTGGGTGAAGTTTGGTTGACTTCTGCGCAGCGGTTTGGGAGTTAACATCAAAATTTCATTTCTCGGCCATATCGCGTAGATCTCACTGTGAAAAGGCTTAAATGACTTTTTTAATTAAGTTTGATGATTGCGCTCAAACCAAATGTCCTAGAACGAAATTTTCAAATGTAACTACTAGATTGTGATACAATACACTATTGGGTGAAGTTTGGTTGAATTCTGCGCAGCGGTTTGGGAGTTAACATCAAAATTACATTTCTCGGCCATATCGCATAGATCTCACTGTGAAAAGGCTTAAATGACTTTTTTAATTAAGTTTGATGATTGCGCTCAAACCAAATGTCCTAGAACAAAATTTTCAAATGTAACTACTAGATTGTGATACAATACACTATTGGGTGAAGTTTGGTTGACTTCTGCGCAGCGGTTTGGGAGTGAACATCAAAATTACATTTCTCGGCCATATCGCGTAGATCTCACTGTGAAAAGGCTTAAATGGCTTTTTTGACCTAAGTTTGAGGATTGCGCTCAAATCAAATGTCCTAGAACCAAATTTCCACATGTAACTACTAGATTGTGATACAATACACTATTGGGTGAAGTTTGGTTGACTTCTGCGCAGCGGTTTGGGAGTGAACATCAAAATTACATTTCTCGGCCATATCGCATAGATCTCACTGTGAAAAGGCTTAAATGACTTTTTTTAATTAAGTTTGAAGATTGCGCTCAAACCAAATGTCCTAGAACTAAATTTCTAAATGTAACTACTAGATTGTGATAAAATACACTATTGGGTGAAGTTTGGTTGACTTCCGCGCAGCGGTTTGGGAGTTAACATCAAAATTACATTTCTCGGCCATATCGCATAGATCTCACTGTGAAAAGCCTTAAATGACTTTTAAATTAAGTTTGATGATTGCGCTCAAACAAAATGTCCTAGAAAATTTTTTTCAAATGTAACTACTAGATTGTGATAAAATACACTATTGGGTGAAGTTTGGTTTACTTCTGCGCAGCGGTTTGGGAGTTAACATCAAAATTACATTTCTCGGCCATATCGCATAGATCTCACTGTGAAAAGGCTTAAATGGCTTTTTTGACCTAAGTTTGAGGATTGCGCTCAAATCAAATGTCCTAGAACCAAATTTCCACATGTAACTACTAGACTGTGATAAAATACACTATTGGGTGAAGTTTGGTTGACTTCTGCGCAGCGGTTTGGGAGTGAACATCAAAATTACATTTCTCGGCCATATCGCATAGATCTCACTGTGAAAACGCTTAAATGACTTTTTTTAATTAAGTTTGAAGATTGCGCTCAAATCAAATGTCCTAGAACTAAATTTCCAAATGTAACTACTAGATTGTGATAAAATACACTATTGGGTGAAGTTTGGTTGACTTCTGCGCAGCGGTTTGGGAGTTAACATCAAAATTACATTTCTCGGCCATATCGCATAGATCTCACTGTGAAAAGCCTTAAATGACTTTTTTAAATTAAGTTTGAAGATTGCGCTCAAACCAAATGTCCTAGAACTAAATTTCCAAATGTAACTACTAGATTGTGATAAAATACACTATTGGGTGAAGTTTGGTTGACTTCTGCGCAGCGGTTTGGGAGTTAACATCAAAATTACATTTCTCGGCCATATCGCATAGATCTCACTGTGAAAAGGCTTAAATGACTTTTTTTAATTAAGTTTGAAGATTGCGCTCAAACCAAATGTCCTAGAACTAAATTTCCAAATGTAACTACTAGATTGTGATACAATACACTATTGGGTGAAGTTTGGTTGACTTCTGCGCAGCGGTTTGGGAGTTAACATCAAAATTACATTTCTCGGCCATATCGCATAGATCTCACTGTGAAAAGGCTTAAATGACTTTTTTAATTAAGTTTGATGATTGCGTTCAAACAAAATGTCCTAGAACAAAATTTTCAAATGTAACTACTAGATTGTGATACAATACACTATTGGGTGAAGTTTGGTTGACTTCTGCGCAGCGGTTTGGGAGTTAACATCAAAATTACATTTCTCGGCCATATCGCATTGATCTCACTGTGAAAAGGCTTAAATGGCTTTTTTGACCTAAGTTTGAGGATTGCGCTCAAATCAAATGTCCTAGAACCAAATTTCCACATGTAACTACTAGATTGTGATAAAATACACTATTGGGTGAAGTTTGGTTGACTTCTGCGCAGCGGTTTGGGAGTGAACATCAAAATTACATTTCTCGGCCATATCGCATACATCTCACTGTGAAAAGGCTTAAATGACTTTTTTAATTAAGTTTGATGATTGCGCTCAAACAAAATGTCCTAGAACAAAATTTTCAAATGTAACTACTAGATTGTGATACAATACACTATTGGGTGAAGTTTGGTTGACTTCTGCGCAGCGGTTTGGGAGTTAACATCAAAATTACATTTCTCGGCCATATCGCATAGATCTCACTGTGAAAAGGCTTAAATGACTTTTTTAATTAAGTTTGATGATTGCGTTCAAACAAAATGTCCTAGAACAAAATTTTCAAATGTAACTACTAGATTGTGATACAATACACTATTGGGTGAAGTTTGGTTGACTTCTGCGCAGCGGTTTGGGAGTTAACATCAAAATTACATTTCTCGGCCATATCGCATAGATCTCACTGTGAAAAGGCTTAAATGGCTTTTTTGACCTAAGTTTGAGGATTGCGCTCAAATCAAATGTCCTAGAACCAAATTTCCACATGTAACTACTAGATTGTGATACAATACACTATTGGGTGAAGTTTGGTTGACTTCTGCGCAGCGGTTTGGGAGTTAACATCAAAATTACATTTCTCGGCCATATCGCATAGATCTCACTGTGAAAAGGCTTAAATGACTTTTTTAATTAAGTTTGATGATTGTGCTCAAACAAAATGTCCTAGAACAAAATTTTCAAATGTAACTACTAGATTGTGATACAATACACTATTGGGTGAAGTTTGGTTTACTTCTGCGCAGCGGTTTGGGAGTTAACATCAAAATTACATTTCTCGGCCATATCGCATAGATCTCACTGTGAAAAGGCTTAAATGACTTTTTTAATAAAGTTTGATGATTGCGCTCAAACAAAATGTCCTAGAACAAAATTTTCAAATGTAACTACTAGATTGTGATACAATACACTATTGGGTGAAGTTTGGTTGACTTCTGCGCAGCGGTTTGGGAGTTAACATCAAAATTACATTTCTCGGCCATATCGCATAGATCTCACTGTGAAAAGGCTTAAATGACTTTTTTAATTAAGTTTGATGATTGCGCTCAAACAAAATGTCCTAGAACAAAATTTTCAAATGTAACTACTAGATTGTGATAAAATACACTATTGGGTGAAGTTTGGTGTACTTCTGCGCAGCGGTTTGGGAGTTAACATCAAAATTACATTTCTCGGCCATATCGCATAGATCTCACTGTGAAAAGGCTTAAATGGCTTTTTTGACCTAAGTTTGAGGATTGCGCTCAAATCAAATGTCCTAGAACCAAATTTCCACATGTAACTACTAGATTGTGATAAAATACACTATTGGGTGAAGTTTGGTTGACTTCTGCGCAGCGGTTTGGGAGTTAACATCAAAATTACATTTCTCGGCCATATCGCATAGATCTCACTGTGAAAAGCCTTAAATGACTTTTTTTAATTAAGTTTGAAGATTGCGCTCAAACCAAATGTCCTAGAACTAAATTTCCAAATGTAACTACTAGATTGTGATAAAATACACTATTGGGTGAAGTTTGGTTGACTTCTGCGCAGCGGTTTGGGAGTTAACATCAAAATTACATTTCTCGGCCATATCGCATAGATCTCACTGTGAAAAGGCTTAAATGACTTTTTTAATTAAGTTTGATGATTGCGCTCAAACAAAATGTCCTAGAACAAAATTTTTAAATGTAACTACTAGATTGTGATACAATACACTATTGGGTGAAGTTTGGTTTACTTCTGCGCAGCGGTTTGGGAGTTAACATCAAAATTACATTTCTCGGCCATATCGCATAGATCTCACTGTCAAAAGGCTTAAATGACTTTTTTAATAAAGTTTGATGATTGCGCTCAAACAAAATGTCCTAGAACAAAATTTTCAAATGTAACTACTAGATTGTGATACAATACATTATTGGGTGAAGTTTGGTTGACTTCTGCGCAGCGGTTTGGGAGTGAACATCAAAATTACATTTCTCGGCCATATCGCATAGATCTCACTGTGAAAACGCTTAAATGACTTTTTTTAATTAAGTTTGAAGATTGCGCTCAAACCAAATGTCCTAGAACTAAATTTCCAAATGTAACTACTAGATTGTGATAAAATACACTATTGGGTGAAGTTTGGTTGACTTCTGCGCAGCGGTTTGGGAGTTAACATCAAAATTACATTTCTCGGCCATATCGCATAGATCTCACTGTGAAAAGTCTTAAATGGCTTTTTTGACCTAAGTTTGATGATTGCGCTCAAATCAAATGTCCTAGAACCAAATTTCCACATGTAACTACTAGATTGTGATACAATACACTAATGGGTGAAGTTTGGTTTACTTCTGCGCAGCGGTTTGGGAGTTAACATCAAAATTACATTTCTCGGCCATATCGCATAGATCTCACTGTGAAAAGGCTTAAATGGCTTTTTTGACCTAAGTTTGAGGATTGCGCTCAAATCAAATGTCCTAGAACCAAATTTCCACATGTAACTACTAGATTGTGATACAATACACTAATGGGTGAAGTTTGGTTGACTTCTGCGCAGCGGTTTGGGAGTTAACATCAAAATTACATTTCTCGGCCATATCGCATAGATCTCACTGTGAAAAGGCTTAAATGACTTTTTTAATTAAGTTTAATGATTGCGCTCAAACCAAATGTCCTAGAACGAAATTTTTAAATGTAACTACTAGAATGTGATACAATACACTATTGGGTGAAGTTTGGTTGACTTCTGCGCAGCGGTTTGGGAGTTAACATCAAATTTACATTTCTCGGCCATATCGCATAGATCTCACTGTGAAAAGGCTTAAATGACTTTTTTAATAAAGTTTGATGATTGCGCTCAAACAAAATGTCCTAGAACAAAATTTTCAAATGTAACTACTAGATTGTGATACAATACACTATTGGGTGAAGTTTGGTTGACTTCTGCGCAGCGGTTTGGGAGTGAACATCAAAATTACATTTCTCGGCCATATCGCATAGATCTCACTGTGAAAACGCTTAAATGACTTTTTTTAATTAAGTTTGAAGATTGCGCTCAAATCAAATGTCCTAGAACTAAATTTCCAAATGTAACTACTAGATTGTGATAAAATACACTATTGGGTGAAGTTTGGTTGACTTCTGCGCAGCGGTTTGGGAGTTAACATCAAAATTACATTTCTCGGCCATATCGCATAGATCTCACTGTGAAAAGCCTTAAATGACTTTTTTTAATTAAGTTTGAAGATTGCGCTCAAACCAAATGTCCTAGAACTAAATTTCCAAATGTAACTACTAGATTGTGATAAAATACACTATTGGGTGAAGTTTGGTTGACTTCTGCGCAGCGGTTTGGGAGTTAACATCAAAATTACATTTCTCGGCCATATCGCATAGATCTCACTGTGAAAAGCCTTAAATGACTTTTTTTAATTAAGTTTGAAGATTGCGCTCAAACCAAATGTCCTAGAACTAAATTTCCAAATGTAACTACTAGATTGTGATAAAATACACTATTGGGTGAAGTTTGGTTGACTTCTGCGCAGCGGTTTGGGAGTTAACATCAAAATTACATTTCTCGGCCATATCGCATAGATCTCACTGTGAAAAGGCTTAAATGACTTTTTTAATTAAGTTTGAAGATTGCGCTCAAACCAAATGTCCTAGAACTAAATTTCCAAATGTAACTACTAGATTGTGATAAAATACACTATTGGGTGAAGTTTGGTTGACTTCTGCGCAGCGGTTTGGGAGTTAACATCAAAATTACATTTCTCGGCCATATCGCATAGATCTCACTGTGAAAAGGCTTAAATGACTTTTTTAATTAAGTTTGATGATTGCGCTCAAACAAAATGTCCTAGAACAAAATTTTCAAATGTAACTACTAGATTGTGATACAATACACTATTGGGTGAAGTTTTGTTTACTTCTGCGCAGCGGTTTGGGAGTTAACATCAAAATTACATTTCTCGGCCATATCGCATAGATCTCACTGTGAAAAGGCTTAAATGGCTTTTTTGACCTAAGTTTGAGGATTGCGCTCAAATCAAATGTCCTAGAACCAAATTTCCACATGTAACTACTAGATTGTGATACAATACACTAATGGGTGAAGTTTGGTTTACTTCTGCTGTTAGGAATCCTGCCTCCTGAGCCCTGCTCCTCCTTGTGTGTGTGTGTGTGTGTGTGTGTGTGTGTGTGTGGGTGCGTGTCTTGATTGCAGGTTTGGACAGATGGGTGAGCCTGGGACCAGGTGCAGGTGATCGTCGTTAACAGCCTACTTAAACCAGTGCCTGGCCTCACCTCATCGCCAGATCAACAACTCAGCTCAAAGAGTTGGTGACTCAAGCCTCAGTCAAAAGACCTGAAAAATACTATTAAGCTAATTTTTCTTTTATTCCCTAGATCCTGTGATACTTGCCTGCCTGAACACCTGCTTGCCCGTCTGCTCATCTATCGCAAAGACTCACCTGACTATTTCAACACCTTCTGCCAAACCTGCCAATAAAGTGTTGTCACTGCCAGTTTTGCCTGTCATCTCTGCGCTTGGGTCCCCTGCTCAATCAGAACCACAACAGCTTGATCTGGCCACATTATGGACCCAGCAGAGACCAGCCCCCTCCGCCGTCGAGTAGCTGCACAGGACGGCCTTCTGGAGCAGCACGGTGAAGCAATCACAGCCCTAATGAGTCAGGTGCGTGTATTTGCCGAAAGCCTTACTCGCCTCCAGACTGGGCTTTCCTCCCTCCTGGACTCTGAGCGCACACCGCCTGCTGCCGTGCCATATAACACAGTCCCTTATGCAGTCAGAGAGCCGTTTGTTCCCGCACCGGCTCCTTATCATGGTGACCTAGGAACATGCCGGGCCTTTCTGGTGCAATGCGCGCTCGTTTTCAAACAGCAGCCCCACATGTATGCTTCTGACGAGGCCAAAATAGCTTACCTTATAGGCTGCCTTCGGGGTTCAGCACTTGAATGGGCCACGGCAACGTGGGAGGGGTGCTCTCCTACCTGCTCCTCTTATGATGCCTTCACAGGGGAAATGAAAAAGATATTCGATCACCCAGTGCGTGGCAGGGAAGCAGCAAAGCGCCTCATGTCGCTCCGGCAAGGCTCTGACAGCGTGGCGGAGTTTGCCGTTCGCTTCAGGACGCTTGCCGCAGAGAGCCACTTCAACGATGAGGCCCTCCAAGAGGTCTTCCGGGGTGCTCTCAATGACTCAATCAAAGATGAGTTGGCCGCCCGCGACGAGCCCGCCAATCTTGACCAGCTTGTCAACCTGTCCATCCGGCTTGATTGTCGCCTCCGTGAGCGTCGCAGGGAGCGCTCGAGACGCCAGGGGCCACTGGCTTCGTCGGCCACCCTGCCACACGGCCTTCTATCCCCCTCGCTCCATAGGACTAACGACTCCCCATCTGCGTTGCCTCCTGGTGTGGGACCTGAGCCGATGCAGCTGGGACGTGCCCGGCTCTCCAGTGAAGAGAGGGAGCGCCGCCGGAATGCCAATCTGTGCCTTTACTGCGGGGGAAAAAATCACTTTCTCGCCACCTGTCCACTGCGGTCGGGAAGGAGGGCCACTTCCCCTCCCAATAGGGACAGCCTGGTGAGTAGTGACCACACCACAACCACCGTTCGCTTAAAACTATCTGCTACGCTTAATTGGAGGGACCAGTCCATGCCGTTATTTGCTCTTGTTGATTCTGGTGCAGATGACAATCTAATTGACCGCTGCCTGGTGGACCAGATGGGAATTGCACTGCGACCTCTGGACACCCCCATCAAAGCTCGGGCCCTCAATGGTCATCTGTTGTATAGTGTTTGCCAAGTGACTGTCCCATTATCCCTAGTACTCTCTGGCAACCACAGGGAGGTAACAAAATTTTATGTTTTTGAGAATTTGCAAGTGCCCTTAGTTCTTGGCCTTCCTTGGTTAAAGACCCACAACCCCAGTATTGACTGGAGAGAGGGCAGCATAACAGCCTGGAGTGACTTTTGTCTCAACAACTGCCTGGGTTCGGCTACCGGTGTCGCAGCCTCACCTCCAGCTCCTGAGAAAGTAGATCTGTCTCTTGTCCCAGTTTGTTATCATGATCTTGCTCCTGTTTTCAGTGAGAAACGTGCCAAGACGTTGCCTCCCCATAGACCCTACGACTGTGCCATTGACTTGAAGCCAGGTGCGCCTCTGCCAGTAGGTCGTTTGTTCAACATATCACGCCATGAACGGCAAGCTATGGAGGAATATATCACTGAATCTTTGGCTGCCGGCATCATCCGCCCCTCCTCTTCACCGGTGGGGGCTGGGTTTTTCTTTGTGGGCAAAAAGGATAAGACCCTGCGACCCTGTGTGGACTACAGAGGCCTCAACGCCATAACTGTCAAGAACAGGTACCCGCTACCCCTAATTGAGTCTGCTTTTACTCCCCTTCATGGTGCCACAATATTCACCAAGCTCGACCTCCGCCGAGCCTACCATCTCGTCCGCATTCGTGAGGGGGACGAATGGAAGACAGCCTTTAATACTCATCGTGGCCACTATGAGTACTTGGTGATGCCCTTTGGCTTAACTAACGCGCCTGCTGTCTTCCAGTGCCTGGTCAATGACGTCCTGTGGGACATGATAGGCAAATTTGTGTTCATTTACTTAGACGATATACTTGTGTTTTCAGAATCCCCAGCAGCTCACGTAAGCCACGTGCGACAGGTGCTCCAGCGACTTCTTGAGAATCAGCTGTATGTCAAACCAGAGAAATGTGAATTCCACGTCTCCCAGACCACTTTCCTCGGTTTCGTCGTCGCCGAGGGGAAGTTGAAGATGGACCCTGCCAAGGTGACAGCTGTAGTTGATTGGCCCAGGCCTGCCACGCGGAAAGGGCTGCAGCGCTTCTTGGGCTTCGCAAATTACTACAGGCGATTCATCAGAGACTACAGCCGGGTGGCCGCCCCCCTCACAGGCCTGACCTCGCCATCTACCCCATTCAAGTGGTCTGGTGCAGCTGAGGCGGCATTCAGTTACCTCAAAAAGCGATTCAGTTCCGCGCCAATCCTGTGTCACCCCGACCCATCTCGCCAGTTCATTGTTGAGGTGGACGCCTCAGACCTGGGAGTGGGCGCAGTGCTTTCACAGCGCTCACGGGACGACAAGGTACACCCCTGTGCTTTCTTCTCCCGAAAGCTTACTGCAGCAGAGCGCAACTACAGTATCGGCGACAAGGAGCTCCTGGCAGTGAAACTGGCCCTGGACGAATGGCGCCACCACCTGGAAGGGGCTGAGCACCCTTTTATCGTATGGACTGACCATCGAAACCTTGAATACATCCGGTCAGCAAAGAGGTTGAACTCCAGGCAAGCCAGGTGGGCTCTTTTCTTTGACAGATTCTCCTTCACCTTGTCCTATCGTCCAGGGTCGCAGAACGTCAAGCCTGATGCCCTGTCCCGCCAGTTTTCGCCCGACTGCAACATACCTGACCCGAAACCCATTCTGCCCTCTACCTGTTTTGTCGCTTCGCTCAATTGGGAAATAGAATCCGTGGTGAAGCGGGCCCAAGCAAAACAGGCAGACCCCGGAGGTGGCCCCAGGAACCGTTTGTTTGTGCCCGACTTGGTCCGAGCCCAGGTGCTAGAGTGGGGGCACTCCACACCCCTGACATGTCACCCTGGCATGCGCAGAACCCTAGCCTTTATTAAGCGGCGGTTTTGGTGGCCCTCCATGGAAGGAGACACAAGAGCCTTCGTGGCGGCCTGCACAGTTTGCGCACGAAATAAAACCTCCTCCAAGCCAAGTTCCGGCCTTCTCCAGCCACTCCCTGTTCCTGGACGCCCATGGTCGCACATAGCCCTGGACTTTGTCACTGGTCTCCCGCCTTCCAAGGGCAACACAGTCGTGCTCACTGTCATTGACCGGTTCTCAAAGACTGCTCATTTCATAGCACTACCCAAGCTTCCATCAGCTAAAGAAACAGCAGATCTGTTGGTACACCATGTCATCCGTCTACATGGAATCCCTGTCGACATCATTTCTGACCGTGGCCCCCAGTTCATCTCCCAGGTTTGGAAGGCTTTCTGTACGGCCCTGGGCATCAAAGTTAGTCTGTCCTCCGGATACCATCCACAGACTAACGGGCAAGCAGAGAGAGCCAACCAACAACTGGAGTCTGCCCTGCGCTGTATGTCCAGCTCACACCCATCTTCCTGGTGTTCACATCTCGCCTGGGTCGAGTATGCGCATAACACATTACCGAGCGCTTCCTCAGGTATGTCCCCCTTCCAATGCTCCGTGGGATACCAACCCCCCTTGTTTCCATCGCAGGAAAGTGAATGCACTGTTCCATCGGTGCAAACCCACATGCGCAAGTGTGCCAGGGTCTGGAAGACTGCTCGCGATGCCCTGCTCCGTGCGGCCTCAACTTCCAAAACGCAAGCTGATCGCCGACGCATACCAGCGCCATCTTACACCGTCGGGCAGAGGGTCTGGCTCAGCACCCGTAACCTCCCACTCAAAGTAGAGTCCAAAAAACTATCACCACGATTCGTGGGCCCCTACGAGGTCGCGGCAGTGATAAACCCATGCGCTGTTCGCCTCAAGCTCCCTGCATCCCTCAGATTCCACCCCACATTCCATGTGTCTCAGGTAAAGCCAGTCTCATCCAGTCCGTTGTCCGCTCCAGTGCCGCCCCTCCTCCTCCTCAGCTCATCGATGGGCATCCTGCCTTCTCCGTCCGGAAGCTGCTGGACGTACGTCGGCGGGGTCGGGGTCTCCAGTATTTAGTGGACTGGGAGGGATACGGGCCTGAGGAGCGCAGCTGGGTCCCTGCCCGCCATGTGCTATGCCGGTCGCTTATCCGTGACTTTCATCGTCAGCACCCTGGTCGCCTCTCTCGTGCGCCGGGTGGCGCCCGTAGGAGGGGGGGTACTGTTAGGAATCCTGCCTCCTGAGCCCTGCTCCTCCTTGTGTGTGTGTGTGTGTGTGTGTGGGTGCGTGTCTTGATTGCAGGTTTGGACAGATGGGTGAGCCTGGGACCAGGTGCAGGTGATCGTCGTTAACAGCCTACTTAAACCAGTGCCTGGCCTCACCTCATCGCCAGATCAACAACTCAGCTCAAAGAGTTGGTGACTCAAGCCTCAGTCAAAAGACCTGAAAAATACTATTAAGCTAATTTTTCTTTTATTCCCTAGATCCTGTGATACTTGCCTGCCTGAACACCTGCTTGCCCGTCTGCTCATCTATCGCAAAGACTCACCTGACTATTTCAACACCTTCTGCCAAACCTGCCAATAAAGTGTTGTCACTGCCAGTTTTGCCTGTCATCTCTGCGCTTGGGTCCCCTGCTCAATCAGAACCACAACATCTGCGCAGCGGTTTGGGAGTTAACATCAAAATTACATTTCTCGGCCATATCGCATAGATCTCACTGTGAAAAGGCTTAAATGGCTTTTTTGACCTAAGTTTGAGGATTGCGCTCAAATCAAATGTCCTAGAACCAAATTTCCACATGTAACTACTAGATTGTGATACAATACACTAATGGGTGAAGTTTGGTTGACTTCTGCGCAGCGGTTTGGGAGTTAACATCAAAATTACATTTCTCGGCCATATCGCATAGATCTCACTGTGAAAATGCTTAAATGGCTTTTTTGACCTAAGTTAGAGGATTGCGCTCAAATCAAATGTCCTAGAACCAAATTTCCACATGTAACTACTAGATTGTGATACAATACACTAATGGGTGAAGTTTGGTTGACTTCTGCGCAGCGGTTTGGGAGTTAACATCAAAATTACATTTCTCGGCCATATCGCATAGATCTCACTGTGAAAAGGCTTAAATGACTTTTTAAATTAAGTTTAATGATTGCGCTCAAACCAAATGTCCAAGAACGAAATTTTTAAATGTAACTACTAGAATGTGATACAATACACTATTGGGTGAAGTTTGGTTGACTTCTGCGCAGCGGTTTGGGAGTTAACATCAAATTTACATTTCTCGGCCATATCGCATAGATCTCACTGTGAAAAGGCTTAAATGACTTTTTTAATAAAGTTTGATGATTGCGCTCAAACAAAATGTCCTAGAACAAAATTTTCAAATGTAACTACTAGATTGTGATACAATACACTATTGGGTGAAGTTTGGTTGACTTCTGCGCAGCGGTTTGGGAGTTAACATCAAAATTACATTTCTCGGCCATATCGCATAGATCTCACTGTGAAAAGGCTTAAATGACTTTTTTAATTAAGTTTGATGATTGCGTTCAAACAAAATGTCCTAGAACAAAATTTTCAAATGTAACTACTAGATTGTGATACAATACACTATTGGGTGAAGTTTTGTTTACTTCTGTGCAGCGGTTTGGGAGTTAACATCAAAATTACATTTCTCGGCCATATCGCATAGATCTCACTGTGAAAAGGCTTAAATGGCTTTTTTGACCTAAGTTTGAGGATTGCGCTCAAATCAAATGTCCTAGAACCAAATTTCCACATGTAACTACTAGATTGTGATACAATACACTAATGGGTGAAGTTTGGTTGACTTCTGCGCAGCGGTTTGGGAGTGAACATCAAAATTACATTTCTCGGCCATATCGCATAGATCTCACTGTGAAAACGTTAAATGACTTTTTTTAATTAAGTTTGAAGATTGCGCTCAAACCAAATGTCCTAGAACTAAATTTCCAAATGTAACTACTAGATTGTGATAAAATACACTATTGGGTGAAGTTTGGTTGACTTCTGCGCAGCGGTTTGGGAGTTAACATCAAAATTACATTTCTCGGCCATATCGCATAGATCTCACTGTGAAAAGGCTTAAATGGCTTATTTAATTAAGTTTGATGATTGCGCTCAAATCAAATGTCCTAGAACCAAATTTCCACATGTAACTACTAGATTGTGATACAATACACTAATGGGTGAAGTTTGGTTTACTTCTGCGCAGCGGTTTGGGAGTTAACATCAAAATTACATTTCTCGGCCATATCGCATAGATCTCACTGTGAAAAGGCTTAAATGGCTTTTTTGACCTAAGTTTGAGGATTGCGCTCAAATCAAATGTCCTAGAACCAAATTTCCACATGTAACTACTAGATTGTGATACAATACACTAATGGGTGAAGTTTGGTTGACTTCTGCGCAGCGGTTTGGGAGTTAACATCAAAATTACATTTCTCGGCCATATCGCATAGATCTCACTGTGAAAAGGCTTAAATGACTTTTTTAATTAAGTTTAATGATTGCGCTCAAACCAAATGTCCTAGAACGAAATTTTTAAATGTAACTACTAGAATGTGATACAATACACTATTGGGTGAAGTTTGGTTGACTTCTGCGCAGCGGTTTGGGAGTTAACATCAAATTTACATTTCTCGGCCATATCGCATAGATCTCACTGTGAAAAGGCTTAAATGACTTTTTTAATAAAGTTTGATGATTGCGCTCAAACAAAATGTCCTAGAACAAAATTTTCAAATGTAACTACTAGATTGTGATACAATACCCTATTGGGTGAAGTTTGGTTGACTTCTGCGCAGCGGTTTGGGAGTGAACATCAAAATTACATTTCTCGGCCATATCGCATAGATCTCACTGTGAAAACGCTTAAATGACTTTTTTTAGTTAAGTTTGAAGATTGCGCTCAAATCAAATGTCCTAGAACTAAATTTCCAAATGTAACTACTAGATTGTGATAAAATACACTATTGGGTGAAGTTTGGTCGACTTCTGCGCAGCGGTTTGGGAGTTAACATCAAAATTACATTTCTCGGCCATATCGCATAGATCTCACTGTGAAAAGCCTTAAATGACTTTTTTTAAATAAGTTTGAAGATTGCGCTCAAACCAAATGTCCTAGAACTAAATTTCCAAATGTAACTACTAGATTGTGATAAAATACACTATTGGGTGAAGTTTGGTTGACTTCTGCGCAGCGGTTTGGGAGTTAACATCAAAATTACATTTCTCGGCCATATCGCATAGATCTCACTGTGAAAAGGCTTAAATGACTTTTTTAATTAAGTTTGAAGATTGCGCTCAAACCAAATGTCCTAGAACTAAATTTCCAAATGTAACTACTAGATTGTGATAAAATACACTATTGGGTGAAGTTTGGTTGACTTCTGCGCAGCGGTTTGGGAGTTAACATCAAAATTACATTTCTCGGCCATATCGCATAGATCTCACTGTGAAAAGGCTTAAATGGCTTTTTTGACCTAAGTTTGAGGATTGCGCTCAAATCAAATGTCCTAGAACCAAATTTCCACATGTAACTACTAGATTGTGATACAATACACTAATGGGTGAAGTTTGGTTTACTTCTGCGCAGCGGTTTGGGAGTTAACATCAAAATTACATTTCTCGGCCATATCGCATAGATCTCACTGTGAAAAGGCTTAAATGGCTTTTTTGACCTAAATTTGAGGATTGCGCTCAAATCAAATGTCCTAGAACCAAATTTCCACATGTAACTACTAGATTGTGATACAATACACTAATGGGTGAAGTTTGGTTGACTTCTGCGCAGCGGTTTGGGAGTGAACATCAAAATTACATTTCTCGGCCATATCGCATAGATCTCACTGTGAAAACGCTTAAATGACTTTTTTTAATTAAGTTTGAAGATTGCGCTCAAACCAAATGTCCTAGAACTAAATTTCCAAATGTAACTACTAGATTGTGATAAAATACACTATTGGGTGAAGTTTGGTTGACTTCTGCGCAGCGGTTTGGGAGTTAACATCAAAATTACATTTCTAGGCCATATCGCATATAGATCTCACTGTGAAAAGGCTTAAATGGCTTATTTAATTAAGTTTGATGATTGCGCTCAAATCAAATGTCCTAGAACCAAATTTCCACATGTAACTACTAGATTGTGATACAATACACTAATGGGTGAAGTTTGGTTTACTTCTGCGCAGCGGTTTGGGAGTTAACATCAAAATTACATTTCTCGGCCATATCGCATAGATCTCACTGTGAAAAGGCTTAAATGGCTTTTTTGACCTAAGTTTGAGGATTGCGCTCAAATCAAATGTCCTAGAACCAAATTTCCACATGTAACTACTAGATTGTGATACAATACACTAATGGGTGAAGTTTGGTTGACTTCTGCGCAGCGGTTTGGGAGTTAACATCAAAATTACATTTCTCGGCCATATCGCATAGATCTCACTGTGAAAAGGCTTAAATGACTTTTTTAATTAAGTTTAATGATTGCGCTCAAACCAAATGTCCTAGAACGAAATTCTTAAATGTAACTACTGGAATGTGATACAATACACTATTGGGTGAAGTTTGGTTGACTTCTGCGCAGCGGTTTGGGAGTTAACATCAAATTTACATTTCTCGGCCATATCGCATAGATCTCACTGTGAAAAGGCTTAAATGACTTTTTTAATTAAGTTTGAAGATTGCGCTCAAACCAAATGTCCTAGAACTAAATTTCCAAATGTAACTACTAGATTGTGATAAAATACACTATTGGGTGAAGTTTGGTTGACTTCTGCGCAGCGGTTTGGGAGTTAACATCAAAATTACATTTCTCGGCCATATCGCATAGATCTCACTGTGAAAAGGCTTAAATGACTTTTTTAATTAAGTTTGATGATTGCGTTCAAACAAAATGTCCTAGAACAAAATTTTCAAATGTAACTACTAGAATGTGATACATTACACAATTGGGTGAAGTTTGGTTGACTTCTGCGCAGCGGTTTGGGAGTTAACATCAAAATTACATTTCTCGGCCATATCGCATAGATCTCACTGTGAAAAGGCTTAAATGACTTTTTTAATTAAGTTTGATGATTGCGCTCAAACAAAATGTCCAGGACAAAATTTTCAAATGTAACTACTAGATTGTGATACAATACACTATTGGGTGAAGTTTGGTTTACTTCTGCGCAGCGGTTTGGGAGTTAACATCAAAATTACATTTCTCGGCCATATCGCATAGATCTCACTGTGAAAAGGCTTAAATGGCTTTTTTGACCTAAGTTTGAGGATTGCGCTCAAATCAAATGTCCTAGAACCAAATTTCCACATGTAACTATTAGATTGTGATACAATACACTAATGGGTGAAGTTTGGTTTACTTCTGCGCAGCGGTTTGGGAGTTAACATCAAAATTACATTTCTCGGCCATATCGCATAGATCTCACTGTGAAAAGGCTTAAATGGCTTTTTTGACCTAAGTTTGAGGATTGCGCTCAAATCAAATGTCCTAGAACCAAATTTCCACATGTAACTACTAGATTGTGATAAAATACACTATTGGGTGAAGTTTGGTTGACTTCTGCGCAGCGGTTTGGGAGTGAACATCAAAATTACATTTCTCGGCCATATCGCATAGATCTCACTGTGAAAACGCTTAAATGAATTTTTTTAATTAAGTTTGAAGATTGCGCTCAAATCAAATGTCCTAGAACTAAATTTCCAAATGTAACTACTAGATTGTGATAAAATACACTATTGGGTGAAGTTTGGTTGACTTCTGCGCAGCGGTTTGGGAGTTAACATCAAAATTACATTTCTCGGCCATATTGCATAGATCTCACTGTGAAAAGCCTTAAATGACTTTTTTTAATTAAGTTTGAAGATTGCGCTCAAACCAAATGTCCTAGAACTAAATTTCCAAATGTAACTACTAGATTGTGATAAAATACACTATTGGGTGAAGTTTGGTTGACTTCTGCGCAGCGGTTTGGGAGTTAACATCAAAATTACATTTCTCGGCCATATCGCATAGATCTCACTGTGAAAAGGCTTAAATGACTTTTTTTAATTAAGTTTGAAGATTGCGCTCAAACCAAATGTCCTAGAACTAAATTTCCAAATGTAACTACTAGATTGTGACACAATACACTATTGGGTGAAGTTTGGTTGACTTCTGCGCAGCGGTTTGGGAGTTAACATCAAAATTACATTTCTCGGCCATATCGCATAGATCTCACTGTGAAAAGGCTTAAATGACTTTTTTAATTAAGTTTGATGATTGCGTTCAAACAAAATGTCCTAGAACAAAATTTTCAAATGTAACTACTAGATTGTGATACAATACACTATTGGGTGAAGTTTGGTTGACTTCTGCGCAGCGGTTTGGGAGTTAACATCAAAATTACATTTCTCGGCCATATCGCATAGATCTCACTGTGAAAAGGCTTAAATGGCTTTTTTGACCTAAGTTTGAGGATTGCGCTCAAATCAAATGTCCTAGAACCAAATTTCCACATGTAACTACTAGATTGTGATACAATACATTATTGGGTGAAGTTTGGTTGACTTCTGCGCAGCGGTTTGGGAGTTAACATCAAAATTACATTTCTCGGCCATATCGCATAGATCTCACTGTGAAAAGGCTTAAATGACTTTTTTAATTAAGTTTGATGATTGCGCTCAAACAAAATGTCCTAGAAAAAAATTTTCAAATGTAACTACTAGATTGTGATAAAATACACTATTGGGTGAAGTTTGGTTTACTTCTGCGCAGCGGTTTGGGAGTTAACATCAAAATTACATTTCTCGGCCATATCGCATAGATCTCACTGTGAAAAGGCTTAAATGGCTTTTTTGACCTAAGTTTGAGGATTGCGCTCAAATCAAATGTCCTAGAACCAAATTTCCACATGTAACTACTAGATTGTGATAAAATACACTATTGGGTGAAGTTTGGTTGACTTCTGCACAGCGGTTTTGGAGTGAACATCAAAATTACATTTCTCGGCCATATCGCATAGATCTCACTGTGAAAACGCTTAAATGACTTTTTTTAATTAAGTTTGAAGATTGCGCTCAAATCAAATGTCCTAGAACTAAATTTCCAAATGTAACTACTGGATTGTGATAAAATACACTATTGGGTGAAGTTTGGTTGACTTCTGCGCAGCGGTTTGGGAGTTAACATCAAAATTACATTTCTCGGCCATATCGCATAGATCTCACTGTGAAAAGCCTTAAATGACTTTTTTTAATTAAGTTTGAAGATTGCGCTCAAACCAAATGTCCTAGAACTAAATTTCCAAATGTAACTACTAGATTGTGATAAAATACACTATTGGGTGAAGTTTGGTTGACTTCTGCGCAGCGGTTTGGGAGTTAACATCAAAATTACATTTCTCGGCCATATCGCATAGATCTCACTGTGAAAAGGCTTAAATGACTTTTTTTAATTAAGTTTGAAGATTGCGCTCAAACCAAATGTCCTAGAACTAAATTTCCAAATGTAACTACTAGATTGTGATACAATACACTATTGGGTGAAGTTTGGTTGACTTCTGCGCAGCGGTTTGGGAGTTAACATCAAAATTACATTTCTCGGCCATATCGCATAGATCTCACTGTGAAAAGGCTTAAATGACTTTTTTAATTAAGTTTGATGATTGCGTTCAAACAAAATGTCCTAGAAAAAAATTTTCAAATGTAACTACTAGATTGTGATACAATACACTATTGGGTGAAGTTTGGTTGACTTCTGCGCAGCGGTTTGGGAGTTAACATCAAAATTACATTTCTCGGCCATATCGCATAGATCTCACTGTGAAAAGGCTTAAATGGCTTTTTTGACCTAAGTTTGAGGATTGCGCTCAAATCAAATGTCCTAGAACCAAATTTCCACATGTAACTACTAGATTGTGATACAATACACTATTGGGTGAAGTTTGGTTGACTTCTGCGCAGCGGTTTGGGAGTTAACATCAAAATTACATTTCTCGGCCAAATCGCATAGATCTCACTGTGAAAAGGCTTAAATGACTTTTTTTAATTAAGTTTGAAGATTGCGCTCAAACCAAATGTCCTAGAACTAAATTTCCAAATGTAACTACTAGATTGTGACACAATACACTATTGGGTGAAGTTTGGTTGACTTCTGCGCAGCGGTTTGGGAGTTAACATCAAAATTACATTTCTCGGCCATATCGCATAGATCTCACTGTGAAAAGGCTTAAATGACTTTTTTAATTAAGTTTGATGATTGCGTTCAAACAAAATGTCCTAGAACAAAATTTTCAAATGTAACTACTAGATTGTGATACAATACACTATTGGGTGAAGTTTGGTTGACTTCTGCGCAGCGGTTTGGGAGTTAACATCAAAATTACATTTCTCGGCCATATCGCATAGATCTCACTGTGAAAAGGCTTAAATGGCTTTTTTGACCTAAGTTTGAGGATTGCGCTCAAATCAAATGTCCTAGAACCAAATTTCCACATGTAACTACTAGATTGTGATACAATACATTATTGGGTGAAGTTTGGTTGACTTCTGCGCAGCGGTTTGGGAGTTAACATCAAAATTACATTTCTCGGCCATATCGCATAGATCTCACTGTGAAAAGGCTTAAATGACTTTTTTAATTAAGTTTGATGATTGCGCTCAAACAAAATGTCATAGAAAAAAATTTTCAAATGTAACTACTAGATTGTGATAAAATACACTATTGGGTGAAGTTTGGTTTACTTCTGCGCAGCGGTTTGGGAGTTAACATCAAAATTACATTTCTCGGCCATATCGCATAGATCTCACTGTGAAAAGGCTTAAATGGCTTTTTTGACCTAAGTTTGAGGATTGCGCTCAAATCAAATGTCCTAGAACCAAATTTCCACATGTAACTACTAGATTGTGATAAAATACACTATTGGGTGAAGTTTGGTTGACTTCTGCACAGCGGTTTTGGAGTGAACATCAAAATTACATTTCTCGGCCATATCGCATAGATCTCACTGTGAAAACGCTTAAATGACTTTTTTTAATTAAGTTTGAAGATTGCGCTCAAATCAAATGTCCTAGAACTAAATTTCCAAATGTAACTACTGGATTGTGATAAAATACACTATTGGGTGAAGTTTGGTTGACTTCTGCGCAGCGGTTTGGGAGTTAACATCAAAATTACATTTCTCGGCCATATCGCATAGATCTCACTGTGAAAAGCCTTAAATGACTTTTTTTAATTAAGTTTGAAGATTGCGCTCAAACCAAATGTCCTAGAACTAAATTTCCAAATGTAACTACTAGATTGTGATAAAATACACTATTGGGTGAAGTTTGGTTGACTTCTGCGCAGCGGTTTGGGAGTTAACATCAAAATTACATTTCTCGGCCATATCGCATAGATCTCACTGTGAAAAGGCTTAAATGACTTTTTTTAATTAAGTTTGAAGATTGCGCTCAAACCAAATGTCCTAGAACTAAATTTCCAAATGTAACTACTAGATTGTGATACAATACACTATTGGGTGAAGTTTGGTTGACTTCTGCGCAGCGGTTTGGGAGTTAACATCAAAATTACATTTCTCGGCCATATCGCATAGATCTCACTGTGAAAAGGCTTAAATGACTTTTTTAATTAAGTTTGATGATTGCGTTCAAACAAAATGTCCTAGAAAAAAATTTTCAAATGTAACTACTAGATTGTGATACAATACACTATTGGGTGAAGTTTGGTTGACTTCTGCGCAGCGGTTTGGGAGTTAACATCAAAATTACATTTCTCGGCCATATCGCATAGATCTCACTGTGAAAAGGCTTAAATGGCTTTTTTGACCTAAGTTTGAGGATTGCGCTCAAATCAAATGTCCTAGAACCAAATTTCCACATGTAACTACTAGATTGTGATACAATACACTATTGGGTGAAGTTTGGTTGACTTCTGCGCAGCGGTTTGGGAGTTAACATCAAAATTACATTTCTCGGCCATATCGCATAGATCTCACTGTGAAAAGGCTTAAATGACTTTTTTAATTAAGTTTGATGATTGCGCTCAAACAAAATGTCCTAGAAAAAAATTTTCAAATGTAACTACTAGATTGTGATAAAATACACTATTGGGTGAAGTTTGGTTTACTTCTGCGCAGCGGTTTGGGAGTTAACATCAAAATTACATTTCTCGGCCATATCGCATAGATCTCACTGTGAAAAGGCTTAAATGGCTTTTTTGACCTAAGTTTGAGGATTGCGCTCAAATCAAATGTCCTAGAACCAAATTTCCACATGTAACTACTAGATTGTGATAAAATACACTATTGGGTGAAGTTTGGTTGACTTCTGCACAGCGGTTTTGGAGTGAACATCAAAATTACATTTCTCGGCCATATCGCATGGATCTCACTGTGAAAACGCTTAAATGACTTTTTTTAATTAAGTTTGAATATTGCGCTCAAATCAAATGTCCTAGAACTAAATTTCCAAATGTAACTACTGGATTGTGATAAAATACACTATTGGGTGAAGTTTGGTTGACTTCTGCGCAGCGGTTTGGGAGTCAACATCAAAATTACATTTCTCGGCCATATCGCATAGATCTCACTGTGAAAAGCCTTAAATGACTTTTTTTAATTAAGTTTGAAGAAAGCGCTCAAACCAAATGTCCTAGAACTAAATTTCCAAATGTAACTACTAGATTGTGATAAAATACACTATTGGGTGAAGTTTGGTTGACTTCTGCGCAGCGGTTTGGGAGTTAACATCAAAATTACATTTCTCGGCCATATCGCATAGATCTCACTGTGAAAAGGCTTAAATGGCTTTTTTGACCTAAGTTTGAGGATTGCGCTCAAATCAAATGTCCTAGAACCAAATTTCCACATGTAACTACTAGATTGTGATACAATACACTAATGGGTGAAGTTTGGTTTACTTCTGCGCAGCGGTTTGGGAGTTAACATCAAAATTACATTTCTCGGCCATATCGCATAGATCTCACTGTGAAAAGGCTTGAATGGCTTTTTTGACCTAAGTTTGAGGATTGCGCTCAAATCAAATGTCCTAGAACCAAATTTCCACATGTAACTACTAGATTGTGATAAAATACACTATTGGGTGAAGTTTGGTTGACTTCTGCACAGCGGTTTTGGAGTGAACATCAAAATTACATTTCTCGGCCATATCGCATAGATCTCACTGTGAAAACGCTTAAATGACTTTTTTTAATTAAGTTTGAAGATTGCGCTCAAATCAAATGTCCTAGAACTAAATTTCCAAATGTAACTACTGGATTGTGATAAAATACACTATTGGGTGAAGTTTGGCTGACTTCTGCGCAGCGGTTTGGGAGTTAACATCAAAATTACATTTCTCGGCCATATCGCATAGATCTCACTGTGAAAAGCCTTAAATGACTTTTTTTAATTAAGTTTGAAGATTGCGCTCAAACCAAATGTCCTAGAACTAAATTTCCAAATGTAACTACTAGATTGTGATAAAATACACTATTGGGTGAAGTTTGGTTGACTTCTGCGCAGCGGTTTGGGAGTTAACATCAAAATTACATTTCTCGGCCATATCGCATAGATCTCACTGTGAAAAGGCTTAAATGACTTTTTTTAATTAAGTTTGAAGATTGCGCTCAAACCAAATGTCCTAGAACTAAATTTCCAAATGTAACTACTAGATTGTGATACAATGCACTATTGGGTGAAGTTTGGTTGACTTCTGCGCAGCGGTTTGGGAGTTAACATCAAAATTACATTTCTCGGCCATATCGCATAGATCTCACTGTGAAAAGGCTTAAATGACTTTTTTAATTAAGTTTGATGATTGCGTTCAAACAAAATGTCCTAGAAAAAATTTTCAAATGTAACTACTAGATTGTGATACAATACACTATTGGGTGAAGTTTGGTTGACTTCTGCGCAGCGGTTTGGGAGTTAACATCAAAATTACATTTCTCGGCCATATCGCATAGATCTCACTGTGAAAAGGCTTAAATGACTTTTTTAAATTAATTTTGAAGATTGCGCTCAAACCAAATGTCCTAGAACTAAATTTCCAAATGTAACTACTAGATTGTGATACAATACACTATTGGGTGAAGTTTGGTTGACTTCTGCGCAGCGGTTTGGGAGTTAACATCAAAATTACATTTCTCGGCCATATCGCATAGATCTCACTGTGAAAAGGCTTAAATGGCTTTTTTGACCTAAGTTTGAGGATTGCGCTCAAATCAAATGTCCTAGAACCAAATTTCCACATGTAACTACTAGATTGTGATACAATACACTAATGGGTGAAGTTTGGTTTACTTCTGCGCAGCGGTTTGGGAGTTAACATCAAAATTACATTTCTCGGCCATATCGCATAGATCTCACTGTGAAAAGGCTTAAATGGCTTTTTTGACCTAAGTTTGAGGATTGCGCTCAAATCAAATGTCCTAGAACCAAATTTCCACATGTAACTACTAGATTGTGATAAAATACACTATTGGGTGAAGTTTGGTTGACTTCTGCGCAGCGGTTTGGGAGTGAACATCAAAATTACATTTCTCGGCCATATCGCATAGATCTCACTGTGAAAACGCTTAAATGACTTTTTTTAATTAAGTTTGAAGATTGCGCTCAAATCAAATGTCCTAGAACTAAATTTCCAAATGTAACTACTAGATTGTGATAAAATACACTATTGGGTGAAGTTTGGTTGACTTCTGCGCAGCGGTTTGGGAGTTAACATCAAAATTACATTTCTCGGCCATATCGCATAGATCTCACTGTGAAAAGCCTTAAATGACTTTTTTTAATTAAGTTTGAAGATTGCGCTCAAACCAAATGTCCTAGAACTAAATTTCCAAATGTAACTACTAGATTGTGATAAAATACACTATTGGGTGAAGTTTGGTTGACTTCTGCGCAGCGGTTTGGGAGTTAACATCAAAATTACATTTCTCGGCCATATCGCATAGATCTCACTGTGAAAAGGCTTAAATGACTTTTTTTAATTAAGTTTGAAGATTGCGCTCAAACCAAATGTCCTAGAACTAAATTTCCAAATGTAACTACTAGATTGTGATACAATACACTATTGGGTGAAGTTTGGTTGACTTCTGCGCAGCGGTTTGGGAGTTAACATCAAAATTACATTTCTCGGCCATATCGCATAGATCTCACTGTGAAAAGGCTTAAATGACTTTTTTAATTAAGTTTGATGATTGCGTTCAAACAAAATGTCCTAGAACAAAATTTTCAAATGTAACTACTAGATTGTGATACAATACACTATTGGGTGAAGTTTGGTTGACTTCTGCGCAGCGGTTTGGGAGTTAACATCAACATTACATTTTTCGGCCATATCGCATAGATCTCACTGTGAAAAGGCTTAAATGGCTTTTTTGACCTAAGTTTGAGGATTGCGCTCAAATCAAATGTCCTAGAACCAAATTTCCACATGTAACTACTAGATTGTGATACAATACACTATTGGGTGAAGTTTGGTTGACTTCTGCGCAGCGGTTTGGGAGTTAACATCAAAATTACATTTCTCGGCCATATCGCATAGATCTCACTGTGAAAAGGCTTAAATGACTTTTTTAATTAAGTTTGATGATTGCGCTCAAACAAAATGTCCTAGAACGAAAATTTTAAATGTAACTACTAGAATGTGATACAATACACTATTGGGTGAAGTTTGGTTGACTTCTGCGCAGCGGTTTGGGAGTTAACATCAAAATTACATTTCTCGGCCATATCGCATAGATCTCACAGTGAAAAGGCTTAAATGACTTTTTTAATTAAGTTTGATGATTGCGCTCAAACAAAATGTCCTAGAACAAAATTTTCAAATGTAACTACTAGATTGTGATACAATACACTATTGGGTGAAGTTTGTTTGACTTCTGCGCAGCGGTTTGGGAGTTAACATTAAAATTACATTTCTCGGCCATATCGCATAGATCTCACTGTGAAAAGGCTTAAATGACTTTTTTAATTAAGTTTAATGATTGCGCTCAAACCAAATGTCCTAGAACGAAATTTTTAAATGTAACTACTAGAATGTGATACAATACACTATTGGGTGAAGTTTGGTTGACTTCTGCGCAGCGGTTTGGGAGTTAACATGAAATTTACATTTCTCGGCCATATCGCATAGATCTCACTGTGAAAACGCTTAAATGACTTTTTTAATAAAGTTTGATGATTGCGCTCAAACAAAATGTCCTAGAAAAAAAATTTCAAATGTAACTACTAGATTGTGATAAAATACACTATTGGGTGAAGTTTGGTTTACTTCTGCGCAGCGGTTTGGGAGTTAACATCAAAATTACATTTCTCGGCCATATCGCATAGATCTCACTGTGAAAAGTCTTAAATGGCTTTTTTGACCTAAGTTTGAGGATTGCGCTCAAATCAAATGTCCTAGAACCAAATTTCCACATGTAACTACTAGATTGTGATAAAATACACTATTGGGTGAAGTTTGGTTGACTTCTGCACAGCGGTTTTGGAGTGAACATCAAAATTACATTTCTCGGCCATATCGCATAGATCTCACTGTGAAAACGCTTAAATGACTTTTTTTAATTAAGTTTGAAGATTGCGCTCAAATCAAATGTCCTAGAACTAAATTTCCAAATGTAACTACTGGATTGTGATAAAATACACTATTGGGTGAAGTTTGGTTGACTTCTGCGCAGCGGTTTGGGAGTTAACATCAAAATTACATTTCTCGGCCACATCGCATAGATCTCACTGTGAAAAGGCTTAAATGACTTTTTTTAATTAAGTTTGAAGATTGCGCTCAAACCAAATGTCCTAGAACTAAATTTCCAAATGTAACTACTAGATTGTGATACAATACACTATTGGGTGAAGTTTGGTTGACTTCTGCGCAGCGGTTTGGGAGTTAACATCAAAATTACATTTCTCGGCCATATCGCATAGATCTCACTGTGAAAAGGCTTAAATGACTTTTTTAATTAAGTTTGATGATTGCGTTCAAACAAAATGTCCTAGAACAAAATTTTTAAATGTAACTACTAGATTGTGATACAATACACTATTGGGTGAAGTTTGGTTGACTTCTGCGCAGCGGTTTGGGAGTTAACATCAAAATTACATTTCTCGGCCATATCGCATAGATCTCACTGTGAAAAGGCTTAAATGACTTTTTTAATTAAGTTTGATGATTGCGCTCAAACAAAATGTCCTAGAACAAAATTTTCAAATGTAACTACTAGATTGTGATACAATAGACTATTGGGTGAAGTTTGGTTTACTTCTGCGCAGCGGTTTGGGAGTTAACATCAAAATTACATTTCTCGGCCATATCGCATAGATCTCACTGTGAAAAGGCTTAAATGGCTTTTTTGACCTAAGTTTGAGGATTGCGCTCAAATCAAATGTCCTAGAACCAAATTTCCACATGTAACTACTAGATTGTGATACAATACACTAATGGGTGAAGTTTGGTTTACTTCTGCGCAGCGGTTTGGGAGTTAACATCAAAATTACATTTCTCGGCCATATCGCATAGATCTCACTGTGAAAAGGCTTAAATGGCTTTTTTGACCTAAGTTTGAGGATTGCGCTCAAATCAAATGTCCTAGAACGAAATTTTTAAATGTAACTACTAGAATGTGATACAATACACTATTGGGTGAAGTTTGGTTGACTTCTGCGCAGCGGTTTGGGAGTTAACATGAAATTTACATTTCTCGGCCATATCGCATAGATCTCACTGTGAAAAGGCTTAAATGACTTTTTTAATAAAGTTTGATGATTGTGCTCAAACAAAATGTCCTAGAAAAAAATTTTCAAATGTAACTACTAGATTGTGATAAAATACACTATTGGGTGAAGTTTGGTTTACTTCTGCGCAGCGGTTTGGGAGTTAACATCAAAATTACATATCTCGGCCATATCGCATAGATCTCACTGTGAAAAGGCTTAAATGACTTTTTTGACCTAAGTTTGAGGATTGCGCTCAAATCAAATGTCCTAGAACCAAATTTCCACATGTAACTACTAGATTGTGATAAAATACACTATTGGGTGAAGTTTGGTTGACTTCTGCACAGCGGTTTTGGAGTGAACATCAAAATTACATTTCTCGGCCATATCGCATAGATCTCACTGTGAAAACGCTTAAATGACTTTTTTTAATTAAGTTTGAAGATTGCGCTCAAATCAAATGTCCTAGAACTAAATTTCCAAATGTAACTACTGGATTGTGATAAAATACACTATTGGGTGAAGTTTGGTTGACTTCTGCGCAGCGGTTTGGGAGTTAACATCAAAATTACATTTCTCGGCCATATCGCATAGATCTCACTGTGAAAAGCCTTAAATGACTTTTTTTAATTAAGTTTGAAGATTGCGCTCAAACCAAATGTCCTAGAACTAAATTTCCAAATGTAACTACTAGATTGTGATAAAATACACTATTGGGTGAAGTTTGGTTGACTTCTGCGCAGCGGTTTGGGAGTTAACATCAAAATTACATTTCTCGGCCACATCGCATAGATCTCACTGTGAAAAGGCTTAAATGACTTTTTTTAATTAAGTTTGAAGATTGCGCTCAAACCAAATGTCCTAGAACTAAATTTCCAAATGTAACTACTAGATTGTGATACAATACACTATTGGGTGAAGTTTGGTTGACTTCTGCGCAGCGGTTTGGGAGTTAACATCAAAATTACATTTCTCGGCCATATCGCATAGATCTCACTGTGAAAAGGCTTAAATGACTTTTTTAATTAAGTTTGATGATTGCGTTCAAACAAAATGTCCTAGAACAAAATTTTTAAATGTAACTACTAGATTGTGATACAATACACTATTGGGTGAAGTTTGGTTGACTTCTGCGCAGCGGTTTGGGAGTTAACATCAAAATTACATTTCTCGGCCATATCGCATAGATCTCACTGTGAAAAGGCTTAAATGACTTTTTTAATTAAGTTTGATGATTGCGCTCAAACAAAATGTCCTAGAACAAAATTTTCAAATGTAACTACTAGATTGTGATACAATAGACTATTGGGTGAAGTTTGGTTTACTTCTGCGCAGCGGTTTGGGAGTTAACATCAAAATTACATTTCTCGGCCATATCGCATAGATCTCACTGTGAAAAGGCTTAAATGGCTTTTTTGACCTAAGTTTGAGGATTGCGCTCAAATCAAATGTCCTAGAACAAAATTTTCAAATGTAACTACTAGATTGTGATACAATAGACTATTGGGTGAAGTTTGGTTTACTTCTGCGCAGCGGTTTGGGAGTTAACATCAAAATTACATTTCTCGGCCATATCGCATAGATCTCACTGTGAAAAGGCTTAAATGGCTTTTTTGACCTAAGTTTGATGATTGCGCTCAAACAAAATGTCCTAGAACAAAATTTTCAAATGTAACTACTAGATTGTGATACAATACACTATTGGGTGAAGTTTGGTTGACTTCTGCGCAGCGGTTTGGGAGTTAACATCAAAATTACATTTCTCTGCCATATCGCATAGATCTCACTGTGAAAAGGCTTAAATGACTTTTTTAATTAAGTTTAATGATTGCGCTCAAACCAAATGTCCTAGAACGAAATTTTTAAATGTAACTACTAGAATGTGATACAATACACTATTGGGTGAAGTTTGGTTGACTTCTGCGCAGCGGTTTGGGAGTTAACATGAAATTTACATTTCTCGGCCATATCGCATAGATCTCACTGTGAAAAGGCTTAAATGACTTTTTTAATAAAGTTTGATGATTGCGCTCAAACAAAATGTCCTAGAACTAAATTTTCAAATGTAACTACTAGATTGTGATACAATACACTATTGGGTGAAGTTTGGTTTACTTCTGCGCAGCGGTTTGGGAGTTAACATCAAAATTACATTTCTCGGCCATATCGCATAGATCTCACTGTGAAAAGGCTTAAATGGCTTTTTTGACCTAAGTTTGAGGATTGCGCTCAAATCAAATGTCCTAGAACCAAATTTCCACATGTAACTACTAGATTGTGATACAATACACTAATGGGTGAAGTTTGGTTGACTTCTGCGCAGCGGTTTGGGAGTTAACATCAAAATTACATTTCTCGGCCATATCGCATAGATCTCACTGTGAAAAGGCTTAAATGGCTTTTTTGACCTAAGTTTGAGGATTGCGCTCAAATCAAATGTCCTAGAACCAAATTTCCACATGTAACTACTAGATTGTGATAAAATACACTATTGGGTGAAGTTTGGTTGACTTCTGCGCAGCGGTTTGGGAGTGAACATCAAAATTACATTTCTCGGCCATATCGCATAGATCTCACTGTGAAAACGCTTAAATGAATTTTTTTAATTAAGTTTGAAGATTGCGCTCAAATCAAATGTCCTAGAACTAAATTTCCAAATGTAACTACTAGATTGTGATAAAATACACTATTGGGTGAAGTTTGGTTGACTTCTGCGCAGCGGTTTGGGAGTTAACATCAAAATTACATTTCTCGGCCATATTGCATAGATCTCACTGTGAAAAGCCTTAAATGACTTTTTTTAATTAAGTTTGAAGATTGCGCTCAAACCAAATGTCCTAGAACTAAATTTCCAAATGTAACTACTAGATTGTGATAAAATACACTATTGGGTGAAGTTTGGTTGACTTCTGCGCAGCGGTTTGGGAGTTAACATCAAAATTACATTTCTCGGCCATATCGCATAGATCTCACTGTGAAAAGCCTTAAATGACTTTTTTTAATTAAGTTTGAAGATTGCGCTCAAACCAAATGTCCTAGAACTAAATTTCCAAATGTAACTACTAGATTGTGACACAATACACTATTGGGTGAAGTTTGGTTGACTTCTGCGCAGCGGTTTGGGAGTTAACATCAAAATTACATTTCTCGGCCATATCGCATAGATCTCACTGTGAAAAGGCTTAAATGACTTTTTTAATTAAGTTTGATGATTGCGTTCAAACAAAATGTCCTAGAACAAAATTTTCAAATGTAACTACTAGATTGTGATACAATACACTATTGGGTGAAGTTTGGTTGACTTCTGCGCAGCGGTTTGGGAGTTAACATCAAAATTACATTTCTCGGCCATATCGCATAGATCTCACTGTGAAAAGGCTTAAATGGCTTTTTTGACCTAAGTTTGAGGATTGCGCTCAAATCAAATGTCCTAGAACCAAATTTCCACATGTAACTACTAGATTGTGATACAATACATTATTGGGTGAAGTTTGGTTGACTTCTGCGCAGCGGTTTGGGAGTTAACATCAAAATTACATTTCTCGGCCATATCGCATAGATCTCACTGTGAAAAGGCTTAAATGACTTTTTTAATTAAGTTTGATGATTGCGCTCAAACAAAATGTCCTAGAAAAAAATTTTCAAATGTAACTACTAGATTGTGATAAAATACACTATTGGGTGAAGTTTGGTTTACTTCTGCGCAGCGGTTTGGGAGTTAACATCAAAATTACATTTCTCGGCCATATCGCATAGATCTCACTGTGAAAAGGCTTAAATGGCTTTTTTGACCTAAGTTTGAGGATTGCGCTCAAATCAAATGTCCTAGAACCAAATTTCCACATGTAACTACTAGATTGTGATAAAATACACTATTGGGTGAAGTTTGGTTGACTTCTGCACAGCGGTTTTGGAGTGAACATCAAAATTACATTTCTCGGCCATATCGCATAGATCTCACTGTGAAAACGCTTAAATGACTTTTTTTAATTAAGTTTGAAGATTGCGCTCAAATCAAATGTCCTAGAACAAAATTTCCAAATGTAACTACTGGATTGTGATAAAATACACTATTGGGTGAAGTTTGGTTGACTTCTGCGCAGCGGTTTGGGAGTTAACATCAAAATTACATTTCTCGGCCATATCGCATAGATCTCACTGTGAAAAGCCTTAAATGACTTTTTTTAATTAAGTTTGAAGATTGCGCTCAAACCAAATGTCCTAGAACTAAATTTCCAAATGTAACTACTAGATTGTGATAAAATACACTATTGGGTGAAGTTTGGTTGACTTCTGCGCAGCGGTTTGGGAGTTAACATCAAAATTACATTTCTCGGCCATATCGCATAGATCTCACTGTGAAAAGGCTTAAATGACTTTTTTTAATTAAGTTTGAAGATTGCGCTCAAACCAAATGTCCTAGAACTAAATTTCCAAATGTAACTACTAGATTGTGATACAATACACTATTGGGTGAAGTTTGGTTGACTTCTGCGCAGCGGTTTGGGAGTTAACATCAAAATTACATTTCTCGGCCATATCGCATAGATCTCACTGTGAAAAGGCTTAAATGGCTTTTTTGACCTAAGTTTGAGGATTGCGCTCAAATCAAATGTCCTAGAACCAAATTTCCACATGTAACTACTAGATTGTGATACAATACACTATTGGGTGAAGTTTGGTTGACTTCTGCGCAGCGGTTTGGGAGTTAACATCAAAATTACATTTCTCGGCCATATCGCATAGATCTCACTGTGAAAAGGCTTAAATGACTTTTTTAATTAAGTTTGATGATTGCGCTCAAACAAAATGTCCTAGAAAAAAATTTTCAAATGTAACTACTAGATTGTGATAAAATACACTATTGGGTGAAGTTTGGTTTACTTCTGCGCAGCGGTTTGGGAGTTAACATCAAAATTACATTTCTCGTCCATATCGCATAGATCTCACTGTGAAAAGGCTTAAATGGCTTTTTTGACCTAAGTTTGAGGATTGCGCTCAAATCAAATGTCCTAGAACCAAATTTCCACATGTAACTACTAGATTGTGATAAAATACACTATTGGGTGAAGTTTGGTTGACTTCTGCACAGCGGTTTTGGAGTGAACATCAAAATTACATTTCTCGGCCATATCGCATGGATCTCACTGTGAAAACGCTTAAATGACTTTTTTTAATTAAGTTTGAAGATTGCGCTCAAACCAAATGTCCTAGAACTAAATTTCCAAATGTAACTACTAGATTGTGATACAATACACTATTGGGTGAAGTTTGGTTGACTTCTGCGCAGCGGTTTGGGAGTTAACATCAAAATTACATTTCTCGGCCATATCGCATAGATCTCACTGTGAAAAGCCTTAAATGACTTTTTTTAATTAAGTTTGAAGATTGCGCTCAAACCAAATGTCCTAGAACTAAATTTCCAAATGTAACTACTAGATTGTGATAAAATACACTATTGGGTGAAGTTTGGTTGACTTCTGCGCAGCGGTTTGGGAGTTAACATCAAAATTACATTTCTCGGCCAAATCGCATAGATCTCACTGTGAAAAGGCTTAAATGGCTTTTTTGACCTAAGTTTGAGGATTGCGCTCAAATCAAATGTCCTAGAACCAAATTTCCACATGTAACTACTAGATTGTGATACAATACACTAATGGGTGAAGTTTGGTTTACTTCTGCGCAGCGGTTTGGGAGTTAACATCAAAATTACATTTCTCGGCCATATCGCATAGATCTCACTGTGAAAAGGCTTAAATGGCTTTTTTGACCTAAGTTTGAGGATTGCGCTCAAATCAAATGTCCTAGAACCAAATTTCCACATGTAACTACTAGATTGTGATAAAATACACTATTGGGTGAAGTTTGGTTGACTTCTGCACAGCGGTTTTGGAGTGAACATCAAAATTACATTTCTCGGCCATATCGCATAGATCTCACTGTGAAAACGCTTAAATGACTTTTTTTAATTAAGTTTGAAGATTGCGCTCAAATCAAATGTCCTAGAACTAAATTTCCAAATGTAACTACTGGATTGTGATAAAATACACTATTGGGTGAAGTTTGGTTGACTTCTGCGCAGCGGTTTGGGAGTTAACATCAAAATTACATTTCTCGGCCATATCGCATAGATCTTACTGTGAAAAGCCTTAAATGACTTTTTTTAATTAAGTTTGAAGATTGCGCTCAAACCAAATGTCCTAGAACTAAATTTCCAAATGTAACTACTAGATTGTGATACAATACACTATTGGGTGAAGTTTGGTTGACTTCTGCGCAGCGGTTTGGGAGTTAACATCAAAATTACATTTCTCGGCCATATCGCATAGATCTCACTGTGAAAAGGCTTAAATGACTTTTTTAATTAAGTTTGATGATTGCGTTCAAACAAAATGTCCTAGAAAAAATTTTTCAAATGTAACTACTAGATTGTGATACAATACACTATTGGGTGAAGTTTGGTTGACTTCTGCGCAGCGGTTTGGGAGTTAACATCAAAATTACATTTCTCGGCCATATCGCATAGATCTCACTGTGAAAAGGCTTAAATGACTTTTTTAAATTAATTTTGAAGATTGCGCTCAAACCAAATGTCCTAGAACTAAATTTCCAAATGTAACTACTAGATTGTGATACAATACACTATTGGGTGAAGTTTGGTTGACTTCTGCGCAGCGGTTTGGGAGTTAACATCAAAATTACATTTCTCGGCCATATCGCATAGATCTCACTGTGAAAAGGCTTAAATGACTTTTTTAATTAAGTTTGATGATTGCGTTCAAACAAAATGTCCTAGAACAAAATTTTCAAATGTAACTACTAGATTGTGATACAATACACTATTGGGTGAAGTTTGGTTGACTTCTGCGCAGCGGTTTGGGAGTTAACATCAAAATTACATTTCTCGGCCATATCGCATAGATCTCACTGTGAAAAGGCTTAAATGACTTTTTTAATTAAGTTTGATGATTGCGCTCAAACAAAATGTCCTAGAACAAAATTTTCAAATGTAACTACTAGATTGTGATACAATACACTATTGGGTGAAGTTTGGTTTACTTCTGCGCAGCGGTTTGGGAGTTAACATCAAAATTACATTTCTCGGCCATATCGCATAGATCTCACTGTGAAAAGGCTTAAATGGCTTTTTTGACCTAAGTTTGAGGATTGCGCTCAAATCAAATGTCCTAGAACCAAATTTCCACATGTAACTACTAGATTGTGATAAAATACACTATTGGGTGAAGTTTGGTTGACTTCTGCGCAGCGGTTTGGGAGTGAACATCAAAATTACATTTCTCGGCCATATCGCATAGATCTCACTGTGAAAACGCTTAAATGACTTTTTTTAATTAAGTTTGAAGATTGCGCTCACATCAAATGTCCTAGAACTAAATTTCCAAATGTAACTACTAGATTGTGATAAAATACACTATTGGGTGAAGTTTGGTTGACTTCTGCGCAGCGGTTTGGGAGTTAACATCAAAATTACATTTCTCGGCCATATCGCATAGATCTCACTGTGAAAAGCCTTAAATGACTTTTTTTAATTAAGTTTGAAGATTGCGCTCAAACCAAATGTCCTAGAACTAAATTTCCAAATGTAACTACTAGATTGTGATAAAATACACTATTGGGTGAAGTTTGGTTGACTTCTGCGCAGCGGTTTGGGAGTTAACATCAAAATTACATTTCTCGGCCATATCGCATAGATCTCACTGTGAAAAGGCTTAAATGACTTTTTTTAATTAAGTTTGAAGATTGCGCTCAAACCAAATGTCCTAGAACTAAATTTCCAAATGTAACTACTAGATTGTGATACAATACACTATTGGGTGAAGTTTGGTTGACTTCTGCGCAGCGGTTTGGGAGTTAACATCAAAATTACATTTCTCGGCCATATCGCATAGATCTCACTGTGAAAAGGCTTAAATGACTTTTTTAATTAAGTTTGATGATTGCGTTCAAACAAAATGTCCTAGAACAAAATTTTCAAATGTAACTACTAGATTGTGATACAATACACTATTGGGTGAAGTTTGGTTGACTTCTGCGCAGCGGTTTGGGAGTTAACATCAACATTACATTTCTCGGCCATATCGCATAGATCTCACTGTGAAAAGGCTTAAATGGCTTTTTTGACCTAAGTTTGAGGATTGCGCTCAAATCAAATGTCCTAGAACCAAATTTCCACATGTAACTACTAGATTGTGATACAATACACTATTGGGTGAAGTTTGGTTGACTTCTGCGCAGCGGTTTGGGAGTTAACATCAAAATTACATTTCTCGGCCATATCGCATAGATCTCACTGTGAAAAGGCTTAAATGACTTTTTTAATTAAGTTTGATGATTGCGCTCAAACAAAATGTCCTAGAACGAAAATTTTAAATGTAACTACTAGAATGTGATACAATACACTATTGGGTGAAGTTTGGTTGACTTCTGCGCAGCGGTTTGGGAGTTAACATCAAAATTACATTTCTCGGCCATATCGCATAGATCTCACTGTGAAAAGGCTTAAATGACTTTTTTAATTAAGTTTGATGATTGCGCTCAAACAAAATGTCCTAGAACAAAATTTTCAAATGTAACTACTAGATTGTGATACAATACACTATTGGGTGAAGTTTGGTTGACTTCTGCGCAGCGGTTTGGGAGTTAACATCAAAATTACATTTCTCGGCCATATCGCATAGATCTCACTGTGAAAAGGCTTAAATGACTTTTTTAATTAAGTTTAATGATTGCGCTCAAACCAAATGTCCTAGAACGAAATTTTTAAATGTAACTACTAGAATGTGATACAATACACTATTGGGTGAAGTTTGGTTGACTTCTGCGCAGCGGTTTGGGAGTTAACATGAAATTTACATTTCTCGGCCATATCGCATAGATCTCACTGTGAAAAGGCTTAAATGACTTTTTTAATAAAGTTTGATGATTGCGCTCAAACAAAATGTCCTAGAAAAAAAATTTCAAATGTAACTACTAGATTGTGATAAAATACACTATTGGGTGAAGTTTGGTTTACTTCTGCGCAGCGGTTTGGGAGTTAACATCAAAATTACATTTCTCGGCCATATCGCATAGATCTCACTGTGAAAAGTCTTAAATGGCTTTTTTGACCTAAGTTTGAGGATTGCGCTCAAATCAAATGTCCTAGAACCAAATTTCCACATGTAACTACTAGATTGTGATAAAATACACTATTGGGTGAAGTTTGGTTGACTTCTGCACAGCGGTTTTGGAGTGAACATCAAAATTACATTTCTCGGCCATATCGCATAGATCTCACTGTGAAAACGCTTAAATGACTTTTTTTAATTAAGTTTGAAGATTGCGCTCAAATCAAATGTCCTAGAACTAAATTTCCAAATGTAACTACTGGATTGTGATAAAATACACTATTGGGTGAAGTTTGGTTGACTTCTGCGCAGCGGTTTGGGAGTTAACATCAAAATTACATTTCTCGGCCATATCGCATAGATCTCACTGTGAAAAGCCTTAAATGACTTTTTTTAATTAAGTTTGAAGATTGCGCTCAAACCAAATGTCCTAGAACTAAATTTCCAAATGTAACTACTAGATTGTGATAAAATACACTATTGGGTGAAGTTTGGTTGACTTCTGCGCAGCGGTTTGGGAGTTAACATCAAAATTACATTTCTCGGCCACATCGCATAGATCTCACTGTGAAAAGGCTTAAATGACTTTTTTTAATTAAGTTTGAAGATTGCGCTCAAACCAAATGTCCTAGAACTAAATTTCCAAATGTAACTACTAGATTGTGATACAATACACTATTGGGTGAAGTTTGGTTGACTTCTGCGCAGCGGTTTGGGAGTTAACATCAAAATTACATTTCTCGGCCATATCGCATAGATCTCACTGTGAAAAGGCTTAAATGACTTTTTTAATTAAGTTTGATGATTGCGTTCAAACAAAATGTCCTAGAACAAAATTTTTAAATGTAACTACTAGATTGTGATACAATACACTATTGGGTGAAGTTTGGTTGACTTCTGCGCAGCGGTTTGGGAGTTAACATCAAAATTACATTTCTCGGCCATATCGCATAGATCTCACTGTGAAAAGGCTTAAATGACTTTTTTAATTAAGTTTGATGATTGCGCTCAAACAAAATGTCCTAGAACAAAATTTTTAAATGTAACTACTAGATTGTGATACAATAGACTATTGGGTGAAGTTTGGTTTACTTCTGCGCAGCGGTTTGGGAGTTAACATCAAAATTACATTTCTCGGCCATATCGCATAGATCTCACTGTGAAAAGGCTTAAATGGCTTTTTTGACCTAAGTTTGAGGATTGCGCTCAAATCAAATGTCCTAGAACCAAATTTCCACATGTAACTACTAGATTGTGATACAATACACTAATGGGTGAAGTTTGGTTTACTTCTGCGCAGCGGTTTGGGAGTTAACATCAAAATTACATTTCTCGGCCATATCGCATAGATCTCACTGTGAAAAGGCTTAAATGGCTTTTTTGACCTAAGTTTGAGGATTGCGCTCAAATCAAATGTCCTAGAACGAAATTTTTAAATGTAACTACTAGAATGTGATACAATACACTATTGGGTGAAGTTTGGTTGACTTCTGCGCAGCGGTTTGGGAGTTAACATGAAATTTACATTTCTCGGCCATATCGCATAGATCTCACTGTGAAAAGGCTTAAATGACTTTTTTAATAAAGTTTGATGATTGTGCTCAAACAAAATGTCCTAGAAAAAAATTTTCAAATGTAACTACTAGATTGTGATAAAATACACTATTGGGTGAAGTTTGGTTTACTTCTGCGCAGCGGTTTGGGAGTTAACATCAAAATTACATTTCTCGGCCATATCGCATAGATCTCACTGTGAAAAGGCTTAAATGACTTTTTTGACCTAAGTTTGAGGATTGCGCTCAAATCAAATGTCCTAGAACCAAATTTCCACATGTAACTACTAGATTGTGATAAAATACACTATTGGGTGAAGTTTGGTTGACTTCTGCACAGCGGTTTTGGAGTGAACATCAAAATTACATTTCTCGGCCATATCGCATAGATCTCACTGTGAAAACGCTTAAATGACTTTTTTTAATTAAGTTTGAAGATTGCGCTCAAATCAAATGTCCTAGAACTAAATTTCCAAATGTAACTACTGGATTGTGATAAAATACACTATTGGGTGAAGTTTGGTTGACTTCTGCGCAGCGGTTTGGGAGTTAACATCAAAATTACATTTCTCGGCCATATCGCATAGATCTCACTGTGAAAAGCCTTAAATGACTTTTTTTAATTAAGTTTGAAGATTGCGCTCAAACCAAATGTCCTAGAACTAAATTTCCAAATGTAACTACTAGATTGTGATAAAATACACTATTGGGTGAAGTTTGGTTGACTTCTGCGCAGCGGTTTGGGAGTTAACATCAAAATTACATTTCTCGGCCACATCGCATAGATCTCACTGTGAAAAGGCTTAAATGACTTTTTTTAATTAAGTTTGAAGATTGCGCTCAAACCAAATGTCCTAGAACTAAATTTCCAAATGTAACTACTAGATTGTGATACAATACACTATTGGGTGAAGTTTGGTTGACTTCTGCGCAGCGGTTTGGGAGTTAACATCAAAATTACATTTCTCGGCCATATCGCATAGATCTCACTGTGAAAAGGCTTAAATGACTTTTTTAATTAAGTTTGATGATTGCGTTCAAACAAAATGTCCTAGAACAAAATTTTTAAATGTAACTACTAGATTGTGATACAATACACTATTGGGTGAAGTTTGGTTGACTTCTGCGCAGCGGTTTGGGAGTTAACATCAAAATTAAATTTCTCGGCCATATCGCATAGATCTCACTGTGAAAAGGCTTAAATGACTTTTTTAATTAAGTTTGATGATTGCGCTCAAACAAAATGTCCTAGAACAAAATTTTCAAATGTAACTACTAGATTGTGATACAATAGACTATTGGGTGAAGTTTGGTTTACTTCTGCGCAGCGGTTTGGGAGTTAACATCAAAATTACATTTCTCGGCCATATCGCATAGATCTCACTGTGAAAAGGCTTAAATGGCTTTTTTGACCTAAGTTTGAGGATTGCGCTCAAATCAAATGTCCTAGAACAAAATTTTCAAATGTAACTACTAGATTGTGATACAATAGACTATTGGGTGAAGTTTGGTTTACTTCTGCGCAGCGGTTTGGGAGTTAACATCAAAATTACATTTCTCGGCCATATCGCATAGATCTCACTGTGAAAAGGCTTAAATGGCTTTTTTGACCTAAGTTTGATGATTGCGCTCAAACAAAATGTCCTAGAACAAAATTTTCAAATGTAACTACTAGATTGTGATACAATACACTATTGGGTGAAGTTTGGTTGACTTCTGCGCAGCGGTTTGGGAGTTAACATCAAAATTACATTTCTCGGCCATATCGCATAGATCTCACTGTGAAAAGGCTTAAATGACTTTTTTAATTAAGTTTAATGATTGCGCTCAAACCAAATGTCCTAGAACGAAATTTTTAAATGTAACTACTAGAATGTGATACAATACACTATTGGGTGAAGTTTGGTTGACTTCTGCGCAGCGGTTTGGGAGTTAACATGAAATTTACATTTCTCGGTCATATCGCATAGATCTCACTGTGAAAAGGCTTAAATGACTTTTTTAATAAAGTTTGATGATTGCGCTCAAACAAAATGTCCTAGAAAAAATTTTTCAAATGTAACTACTAGATTGTGATAAAATACACTATTGGGTGAAGTTTAGTTTACTTCTGCGCAGCGGTTTGGGAGTTAACATCAAAATTACATTTCTCGGCCATATCGCATAGATCTCACTGTGAAAAGTCTTAAATGGCTTTTTTGACCTAAGTTTGAGGATTGCGCTCACATCAAATGTCCTAGAACCAAATTTCCACATGTAACTACTAGATTGTGATAAAATACACTATTGGGTGAAGTTTGGTTGACTTCTGCACAGCGGTTTTGGAGTGAACATCAAAATTACATTTCTCGGCCATATCGCATAGATCTCACTGTGAAAACGCTTAAATGACTTTTTTTAATTAAGTTTGAAGATTGCGCTCAAATCAAATGTCCTAGAACTAAATTTCCAAATGTAACTACTGGATTGTGATAAAATACACTATTGGGTGAAGTTTGGTTGACTTCTGCGCAGTGGTTTGGGAGTTAACATCAAAATTACATTTCTCGGCCATATCGCATAGATCTCACTGTGAAAAGCCTTAAATGACTTTTTTTAATTAAGTTTGAAGATTGCGCTCAAACCAAATGTCCTAGAACTAAATTTCCAAATGTAACTACTAGATTGTGATAAAATACACTATTGGGTGAAGTTTGGTTGACTTCTGCGCAGCGGTTTGGGAGTTAACATCAAAATTACATTTCTCGGCCACATCGCATAGATCTCACTGTGAAAAGGCTGAAATGACTTTTTTTAATTAAGTTTGAAGATTGCGCTCAAACCAAATGTCCTAGAACTAAATTTCCAAATGTAACTACTAGATTGTGATACAATACACTATTGGGTGAAGTTTGGTTGACTTCTGCGCAGCGGTTTGGGAGTTAACATCAAAATTACATTTCTCGGCCATATCGCATAGATCTCACTGTGAAAAGGCTTAAATGACTTTTTTAATTAAGTTTGATGATTGCGTTCAAACAAAATGTCCTAGAACAAAATTTTTAAATGTAACTACTAGATTGTGATACAATACACTATTGGGTGAAGTTTGGTTGACTTCTGCGCAGCGGTTTGGGAGTTAACATCAAAATTACATTTCTCGGCCATATCGCATAGATCTCACTGTGAAAAGGCTTAAATGACTTTTTTAATTAAGTTTGATGATTGCGCTCAAACAAAATGTCCTAGAAAAAATTTTTCAAATGTAACTACTAGATTGTGATAAAATACACTATTGGGTGAAGTTTGGTTTACTTCTGCGCAGCGGTTTGGGAGTTAACATCAAAATTACATTTCTCGGCCATATCGCATAGATCTCACTGTGAAAAGGCTTAAATGACTTTTTTGACCTAAGTTTGAGGATTGCGCTCAAATCAAATGTCCTAGAACCAAATTTCCACATGTAACTACTAGATTGTGATAAAATACACTATTGGGTGAAGTTTGGTTGACTTCTGCACAGCGGTTTTGGAGTGAACATCAAAATTACATTTCTCGGCCATATCGCATAGATCTCACTGTGAAAACGCTTAAATGACTTTTTTTAATTAAGTTTGAAGATTGCGCTCAAATCAAATGTCCTAGAACTAAATTTCCAAATGTAACTACTGGATTGTGATAAAATACACTATTGGGTGAAGTTTGGTTGACTTCTGCGCAGCGGTTTGGGAGTTAACATCAAAATTACATTTCTCGGCCATATCGCATAGATCTCACTGTGAAAAGCCTTAAATGACTTTTTTTAATTAAGTTTGAAGATTGCGCTCAAACCAAATGTCCTAGAACTAAATTTCCAAATGTAACTACTAGATTGTGATAAAATACACTATTGGGTGAAGTTTGGTTGACTTCTGCGCAGCGGTTTGGGAGTTAACATCAAAATTACATTTCTCGGCCACATCGCATAGATCTCACTGTGAAAAGGCTTAAATGACTTTTTTTAATTAAGTTTGAAGATTGCGCTCAAACCAAATGTCCTAGAACTAAATTTCCAAATGTAACTACTAGATTGTGATACAATACACTATTGGGTGAAGTTTGGTTGACTTCTGCGCAGCGGTTTGGGAGTTAACATCAAAATTACATTTCTCGGCCATATCGCATAGATCTCACTGTGAAAAGGCCTAAATGACTTTTTTAATTAAGTTTGATGATTGCGTTCAAACAAAATGTCCTAGAACAAAATTTTTAAATGTAACTACTAGATTGTGATACAATACACTATTGGGTGAAGTTTGGTTGACTTCTGCGCAGCGGTTTGGGAGTTAACATCAAAATTACATTTCTCGGCCATATCGCATAGATCTCACTGTGAAAAGGCTTAAATGACTTTTTTAATTAAGTTTGATGATTGCGCTCAAACAAAATGTCCTAGAACAAAATTTTCAAATGTAACTACTAGATTGTGATACAATAGACTATTGGGTGAAGTTTGGTTTACTTCTGCGCAGCGGTTTGGGAGTTAACATCAAAATTACATTTCTCGGCCATATCGCATAGATCTCACTGTGAAAAGGCTTAAATGGCTTTTTTGACCTAAGTTTGAGGATTGCGCTCAAATCAAATGTCCTAGAACCAAATTTCCACATGTAACTACTAGATTGTGATACAATACACTAATGGGTGAAGTTTGGTTTACTTCTGCGCAGCGGTTTGGGAGTTAACATCAAAATTACATTTCTCGGCCATATCGCATAGATCTCACTGTGAAAAGGCTTAAATGGCTTTTTTGACCTAAGTTTGAGGATTGCGCTCAAATCAAATGTCCTAGAACCAAATTTCCACGTGTAACTACTAGATTGTGATAAAATACACTATTGGGTGAAGTTTGGTTGACTTCTGCGCAGCGGTTTGGGAGTGAACATCAAAATTACATTTCTCGGCCATATCGCATAGATCTCACTGTGAAAACGCTTAAATGACTTTTTTTAATTAAGTTTGAAGATTGCGCTCAAATCAAATGTCCTAGAACTAAATTTCCAAATGTAACTACTAGATTGTGATAAAATACACTATTGGGTGAAGTTTGGTTGACTTCTGCGCAGCGGTTTGGGAGTTAACATCAAAATTACATTTCTCGGCCATATCGCATAGATCTCACTGTGAAAAGCCTTAAATGACTTTTTTTAATTAAGTTTGAAGATTGCGCTCAAACCAAATGTCCTAGAACTAAATTTCCAAATGTAACTACTAGATTGTGATAAAATACACTATTGGGTGAAGTTTGGTTGACTTCTGCGCAGCGGTTTGGGAGTTAACATCAAAATTACATTTCTCGGCCATATCGCATAGATCTCACTGTGAAAAGGCTTAAATGACTTTTTTTAATTAAGTTTGAAGATTGCGCTCAAACCAAATGTCCTAGAACTAAATTTCCAAATGTAACTACTAGATTGTGATACAATACACTATTGGGTGAAGTTTGGTTGACTTCTGCGCAGCGGTTTGGGAGTTAACATCAAAATTACATTTCTCGGCCATATCGCATAGATCTCACTGTGAAAAGGCTTAAATGACTTTTTTAATTAAGTTTGATGATTGCGTTCAAACAAAATGTCCTAGAACAAAATTTTCAAATGTAACTACTAGATTGTGATACAATACACTATTGGGTGAAGTTTGGTTGACTTCTGCGCAGCGGTTTGGGAGTTAACATCAAAATTACATTTCTCGGCCATATCGCATAGATCTCACTGTGAAAAGGCTTAAATGACTTTTTTAATTAAGTTTGATGATTGCGCTCAAACAAAATGTCCTAGAACGAAAATTTTAAATGTAACTACTAGAATGTGATACAATACACTATTGGGTGAAGTTTGGTTGACTTCTGCGCAGCGGTTTGGGAGTTAACATCAAAATTACATTTCTCGGCCATATCGCATAGATCTCACTGTGAAAAGGCTTAAATGACTTTTTTAATTAAGTTTGATGGTTGCGCTCAAACAAAATGTCCTAGAACAAAATTTTCAAATGTAACTACTAGATTGTGATACAATACACTATTGGGTGAAGTTTGGTTGACTTCTGCGCAGCGGTTTGGGAGTTAACATGAAATTTACATTTCTCGGCCATATCGCATAGATCTCACTGTGAAAAGGCTTAAATGACTTTTTTAATAAAGTTTGATGATTGCGCTCAAAAAAAATGTCCTAGAACAAAATTTTCAAATGTAACTACTAGATTGTGATACAATACACTATTGGGTGAAGTTTGGTTTACTTCTGCGCAGCGGTTTGGGAGTTAACATCAAAATTACATTTCTCGGCCATATCGCATAGATCTCACTGTGAAAAGGCTTAAATGACTTTTTTTAATTAAGTTTGAAGATTGCGCTCAAACCAAATGTCCTAGAACTAAATTTCCAAATGTAACTACTAGATTGTGATAAAATACACTATTGGGTGAAGTTTGGTTGACTTCTGCGCAGCGGTTTGGGAGTTAACATCAAAATTACATTTCTCGGCCATATCGCATAGATCTCACTGTGAAAAGGCTTAAATGACTTTTTTTAATTAAGTTTGAAGATTGCGCTCAAACCAAATGTCCTAGAACTAAATTTCCAAATGTAACTACTAGATTGTGATACAATACACTATTGGGTGAAGTTTGGTTGACTTCTGCGCAGCGGTTTGGGAGTTAACATCAAAATTACATTTCTCGGCCATATCGCATAGATCTCACTGTGAAAAGGCTTAAATGGCTTTTTTGACCTAAGTTTGAGGATTGCGCTCAAATCAAATGTCCTAGAACCAAATTTCCACATGTAACTACTAGATTGTGATAAAATACACTATTGGGTGAAGTTTGGTTGACTTCTGCACAGCGGTTTTGGAGTGAACATCAAAATTACATTTCTCGGCCATATCGCATGGATCTCACTGTGAAAACGCTTAAATGACTTTTTTTAATTAAGTTTGAAGATTGCGCTCAAATCAAATGTCCTAGAACTAAATTTCCAAATGTAACTACTGGATTGTGATAAAATACACTATTGGGTGAAGTTTGGTTGACTTCTGCGCAGCGGTTTGGGAGTTAACATCAGAATTACATTTCTCGGCCATATCGCATAGATCTCACTGTGAAAAGCCTTAAATGACTTTTTTTAATTAAGTTTGAAGATTGCGCTCAAACCAAATGTCCTAGAACTAAATTTCCAAATGTAACTACTAGATTGTGATAAAATACACTATTGGGTGAAGTTTGGTTGACTTCTGCGCAGCGGTTTGGGAGTTAACATCAAAATTACATTTCTCGGCCATATCACATAGATCTCACTGTGAAAAGGCTTAAATTACTTTTTTTAATTAAGTTTGAAGATTGCGCTCAAACCAAATGTCCTAGAACTAAATTTCCAAATGTAACTACTAGATTGTGATACAATACACTATTGGGTGAAGTTTGGTTGACTTCTGCGCAGCGGTTTGGGAGTTAACATCAAAATTACATTTCTCGGCCATATCGCATAGATCTCACTGTGAAAAGGCTTAAATGACTTTTTTAATTAAGTTTGATGATTGCGTTCAAACAAAATGTCCTAGAACAAAATTTTCAAATGTAACTACTAGATTGTGATACAATACACTATTGGGTGAAGTTTGGTTGACTTCTGCGCAGCGGTTTGGGAGTTAACATCAAAATTACATTTCTCGGCCATATCGCATAGATCTCACTGTGAAAAGGCTTAAATGACTTTTTTAATTAAGTTTGATGATTGCGCTCAAACAAAATGTCCTAGAACAAAATTTTCAAATGTAACTACTAGATTGTGATACAATACACTATTGGGTGAAGTTTGGTTTACTTCTGCGCAGCGGTTTGGGAGTTAACATCAAAATTACATTTCTCGGCCATATCGCATAGATCTCACTGTGAAAAGGCTTAAATGGCTTTTTTGACCTAAGTTTGAGGATTGCGCTCAAATCAAATGTCCTAGAACCAAATTTCCACATGTAACTACTAGATTGTGATAAAATACACTATTGGGTGAAGTTTGGTTGACTTCTGCGCAGCGGTTTGGGAGTGAACATCAAAATTACATTTCTCGGCCATATCGCATAGATCTCACTGTGAAAACGCTTAAATGACTTTTTTTAATTAAGTTTGAAGATTGCGCTCAAATCAAATGTCCTAGAACCAAATTTCCAAATGTAACTACTAGATTGTGATAAAATACACTATTGGGTGAAGTTTGGTTGACTTCTGCGCAGCGGTTTGGGAGTTAACATCAAAATTACATTTCTCGGCCATATCGCATAGATCTCACTGTGAAAAGGCTTAAATGGCTTTTTTGACCTAAGTTTGAGGATTGCGCTCAAATCAAATGTCCTAGAACCAAATTTCCACATGTAACTACTAGATTGTGATAAAATACACTATTGGGTGAAGTTTGGTTGACTTCTGCACAGCGGTTTTGGAGTGAACATCAAAATTACATTTCTCGGCCATATCGCATGGATCTCACTGTGAAAACGCTTAAATGACTTTTTTTAATTAAGTTTGAAGATTGCGCTCAAATCAAATGTCCTAGAACTAAATTTCCAAATGTAACTACTGGATTGTGATAAAATACACTATTGGGTGAAGTTTGGTTGACTTCTGCGCAGCGGTTTGGGAGTTAACATCAAAATTACATTTCTCGGCCATATCGCATAGATCTCACTGTGAAAAGGCTTAAATGACTTTTTTTAATTAAGTTTGAAGATTGCGCTCAAACCAAATGTCCTAGAACTAAATTTCCAAATGTAACTACTAGATTGTGATACAATACACTATTGGGTGAAGTTTGGTTGACTTCTGCGCAGCGGTTTGGGAGTTAACATCAAAATTACATTTCTCGGCCATATCGCATAGATCTCACTGTGAAAAGGCTTAAATGACTTTTTTAATTAAGTTTGATGATTGCGTTCAAACAAAATGTCCTAGAACAAAATTTTCAAATGTAACTACTAGATTGTGATACAATACACTATTGGGTGAAGTTTGGTTGACTTCTGCGCAGCGGTTTGGGAGTTAACATTAACATTACATTTCTCGGCCATATCGCATAGATCTCACTGTGAAAAGGCTTAAATGGCTTTTTTGACCTAAGTTTGAGGATTGCGCTCAAATCAAATGTCCTAGAACCAAATTTCCACATGTAACTACTAGATTGTGATACAATACACTATTGGGTGAAGTTTGGTTGACTTCTGCGCAGCGGTTTGGGAGTTAACATCAAAATTACATTTCTCGGCCATATCGCATAGATCTCACTGTGAAAAGGCTTAAATGACTTTTTTAATTAAGTTTGATGATTGCGCTCAAACAAAATGTCCTAGAACGAAAATTTTAAATGTAACTACTAGAATGTGATACAATACACTATTGGGTGAAGTTTGGTTGACTTCTGCGCAGCGGTTTGGGAGTTAACATCAAAATTACATTTCTCGGCCATATCGCATAGATCTCACTGTGAAAAGGCTTAAATGACTTTTTTAATTAAGTTTGATGATTGCGCTCAAACAAAATGTCCTAGAACAAAATTTTCAAATGTAACTACTAGATTGTGATACAATACACTATTGGGTGAAGTTTGGTTGACTTCTGCGCAGCGGTTTGGGAGTTAACATCAAAATTACATTTCTCGGCCATATCGCATAGATCTCACTGTGAAAAGGCTTAAATGACTTTTTTAATTAAGTTTAATGATTGCGCTCAAACCAAATGTCCTAGAACGAAATTTTTAAATGTAACTACTAGAATGTGATACAATACACTATTGGGTGAAGTTTGGTTGACTTCTGCGCAGCGGTTTGGGAGTTAACATGAAATTTACATTTCTCGGCCATATCGCATAGATCTCACTGTGAAAAGGCTTAAATGACTTTTTTAATAAAGTTTGATGATTGCGCTCAAACAAAATGTCCTAGAAAAAAATTTTCAAATGTAACTACTAGATTGTGATAAAATACACTATTGGGTGAAGTTTGGTTTACTTCTGCGCAGCGGTTTGGGAGTTAACATCAAAATTACATTTCTCGGCCATATCGCATAGATCTCACTGTGAAAAGTCTTAAATGGCTTTTTTGACCTAAGTTTGAGGATTGCGCTCAAATCAAATGTCCTAGAACCAAATTTCCAAATGTAACTACTAGATTGTGATAAAATACACTATTGGGTGAAGTTTGGTTGACTTCTGCACAGCGGTTTTGGAGTGAACATCAAAATTACATTTCTCGGCCATATCGCATAGATCTCACTGTGAAAACGCTTAAATGACTTTTTTTAATTAAGTTTGAAGATTGCGCTCAAATCAAATGTCCTAGAACTAAATTTCCAAATGTAACTACTGGATTGTGATAAAATACACTATTGGGTGAAGTTTGGTTGACTTCTGCGCAGCGGTTTGGGAGTTAACATCAAAATTACATTTCTCGGCCATATCGCATAGATCTCACTGTGAAAAGCCTTAAATGACTTTTTTTAATTAAGTTTGAAGATTGCGCTCAAACCAAATGTCCTAGAACTAAATTTCCAAATGTAACTACTAGATTGTGATAAAATACACTATTGGGTGAAGTTTGGTTGACTTCTGCGCAGCGGTTTGGGAGTTAACATCAAAATTACATTTCTCGGCCACATCTCATAGATCTCACTGTGAAAAGGCTTAAATGACTTTTTTTAATTAAGTTTGAAGATTGCGCTCAAACCAAATGTCCTAGAACTAAATTTCCAAATGTAACTACTAGATTGTGTTACAATACACTATTGGGTGAAGTTTGGTTGACTTCTGCGCAGCGGTTTGGGAGTTAACATCAAAATTACATTTCTCGGCCATATCGCATAGATCTCACTGTGAAAAGGCTTAAATGACTTTTTTAATTAAGTTTGATGATTGCGTTCAAACAAAATGTCCTAGAACTAAATTTCCAAATGTAACTACTAGATTGTGATACAATAGACTATTGGGTGAAGTTTGGTTTACTTCTGCGCAGCGGTTTGGGAGTTAACATCAAAATTACATTTCTCGGCCATATCGCATAGATCTCACTGTGAAAAGGCTTAAATGGCTTTTTTGACCTAAGTTTGAGGATTGCGCTCAAATCAAATGTCCTAGAACCAAATTTCCACATGTAACTACTAGATTGTGATACAATACACTAATGGGTGAAGTTTGGTTTACTTCTGCGCAGCGGTTTGGGAGTTAACATCAAAATTACATTTCTCGGCCATATCGCATAGATCTCACTGTGAAAAGGCTTAAATGGCTTTTTTGACCTAAGTTTGAGGATTGCGCTCAAATCAAATGTCCTAGAACCAAATTTCCACGTGTAACTACTAGATTGTGATAAAATACACTATTGGGTGAAGTTTGGTTGACTTCTGCGCAGCGGTTTGGGAGTGAACATCAAAATTACATTTCTCGGCCATATCGCATAGATCTCACTGTGAAAACGCTTAAATGACTTTTTTTAATTAAGTTTGAAGATTGCGCTCAAATCAAATGTCCTAGAACTAAATTTCCAAATGTAACTACTGGATTGTGATAAAATACACTATTGGGTGAAGTTTGGTTGACTTCTGCGCAGCGGTTTGGGAGTTAACATCAAAATTACATTTCTCGGCCATATCGCATAGATCTCACTGTGAAAAGCCTTAAATGACTTTTTTTAATTAAGTTTGAAGATTGCGCTCAAACCAAATGTCCTAGAACTAAATTTCCAAATGTAACTACTAGATTGTGATAAAATACACTATTGGGTGAAGTTTGGTTGACTTCTGCGCAGCGGTTTGGGAGTTAACATCAAAATTACATTTCTCGGCCATATCGCATAGATCTCACTGTGAAAAGGCTTAAATGACTTTTTTTAATTAAGTTTGAAGATTGCGCTCAAACCAAATGTCCTAGAACTAAATTTCCAAATGTAACTACTAGATTGTGATACAATACACTATTGGGTGAAGTTTGGTTGACTTCTGCGCAGCGGTTTGGGAGTTAACATCAAAATTACATTTCTCGGCCATATCGCATAGATCTCACTGTGAAAAGGCTTAAATGACTTTTTTAATTAAGTTTGATGATTGCGTTCAAACAAAATGTCCTAGAACAAAATTTTCAAATGTAACTACTAGATTGTGATACAATACACTATTGGGTGAAGTTTGGTTGACGTCTGCGCAGCGGTTTGGGAGTTAACATCAAAATTACATTTCTCGGCCATATCGCATAGATCTCACTGTGAAAAGGCTTAAATGACTTTTTTAATTAAGTTTGATGATTGCGCTCAAACAAAATGTCCTAGAACGAAAATTTTAAATGTAACTACTAGAATGTGATACAATACACTATTGGGTGAAGTTTGGTTGACTTCTGCGCAGCGGTTTGGGAGTTAACATCAAAATTACATTTCTCGGCCATATCGCATAGATCTCACTGTGAAAAGGCTTAAATGACTTTTTTAATTAAGTTTGATGATTGCGCTCAAACAAAATGTCCTAGAACAAAATTTTCAAATGTAACTACTAGATTGTGATACAATACACTATTGGGTGAAGTTTGGTTGACTTCTGCGCAGCGGTTTGGGAGTTAACATCAAAATTACATTTCTTGGCCATATCGCATAGATCTCACTGTGAAAAGGCTTAAATGACTTTTTTAATTAAGTTTAATGATTGCGCTCAAACCAAATGTCCTAGAACGAAATTTTTTAATGTAACTACTAGAATGTGATACAATACACTATTGGGTGAAGTTTGGTTGACTTCTGCGCAGCGGTTTGGGAGTTAACATGAAATTTACATTTCTCGGCCATATCGCATAGATCTCACTGTGAAAAGGCTTAAATGACTTTTTTAATAAAGTTTGATGATTGCGCTAAAAAAAAATGTCCTAGAACAAAATTTTCAAATATAACTACTAGATTGTGATACAATACACTATTGGGTGAAGTTTGGTTTACTTCTGCGCAGCGGTTTGGGAGTTAACATCAAAATTACATTTCTCGGCCATATCGCATAGATCTCACTGTGAAAAGGCTTAAATGACTTTTTTTAATTAAGTTTGAAGATTGCGCTCAAACCAAATGTCCTAGAACTAAATTTCCAAATGTAACTACTAGATTGTGATAAAATACACTATTGGGTGAAGTTTGGTTGACTTCTGCGCAGCGGTTTGGGAGTTAACATCAAAATTACATTTCTCGGCCATATCGCATAGATCTCACTGTGAAAAGGCTTAAATGACTTTTTTTAATTAAGTTTGAAGATTGCGCTCAAACCAAATGTCCTAGAACTAAATTTCCAAATGTAACTACTAGATTGTGATACAATACACTATTGGGTGAAGTTTGGTTGACTTCTGCGCAGCGGTTTGGGAGTTAACATCAAAATTACATTTCTCGGCCATATCGCATAGATCTCACTGTGAAAAGGCTTAAATGGCTTTTTTGACCTAAGTTTGAGGATTGCGCTCAAATCAAATGTCCTAGAACCAAATTTCCACATGTAACTACTAGATTGTGATAAAATACACTATTGGGTGAAGTTTGGTTGACTTCTGCACAGCGGTTTTGGAGTGAACATCAAAATTACATTTCTCGGCCATATCGCATGGATCTCACTGTGAAAACGCTTAAATGACTTTTTTTAATTAAGTTTGAAGATTGCGCTCAAATTAAATGTCCTAGAACTAAATTTCCAAATGTAACTACTGGATTGTGATAAAATACACTATTGGGTGAAGTTTGGTTGACTTCTGCGCAGCGGTTTGGGAGTTAACATCAAAATTACATTTCTCGGCCATATCGCATAGATCTCACTGTGAAAAGCCTTAAATGACTTTTTTTAATTAAGTTTGAAGATTGCGCTCAAATCAAATGTCCTAGAACTAAATTTCCAAATGTAACTACTAGATTGTGATAAAATACACTATTGGGTGAAGTTTGGTTGACTTCTGCGCAGCAGTTTTGGAGTTAACATCAAAATTACATTTCTCGGCCATATCGCATAGATCTCACTGTGAAAAGCCTTAAATGACTTTTTTTAATTAAGTTTGAAGATTGCGCTCAAACCAAATGTCCTAGAACTAAATTTCCAAATGTAACTACTAGATTGTGATAAAATACACTATTGGGTGAAGTTTGGTTGACTTCTGCGCAGCGGTTTGGGAGTTAACATCAAAATTACATTTCTCGGCCATATCGCATAGATCTCACTGTGAAAAGGCTTAAATGACTTTTTTTTAATTAAGTTTGAAGATTGCGCTCAAACCAAATGTCCTAGAACTAAATTTCCAAATGTAACTACTAGATTGTGATACAATAGACTATTGGGTGAAGTTTGGTTTACTTCTGCGCAGCGGTTTGGGAGTTAACATCAAAATTACATTTCTCGGCCATATCGCATAGATCTCACTGTGAAAAGGCTTAAATGGCTTTTTTGACCTAAGTTTGAGGATTGCGCTCAAATCAAATGTCCTAGAACCAAATTTCCACATGTAACTACTAGATTGTGATACAATACACTAATGGGTGAAGTTTGGTTTACTTCTGCGCAGCGGTTTGGGAGTTAACATCAAAATTACATTTCTCGGCCATATCGCATAGATCTCACTGTGAAAAGGCTTAAATGGCTTTTTTGACCTAAGTTTGAGGATTGCGCTCAAATCAAATGTCCTAGAACCAAATTTCCACGTGTAACTACTAGATTGTGATAAAATACACTATTGGGTGAAGTTTGGTTGACTTCTGCGCAGCGGTTTGGGAGTGAACATCAAAATTACATTTCTCGGCCATATCGCATAGATCTCACTGTGAAAACGCTTAAATGACTTTTTTTAATTAAGTTTGAAGATTGCGCTCAAATCAAATGTCCTAGAACTAAATTTCCAAATGTAACTACTAGATTGTGATAAAATACACTATTGGGTGAAGTTTGGTTGACTTCTGCGCAGCGGTTTGGGAGTTAACATCAAAATTACATTTCTCGGCCATATCGCATAGATCTCACTGTGAAAAGCCTTAAATGACTTTTTTTAATTAAGTTTGAAGATTGCGCTCAAACCAAATGTCCTAGAACTAAATTTCCAAATGTAACTACTAGATTGTGATAAAATACACTATTGGGTGAAGTTTGGTTGACTTCTGCGCAGCGGTTTGGGAGTTAACATCAAAATTACATTTCTCGGCCATATCGCATAGATCTCACTGTGAAAAGGCTTAAATGACTTTTTTTAATTAAGTTTGAAGATTGCGCTCAAACCAAATGTCCTAGAACTAAATTTCCAAATGTAACTACTAGATTGTGATACAATACACTATTGGGTGAAGTTTGGTTGACTTCTGCGCAGCGGTTTGGGAGTTAACATCAAAATTACATTTCTCGGCCATATCGCATAGATCTCACTGTGAAAAGGCTTAAATGACTTTTTTAATTAAGTTTGATGATTGCGTTCAAACAAAATGTCCTAGAACAAAATTTTCAAATGTAACTACTAGATTGTGATACAATACACTATTGGGTGAAGTTTGGTTGACTTCTGCGCAGCGGTTTGGGAGTTAACATCAAAATTACATTTCTCGGCCATATCGCATAGATCTCACTGTGAAAAGGCTTAAATGACTTTTATAATTAAGTTTGATGATTGCGCTAAAACAAAATGTCCTAGAACGAAAATTTTAAATGTAACTACTAGAATGTGATACAATACACTATTGGGTGAAGTTTGGTTGACTTCTGCGCAGCGGTTTGGGAGTTAACATCAAAATTACATTTCTCGGCCATATCGCATAGATCTCACTGTGAAAAGGCTTAAATGACTTTTTTAATTAAGTTTGATGATTGCGCTCAAACAAAATGTCCTAGAACAAAATTTTCAAATGTAACTACTAGATTGTGATACAATACACTATTGGGTGAAGTTTGGTTGACTTCTGCGCAGCGGTTTGGGAGTTAACATCAAAATTACATTTCTTGGCCATATCGCATAGATCTCACTGTGAAAAGGCTTAAATGACTTTTTTAATTAAGTTTAATGATTGCGCTCAAACCAAATGTCCTAGAACGAAATTTTTAAATGTAACTACTAGAATGTGATACAATACACTATTGGGTGAAGTTTGGTTGACTTCTGCGCAGCGGTTTGGGAGTTAACATGAAATTTACATTTCTCGGCCATATCGCATAGATCTCACTGTGAAAAGGCTTAAATGACTTTTTTAATAAAGTTTGATGATTGCGCTCAAAAAAAATGTCCTAGAACAAAATTTTCAAATGTAACTACTAGATTGTGATACAATACACTATTGGGTGAAGTTTGGTTGACTTCTGCGCAGCGGTTTGGGAGTTAACATCAAAATTACATTTCTTGGCCATATCGCATAGATCTAACTGTGAAAAGGCTTAAATGACTTTTTTAATTAAGTTTGATGATTGCGCTCAAACAAAATGTCCTAGAACAAAATTTTCAAATGTAACTACTAGATTGTGATACAATACACTATTGGGTGAAGTTTGGTTTACTTCTGCGCAGCGGTTTGGGAGTTAACATCAAAATTACATTTCTCGGCCATATCGCATAGATCTCACTGTGAAAAGGCTTAAATGGCTTTTTTGACCTAAGTTTGAGGATTGCGCTCAAATCAAATGTCCTAGAACCAAATTTCCACATGTAACTACTAGATTGTGATAAAATACACTATTGGGTGAAGTTTGGTTGACTTCTGCGCAGCGGTTTGGGAGTGAACATCAAAATTACATTTCTCGGCCATATCGCATAGATCTCACTGTGAAAACGCTTAAATGACTTTTTTTAATTAAGTTTGAAGATTGCGCTCAAATCAAATGTCCTAGAACCAAATTTCCAAATGTAACTACTAGATTGTGATAAAATACACTATTGGGTGAAGTTTGGTTGACTTCTGCGCAGCGGTTTGGGAGTTAACATCAAAATTACATTTCTCGGCCATATCGCATAGATCTCACTGTGAAAAGGCTTAAATGGCTTTTTTGACCTAAGTTTGAGGATTGCGCTCAAATCAAATGTCCTAGAACCAAATTTCCACATGTAACTACTAGATTGTGATAAAATACACTATTGGGTGAAGTTTGGTTGACTTCTGCACAGCGGTTTTGGAGTGAACATCAAAATTACATTTCTCGGCCATATCGCATAGATCTCACTGTGAAAACGCTTAAATGACTTTTTTTAATTAAGTTTGAAGATTGCGCTCAAATCAAATGTCCTAGAACTAAATTTCCAAATGTAACTACTAGATTGTGATAAAATACACTATTGGGTGAAGTTTGGTTGACTTCTGCGCAGCGGTTTGGGAGTTAACATCAAAATTACATTTCTCGGCCATATCGCATAGATCTCACTGTGAAAAGCCTTAAATGACTTTTTTTAATTAAGTTTGAAGATTGCGCTCAAACCAAATGTCCTAGAACTAAATTTCCAAATGTAACTACTAGATTGTGATAAAATACACTATTGGGTGAAGTTTGGTTGACTTCTGCGCAGCGGTTTGGGAGTTAACATCAAAATTACATTTCTCGGCCATATCGCATAGATCTCACTGTGAAAAGGCTTAAATGACTTTTTTTAATTAAGTTTGAAGATTGCGCTCAAACCAAATGTCCTAGAACTAAATTTCCAAATGTAACTACTAGATTGTGATACAATACACTATTGGGTGAAGTTTGGTTGACTTCTGCGCAGCGGTTTGGGAGTTAACATCAAAATTACATTTCTCGGCCATATCGCATAGATCTCACTGTGAAAAGGCTTAAATGACTTTTTTAATTAAGTTTGATGATTGCGCTCAAACCAAATGTCCTAGAACAAAATTTTCAAATGTAACTACTAGATTGTGATACAATACACTATTGGGTGAAGTTTGGTTGACTTCTGCGCAGCGGTTTGGGAGTTAACATCAAAATTACATTTCTCGGCCATATCGCATATAGATCTCACTGTGAAAAGGCTTAAATGACTTTTTTTAATTAAGTTTGAAGATTGCGCTCAAACCAAATGTCCTAGAACTAAATTTCCAAATGTAACTACTAGATTGTGATACAATACACTATTGGGTGAAGTTTGGTTGACTTCTGCGCAGCGGTTTGGGAGTTAACATCAAAATTACATTTCTCGGCCATATCGCATAGATCTCACTGTGAAAAGGCTTAAATGGCTTTTTTGACCTAAGTTTGAGGATTGCGCTCAAATCAAATGTCCTAGAACCAAATTTCCACATGTAACTACTAGATTGTGATAAAATACACTATTGGGTGAAGTTTGGTTGACTTCTGCACAGCGGTTTTGGAGTGAACATCAAAATTACATTTCTCGGCCATATCGCATGGATCTCACTGTGAAAACGCTTAAATGACTTTTTTTAATTAAGTTTGAAGATTGCGCTCAAATTAAATGTCCTAGAACTAAATTTCCAAATGTAACTACTGGATTGTGATAAAATACACTATTGGGTGAAGTTTGGTTGACTTCTGCGCAGCGGTTTGGGAGTTAACATCAAAATTACATTTCTCGGCCATATCGCATAGATCTCACTGTGAAAAGCCTTAAATGACTTTTTTTAATTAAGTTTGAAGATTGCGCTCAAACCAAATGTCCTAGAACTAAATTTCCAAATGTAACTACTAGATTGTGATAAAATACACTATTGGGTGAAGTTTGGTTGACTTCTGCGCAGCGGTTTGGGAGTTAACATCAAAATTACATTTCTCGGCCATATCGCATAGATCTCACTGTGAAAAGGCTTAAATGACTTTTTTTAATTAAGTTTGAAGATTGCGCTCAAACCAAATGTCCTAGAACTAAATTTCCAAATGTAACTACTAGATTGTGATACAATACACTATTGGGTGAAGTTTGGTTGACTTCTGCGCAGCGGTTTGGGAGTTAACATCAAAATTACATTTCTCGGCCATATCGCATAGATCTCACTGTGAAAAGGCTTAAATGACTTTTTTAATTAAGTTTGATGATTGCGTTCAAACAAAATGTCCTAGAACAAAATTTTCAAATGTAACTACTAGATTGTGATACAATAAACTATTGGGTGAAGTTTGGTTGACTTCTGCGCAGCGGTTTGGGAGTTAACATCAAAATTACATTTCTTGGCCATATCGCATAGATCTAACTGTGAAAAGGCTTAAATGACTTTTTTAATTAAGTTTGATGATTGCGCTCAAACAAAATGTCCTAGAACAAAATTTTCAAATGTAACTACTAGATTGTGATACAATACACTATTGGGTGAAGTTTGGTTTACTTCTGCGCAGCGGTTTGGGAGTTAACATCAAAATTACATTTCTCGGCCATATCGCATAGATCTCACTGTGAAAAGGCTTAAATGGCTTTTTTGACCTAAGTTTGAGGATTGCGCTCAAATCAAATGTCCTAGAACCAAATTTCCACATGTAACTACTAGATTGTGATAAAATACACTATTGGGTGAAGTTTGGTTGACTTCTGCGCAGCGGTTTGGGAGTGAACATCAAAATTACATTTCTCGGCCATATCGCATAGATCTCACTGTGAAAACGCTTAAATGACTTTTTTTAATTAAGTTTGAAGATTGCGCTCAAATCAAATGTCCTAGAACCAAATTTCCAAATGTAACTACTAGATTGTGATAAAATACACTATTGGGTGAAGTTTGGTTGACTTCTGCGCAGCGGTTTGGGAGTTAACATCAAAATTACATTTCTCGGCCATATCGCATAGATCTCACTGTGAAAAGGCTTAAATGGCTTTTTTGACCTAAGTTTGAGGATTGCGCTCAAATCAAATGTCCTAGAACCAAATTTCCACATGTAACTACTAGATTGTGATAAAATACACTATTGGGTGAAGTTTGGTTGACTTCTGCACAGCGGTTTTGGAGTGAACATCAAAATTACATTTCTCGGCCATATCGCATAGATCTCACTGTGAAAACGCTTAAATGACTTTTTTTAATTAAGTTTGAAGATTGCGCTCAAATCAAATGTCCTAGAACTAAATTTCCAAATGTAACTACTAGATTGTGATAAAATACACTATTGGGTGAAGTTTGGTTGACTTCTGCGCAGCGGTTTGGGAGTTAACATCAAAATTACATTTCTCGGCCATATCGCATAGATCTCACTGTGAAAAGCCTTAAATGACTTTTTTTAATTAAGTTTGAAGATTGCGCTCAAACCAAATGTCCTAGAACTAAATTTCCAAATGTAACTACTAGATTGTGATAAAATACACTATTGGGTGAAGTTTGGTTGACTTCTGCGCAGCGGTTTGGGAGTTAACATCAAAATTACATTTCTCGGCCATATCGCATAGATCTCACTGTGAAAAGGCTTAAATGACTTTTTTTAATTAAGTTTGAAGATTGCGCTCAAACCAAATGTCCTAGAACTAAATTTCCAAATGTAACTACTAGATTGTGATACAATACACTATTGGGTGAAGTTTGGTTGACTTCTGCGCAGCGGTTTGGGAGTTAACATCAAAATTACATTTCTCGGCCATATCGCATAGATCTCACTGTGAAAAGGCTTAAATGACTTTTTTAATTAAGTTTGATGATTGCGCTCAAACCAAATGTCCTAGAACAAAATTTTCAAATGTAACTACTAGATTGTGATACAATACACTATTGGGTGAAGTTTGGTTGACTTCTGCGCAGCGGTTTGGGAGTTAACATCAAAATTACATTTCTCGGCCATATCGCATAGATCTCACTGTGAAAAGGCTTAAATGACTTTTTTTAATTAAGTTTGAAGATTGCGCTCAAACCAAATGTCCTAGAACTAAATTTCCAAATGTAACTACTAGATTGTGATACAATACACTATTGGGTGAAGTTTGGTTGACTTCTGCGCAGCGGTTTGGGAGTTAACATCAAAATTACATTTCTCGGCCATATCGCATAGATCTCACTGTGAAAAGGCTTAAATGACTTTTTTAATTAAGTTTGATGATTGCGTTCAAACAAAATGTCCTAGAACAAAATTTTCAAATGTAACTACTAGATTGTGATACAATACACTATTGGGTGAAGTTTGGTTGACTTCTGCGCAGCGGTTTGGGAGTTAACATCAAAATTACATTTCTCGGCCATATCGCATAGATCTCACTGTGAAAAGGCTTAAATGACTTTTTTTAATTAAGTTTGAAGATTGCGCTCAAACCAAATGTCCTAGAACTAAATTTCCAAATGTAACTACTAGATTGTGATACAATACACTATTGGGTGAAGTTTGGTTGACTTCTGCGCAGCGGTTTGGGAGTTAACATCAAAATTACATTTCTCGGCCATATCGCATAGATCTCACTGTGAAAAGGCTTAAATGACTTTTTTAATTAAGTTTGATGATTGCGTTCAAACAAAATGTCCTAGAACAAAATTTTCAAATGTAACTACTAGATTGTGATACAATACACTATTGGGTGAAGTTTGGTTGACTTCTGCGCAGAGGTTTGGGAGTTAACATCAAAATTACATTTCTCGGCCATATCGCATAGATCTAACTGTGAAAAGGCTTAAATGACTTTTTTAATTAAGTTTGATGATTGCGCTCAAACAAAATGTCCTAGAACAAAATTTTCAAATGTAACTACTAGATTGTGATACAATACACTATTGGGTGAAGTTTGGTTTACTTCTGCGCAGCGGTTTGGGAGTTAACATCAAAATTACATTTCTCGGCCATATCGCATAGATCTCACTGTGAAAAGGCTTAAATGGCTTTTTTGACCTAAGTTTGAGGATTGCGCTCAAATCAAATGTCCTAGAACCAAATTTCCACATGTAACTACTAGATTGTGATAAAATACACTATTGGGTGAAGTTTGGTTGACTTCTGCGCAGCGGTTTGGGAGTGAACATCAAAATTACATTTCTCGGCCATATCGCATAGATCTCACTGTGAAAACGCTTAAATGACTTTTTTTAATTAAGTTTGAAGATTGCGCTCAAATCAAATGTCCTAGAACCAAATTTCCAAATGTAACTACTAGATTGTGATAAAATACACTATTGGGTGAAGTTTGGTTGACTTCTGCGCAGCGGTTTGGGAGTTATTATCAAAATTACATTTCTCGGCCATATCGCATAGATCTCACTGTGAAAAGGCTTAAATGGCTTTTTTGACCTAAGTTTGAGGATTGCGCTCAAATCAAATGTCCTAGAACCAAATTTCCACATGTAACTACTAGATTGTGATAAAATACACTATTGGGTGAAGTTTGGTTGACTTCTGCGCAGCGGTTTGGGAGTTAACATCAAAATTACATTTCTCGGCCATATCGCATAGATCTCACTGTGAAAAGGCTTAAATGACTTTTTTTAATTAAGTTTGAAGATTGCGCTCAAACCAAATGTCCTAGAACTAAATTTCCAAATGTAACTACTAGATTGTGATACAATACACTATTGGGTGAAGTTTGGTTGACTTCTGCGCAGCGGTTTGGGAGTTAACATCAAAATTACATTTCTCGGCCATATCGCATAGATCTCACTGTGAAAAGGCTTAAATGACTTTTTTAATTAAGTTTGATGATTGCGCTCAAACAAAATGTCCTAGAACAAAATTTTCAAATGTAACTACTAGATTGTGATACAATACACTATTGGGTGAAGTTTGGTTTACTTCTGCGCAGCGGTTTGGGAGTTAACATCAAAATTACATTTCTCGGCCATATCGCATAGATCTCACTGTGAAAAGGCTTAAATGGCTTTTTTGACCTAAGTTTGAGGATTGCGCTCAAATCAAATGTCCTAGAACCAAATTTCCACATGTAACTACTAGATTGTGATAAAATACACTATTGGGTGAAGTTTGGTTGACTTCTGCGCAGCGGTTTGGGAGTGAACATCAAAATTACATTTCTCGGCCATATCGCATAGATCTCACTGTGAAAAGGCTTAAATGACTTTTTTTAATTAAGTTTGAAGATTGCGCTCAAATCAAATGTCCTAGAACCAAATTTCCAAATGTAACTACTAGATTGTGATAAAATACACTATTGGGTGAAGTTTGGTTGACTTCTGCGCAGCGGTTTGGGAGTTAACATCAAAATTACATTTCTCGGCCATATCGCATAGATCTCACTGTGAAAAGGCTTAAATGGCTTTTTTGACCTAAGTTTGAGGATTGCGCTCAAATCAAATGTCCTAGAACCAAATTTCCACATGTAACTACTAGATTGTGATAAAATACACTATTGGGTGAAGTTTGGTTGACTTCTGCACAGCGGTTTTGGAGTGAACATCAAAATTACATTTCTCGGCCATATCGCATAGATCTCACTGTGAAAACGCTTAAATGACTTTTTTTAATTAAGTTTGAAGATTGCGCTCAAATCAAATGTCCTAGAACTAAATTTCCAAATGTAACTACTAGATTGTGATAAAATACACTATTGGGTGAAGTTTGGTTGACTTCTGCGCAGCGGTTTGGGAGTTAACATCAAAATTACATTTCTCGGCCATATCGCATAGATCTCACTGTGAAAAGCCTTAAATGACTTTTTTTAATTAAGTTTGAAGATTGCGCTCAAACCAAATGTCCTAGAACTAAATTTCCAAATGTAACTACTAGATTGTGATAAAATACACTATTGGGTGAAGTTTGGTTGACTTCTGCGCAGCGGTTTGGGAGTTAACATCAAAATTACATTTCTCGGCCATATCGCATAGATCTCACTGTGAAAAGGCTTAAATGACTTTTTTTAATTAAGTTTGAAGATTGCGCTCAAACCAAATGTCCTAGAACTAAATTTCCAAATGTAACTACTAGATTGTGATACAATACACTATTGGGTGAAGTTTGGTTGACTTCTGCGCAGCGGTTTGGGAGTTAACATCAAAATTACATTTCTCGGCCATATCGCATAGATCTCACTGTGAAAAGGCTTAAATGACTTTTTTAATTAAGTTTGATGATTGCGCTCAAACCAAATGTCCTAGAACAAAATTTTCAAATGTAACTACTAGATTGTGATACAATACACTATTGGGTGAAGTTTGGTTGACTTCTGCGCAGCGGTTTGGGAGTTAACATCAAAATTACATTTCTCGGCCATATCGCATAGATCTCACTGTGAAAAGGCTTAAATGACTTTTTTTAATTAAGTTTGAAGATTGCGCTCAAACCAAATGTCCTAGAACTAAATTTCCAAATGTAACTACTAGATTGTGATACAATACACTATTGGGTGAAGTTTGGTTGACTTCTGCGCAGCGGTTTGGGAGTTAACATCAAAATTACATTTCTCGGCCATATCGCATAGATCTCACTGTGAAAAGGCTTAAATGACTTTTTTAATTAAGTTTGATGATTGCGTTCAAACAAAATGTCCTAGAACAAAATTTTCAAATGTAACTACTAGATTGTGATACAATACACTATTGGGTGAAGTTTGGTTGACTTCTGCGCAGCGGTTTGGGAGTTAACATCAAAATTACATTTCTCGGCCATATCGCATAGATCTCACTGTGAAAAGGCTTAAATGACTTTTTTTAATTAAGTTTGAAGATTGCGCTCAAACCAAATGTCCTAGAACTAAATTTCCAAATGTAACTACTAGATTGTGATACAATACACTATTGGGTGAAGTTTGGTTGACTTCTGCGCAGCGGTTTGGGAGTTAACATCAAAATTACATTTCTCGGCCATATCGCATAGATCTCACTGTGAAAAGGCTTAAATGACTTTTTTAATTAAGTTTGATGATTGCGTTCAAACAAAATGTCCTAGAACAAAATTTTCAAATGTAACTACTAGATTGTGATACAATACACTATTGGGTGAAGTTTGGTTGACTTCTGCGCAGAGGTTTGGGAGTTAACATCAAAATTACATTTCTCGGCCATATCGCATAGATCTAACTGTGAAAAGGCTTAAATGACTTTTTTAATTAAGTTTGATGATTGCGCTCAAACAAAATGTCCTAGAACAAAATTTTCAAATGTAACTACTAGATTGTGATACAATACACTATTGGGTGAAGTTTGGTTTACTTCTGCGCAGCGGTTTGGGAGTTAACATCAAAATTACATTTCTCGGCCATATCGCATAGATCTCACTGTGAAAAGGCTTAAATGGCTTTTTTGACCTAAGTTTGAGGATTGCGCTCAAATCAAATGTCCTAGAACCAAATTTCCACATGTAACTACTAGATTGTGATAAAATACACTATTGGGTGAAGTTTGGTTGACTTCTGCGCAGCGGTTTGGGAGTGAACATCAAAATTACATTTCTCGGCCATATCGCATAGATCTCACTGTGAAAACGCTTAAATGACTTTTTTTAATTAAGTTTGAAGATTGCGCTCAAATCAAATGTCCTAGAACCAAATTTCCAAATGTAACTACTAGATTGTGATAAAATACACTATTGGGTGAAGTTTGGTTGACTTCTGCGCAGCGGTTTGGGAGTTATTATCAAAATTACATTTCTCGGCCATATCGCATAGATCTCACTGTGAAAAGGCTTAAATGGCTTTTTTGACCTAAGTTTGAGGATTGCGCTCAAATCAAATGTCCTAGAACCAAATTTCCACATGTAACTACTAGATTGTGATAAAATACACTATTGGGTGAAGTTTGGTTGACTTCTGCACAGCGGTTTTGGAGTGAACATCAAAATTACATTTGTCGGCCATATCGCATAGATCTCACTGTTAAAACGCTTAAATGACTTTTTTTAATTAAGTTTGAAGATTGCGCTCAAATCAAATGTCCTAGAACTAAATTTCCAAATGTAACTACTAGATTGTGATAAAATACACTATTGGGTGAAGTTTGGTTGACTTCTGCGCAGCGGTTTGGGAGTTAACATCAAAATTACATTTCTCGGCCATATCGCATAGATCTCACTGTGAAAAGCCTTAAATGACTTTTTTTAATTAAGTTTGAAGATTGCGCTCAAACCAAATGTCCTAGAACTAAATTTTCAAATGTAACTACTAGATTGTGATACAATACACTATTGGGTGAAGTTTGGTTGACTTCTGCGCAGCGGTTTGGGAGTTAACATCAAAATTACATTTCTCGGCCATATCGCATAGATCTCACTGTGAAAAGGCTTAAATGACTTTTTTAATTAAGTTTGATTATTGCGCTCAAACCAAATGTCCTAGAACAAAATTTTCAAATGTAACTACTAGATTGTGATACAATACACTATTGGGTGAAGTTTGGTTGACTTCTGCGCAGCGGTTTGGGAGTTAACATCAAAATTACATTTCTCGGCCATATCGCATAGATCTCACTGTGAAAAGGCTTAAATGACTTTTTTTAATTAAGTTTGAAGATTGCGCTCAAACCAAATGTCCTAGAACTAAATTTCCAAATGTAACTACTAGATTGTGATACAATACACTATTAGGTGAAGTTTGGTTGACTTCTGCGCAGCGGTTTGGGAGTTAACATCAAAATTACATTTCTCGGCCATATCGCATAGATCTCACTGTGAAAAGGCTTAAATGACTTTTTTAATTAAGTTTGATGATTGCGTTCAAACAAAATGTCCTAGAACAAAATTTTCAAATGTAACTACTAGATTGTGATACAATACACTATTGGGTGAAGTTTGGTTGACTTCTGCGCAGCGGTTTGGGAGTTAACATCAAAATTACATTTCTCGGCCATATCGCATAGATCTCACTGTGAAAAGGCTTAAATGACTTTTTTAATTAAGTTTGATGATTGCGCTCAAACAAAATGTCCTAGAACAAAATTTTCAAATGTAACTACTAGATTGTGATACAATACACTATTGGGTGAAGTTTGGTTTACTTCTGCGCAGCGGTTTGGGAGTTAACATCAAAATTACATTTCTCGGCCATATCGCATAGATCTCACTGTGAAAAGGCTTAAATGGCTTTTTTGACCTAAGTTTGAGGATTGCGCTCAAATCAAATGTCCTAGAACCAAATTTCCACATGTAACTACTAGATTGTGATAAAATACACTATTGGGTGAAGTTTGGTTGACTTCTGCGCAGCGGTTTGGGAGTGAAAATCAAAATTACATTTCTCGGCCATATCGCATAGATCTCACTGTGAAAACGCTTAAATGACTTTTTTTAATTAAGTTTGAAGATTGCGCTCAAATCAAATGTCCTAGAACCAAATTTCCAAATGTAACTACTAGATTGTGATAAAATACACTATTGGGTGAAGTTTGGTTGACTTCTGCGCAGCGGTTTGGGAGTTAACATCAAAATTACATTTCTCGGCCATATCGCATAGATCTCACTGTGAAAAGCCTTAAATGACTTTTTTTAATTAAGTTTGAAGATTGCGCTCAAACCAAATGTCCTAGAACTAAGTTTCCAAATGTAACTACTAGATTGTGATACAATACACTATTGGGTGAAGTTTGGTTGACTTCTGCGCAGCGGTTTGGGAGTTAACATCAAAATTACATTTCTCGGCCATATCGCATAGATCTCACTGTGAAAAGGCTTAAATGACTTTTTTAATTAAGTTTGATGATTGCGTTCAAACAAAATGTCCTAGAACAAAATTTTCAAATGTAACTACTAGATTGTGATACAATACACTATTGGGTGAAGTTTGGTTGACTTCTGCGCAGCGGTTTGGGAGTTAACATCAAAATTACATTTCTCGGCCATATCGCATAGATCTAACTGTGAAAAGGCTTAAATGACTTTTTTAATTAAGTTTGATGATTGCGCTCAAACAAAATGTCCTAGAACAAAATTTTCAAATGTAACTACTAGATTGTGATACAATACACTATTGGGTGAAGTTTGGTTTACTTCTGCGCAGCGGTTTGGGAGTTAACATCAAAATTACATTTCTCGGCCATATCGCATAGATCTCACTGTGAAAAGGCTTAAATGGCTTTTTTGACCTAAGTTTGAGGATTGCGCTCAAATCAAATGTCCTAGAACCAAATTTCCACATGTAACTACTAGATTGTGATAAAATACACTATTGGGTGAAGTTTGGTTGACTTCTGCGCAGCGGTTTGGGAGTTAACATCAAAATTACATTTCTCGGCCATATCGCATAGATCTCACTGTGAAAAGCCTTAAATGACTTTTTTTAATTAAGTTTGAAGATTGCGCTCAAACCAAATGTCCTAGAACTAAATTTCCAAATGTAACTACTAGATTGTGATAAAATACACTATTGGGTGAAGTTTGGTTGACTTCTGCGCAGCGGTTTGGGAGTTAACATCAAAATTACATTTCTCGGCCATATCGCATAGATCTCACTGTGAAAAGGCTTAAATGACTTTTTTTAATTAAGTTTGAAGATTGCGCTCAAACCAAATGTCCTAGAACTAAATTTCCAAATGTAACTACTAGATTGTGATACAATACACTATTGGGTGAAGTTTGGTTGACTTCTGCGCAGCGGTTTGGGAGTTAACATCAAAATTACATTTCTCGGCCATATCGCATAGATCTCACTGTGAAAAGGCTTAAATGACTTTTTTAAGTTTGATGATTGCGTTCAAACAAAATGTCCTACAACAAAATTTTCAAATGTAACTACTAGATTGTGATACAATACACTATTGGGTGAAGTTTGGTTGACTTCTGCGCAGCGGTTTGGGAGTTAACATCAAAATTACATTTCTCGGCCATATCGCATAGATCTCACTGTGAAAAGGCTTAAATGGCTTTTTTGACCTAAGTTTGAGGATTGCGCTCAAATCAAATGTCCTAGAACCAAATTTCCACATGTAACTACTAGATTGTGATACAATACACTATTGGGTGAAGTTTGGTTGACTTCTGCGCAGCGGTTTGGGAGTTAACATCAAAATTACATTTCTCGGCCATATCGCATAGATCTCACTGTGAAAAGGCTTAAATGACTTTTTTAATTAAGTTTGATGATTGCGCTCAAACAAAATGTCCTAGAAAAATTTTTTCAAATGTAACTACTAGATTGTGATAAAATACACTATTGGGTGAAGTTTGGTTTACTTCTGCGCAGCGGTTTGGGAGTTAACATCAAAATTACATTTCTCGGCCATATCGCATAGATCTCACTGTGAAAAGGCTTAAATGGCTTTTTTGACCTAAGTTTGAGGATTACGCTCAAATCAAATGTCCTAGAACCAAATTTCCACATGTAACTACTAGATTGTGATAAAATACACTATTGGGTGAAGTTTGGTTGACTTCTGCACAGCGGTTTTGGAGTGAACATCAAAATTACATTTCTCGGCCATATCGCATAGATCTCACTGTGAAAACGCTTAAATGACTTTTTTTAATTAAGTTTGAAGATTGCGCTCAAATCAAATGTCCTAGAACTAAATTTCCAAATGTAACTACTGGATTGTGATAAAATACACTATTGGGTGAAGTTTGGTTGACTTCTGCGCAGCGGTTTGGGAGTTAACATCAAAATTACATTTCTCGGCCATATCGCATAGATCTCACTGTGAAAAGCCTTAAATGACTTTTTTTAATTAAGTTTGAAGATTGCGCTCAAACCAAATGTCCTAGAACTAAATTTCCAAATGTAACTACTAGATTGTGATAAAATACACTATTGGGTGAAGTTTGGTTGACTTCTGCGCAGCGGTTTGGGAGTTAACATCAAAATTACATTTCTCGGCCATATCGCATAGATCTCACTGTGAAAACGCTTAAATGACTTTTTTTAATTAAGTTTGAAGATTGCGCTCAAATCAAATGTCCTAGAACTAAATTTCCAAATGTAACTACTAGATTGTGATAAAATACACTATTGGGTGAAGTTTGGTTGACTTCTGCGCAGCGGTTTGGGAGTTAACATCAAAATTACATTTCTCGGCCATATCGCATAGATCTCACTGTGAAAAGCCTTAAATGACTTTTTTTAATTAAGTTTGAAGATTGCGCTCAAACCAAATGTCCTAGAACTAAATTTCCAAATGTAACTACTAGATTGTGATAAAATACACTATTGGGTGAAGTTTGGTTGACTTCTGCGCAGCGGTTTGGGAGTTAACATCAAAATTACATTTCTCGGCCATATCGCATAGATCTCACTGTGAAAAGGCTTAAATGACTTTTTTTAATTAAGTTTGAAGATTGCGCTCAAACCAAATGTCCTAGAACTAAATTTCCAAATGTAACTACTAGATTGTGATACAATACACTATTGGGTGAAGTTTGGTTGACTTCTGCGCAGCGGTTTGGGAGTTAACATCAAAATTACATTTCTCGGCCATATCGCATAGATCTCACTGTGAAAAGGCTTAAATGACTTTTTTAATTAAGTTTGATGATTGCGTTCAAACAAAATGTCCTAGAACAAAATTTTCAAATGTAACTACTAGATTGTGATACAATACACTATTGGGTGAAGTTTGGTTGACTTCTGCGCAGCGGTTTGGGAGTTAACATCAAAATTACATTTCTCGGCCATATCGCATAGATCTCACTGTGAAAAGGCTTAAATGGCTTTTTTGACCTAGGTTTGAGGATTGCGCTCAAATCAAATGTCCTAGAACCAAATTTCCACATGTAACTACTAGATTGTGATACAATACACTATTGGGTGAAGTTTGGTTGACTTCTGCGCAGCGGTTTGGGAGTTAACATCAAAATTACATTTCTCGGCCATATCGCATAGATCTCACTGTGAAAAGGCTTAAATGACTTTTTTAATTAAGTTTGATGATTGCGCTCAAACAAAATGTCCTAGAAAAAAATTTTCAAATGTAACTACTAGATTGTGATAAAATACACTATTGGGTGAAGTTTGGTTTACTTCTGCGCAGCGGTTTGGGAGTTAACATCAAAATTACATTTCTCGGCCATATCGCATAGATCTCACTGTGAAAAGGCTTAAATGGCTTTTTTGACCTAAGTTTGAGGATTGCGCTCAAATCAAATGTCCTAGAACCAAATTTCCACATGTAACTACTAGATTGTGATAAAATACACTATTGGGTGAAGTTTGGTTGACTTCTGCACAGCGGTTTTGGAGTGAACATCAAAATTACATTTCTCGGCCATATCGCATAGATCTCACTGTGAAAACGCTTAAATGACTTTTTTTAATTAAGTTTGAAGATTGCGCTCAAATCAAATGTCCTAGAACTAAATTTCCAAATGTAACTACTGGATTGTGATAAAATACACTATTGGGTGAAGTTTGGTTGACTTCTGCGCAGCGGTTTGGGAGTTAACATCAAAATTACATTTCTCGGCCATATCGCATAGATCTCACTGTGAAAAGGCTTAAATGACTTTTTTTAATTAAGTTTGAAGATTGCGCTCAAACCAAATGTCCTAGAACTAAATTTCCAAATATAACTACTAGATTGTGATACAATACACTATTGGGTGAAGTTTGGTTGACTTCTGCGCAGCGGTTTGGGAGTTAACATCAAAATTACATTTCTCGGCCATATCGCATAGATCTCACTGTGAAAAGGCTTAAATGACTTTTTTAATTAAGTTTGATGATTGCGTTCAAACAAAATGTCCTAGAACAAAATTTTCAAATGTAACTACTAGATTGTGATACAATACACTATTGGGTGAAGTTTGGTTGACTTCTGCGCAGCGGTTTGGGAGTTAACATCAAAATTACATTTCTCGGCCATATCGCATAGATCTCACTGTGAAAAGGCTTAAATGGCTTTTTTGACCTAGGTTTGAGGATTGCGCTCAAATCAAATGTCCTAGAACCAAATTTCCACATGTAACTACTAGATTGTGATACAATACACTATTGGGTGAAGTTTGGTTGACTTCTGCGCAGCGGTTTGGGAGTTAACATCAAAATTACATTTCTCGGCCATATCGCATAGATCTCACTGTGAAAAGGCTTAAATGACTTTTTTAATTAAGTTTGATGATTGCGCTCAAACAAAATGTCCTAGAAAAAATTTTTCAAATGTAACTACTAGATTGTGATAAAATACACTATTGGGTGAAGTTTGGTTTACTTCTGCGCAGCGGTTTGGGAGTTAACATCAAAATTACATTTCTCGGCCATATCGCATAGATCTCACTGTGAAAAGGCTTAAATGGCTTTTTTGACCTAAGTTTGAGGATTGCGCTCAAATCAAATGTCCTAGAACCAAATTTCCACATGTAACTACTAGATTGTGATAACATACACTATTGGGTGAAGTTTGGTTGACTTCTGCGCAGCGGTTTGGGAGTGAACATCAAAATTACATTTCTTGGCCATATCGCATAGATCTCACTGTGAAAACGCTTAAATGACTTTTTTAATTAAGTTTGAAGATTGCGCTCAAATCAAATGTCCTAGAACTAAATTTCCAAATGTGACTACTAGATTGTGATAAAATACACTATTGGGTGAAGTTTGGTTGACTTCTGCGCAGCGGTTTGGGAGTTAACATCAAAATTACATTTCTCGGCCATATCGCATAGATCTCACTGTGAAAAGCCTTAAATGACTTTTTTAATTAAGTTTGAAGATTGCGCTCAAACCAAATGTCCTAGAACTAAATTTCCAAATGTAACTACTAGATTGTGATAAAATACACTATTGGGTGAAGTTTGGTTGACTTCTGCGCAGCGGTTTGGGAGTTAACATCAAAATTACATTTCTCGGCCATATCGCATAGATCTCACTGTGAAAAGGCTTAAATGACTTTTTTAATTAAGTTTGATGATTGCGCTCAAACAAAATGTCCTAGAACAAAATTTTCAAATGTAACTACTAGATTGTGATACAATACACTATTGGGTGAAGTTTGGTTGACTTCTGCGCAGCGGTTTGGGAGTTAACATCAAAATTACATTTCTCGGCCATATCGCATAGATCTCACTGTGAAAAGGCTTAAATGACTTTTTTAATTAAGTTTGATGATTGCGTTCAAACAAAATGTCCTAGAACAAAATTTTCAAATGTAACTACTAGATTGTGATACAATACACTATTGGGTGAAGTTTGGTTGACTTCTGCGCAGCGGTTTGGGAGTTAACATCAAAATTACATTTCTCGGCCATATCGCATAGATCTCACTGTGAAAAGGCTTAAATGGCTTTTTTGACCTAGGTTTGAGGATTGCGCTCAAATCAAATGTCCTAGAACCAAATTTCCACATGTAACTACTAGATTGTGATACAATACACTATTGGGTGAAGTTTGGTTGACTTCTGCGCAGCGGTTTGGGAGTTAACATCAAAATTACATTTCTCGTCCATATCGCATAGATCTCACTGTGAAAAGGCTTAAATGACTTTTTTAATTAAGTTTGATGATTGCGCTCAAACAAAATGTCCTAGAAAAAAATTTTCAAATGTAACTACTAGATTGTGATAAAATACACTATTGGGTGAAGTTTGGTTTACTTCTGCGCAGCGGTTTGGGAGTTAACATCAAAATTACATTTCTCGGCCATATCGCATAGATCTCACTGTGAAAAGGCTTAAATGGCTTTTTTGACCTAAGTTTGAGGATTGCGCTCAAATCAAATGTCCTAGAACCACATTTCCACATGTAACTACTAGATTGTGATAAAATACACTATTGGGTGAAGTTTGGTTGACTTCTGCACAGCGGTTTTGGAGTGAACATAAAAATTACATTTCTCGGCCATATCGCATAGATCTCACTGTGAAAACGCTTAAATGACTTTTTTTAATTAAGTTTGAAGATTGCGCTCAAATCAAATGTCCTAGAACTAAATTTCCAAATGTAACTACTAGATTGTGATAAAATACACTATTGGGTGAAGTTTGGTTGACTTCTGCGCAGCGGTTTGGGAGTTAACATCAAAATTACATTTCTCGGCCATATCGCATAGATCTCACTGTGAAAAGCCTTAAATGACTTTTTTTAATTAAGTTTGAAGATTGCGCTCAAACCAAATGTCCTAGAACTAAATTTCCAAATGTAACTACTAGATTGTGATAAAATACACTATTGGGTGAAGTTTGGTTGACTTCTGCGCAGCGGTTTGGGAGTTAACATCAAAATTACATTTCTCGGCCATATCGCATAGATCTCACTGTGAAAAGGCTTAAATGACTTTTTTTAATTAAGTTTGAAGATTGCGCTCAAACCAAATGTCCTAGAACTAAATTTCCAAATGTAACTACTAGATTGTGATACAATACACTATTGGGTGAAGTTTGGTTGACTTCTGCGCAGCGGTTTGGGAGTTTACATCAAAATTACATTTCTCGGCCATATCGCATAGATCTCACTGTGAAAAGGCTTAAATGACTTTTTTAATTAAGTTTGATGATTGCGTTCAAACAAAATGTCCTAGAACAAAATTTTCAAATGTAACTACTAGATTGTGATACAATACACTATTGGGTGAAGTTTGGTTGACTTCTGCGCAGCGGTTTGGGAGTTAACATCAAAATTACATTTCTCGGCCATATCGCATAGATCTCACTGTGAAAAGGCTTAAATGACTTTTTTAATTAAGTTTGATGATTGCGCTCAAACAAAATGTCCTAGAACGAAAATTTTAAATGTAACTACTAGAATGTGATACAATACACTATTGGGTGAAGTTTGGTCGACTTCTGCGCAGCGGTTTGGGAGTTAACATCAAAATTACATTTCTCGGCCATATCGCATAGATCTCACTGTGAAAAGGCTTAAATGACTTTTTTAATTAAGTTTGATGATTGCGCTCAAACAAAATGTCCTAGAACAAAATTTTCAAATGTAACTACTAGATTGTGATACAATACACTATTGGGTGAAGTTTGGTTGACTTCTGCGCAGCGGTTTGGGAGTTAACATCAAAATTACATTTCTTGGCCATATCGCATAGATCTCACTGTGAAAAGGCTTAAATGAATTTTTTAATAAAGTTTGATGATTGCGCTCAAACAAAATGTCCTAGAACAAAATTTTCAAATGTAACTACTATATTGTGATACAATACACTATTGGGTGAAGTTTGGTTGACTTCTGCGCAGCGGTTTGGGAGTTAACATCAAAATTACATTTCTCGGCCATATCGCATAGATCTCACTGTGAAAAGGCTTAAATGACTTTTTTAATTAAGTTTGATGATTGCGCTCAAACAAAATGTCCTAGAACAAAATTTTCAAATGTAACTACTAGATTGTGATAAAATACACTATTGGGTGAAGTTTGGTTTACTTCTGCGCAGCGGTTTGGGAGTTAACATCAAAATTACATTTCTCGGCCATATCGCATAGATCTCACTGTGAAAAGGCTTAAATGGCTTTTTTGACCTAAGTTTGAGGATTGCGCTCAAATCAAATGTCCTAGAACCAAATTTCCACATGTAACTACTAGATTGTGATAACATACACTATTGGGTGAAGTTTGGTTGACTTCTGCGCAGCGGTTTGGGAGTGAACATCAAAATTACATTTCTCGGCCATATCGCATAGATCTCACTGTGAAAACGCTTAAATGACTTTTTTTAATTAAGTTTGAAGATTGCGCTCAAATCAAATGTCCTAGAACTAAATTTCCAAATGTAACTACTAGATTGTGATAAAATACACTATTGGGTGAAGTTTGGTTGACTTCTGCGCAGCGGTTTGGGAGTTAACATCAAAATTACATTTCTCGGCCATATCGCATAGATCTCACTGTGAAAAGCCTTAAATGACTTTTTTTAATTAAGTTTGAAGATTGCGCTCAAACCAAATGTCCTAGAACTAAATTTCCAAATGTAACTACTAGATTGTGATAAAAACACTATTGGGTGAAGTTTGGTTGACTTCTGCGCAGCGGTTTGGGAGTTAACATCAAAATTACATTTCTCGGCCATATCGCATAGATCTCACTGTGAAAAGGCTTAAATGACTTTTTTTAATTAAGTTTGAAGATTGCGCTCAAACCAAATGTCCTAGAACGAAATTTCCAAATGTAACTACTAGATTGTGATACAATACACTATTGGGCGAAGTTTGGTTGACTTCTGCGCAGCGGTTTGGGAGTTAACATCAAAATTACATTTCTCGGCCATATCGCATAGATCTCACTGTGAAAAGGCTTAAATGGCTTTTTTGACCTAAGTTTGAGGATTGCGCTCAAATCAAATGTCCTAGAACCAAATTTCCACATGTAACTACTAGATTGTGATAAAATACACTATTGGGTGAAGTTTGGTTGACTTCTGCGCAGCGGTTTGGGAGTTAACATCAAAATTACATTTCTTGGCCATATCGCATAGATCTCACTGTGAAAAAGGCTTAAATGAATTTTTTAATAAAGTTTGATGATTGCGCTCAAACAAAATGTCCTAGAACAAAATTTTCAAATGTAACTACTATATTGTGATACAATACACTATTGGGTGAAGTTTGGTTGACTTCTGCGCAGCGGTTTGGGAGTTAACATCAAAATTACATTTCTCGGCCATATCGCATAGATCTCACTGTGAAAAGGCTTAAATGACTTTTTTAATTAAGTTTGATGATTGCGCTCAAACAAAATGTCCTAGAACAAAATTTTCAAATGTAACTACTAGATTGTGATAAAATACACTATTGGGTGAAGTTTGGTTTACTTCTGCGCAGCGGTTTGGGAGTTAACAACAAAATTACATTTCTCGGCCATATCGCATAGATCTCACTGTGAAAAGGCTTAAATGGCTTTTTTGACCTAAGTTTGAGGATTGCGCTCAAATCAAATGTCCTAGAACCAAATTTCCACATGTAACTACTAGATTGTGATAACATACACTATTGGGTGAAGTTTGGTTGACTTCTGCGCAGCGGTTTGGGAGTGAACATCAAAATTACATTTCTCGGCCATATCGCATAGATCTCACTGTGAAAACGCTTAAATGACTTTTTTTAATTAAGTTTGAAGATTGCGCTCAAATCAAATGTCCTAGAACTAAATTTCCAAATGTAACTACTAGATTGTGATAAAATACACTATTGGGTGAAGTTTGGTTGACTTCTGCGCAGCGGTTTGGGAGTTAACATCAAAATTACATTTCTCGGCCATATCGCATAGATCTCACTGTGAAAAGCCTTAAATGACTTTTTTTAATTAAGTTTGAAGATTGCGCTCAAACCAAATGTCCTAGAACTAAATTTCCAAATGTAACTACTAGATTGTGATAAAAACACTATTGGGTGAAGTTTGGTTGACTTCTGCGCAGCGGTTTGGGAGTTAACATCAAAATTACATTTCTCGGCCATATCGCATAGATCTCACTGTGAAAAGGCTTAAATGACTTTTTTTAATTAAGTTTGAAGATTGCGCTCAAACCAAATGTCCTAGAACGAAATTTCCAAATGTAACTACTAGATTGTGATACAATACACTATTGGGCGAAGTTTGGTTGACTTCTGCGCAGCGGTTTGGGAGTTAACATCAAAATTACATTTCTCGGCCATATCGCATAGATCTCACTGTGAAAAGGCTTAAATGGCTTTTTTGACCTAAGTTTGAGGATTGCGCTCAAACAAAATGTCCTAGAACAAAATTTTCAAATGTAACTACTATATTGTGATACAATACACTATTGGGTGAAGTTTGGTTGACTTCTGCGCAGCGGTTTGGGAGTTAACATCAAAATTACATTTCTCGGCCATATCGCATAGATCTCACTGTGAAAAGGCTTAAATGACTTTTTTAATTAAGTTTGATGATTGCGCTCAAACAAAATGTCCTAGAACAAAATTTTCAAATGTAACTACTAGATTGTGATAAAATACACTATTGGGTGAAGTTTGGTTTACTTCTGCGCAGCGGTTTGGGAGTTAACAACAAAATTACATTTCTCGGCCATATCGCATAGATCTCACTGTGAAAAGGCTTAAATGGCTTTTTTGACCTAAGTTTGAGGATTGCGCTCAAATCAAATGTCCTAGAACCAAATTTCCACATGTAACTACTAGATTGTGATAACATACACTATTGGGTGAAGTTTGGTTGACTTCTGCGCAGCGGTTTGGGAGTGAACATCAAAATTACATTTCTCGGCCATATCGCATAGATCTCACTGTGAAAACGCTTAAATGACTTTTTTTAATTAAGTTTGAAGATTGCGCTCAAATCAAATGTCCTAGAACTAAATTTCCAAATGTAACTACTAGATTGTGATAAAATACACTATTGGGTGAAGTTTGGTTGACTTCTGCGCAGCGGTTTGGGAGTTAACATCAAAATTACATTTCTCGGCCATATCGCATAGATCTCACTGTGAAAAGCCTTAAATGACTTTTTTTAATTAAGTTTGAAGATTGCGCTCAAACCAAATGTCCTAGAACTAAATTTCCAAATGTAACTACTAGATTGTGATAAAAACACTATTGGGTGAAGTTTGGTTGACTTCTGCGCAGCGGTTTGGGAGTTAACATCAAAATTACATTTCTCGGCCATATCGCATAGATCTCACTGTGAAAAGGCTTAAATGACTTTTTTTAATTAAGTTTGAAGATTGCGCTCAAACCAAATGTCCTAGAACGAAATTTCCAAATGTAACTACTAGATTGTGATACAATACACTATTGGGCGAAGTTTGGTTGACTTCTGCGCAGCGGTTTGGGAGTTAACATCAAAATTACATTTCTCGGCCATATCGCATAGATCTCACTGTGAAAAGGCTTAAATGGCTTTTTTGACCTAAGTTTGAGGATTGCGCTCAAATCAAATGTCCTAGAACCAAATTTCCACATGTAACTACTAGATTGTGATAAAATACACTATTGGGTGAAGTTTGGTTGACTTCTGCACAGCGGTTTTGGAGTGAACATCAAAATTACATTTCTCGGCCAAATCGCATGGATCTCACTGTGAAAACGCTTAAATGACTTTTTTAAATTAAGTTTGAAGATTGCGCTCAAATTAAATGTCCTAGAACTAAATTTCCAAATGTAACTACTGGATTGTGATAAAATACACTATTGGGTGAAGTTTGGTTGACTTCTGCGCAGCGGTTTGGGAGTTAACATCAAAATTACATTTCTCGGCCATATCGCATAGATCTCACTGTGAAAAGCCTTAAATGACTTTTTTTAATTAAGTTTGAAGATTGCGCTCAAACCAAATGTCCTAGAACTAAATTTCCAAATGTAACTACTAGATTGTGATAAAATACACTATTGGGTGAAGTTTGGTTGACTTCTGCGCAGCGGTTTGGGAGTTAACATCAAAATTACATTTCTCGGCCATATCGCATAGATCTCACTGTGAAAAGGCTTAAATGACTTTTTTTAATTAAGTTTGAAGATTGCGCTCAAACCAAATGTCCTAGAACTAAATTTCCAAATGTAACTACTAGATTGTGATACAATACACTATTGGGTGAAGTTTGGTTGACTTCTGCGCAGCGGTTTGGGAGTTAACATCAAAATTACATTTCTCGGCCATATCGCATAGATCTCACTGTGAAAAGGCTTAAATGACTTTTTTAATTAAGTTTGATGATTGCGTTCAAACAAAATGTCCTAGAACAAAATTTTCAAATGTAACTACTAGATTGTGATACAATACACTATTGGGTGAAGTTTGGTTGACTTCTGCGCAGCGGTTTGGGAGTTAACATCAAAATTACATTTCTCGGCCATATCGCATAGATCTAACTGTGAAAAGGCTTAAATGACTTTTTTAATTAAGTTTGATGATTGCGCTCAAACAAAATGTCCTAGAACAAAATTTTCAAATGTAACTACTAGATTGTGATACAATACACTATTGGGTGAAGTTTGGTTTACTTCTGCGCAGCGGTTTGGGAGTTAACATCAAAATTACATTTCTCGGCCATATCGCATAGATCTCACTGTGAAAAGGCTTAAATGGCTTTTTTGACCTAAGTTTGAGGATTGCGCTCAAATCAAATGTCCTAGAACCAAATTTCCACATGTAACTACTAGATTGTGATAAAATACACTATTGGGTGAAGTTTGGTTGACTTCTGCGCAGCGGTTTGGGAGTGAACATCAAAATTACATTTCTCGGCCATATCGCATAGATCTCACTGTGAAAACGCTTAAATGACTTTTTTTAATTAAGTTTGAAGATTGCGCTCAAATCAAATGTCCTAGAACCAAATTTCCAAATGTAACTACTAGATTGTGATAAAATACACTATTGGGTGAAGTTTGGTTGACTTCTGCGCAGCGGTTTGGGAGTTAACATCAAAATTACATTTCTCGGCCATATCGCATAGATCTCACTGTGAAAAGGCTTAAATGGCTTTTTTGACCTAAGTTTGAGGATTGCGCTCAAATCAAATGTCCTAGAACCAAATTTCCACATGTAACTACTAGATTGTGATAAAATACACTATTGGGTGAAGTTTGGTTGACTTCTGCACAGCGGTTTTGGAGTGAACATCAAAATTACATTTCTCGGCCATATCGCATAGATCTCACTGTGAAAACGCTTAAATGACTTTTTTTAATTAAGTTTGAAGATTGCGCTCAAATTAAATGTCCTAGAACTAAATTTCCAAATGTAACTACTGGATTGTGATAAAATACACTATTGGGTGAAGTTTGGTTGACTTCTGCGCAGCGGTTTGGGAGTTAACATCAAAATTACATTTCTCGGCCATATCGCATAGATCTCACTGTGAAAAGCCTTAAATGACTTTTTTTAATTAAGTTTGAAGATTGCGCTCAAACCAAATGTCCTAGAACTAAATTTCCAAATGTAACTACTAGATTGTGATAAAATACACTATTGGGTGAAGTTTGGTTGACTTCTGCGCAGCGGTTTGGGAGTTAACATCAAAATTACATTTCTCGGCCATATCGCATAGATCTCACTGTGAAAAGGCTTAAATGACTTTTTTTAATTAAGTTTGAAGATTGCGCTCAAACCAAATGTCCTAGAACTAAATTTCCAAATGTAACTACTAGATTGTGATACAATACACTATTGGGTGAAGTTTGGTTGACTTCTGCGCAGCGGTTTGGGAGTTAACATCAAAATTACATTTCTCGGCCATATCGCATAGATCTCACTGTGAAAAGGCTTAAATGACTTTTTTAATTAAGTTTGATGATTGCGTTCAAACAAAATGTCCTAGAACAAAATTTTCAAATGTAACTACTAGATTGTGATACAATACACTATTGGGTGAAGTTTGGTTGACTTCTGCGCAGCGGTTTGGGAGTTAACATCAAAATTACATTTCTCGGCCATATCGCATAGATCTAACTGTGAAAAGGCTTAAATGACTTTTTTAATTAAGTTTGATGATTGCGCTCAAACAAAATGTCCTAGAACAAAATTTTCAAATGTAACTACTAGATTGTGATACAATACACTATTGGGTGAAGTTTGGTTTACTTCTGCGCAGCGGTTTGGGAGTTAACATCAAAATTACATTTCTCGGCCATATCGCATAGATCTCACTGTGAAAAGGCTTAAATGGCTTTTTTGACCTAAGTTTGAGGATTGCGCTCAAATCAAATGTCCTAGAACCAAATTTCCACATGTAACTACTAGATTGTGATAAAATACACTATTGGGTGAAGTTTGGTTGACTTCTGCGCAGCGGTTTGGGAGTGAACATCAAAATTACATTTCTCGGCCATATCGCATAGATCTCACTGTGAAAACGCTTAAATGACTTTTTTTAATTAAGTTTGAAGATTGCGCTCAAATCAAATGTCCTAGAACCAAATTTCCAAATGTAACTACTAGATTGTGATAAAATACACTATTGGGTGAAGTTTGGTTGACTTCTGCGCAGCGGTTTGGGAGTTAACATCAAAATTACATTTCTCGGCCATATCGCATAGATCTCACTGTGAAAAGGCTTAAATGGCTTTTTTGACCTAAGTTTGAGGATTGCGCTCAAATCAAATGTCCTAGAACCAAATTTCCACATGTAACTACTAGATTGTGATAAAATACACTATTGGGTGAAGTTTGGTTGACTTCTGCACAGCGGTTTTGGAGTGAACATCAAAATTACATTTCTCGGCCATATCGCATAGATCTCACTGTGAAAACGCTTAAATGACTTTTTTTAATTAAGTTTGAAGATTGCGCTCAAACCAAATGTCCTAGAACTAAATTTCCAAATGTAACTACTAGATTGTGATAAAATACACTATTGGGTGAAGTTTGGTTGACTTCTGCGCAGCGGTTTGGGAGTTAACATCAAAATTACATTTCTCGGCCATATCGCATAGATCTCACTGTGAAAAGGCTTAAATGACTTTTTTTAATTAAGTTTGAAGATTGCGCTCAAACCAAATGTCCTAGAACTAAATTTCCAAATGTAACTACTAGATTGTGATACAATACACTATTGGGTGAAGTTTGGTTGACTTCTGCGCAGCGGTTTGGGAGTTAACATCAAAATTACATTTCTCGGCCATATCGCATAGATCTCACTGTGAAAAGGCTTAAATGACTTTTTTAATTAAGTTTGATGATTGCGCTCAAACCAAATGTCCTAGAACAAAATTTTCAAATGTAACTACTAGATTGTGATACAATACACTATTGGGTGAAGTTTGGTTGACTTCTGCGCAGCGGTTTGGGAGTTAACATCAAAATTACATTTCTCGGCCATATCGCATAGATCTCACTGTGAAAAGGCTTAAATGACTTTTTTTAATTAAGTTTGAAGATTGCGCTCAAACCAAATGTCCTAGAACTAAATTTCCAAATGTAACTACTAGATTGTGATACAATACACTATTGGGTGAAGTTTGGTTGACTTCTGCGCAGCGGTTTGGGAGTTAACATCAAAATTACATTTCTCGGCCATATCGCATAGATCTCACTGTGAAAAGGCTTAAATGACTTTTTTAATTAAGTTTGATGATTGCGTTCAAACAAAATGTCCTAGAACAAAATTTTCAAATGTAACTACTAGATTGTGATACAATACACTATTGGGTGAAGTTTGGTTGACTTCTGCGCAGCGGTTTGGGAGTTAACATCAAAATTACATTTCTCGGCCATATCGCATAGATCTAACTGTGAAAAGGCTTAAATGACTTTTTTAATTAAGTTTGATGATTGCGCTCAAACAAAATGTCCTAGAACAAAATTTTCAAATGTAACTACTAGATTGTGATAAAATACACTATTGGGTGAAGTTTGGTTTACTTCTGCGCAGCGGTTTGGGAGTTAACATCAAAATTACATTTCTCGGCCATATCGCATAGATCTCACTGTGAAAAGGCTTAAATGGCTTTTTTGACCTAAGTTTGAGGATTGCGCTCAAATCAAATGTCCTAGAACCAAATTTCCACATGTAACTACTAGATTGTGATAAAATACACTATTGGGTGAAGTTTGGTTGACTTCTGAGCAGCGGTTTGGGAGTGAACATCAAAATTACATTTCTCGGCCATATCGCATGGATCTCACTGTGAAAACGCTTAAATGACTTTTTTTAATTAAGTTTGAAGATTGCGCTCAAATCAAATGTCCTAGAACCAAATTTCCAAATGTAACTACTAGATTGTGATAAAATACACTATTGGGTGAAGTTTGGTTGACTTCTGCGCAGCGGTTTGGGAGTTAACATCAAAATTACATTTCTCGGCCATATCGCATAGATCTCACTGTGAAAAGCCTTAAATGACTTTTTTTAATTAAGTTTGAAGATTGCGCTCAAACCAAATGTCCTAGAACTAAATTTCCAAATGTAACTACTAGATTGTGATAAAAACACTATTGGGTGAAGTTTGGTTGACTTCTGCGCAGCGGTTTGGGAGTTAACATCAAAATTACATTTCTCGGCCATATCGCATAGATCTCACTGTGAAAAGGCTTAAATGACTTTTTTTAATTAAGTTTGAAGATTGCGCTCAAACCAAATGTCCTAGAACGAAATTTCCAAATGTAACTACTAGATTGTGATACAATACACTATTGGGCGAAGTTTGGTTGACTTCTGCGCAGCGGTTTGGGAGTTAACATCAAAATTACATTTCTCGGCCATATCGCATAGATCTCACTGTGAAAAGGCTTAAATGGCTTTTTTGACCTAAGTTTGAGGATTGCGCTCAAATCAAATGTCCTAGAACCAAATTTCCACATGTAACTACTAGATTGTGATAAAATACACTATTGGGTGAAGTTTGGTTGACTTCTGCACAGCGGTTTTGGAGTGAACATCAAAATTACATTTCTCGGCCAAATCGCATGGATCTCACTGTGAAAACGCTTAAATGACTTTTTTTAATTAAGTTTGAAGATTGCGCTCAAATTAAATGTCCTAGAACTAAATTTCCAAATGTAACTACTGGATTTTGATAAAATACACTATTGGGTGAAGTTTGGTTGACTTCTGCGCAGCGGTTTGGGAGTTAACATCAAAATTACATTTCTCGGCCATATCGCATAGATCTCACTGTGAAAAGCCTTAAATGACTTTTTTTAATTAAGTTTGAAGATTGCGCTCAAACCAAATGTCCTAGAACTAAATTTCCAAATGTAACTACTAGATTGTGATAAAATACACTATTGGGTGAAGTTTGGTTGACTTCTGCGCAGCGGTTTGGGAGTTAACATCAAAATTACATTTCTCGGCCATATCGCATAGATCTCACTGTGAAAAGGCTTAAATGACTTTTTTTAATTAAGTTTGAAGATTGCGCTCAAACCAAATGTCCTAGAACTAAATTTCCAAATGTAACTACTAGATTGTGATACAATACACTATTGGGTGAAGTTTGGTTGACTTCTGCGCAGCGGTTTGGGAGTTAACATCAAAATTACATTTCTCGGCCATATCGCATAGATCTCACTGTGAAAAGGCTTAAATGACTTTTTTAATTAAGTTTGATGATTGCGTTCAAACAAAATGTCCTAGAACAAAATTTTCAAATGTAACTACTAGATTGTGATACAATACACTATTGGGTGAAGTTTGGTTGACTTCTGCGCAGCGGTTTGGGAGTTAACATCAAAATTACATTTCTCGGCCATATCGCATAGATCTAACTGTGAAAAGGCTTAAATGACTTTTTTAATTAAGTTTGATGATTGCGCTCAAACAAAATGTCCTAGAACAAAATTTTCAAATGTAACTACTAGATTGTGATACAATACACTATTGGGTGAAGTTTGGTTTACTTCTGCGCAGCGGTTTGGGAGTTAACATCAAAATTACATTTCTCGGCCATATCGCATAGATCTCACTGTGAAAAGGCTTAAATGGCTTTTTTGACCTAAGTTTGAGGATTGCGCTCAAATCAAATGTCCTAGAACCAAATTTCCACATGTAACTACTAGATTGTGATAAAATACACTATTGGGTGAAGTTTGGTTGACTTCTGCGCAGCGGGTTGGGAGTGAACATCAAAATTACATTTCTCGGCCATATCGCATAGATCTCACTGTGAAAACGCTTAAATGACTTTTTTTAATTAAGTTTGAAGATTGCGCTCAAATCAAATGTCCTAGAACCAAATTTCCAAATGTAACTACTAGATTGTGATAAAATACACTATTGGGTGAAGTTTGGTTGACTTCTGCGCAGCGGTTTGGGAGTTAACATCAAAATTACATTTCTCGGCCATATCGCATAGATCTCACTGTGAAAAGGCTTAAATGGCTTTTTTGACCTAAGTTTGAGGATTGCGCTCAAATCAAATGTCCTAGAACCAAATTTCCACATGTAACTACTAGATTGTGATAAAATACACTATTGGGTGAAGTTTGGTTGACTTCTGCACAGCGGTTTTGGAGTGAACATCAAAATTACATTTCTCGGCCATATCGCATAGATCTCACTGTGAAAACGCTTAAATGACTTTTTTTAATTAAGTTTGAAGATTGCGCTCAAACCAAATGTCCTAGAACTAAATTTCCAAATGTAACTACTAGATTGTGATAAAATACACTATTGGGTGAAGTTTGGTTGACTTCTGCGCAGCGGTTTGGGAGTTAACATCAAAATTACATTTCTCGGCCATATCGCATAGATCTCACTGTGAAAAGGCTTAAATGACTTTTTTTAATTAAGTTTGAAGATTGCGCTCAAACCAAATGTCCTAGAACTAAATTTCCAAATGTAACTACTAGATTGTGATACAATACACTATTGGGTGAAGTTTGGTTGACTTCTGCGCAGCGGTTTGGGAGTTAACATCAAAATTACATTTCTCGGCCATATCGCATAGATCTCACTGTGAAAAGGCTTAAATGACTTTTTTAATTAAGTTTGATGATTGCGCTCAAACCAAATGTCCTAGAACAAAATTTTCAAATGTAACTACTAGATTGTGATACAATACACTATTGGGTGAAGTTTGGTTGACTTCTGCGCAGCGGTTTGGGAGTTAACATCAAAATTACATTTCTCGGCCATATCGCATAGATCTCACTGTGAAAAGGCTTAAATGACTTTTTTTAATTAAGTTTGAAGATTGCGCTCAAACCAAATGTCCTAGAACTAAATTTCCAAATGTAACTACTAGATTGTGATACAATACACTATTGGGTGAAGTTTGGTTGACTTCTGCGCAGCGGTTTGGGAGTTAACATCAAAATTACATTTCTCGGCCATATCGCATAGATCTCACTGTGAAAAGGCTTAAATGACTTTTTTAATTAAGTTTGATGATTGCGTTCAAACAAAATGTCCTAGAACAAAATTTTCAAATGTAACTACTAGATTGTGATACAATACACTATTGGGTGAAGTTTGGTTGACTTCTGCGCAGCGGTTTGGGAGTTAACATCAAAATTACATTTCTCGGCCATATCGCATAGATCTCACTGTGAAAAGGCTTAAATGACTTTTTTTAATTAAGTTTGAAGATTGCGCTCAAACCAAATGTCCTAGAACTAAATTTCCAAATGTAACTACTAGATTGTGATACAATACACTATTGGGTGAAGTTTGGTTGACTTCTGCGCAGCGGTTTGGGAGTTAACATCAAAATTACATTTCTCGGCCATATCGCATAGATCTAACTGTGAAAAGGCTTAAATGACTTTTTTAATTAAGTTTGATGATTGCGCTCAAACAAAATGTCCTAGAACAAAATTTTCAAATGTAACTACTAGATTGTGATACAATACACTATTGGGTGAAGTTTGGTTTACTTCTGCGCAGCGGTTTGGGAGTTAACATCAAAATTACATTTCTCGGCCATATCGCATAGATCTCACTGTGAAAAGGCTTAAATGGCTTTTTTGACCTAAGTGTGAGGATTGCGCTCAAATCAAATGTCCTAGAACCAAATTTCCACATGTAACTACTAGATTGTGATAAAATACACTATTGGGTGAAGTTTGGTTGACTTCTGCGCAGCGGGTTGGGAGTGAACATCAAAATTACATTTCTCGGCCATATCGCATAGATCTCACTGTGAAAACGCTTAAATGACTTTTTTTAATTAAGTTTGAAGATTGCGCTCAAATCAAATGTCCTAGAACCAAATTTCCAAATGTAACTACTAGATTGTGATAAAATACACTATTGGGTGAAGTTTGGTTGACTTCTGCGCAGCGGTTTGGGAGTTAACATCAAAATTACATTTCTCGGCCATATCGCATAGATCTCACTGTGAAAAGGCTTAAATGGCTTTTTTGACCTAAGTTTGAGGATTGCGCTCAAATCAAATGTCCTAGAACCAAATTTCCACATGTAACTACTAGATTGTGATAAAATACACTATTGGGTGAAGTTTGGTTGACTTCTGCACAGCGGTTTTGGAGTGAACATCAAAATTACATTTCTCGGCCATATCGCATAGATCTCACTGTGAAAACGCTTAAATGACTTTTTTTAATTAAGTTTGAAGATTGCGCTCAAACCAAATGTCCTAGAACTAAATTTCCAAATGTAACTACTAGATTGTGATAAAATACACTATTGGGTGAAGTTTGGTTGACTTCTGCGCAGCGGTTTGGGAGTTAACATCAAAATTACATTTCTCGGCCATATCGCATAGATCTCACTGTGAAAAGGCTTAAATGACTTTTTTTAATTAAGTTTGAAGATTGCGCTCAAACCAAATGTCCTAGAACTAAATTTCCAAATGTAACTACTAGATTGTGATACAATACACTATTGGGTGAAGTTTGGTTGACTTCTGCGCAGCGGTTTGGGAGTTAACATCAAAATTACATTTCTCGGCCATATCGCATAGATCTCACTGTGAAAAGGCTTAAATGACTTTTTTAATTAAGTTTGATGATTGCGCTCAAACCAAATGTCCTAGAACAAAATTTTCAAATGTAACTACTAGATTGTGATACAATACACTATTGGGTGAAGTTTGGTTGACTTCTGCGCAGCGGTTTGGGAGTTAACATCAAAATTACATTTCTCGGCCATATCGCATAGATCTCACTGTGAAAAGGCTTAAATGACTTTTTTTAATTAAGTTTGAAGATTGCGCTCAAACCAAATGTCCTAGAACTAAATTTCCAAATGTAACTACTAGATTGTGATACAATACACTATTGGGTGAAGTTTGGTTGACTTCTGCGCAGCGGTTTGGGAGTTAACATCAAAATTACATTTCTCGGCCATATCGCATAGATCTCACTGTGAAAAGGCTTAAATGACTTTTTTAATTAAGTTTGATGATTGCGTTCAAACAAAATGTCCTAGAACAAAATTTTCAAATGTAACTACTAGATTGTGATACAATACACTATTGGGTGAAGTTTGGTTGACTTCTGCGCAGCGGTTTGGGAGTTAACATCAAAATTACATTTCTCGGCCATATCGCATAGATCTCACTGTGAAAAGGCTTAAATGACTTTTTTTAATTAAGTTTGAAGATTGCGCTCAAACCAAATGTCCTAGAACTAAATTTCCAAATGTAACTACTAGATTGTGATACAATACACTATTGGGTGAAGTTTGGTTGACTTCTGCGCAGCGGTTTGGGAGTTAACATCAAAATTACATTTCTCGGCCATATCGCATAGATCTCACTGTGAAAAGGCTTAAATGACTTTTTTAATTAAGTTTGATGATTGCGTTCAAACAAAATGTCCTAGAACAAAATTTTCAAATGTAACTACTAGATTGTGATACAATACACTATTGGGTGAAGTTTGGTTGACTTCAGCGCAGCGGTTTGGGAGTTAACATCAAAATTACATTTCTCGGCCATATCGCATAGATCTAACTGTGAAAAGGCTTAAATGACTTTTTTAATTAAGTTTGATGATTGCGCTCAAACAAAATGTCCTAGAACAAAATTTTCAAATGTAACTACTAGATTGTGATAAAATACACTATTGGGTGAAGTTTGGTTTACTTCTGCGCAGCGGTTTGGGAGTTAACATCAAAATTACATTTCTCGGCCATATCGCATAGATCTCACTGTGAAAAGGCTTAAATGGCTTTTTTGACCTAAGTTTGAGGATTGCGCTCAAATCAAATGTCCTAGAACCAAATTTCCACATGTAACTACTAGATTGTGATAAAATACACTATTGGGTGAAGTTTGGTTGACTTCTGCGCAGCGGTTTGGGAGTGAACATCAAAATTACATTTCTCGGCCATATCGCATGGATCTCACTGTGAAAACGCTTAAATGACTTTTTTTAATTAAGTTTGAAGATTGCGCTCAAATCAAATGTCCTAGAACCAAATTTCCAAATGTAACTACTAGATTGTGATAAAATACACTATTGGGTGAAGTTTGGTTGACTTCTGCGCAGCGGTTTGGGAGTTAACATCAAAATTACATTTCTCGGCCATATCGCATAGATCTCACTGTGAAAAGGCTTAAATGGCTTTTTTGACCTAAGTTTGAGGATTGCGCTCAAATCAAATGTCCTAGAACCAAATTTCCACATGTAACTACTAGATTGTGATAAAATACACTATTGGGTGAAGTTTGGTTGACTTCTGCACAGCGGTTTTGGAGTGAACATCAAAATTACATTTCTCGGCCATATCGCATAGATCTCACTGTGAAAACGCTTAAATGACTTTTTTTAATTAAGTTTGAAGATTGCGCTCAAATCAAATGTCCTAGAACTAAATTTCCAAATGTAACTACTAGATTGTGATAAAATACACTATTGGGTGAAGTTTGGTTGACTTCTGCGCAGCGGTTTGGGAGTTAACATCAAAATTACATTTCTCGGCCATATCGCATAGATCTCACTGTGAAAAGCCTTAAATGACTTTTTTTAATTAAGTTTGAAGATTGCGCTCAAACCAAATGTCCTAGAACTAAATTTCCAAATGTAACTACTAGATTGTGATAAAATACACTATTGGGTGAAGTTTGGTTGACTTCTGCGCAGCGGTTTGGGAGTTAACATCAAAATTACATTTCTCGGCCATATCGCATAGATCTCACTGTGAAAAGGCTTAAATGACTTTTTTTAATTAAGTTTGAAGATTGCGCTCAAACCAAATGTCCTAGAACTAAATTTCCAAATGTAACTACTAGATTGTGATACAATACACTATTGGGTGAAGTTTGGTTGACTTCTGCGCAGCGGTTTGGGAGTTAACATCAAAATTACATTTCTCGGCCATATCGCATAGATCTCACTGTGAAAAGGCTTAAATGACTTTTTTAATTAAGTTTGATGATTGCGCTCAAACCAAATGTCCTAGAACAAAATTTTCAAATGTAACTACTAGATTGTGATACAATACACTATTGGGTGAAGTTTGGTTGACTTCTGCGCAGCGGTTTGGGAGTTAACATCAAAATTACATTTCTCGGCCATATCGCATAGATCTCACTGTGAAAAGGCTTAAATGACTTTTTTTAATTAAGTTTGAAGATTGCGCTCAAACCAAATGTCCTAGAACTAAATTTCCAAATGTAACTACTAGATTGTGATACAATACACTATTGGGTGAAGTTTGGTTGACTTCTGCGCAGCGGTTTGGGAGTTAACATCAAAATTACATTTCTCGGCCATATCGCATAGATCTCACTGTGAAAAGGCTTAAATGACTTTTTTAATTAAGTTTGATGATTGCGTTCAAACAAAATGTCCTAGAACAAAATTTTCAAATGGAACTACTAGATTGTGATACAATACACTATTGGGTGAAGTTTGGTTGACTTCTGCGCAGCGGTTTGGGAATTAACATCAAAATTACATTTCTCGGCCATATCGCATAGATCTCACTGTGAAAAGGCTTAAATGACTTTTTTAATTAAGTTTGATGATTGCGCTCAAACAAAATGTCCTAGAACAAAATTTTCAAATGTAACTACTAGATTGTGATACAATACACTATTGGGTGAAGTTTGGTTTACTTCTGCGCAGCGGTTTGGGAGTTAACATCAAAATTACATTTCTCGGCCATATCGCATAGATCTCACTGTGAAAAGGCTTAAATAGCTTTTTTGACCTAAGTTTGAGGATTGCGCTCAAATCAAATGTCCTAGAACCAAATTTCCACATGTAACTACTAGATTGTGATAAAATACACTATTGGGTGAAGTTTGGTTGACTTCTGCGCAGCGGTTTGGGAGTGAACATCAAAATTACATTTCTCGGCCATATCGCATAGATCTCACTGTGAAAACGCTTAAATGACTTTTTTTAATTAAGTTTGAAGATTGCGCTCAAATCAAATGTCCTAGAACCAAATTTCCAAATGTAACTACTAGATTGTGATAAAATACACTATTGGGTGAAGTTTGGTTGACTTCTGCGCAGCGGTTTGGGAGTTAACATCAAAATTACATTTCTCGGCCATATCGCATAGATCTCACTGTGAAAAGGCTTAAATGACTTTTTTTAATTAAGTTTGAAGATTGCGCTCAAACCAAATGTCCTAGAACTAAATTTCCAAATGTAACTACTAGATTGTGATACAATACACTATTGGGTGAAGTTTGGTTGACTTCTGCGCAGCGGTTTGGGAGTTAACATCAAAATTACATTTCTCGGCCATATCGCATAGATCTCACTGTGAAAAGGCTTAAATGACTTTTTTAATTAAGTTTGATGATTGCGTTCAAACAAAATGTCCTAGAACAAAATTTTCAAATGGAACTACTAGATTGTGATACAATACACTATTGGGTGAAGTTTGGTTGACTTCTGCGCAGCGGTTTGGGAGTTAACATCAAAATTACATTTCTCGGCCATATCGCATAGATCTCACTGTGAAAAGGCTTAAATGACTTTTTTAATTAAGTTTGATGATTGCGCTCAAACAAAATGTCCTAGAACAAAATTTTCAAATGTAACTACTAGATTGTGATACAATACACTATTGGGTGAAGTTTGGTTTACTTCTGCGCAGCGGTTTGGGAGTAAACATCAAAATTACATTTCTCGGCCATATCGCATAGATCTCACTGTGAAAAGGCTTAAATAGCTTTTTTGACCTAAGTTTGAGGATTGCGCTCAAATCAAATGTCCTAGAACCAAATTTCCACATGTAACTACTAGATTGTGATAAAATACACTATTGGGTGAAGTTTGGTTGACTTCTGCGCAGCGGTTTGGGAGTGAACATCAAAATTACATTTCTCGGCCATATCGCATAGATCTCACTGTGAAAACGCTTAAATGACTTTTTTTAATTAAGTTTGAAGATTGCGCTCAAATCAAATGTCCTAGAACCAAATTTCCAAATGTAACTACTAGATTGTGATAAAATACACTATTGGGTGAAGTTTGGTTGACTTCTGCGCAGCGGTTTGGGAGTTAACATCAAAATTACATTTCTCGGCCATATCGCATAGATCTCACTGTGAAAAGCCTTAAATGACTTTTTTTAATTAAGTTTGAAGATTGCGCTCAAACCAAATGTCCTAGAACTAAGTTTCCAAATGTAACTACTAGATTGTGATACAATACACTATTGGGTGAAGTTTGGTTGACTTCTGCGCAGCGGTTTGGGAGTTAACATCAAAATTACATTTCTCGGCCATATCGCATAGATCTCACTGTGAAAAGGCTTAAATGACTTTTTTAATTAAGTTTGATGATTGTGTTCAAACAAAATGTCCTAGAACAAAATTTTCAAATGTAACTACTAGATTGTGATACAATACACTATTGGGTGAAGTTTGGTTGACTTCTGCGCAGCGGTTTGGGAGTTAACATTAAAATTACATTTCTCGGCCATATCGCATAGATCTCACTGTGAAAAGGCTTAAATGACTTTTTTAATTAAGTTTGATGATTGCGCTCAAACAAAATGTCCTAGAACGAAAATTTTAAATGTAACTACTAGAATGTGATACAATACACTATTGGGTGAAGTTTGGTTGACTTCTGCGCAGCGGTTTGGGAGTTAACATCAAAATTACATTTCTTGGCCATATCGCATAGATCTCACTGTGAAAAGGCTTAAATGACTTTTTATTTAAGTTTGATGATTGCGCTCAAACAAAATGTCCTAGAACAAAATTTTCAAATGTAACTACTAGATTGTGATACAATACACTATTGGGTGAAGTTTGGTTGACTTCTGCGCAGCGGTTTGGGAGTTAACATCAAAATTACATTTCTCGGCCATATCGCATAGATCTCACTGTGAAAAGGCTTAAATGACTTTTTTAATTAAGTTTAATGATTGCGCTCAAACCAAATGTCCTAGAACGAAATTTTTAAATGTAACTACTAGAATGTGATACAATACACTATTGGGTGAAGTTTGGTTGACTTCTGCGCAGCGGTTTGGGAGTTAACATGAAATTTATATTTCTCGGCCATATCGCATAGATCTCACTGTGAAAAGGCTTAAATGACTTGTTTAATAAAGTTTGATGATTGCGCTCAAAAAAAATGTCCTAGAACAAAATTTTCAAATGTAACTACTAGATTGTGATACAATACACTATTGGGTGAAGTTTGGTTGACTTCTGCGCAGCGGTTTGGGAGTTAACATCAAAATTACATTTCTCGGCCATATCGCATAGATCTCACTGTGAAAAGGCTTAAATGGCTTTTTTGACCTAAGTTTGAGGATTGCGCTCAAATCAAATGTCCTAGAACCAAATTTCCACATGTAACTACTAGATTGTGATACAATACACTAATGGGTGAAGTTTGGTTTACTTCTGCGCAGCGGTTTGGGAGTTAACATCAAAATTACATTTCTCGGCCATATCGCATAGATCTCACTGTGAAAAGGCTTAAATGACTTTTTTAATTAAGTTTGATGATTGTGTTCAAACAAAATGTCCTAGAACAAAATTTTCAAATGTAACTACTAGATTGTGATACAATACACTATTGGGTGAAGTTTGGTTGACTTCTGCGCAGCGGTTTGGGAGTTAACATTAAAATTACATTTCTCGGCCATATCGCATAGATCTCACTGTGAAAAGGCTTAAATGACTTTTTTAATTAAGTTTGATGATTGCGCTCAAACAAAATGTCCTAGAACGAAAATTTTAAATGTAACTACTAGAATGTGATACAATACACTATTGGGTGAAGTTTGGTTGACTTCTGCGCAGCGGTTTGGGAGTTAACATCAAAATTACATTTCTTGGCCATATCGCATAGATCTCACTGTGAAAAGGCTTAAATGACTTTTTATTTAAGTTTGATGATTGCGCTCAAACAAAATGTCCTAGAACAAAATTTTCAAATGTAACTACTAGATTGTGATACAATACACTATTGGGTGAAGTTTGGTTGACTTCTGCGCAGCGGTTTGGGAGTTAACATCAAAATTACATTTCTCGGCCATATCGCATAGATCTCACTGTGAAAAGGCTTAAATGACTTTTTTAATTAAGTTTAATGATTGCGCTCAAACCAAATGTCCTAGAACGAAATTTTTAAATGTAACTACTAGAATGTGATACAATACACTATTGGGTGAAGTTTGGTTGACTTCTGCGCAGCGGTTTGGGAGTTAACATGAAATTTATATTTCTCGGCCATATCGCATAGATCTCACTGTGAAAAGGCTTAAATGACTTTTTTAATAAAGTTTGATGATTGCGCTCAAAAAAAATGTCCTAGAACAAAATTTTCAAATGTAACTACTAGATTGTGATACAATACACTATTGGGTGAAGTTTGGTTTACTTCTGCGCAGCGGTTTGGGAGTTAACATCAAAATTACATTTCTCGGCCATATCGCATAGATCTCACTGTGAAAAGGCTTAAATGGCTTTTTTGACCTAAGTTTGAGGATTGCGCTCAAATCAAATGTCCTAGAACCAAATTTCCACATGTAACTACTAGATTGTGATACAATACACTAATGGGTGAAGTTTGGTTTACTTCTGCGCAGCGGTTTGGGAGTTAACATCAAAATTACATTTCTCGGCCATATCGCATAGATCTCACTGTGAAAAGGCTTAAATGGCTTTTTTGACCTAAGTTTGAGGATTGCGCTCAAATCAAATGTCCTAGAACCAAATTTCCACATGTAACTACTAGATTGTGATAAAATACACTATTGGGTGAAGTTTGGTTGACTTCTGCGCAGCGGTTTGGGAGTTAACATCAAAATTACATTTCTCGGCCATATCGCATAGATCTCACTGTGAAAAGCCTTAAATGACTTTTTTTAATTAAGTTTGAAGATTGCGCTCAAACCAAATGTCCTAGAACTAAATTTCCAAATGTAACTACTAGATTGTGATAAAATACACTATTGGGTGAAGTTTGGTTGACTTCTGCGCAGCGGTTTGGGAGTTAACATCAAAATTACATTTCTCGGCCATATCGCATAGATCTCACTGTGAAAAGGCTTAAATGATTTTTTTTAATTAAGTTTGAAGATTGCGCTCAAACCAAATGTCCTAGAACTAAATTTCCAAATGTAACAACTAGATTGTGATACAATACACTATTGGGTGAAGTTTGGTTGACTTCTGCGCAGCGGTTTGGGAGTTAACATCAAAATTACATTTCTCGGCCATATCGCATAGATCTCACTGTGAAAAGGCTTAAATGACTTTTTTAAGTTTGATGATTGCGTTCAAACAAAATGTCCTACAACAAAATTTTCAAATGTAACTACTAGATTGTGATACAATACACTATTGGGTGAAGTTTGGTTGACTTCTGCGCAGCGGTTTGGGAGTTAACATCAAAATTACATTTCTCGGCCATATCGCATAGATCTCACTGTGAAAAGGCTTAAATGGCTTTTTTGACCTAAGTTTGAGGATTGCGCTCAAATCAAATGTCCTAGAACCAAATTTCCACATGTAACTACTAGATTGTGATACAATACACTATTGGGTGAAGTTTGGTTGACTTCTGCGCAGCGGTTTGGGAGTTAACATCAAAATTACATTTCTCGGCCATATCGCATAGATCTCACTGTGAAAAGGCTTAAATGACTTTTTTAATTAAGTTTGATGATTGCGCTCAAACAAAATGTCCTAGAAAAATTTTTTCAAATGTAACTACTAGATTGTGATAAAATACACTATTGGGTGAAGTTTGGTTTACTTCTGCGCAGCGGTTTGGGAGTTAACATCAAAATTACATTTCTCGGCCATATCGCATAGATCTCACTGTGAAAAGGCTTAAATGGCTTTTTTGACCTAAGTTTGAGGATTGCGCTCAAATCAAATGTCCTAGAACCAAATTTCCACATGTAACTACTAGATTGTGATAAAATACACTATTGGGTGAAGTTTGGTTGACTTCTGCACAGCGGTTTTGGAGTGAACATCAAAATTACATTTCTCGGCCATATCGCATAGATCTCACTGTGAAAACGCTTAAATGACTTTTTTTAATTAAGTTTGAAGATTGCGCTCAAATCAAATGTCCTAGAACTAAATTTCCAAATGTAACTACTGGATTGTGATAAAATACACTATTGGGTGAAGTTTGGTTGACTTCTGCGCAGCGGTTTGGGAGTTAACATCAAAATTACATTTCTCGGCCATATCGCATAGATCTCACTGTGAAAAGCCTTAAATGACTTTTTTTAATTAAGTTTGAAGATTGCGCTCAAACCAAATGTCCTAGAACTAAATTTCCAAATGTAACTACTAGATTGTGATAAAATACACTATTGGGTGAAGTTTGGTTGACTTCTGCGCAGCGGTTTGGGAGTTAACATCAAAATTACATTTCTCGGCCATATCGCATAGATCTCACTGTGAAAACGCTTAAATGACTTTTTTTAATTAAGTTTGAAGATTGCGCTCAAATCAAATGTCCTAGAACTAAATTTCCAAATGTAACTACTAGATTGTGATAAAATACACTATTGGGTGAAGTTTGGTTGACTTCTGCGCAGCGGTTTGGGAGTTAACATCAAAATTACATTTCTCGGCCATATCGCATAGATCTCACTGTGAAAAGGCTTAAATGACTTTTTTAATTAAGTTTGATGATTGCGTTCAAACAAAATGTCCTAGAACAAAATTTTCAAATGTAACTACTAGATTGTGATACAATACACTATTGGGTGAAGTTTGGTTGACTTCTGCGCAGCGGTTTGGGAGTTAACATCAAAATTACATTTCTCGGCCATATCGCATAGATCTCACTGTGAAAAGGCTTAAATGGCTTTTTTGACCTAGGTTTGAGGATTGCGCTCAAATCAAATGTCCTAGAACCAAATTTCCACATGTAACTACTAGATTGTGATACAATACACTATTGGGTGAAGTTTGGTTGACTTCTGCGCAGCGGTTTGGGAGTTAACATCAAAATTACATTTCTCGGCCATATCGCATAGATCTCACTGTGAAAAGGCTTAAATGACTTTTTTAATTAAGTTTGATGATTGCGCTCAAACAAAATGTCCTAGAAAAAAATTTTCAAATGTAACTACTAGATTGTGATAAAATACACTATTGGGTGAAGTTTGGTTTACTTCTGCGCAGCGGTTTGGGAGTTAACATCAAAATTACATTTCTCGGCCATATCGCATAGATCTCACTGTGAAAAGGCTTAAATGGCTTTTTTGACCTAAGTTTGAGGATTGCGCTCAAATCAAATGTCCTAGAACCAAATTTCCACATGTAACTACTAGATTGTGATAAAATACACTATTGGGTGAAGTTTGGTTGACTTCTGCACAGCGGTTTTGGAGTGAACATCAAAATTACATTTCTCGGCCATATCGCATAGATCTCACTGTGAAAACGCTTAAATGACTTTTTTTAATTAAGTTTGAAGATTGCGCTCAAATCAAATGTCCTAGAACTAAATTTCCAAATGTAACTACTGGATTGTGATAAAATACACTATTGGGTGAAGTTTGGTTGACTTCTGCGCAGCGGTTTGGGAGTTAACATCAAAATTACATTTCTCGGCCATATCGCATAGATCTCACTGTGAAAAGCCTTAAATGACTTTTTTTAATTAAGTTTGAAGATTGCGCTCAAACCAAATGTCCTAGAACTAAATTTCCAAATGTAACTACTAGATTGTGATAAAATACACTATTGGGTGAAGTTTGGTTGACTTCTGCGCAGCGGTTTGGGAGTTAACATCAAAATTACATTTTTCGGCCATATCGCATAGATCTCACTGTGAAAAGGCTTAAATGACTTTTTTTAATTAAGTTTGAAGATTGCGCTCAAACCAAATGTCCTAGAACTAAATTTCCAAATGTAACTACTAGATTGTGATACAATACACTATTGGGTGAAGTTTGGTTGACTTCTGCGCAGCGGTTTGGGAGTTAACATCAAAATTACATTTCTCGGCCATATCGCATAGATCTCACTGTGAAAAGGCTTAAATGACTTTTTTAATTAAGTTTGATGATTGCGTTCAAACAAAATGTCCTAGAACAAAATTTTTAAATGTAACTACTAGATTGTGATACAATACACTATTGGGTGAAGTTTGGTTGACTTCTGCGCAACGGTTTGGGAGTTAACATCAAAATTACATTTCTCGGCCATATCGCATAGATCTCACTGTGAAAAGGCTTAAATGACTTTTTTAATTAAGTTTGATGATTGCGCTCAAACAAAATGTCCTAGAACAAAATTTTCAAATGTAACTACTAGATTGTGATACAATAGACTATTGGGTGAAGTTTGGTTTACTTCTGCGCAGCGGTTTGGGAGTTAACATCAAAATTACATTTCTCGGCCATATCGCATAGATCTCACTGTGAAAAGGCTTAAATGGCTTTTTTGACCTAAGTTTGAGGATTGCGCTCAAATCAAATGTCCTAGAACCAAATTTCCACATGTAACTACTAGATTGTGATACAATACACTAATGGGTGAAGTTTGGTTTACTTCTGCGCAGCGGTTTGGGAGTTAACATCAAAATTACATTTCTCGGCCATATCGCATAGATCTCACTGTGAAAAGGCTTAAATGGCTTTTTTGACCTAAGTTTGAGGATTGCGCTCAAATCAAATGTCCTAGAACCAAATTTCCACGTGTAACTACTAGATTGTGATAAAATACACTATTGGGTGAAGTTTGGTTGACTTCTGCACAGCGGTTTGGGAGTGAACATCAAAATTACATTTCTCGGCCATATCGCATAGATCTCACTGTGAAAACGCTTAAATGACTTTTTTTAATTAAGTTTGAAGATTGCGCTCAAATCAAATGTCCTAGAACTAAATTTCCAAATGTAACTACTAGATTGTGATACAATACACTATTGGGTGAAGTTTGGTTGACTTCTGCGCAGCGGTTTGGGAGTTAACATCAAAATTACATTTCTCGGCCATATCGCATAGATCTCACTGTGAAAAGGCTTAAATGACTTTTTTAATTAAGTTTGATGATTGCGTTCAAACAAAATGTCCTAGAACTAAATTTTCAAATGTAACTACTAGATTGTGATACAATACACTATTGGGTGAAGTTTGGTTGACTTCTGCGCAGCGGTTTGGGAGTTAACATCAAAATTACATTTCTCGGCCATATCGCATAGATCTCACTGTGAAAAGGCTTAAATGGCTTTTTTGACCTAGGTTTGAGGATTGCGCTCAAATCAAATGTCCTAGAACCAAATTTCCACATGTAACTACTAGATTGTGATACAATACACTATTGGGTGAAGTTTGGTTGACTTCTGCGCAGCGGTTTGGGAGTTAACATCAAAATTACATTTCTCGGCCATATCGCATAGATCTCACTGTGAAAAGGCTTAAATGACTTTTTTAATTAAGTTTGATGATTGCGCTCAAACAAAATGTCCTAGAAAAAATTTTTCAAATGTAACTACTAGATTGTGATAAAATACACTATTGGGTGAAGTTTGGTTTACTTCTGCGCAGCGGTTTGGGAGTTAACATCAAAATTACATTTCTCGGCCATATCGCATAGATCTCACTGTGAAAAGCCTTAAATGACTTTTTTTAATTAAGTTTGAAGATTGCGCTCAAACCAAATGTCCTAGAACTAAATTTCCAAATGTAACTACTAGATTGTGATAAAATACACTATTGGGTGAAGTTTGGTTGACTTCTGCGCAGCGGTTTGGGAGTTAACATCAAAATTACATTTCTCGGCCATATCGCATAGATCTCACTGTGAAAAGGCTTAAATGACTTTTTTTAATTAAGTTTGAAGATTGCGCTCAAACCAAATGTCCTAGAACTAAATTTCCAAATGTAACTACTAGATTGTGATACAATACACTATTGGGTGAAGTTTGGTTGACTTCTGCGCAGCGGTTTGGGAGTTAACATCAAAATTACATTTCTCGGCCATATCGCATAGATCTCACTGTGAAAAGGCTTAAATGACTTTTTTAATTAAGTTTGATGATTGCGTTCAAACAAAATGTCCTAGAACAAAATTTTCAAATGTAACTACTAGATTGTGATACAATACACTATTGGGTGAAGTTTGGTTGACTTCTGCGCAGCGGTTTGGGAGTTAACATCAAAATTACATTTCTCGGCCATATCGCATAGATCTCACTGTGAAAAGGCTTAAATGGCTTTTTTGACCTAGGTTTGAGGATTGCGCTCAAATCAAATGTCCTAGAACCAAATTTCCACATGTAACTACTAGATTGTGATACAATACACTATTGGGTGAAGTTTGGTTGACTTCTGCGCAGCGGTTTGGGAGTTAACATCAAAATTACATTTCTCGGCCATATCGCATAGATCTCACTGTGAAAAGGCTTAAATGACTTTTTTAATTAAGTTTGATGATTGCGCTCAAACAAAATGTCCTAGAAAAAAATTTTCAAATGTAACTACTAGATTGTGATAAAATACACTATTGGGTGAAGTTTGGTTTACTTCTGCGCAGCGGTTTGGGAGTTAACATCAAAATTACATTTCTCGGCCATATCGCATAGATCTCACTGTGAAAAGGCTTAAATGGCTTTTTTGACCTAAGTTTGAGGATTGCGCTCAAATCAAATGTCCTAGAACCAAATTTCCACATGTAACTACTAGATTGTGATAAAATACACTATTGGGTGAAGTTTGGTTGACTTCTGCACAGCGGTTTTGGAGTGAACATCAAAATTACATTTCTCGGCCATATCGCATAGATCTCACTGTGAAAACGCTTAAATGACTTTTTTTAATTAAGTTTGAAGATTGCGCTCAAATCAAATGTCCTAGAACTAAATTTCCAAATGTAACTACTGGATTGTGATAAAATACACTATTGGGTGAAGTTTGGTTGACTTCTGCGCAGCGGTTTGGGAGTTAACATCAAAATTACATTTCTCGGCCATATCGCATAGATCTCACTGTGAAAAGGCTTAAATGACTTTTTTAATTAAGTTTGATGATTGCGTTCAAACAAAATGTCCTAGAACAAAATTTTCAAATGTAACTACTAGATTGTGATACAATACACTATTGGGTGAAGTTTGGTTGACTTCTGCGCAGCGGTTTGGGAGTTAACATCAAAATTACATTTCTCGGCCATATCGCATAGATCTCACTGTGAAAAGGCTTAAATGGCTTTTTTGACCTAGGTTTGAGGATTGCGCTCAAATCAAATGTCCTAGAACCAAATTTCCACATGTAACTACTAGATTGTGATACAATACACTATTGGGTGAAGTTTGGTTGACTTCTGCGCAGCGGTTTGGGAGTTAACATCAAAATTACATTTCTCGGCCATATCGCATAGATCTCACTGTGAAAAGGCTTAAATGACTTTTTTAATTAAGTTTGATGATTGCGCTCAAACAAAATGTCCTAGAAAAAATTTTTCAAATGTAACTACTAGATTGTGATAAAATACACTATTGGGTGAAGTTTGGTTTACTTCTGCGCAGCGGTTTGGGAGTTAACATCAAAATTACATTTCTCGGCCATATCGCATAGATCTCACTGTGAAAAGGCTTAAATGGCTTTTTTGACCTAAGTTTGAGGATTGCGCTCAAATCAAATGTCCTAGAACCAAATTTCCACATGTAACTACTAGATTGTGATAAAATACACTATTGGGTGAAGTTTGGTTGACTTCTGCGCAGCGGTTTGGGAGTTAACATCAAAATTACATTTCTCGGCCATATCGCATAGATCTCACTGTGAAAAGCCTTAAATGACTTTTTTTAATTAAGTTTGAAGATTGCGCTCAAACCAAATGTCCTAGAACTAAATTTCCAAATGTAACTACTAGATTGTGATAAAATACACTATTGGGTGAAGTTTGGTTGACTTCTGCGCAGCGGTTTGGGAGTTAACATCAAAATTACATTTTTCGGCCATATCGCATAGATCTCACTGTGAAAAGGCTTAAATGACTTTTTTTAATTAAGTTTGAAGATTGCGCTCAAACCAAATGTCCTAGAACTAAATTTCCAAATGTAACTACTAGATTGTGATACAATACACTATTGGGTGAAGTTTGGTTGACTTCTGCGCAGCGGTTTGGGAGTTAACATCAAAATTACATTTCTCGGCCATATCGCATAGATCTCACTGTGAAAAGGCTTAAATGACTTTTTTAATTAAGTTTGATGATTGCGTTCAAACAAAATGTCCTAGAACAAAATTTTTAAATGTAACTACTAGATTGTGATACAATACACTATTGGGTGAAGTTTGGTTGACTTCTGCGCAACGGTTTGGGAGTTAACATCAAAATTACATTTCTCGGCCATATCGCATAGATCTCACTGTGAAAAGGCTTAAATGACTTTTTTAATTAAGTTTGATGATTGCGCTCAAACAAAATGTCCTAGAACAAAATTTTCAAATGTAACTACTAGATTGTGATACAATAGACTATTGGGTGAAGTTTGGTTTACTTCTGCGCAGCGGTTTGGGAGTTAACATCAAAATTACATTTCTCGGCCATATCGCATAGATCTCACTGTGAAAAGGCTTAAATGGCTTTTTTGACCTAAGTTTGAGGATTGCGCTCAAATCAAATGTCCTAGAACCAAATTTCCACATGTAACTACTAGATTGTGATACAATACACTAATGGGTGAAGTTTGGTTTACTTCTGCGCAGCGGTTTGGGAGTTAACATCAAAATTACATTTCTCGGCCATATCGCATAGATCTCACTGTGAAAAGGCTTAAATGGCTTTTTTGACCTAAGTTTGAGGATTGCGCTCAAATCAAATGTCCTAGAACCAAATTTCCACGTGTAACTACTAGATTGTGATAAAATACACTATTGGGTGAAGTTTGGTTGACTTCTGCACAGCGGTTTGGGAGTGAACATCAAAATTACATTTCTCGGCCATATCGCATAGATCTCACTGTGAAAACGCTTAAATGACTTTTTTTAATTAAGTTTGAAGATTGCGCTCAAATCAAATGTCCTAGAACTAAATTTCCAAATGTAACTACTAGATTGTGATACAATACACTATTGGGTGAAGTTTGGTTGACTTCTGCGCAGCGGTTTGGGAGTTAACATCAAAATTACATTTCTCGGCCATATCGCATAGATCTCACTGTGAAAAGGCTTAAATGACTTTTTTAATTAAGTTTGATGATTGCGTTCAAACAAAATGTCCTAGAACTAAATTTTCAAATGTAACTACTAGATTGTGATACAATACACTATTGGGTGAAGTTTGGTTGACTTCTGCGCAGCGGTTTGGGAGTTAACATCAAAATTACATTTCTCGGCCATATCGCATAGATCTCACTGTGAAAAGGCTTAAATGGCTTTTTTGACCTAGGTTTGAGGATTGCGCTCAAATCAAATGTCCTAGAACCAAATTTCCACATGTAACTACTAGATTGTGATACAATACACTATTGGGTGAAGTTTGGTTGACTTCTGCGCAGCGGTTTGGGAGTTAACATCAAAATTACATTTCTCGGCCATATCGCATAGATCTCACTGTGAAAAGGCTTAAATGGCTTTTTTGACCTAGGTTTGAGGATTGCGCTCAAATCAAATGTCCTAGAACCAAATTTCCACATGTAACTACTAGATTGTGATACAATACACTATTGGGTGAAGTTTGGTTGACTTCTGCGCAGCGGTTTGGGAGTTAACATCAAAATTACATTTCTCGGCCATATCGCATAGATCTCACTGTGAAAAGGCTTAAATGACTTTTTTAATTAAGTTTGATGATTGCGCTCAAACAAAATGTCCTAGAAAAAATTTTTCAAATGTAACTACTAGATTGTGATAAAATACACTATTGGGTGAAGTTTGGTTTACTTCTGCGCAGCGGTTTGGGAGTTAACATCAAAATTACATTTCTCGGCCATATCGCATAGATCTCACTGTGAAAAGCCTTAAATGACTTTTTTTAATTAAGTTTGAAGATTGCGCTCAAACCAAATGTCCTAGAACTAAATTTCCAAATGTAACTACTAGATTGTGATAAAATACACTATTGGGTGAAGTTTGGTTGACTTCTGCGCAGCGGTTTGGGAGTTAACATCAAAATTACATTTCTCGGCCATATCGCATAGATCTCACTGTGAAAAGGCTTAAATGACTTTTTTTAATTAAGTTTGAAGATTGCGCTCAAACCAAATGTCCTAGAACTAAATTTCCAAATGTAACTACTAGATTGTGATACAATACACTATTGGGTGAAGTTTGGTTGACTTCTGCGCAGCGGTTTGGGAGTTAACATCAAAATTACATTTCTCGGCCATATCGCATAGATCTCACTGTGAAAAGGCTTAAATGACTTTTTTAATTAAGTTTGATGATTGCGTTCAAACAAAATGTCCTAGAACAAAATTTTCAAATGTAACTACTAGATTGTGATACAATACACTATTGGGTGAAGTTTGGTTGACTTCTGCGCAGCGGTTTGGGAGTTAACATCAAAATTACATTTCTCGGCCATATCGCATAGATCTCACTGTGAAAAGGCTTAAATGGCTTTTTTGACCTAGGTTTGAGGATTGCGCTCAAATCAAATGTCCTAGAACCAAATTTCCACATGTAACTACTAGATTGTGATACAATACACTATTGGGTGAAGTTTGGTTGACTTCTGCGCAGCGGTTTGGGAGTTAACATCAAAATTACATTTCTCGGCCATATCGCATAGATCTCACTGTGAAAAGGCTTAAATGACTTTTTTAATTAAGTTTGATGATTGCGCTCAAACAAAATGTCCTAGAAAAAAATTTTCAAATGTAACTACTAGATTGTGATAAAATACACTATTGGGTGAAGTTTGGTTTACTTCTGCGCAGCGGTTTGGGAGTTAACATCAAAATTACATTTCTCGGCCATATCGCATAGATCTCACTGTGAAAAGGCTTAAATGGCTTTTTTGACCTAAGTTTGAGGATTGCGCTCAAATCAAATGTCCTAGAACCAAATTTCCACATGTAACTACTAGATTGTGATAAAATACACTATTGGGTGAAGTTTGGTTGACTTCTGCACAGCGGTTTTGGAGTGAACATCAAAATTACATTTCTCGGCCATATCGCATAGATCTCACTGTGAAAACGCTTAAATGACTTTTTTTAATTAAGTTTGAAGATTGCGCTCAAATCAAATGTCCTAGAACTAAATTTCCAAATGTAACTACTGGATTGTGATAAAATACACTATTGGGTGAAGTTTGGTTGACTTCTGCGCAGCGGTTTGGGAGTTAACATCAAAATTACATTTCTCGGCCATATCGCATAGATCTCACTGTGAAAAGGCTTAAATGACTTTTTTTAATTAAGTTTGAAGATTGCGCTCAAACCAAATGTCCTAGAACTAAATTTCCAAATGTAACTACTAGATTGTGATACAATACACTATTGGGTGAAGTTTGGTTGACTTCTGCGCAGCGGTTTGGGAGTTAACATCAAAATTACATTTCTCGGCCATATCGCATAGATCTCACTGTGAAAAGGCTTAAATGACTTTTTTAATTAAGTTTGATGATTGCGTTCAAACAAAATGTCCTAGAACAAAATTTTCAAATGTAACTACTAGATTGTGATACAATACACTATTGAGTGAAGTTTGGTTGACTTCTGCGCAGCGGTTTGGGAGTTAACATCAAAATTACATTTCTCGGCCATATCGCATAGATCTCACTGTGAAAAGGCTTAAATGGCTTTTTTGACCTAGGTTTGAGAATTGCGCTCAAATCAAATGTCCTAGAACCAAATTTCCACATGTAACTACTAGATTGTGATACAATACACTATTGGGTGAAGTTTGGTTGACTTCTGCGCAGCGGTTTGGGAGTTAACATCAAAATTACATTTCTCGGCCATATCGCATAGATCTCACTGTGAAAAGGCTTAAATGACTTTTTTAATTAAGTTTGATGATTGCGCTCAAACAAAATGTCCTAGAAAAAATTTTTCAAATGTAACTACTAGATTGTGATAAAATACACTATTGGGTGAAGTTTGGTTTACTTCTGCGCAGCGGTTTGGGAGTTAACATCAAAATTACATTTCTCGGCCATATCGCATAGATCTCACTGTGAAAAGGCTTAAATGGCTTTTTTGACCTAAGTTTGAGGATTGCGCTCAAATCAAATGTCCTAGAACCAAATTTCCACATGTAACTACTAGATTGTGATAAAATACACTATTGGGTGAAGTTTGGTTGACTTCTGCGCAGCGGTTTGGGAGTTAACATCAAAATTACATTTCTCGGCCATATCGCATAGATCTCACTGTGAAAAGCCTTAAATGACTTTTTTTAATTAAGTTTGAAGATTGCGCTCAAACCAAATGTCCTAGAACTAAATTTCCAAATGTAACTACTAGATTGTGATAAAATACACTATTGGGTGAAGTTTGGTTGACTTCTGCGCAGCGGTTTGGGAGTTAACATCAAAATTACATTTTTCGGCCATATCGCATAGATCTCACTGTGAAAAGGCTTAAATGACTTTTTTTAATTAAGTTTGAAGATTGCGCTCAAACCAAATGTCCTAGAACTAAATTTCCAAATGTAACTACTAGATTGTGATACAATACACTATTGGGTGAAGTTTGGTTGACTTCTGCGCAGCGGTTTGGGAGTTAACATCAAAATTACATTTCTCGGCCATATCGCATAGATCTCACTGTGAAAAGGCTTAAATGACTTTTTTAATTAAGTTTGATGATTGCGTTCAAACAAAATGTCCTAGAACAAAATTTTTAAATGTAACTACTAGATTGTGATACAATACACTATTGGGTGAAGTTTGGTTGACTTCTGCGCAACGGTTTGGGAGTTAACATCAAAATTACATTTCTCGGCCATATCGCATAGATCTCACTGTGAAAAGGCTTAAATGACTTTTTTAATTAAGTTTGATGATTGCGCTCAAACAAAATGTCCTAGAACAAAATTTTCAAATGTAACTACTAGATTGTGATACAATAGACTATTGGGTGAAGTTTGGTTTACTTCTGCGCAGCGGTTTGGGAGTTAACATCAAAATTACATTTCTCGGCCATATCGCATAGATCTCACTGTGAAAAGGCTTAAATGGCTTTTTTGACCTAAGTTTGAGGATTGCGCTCAAATCAAATGTCCTAGAACCAAATTTCCACGTGTAACTACTAGATTGTGATAAAATACACTATTGGGTGAAGTTTGGTTGACTTCTGCACAGCGGTTTGGGAGTGAACATCAAAATTACATTTCTCGGCCATATCGCATAGATCTCACTGTGAAAACGCTTAAATGACTTTTTTTAATTAAGTTTGAAGATTGCGCTCAAATCAAATGTCCTAGAACTAAATTTCCAAATGTAACTACTAGATTGTGATACAATACACTATTGGGTGAAGTTTGGTTGACTTCTGCGCAGCGGTTTGGGAGTTAACATCAAAATTACATTTCTCGGCCATATCGCATAGATCTCACTGTGAAAAGGCTTAAATGACTTTTTTAATTAAGTTTGATGATTGCGTTCAAACAAAATGTCCTAGAACTAAATTTTCAAATGTAACTACTAGATTGTGATACAATACACTATTGGGTGAAGTTTGGTTGACTTCTGCGCAGCGGTTTGGGAGTTAACATCAAAATTACATTTCTCGGCCATATCGCATAGATCTCACTGTGAAAAGGCTTAAATGGCTTTTTTGACCTAGGTTTGAGGATTGCGCTCAAATCAAATGTCCTAGAACCAAATTTCCACATGTAACTACTAGATTGTGATACAATACACTATTGGGTGAAGTTTGGTTGACTTCTGCGCAGCGGTTTGGGAGTTAACATCAAAATTACATTTCTCGGCCATATCGCATAGATCTCACTGTGAAAAGGCTTAAATGACTTTTTTAATTAAGTTTGATGATTGCGCTCAAACAAAATGTCCTAGAAAAAATTTTTCAAATGTAACTACTAGATTGTGATAAAATACACTATTGGGTGAAGTTTGGTTTACTTCTGCGCAGCGGTTTGGGAGTTAACATCAAAATTACATTTCTCGGCCATATCGCATAGATCTCACTGTGAAAAGGCTTAAATGGCTTTTTTGACCTAAGTTTGAGGATTGCGCTCAAATCAAATGTCCTAGAACCAAATTTCCACATGTAACTACTAGATTGTGATAAAATACACTATTGGGTGAAGTTTGGTTGACTTCTGCGCAGCGGTTTGGGAGTTAACATCAAAATTACATTTCTCGGCCATATCGCATAGATCTCACTGTGAAAAGCCTTAAATGACTTTTTTTAATTAAGTTTGAAGATTGCGCTCAAACCAAATGTCCTAGAACTAAATTTCCAAATGTAACTACTAGATTGTGATAAAATACACTATTGGGTGAAGTTTGGTTGACTTCTGCGCAGCGGTTTGGGAGTTAACATCAAAATTACATTTTTCGGCCATATCGCATAGATCTCACTGTGAAAAGGCTTAAATGACTTTTTTTAATTAAGTTTGAAGATTGCGCTGAAACCAAATGTCCTAGAACTAAATTTCCAAATGTAACTACTAGATTGTGATACAATACACTATTGGGTGAAGTTTGGTTGACTTCTGCGCAGCGGTTTGGGAGTTAACATCAAAATTACATTTCTCGGCCATATCGCATAGATCTCACTGTGAAAAGGCTTAAATGACTTTTTTAATTAAGTTTGATGATTGCGTTCAAACAAAATGTCCTAGAACAAAATTTTTAAATGTAACTACTAGATTGTGATACAATACACTATTGGGTGAAGTTTGGTTGACTTCTGCGCAACGGTTTGGGAGTTAACATCAAAATTACATTTCTCGGCCATATCGCATAGATCTCACTGTGAAAAGGCTTAAATGACTTTTTTAATTAAGTTTGATGATTGCGCTCAAACAAAATGTCCTAGAACAAAATTTTCAAATGTAACTACTAGATTGTGATACAATAGACTATTGGGTGAAGTTTGGTTTACTTCTGCGCAGCGGTTTGGGAGTTAACATCAAAATTACATTTCTCGGCCATATCGCATAGATCTCACTGTGAAAAGGCTTAAATGGCTTTTTTGACCTAAGTTTGAGGATTGCGCTCAAATCAAATGTCCTAGAACCAAATTTCCACATGTAACTACTAGATTGTGATACAATACACTAATGGGTGAAGTTTGGTTTACTTCTGCGCAGCGGTTTGGGAGTTAACATCAAAATTACATTTCTCGGCCATATCGCATAGATCTCACTGTGAAAAGGCTTAAATGGCTTTTTTGACCTAAGTTTGAGGATTGCGCTCAAATCAAATGTCCTAGAACCAAATTTCCACGTGTAACTACTAGATTGTGATAAAATACACTATTGGGTGAAGTTTGGTTGACTTCTGCGCAGCGGTTTGGGAGTGAACATCAAAATTACATTTCTCGGCCATATCGCATAGATCTCACTGTGAAAACGCTTAAATGACTTTTTTTAATTAAGTTTGAAGATTGCGCTCAAATCAAATGTCCTAGAACTAAATTTCCAAATGTAACTACTAGATTGTGATAAAATACACTATTGGGTGAAGTTTGGTTGACTTCTGCGCAGCGGTTTGGGAGTTAACATCAAAATTACATTTCTCGGCCATATCGCATAGATCTCACTGTGAAAAGCCTTAAATGACTTTTTTTAATTAAGTTTGAAGATTGCGCTCAAACCAAATGTCCTAGAACTAAATTTCCAAATGTAACTACTAGATTGTGATAAAAACACTATTGGGTGAAGTTTGGTTGACTTCTGCGCAGCGGTTTGGGAGTTAACATCAAAATTACATTTCTCGGCCATATCGCATAGATCTCACTGTGAAAAGGCTTAAATGACTTTTTTTAATTAAGTTTGAAGATTGCGCTCAAACCAAATGTCCTAGAACGAAATTTCCAAATGTAACTACTAGATTGTGATACAATACACTATTGGGTGAAGTTTGGTTGACTTCTGCGCAGCGGTTTGGGAGTTAACATCAAAATTACATTTCTCGGCCATATCGCATAGATCTCACTGTGAAAAGGCTTAAATGACTTTTTTAATTAAGTTTGATGATTGCGTTCAAACAAAATGTCCTAGAACAAAATTTTCAAATGTAACTACTAGATTGTGATACAATACACTATTGGGTGAAGTTTGGTTGACTTCTGCGCAGCGGTTTGGGAGTTAACATCAAAATTACATTTCTCGGCCATATCGCATAGATCTCACTGTGAAAAGGCTTAAATGACTTTTTTAATTAAGTTTGATGATTGCGCTCAAACAAAATGTCCTAGAACAAAATTTTCAAATGTAACTACTAGATTGTGATAATATACACTATTGGGTGAAGTTTGGTTGACTTCTGCGCAGCGGTTTGGGAGTTAACATCAAAATTACATTTCTCGGCCATATCGCATAGATCTCACTGTGAAAAGGCTTAAATGGCTTTTTTGACCTAAGTTTGAGGATTGCGCTCAAATCAAATGTCCTAGAACCAAATTTCCACATGTAACTACTAGATTGTGATAACATACACTATTGGGTGAAGTTTGGTTGACTTCTGCGCAGCGGTTTGGGAGTGAACATCAAAATTACATTTCTTGGCCATATCGCATAGATCTCACTGTGAAAACGCTTAAATGACTTTTTTAATTAAGTTTGAAGATTGCGCTCAAATCAAATGTCCTAGAACTAAATTTCCAAATGTAACTACTAGATTGTGATAAAATACACTATTGGGTGAAGTTTGGTTGACTTCTGCGCAGCGGTTTGGGAGTTAACATCAAAATTACATTTCTCGGCCATATCGCATAGATCTCACTGTGAAAAGCCTTAAATGACTTTTTTAATTAAGTTTGAAGATTGCGCTCAAACCAAATGTCCTAGAACTAAATTTCCAAATGTAACTACTAGATTGTGATAAAATACACTATTGGGTGAAGTTTGGTTGACTTCTGCGCAGCGGTTTGGGAGTTAACATCAAAATTACATTTCTCGGCCATATCGCATAGATCTCACTGTGAAAAGGCTTAAATGACTTTTTTAATTAAGTTTGATGATTGCGCTCAAACAAAATGTCCTAGAACAAAATTTTCAAATGTAACTACTAGATTGTGATACAATACACTATTGGGTGAAGTTTGGTTGACTTCTGCGCAGCGGTTTGGGAGTTAACATCAAAATTACATTTCTCGGCCATATCGCATAGATCTCACTGTGAAAAGGCTTAAATGACTTTTTTAATTAAGTTTGATGATTGCGTTCAAACAAAATGTCCTAGAACAAAATTTTCAAATGTAACTACTAGATTGTGATACAATACACTATTGGGTGAAGTTTGGTTGACTTCTGCGCAGCGGTTTGGGAGTTAACATCAAAATTACATTTCTCGGCCATATCGCATAGATCTCACTGTGAAAAGGCTTAAATGGCTTTTTTGACCTAGGTTTGAGGATTGCGCTCAAATCAAATGTCCTAGAACCAAATTTCCACATGTAACTACTAGATTGTGATACAATACACTATTGGGTGAAGTTTGGTTGACTTCTGCGCAGCGGTTTGGGAGTTAACATCAAAATTACATTTCTCGGCCATATCGCATAGATCTCACTGTGAAAAGCCTTAAATGATTTTTTTTAATTAAGTTTGAAGATTGCGCTCAAACCAAATGTCCTAGAACTAAATTTCCAAATGTAACTACTAGATTGTGATAAAATACACTATTGGGTGAAGTTTGGTTGACTTCTGCGCAGCGGTTTGGGAGTTAACATCAAAATTACATTTCTCGGCCATATCGCATAGATCTCACTGTGAAAAGGCTTAAATGACTTTTTTAATTAAGTTTGATGATTGCGCTCAAACAAAATGTCCTAGAACAAAATTTTCAAATGTAACTACTAGATTGTGATACAATACACTATTGGGTGAAGTTTGGTTGACTTCTGCGCAGCGGTTTGGGAGTTAACATCAAAATTACATTTCTCGGCCATATCGCATAGATCTCACTGTGAAAAGGCTTAAATGACTTTTTTAATTAAGTTTAATGATTGCGCTCAAACCAAATGTCCTAGAACGAAATTTTTAAATGTAACTACTAGAATGTGATACAATACACTATTGGGTGAAGTTTGGTTGACTTCTGCGCAGCGGTTTGGGAGTTAACATGAAATTTACATTTCTCGGCCATATCGCATAGATCTCACTGTGAAAAGGCTTAAATGACTTTTTTAATAAAGTTTGATGATTGCGCTAAAAAAAAATGTCCTAGAACAAAATTTTCAAATGTAACTACTAGATTGTGATACAATACACTATTGGGTGAAGTTTGGTTGACTTCTGCGCAGCGGTTTGGGAGTGAACATCAAAATTACATTTCTCGGCCATATCGCATAGATCTCACTGTGAAAAGGCTTAAATGACTTTTTTATTAAGTTTAATGATTGCGCTCAAACCAAATGTCCTAGAACGAAATTTTTAAATGTAACTACTAGATTGTGATACAATACACTATTGGGTGAAGTTTGGTTGACTTCTGCGCAGCGGTTTGGGAGTTAACATCAAAATTACATTTCTCGGCCATATCGCATAGATCTCACTGTGAAAAGGCTTAAATGACTTTTTTAATTAAGTTTGATGATTGCGCTCAAACAAAATGTCCTAGAACAAAATTTTCAAATGTAACTACTAGATTGTGATAACATACACTATTGGGTGAAGTTTGGTTGACTTCTGCGCAGCGGTTTGGGAGTGAACATCAAAATTACATTTCTCGGCCATATCGCATAGATCTCACTGTGAAAACGCTCAAATGACTTTTTTTAATTAAGTTTGAAGATTGCGCTCAAATCAAATGTCCTAGAACTAAATTTCCAAATGTAACTACTAGATTGTGATAAAATACACTATTGGGTGAAGTTTGGTTGACTTCTGCGCAGCGGTTTGGGAGTTAACATCAAAATTACATTTCTCGGCCATATCGCATAGATCTCACTGTGAAAAGCCTTAAATGACTTTTTTTAATTAAGTTTGAAGATTGCGCTCAAACCAAATGTCCTCGAACTAAATTTCCAAATGTAACTACTAGATTGTGATAAAATACACTATTGGGTGAAGTTTGGTTGACTTCTGCGCAGCGGTTTGGGAGTTAACATCAAAATTACATTTCTCGGCCATATCGCATAGATCTCACTGTGAAAAGCCTTAAATGACTTTTTTTAATTAAGTTTGAAGATTGCGCTCAAACCAAATGTCCTAGAACTAAATTTCCAAATGTAACTACTAGAATGTGATACAATACACTATTGGGTGAAGTTTGGTTGACTTCTGCGCAGCGGTTTGGGAGTTAACATCAAAATTACATTTCTCGGCCATATCGCATAGATCTCACTGTGAAAAGGCTTAAATGGCTTTTTTGACCTAAGTTTGAGGATTGCGCTCAAATCAAACTTCCTAGAACCAAATTTCCAAATGTAACTACTAGAATGTGATACAATACACTATTGGGTGAAGTTTGGTTGACTTCTGCGCAGCGGTTTGGGAGTTAACATCAAAATTACATTTCTCGGCCATATCGCATAGATCTCACTGTGAAAAGGCTTAAATGGCTTTTTTGACCTAAGTTTGAGGATTGCGCTCAAATAAAATGTCCTAGAACCAAATTTCCACATGTAACTACTAGATTGTGATACAATACACTAATGGGTGAAGTTTGGTTTACTTCTGCGCAGCGGTTTGGGAGTTAACATCAAAATTACATTTCTCGGCCATATCGCATAGATCTCACTGTGAAAAGGCTTAAATAGCTTTTTTGACCTAAGTTTGAGGATTGCGCTCAAATCAAATGTCCTAGAACCAAATTTCCACATGTAACTACTAGATTGTGATAACATACACTATTGGGTGAAGTTTGGTTGACTTCTGCGCAGCGGTTTGGGAGTGAACATCAAAATTACATTTCTCGGCCATATCGCATAGATCTCACTGTGAAAACGCTTAAATGACTTTTTTTAATTAAGTTTGAAGATTGCGCACAAATCAAATGTCCTAGAACTAAATTTCCAAATGTAACTACTAGATTGTGATAAAATACACTATTGGGTGAAGTTTGGTTGACTTCTGCGCAGCGGTTTGGGAGTTAACATCAAAATTACATTTCTCGGCCATATCGCATAGATCTCACTGTGAAAAGGCTTAAATGACTTTTTTAATTAAGTTTGATGATTGCGTTCAAACAAAATGTCCTAGAACAAAATTTTCAAATGTAACTACTAGATTGTGATACAATACACTATTGGGTGAAGTTTGGTTGACTTCTGCGCAGCGGGTTGGGAGTTAACATCAAAATTACATTTCTTGGCCATATCGCATAGATCTCACTGTGAAAAGGCTTAAATGACTTTTTTAATTAAGTTTGATGATTGCGCTCAAACAAAATGTCCTAGAACAAAATTTTCAAATGTAACTACTAGATTGTGATAAAATACACTATTGGGTGAAGTTTGGTTTACTTCTGCGCAGCGGTTTGGGAGTTAACATCAAAATTACATTTCTCGGCCATATCGCATAGATCTCACTGTGAAAAGGCTTAAATGGCTTTTTTGACCTAAGTTTGAGGATTGCGCTCAAATCAAATGTCCTAGAACCAAATTTCCACATGTAACTACTAGATTGTGATAACATACACTATTGGGTGAAGTTTGGTTGACTTCTGCGCAGCGGTTTGGGAGTGAACATCAAAATTACATTTCTCGGCCATATCGCATAGATCTCACTGTGAAAAGGCTTAAATGACTTTTTTAATTAAGTTTGATGATTGCGTTCAAACAAAATGTCCTAGAACAAAATTTTCAAATGTAACTACTAGATTGTGATACAATACACTATTGGGTGAAGTTTGGTTGACTTCTGCGCAGCGGTTTGGGAGTTAACATCAAAATTACATTTCTCGGCCATATCGCATAGATCTCACTGTGAAAAGGCTTAAATGACTTTTTTAATTAAGTTTGATGATTGCGTTCAAACCAAATGTCCTAGAACGAAATTTTTAAATGTAACTACTAGAATGTGATACAATACACTATTGGGTGAAGTTTGGTTGACTTCTGCGCAGCGGTTTGGGAGTTAACATGAAATTTACATTTCTCGGCCATATCACATAGATCTCACTGTGAAAAGGCTTAAATGACTTTTTTAATAAAGTTTGATGATTGCGCTCAAAAAAAATGTCCTAGAACAAAATGTTCAAATGTAACTACTAGATTGTGATACAATACACTATTGGGTGAAGTTTGGTTGACTTCTGCGCAGCGGTTTGGGAGTGAACATCAAAATTACATTTCTCGGCCATATCGCATAGATCTCACTGTGAAAAGGCTTAAATGACTTTTTTATTAAGTTTAATGATTGCGCTCAAACCAAATGTCCTAGAACGAAATTTTTAAATGTAACTACTAGATTGTGATACAATACACTATTGGGTGAAGTTTGGTTGACTTCTGCGCAGCGGTTTGGGAGTTAACATCAAAATTACATTTCTCGGCCATATCGCATAGATCTCACTGTGAAAAGGCTTAAATGACTTTTTTAATTAAGTTTGATGATTGCGCTCAAACAAAATGTCCTAGAACAAAATTTTCAAATGTAACTACTAGATTGTGATACAATACACTATTGGGTGAAGTTTGGTTTACTTCTGCGCAGCGGTTTGGGAGTTAACATCAAAATTACATTTCTCGGCCATATCGCATAGATCTCACTGTGAAAAGGCTTAAATGGCTTTTTTGACCTAAGTTTGAGGATTGCGCTCAAATCAAATGTCCTAGAACCAAATTTCCACATGTAACTACTAGATTGTGATAACATACACTATTGGGTGAAGTTTGGTTGACTTCTGCGCAGCGGTTTGGGAGTGAACATCAAAATTACATTTCTCGGCCATATCGCATAGATCTCACTGTGAAAACGCTTAAATGACTTTTTTTAATTAAGTTTGAAGATTGCGCTCAAATCAAATGTCCTAGAACTAAATTTCCAAATGTAACTACTAGATTGTGATAAAATACACTATTGGGTGAAGTTTGGTTGACTTCTGCGCAGCGGTTTGGGAGTTAACATCAAAATTACATTTCTCGGCCATATCGCATAGATCTCACTGTGAAAAGCCTTAAATGACTTTTTTTAATTAAGTTTGAAGATTGCGCTCAAACCAAATGTCCTAGAACTAAATTTCCAAATGTAACTACTAGATTGTGATAAAATACACTATTGGGTGAAGTTTGGTTGACTTCTGCGCAGCGGTTTGGGAGTTAACATCAAAATTACATTTCTCGGCCATATCGCATAGATCTCACTGTGAAAAGCCTTAAATGACTTTTTTTAATTAAGTTTGAAGATTGCGCTCAAACCAAATGTCCTAGAACTAAATTTCCAAATGTAACTACTAGATTGTGATACAATACACTATTGGGTGAAGTTTGGTTGACTTCTGCGCAGCGGTTTGGGAGTTAACATCAAAATTACATTTCTCGGCCATATCGCATAGATCTCACTGTGAAAAGGCTTAAATGACTTTTTTAATTAAGTTTGATGATTGCGTTCAAACAAAATGTCCTAGAACAAAATTTTTAAATGTAACTACTAGATTGTGATACAATACACTATTGGGTGAAGTTTGGTTGACTTCTGCGCAGCGGTTTGGGAGTTAACATCAAAATTACATTTCTCGGCCATATCGCATAGATCTCACTGTGAAAAGGCTTAAATGACTTTTTTAATTAAGTTTGATGATTGCGCTCAAACAAAATGTCCTAGAACAAAATTTTCAAATGTAACTACTAGATTGTGATACAATAGACTATTGGGTGAAGTTTGGTTTACTTCTGCGCAGCGGTTTGGGAGTTAACATCAAAATTACATTTCTCGGCCATATCGCATAGATCTCACTGTGAAAAGGCTTAAATGACTTTTTTAATTAAGTTTGATGATTGCGCTCAAACAAAATGTCCTAGAACAAAATTTTCAAATGTAACTACTAGATTGTGATAAAATACACTATTGGGTGAAGTTTGGTTTACTTCTGCGCAGCGGTTTGGGAGTTAACATCAAAATTACATTTCTCGGCCATATCGCATAGATCTCACTGTGAAAAGGCTTAAATGGCTTTTTTGACCTAAGTTTGAGGATTGCGCTCAAATCAAATGTCCTAGAACCAAATTTCCACATGTAACTACTAGATTGTGATAACATACACTATTGGGTGAAGTTTGGTTGACTTCTGCGCAGCGGTTTGGGAGTGAACATCAAAATTACATTTCTCGGCCATATCGCATAGATCTCACTGTGAAAACGCTTAAATGACTATTTTTAATTAAGTTTGAAGATTGCGCACAAATCAAATGTCCTAGAACTAAATTTCCAAATGTAACTACTAGATTGTGATAAAATACACTATTGGGTGAAGTTTGGTTGACTTCTGCGTAGCGGTTTGGGAGTTAACATCAAAATTACATTTCTCGGCCATATCGCATAGATCTCACTGTGAAAAGGCTTAAATGACTTTTTTAATTAAGTTTGATGATTGCGTTCAAACAAAATGTCCTAGAACAAAATTTTCAAATGTAAATACTAGATTGTGATACAATACACTATTGGGTGAAGTTTGGTTGACTTCTGCGCAGCGGGTTGGGAGTTAACATCAAAATTACATTTCTTGGCCATATCGCATAGATCTCACTGTGAAAAGGCTTAAATGACTTTTTTAATTAAGTTTGATGATTGCGCTCAAACAAAATGTCCTAGAACAAAATTTTCAAATGTAACTACTAGATTGTGATAAAATACACTATTGGGTGAAGTTTGGTTTACTTCTGCGCAGCGGTTTGGGAGTTAACATCAAAATTACATTTCTCGGCCATATCGCATAGATCTCACTGTGAAAAGGCTTAAATGGCTTTTTTGACCTAAGTTTGAGGATTGCGCTCAAATCAAATGTCCTAGAACCAAATTTCCACATGTAACTACTAGATTGTGATAACATACACTATTGGGTGAAGTTTGGTTGACTTCTGCGCAGCGGTTTGGGAGTGAACATCAAAATTACATTTCTCGGCCATATCGCATAGATCTCACTGTGAAAACGCTTAAATGACTTTTTTTAATTAAGTTTGAAGATTGCGCACAAATCAAATGTCCTAGAACTAAATTTCCAAATGTAACTACTAGATTGTGATAAAATACACTATTGGGTGAAGTTTGGTTGACTTCTGCGCAGCGGTTTGGGAGTTAACATCAAAATTACATTTCTCGGCCATATCGCATAGATCTCACTGTGAAAAGGCTTAAATGACTTTTTTAATTAAGTTTGATGATTGCGTTCAAACAAAATGTCCTAGAACAAAATTTTCAAATGTAACTACTAGATTGTGATACAATACACTATTGGGTGAAGTTTGGTTGACTTCTGCGCAGCGGGTTGGGAGTTAACATCAAAATTACATTTCTCGGCCATATCGCAGAGATCTCACTGTGAAAAGGCTTAAATGACTTTTTTAATTAAGTTTAATGATTGCGCTCAAACAAAATGTCCTAGAACAAAATTTTCAAATGTAACTACTAGATTGTGATACAATACACTATTGGGTGAAGTTTGGTTGACTTCTGCGCAGCGGTTTGGGAGTGAACATCAAAATTACATTTCTCGGCCATATCGCATAGATCTCACTGTGAAAAGGCTTAAATGACTTTTTTATTAAGTTTAATGATTGCGCTCAAACCAAATGTCCTAGAACGAAATTTTTAAATGTAACTACTAGATTGTGATACAATACACTATTGGGTGAAGTTTGGTTGACTTCTGCGCAGCGGTTTGGGAGTTAACATCAAAATTACATTTCTCGGCCATATCGCATAGATCTCACTGTGAAAAGGCTTAAATGACTTTTTTAATTAAGTTTGATGATTGCGCTCAAACAAAATGTCCTAGAACAAAATTTTCAAATGTAACTACTAGATTGTGATACAATACACTATTGGGTGAAGTGTGGTTTACTTCTGCGCAGCGGTTTGGGAGTTAACATCAAAATTACATTTCTCGGCCATATCGCATAGATCTCACTGTGAAAAGGCTTAAATGGCTTTTTTGACCTAAGTTTGAGGATTGCGCTCAAATCAAATGTCCTAGAACCAAATTTCCACATGTAACTACTAGATTGTGATAACATACACTATTGGGTGAAGTTTGGTTGACTTCTGCGCAGCGGTTTGGAAGTGAACATCAAAATTACATTTCTCGGCCATATCGCATAGATCTCACTGTGAAAACGCTTAAATGACTTTTTTTAATTAAGTTTGAAGATTGCGCTCAAATCAAATGTCCTAGAACTAAATTTCCAAATGTAACTACTAGATTGTGATAAAATACACTATTGGGTGAAGTTTGGTTGACTTCTGCGCAGCGGTTTGGGAGTTAACATCAAAATTACATTTCTCGGCCATATCGCATAGATCTCACTGTGAAAAGCCTTAAATGACTTTTTTTAATTAAGTTTGAAGATTGCGCTCAAACCAAATGTCCTAGAACTAAATTTCCAAATGTAACTACTAGATTGTGATAAAATACACTATTGGGTGAAGTTTGGTTGACTTCTGCGCAGCGGTTTGGGAGTTAACATCAAAATTACATTTCTCGGCCATATCGCATAGATCTCACTGTGAAAAGCCTTAAATGACTTTTTTTAATTAAGTTTGAAGATTGCGCTCAAACCAAATGTCCTAGAACTAAATTTCCAAATGTAACTACTAGATTGTGATAAAATACACTATTGGGTGAAGTTTGGTTGACTTCTGCGCAGCGGTTTGGGAGTTAACATCAAAATTACATTTCTCGGCCATATCGCATAGATCTCACTGTGAAAAGGCTTAAATGACTTTTTTAAATTAAGTTTGAAGATTGCGCTCAAACCAAATGTCCTAGAACTAAATTTCCAAATGTAACTACTAGATTGTGATACAATACACTATTGGGTGAAGTTTGGTTGACTTCTGCGCAGCGGTTTGGGAGTTAACATCAAAATTACATTTCTCGGCCATATCGCATAGATCTCACTGTGAAAAGGCTTAAATGACTTTTTTAATTAAGTTTGATGATTGCGTTCAAACAAAATGTCCTAGAACAAAATTTTTAAATGTAACTACTAGATTGTGATACAATACACTATTGGGTGAAGTTTGGTTGACTTCTGCGCAGCGGTTTGGGAGTTAACATCAAAATTACATTTCTCGGCCATATCGCAAAGATCACACTGTGAAAAGGCTTAAATGACTTTTTTAATTAAGTTTGATGATTGCGCTCAAACAAAATGTCCTAGAACAAAATTTTCAAATGTAACTACTAGATTGTGATACAATAGACTATTGGGTGAAGTTTGGTTTACTTCTGCGCAGCGGTTTGGGAGTTAACATCAAAATTACATTTCTCGGCCATATCGCATAGATCTCACTGTGAAAAGGCTTAAATGACTTTTTTAATTAAGTTTGATGATTGCGCTCAAACAAAATGTCCTAGAACAAAATTTTCAAATGTAACTACTAGATTGTGATAAAATACACTATTGGGTGAAGTTTGGTTTACTTCTGCGCAGCGGTTTGGGAGTTAACATCAAAATTACATTTCTCGGCCATATCGCATAGATCTCACTGTGAAAAGCCTTAAATGACTTTTTTTAATTAAGTTTGAAGATTGCGCTCAAACCAAATGTCCTCGAACTAAATTTCCAAATGTAACTACTAGATTGTGATAAAATACACTATTGGGTGAAGTTTGGTTGACTTCTGCGCAGCGGTTTGGGAGTTAACATCAAAATTACATTTCTCGGCCATATCGCATAGATCTCACTGTGAAAAGCCTTAAATGACTTTTTTTAATTAAGTTTGAAGATTGCGCTCAAACCAAATGTCCTAGAACTAAATTTCCAAATGTAACTACTAGAATGTGATACAATACACTATTGGGTGAAGTTTGGTTGACTTCTGCGCAGCGGTTTGGGAGTTAACATCAAAATTACATTTCTCGGCCATATCGCATAGATCTCACTGTGAAAAGGCTTAAATGGCTTTTTTGACCTAAGTTTGAGGATTGCGCTCAAATCAAATTTCCTAGAACCAAATTTCCAAATGTAACTACTAGAATGTGATACAATACACTATTGGGTGAAGTTTGGTTGACTTCTGCGCAGCGGTTTGGGAGTTAACATCAAAATTACATTTCTCGGCCATATCGCATAGATCTCACTGTGAAAAGGCTTAAATGGCTTTTTTGACCTAAGTTTGAGGATTGCGCTCAAATAAAATGTCCTAGAACCAAATTTCCACATGTAACTACTAGATTGTGATACAATACACTAATGGGTGAAGTTTGGTTTACTTCTGCGCAGCGGTTTGGGAGTTAACATCAAAATTACATTTCTCGGCCATATCGCATAGATCTCACTGTGAAAAGGCTTAAATAGCTTTTTTGACCTAAGTTTGAGGATTGCGCTCAAATCAAATGTCCTAGAACCAAATTTCCACATGTAACTACTAGATTGTGATACAATACACTATTGGGTGAAGTTTGGTTGACTTCTGCGCAGCGGTTTGGGAGTTAACATCAAAATTACATTTCTCGGCCATATCGCATAGATCTCACTGTGAAAAGGCTTAAATGACTTTTTTAATTAAGTTTGATGATTGCGCTCAAACAAAATGTCCTAGAACAAAATTTTCAAATGTAACTACTAGATTGTGATACAATAGACTATTGGGTGAAGTTTGGTTTACTTCTGCGCAGCGGTTTGGGAGTTAACATCAAAATTACATTTCTCGGCCATATCGCATAGATCTCACTGTGAAAAGGCTTAAATGACTTTTTTAATTAAGTTTGATGATTGCGCTCAAACAAAATGTCCTAGAACAAAATTTTCAAATGTAACTACTAGATTGTGATAAAATACACTATTGGGTGAAGTTTGGTTTACTTCTGCGCAGCGGTTTGGGAGTTAACATCAAAATTACATTTCTCGGCCATATCGCATAGATCTCACTGTGAAAAGGCTTAAATGGCTTTTTTGACCTAAGTTTGAGGATTGCGCTCAAATCAAATGTCCTAGAACCAAATTTCCACATGTAACTACTAGATTGTGATAACATACACTATTGGGTGAAGTTTGGTTGACTTCTGCGCAGCGGTTTGGGAGTGAACATCAAAATTACATTTCTCGGCCATATCGCATAGATCTCACTGTGAAAACGCTTAAATGACTTTTTTTAATTAAGTTTGAAGATTGCGCACAAATCAAATGTCCTAGAACTAAATTTCCAAATGTAACTACTAGATTGTGATAAAATACACTATTGGGTGAAGTTTGGTTGACTTCTGCGCAGCGGTTTGGGAGTTAACATCAAAATTACATTTCTCGGCCATATCGCATAGATCTCACTGTGAAAAGGCTTAAATGACTTTTTTAATTAAGTTTGATGATTGCGTTCAAACAAAATGTCCTAGAACAAAATTTTCAAATGTAACTACTAGATTGTGATACAATACACTATTGGGTGAAGTTTGGTTGACTTCTGCGCAGCGGGTTGGGAGTTAACATCAAAATTACATTTCTTGGCCATATCGCATAGATCTCACTGTGAAAAGGCTTAAATGACTTTTTTAATTAAGTTTGATGATTGCGCTCAAACAAAATGTCCTAGAACAAAATTTTCAAATGTAACTACTAGATTGTGATAAAATACACTATTGGGTGAAGTTTGGTTTACTTCTGCGCAGCGGTTTGGGAGTTAACATCAAAATTACATTTCTCGGCCATATCGCATAGATCTCACTGTGAAAAGGCTTAAATGGCTTTTTTGACCTAAGTTTGAGGATTGCGCTCAAATCAAATGTCCTAGAACCAAATTTCCACATGTAACTACTAGATTGTGATAACATACACTATTGGGTGAAGTTTGGTTGACTTCTGCGCAGCGGTTTGGGAGTGAACATCAAAATTACATTTCTCGGCCATATCGCATAGATCTCACTGTGAAAACGCTTAAATGACTTTTTTTAATTAAGTTTGAAGATTGCGCACAAATCAAATGTCCTAGAACTAAATTTCCAAATGTAACTACTAGATTGTGATAAAATACACTATTGGGTGAAGTTTGGTTGACTTCTGCGCAGCGGTTTGGGAGTTAACATCAAAATTACATTTCTCGGCCATATCGCATAGATCTCACTGTGAAAAGGCTTAAATGACTTTTTTAATTAAGTTTGATGATTGCGTTCAAACAAAATGTCCTAGAACAAAATTTTCAAATGTAACTACTAGATTGTGATACAATACACTATTGGGTGAAGTTTGGTTGACTTCTGCGCAGCGGGTTGGGAGTTAACATCAAAATTACATTTCTTGGCCATATCGCATAGATCTCACTGTGAAAAGGCTTAAATGACTTTTTTAATTAAGTTTAATGATTGCGCTCAAACCAAATGTCCTAGAACGAAATTTTTAAATGTAACTACTAGAATGTGATACAATACACTATTGGGTGAAGTTTGGTTGACTTCTGCGCAGCGGTTTGGGAGTTAACATGAAATTTACATTTCTCGGCCATATCACATAGATCTCACTGTGAAAAGGCTTAAATGACTTTTTTAATAAAGTTTGATGATTGCGCTCAAAAAAAATGTCCTAGAACAAAATTTTCAAATGTAACTACTAGATTGTGATACAATACACTATTGGGTGAAGTTTGGTTGACTTCTGCGCAGCGGTTTGGGAGTGAACATCAAAATTACATTTCTCGGCCATATCGCATAGATCTCACTGTGAAAAGGCTTAAATGACTTTTTTATTAAGTTTAATGATTGCGCTCAAACCAAATGTCCTAGATCGAAATTTTTAAATGTAACTACTAGATTGTGATACAATACACTATTGGGTGAAGTTTGGTTGACTTCTGCACAGCGGTTTGGGAGTTAACATCAAAATTACATTTCTCGGCCATATCGCATAGATCTCACTGTGAAAAGGCTTAAATGACTTTTTTAATTAAGTTTGATGATTGCGCTCAAACAAAATGTCCTAGAACAAAATTTTCAAATGTAACTACTAGATTGTGATACAATACACTATTGGGTGAAGTTTGGTTTACTTCTGCGCAGCGGTTTGGGAGTTAACATCAAAATTACATTTCTCGGCCATATCGCATAGATCTCACTGTGAAAAGGCTTAAATGGCTTTTTTGACCTAAGTTTGAGGATTGCGCTCAAATCAAATGTCCTAGAACCAAATTTCCACATGTAACTACTAGATTGTGATAACATACACTATTGGGTGAAGTTTGGTTGACTTCTGCGCAGCGGTTTGGGAGTGAACATCAAAATTACATTTCTCGGCCATATCGCATAGATCTCACTGTGAAAACGCTTAAATGACTTTTTTTAATTAAGTTTGAAGATTGCGCTCAAATCAAATGTCCTAGAACTAAATTTCCAAATGTAACTACTAGATTGTGATAAAATACACTATTGGGTGAAGTTTGGTTGACTTCTGCGCAGCGGTTTGGGAGTTAACATCAAAATTACATTTCTCGGCCATATCGCATAGATCTCACTGTGAAAAGCCTTAAATGACTTTTTTTAATTAAGTTTGAAGATTGCGCTCAAACCAAATGTCCTAGAACTAAATTTCCAAATGTAACTACTAGATTGTGATAAAATACACTATTGGGTGAAGTTTGGTTGACTTCTGCGCAGCGGTTTGGGAGTTAACATCAAAATTACATTTCTCGGCCATATCGCATAGATCTCACTGTGAAAAGCCTTAAATGACTTTTTTTAATTAAGTTTGAAGATTGCGCTCAAACCAAATGTCCTAGAACTAAATTTCCAAATGTAACTACTAGATTGTGATACAATACACTATTGGGTGAAGTTTGGTTGACTTCTGCGCAGCGGTTTGGGAGTTAACATCAAAATTACATTTCTCGGCCATATCGCATAGATCTCACTGTGAAAAGGCTTAAATGACTTTTTTAATTAAGTTTGATGATTGCGTTCAAACAAAATGTCCTAGAACAAAATTTTTAAATGTAACTACTAGATTGTGATACAATACACTATTGGGTGAAGTTTGGTTGACTTCTGCGCAGCGGTTTGGGAGTTAACATCAAAATTACATTTCTCGGCCATATCGCATAGATCTCACTGTGAAAAGGCTTAAATGACTTTTTTAATTAAGTTTGATGATTGCGCTCAAACAAAATGTCCTAGAACAAAATTTTCAAATGTAACTACTAGATTGTGATACAATAGACTATTGGGTGAAGTTTGGTTTACTTCTGCGCAGCGGTTTGGGAGTTAACATCAAAATTACATTTCTCGGCCATATCGCATAGATCTCACTGTGAAAAGGCTTAAATGACTTTTTTAATTAAGTTTGATGATTGCGCTCAAACAAAATGTCCTAGAACAAAATTTTCAAATGTAACTACTAGATTGTGATAAAATACACTATTGGGTGAAGTTTGGTTTACTTCTGCGCAGCGGTTTGGGAGTTAACATCAAAATTACATTTCTCGGCCATATCGCATAGATCTCACTGTGAAAAGGCTTAAATGGCTTTTTTGACCTAAGTTTGAGGATTGCGCTCAAATCAAATGTCCTAGAACCAAATTTCCACATGTAACTACTAGATTGTGATAACATACACTATTGGGTGAAGTTTGGTTGACTTCTGCGCAGCGGTTTGGGAGTGAACATCAAAATTACATTTCTCGGCCATATCGCATAGATCTCACTGTGAAAACGCTTAAATGACTATTTTTAATTAAGTTTGAAGATTGCGCACAAATCAAATGTCCTAGAACTAAATTTCCAAATGTAACTACTAGATTGTGATAAAATACACTATTGGGTGAAGTTTGGTTGACTTCTGCGTAGCGGTTTGGGAGTTAACATCAAAATTACATTTCTCGGCCATATCGCATAGATCTCACTGTGAAAAGGCTTAAATGACTTTTTTAATTAAGTTTGATGATTGCGTTCAAACAAAATGTCCTAGAACAAAATTTTCAAATGTAAATACTAGATTGTGATACAATACACTATTGGGTGAAGTTTGGTTGACTTCTGCGCAGCGGGTTGGGAGTTAACATCAAAATTACATTTCTTGGCCATATCGCATAGATCTCACTGTGAAAAGGCTTAAATGACTTTTTTAATTAAGTTTGATGATTGCGCTCAAACAAAATGTCCTAGAACAAAATTTTCAAATGTAACTACTAGATTGTGATAAAATACACTATTGGGTGAAGTTTGGTTTACTTCTGCGCAGCGGTTTGGGAGTTAACATCAAAATTACATTTCTCGGCCATATCGCATAGATCTCACTGTGAAAAGGCTTAAATGGCTTTTTTGACCTAAGTTTGAGGATTGCGCTCAAATCAAATGTCCTAGAACCAAATTTCCACATGTAACTACTAGATTGTGATAACATACACTATTGGGTGAAGTTTGGTTGACTTCTGCGCAGCGGTTTGGGAGTGAACATCAAAATTACATTTCTCGGCCATATCGCATAGATCTCACTGTGAAAACGCTTAAATGACTTTTTTTAATTAAGTTTGAAGATTGCGCACAAATCAAATGTCCTAGAACTAAATTTCCAAATGTAACTACTAGATTGTGATAAAATACACTATTGGGTGAAGTTTGGTTGACTTCTGCGCAGCGGTTTGGGAGTTAACATCAAAATTACATTTCTCGGCCATATCGCATAGATCTCACTGTGAAAAGGCTTAAATGACTTTTTTAATTAAGTTTGATGATTGCGTTCAAACAAAATGTCCTAGAACAAAATTTTCAAATGTAACTACTAGATTGTGATACAATACACTATTGGGTGAAGTTTGGTTGACTTCTGCGCAGCGGGTTGGGAGTTAACATCAAAATTACATTTCTTGGCCATATCGCATAGATCTCACTGTGAAAAGGCTTAAATGACTTTTTTAATTAAGTTTAATGATTGCGCTCAAACCAAATGTCCTAGAACGAAATTTTTAAATGTAACTACTAGAATGTGATACAATACACTATTGGGTGAAGTTTGGTTGACTTCTGCGCAGCGGTTTGGGAGTTAACATGAAATTTACATTTCTCGGCCATATCACATAGATCTCACTGTGAAAAGGCTTAAATGACTTTTTTAATAAAGTTTGATGATTGCGCTCAAAAAAAATGTCCTAGAACAAAATTTTCAAATGTAACTACTAGATTGTGATACAATACACTATTGGGTGAAGTTTGGTTGACTTCTGCGCAGCGGTTTGGGAGTGAACATCAAAATTACATTTCTCGGCCATATCGCATAGATCTCACTGTGAAAAGGCTTAAATGACTTTTTTATTAAGTTTAATGATTGCGCTCAAACCAAATGTCCTAGAACGAAATTTTTAAATGTAACTACTAGATTGTGATACAATACACTATTGGGTGAAGTTTGGTTGACTTCTGCGCAGCGGTTTGGGAGTTAACATCAAAATTACATTTCTCGGCCATATCGCATAGATCTCACTGTGAAAAGGCTTAAATGACTTTTTTAATTAAGTTTGATGATTGCGCTCAAACAAAATGTCCTAGAACAAAATTTTCAAATGTAACTACTAGATTGTGATACAATACACTATTGGGTGAAGTTTGGTTTACTTCTGCGCAGCGGTTTGGGAGTTAACATCAAAATTACATTTCTCGGCCATATCGCATAGATCTCACTGTGAAAAGGCTTAAATGGCTTTTTTGACCTAAGTTTGAGGATTGCGCTCAAATCAAATGTCCTAGAACCAAATTTCCACATGTAACTACTAGATTGTGATAACATACACTATTGGGTGAAGTTTGGTTGACTTCTGCGCAGCGGTTTGGGAGTGAACATCAAAATTACATTTCTCGGCCATATCGCATAGATCTCACTGTGAAAACGCTTAAATGACTTTTTTTAATTAAGTTTGAAGATTGCGCTCAAATCAAATGTCCTAGAACTAAATTTCCAAATGTAACTACTATATTGTGATAAAATACACTATTGGGTGAAGTTTGGTTGACTTCTGCGCAGCGGTTTGGGAGTGAACATCAAAATTACATTTCTCGGCCATATCGCATAGATCTCACTGTGAAAATCCTTAAATGACTTTTTTTAATTAAGTTTGAAGATTGCGCTCAAACCAAATGTCCTAGAACTAAATTTCCAAATGTAACTACTAGATTGTGATAAAATACACTATTGGGTGAAGTTTGGTTGACTTCTGCGCAGCGGTTTGGGAGTTAACATCAAAATTACATTTCTCGGCCATATCGCATAGATCTCACTGTGAAAAGGCTTAAATGACTTTTTTTAATTAAGTTTGAAGATTGCGCTCAAACCAAATGTCCTAGAACTAAATTTCCAAATGTAACTAATAGATTGTGATACAATACACTATTGGGTGAAGTTTGGTTGACTTCTGCGCAGCGGTTTGGGAGTTAACATCAAAATTACATTTCTCGGCCATATCGCATAGATCTCACTGTGAAAAGGCTTAAATGACTTTTTTAATTAAGTTTGATGATTGCGTTCAAACAAAATGTCCTAGAACAAAATTTTTAAATGTAACTACTAGATTGTGATACAATACACTATTGGGTGAAGTTTGGTTGACTTCTGCGCAGCGGTTTGGGAGTTAACATCAAAATTACATTTCTCGGCCATATCGCAAAGATCTCACTGTGAAAAGGCTTAAATGACTTTTTTAATTAAGTTTGATGATTGCGCTCAAACAAAATGTCCTAGAACAAAATTTTCAAATGTAACTACTAGATTGTGATACAATAGACTATTGGGTGAAGTTTGGTTTACTTCTGCGCAGCGGTTTGGGAGTTAACATCAAAATTACATTTCTCGGCCATATCGCATAGATCTCACTGTGAAAAGGCTTAAATGACTTTTTTAATTAAGTTTGATGATTGCGCTCAAACAAAATGTCCTAGAACAAAATTTTCAAATGTAACTACTAGATTGTGATAAAATACACTATTGGGTGAAGTTTGGTTTACTTCTGCGCAGCGGTTTGGGAGTTAACATCAAAATTACATTTCTCGGCCATATCGCATAGATCTCACTGTGAAAAGGCTTAAATGGCTTTTTTGACCTAAGTTTGAGGATTGCGCTCAAATCAAATGTCCTAGAACCAAATTTCCACATGTAACTACTAGATTGTGATAACATACACTATTGGGTGAAGTTTGGTTGACTTCTGCGCAGCGGTTTGGGAGTGAACATCAAAATTACATTTCTCGGCCATATCGCATAGATCTCACTGTGAAAACGCTTAAATGACTTTTTTTAATTAAGTTTGAAGATTGCGCACAAATCAAATGTCCTAGAACTAAATTTCCAAATGTAACTATTAGATTGTGATAAAATACACTATTGGGTGAAGTTTGGTTGACTTCTGCGCAGCGGTTTGGGAGTTAACATCAAAATTACATTTCTCGGCCATATCGCATAGATCTCACTGTGAAAAGGCTTAAATGACTTTTTTAATTAAGTTTGATGATTGCGTTCAAACAAAATGTCCTAGAACAAAATTTTCAAATGTAACTACTAGATTGTGATACAATACACTATTGGGTGAAGTTTGGTTGACTTCTGCGCAGCGGTTTGGGAGTTAACATCAAAATTACATTTCTTGGCCATATCGCATAGATCTCACTGTGAAAAGGCTTAAATGACTTTTTTAATTAAGTTTAATGATTGCGCTCAAACCAAATGTCCTAGAACGAAATTTTTAAATGTAACTACTAGAATGTGATACAATACACTATTGGGTGAAGTTTGGTTGACTTCTGCGCAGCGGTTTGGGAGTTAACATGAAATTTACAATTCTCGGCCATATCGCATAGATCTCACTGTGAAAAGGCTTAAATGACTTTTTTAATAAAGTTTGATGATTGCGCTCAAAAAAAATGTCCTAGAACAAAATTTTCAAATGTAACTACTAGATTGTGATACAATACACTATTGGGTGAAGTTTGGTTGACTTCTGCGCAGCGGTTTGGGAGTGAACATCAAAATTACATTTCTCGGCCATATCGCATAGATCTCACTGTGAAAAGGCTTAAATGACTTTTTTATTAAGTTTAATGATTGCGCTCAAACCAAATGTCCTAGAACGAAATTTTTAAATGTAACTACTAGATTGTGATACAATACACTATTGGGTGAAGTTTGGTTGACTTCTGCGCAGCGGTTTGGGAATTAACATCAAAATTACATTTCTCGGCCATATCGCATAGATCTCACTGTGAAAAGGCTTAAATGACTTTTTTAATTAAGTTTGATGATTGCGTTCAAACAAAATGTCCTAGAACAAAATTTTTAAATGTAACTACTAGATTGTGATACAATACACTATTGGGTGAAGTTTGGTTGACTTCTGCGCAGCGGTTTGGGAGTTAACATCAAAATTACATTTCTCGGCCATATCGCATAGATCTCACTGTGAAAAGGCTTAAATGACTTTTTTAATTAAGTTTGATGATTGCGCTCAAACAAAATGTCCTAGAACAAAATTTTCAAATGTAACTACTAGATTGTGATACAATAGACTATTGGGTGAAGTTTGGTTTACTTCTGCGCAGCGGTTTGGGAGTTAACATCAAAATTACATTTCTCGGCCATATCGCATAGATCTCACTGTGAAAAGGCTTAAATGACTTTTTTAATTAAGTTTGATGATTGCGCTCAAACAAAATGTCCTAGAACAAAATTTTCAAATGTAACTACTAGATTGTGATAAAATACACTATTGGGTGAAGTTTGGTTTACTTCTGCGCAGCGGTTTGGGAGTTAACATCAAAATTACATTTCTCGGCCATATCGCATAGATCTCACTGTGAAAAGGCTTAAATGGCTTTTTTGACCTAAGTTTGAGGATTGCGCTCAAATCAAATGTCCTAGAACCAAATTTCCACATGTAACTACTAGATTGTGATAACATACACTATTGGGTGAAGTTTGGTTGACTTCTGCGCAGCGGTTTGGGAGTGAACATCAAAATTACATTTCTCGGCCATATCGCATAGATCTCACTGTGAAAACGCTTAAATGACTATTTTTAATTAAGTTTGAAGATTGCGCACAAATCAAATGTCCTAGAACTAAATTTCCAAATGTAACTACTAGATTGTGATAAAATACACTATTGGGTGAAGTTTGGTTGACTTCTGCGTAGCGGTTTGGGAGTTAACATCAAAATTACATTTCTCGGCCATATCGCATAGATCTCACTGTGAAAAGGCTTAAATGACTTTTTTAATTAAGTTTGATGATTGCGTTCAAACAAAATGTCCTAGAACAAAATTTTCAAATGTAAATACTAGATTGTGATACAATACACTATTGGGTGAAGTTTGGTTGACTTCTGCGCAGCGGGTTGGGAGTTAACATCAAAATTACATTTCTTGGCCATATCGCATAGATCTCACTGTGAAAAGGCTTAAATGACTTTTTTAATTAAGTTTGATGATTGCGCTCAAACAAAATGTCCTAGAACAAAATTTTCAAATGTAACTACTAGATTGTGATAAAATACACTATTGGGTGAAGTTTGGTTTACTTCTGCGCAGCGGTTTGGGAGTTAACATCAAAATTACATTTCTCGGCCATATCGCATAGATCTCACTGTGAAAAGGCTTAAATGGCTTTTTTGACCTAAGTTTGAGGATTGCGCTCAAATCAAATGTCCTAGAACCAAATTTCCACATGTAACTACTAGATTGTGATAACATACACTATTGGGTGAAGTTTGGTTGACTTCTGCGCAGCGGTTTGGGAGTGAACATCAAAATTACATTTCTCGGCCATATCGCATAGATCTCACTGTGAAAACGCTTAAATGACTTTTTTTAATTAAGTTTGAAGATTGCGCACAAATCAAATGTCCTAGAACTAAATTTCCAAATGTAACTACTAGATTGTGATAAAATACACTATTGGGTGAAGTTTGGTTGACTTCTGCGCAGCGGTTTGGGAGTTAACATCAAAATTACATTTCTCGGCCATATCGCATAGATCTCACTGTGAAAAGGCTTAAATGACTTTTTTAATTAAGTTTGATGATTGCGTTCAAACAAAATGTCCTAGAACAAAATTTTCAAATGTAACTACTAGATTGTGATACAATACACTATTGGGTGAAGTTTGGTTGACTTCTGCGCAGCGGGTTGGGAGTTAACATCAAAATTACATTTCTTGGCCATATCGCATAGATCTCACTGTGAAAAGGCTTAAATGACTTTTTTAATTAAGTTTAATGATTGCGCTCAAACCAAATGTCCTAGAACGAAATTTTTAAATGTAACTACTAGAATGTGATACAATACACTATTGGGTGAAGTTTGGTTGACTTCTGCGCAGCGGTTTGGGAGTTAACATGAAATTTACATTTCTCGGCCATATCACATAGATCTCACTGTGAAAAGGCTTAAATGACTTTTTTAATAAAGTTTGATGATTGCGCTCAAAAAAAATGTCCTAGAACAAAATTTTCAAATGTAACTACTAGATTGTGATACAATACACTATTGGGTGAAGTTTGGTTGACTTCTGCGCAGCGGTTTGGGAGTGAACATCAAAATTACATTTCTCGGCCATATCGCATAGATCTCACTGTGAAAAGGCTTAAATGACTTTTTTATTAAGTTTAATGATTGCGCTCAAACCAAATGTCCTAGAACGAAATTTTTAAATGTAACTACTAGATTGTGATACAATACACTATTGGGTGAAGTTTGGTTGACTTCTGCGCAGCGGTTTGGGAGTTAACATCAAAATTACATTTCTCGGCCATATCGCATAGATCTCACTGTGAAAAGGCTTAAATGACTTTTTTAATTAAGTTTGATGATTGCGCTCAAACAAAATGTCCTAGAACAAAATTTTCAAATGTAACTACTAGATTGTGATACAATACACTATTGGGTGAAGTTTGGTTTACTTCTGCGCAGCGGTTTGGGAGTTAACATCAAAATTACATTTCTCGGCCATATCGCATAGATCTCACTGTGAAAAGGCTTAAATGGCTTTTTTGACCTAAGTTTGAGGATTGCGCTCAAATCAAATGTCCTAGAACCAAATTTCCACATGTAACTACTAGATTGTGATAACATACACTATTGGGTGAAGTTTGGTTGACTTCTGCGCAGCGGTTTGGGAGTGAACATCAAAATTACATTTCTCGGCCATATCGCATAGATCTCACTGTGAAAACGCTTAAATGACTTTTTTTAATTAAGTTTGAAGATTGCGCTCAAATCAAATGTCCTAGAACTAAATTTCCAAATGTAACTACTATATTGTGATAAAATACACTATTGGGTGAAGTTTGGTTGACTTCTGCGCAGCGGTTTGGGAGTGAACATCAAAATTACATTTCTCGGCCATATCGCATAGATCTCACTGTGAAAATCCTTAAATGACTTTTTTTAATTAAGTTTGAAGATTGCGCTCAAACCAAATGTCCTAGAACTAAATTTCCAAATGTAACTACTAGATTGTGATAAAATACACTATTGGGTGAAGTTTGGTTGACTTCTGCGCAGCGGTTTGGGAGTTAACATCAAAATTACATTTCTCGGCCATATCGCATAGATCTCACTGTGAAAAGGCTTAAATGACTTTTTTTAATTAAGTTTGAAGATTGCGCTCAAACCAAATGTCCTAGAACTAAATTTCCAAATGTAACTAATAGATTGTGATACAATACACTATTGGGTGAAGTTTGGTTGACTTCTGCGCAGCGGTTTGGGAGTTAACATCAAAATTACATTTCTCGGCCATATCGCATAGATCTCACTGTGAAAAGGCTTAAATGACTTTTTTAATTAAGTTTGATGATTGCGTTCAAACAAAATGTCCTAGAACAAAATTTTTAAATGTAACTACTAGATTGTGATACAATACACTATTGGGTGAAGTTTGGTTGACTTCTGCGCAGCGGTTTGGGAGTTAACATCAAAATTACATTTCTCGGCCATATCGCAAAGATCTCACTGTGAAAAGGCTTAAATGACTTTTTTAATTAAGTTTGATGATTGCGCTCAAACAAAATGTCCTAGAACAAAATTTTCAAATGTAACTACTAGATTGTGATACAATAGACTATTGGGTGAAGTTTGGTTTACTTCTGCGCAGCGGTTTGGGAGTTAACATCAAAATTACATTTCTCGGCCATATCGCATAGATCTCACTGTGAAAAGGCTTAAATGACTTTTTTAATTAAGTTTGATGATTGCGCTCAAACAAAATGTCCTAGAACAAAATTTTCAAATGTAACTACTAGATTGTGATAAAATACACTATTGGGTGAAGTTTGGTTTACTTCTGCGCAGCGGTTTGGGAGTTAACATCAAAATTACATTTCTCGGCCATATCGCATAGATCTCACTGTGAAAAGGCTTAAATGGCTTTTTTGACCTAAGTTTGAGGATTGCGCTCAAATCAAATGTCCTAGAACCAAATTTCCACATGTAACTACTAGATTGTGATAACATACACTATTGGGTGAAGTTTGGTTGACTTCTGCGCAGCGGTTTGGGAGTGAACATCAAAATTACATTTCTCGGCCATATCGCATAGATCTCACTGTGAAAACGCTTAAATGACTTTTTTTAATTAAGTTTGAAGATTGCGCACAAATCAAATGTCCTAGAACTAAATTTCCAAATGTAACTATTAGATTGTGATAAAATACACTATTGGGTGAAGTTTGGTTGACTTCTGCGCAGCGGTTTGGGAGTTAACATCAAAATTACATTTCTCGGCCATATCGCATAGATCTCACTGTGAAAAGGCTTAAATGACTTTTTTAATTAAGTTTGATGATTGCGTTCAAACAAAATGTCCTAGAACAAAATTTTCAAATGTAACTACTAGATTGTGATACAATACACTATTGGGTGAAGTTTGGTTGACTTCTGCGCAGCGGTTTGGGAGTTAACATCAAAATTACATTTCTTGGCCATATCGCATAGATCTCACTGTGAAAAGGCTTAAATGACTTTTTTAATTAAGTTTAATGATTGCGCTCAAACCAAATGTCCTAGAACGAAATTTTTAAATGTAACTACTAGAATGTGATACAATACACTATTGGGTGAAGTTTGGTTGACTTCTGCGCAGCGGTTTGGGAGTTAACATGAAATTTACAATTCTCGGCCATATCGCATAGATCTCACTGTGAAAAGGCTTAAATGACTTTTTTAATAAAGTTTGATGATTGCGCTCAAAAAAAATGTCCTAGAACAAAAATTTCAAATGTAACTACTAGATTGTGATACAATACACTATTGGGTGAAGTTTGGTTGACTTCTGCGCAGCGGTTTGGGAGTGAACATCAAAATTACATTTCTCGGCCATATCGCATAGATCTCACTGTGAAAAGGCTTAAATGACTTTTTTATTAAGTTTAATGATTGCGCTCAAACCAAATGTCCTAGAACGAAATTTTTAAATGTAACTACTAGATTGTGATACAATACACTATTGGGTGAAGTTTGGTTGACTTCTGCGCAGCGGTTTGGGAATTAACATCAAAATTACATTTCTCGGCCATATCGCATAGATCTCACTGTGAAAAGGCTTAAATGACTTTTTTAATTAAGTTTGATGATTGCGCTCAAACAAAATGTCCTAGAACAAAATTTTCAAATGTAACTACTAGATTGTGATACAATACACTATTGGGTGAAGTTTGGTTTACTTCTGCGCAGCGGTTTGGGAGTTAACATCAAAATTACATTTCTCGGCCATATCGCATAGATCTCACTGTGAAAAGGCTTAAATGGCTTTTTTGACCTAAGTTTGAGGATTGCGCTCAAATCAAATGTCCTAGAACCAAATTTCCACATGTAACTACTAGATTGTGATAACATACACTATTGGGTGAAGTTTGGTTGACTTCTGCGCAGCGGTTTGGGAGTGAACATCAAAATTACATTTCTCGGCCATATCGCATAGATCTCACTGTGAAAACGCTTAAATGACTTTTTTTAATTAAGTTTGAAGATTGCGCTCAAATCAAATGTCCTAGAACTAAATTTCCAAATGTAACTACTAGATTGTGATAAAATACACTATTGGGTGAAGTTTGGTTGACTTCTGCGCAGCGGTTTGGGAGTTAACATCAAAATTACATTTCTCGGCCATATCGCATAGATCTCACTGTGAAAAGCCTTAAATGACTTTTTTTAATTAAGTTTGAAGATTGCGCTCAAACCAAATGTCCTAGAACTAAATTTCCAAATGTAACTACTAGATTGTGATAAAATACACTATTGGGTGAAGTTTGGTTGACTTCTGCGCAGCGGTTTGGGAGTTAACATCAAAATTACATTTCTCGGCCATATCGCATAGATCTCACTGTGAAAAGGCTTAAATGGCTTTTTTGACCTAAGTTTGAGGATTGCGCTCAAATCAAATGTCCTAGAACCAAATTTCCAAATGTAACTACTAGAATGTGATACAATACACTATTGGGTGAAGTTTGGTTGACTTCTGCGCAGCGGTTTGGGAGTTAACATCAAAATTACATTTCTCGGCCATATCGCATAGATCTCACTGTGAAAAGGCTTAAATGGCTTTTTTGACCTAAGGTTGAGGATTGGGCTCAAATCAAATGTCCTAGAACCAAATTTCCACATGTAACTACTAGATTGTGATACAATACACTAATGGGTGAAGTTTGGTTTACTTCTGCGCAGCGGTTTGGGAGTTCACATCAAAATTACATTTCTCGGCCATATCGCATAGATCTCACTGTGAAAAGGCTTAAATAGCTTTTTTGACCTAAGTTTGAGGATTGCGCTCAAATCAAATGTCCTAGAACCAAATTTCCACATGTAACTACTAGATTGTGATACAATACACTAATGGGTGAAGTTTGGTTGACTTCTGCGCAGCGGTTTGGGAGTTAACATCAAAATTACATTTCTCGGCCATATCGCATAGATCTCACTGTGAAAAGGCTTAAATGGCTTTTTTGACCTAAGTTTGAGGATTGCGCTCAAATCAAATGTCCTAGAACCAAATTTCCACATGTAACTACTAGATTGTGATACAATACACTATTGGGTGAAGTTTGGTTGACTTCTGCGCAGCGGTTTGGGAGTGAACATCAAAATTACATTTCTCGGCCATATCGCATAGATCTCACTGTGAAAAGGCTTAAATGACTTTTTTAAATTAAGTTTGAAGATTGCGCTCAAACCAAATGTCCTAGAACGAAATTTTCAAATGTAACTACTAGATTGTGATACAATACACTATTGGGTGAAGTTTAGTTGACTTCTGCGCAGCGGTTTGGGAGTTAACATCAAAATTACATTTCTCGGCCATATCGCATAGATCTCACTGTGAAAAGGCTTAAATGGCTTTTTTGACCTAAGTTTGAGGATTGCGCTCAAATCAAATGTCCTAGAACCAAATTTCCACATGTAACTACTAGATTGTGATACAATACACTAATGGGTGAAGTTTGGTTTACTTCTGCGCAGCGGTTTGGGAGTTAACATCAAAATTACATTTCTCGGCCATATCGCATAGATCTCACTGTGAAAAGGTTTAAATGGCTTTTTTGACCTAAGTTTGAGGATTGCGCTCAAATCAAATGTCCTAGAACCAAATTTCCACATGTAACTACTAGATTGTGATAAAATACACTATTGGGTGAAGTTTGGTTGACTTCTGCGCAGCGGTTTGGGAGTGAACATCAAAATTACATTTCTCGGCCATATCGCATAGATCTCACTGTGAAAATGCTTAAATGACTTTTTTTAATTAAGTTTGAAGATTGCGCTCAAACCAAATGTCCTAGAACTAAATTTCCAAATGTAACTACTAGATTGTGATAAAATACACTATTGGGTGAAGTTTCGTTGACTTCTGCGCAGCGGTTTGGGAGTTAACATCAAAATTACATTTCTCGGCCATATCGCATAGATCTCACTGTGAAAAGCCTTAAATGACTTTTTTTAATTAAGTTTGAAGATTGCGCTCAAACCAAATGTCCTAGAACTAAATTTCCAAATGTAACTACTAGAATGTGATACAATACACTATTGGGTGAAGTTTGGTTGACTTCTGCGCAGCGGTTTGGGAGTTAACATCAAAATTACATTTCTCGGCCATATCGCATAGATCTCACTGTGAAAAGGCTTAAATGGCTTTTTTGACCTAAGTTTGAGGATTGCGCTCAAATCAAATGTCCTAGAACCAAATTTCCAAATGTAACTACTAGAATGTGATACAATACACTATTGGGTGAAGTTTGGTTTACTTCTGCGCAGCGGTTTGGGAGTTAACATCAAAATTACATTTCTCGGCCATATCGCATAGATCTCACTGTGAAAAGGCTTAAATAGCTTTTTTGACCTAAGTTTGAGGATTGCGCTCAAATCAAATGTCCTAGAACCAAATTTCCACATGTAACTACTAGATTGTGATACAATACACTAATGGGTGAAGTTTGGTTGACTTCTGCGCAGCGGTTTGGGAGTTAACATCAAAATTACATTTCTCGGCCATATCGCATAGATCTCACTGTGAAAAGGCTTAAATGGCTTTTTTGACCTAAGTTTGAGGATTGCGCTCAAATCAAATGTCCTAGAACCAAATTTCCACATGTAACTACTAGATTGTGATACAATACACTATTGGGTGAAGTTTGGTTGACTTCTGCGCAGCGGTTTGGGAGTGAACATCAAAATTACATTTCTCGGCCATATCGCTTAGATCTCACTGTGAAAAGGCTTAAATGACTTTTTTTAATTAAGTTTGAAGATTGCGCTCAAACCAAATGTCCTAGAACGAAATTTTCAAATGTAACTACTAGATTGTGATACAATACACTATTGGGTGAAGTTTGGTTGACTTCTGCGCAGCGGTTTGGGAGTTAACATCAAAATTACATTTCTCGGCCATATCGCATAGATCTCACTGTGAAAAGGCTTAAATGGCTTTTTTGACCTAAGTTTGAGGATTGCGCTCAAATCAAATGTCCTAGAACCAAATTTCCACATGTAACTACTAGATTGTGATACAATACACTAATGGGTGAAGTTTGGTTTACTTCTGCGCAGCGGTTTGGGAGTTAACATCAAAATTACATTTCTCGGCCATATCGCATAGATCTCACTGTGAAAAGGCTTAAATGGCTTTTTTGACCTAAGTTTGAGGATTGCGCTCAAATCAAATGTCCTAGAACCAAATTTCCACATGTAACTACTAGATTGTGATAAAATACACTATTGGGTGAAGTTTGGTTGACTTCTGCGCAGCGGTTTGGGAGTGAACATCAAAATTACATTTCTCGGCCATATCGCATAGATCTCACTGTGAAAATGCTTAAATGACTTTTTTTAATTAAGTTTGAAGATTGCGCTCAAATCAAATGTCCTAGAACTAAATTTCCAAATGTAACTACTAGATTGTGATAAAATACACTATTGGGTGAAGTTTGGTTGACTTCTGCGCAGCGGTTTGGGAGTTAACATCAAAATTACATTTCTCGGCCATATCGCATAGATCTCACTGTGAAAAGCCTTAAATGACTTTTTTTAATTAAGTTAAAAGATTGCGCTCAAACCAAATGTCCTAGAACTAAATTTCCAAATGTAACTACTAGATTGTGATAAAATACACTATTGGGTGAAGTTTGGTTGACTTCTGCGCAGCGGTTTGGGAGTTAACATCAAAATTACATTTCTCGGCCATATCGCATAGATCTCACTGTGAAAAGGCTTAAATGACTTTTTTTAATTAAGTTTGAAGATTGCGCTCAAATCAAATGTCCTAGAACTAAATTTCCAAATGTAACTACTAGATTGTGATAAAATACACTATTGGGTGAAGTTTGGTTGACTTCTGCGCAGCGGTTTGGGAGTTAACATCAAAATTACATTTCTCGGCCATATCGCATAGATCTCACTGTGAAAAGCCTTAAATGACTTTTTTTAATTAAGTTTGAAAAATGCGCTCAAACCAAAAGTCCTAGAACTAAATTTCCAAATGTAACTACTAGAATGTGATACAATACACTATTGGGTGAAGTTTGGTTGACTTCTGCGCAGCGGTTTGGGAGTTAACATCAAAATTACATTTCTCGGCCATATCGCATAGATCTCACTGTGAAAAGGCTTAAATGGCTTTTTTGACCTAAGTTTGAGGATTGCGCTCAAATCAAATGTCCTAGAACCAAATTTCCAAATGTAACTACTAGAATGTGATACAATACACTATTGGGTGAAGTTTGGTTGACTTCTGCGCAGCGGTTTGGGAGTTAACATCAAAATTACATTTCTCGGCCATATCGCATAGATCTCACTGTGAAAAGGCTTAAATGGCTTTTTTGACCTAAGTTTGAGGATTGCGCTCAAATCAAATGTCCTAGAACCAAATTTCCACATGTAACTACTAGATTGTGATACAATACACTAATGGGTGAAGTTTGGTTTACTTCTGCGCAGCGGTTTGGGAGTTAACATCAAAATTACATTTCTCGGCCATATCGCATAGATCTCACTGTGAAAAGGCTTAAATAGCTTTTTTGACCTAAGTTTGAGGATTGCGCTCAAATCAAATGTCCTAGAACCAAATTTCCACATGTAACTACTAGATTGTGATACAATACACTAATGGGTGAAGTTTAGTTGACTTCTGCGCAGCGGTTTGGGAGTTAACATCAAAATTACATTTCTCGGCCATATCGCATAGATCTCACTGTGAAAAGGCTTAAATGGCTTTTTTGACCTAAGTTTGAGGATTGCGCTCAAATCAAATGTCCTAGAACCAAATTTCCACATGTAACTACTAGATTGTGATACAATACACTATTGGGTGAAGTTTGGTTGACTTCTGCGCAGCGGTTTGGGAGTGAACATCAAAATTACATTTCTCGGCCATATCGCATAGATCTCACTGTGAAAAGGCTTAAATGACTTTTTTTAATTAAGTTTGAAGATTGCGCTCAAACCAAATGTCCTAGAACGAAATTTTCAAATGTAACTACTAGATTGTGATACAATACACTATTGGGTGAAGTTTGGTTGACTTCTGCGCAGCGGTTTGGGAGTTAACATCAAAATTACATTTCTCGGCCATATCGCATAGATCTCACTGTGAAAAGGCTTAAATGGCTTTTTTGACCTAAGTTTGAGGATTGCGCTCAAATCAAATGTCCTAGAACCAAATTTCCACATGTAACTACTAGATTGTGATACAATACACTAATGGGTGAAGTTTGGTTTACTTCTGCGCAGCGGTTTGGGAGTTAACATCAAAATTACATTTCTCGGCCATATCGCATAGATCTCACTGTGAAAAGGCTTAAATGGCTTTTTTGACCTAAGTTTGAGGATTGCGCTCAAATCAAATGTCCTAGAACCAAATTTCCAAATGTAACTACTAGATTTTGATAAAATACACTATTGGGTGAAGTTTGGTTGACTTCTGCGCAGCGGTTTGGGAGTGAACATCAAAATTACATTTCTCGGCCATATCGCATAGATCTCACTGTGAAAATGCTTAAATGACTTTTTTTAATTAAGTTTGAAGATTGCGCTCAAATCAAATGTCCTAGAACTAAATTTCCAAATGTAACTACTAGATTGTGATAAAATACACTATTGGGTGAAGTTTGGTTGACTTCTGCGCAGCGGTTTGGGAGTTAACATCAAAATTACATTTCTCGGCCATATCGCATTGATCTCACTGTGAAAAGCCTTAAATGACTTTTTTTAATTAAGTTTGAAGATTGCGCTCAAACCAAATGTCCTAGAACTAAATTTCCAAATGTAACTACTAGATTGTGATAAAATACACTATTGGGTGAAGTTTGGTTGACTTCTGCGCAGCGGTTTGGGAGTTAACATCAAAATTACATTTCTCGGCCATATCGCATAGATCTCACTGTGAAAAGGCTTAAATGACTTTTTTTAATTAAGTTTGAAGATTGCGCTAAAACCAAATGTCCTAGAACTAAATTTCCAAATGTAACTACTAGATTGTGATACAATACACTATTGGGTGAAGTTTGGTTGACTTCTGCGCAGCGGTTTGGGAGTTAACATCAAAATTACATTTCTCGGCCATATCGCATAGATCTCACTGTGAAAAGGCTTAAATGACTTTTTTAATTAAGTTTGATGATTGCGTTCAAACAAAATGTCCTAGAACAAAATTTTCAAATGTAACTACTAGATTGTGATACAATACACTATTGGGTGAAGTTTGGTTGACTTCTGCGCAGCGGTTTGGGAGTTAACATCAAAATTAAATTTCTCGGCCATATCGCATAGATCTCACTGTGAAAAGGCTTAAATGGCTTTTTTGACCTAAGTTTGAGGATTGCGTTCAAACAAAATGTCCTAGAACAAAATTTTCAAATGTAACTACTAGATTGTGATACAATACACTATTGGGTGAAGTTTGGTTGACTTCTGCACAGCGGTTTGGGAGTTAACATCAAAATTACATTTCTCGGCCATATCGCATAGATATCACTGTGAAAAGGCTTAAATGACTTTTTTAATTAAGTTTGATGATTGCGCTCAAACAAAATGTCCTAGAACGAAAATTTTAAATGTAACTACTAGAATGTGATACAATACACTATTGGGTGAAGTTTGGTTGACTTCTGCGCAGCGGTTTGGGAGTTAACATCAAAATTACATTTCTCGGCCATATCGCATAGATCTCACTTTGAAAAGGCTTAAATGACTTTTTTAATTAAGTTTGATGATTGCGCTCAAACAAAATGTCCTAGAACAAAATTTTCAAATGTAACTACTAGATTGTGATACAATACACTATTGGGTGAAGTTTGGTTGACTTCTGCGCAGCGGTTTGGGAGTTAACATCAAAATTACATTTCTTGGCCATATCGCATAGATCTCACTGTGAAAAGGCTTAAATGACTTTTTTAATTAAGTTTAATGATTGCGCTCAAACCAAATGTCCTAGAACGAAATTTTTAAATGTAACTACTAGATTGTGATACAATACACTATTGGGTGAAGTTTGGTTGACTTCTGCGCAGCGGTTTGGGAGTTAACATGAAATTTACATTTCTCGGCCATATCGCATAGATCTCACTGTGAAAAGGCTTAAATGACTTTTTTAATAAAGTTTGATGATTGCGCTAAAAAAAAATGTCCTAGAACAAAATTTTCAAATGTAACTACTAGATTGTGATACAATACACTATTGGGTGAAGTTTGGTTGACTTATGCGCAGCGGTTTGGGAGTGAACATCAAAATTACATTTCTCGGCCATATCGCATAGATCTCACTGTGAAAAGGCTTAAATGACTTTTTTATTAAGTTTAATGATTGCGCTCAAACCAAATGTCCTAGAACGAAATTTTTAAATGTAACTACTAGAATGTGATACAATACACTATTGGGTGAAGTTTGTTTGACTTCTGCGCAGCGGTTTGGGAGTTAACATGAAATTTACATTTCTCGGCCATATCGCATAGATCTCACTGTGAAAAGGCTTAAATGACTTTTTTAATAAAGTTTGATGATTGCGCTCAAACAAAATGTCCTAGAACAAAATTTTCAAATGTAACTACTAGATTGTGATACAATACACTATTGGGTGAAGTTTGGTTGACTTCTGCGCAGCGGTTTGGGAGTTAACATCAAAATTACATTTCTCGGCCATATCGCATAGATCTCACTGTGAAAAGGCTTAAATGACTTTTTTAATTAAGTTTGATGATTGCGCTCAAACAAAATGTCCTAGAACAAAATTTTCAAATGTAACTACTAGATTGTGATAAAATACACTATTGGGTGAAGTTTGGTTTACTTCTGCGCAGCGGTTTGGGAGTTAACATCAAAATTACATTTCTTGGCCATATCGCATAGATCTCACTGTGAAAAGGCTTAAATGGCTTTTTTGACCTAAGTTTTAGGATTGCGCTCAAATCAAATGTCCTAGAACCAAATTTCCACATGTAACTACTAGATTGTGATAACATACACTATTGGGTGAAGTTTGGTTGACTTCTGCGCAGCGGTTTGGGAGTGAACATCAAAATTACATTTCTCGGCCATATCGCATAGATCTCACTGTGAAAACGCTTAAATGACTTTTTTTAATTAAGTTTGAAGATTGCGCTCAAATCAAATGTCCTAGAACTAAATTTCCAAATGTAACTACTAGATTGTGATAAAATACACTTTTGGGTGAAGTTTGGTTGACTTCTGCGCAGCGGTTTGGGAGTTAACATCAAAATTACATTTCTCGGCCATATCGCATAGATCTCACTGTGAAAAGCCTTAAATGACTTTTTTTTAATTAAGTTTGAAGATTGCGCTCAAACCAAATGTCCTAGAACTAAATTTCCAAATGTAACTACTAGATTGTGATAAAATACACTATTGGATGAAGTTTGGTTGACTTCTGCGCAGCGGTTTGGGAGTTAACATCAAAATTACATTTCTCGGCCATATCGCATAGATCTCACTGTGAAAAGGCTTAAATGACTTTTTTAATTAAGTTTGATGATTGCGCTCAAACAAAATGTCCTAGAACAAAATTTTCAAATGTAACTACTAGATTGTGATACAATACACTATTGGGTGAAGTTTGGTTGACTTCTGCGCAGCGGTTTGGGAGTTAACATCAAAATTACATTTCTTTGCCATATCGCATAGATCTCACTGTGAAAAGGCTTAAATGACTTTTTTAATTAAGTTTAATGATTGCGCTCAAACCAAATGTCCTAGAACGAAATTTTTAAATGTAACTACTAGAATGTGATACAATACACTATTGGGTGAAGTTTGGTTGACTTCTGCGCAGCGGTTTGGGAGTTAACATGAAATTTACATTTCTCGGCCATATCGCATAGATCTCACTGTGAAAAGGCTTAAATGACTTTTTTAATAAAGTTTGATGATTGCGCTCAAAAAAAATGTCCTAGAACAAAATTTTCAAATGTAACTACTAGATTGTGATACAATACACAACTGGGTGAAGTTTGGTTGACTTCTGCGCAGCGGTTTGGGAGTGAACATCAAAATTACATTTCTCGGCCATATCGCATAGATCTCACTGTGAAAAGGCTTAAATGACTTTTTTATTAAGTTTAATGATTGCGCTCAAACCAAATGTCCTAGAACGAAATTTTTAAATGTAACTACTAGAATGTGATACAATACACTATTGGGTGAAGTTTGGTTGACTTCTGCGCAGCGGTTTGGGAGTTAACATGAAATTTACATTTCTCGGCCATATCGCATAGATCTCACTGTGAAAAGGCTTAAATGACTTTTTTAATAAAATTTGATGATTGCGCTCAAACAAAATGTCCTAGAACAAAATTTTCAAATGTAACTACTAGATTGTGATACAATACACTATTGAGTGAAGTTTGGTTGACTTCTGCGCAGCGGTTTGGGAGTTAACATCAAAATTACATTTCTCGGCCATATCGCATAGATCTCACTGTGAAAAGGCTTAAATGACTTTTTTAATTAAGTTTGATGATTGCGCTCAAACAAAATGTCCTAGAACAAAATTTTCAAATGTAACTACTAGATTGTGATAAAATACACTATTGGGTGAAGTTTGGTTGACTTCTGCGCAGCGGTTTGGGAGTTAACATCAAAATTACATTTCTCGGCCATATCGCATAGATCTCACTGTGAAAAGGCTTAAATGGCTTTTTTGACCTAAGTTTGAGGATTGCGCTCAAATCAAATGTCCTAGAACCAAATTTCCACATGTAACTACTAGATTGTGATAACATACACTATTGGGTGAAGTTTGGTTGACTTCTGCGCAGCGGTTTGGGAGTGAACATCAAAATTACATTTCTCGGCCATATCGCATAGATCTCACTGTGAAAACGCTTAAATGACTTTTTTTAATTAAGTTTGAAGATTGCGCTCAAATCAAATGTCCTAGAACTAAATTTCCAAATGTAACTACTAGATTGTGATAAAATACACTATTGGGTGAAGTTTGGTTGACTTCTGCGCAGCGGTTTGGGAGTTAACATCAAAATTACATTTCTCGGCCATATCGCATAGATCTCACTGTGAAAAGCCTTAAATGACTTTTTTTAATTAAGTTTGAAGATTGCGCTCAAACCAAATGTCATAGAACTAAATTTCCAAATGTAACTACTAGATTGTGATAAAATACACTATTGGGTGAAGTTTGGTTGACTTCTGCGCAGCGGTTTGGGAGTTAACATCAAAATTACATTTCTCGGCCATATCGCATAGATCTCACTGTGAAAAGGCTTAAATGGCTTTTTTGACCTAAGTTTGAGGATTGCGCTCAAAAAAAATGTCCTAGAACCAAATTTCCACATGTAACTACTAGATTGTGATAACATACACTATTGGGTGAAGTTTGGTTGACTTCTGCGCAGCGGTTTGGGAGTGAACATTAAAATTACATTTCTCGGCCATATCGCATAGATCTCACTGTGAAAACGCTTAAATGACTTTTTTTAATTAAGTTTGAAGATTGCGCTCAAATCAAATGTCCTAGAACTAAATTTCCAAATGTAACTACTAGATTGTGATAAAATACACTATTGGGTGAAGTTTGGTTGACTTCTGCGCAGCGGTTTGGGAGTTAACATCAAAATTACATTTCTCGGCCATATCGCATAGATCTCACTGTGAAAAGCCTTAAATGACTTTTTTTAATTAAGTTTGAAGATTGCGCTCAAACCAAATGTCCTAGAACTAAATTTCCAAATGTAACTACTAGATTGTGATAAAATACACTATTGGGTGAAGTTTGGTTGACTTCTGCGCAGCGGTTTGGGAGTTAACATCAAAATTACATTTCTCGGCCATATCGCATAGATCTCACTGTGAAAAGCCTTAAATGACTTTTTTTAATTAAGTTTGAAGATTGCGCTCAAACCAAATGTCCTAGAACTAAATTTCCAAATGTAACTACTAGAATGTGATACAATACACTATTGGGTGAAGTTTGGTTGACTTCTGCGCAGCGGTTTGGGAGTTAACATCAAAATTACATTTCTCGGCCATATCGCATAGATCTCACTGTGAAAAGGCTTAAATGGCTTTTTTGACCTAAGTTTGAGGATTGCGCTCAAATCAAATGTCCTAGAACCAAATTTCTAAATGTAACTAATAGAATGTGATACAATACACTATTGGGTGAAGTTTGGTTGACTTCTGCGCAGCGGTTTGGGAGTTAACATCAAAATTACATTTCTCGGCCATATCGCATAGATCTCACTGTGAAAAGGCTTAAATGGCTTTTTTGACCTAAGTTTGAGGATTGCGCTCAAATCAAATGTCCTAGAACCAAATTTCCACATGTAACTACTAGATTGTGATACAATACACTAATGGGTGAAGTTTGCTTTACTTCTGCGCAGCGGTTTGGGAGTTAACATCAAAATTACATTTCTCGGCCATATCGCATAGATCTCACTGTGAAAAGGCTTAAATAGCTTTTTTGACCTAAGTTTGAGGATTGCGCTCAAATCAAATGTCCTAGAACCAAATTTCCACATGTAACTACTAGATTGTGATACAATACACTAATGGGTGAAGTTTGGTTGACTTCTGCGCAGCGGTTTGGGAGTTAACATCAAAATTAGATTTCTCGGCCATATCGCATAGATCTCACTGTGAAAAGGCTTAAATGGCTTTTTTGACCTAAGTTTGAGGAATGCGCTCAAATCAAATGTCCTAGAACCAAATTTCCACATGTAACTACTAGATTGTGATACAATACACTATTGGGTGAAGTTTGGTTGACTTCTGCGCAGCGGTTTGGGAGTGAACATCAAAATTACATTTCTCGGCCATATCGCATAGATCTCACTGTGAAAAGGCTTAAATGATTTTTTTTTAATTAAGTTTGAAGATTGCGCTCAAACCAAATGTCCTAGAACGAAATTTTCAAATGTAACTACTAGATTGTGATACAATACACTATTGGGTGAAGTTTGGTTGACTTCTGCGCAGCGGTTTGGGAGTTAACATCAAAATTACATTTCTCGGCCATATCGCATAGATCTCACTGTGAAAAGGCTTAAATGGCTTTTTTGACCTAAGTTTGAGGATTGCGCTCAAATCAAATGTCCTAGAACCAAATTTCCACATGTAACTACTAGATTGTGATACAATACACTAATGGGTGAAGTTTGGTTTACTTCTGCGCAGCGGTTTGGGAGTTAACATCAAAATTACATTTCTCGGCCATATCGCATAGATTTCACTGTGAAAAGGCTTAAATGGCTTTTTTGACCTAAGTTTGAGGATTGCGCTCAAATCAAATGTCCTAGAACCAAATTTCCACATGTAACAACTAGATTGTGATAAAATACACTATTGGGTGAAGTTTGGTTGACTTCTGCGCAGCGGTTTGGGAGTGAACATCAAAATTACATTTCTCGGCCATATCGCATAGATCTCACTGTGAAAACGCTTAAATGACTTTTTTTAATTAAGTTTGAAGATTGCGCTCAAATCAAATGTCCTAGAACTAAATTTCCAAATGTAACTACTAGATTGTGATAAAATACACTATTGGGTGAAGTTTGGTTGACTTCTGCGCAGCGGTTTGGGAGTTAACATCAAAATTACATTTCTCGGCCATATCGCATAGATCTCACTGTGAAAAGCCTTAAATGACTTTTTTTAATTAAGTTTGAAGATTGCGCTCAAACCAAATGTCCTAGAACTAAATTTCCAAATGTAACTACTAGATTGTGATAAAATACACTATTGGGTGAAGTTTGGTTGACTTCTGCGCAGCGGTTTGGGAGTTAACATCAAAATTACATTTCTCGGCCATATCGCATAGATCTCACTGTGAAAAGGCTTAAATGACTTTTTTTAATTAAGTTTAAAGATTGCGCTCAAACCAAATGTCCTAGAACTAAATTTCCAAATGTAACTACTACATTGTGATACAATACACTATTGGGTGAAGTTTGGTTGACTTCTGCGCAGCGGTTTGGGAGTTAACATCAAAATTACATTTCTCGGCCATATCGCATAGATCTCACTGTGAAAAGGCTTAAATGACTTTTTTAATTAAGTTTGATGATTGCGTTCAAACCAAATGTCCTAGAACAAAATTTTCAAATGTAACTACTAGATTGTGATACAATACACTATTGGGTGAAGTTTGGTTGACTTCTGCGCAGCGGTTTGGGAGTTAACATCAAAATTAAATTTCTCGGCCATATCGCATAGATCTCACTGTGAAAAGGCTTAAATGGCTTTTTTGACCTAAGTTTGAGGATTGCGTTCAAACAAAATGTCCTAGAACAAAATTTTCAAATGTAACTACTAGATTGTGATACAATACACTATTGGGTGAAGTTTGGTTGACTTCTGCACAGCGGTTTGGGAGTTAACATCAAAATTACATTTCTCGGCCATATCGCATAGATATCACTGTGAAAAGGCTTAAATGACTTTTTTAATTAAGTTTGATGATTGCGCTCAAACAAAATGTCCTAGAACGAAAATTTTAAATGTAACTACTAGAATGTGATACAATACACTATTGGGTGAAGTTTGGTTGACTTCTGCGCAGCGGTTTGGGAGTTAACATCAAAATTACATTTCTCGGCCATATCGCATAGATCTCACTTTGAAAAGGCTTAAATGACTTTTTTAATTAAGTTTGATGATTGCGCTCAAACAAAATGTCCTAGAACAAAATTTTCAAATGTAACTACTAGATTGTGATACAATACACTATTGGGTGAAGTTTGGTTGACTTCTGCGCAGCGGTTTGGGAGTTAACATCAAAATTACATTTCTTGGCCATATCGCATAGATCTCACTGTGAAAAGGCTTAAATGACTTTTTTAATTAAGTTTAATGATTGCGCTCAAACCAAATGTCCTAGAACGAAATTTTTAAATGTAACTACTAGATTGTGATACAATACACTATTGGGTGAAGTTTGGTTGACTTCTGCGCAGCGGTTTGGGAGTTAACATGAAATTTACATTTCTCGGCCATATCGCATAGATCTCACTGTGAAAAGGCTTAAATGACTTTTTTAATAAAGTTTGATGATTGCGCTAAAAAAAAATGTCCTAGAACAAAATTTTCAAATGTAACTACTAGATTGTGATACAATACACTATTGGGTGAAGTTTGGTTGACTTATGCGCAGCGGTTTGGGAGTGAACATCAAAATTACATTTCTCGGCCATATCGCATAGATCTCACTGTGAAAAGGCTTAAATGACTTTTTTATTAAGTTTAATGATTGCGCTCAAACCAAATGTCCTAGAACGAAATTTTTAAATGTAACTACTAGAATGTGATACAATACACTATTGGGTGAAGTTTGTTTGACTTCTGCGCAGCGGTTTGGGAGTTAACATGAAATTTACATTTCTCGGCCATATCGCATAGATCTCACTGTGAAAAGGCTTAAATGACTTTTTTAATAAAGTTTGATGATTGCGCTCAAACAAAATGTCCTAGAACAAAATTTTCAAATGTAACTACTAGATTGTGATACAATACACTATTGGGTGAAGTTTGGTTGACTTCTGCGCAGCGGTTTGGGAGTTAACATCAAAATTACATTTCTCGGCCATATCGCATAGATCTCACTGTGAAAAGGCTTAAATGACTTTTTTAATTAAGTTTGATGATTGCGCTCAAACAAAATGTCCTAGAACAAAATTTTCAAATGTAACTACTAGATTGTGATAAAATACACTATTGGGTGAAGTTTGGTTTACTTCTGCGCAGCGGTTTGGGAGTTAACATCAAAATTACATTTCTTGGCCATATCGCATAGATCTCACTGTGAAAAGGCTTAAATGGCTTTTTTGACCTAAGTTTTAGGATTGCGCTCAAATCAAATGTCCTAGAACCAAATTTCCACATGTAACTACTAGATTGTGATAACATACACTATTGGGTGAAGTTTGGTTGACTTCTGCGCAGCGGTTTGGGAGTGAACATCAAAATTACATTTCTCGGCCATATCGCATAGATCTCACTGTGAAAACGCTTAAATGACTTTTTTTAATTAAGTTTGAAGATTGCGCTCAAATCAAATGTCCTAGAACTAAATTTCCAAATGTAACTACTAGATTGTGATAAAATACACTTTTGGGTGAAGTTTGGTTGACTTCTGCGCAGCGGTTTGGGAGTTAACATCAAAATTACATTTCTCGGCCATATCGCATAGATCTCACTGTGAAAAGCCTTAAATGACTTTTTTTTAATTAAGTTTGAAGATTGCGCTCAAACCAAATGTCCTAGAACTAAATTTCCAAATGTAACTACTAGATTGTGATAAAATACACTATTGGATGAAGTTTGGTTGACTTCTGCGCAGCGGTTTGGGAGTTAACATCAAAATTACATTTCTCGGCCATATCGCATAGATCTCACTGTGAAAAGGCTTAAATGACTTTTTTAATTAAGTTTGATGATTGCGCTCAAACAAAATGTCCTAGAACAAAATTTTCAAATGTAACTACTAGATTGTGATACAATACACTATTGGGTGAAGTTTGGTTGACTTCTGCGCAGCGGTTTGGGAGTTAACATCAAAATTACATTTCTTTGCCATATCGCATAGATCTCACTGTGAAAAGGCTTAAATGACTTTTTTAATTAAGTTTAATGATTGCGCTCAAACCAAATGTCCTAGAACGAAATTTTTAAATGTAACTACTAGAATGTGATACAATACACTATTGGGTGAAGTTTGGTTGACTTCTGCGCAGCGGTTTGGGAGTTAACATGAAATTTACATTTCTCGGCCATATCGCATAGATCTCACTGTGAAAAGGCTTAAATGACTTTTTTAATAAAGTTTGATGATTGCGCTCAAAAAAAATGTCCTAGAACAAAATTTTCAAATGTAACTACTAGATTGTGATACAATACACAACTGGGTGAAGTTTGGTTGACTTCTGCGCAGCGGTTTGGGAGTGAACATCAAAATTACATTTCTCGGCCATATCGCATAGATCTCACTGTGAAAAGGCTTAAATGACTTTTTTATTAAGTTTAATGATTGCGCTCAAACCAAATGTCCTAGAACGAAATTTTTAAATGTAACTACTAGAATGTGATACAATACACTATTGGGTGAAGTTTGGTTGACTTCTGCGCAGCGGTTTGGGAGTTAACATGAAATTTACATTTCTCGGCCATATCGCATAGATCTCACTGTGAAAAGGCTTAAATGACTTTTTTAATAAAATTTGATGATTGCGCTCAAACAAAATGTCCTAGAACAAAATTTTCAAATGTAACTACTAGATTGTGATACAATACACTATTGGGTGAAGTTTGGTTGACTTCTGCGCAGCGGTTTGGGAGTTAACATCAAAATTACATTTCTCGGCCATATCGCATAGATCTCACTGTGAAAAGGCTTAAATGACTTTTTTAATTAAGTTTGATGATTGCGCTCAAACAAAATGTCCTAGAACAAAATTTTCAAATGTAACTACTAGATTGTGATAAAATACACTATTGGGTGAAGTTTGGTTGACTTCTGCGCAGCGGTTTGGGAGTTAACATCAAAATTACATTTCTCGGCCATATCGCATAGATCTCACTGTGAAAAGGCTTAAATGGCTTTTTTGACCTAAGTTTGAGGATTGCGCTCAAATCAAATGTCCTAGAACCAAATTTCCACATGTAACTACTAGATTGTGATAACATACACTATTGGGTGAAGTTTGGTTGACTTCTGCGCAGCGGTTTGGGAGTGAACATCAAAATTACATTTCTCGGCCATATCGCATAGATCTCACTGTGAAAACGCTTAAATGACTTTTTTTAATTAAGTTTGAAGATTGCGCTCAAATCAAATGTCCTAGAACTAAATTTCCAAATGTAACTACTAGATTGTGATAAAATACACTATTGGGTGAAGTTTGGTTGACTTCTGCGCAGCGGTTTGGGAGTTAACATCAAAATTACATTTCTCGGCCATATCGCATAGATCTCACTGTGAAAAGCCTTAAATGACTTTTTTTAATTAAGTTTGAAGATTGCGCTCAAACCAAATGTCATAGAACTAAATTTCCAAATGTAACTACTAGATTGTGATAAAATACACTATTGGGTGAAGTTTGGTTGACTTCTGCGCAGCGGTTTGGGAGTTAACATCAAAATTACATTTCTCGGCCATATCGCATAGATCTCACTGTGAAAAGGCTTAAATGGCTTTTTTGACCTAAGTTTGAGGATTGCGCTCAAAAAAAATGTCCTAGAACCAAATTTCCACATGTAACTACTAGATTGTGATAACATACACTATTGGGTGAAGTTTGGTTGACTTCTGCGCAGCGGTTTGGGAGTGAACATTAAAATTACATTTCTCGGCCATATCGCATAGATCTCACTGTGAAAACGCTTAAATGACTTTTTTTAATTAAGTTTGAAGATTGCGCTCAAATCAAATGTCCTAGAACTAAATTTCCAAATGTAACTACTAGATTGTGATAAAATACACTATTGGGTGAAGTTTGGTTGACTTCTGCGCAGCGGTTTGGGAGTTAACATCAAAATTACATTTCTCGGCCATATCGCATAGATCTCACTGTGAAAAGCCTTAAATGACTTTTTTTAATTAAGTTTGAAGATTGCGCTCAAACCAAATGTCCTAGAACTAAATTTCCAAATGTAACTACTAGATTGTGATAAAATACACTATTGGGTGAAGTTTGGTTGACTTCTGCGCAGCGGTTTGGGAGTTAACATCAAAATTACATTTCTCGGCCATATCGCATAGATCTCACTGTGAAAAGCCTTAAATGACTTTTTTTAATTAAGTTTGAAGATTGCGCTCAAACCAAATGTCCTAGAACTAAATTTCCAAATGTAACTACTAGAATGTGATACAATACACTATTGGGTGAAGTTTGGTTGACTTCTGCGCAGCGGTTTGGGAGTTAACATCAAAATTACATTTCTCGGCCATATCGCATAGATCTCACTGTGAAAAGGCTTAAATGGCTTTTTTGACCTAAGTTTGAGGATTGCGCTCAAATCAAATGTCCTAGAACCAAATTTCTAAATGTAACTAATAGAATGTGATACAATACACTATTGGGTGAAGTTTGGTTGACTTCTGCGCAGCGGTTTGGGAGTTAACATCAAAATTACATTTCTCGGCCATATCGCATAGATCTCACTGTGAAAAGGCTTAAATGGCTTTTTTGACCTAAGTTTGAGGATTGCGCTCAAATCAAATGTCCTAGAACCAAATTTCCACATGTAACTACTAGATTGTGATACAATACACTAATGGGTGAAGTTTGCTTTACTTCTGCGCAGCGGTTTGGGAGTTAACATCAAAATTACATTTCTCGGCCATATCGCATAGATCTCACTGTGAAAAGGCTTAAATAGCTTTTTTGACCTAAGTTTGAGGATTGCGCTCAAATCAAATGTCCTAGAACCAAATTTCCACATGTAACTACTAGATTGTGATACAATACACTAATGGGTGAAGTTTGGTTGACTTCTGCGCAGCGGTTTGGGAGTTAACATCAAAATTAGATTTCTCGGCCATATCGCATAGATCTCACTGTGAAAAGGCTTAAATGGCTTTTTTGACCTAAGTTTGAGGAATGCGCTCAAATCAAATGTCCTAGAACCAAATTTCCACATGTAACTACTAGATTGTGATACAATACACTATTGGGTGAAGTTTGGTTGACTTCTGCGCAGCGGTTTGGGAGTGAACATCAAAATTACATTTCTCGGCCATATCGCATAGATCTCACTGTGAAAAGGCTTAAATGATTTTTTTTTAATTAAGTTTGAAGATTGCGCTCAAACCAAATGTCCTAGAACGAAATTTTCAAATGTAACTACTAGATTGTGATACAATACACTATTGGGTGAAGTTTGGTTGACTTCTGCGCAGCGGTTTGGGAGTTAACATCAAAATTACATTTCTCGGCCATATCGCATAGATCTCACTGTGAAAAGGCTTAAATGGCTTTTTTGACCTAAGTTTGAGGATTGCGCTCAAATCAAATGTCCTAGAACCAAATTTCCACATGTAACTACTAGATTGTGATACAATACACTAATGGGTGAAGTTTGGTTTACTTCTGCGCAGCGGTTTGGGAGTTAACATCAAAATTACATTTCTCGGCCATATCGCATAGATTTCACTGTGAAAAGGCTTAAATGGCTTTTTTGACCTAAGTTTGAGGATTGCGCTCAAATCAAATGTCCTAGAACCAAATTTCCACATGTAACAACTAGATTGTGATAAAATACACTATTGGGTGAAGTTTGGTTGACTTCTGCGCAGCGGTTTGGGAGTGAACATCAAAATTACATTTCTCGGCCATATCGCATAGATCTCACTGTGAAAACGCTTAAATGACTTTTTTTAATTAAGTTTGAAGATTGCGCTCAAATCAAATGTCCTAGAACTAAATTTCCAAATGTAACTACTAGATTGTGATAAAATACACTATTGGGTGAAGTTTGGTTGACTTCTGCGCAGCGGTTTGGGAGTTAACATCAAAATTACATTTCTCGGCCATATCGCATAGATCTCACTGTGAAAAGCCTTAAATGACTTTTTTTAATTAAGTTTGAAGATTGCGCTCAAACCAAATGTCCTAGAACTAAATTTCCAAATGTAACTACTAGATTGTGATAAAATACACTATTGGGTGAAGTTTGGTTGACTTCTGCGCAGCGGTTTGGGAGTTAACATCAAAATTACATTTCTCGGCCATATCGCATAGATCTCACTGTGAAAAGGCTTAAATGACTTTTTTTAATTAAGTTTAAAGATTGCGCTCAAACCAAATGTCCTAGAACTAAATTTCCAAATGTAACTACTACATTGTGATACAATACACTATTGGGTGAAGTTTGGTTGACTTCTGCGCAGCGGTTTGGGAGTGAACATCAAAATTACATTTCTCGGCCATATCGCATAGATCTCACTGTGAAAAGGCTTAAATGGCTTTTTTGACCTAAGTTTGAGGAATGCGCTCAAATCAAATGTCCTAGAACCAAATTTCCACATGTAACTACTAGATTGTGATACAATACACTATTGGGTGAAGTTTGGTTGACTTCTGCGCAGCGGTTTGGGAGTTAACATCAAAATTACATTTCTCGGCCATATCGCATAGATCTCACTGTGAAAAGGCTTAAATAGCTTTTTTGACCTAAGTTTGAGGATTGCGCTCAAATCAAATGTCCTAGAACCAAATTTCCACATGTAACTACTAGATTGTGATACAATACACTAATGGGTGAAGTTTGGTTGACTTCTGCGCAGCGGTTTGGGAGTTAACATCAAAATTAGATTTCTCGGCCATATCGCATAGATCTCACTGTGAAAAGGCTTAAATGGCTTTTTTGACCTAAGTTTGAGGAATGCGCTCAAATCAAATGTCCTAGAACCAAATTTCCACATGTAACTACTAGATTGTGATACAATACACTATTGGGTGAAGTTTGGTTGACTTCTGCGCAGCGGTTTGGGAGTGAACATCAAAATTACATTTCTCGGCCATATCGCATAGATCTCACTGTGAAAAGGCTTAAATGATTTTTTTTTAATTAAGTTTGAAGATTGCGCTCAAACCAAATGTCCTAGAACGAAATTTTCAAATGTAACTACTAGATTGTGATACAATACACTATTGGGTGAAGTTTGGTTGACTTCTGCGCAGCGGTTTGGGAGTTAACATCAAAATTACATTTCTCGGCCATATCGCATAGATCTCACTGTGAAAAGGCTTAAATGGCTTTTTTGACCTAAGTTTGAGGATTGCGCTCAAATCAAATGTCCTAGAACCAAATTTCCACATGTAACTACTAGATTGTGATACAATACACTAATGGGTGAAGTTTGGTTTACTTCTGCGCAGCGGTTTGGGAGTTAACATCAAAATTACATTTCTCGGCCATATCGCATAGATTTCACTGTGAAAAGGCTTAAATGGCTTTTTTGACCTAAGTTTGAGGATTGCGCTCAAATCAAATGTCCTAGAACCAAATTTCCACATGTAACAACTAGATTGTGATAAAATACACTATTGGGTGAAGTTTGGTTGACTTCTGCGCAGCGGTTTGGGAGTGAACATCAAAATTACATTTCTCGGCCATATCGCATAGATCTCACTGTGAAAACGCTTAAATGACTTTTTTTAATTAAGTTTGAAGATTGCGCTCAAATCAAATGTCCTAGAACTAAATTTCCAAATGTAACTACTAGATTGTGATAAAATACACTATTGGGTGAAGTTTGGTTGACTTCTGCGCAGCGGTTTGGGAGTTAACATCAAAATTACATTTCTCGGCCATATCGCATAGATCTCACTGTGAAAAGCCTTAAATGACTTTTTTTAATTAAGTTTGAAGATTGCGCTCAAACCAAATGTCCTAGAACTAAATTTCCAAATGTAACTACTAGATTGTGATAAAATACACTATTGGGTGAAGTTTGGTTGACTTCTGCGCAGCGGTTTGGGAGTTAACATCAAAATTACATTTCTCGGCCATATCGCATAGATCTCACTGTGAAAAGGCTTAAATGACTTTTTTTAATTAAGTTTAAAGATTGCGCTCAAACCAAATGTCCTAGAACTAAATTTCCAAATGTAACTACTACATTGTGATACAATACACTATTGGGTGAAGTTTGGTTGACTTCTGCGCAGCGGTTTGGGAGTTAACATCAAAATTACATTTCTCGGCCATATCGCATAGATCTCACTGTGAAAAGGCTTAAATGACTTTTTTAATTAAGTTTGATGATTGCGTTCAAACAAAATGTCCTAGAACAAAATTTTCAAATGTAACTACTAGATTGTGATACAATACACTATTGGGTGAAGTTTGGTTGACTTCTGCGCAGCGGTTTGGGAGTTAACATTAAAATTACATTTCTCGGCCATATCGCATAGATCGCACTGTGAAAAGGCTTAAATAGCTTTTTTGACCTAAGTTTGAGGATTGCGTTCAAACAAAATGTCCTAGAACAAAATTTTCAAATGTAACTACTAGATTTTGATAAAATACACTATTGGGTGAAGTTTGGTTGACTTCTGCGCAGCGGTTTGGGAGTTAACATCAAAATTACATTTCTCGGCCATATCGCATAGATCTCACTGTGAAAAGGCTTAAATGACTTTTTTAATTAAGTTTGATGATTGCGCTCAAACAAAATGTCCTAGAACAAAATTTTCAAATGTAACTACTAGATTGTGATACAATACACTATTGGGTGAAGTTTGGTTTACTTCTGCGCAGCGGTTTGGGAGTTAACATCAAAATTACATTTCTCGGCCATATCGCATAGATCTCACTGTGAAAAGGCTTAAATGGCTTTTTTGACCTAAGTTTGAGGATTGCGCTCAAATCAAATGTCCTAGAACCAAATTTCCACGTGTAACTACTAGATTGTGATAAAATACACTATTGGGTGAAGTTTGGTTGACTTCTGCGCAGCGGTTTGGGAGTGAACATCAAAATTACATTTCTCGGCCATATCGCATAGATCTCACTGTGAAAAGCCTTAAATGACTTTTTTTAATTAAGTTTGAAGATTGCGCTCAAACCAAATGTCCTAGAACTAAATTTCCAAATGTAACTACTAGATTGTGATAAAATACACTATTGGATGAAGTTTGGTTGACTTCTGCACAGCGGTTTGGGAGTTAACATCAAAATTACATTTCTCGGCCATATCGCATAGATCTCACTGTGAAAAGGCTTAAATGACTTTTTTTAATTAAGTTTGAAGATTGCGCTCAAACCAAATGTCCTAGAACTAAATTTCCAAATGTAACTACTAGATTGTGATACAATACACTATTGGGTGAAGTTTGGTTGACTTCTGCGCAGCGGTTTGGGAGTTAACATCAAAATTACATTTCTCGGCCATATCGCATAGATCTCACTGTGAAAAGGCTTAAATGACTTTTTTAATTAAGTTTGATGATTGCGTTCAAACAAAATGTCCTAGAACAAAATTTTCAAATGTAACTACTAGATTGTGATACAATACACTATTGGGTGAAGTTTGGTTGACTTCTGCGCAGCGGTTTGGGAGTTAACATCAAAATTACATTTCTCGGCCATATCGCATAGATCTCACTGTGAAAAGGCTTAAATGACTTTTTTAATTAAGTTTGATGATTGCGCTCAAACAAAATGTCCTAGAACGAAAATTTTAAATGTAACTACTAGAATGTGATACAATACACTATTGGGTGAAGTTTGGTTGACTTCTGCGCAGCGGTTTGGGAGTTAACATCAAAATTACATTTCTCGGCCATATCGCATAGATCTCCCTGTGAAAAGGCTTAAATGACTTTTTTAATTAAGTTTGATGATTGCGCTCAAACAAAATGTCCTAGAACAAAATTTTCAAATGTAACTACTAGATTGTGATACAATACACTATTGGGTGAAGTTTGGTTGACTTCTGCGCAGCGGTTTGGGAGTTAACATCAAAATTACATTTCTTGGCCATATCGCATAGATCTCACTGTGAAAAGGCTTAAATGACTTTTTTAATTAAGTTTAATGATTGCGCTCAAACCAAATGTCCTAGAACGAAATTTTTAAATGTAACTACTAGAATGTGATACAATACACTATTGGGTGAAGTTTGGTTGACTTCTGCGCAGCGGTTTGGGAGTTAACATGAAATTTACATTTCTCGGCCATATCGCATAGATCTCACTGTGAAAAGGCTTAAATGACTTTTTTAATAAAGTTTGATGATTGCGCTCAAAAAAAATGTCCTAGAACAAAATTTTCAAATGTAACTACTAGATTGTGATACAATACACTATTGGGTGAAGTTTGGTTGACTTCTGCGCAGCGGTTTGGGAGTTAACATCAAAATTACATTTCTCGGCCATATCGCATAGATCTCACTGTGAAAAGGCTTAAATGACTTTTTTATTAAGTTTAATGATTGCGCTCAAACCAAATGTCCTAGAACGAAATTTTTAAATGTAACTACTAGAATGTGATACAATACACTATTGGGTGAAGTTTGGTTGACTTCTGCGCAGCGGTTTGGGAGTTAACATGAAATTTACATTTCTCGGCCATATCGCATAGATCTCACTGTGAAAAGGCTTAAATGACTTTTTTAATAAAGTTTAATGATTGCGCTCAAACAAAATGTCCTAGAACAAAATTTTCAAATGTAACTACTAGATTGTGATACAATACACTATTGGGTGAAGTTTGGTTGACTTCTGCGCAGCGGTTTGGGAGTTAACATCAAAATTACATTTCTCGGCCATATCGCATAGATCTCACTGTGAAAAGGCTTAAATGACTTTTTTAATTAAGTTTTATGATTGCGCTCAAACAAAATGTCCTAGAACAAAATTTTCAAATGTAACTACTAGATTGTGATAAAATACACTATTGGGTGAAGTTTGGTTTACTTCTGCGCAGCGGTTTGGGAGTTAACATCAAAATTACATTTCTCGGCCATATCGCATAGATCTCACTGTGAAAAGGCTTAAATGGCTTTTTTGACCTAAGTTTGAGGATTGCGCTCAAATCAAATGTCCTAGAACCAAATTTCCACATGTAACTACTAGATTGTGATAAAATACACTATTGGGTGAAGTTTGGTTGACTTCTGCGCAGCGGTTTGGAAGTGAACATCAAAATTACATTTCTCGGCCATATCGCATAGATCTCACTGTGAAAACGCTTAAATGACTTGTTTTAATTAAGTTTGAAGATTGCGCTCAAATCAAATGTCCTAGAACTAAATTTCCAAATGTAACTACTAGATTGTGATAAAATACACTATTGGGTGAAGTTTGGTTGACTTCTGCGCAGCGGTTTGGGAGTTAACATCAAAATTACATTTCTCGGCCATATCGCATAGATCTCACTGTGAAAAGCCTTAAATGACTTTTTTTAATTAAGTTTGAAGATTGCGCTCAAACCAAATGTCCTAGAAGTAAATTTCCAAATGTAACTACTATATTGTGATAAAATACACTATTGGGTGAAGTTTGGTTGACTTCTGCGCAGCGGTTTGGGAGTTAACATCAAAATTACATTTCTCGGCCATATCGCATAGATCTCACTGTGAAAAGCCTTAAATGACTTTTTTTAATTAAGTTTGAAGATTGCGCTCAAACCAAATGTCCTAGAACTAAATTTCCAAATGTAACTACTAGAATGTGATACAATACACTATTGGGTGAAGTTTGGTTGACTTCTGCGCAGCGGTTTGGGAGTTAACATCAAAATTACATTTCTCGGCCATATCGCATAGATCTCACTGTGAAAAGGCTTAAATGGCTTTTTTGACCTAAGTTTGAGGATTGCGCTCAAATCAAATGTCCTAGAACCAAATTTCCACATGTAACTACTAGATTGTGATACAATACACTAATGGGTGAAGTTTGGTTGACTTCTGCGCAGCGGTTTGGGAGTTAACATCAAAATTACATTTCTCGGCCATATCGCATAGATCTCACTGTGAAAAGGCTTAAATGGCTTTTTTGACCTAAGTTTGAGGATTGCGCTCAAATCAAATGTCCTAGAACCAAATTTCCACATGTAACTACTAGATTGTGATACAATACACTAATGGGTGAAGTTTGGTTGACTTCTGCGCAGCGGTTTGGGAGTTAACATCAAAATTACATTTCTCGGCCATATCGCATAGATCTCACTGTGAAAAGGCTTAAATGGCTTTTTTGACCTAAGTTTGAGGATTGCGCTCAAATCAAATGTCCTAGAACCAAATTTCCACATGTAACTACTAGATTGTGATACAATACACTATTGGGTGAAGTTTGGTTGACTTCTGCGCAGCGGTTTGGGAGTGAACATCAAAATTACATTTCTCGGCCATATCGCATAGATCTCACTGTGAAAAGGCTTAAATGACTTTTTTTAATTAAGTTTGAAGATTGCGCTCAAACCAAATGTCCTAGAACGAAATTTTCAAATGTAACTACTAGATTGTGATACAATACACTATTGGGTGAAGTTTGGTTGACTTCTGCGCAGCGGTTTGGGAGTTAACATCAAAATTACATTTCTCGGCCATATCGCATAGATCTCACTGTGAAAAGGCTTAAATGACTTTTTTAATTAAGTTTGATGATTGCGCTCAAACAAAATGTCCTAGAACGAAATTTTCAAATGTAACTACTAGAATGTGATACAATACACTATTGGGTGAAGTTTGGTTTACTTCTGCGCAGCGGTTTGGGAGTTAACATCAAAATTACATTTCTCGGCCATATCGCATAGATCTCACTGTGAAAAGGCTTAAATGGCTTTTTTGACCTAAGTTTGAGGATTGCGCTCAAATCAAATGTCCTAGAACCAAATTTCCACATGTAACAACTAGATTGTGATAAAATACACTATTGGGTGAAGTTTGGTTGACTTCTGCGCAGCGGTTTGGGAGTGAACATCAAAATTACATTTCTCGGCCATATCGCATAGATCTCACTGTGAAAACGCTTAAATGACTTTTTTTAATTAAGTTTGAAGATTGCGCTCAAATCAAATGTCCTAGAACTAAATTTCCAAATGTAACTACTAGATTGTGATAAAATACACTATTGGGTGAAGTTTGGTTGACTTCTGCGCAGCGGTTTGGGAGTTAACATCAAAATTACATTTCTCGGCCATATCGCATAGATCTCACTGTGAAAAGCCTTAAATGACTTTTTTTAATTAAGTTTGAAGATTGCGCTCAAACCAAATGTCCTAGAACTAAATTTCCAAATGTAACTACTAGATTGTGATAAAATACACTATTGGGTGAAGTTTGGTTGACTTCTGCGCAGCGGTTTGGGAGTTAACATCAAAATTACATTTCTCGGCCATATCGCATAGATCTCACTGTGAAAAGGCTTAAATGACTTTTTTTAATTAAGTTTAAAGATTGCGCTCAAACCAAATGTCCTAGAACTAAATTTCCAAATGTAACTACTACATTGTGATACAATACACTATTGGGTGAAGTTTGGTTGACTTCTGCGCAGCGGTTTGGGAGTTAACATCAAAATTACATTTCTCGGCCATATCGCATAGATCTCACTGTGAAAAGGCTTAAATGACTTTTTTAATTAAATTTGATGATTGCGTTCAAACAAAATGTCCTAGAACAAAATTTTCAAATGTAACTACTAGATTGTGATACAATACACTATTGGGTGAAGTTTGGTTGACTTCTGCGCAGCGGTTTGGGAGTTAACATTAAAATTACATTTCTCGGCCATATCGCATAGATCGCACTGTGAAAAGGCTTAAATAGCTTTTTTGACCTAAGTTTGAGGATTGCGTTCAAACAAAATGTCCTAGAACAAAATTTTCAAATGTAACTACTAGATTTTGATAAAATACACTATTGGGTGAAGTTTGGTTGACTTCTGCGCAGCGGTTTGGGAGTTAACATCAAAATTACATTTCTCGGCCATATCGCATAGATCTCACTGTGAAAAGGCTTAAATGACTTTTTTAATTAAGTTTGATGATTGCGCTCAAACAAAATGTCCTAGAACAAAATTTTCAAATGTAACTACTAGATTGTGATACAATACACTATTGGGTGAAGTTTGGTTTACTTCTGCGCAGCGGTTTGGGAGTTAACATCAAAATTACATTTCTCGGCCATATCGCATAGATCTCACTGTGAAAAGGCTTAAATGGCTTTTTTGACCTAAGTTTGAGGATTGCGCTCAAATCAAATGTCCTAGAACCAAATTTCCACGTGTAACTACTAGATTGTGATAAAATACACTATTGGGTGAAGTTTGGTTGACTTCTGCGCAGCGGTTTGGGAGTGAACATCAAAATTACATTTCTCGGCCATATCGCATAGATCTCACTGTGAAAACGCTTAAATGACTTTTTTAATTAAGTTTGAAGATTGCGCTCAAATCAAATGTCCTAGAACTAAATTTCCAAATGTAACTACTAGATTGTGATAAAATACACTATTGGGTGAAGTTTGGTTGACTTCTGCGCAGCGGTTTGGGAGTTAACATCAAAATTACATTTCTCGGCCATATCGCATAGATCTCACTGTGAAAAGCCTTAAATGACTTTTTTTAATTAAGTTTGAAGATTGCGCTCAAACCAAATGTCCTAGAACTAAATTTCCAAATGTAACTACTAGATTGTGATAAAATACACTATTGGATGAAGTTTGGTTGACTTCTGCGCAGCGGTTTGGGAGTTAACATCAAAATTACATTTCTCGGCCATATCGCATAGATCTCACTGTGAAAAGGCTTAAATGACTTTTTTTAATTAAGTTTGAAGATTGCGCTCAAACCAAATGTCCTAGAACTAAATTTCCAAATGTAACTACTAGATTGTGATACAATACACTATTGGGTGAAGTTTGGTTGACTTCTGCGCAGCGGTTTGGGAGTTAACATCAAAATTACATTTCTCGGCCATATCGCATAGATCTCACTGTGAAAAGGCTTAAATGACTTTTTTAATTAAGTTTGATGATTGCGTTCAAACAAAATGTCCTAGAACAAAATTTTCAAATGTAACTACTAGATTGTGATACAATACACTATTGGGTGAAGTTTGGTTGACTTCTGCGCAGCGGTTTGGGAGTTAACATCAAAATTACATTTCTCGGCCATATCGCATAGATCTCACTGTGAAAAGGCTTAAATGACTTTTTTAATTAAGTTTGATGATTGCGCTCAAACAAAATGTCCTAGAACGAAAATTTTAAATGTAACTACTAGAATGTGATACAATACACTATTGGGTGAAGTTTGGTTGACTTCTGCGCAGCGGTTTGGGAGTTAACATCAAAATTACATTTCTCGGCCATATCGCATAGATCTCCCTGTGAAAAGGCTTAAATGACTTTTTTAATTAAGTTTGATGATTGCGCTCAAACAAAATGTCCTAGAACAAAATTTTCAAATGTAACTACTAGATTGTGATACAATACACTATTGGGTGAAGTTTGGTTGACTTCTGCGCAGCGGTTTGGGAGTTAACATCAAAATTACATTTCTTGGCCATATCGCATAGATCTCACTGTGAAAAGGCTTAAATGACTTTTTTAATTAAGTTTAATGATTGCGCTCAAACCAAATGTCCTAGAACGAAATTTTTAAATGTAACTACTAGAATGTGATACAATACACTATTGGGTGAAGTTTGGTTGACTTCTGCGCAGCGGTTTGGGAGTTAACATGAAATTTACATTTCTCGGCCATATCGCATAGATCTCACTGTGAAAAGGCTTAAATGACTTTTTTAATAAAGTTTGATGATTGCGCTCAAAAAAAATGTCCTAGAACAAAATTTTCAAATGTAACTACTAGATTGTGATACAATACACTATTGGGTGAAGTTTGGTTGACTTCTGCGCAGCGGTTTGGGAGTTAACATCAAAATTACATTTCTCGGCCATATCGCATAGATCTCACTGTGAAAAGGCTTAAATGACTTTTTTATTAAGTTTAATGATTGCGCTCAAACCAAATGTCCTAGAACGAAATTTTTAAATGTAACTACTAGAATGTGATACAATACACTATTGGGTGAAGTTTGGTTGACTTCTGCGCAGCGGTTTGGGAGTTAACATGAAATTTACATTTCTCGGCCATATCGCATAGATCTCACTGTGAAAAGGCTTAAATGACTTTTTTAATAAAGTTTAATGATTGCGCTCAAACAAAATGTCCTAGAACAAAATTTTCAAATGTAACTACTAGATTGTGATACAATACACTATTGGGTGAAGTTTGGTTGACTTCTGCGCAGCGGTTTGGGAGTTAACATCAAAATTACATTTCTCGGCCATATCGCATAGATCTCACTGTGAAAAGGCTTAAATGACTTTTTTAATTAAGTTTTATGATTGCGCTCAAATCAAATGTCCTAGAACAAAATTTTCAAATGTAACTACTAGATTGTGATAAAATACACTATTGGGTGAAGTTTGGTTTACTTCTGCGCAGCGGTTTGGGAGTTAACATCAAAATTACATTTCTCGGCCATATCGCATAGATCTCACTGTGAAAAGGCTTAAATGGCTTTTTTGACCTAAGTTTGAGGATTGCGCTCAAATCAAATGTCCTAGAACCAAATTTCCACATGTAACTACTAGATTGTGATAAAATACACTATTGGGTGAAGTTTGGTTGACTTCTGCGCAGCGGTTTGGAAGTGAACATCAAAATTACATTTCTCGGCCATATCGCATAGATCTCACTGTGAAAACGCTTAAATGACTTGTTTTAATTAAGTTTGAAGATTGCGCTCAAATCAAATGTCCTAGAACTAAATTTCCAAATGTAACTACTAGATTGTGATAAAATACACTATTGGGTGAAGTTTGGTTGACTTCTGCGCAGCGGTTTGGGAGTTAACATCAAAATTACATTTCTCGGCCATATCGCATAGATCTCACTGTGAAAAGCCTTAAATGACTTTTTTTAATTAAGTTTGAAGATTGCGCTCAAACCAAATGTCCTAGAACTAAATTTCCAAATGTAACTACTAGATTGTGATAAAATACACTATTGGGTGAAGTTTGGTTGACTTCTGCGCAGCGGTTTGGGAGTTAACATCAAAATTACATTTCTCGGCCATATCGCATAGATCTCACTGTGAAAAGCCTTAAATGACTTTTTTTAATTAAGTTTGAAGATTGCGCTCAAACCAAATGTCCTAGAACTAAATTTCCAAATGTAACTACTAGAATGTGATACAATACACTATTGGGTGAAGTTTGGTTGACTTCTGCGCAGCGGTTTGGGAGTTAACATCAAAATTACATTTCTCGGCCATATCGCATAGATCTCACTGTGAAAAGGCTTAAATGGCTTTTTTGACCTAAGTTTGAGGATTGCGCTCAAATCAAATGTCCTAGAACCAAATTTCCACATGTAACTACTAGATTGTGATACAATACACTAATGGGTGAAGTTTGGTTGACTTCTGCGCAGCGGTTTGGGAGTTAACATCAAAATTACATTTCTCGGCCATATCGCATAGATCTCACTGTGAAAAGGCTTAAATGGCTTTTTTGACCTAAGTTTGAGGATTGCGCTCAAATCAAATGTCCTAGAACCAAATTTCCACATGTAACTACTAGATTGTGATACAATACACTAATGGGTGAAGTTTGGTTGACTTCTGCGCAGCGGTTTGGGAGTTAACATCAAAATTACATTTCTCGGCCATATCGCATAGATCTCACTGTGAAAAGGCTTAAATGGCTTTTTTGACCTAAGTTTGAGGATTGCGCTCAAATCAAATGTCCTAGAACCAAATTTCCACATGTAACTACTAGATTGTGATACAATACACTATTGGGTGAAGTTTGGTTGACTTCTGCGCAGCGGTTTGGGAGTGAACATCAAAATTACATTTCTCGGCCATATCGCATAGATCTCACTGTGAAAAGGCTTAAATGACTTTTTTTAATTAAGTTTGAAGATTGCGCTCAAACCAAATGTCCTAGAACGAAATTTTCAAATGTAACTACTAGATTGTGATACAATACACTATTGGGTGAAGTTTGGTTGACTTCTGCGCAGCGGTTTGGGAGTTAACATCAAAATTACATTTCTCGGCCATATCGCATAGATCTCACTGTGAAAAGGCTTAAATGACTTTTTTAATTAAGTTTGATGATTGCGCTCAAACAAAATGTCCTAGAACGAAATTTTCAAATGTAACTACTAGAATGTGATACAATACACTATTGGGTGAAGTTTGGTTGACTTCTGCGCAGCGGTTTGGGAGTTAACATCAAAATTACATTTCTCGGCCATATCGCATAGATCTCACTGTAAAAAGGCTTAAATGGCTTTTTTGACCTAAGTTTGAGGATTGCGCTCAAATCAAATGTCCTAGAACTAAATTTCCAAATGTAACTACTAGATTGTGATAAAATACACTATTGGATGAAGTTTGGTTGACTTCTGCGCAGCGGTTTGGGAGTTAACATCAAAATTACATTTCTCGGCCATATCGCATAGATCTCACTGTGAAAAGCCTTAAATGACTTTTTTTAATTAAGTTTGAAGATTGCGCTCAAACCAAATGTCCTAGAACTAAATTTCCAAATGTAACTACTAGATTGTGATAAAATACACTATTGGGTGAAGTTTGGTTGACTTCTGCGCAGCGGTTTGGGAGTTAACATCAAAATTACATTTCTCGGCCATATCGCATAGATCTCACTGTGAAAAGGCTTAAATGACTTTTTTAATTAAGTTTGATGATTGCGTTCAAACAAAATGTCCTAGAACAAAATTTTCAAATGTAACTACTAGATTGTGATACAATACACTATTGGGTGAAGTTTGGTTGACTTCTGCGCAGCGGTTTGGGAGTTAACATCAAAATTACATTTCTCGGCCATATCGCATAGATCTCACTGTGAAAAGGCTTAAATGACTTTTTTAATTAAGTTTGATGATTGCGCTCAAACAAAATGTCCTAGAACGAAAATTTTAAATGTAACTACTAGAATGTGATACAATACACTATTGGGTGAAGTTTGGTTGACTTCTGCGCAGCGGTTTGGGAGTTAACATCAAAATTACATTTCTCGGCCATATCGCATAGATCTCCCTGTGAAAAGGCTTAAATGACTTTTTTAATTAAGTTTGATGATTGCGCTCAAACAAAATGTCCTAGAACAAAATTTTCAAATGTAACTACTAGATTGTGATACAATACACTATTGGGTGAAGTTTGGTTGACTTCTGCGCAGCGGTTTGGGAGTTAACATCAAAATTACATTTCTTAGCCATATCGCATAGATCTCACTGTGAAAAGGCTTCAATGACTTTTTTAATTAAGTTTAATGATTGCGCTCAAACCAAATGTCCTAGAACGAAATTTTTAAATGTAACTACTAGAATGTGATACAATACACTATTGGGTGAAGTTTGGTTGACTTCTGCGCAGCGGTTTGGGAGTTAACATGAAATTTACATTTCTCGGCCATATCGCATAGATCTCACTGTGAAAAGGCTTAAATGACTTTTTTAATAAAGTTTGATGATTGCGCTCAAAAAAAATGTCCTAGAACAAAATTTTCAAATGTAACTACTAGATTGTGATACAATACACTATTTGGTGAAGTTTGGTTGACTTCTGCGCAGCGGTTTGGGAGTTAACATCAAAATTACATTTCTCGGCCATATCGCATAGATCTCACTGTGAAAAGGCTTAAATGACTTTTTTAATTAAGTTTGATGATTGCGTTCAAACAAAATGTCCTAGAACGAAATTTTCAAATGTAACTACTAGATTGTGATAAAATACACTATTGGGTGAAGTTTGGTTTACTTCTGCGCAGCGGTTTGGGAGTTAACATCAAAATTACATTTCTCGGCCATATCGCATAGATCTCACTGTGAAAAGGCTTAAATGGCTTTTTTGACCTAAGTTTGAGGATTGCGCTCAAATCAAATGTCCTAGAACCAAATTTCCACATGTAACTACTAGATTGTGATAAAATACACTATTGGGTGAAGTTTGGTTGACTTCTGCGCAGCGGTTTGGGAGTGAACATCAAAATTACATTTCTCGGCCATATCGCATAGATCTCACTGTGAAAACGCTTAAATGACTTTTTTAAATTAAGTTTGAAGATTGCGCTCAAATCAAATGTCCTAGAACTAAATTTCCAAATGTAACTACTAGATTGTGATAAAATACACTATTGGGTGAATTTTGGTTGACTTCTGCGCAGCGGTTTGGGAGTTAACATCAAAATTACATTTCTCGGCCATATCGCATAGATCTCACTGTGAAAAGCCTTAAATGACTTTTTTTAATTAAGTTTGAAGATTGCGCTCAAACCAAATGTCCTAGAACTAAATTTCCAAATGTAACTACTAGATTGTGATAAAATACACTATTGGGTGAAGTTTGGTTGACTTCTGCGCAGCGGTTTGGGAGTTAACATCAAAATTACATTTCTCGGCCATATCGCATAGATCTCACTGTGAAAAGCCTTAAATGACTTTTTTTAATTAAGTTTGAAGATTGCGCTCAAACCAAATGTCCTAGAACTAAATTTCCAAATGTAACTACTAGAATGTGATACAATACACTATTGGGTGAAGTTTGGTTGACTTCTGCGCAGCGGTTTGGGAGTTAACATCAAAATTACATTTCTCGGCCATATCGCATAGATCTCACTGTGAAAAGTCTTAAATGACTTTTTTTAATTAAGTTTGAAGATTGCGCTCAAACCAAATGTCCTAGAACGAAATTTTCAAATGTAACTACTAGATTGTGATACAATACACTATTGGGTGAAGTTTGGTTGACTTCTGCGCAGCGGTTTTGGAGTTAACATCAAAATTACATTTCTCGGCCATATCGCATAGATCTCACTGTGAAAAGGCTTAAATGACTTTTTTAATTAAGTTTGATGATTGCGCTCAAACAAAATGTCCTAGAACGAAATTTTTAAATGTAACTACTAGAATGTGATACAATACACTATTGGGTGAAGTTTGGTTGACTTCTGCGCAGCGGTTTGGGAGTTAACATCAAAATTACATTTCTCGGCCATATCGCATAGATCTCACTGTGAAAACGCTTAAATGGCTTTTTTGACCTAAGTTTGAGGATTGCGCTCAAATCAAATGTCCTAGAACTAAATTTCCAAATGTAACTACTAGATTGTGATAAAATACACTATTGGGTGAAGTTTGGTTGACTTCTGCGCAGCGGTTTGGGAGTTAACATCAAAATTACATTTCTCGGCCATATCGCATAGATCTCACTGTGAAAAGCCTTAAATGACTTTTTTTAATTAAGTTTGAAGATTGCGCTCAAACCAAATGTCCTAGAACTAAATTTCCAAATGTAACTACTAGATTGTGATAAAATACACTATTGGGTGAAGTTTGGTTGACTTCTGCGCAGCGGTTTGGGAGTTAACATCAAAATTACATTTCTCGGCCATATCGCATAGATCTCACTGTGAAAAGGCTTAAATGACTTTTTTTAATTAAGTTTGAAGATTGCGCTAAAAAAAAATGTCCTAGAACAAAATTTTCAAATGTAACTACTAGATTGTGATACAATACACTATTGGGTGAAGTTTGGTTGACTTCTGCGCAGCGGTTTGGGAGTTAACATCAAAATTACATTTCTCGGCCATATCGCATAGATCTCACTGTGAAAAGGCTTAAATGACTTTTTTAATTAAGTTTGATGATTGCGCTCAAACAAAATGTCCTAGAACAAAATTTTCAAATGTAACTACTAGATTGTGATACAATACACTATTGGGTGAAGTTTGGTTTACTTCTGCGCAGCGGTTTGGGAGTTAACATCAAAATTACATTTCTCGGCCATATCGCATAGATCTCACTGTGAAAAGGCTTAAATGGCTTTTTTGACCTAAGTTTGAGGATTGCGCTCAAATCAAATGTCCTAGAACCAAATTTTCAAATGTAACTACTATATTGTGATACAATACACTATTGGGTGAAGTTTGGTTGACTTCTGCGCAGCGGTTTGGGAGTTAACATCAAAATTACATTTCTCGGCCATATCGCATAGATCTCACTGTGAAAAGGCTTAAATGACTTTTTTGACCTAAGTTTGAGGATTGCGCTCAAATCAAATGTCCTAGAACCAAATTTCCACATGTAACTACTAGATTGTGATAAAATACACTATTGGGTGAAGTTTGGTTGACTTCTGCGCAGCGGTTTGGGAGTGAACATCAAAATTACATTTCTCGGCCATATCGCATAGATCTCACTGTGAAAACGCTTAAATGACTTTTTTTAATTAAGTTTGAAGATTGCGCTCAAATCAAATGTCCTAGAACCAAATTTCCAAATGTAACTACTAGATTGTGATAAAATACACTATTGGGTGAAGTTTGGTTGACTTCTGCGCAGCGGTTTGGGAGTTAACATCAAAATTACATTTCTCGGCCATATCGCATAGATCTCACTGTGAAAAGCCTTAAATGACTTTTTTTAATTAAGTTTGAAGATTGCGCTCAAACCAAATGTCCTAGAACTAAATTTCCAAATGTAACTACTAGAATGTGATACAATACACTATTGGGTGAAGTTTGGTTGACTTCTGCGCAGCGGTTTGGGAGTTAACATCAAAATTACATTTCTCGGCCATATCGCATAGATCTCACTGTGAAAAGTCTTAAATGACTTTTTTTAATTAAGTTTGAAGATTGCGCTCAAACCAAATGTCCTAGAACGAAATTTTCAAATGTAACTACTAGATTGTGATACAATACACTATTGGGTGAAGTTTGGTTGACTTCTGCGCAGCGGTTTTGGAGTTAACATCAAAATTACATTTCTCGGCCATATCGCATAGATCTCACTGTGAAAAGGCTTAAATGACTTTTTTAATTAAGTTTGATGATTGCGCTCAAACAAAATGTCCTAGAACGAAATTTTTAAATGTAACTACTAGAATGTGATACAATACACTATTGGGTGAAGTTTGGTTGACTTCTGCGCAGCGGTTTGGGAGTTAACATCAAAATTACATTTCTCGGCCATATCGCATAGATCTCACTGTGAAAACGCTTAAATGGCTTTTTTGACCTAAGTTTGAGGATTGCGCTCAAATCAAATGTCCTAGAACTAAATTTCCAAATGTAACTACTAGATTGTGATAAAATACACTATTGGGTGAAGTTTGGTTGACTTCTGCGCAGCGGTTTGGGAGTTAACATCAAAATTACATTTCTCGGCCATATCGCATAGATCTCACTGTGAAAAGCCTTAAATGACTTTTTTTAATTAAGTTTGAAGATTGCGCTCAAACCAAATGTCCTAGAACTAAATTTCCAAATGTAACTACTAGATTGTGATAAAATACACTATTGGGTGAAGTTTGGTTGACTTCTGCGCAGCGGTTTGGGAGTTAACATCAAAATTACATTTCTCGGCCATATCGCATAGATCTCACTGTGAAAAGGCTTAAATGACTTTTTTTAATTAAGTTTGAAGATTGCGCTAAAAAAAAATGTCCTAGAACAAAATTTTCAAATGTAACTACTAGATTGTGATACAATACACTATTGGGTGAAGTTTGGTTGACTTCTGCGCAGCGGTTTGGGAGTTAACATCAAAATTACATTTCTCGGCCATATCGCATAGATCTCACTGTGAAAAGGCTTAAATGACTTTTTTAATTAAGTTTGATGATTGCGCTCAAACAAAATGTCCTAGAACAAAATTTTCAAATGTAACTACTAGATTGTGATACAATACACTATTGGGTGAAGTTTGGTTTACTTCTGCGCAGCGGTTTGGGAGTTAACATCAAAATTACATTTCTCGGCCATATCGCATAGATCTCACTGTGAAAAGGCTTAAATGGCTTTTTTGACCTAAGTTTGAGGATTGCGCTCAAATCAAATGTCCTAGAACCAAATTTTCAAATGTAACTACTATATTGTGATACAATACACTATTGGGTGAAGTTTGGTTGACTTCTGCGCAGCGGTTTGGGAGTTAACATCAAAATTACATTTCTCGGCCATATCGCATAGATCTCACTGTGAAAAGGCTTAAATGACTTTTTTGACCTAAGTTTGAGGATTGCGCTCAAATCAAATGTCCTAGAACCAAATTTCCACATGTAACTACTAGATTGTGATAAAATACACTATTGGGTGAAGTTTGGTTGACTTCTGCGCAGCGGTTTGGGAGTGAACATCAAAATTACATTTCTCGGCCATATCGCATAGATCTCACTGTGAAAACGCTTAAATGACTTTTTTTAATTAAGTTTGAAGATTGCGCTCAAATCAAATGTCCTAGAACCAAATTTCCAAATGTAACTACTAGATTGTGATAAAATACACTATTGGGTGAAGTTTGGTTGACTTCTGCGCAGCGGTTTGGGAGTTAACATCAAAATTACATTTCTCGGCCATATCGCATAGATCTCACTGTGAAAAGCCTTAAATGACTTTTTTTAATTAAGTTTGAAGATTGCGCTCAAACCAAATGTCCTAGAACTAAGTTTCCAAATGCAACTACTAGATTGTGATACAATACACTATTGGGTGAAGTTTGGTTGACTTCTGCGCAGCGGTTTGGGAGTTAACATCAAAATTACATTTCTCGGCCATATCGCATAGATCTCACTGTGAAAAGGCTTAAATGACTTTTTTAATTAAGTTTGATGATTGCGTTCAAACAAAATGTCCTAGAACAAAATTTTCAAATGTAACTACCAGACTGTGATACAATACACTATTGGGTGAAGTTTGGTTTACTTCTGCGCAGCGGTTTGGGAGTTAACATCAAAATTACATTTCTCGGCCATATCGCATAGATCTCACTGTGAAAAGGCTTAAATGACTTTTTTAATTAAGTTTGATGATTGCGCTCAAACAAAATGTCCTAGAACGAAAATTTTAAATGTAACTACTAGAATGTGATACAATACACTATTGGGTGAAGTTTGGTTGACTTCTGCGCAGCGGTTTGGGAGTTAACATCAAAATTACATTTCTCGGCCATATCGCATAGATCTCACTGTGAAAAGGCTTAAATGACTTTTTTAATTAAGTTTGATGATTGCGCTCAAACAAAATGTCCTAGAACAAAATTTTCAAATGTAACTACTAGATTGTGATACAATACACTATTGGGTGAAGTTTGGTTGACTTCTGCGCAGCGGTTTGGGAGTTAACATCAAAATTACATTTCTCGGCCATATCGCATAGATCTCACTGTGAAAAGGCTTAAATGACTTTTTTAATTAAGTTTAATGATTGCGCTCAAACCAAATGTCCTAGAACGAAATTTTTAAATGTAACTACTAGAATGTGATACAATACACTATTGGGTGAAGTTTGGTTGACTTCTGCGCAGCGGTTTGGGAGTTAACATGAAATTTACATTTCTCGGCCATATCGCATAGATCTCACTGTGAAAAGGCTTAAATGACTTTTTTAATTAAGTTTGATGATTGCGCTCAAACAAAATGTCCTAGAACAAAATTTTCAAATGTAACTACTAGATTGTGATACAATACACTATTGGGTGAAGTTTGGTTTACTTCTGCGCAGCGGTTTGGGAGTTAACATCAAAATTACATTTCTCGGCCATATCGCATAGATCTCACTGTGAAAAGGCTTAAATGGCTTTTTTGACCTAAGTTTGAGGATTGCGCTCAAATCAAATGTCCTAGAACCAAATTTTCAAATGTAACTACTATATTGTGATACAATACACTATTGGGTGAAGTTTGGTTGACTTCTGCGCAGCGGTTTGGGAGTTAACATCAAAATTACATTTCTCGGCCATATCGCATAGATCTCACTGTGAAAAGGCTTAAATGACTTTTTTGACCTAAGTTTGAGGATTGCGCTCAAATCAAATGTCCTAGAACCAAATTTCCACATGTAACTACTAGATTGTGATAAAATACACTATTGGGTGAAGTTTGGTTGACTTCTGCGCAGCGGTTTGGGAGTGAACATCAAAATTACATTTCTCGGCCATATCGCATAGATCTCACTGTGAAAAGCCTTAAATGACTTTTTTTAATTAAGTTTGAAGATTGCGCTCAAACCAAATGTCCTAGAACTAAGTTTCCAAATGCAACTACTAGATTGTGATACAATACACTATTGGGTGAAGTTTGGTTGACTTCTGCGCAGCGGTTTGGGAGTTAACATCAAAATTACATTTCTCGGCCATATCGCATAGATCTCACTGTGAAAAGGCTTAAATGACTTTTTTAATTAAGTTTGATGATTGCGTTCAAACAAAATGTCCTAGAACCAAATTTTCAAATGTAACTACTAGACTGTGATACAATACACTATTGGGTGAAGTTTGGTTTACTTCTGCGCAGCGGTTTGGGAGTTAACATCAAAATTACATTTCTCGGCCATATCGCATAGATCTCACTGTGAAAAGGCTTAAATGACTTTTTTAATTAAGTTTGATGATTGCGCTCAAACAAAATGTCCTAGAACGAAAATTTTAAATGTAACTACTAGAATGTGATACAATACACTATTGGGTGAAGTTTGGTTGACTTCTGCGCAGCGGTTTGGGAGTTAACATCAAAATTACATTTCTCGGCCATATCGCATAGATCTCACTGTGAAAACGCTTAAATGGCTTTTTTGACCTAAGTTTGAGGATTGCGCTCAAATCAAATGTCCTAGAACTAAATTTCCAAATGTAACTACTAGATTGTGATAAAATACACTATTGGGTGAAGTTTGGTTGACTTCTGCGCAGCGGTTTGGGAGTTAACATCAAAATTACATTTCTCGGCCATATCGCATAGATCTCACTGTGAAAAGCCTTAAATGACTTTTTTTAATTAAGTTTGAAGATTGCGCTCAAACCAAATGTCCTAGAACTAAATTTCCAAATGTAACTACTAGATTGTGATAAAATACACTATTGGGTGAAGTTTGGTTGACTTCTGCGCAGCGGTTTGGGAGTTAACATCAAAATTACATTTCTCGGCCATATCGCATAGATCTCACTGTGAAAAGGCTTAAATGACTTTTTTTAATTAAGTTTGAAGATTGCGCTAAAAAAAAATGTCCTAGAACAAAATTTTCAAATGTAACTACTAGATTGTGATACAATACACTATTGGGTGAAGTTTGGTTGACTTCTGCGCAGCGGTTTGGGAGTTAACATCAAAATTACATTTCTCGGCCATATCGCATAGATCTCACTGTGAAAAGGCTTAAATGACTTTTTTAATTAAGTTTGATGATTGCGCTCAAACAAAATGTCCTAGAACAAAATTTTCAAATGTAACTACTAGATTGTGATACAATACACTATTGGGTGAAGTTTGGTTTACTTCTGCGCAGCGGTTTGGGAGTTAACATCAAAATTACATTTCTCGGCCATATCGCATAGATCTCACTGTGAAAAGGCTTAAATGGCTTTTTTGACCTAAGTTTGAGGATTGCGCTCAAATCAAATGTCCTAGAACCAAATTTTCAAATGTAACTACTATATTGTGATACAATACACTATTGGGTGAAGTTTGGTTGACTTCTGCGCAGCGGTTTGGGAGTTAACATCAAAATTACATTTCTCGGCCATATCGCATAGATCTCACTGTGAAAAGGCTTAAATGACTTTTTTGACCTAAGTTTGAGGATTGCGCTCAAATCAAATGTCCTAGAACCAAATTTCCACATGTAACTACTAGATTGTGATAAAATACACTATTGGGTGAAGTTTGGTTGACTTCTGCGCAGCGGTTTGGGAGTGAACATCAAAATTACATTTCTCGGCCATATCGCATAGATCTCACTGTGAAAACGCTTAAATGACTTTTTTTAATTAAGTTTGAAGATTGCGCTCAAATCAAATGTCCTAGAACCAAATTTCCAAATGTAACTACTAGATTGTGATAAAATACACTATTGGGTGAAGTTTGGTTGACTTCTGCGCAGCGGTTTGGGAGTTAACATCAAAATTACATTTCTCGGCCATATCGCATAGATCTCACTGTGAAAAGCCTTAAATGACTTTTTTTAATTAAGTTTGAAGATTGCGCTCAAACCAAATGTCCTAGAACTAAGTTTCCAAATGCAACTACTAGATTGTGATACAATACACTATTGGGTGAAGTTTGGTTGACTTCTGCGCAGCGGTTTGGGAGTTAACATCAAAATTACATTTCTCGGCCATATCGCATAGATCTCACTGTGAAAAGGCTTAAATGACTTTTTTAATTAAGTTTGATGATTGCGTTCAAACAAAATGTCCTAGAACAAAATTTTCAAATGTAACTACCAGACTGTGATACAATACACTATTGGGTGAAGTTTGGTTTACTTCTGCGCAGCGGTTTGGGAGTTAACATCAAAATTACATTTCTCGGCCATATCGCATAGATCTCACTGTGAAAAGGCTTAAATGACTTTTTTAATTAAGTTTGATGATTGCGCTCAAACAAAATGTCCTAGAACGAAAATTTTAAATGTAACTACTAGAATGTGATACAATACACTATTGGGTGAAGTTTGGTTGACTTCTGCGCAGCGGTTTGGGAGTTAACATCAAAATTACATTTCTCGGCCATATCGCATAGATCTCACTGTGAAAAGGCTTAAATGACTTTTTTAATTAAGTTTGATGATTGCGCTCAAACAAAATGTCCTAGAACAAAATTTTCAAATGTAACTACTAGATTGTGATACAATACACTATTGGGTGAAGTTTGGTTGACTTCTGCGCAGCGGTTTGGGAGTTAACATCAAAATTACATTTCTCGGCCATATCGCATAGATCTCACTGTGAAAAGGCTTAAATGACTTTTTTAATTAAGTTTAATGATTGCGCTCAAACCAAATGTCCTAGAACGAAATTTTTAAATGTAACTACTAGAATGTGATACAATACACTATTGGGTGAAGTTTGGTTGACTTCTGCGCAGCGGTTTGGGAGTTAACATGAAATTTACATTTCTCGGCCATATCGCATAGATCTCACTGTGAAAAGGCTTAAATGACTTTTTTAATTAAGTTTGATGATTGCGCTCAAACAAAATGTCCTAGAACAAAATTTTCAAATGTAACTACTAGATTGTGATACAATACACTATTGGGTGAAGTTTGGTTTACTTCTGCGCAGCGGTTTGGGAGTTAACATCAAAATTACATTTCTCGGCCATATCGCATAGATCTCACTGTGAAAAGGCTTAAATGGCTTTTTTGACCTAAGTTTGAGGATTGCGCTCAAATCAAATGTCCTAGAACCAAATTTTCAAATGTAACTACTATATTGTGATACAATACACTATTGGGTGAAGTTTGGTTGACTTCTGCGCAGCGGTTTGGGAGTTAACATCAAAATTACATTTCTCGGCCATATCGCATAGATCTCACTGTGAAAAGGCTTAAATGACTTTTTTGACCTAAGTTTGAGGATTGCGCTCAAATCAAATGTCCTAGAACCAAATTTCCACATGTAACTACTAGATTGTGATAAAATACACTATTGGGTGAAGTTTGGTTGACTTCTGCGCAGCGGTTTGGGAGTGAACATCAAAATTACATTTCTCGGCCATATCGCATAGATCTCACTGTGAAAAGCCTTAAATGACTTTTTTTAATTAAGTTTGAAGATTGCGCTCAAACCAAATGTCCTAGAACTAAGTTTCCAAATGCAACTACTAGATTGTGATACAATACACTATTGGGTGAAGTTTGGTTGACTTCTGCGCAGCGGTTTGGGAGTTAACATCAAAATTACATTTCTCGGCCATATCGCATAGATCTCACTGTGAAAAGGCTTAAATGACTTTTTTAATTAAGTTTGATGATTGCGTTCAAACAAAATGTCCTAGAACCAAATTTTCAAATGTAACTACTAGACTGTGATACAATACACTATTGGGTGAAGTTTGGTTTACTTCTGCGCAGCGGTTTGGGAGTTAACATCAAAATTACATTTCTCGGCCATATCGCATAGATCTCACTGTGAAAAGGCTTAAATGACTTTTTTAATTAAGTTTGATGATTGCGCTCAAACAAAATGTCCTAGAACGAAAATTTTAAATGTAACTACTAGAATGTGATACAATACACTATTGGGTGAAGTTTGGTTGACTTCTGCGCAGCGGTTTGGGAGTTAACATCAAAATTACATTTCTCGGCCATATCGCATAGATCTCACTGTGAAAAGGCTTAAATGACTTTTTTTAATTAAGTTTGATGATTGCGCTCAAACAAAATGTCCTAGAACAAAATTTTCAAATGTAACTACTAGATTGTGATACAATACACTATTGGGTGAAGTTTGGTTGACTTCTGCGCAGCGGTTTGGGAGTTAACATCAAAATTACATTTCTCGGCCATATCGCATAGATCTCACTGTGAAAAGGCTTAAATGACTTTTTTAATTAAGTTTGATGATTGCGTTCAAACAAAATGTCCTAGAACAAAATTTTCAAATGTAACTACTAGATTGTGATACAATACACTATTGGGTGAAGTTTGGTTGACTTCTGCGCAGCGGTTTTGGAGTTAACATCAAAATTACATTTCTCGGCCATATCGCATAGATCTCACTGTGAAAAGCTTAAATGGCTTTTTTGACCTAAGTTTGAGGATTGCGCTCAAATCAAATGTCCTAGAACCAAATTTCCACATGTAACTACTAGATTGTGAAACAATACACTAATGGGGGAAGTTTGGTTGACTTCTGCGCAGCGGTTTGGGAGTTAACATCAAAATTACATTTCTCGGCCATATCGCATAGATCTCACTGTGAAAAGGCTTAAATGGCTTTTTTGACCTAAGTTTAATAATTGCGCTCAAACCAAATGTCCTAGAACGAAATTTTTAAATGTAACTACTAGAATGTGATACAATACACTATTGGGTGAAGTTTGGTTGACTTCTGAGCAGCGGTTTGGGAGTTAACATCAAAATTACATTTCTCGGCCATATCGCATTGATCTCACTGTGAAAAGGCTTAAATGGCTTTTTTGACCTAAGTTTGAGGATTGCGCTCAAATCAAATGTCCTAGAACCAAATTTCCACATGTAATTACTAGATTGTGATACAATACAATAATGGGTGAAGTTTGGTTGACTTCTGCGCAGCGGTTTGGGAGTTAACATCAAAATTACATTTCTCGGCCATATCGCATAGATCTCACTGTGAAAAGGCTTAAATGACTTTTTTTAATTAAGTTTGAAGATTGCGCTCAAATCAAATGTCCTAGAACTAAATTTCCAAATGTAACTACTAGATTGTGATAAAAAACACTAATGGGTAAAGTTTGGTTGACTTCTGCGCAGCGGTTTGGGAGTTAACATCAAAATTACATTTCTCGGCCATATCGCATAGATCTCACTGTGAAAAGGCTTAAATGGCTTTTTTGACCTAAGTTTGAGGATTGCGCTCAAATCAAATGTCCTAGAACCAAATTTCCACATGTAATTACTAGATTGTGATACAATACAATAATGGGTGAAGTTTGGTTGACTTCTGCGCAGCGGTTTGGGAGTTAACATCAAAATTACATTTCTCGGCCATATCGCATAGATCTCACTGTGAAAAGGCTTAAATGACTTTTTTTAATTAAGTTTGAAGATTGCGCTCAAATCAAATGTCCTAGAACTAAATTTCCAAATGTAACTACTAGATTGTGATACAATACACTAATGGGTGAAGTTTGGTTGACTTCTGCGCAGCGGTTTGGGAGTTAACATCAAAATTACATTTCTCGGCCATATCGCATAGATCTCACTGTGAAAAGGCTTAAATGACTTTTTTAATTAAGTTTGATGATTGCGCTCAAACAAAATGTCCTAGAACAAAATTTTCAAATGTAACTACTAGATTGTGATACAATACACTATTGGGTGAAGTTTGGTTTACTTCTGCGCAGCGGTTTGGGAGTTAACATCAAAATTACATTTCTCGGCCATATCGCATAGATCTCACTGTGAAAAGGCTTAAATGGCTTTTTTGACCTAAGTTTGAGGATTGCGCTCAAATCAAATGTCCTAGAACCAAATTTTCAAATGTAACTACTATATTGTGATACAATACACTATTGGGTGAAGTTTGGTTGACTTCTGCGCAGCGGTTTGGGAGTTAACATCAAAATTACATTTCTCGGCCATATCGCATAGATCTCACTGTGAAAAGGCTTAAATGACTTTTTTGACCTAAGTTTGAGGATTGCGCTCAAATCAAATGTCCTAGAACCAAATTTCCACATGTAACTACTAGATTGTGATAAAATACACTATTGGGTGAAGTTTGGTTGACTTCTGCGCAGCGGTTTGGGAGTGAACATCAAAATTACATTTCTCGGCCATATCGCATAGATCTCACTGTGAAAAGCCTTAAATGACTTTTTTTAATTAAGTTTGAAGATTGCGCTCAAACCAAATGTCCTAGAACTAAGTTTCCAAATGCAACTACTAGATTGTGATACAATACACTATTGGGTGAAGTTTGGTTGACTTCTGCGCAGCGGTTTGGGAGTTAACATCAAAATTACATTTCTCGGCCATATCGCATAGATCTCACTGTGAAAAGGCTTAAATGACTTTTTTAATTAAGTTTGATGATTGCGTTCAAACAAAATGTCCTAGAACCAAATTTTCAAATGTAACTACTAGACTGTGATACAATACACTATTGGGTGAAGTTTGGTTTACTTCTGCGCAGCGGTTTGGGAGTTAACATCAAAATTACATTTCTCGGCCATATCGCATAGATCTCACTGTGAAAAGGCTTAAATGACTTTTTTAATTAAGTTTGATGATTGCGCTCAAACAAAATGTCCTAGAACGAAAATTTTAAATGTAACTACTAGAATGTGATACAATACACTATTGGGTGAAGTTTGGTTGACTTCTGCGCAGCGGTTTGGGAGTTAACATCAAAATTACATTTCTCGGCCATATCGCATAGATCTCACTGTGAAAAGGCTTAAATGACTTTTTTTAATTAAGTTTGATGATTGCGCTCAAACAAAATGTCCTAGAACAAAATTTTCAAATGTAACTACTAGATTGTGATACAATACACTATTGGGTGAAGTTTGGTTGACTTCTGCGCAGCGGTTTGGGAGTTAACATCAAAATTACATTTCTCGGCCATATCGCATAGATCTCACTGTGAAAAGGCTTAAATGACTTTTTTAATTAAGTTTGATGATTGCGTTCAAACAAAATGTCCTAGAACAAAATTTTCAAATGTAACTACTAGATTGTGATACAATACACTATTGGGTGAAGTTTGGTTGACTTCTGCGCAGCGGTTTTGGAGTTAACATCAAAATTACATTTCTCGGCCATATCGCATAGATCTCACTGTGAAAAGCTTAAATGGCTTTTTTGACCTAAGTTTGAGGATTGCGCTCAAATCAAATGTCCTAGAACCAAATTTCCACATGTAACTACTAGATTGTGAAACAATACACTAATGGGGGAAGTTTGGTTGACTTCTGCGCAGCGGTTTGGGAGTTAACATCAAAATTACATTTCTCGGCCATATCGCATAGATCTCACTGTGAAAAGGCTTAAATGGCTTTTTTGACCTAAGTTTAATAATTGCGCTCAAACCAAATGTCCTAGAACGAAATTTTTAAATGTAACTACTAGAATGTGATACAATACACTATTGGGTGAAGTTTGGTTGACTTCTGCGCAGCGGTTTGGGAGTTAACATCAAAATTACATTTCTCGGCCATATCGCATTGATCTCACTGTGAAAAGGCTTAAATGGCTTTTTTGACCTAAGTTTGAGGATTGCGCTCAAATCAAATGTCCTAGAACCAAATTTCCACATGTAATTACTAGATTGTGATACAATACAATAATGGGTGAAGTTTGGTTGACTTCTGCGCAGCGGTTTGGGAGTTAACATCAAAATTACATTTCTCGGCCATATCGCATAGATCTCACTGTGAAAAGGCTTAAATGACTTTTTTTAATTAAGTTTGAAGATTGCGCTCAAATCAAATGTCCTAGAACTAAATTTCCAAATGTAACTACTAGATTGTGATAAAAAACACTAATGGGTAAAGTTTGGTTGACTTCTGCGCAGCGGTTTGGGAGTTAACATCAAAATTACATTTCTCGGCCATATCGCATAGATCTCACTGTGAAAAGGCTTAAATGGCTTTTTTGACCTAAGTTTGAGGATTGCGCTCAAATCAAATGTCCTAGAACCAAATTTCCACATGTAATTACTAGATTGTGATACAATACAATAATGGGTGAAGTTTGGTTGACTTCTGCGCAGCGGTTTGGGAGTTAACATCAAAATTACATTTCTCGGCCATATCGCATAGATCTCACTGTGAAAAGGCTTAAATGACTTTTTTTAATTAAGTTTGAAGATTGCGCTCAAATCAAATGTCCTAGAACTAAATTTCCAAATGTAACTACTAGATTGTGATACAATACACTAATGGGTGAAGTTTGGTTGACTTCTGCGCAGCGGTTTGGGAGTTAACATCAAAATTACATTTCTCGGCCATATCGCATAGATCTCACTGTGAAAAGGCTTAAATGACTTTTTTAATTAAGTTTGATGATTGCGTTCAAACAAAATGTCCTAGAACAAAATTTTCAAATGTAACTACTAGATTGTGATACAATACACTATTGGGTGAAGTTTGGTTGACTTCTGCGCAGCGGTTTGGGAGTTAACATCAAAATTACATTTCTCGGCCATATCGCATAGATCTCACTGTGAAAAGGCTTAAATGGCTTTTTTGACCTAAGTTTGAGGATTGCGCTCAAATCAAATGTCCTAGAACCAAATTTCCACATGTAACTACTAGATTGTGATACAATACACTAATGGGTGAAGTTTGGTTGACTTCTGCGCAGCGGTTTGGGAGTTAACATCAAAATTACATTTTTCGGCCATATCGCATAGATCTCACTGTGAAAAGGCTTAAATGGCTTTTTTGACCTAAGTTTAATAATTGCGCTCAAACCAAATGTCCTAGAACGAAATTTCCACATGTAACTACTAGATTGTGATACAATACACTAATGGGTGAAGTTTGGTTGACTTCTGCGCAGCGGTTTGGGAGTTAACATCAAAATTACATTTCTCGGCCATATCGCTTAGATCTCACTGTGAAAAGGCTTAAATGGCTTTTTTGACCTAAGTTTGAGGATTGCGCTCAAATCAAATGTCCTAGAACCAAATTTCCACATGTAACTACTAGATTGTGATACAATACACTAATGGGTGAAGTTTGGTTGACTTCTGCGCAGCGGTTTGGGAGTTAACATCAAAATTACATTTCTCGGCCATATCGCATAGATCTCACTGTGAAAAGGCTTAAATGACTTTTTTAATTAAGTTTGATGATTGCGTTCAAACAAAATGTCCTAGAACAAAATTTTCAAATGTAACTACTAGATTGTGATACAATACACTATTGGGTGAAGTTTGGTTGACTTCTGCGCAGCGGTTTGGGAGTTAACATCAAAATTACATTTCTCGGCCATATCGCATAGATCTCACTGTGAAAAGGCTTAAATGGCTTTTTTGACCTAAGTTTGAGGATTGCGCTCAAATCAAATGTCCTAGAACCAAATTTCCACATGTAACTACTAGATTGTGATACAATACACTAATGGGTGAAATTTGGTTGACTTCTGCGCAGCGGTTTGGGAGTTAACATCAAAATTACATTTCTAGGCCATATCGCATAGATTTCACTGTGAAAAGGCTTAAATGGCTTTTTTGACCTAAGTTTAATAATTGCGCTCAAACCAAATGTCCTAGAACGAAATTTTCAAATGTAACTACTAGAATGTGATACAATACACTATTGGGTGAAGTTTGGTTGACTTCTGCGCAGCGGTTTGGGAGTTAACATCAAAATTACATTTCTCGGCCATATCGCATAGATCTCACTGTGAAAAGGCTTAAATGGCTTTTTTGACCTAAGTTTGAGGATTGCGCTCAAATCAAATGTCCTAGAACCAAATTTCCACATGTAACTACTAGATTGTGATACAATACACTAATGGGTGAAGTTTGGTTGACTTCTGCGCAGCGGTTTGGGAGTTAACATCAAAATTACATTTCTCGGCCATATCGCATAGATCTCACTGTGAAAAGGCTTAAATGGCTTTTTTGACCTAAGTTTGAGGATTGCGCTCAAATCAAATGTCCAATAACCAAATTTCCACATGTAACTACTAGATTGTGATACAATACACTAATGGGTGAAGTTTGGTTGACTTCTGCGCAGCAGTTTTAGAGTTAACATAAAAATTACATTTCTCGGCCATATCGCATAGATCTCACTGTGAAAAGGCTTAAATGGCTTTTTTGACCTAAGTTTGATGATTGCGCTCAAACAAAATTTCCTAGAACAAAATTTTCAAATTTAACTACTAGATTGTGATACAATACACTATTGGGTGAAGTTTAGTTGACTTCTGCGCAGCGGTTTGGGAGTTAACATCAAAATTACATTTCTCGGCCATATCGCATAGATCTCACTGTGAAAAGGCTTAAATGGCTTTTTTGACCTAAGTTTAATGATTGCGCTCAAACCAAATGTCCTAGAACAAAATTTTCAAATGTAACTACTAGAATGTGATACAATACACTATTGGGTGAAGTTTGGTTGACTTCTGCGCAGCGGTTTGGGAGTTAACATCAAAATTACATTTCTCGGCCATATCGCATAGATCTCACTGTGAAAAGGCTTAAATGGCTTTTTTGACCTAAGTTTGAGGATTGCGCTCAAATCAAATGTCCTAGAACCAAATTTCCACATGTAACTACTAGATTGTGATACAATACACTAATGGGTGAAGTTTGGTTGACTTCTGCGCAGCGGTTTGGGAGTTAACATCAAAATTACATTTCTCGGCCATATCGCATAGATCTCACTGTGAAAAGGCTTAAATGGCTTTTTTGACCTAAGTTTGAGGATTGCGCTCAAATCAAATGTCCAATAACCAAATTTCCACATGTAACTACTAGATTGTGATACAATACACTAATGGGTGAAGTTTGGTTGACTTCTGCGCAGCGGTTTGGGAGTTAACATCAAAATTACATTTCTCGGCCATATCGCATAGATCTCACTGTGAAAAGGCTTAAATGACTTTTTTAATTAAGTTTGATGATTGCGTTCAAACAAAATGTCCTAGAACAAAATTTTCAAATGTAACTACTAGATTGTGATACAATACACTATTGGGTGAAGTTTGGTTGACTTCTGCGCAGCGGTTTGGGAGTTAACATCAAAATTACATTTCTCGGCCATATCGCATAGATCTCACTGTGAAAAGGCTTAAATGGCTTTTTTGACCTAAGTTTGAGGATTGCGCTCAAACAAAATGTCCTAGAACAAAATTTTCAAATGTAACTACTAGATTGTGATACAATACACTATTGGGTGAAGTTTGGTTGACTTCTGCGCAGCGGTTTGGGAGTTAACATCAAAATTACATTTCTCGGCCATATCGCATAGATCTCACTGTGAAAAGGCTTAAATGGCTTTTTTGACCTAAGTTTGAGGATTGCGCTCAAATCAAATGTCCTAGAACCAAATTTTCACATGTAACTACTAGATTGTGATACAATACACTATTGGGTGAAGTTTGGTTGACTTCTGCGCAGCGGTTTGGGAGTTAACATCAAAATTACATTTCTCGGCCATATCGCATAGATCTCACTGTGAAAAGGCTTAAATGGCTTTTTTGACCTAAGTTTGAGGATTGCGCTCAAACCAAATGTCCTAGAACGAAATTTTCAAATGTAACTACTAGAATGTGATACAATACACTATTGGGTGAAGTTTGGTTGACTTCTGCACAGCGGTTTGGGAGTTAACATCAAAATTACATTTCTCGGCCATATCGCATAGATCTCACTGTGAAAAGGCTTAAATGGCTTTTTTGACCTAAGTTTGAGGATTGCGCTCAAATCAAATGTCCTAGAACCAAATTTTCACATGTAACTACTAGATTGTGATACAATACACTATTGGGTGAAGTTTGGTTGACTTCTGCGCAGCGGTTTGGGAGTTAACATCAAAATTACATTTCTCGGCCATATCGCATAGATCTCACTGTGAAAAGGCTTAAATGGCTTTTTTGACCTAAGTTTGAGGATTGCGCTCAAACCAAATGTCCTAGAACAAAATTTTCAAATGTAACTACTAGAATGTGATACAATACACTATTGGGTGAAGTTTGGTTGACTTCTGCACAGCGGTTTGGGAGTTAACATCAAAATTACATTTCTCGGCCATATCGCATAGATCTCACTGTGAAAAGGCTTAAATGGCTTTTTTGACCTAAGTTTGAGGATTGCGCTCAAATCAAATGTCCTAGAACCAAATTTCCACATGTAACTACTAGATTGTGATAAAATACACTAATGGGTGAAGTTTGGTTGACTTCTGCGCAGCGGTTTGGGAGTTAACATCAAAATTACATTTCTCGGCCATATCGCATAGATCTCACTGTGAAAAGGCTTAAATGACTTTTTTAATTAAGTTTGATGATTGCGCTCAAACAAAATTTCCTAGAACAAAATTTTCAAATGTAACTACTAGATTGTGATACAATACACTATTGGGTGAAGTTTGGTTGACTTCTGCGCAGCGGTTTGGGAGTTAACATCAAAATTACATTTCTCGGCCATATCGCATAGATCTCACTGTGAAAAGGCTTAAATGGCTTTTTTGACCTAAGTTTGAGGATTGCGCTCAAATCAAATGTCCTATAACCAAATTTCCACATGTAACTACTAGATTGTGATACAATACACTAATGGGTGAAGTTTGGTTGACTTCTGCGCAGCGGTTTGGGAGTTAACATCAAAATTACATTTCTCGGCCATATCGCATAGATCTCACTGTGAAAAGGCTTAAATGACTTTTTTAATTAAGTTTGATGATTGCGCTCAAACAAAATTTCCTAGAACAAAATTTTCAAATGTAACTACTAGATTGTGATACAATACACTATTGGGTGAAGTTTGGTTGACTTCTGCGCAGCGGTTTGGGAGTTAACATCAAAATTACATTTCTCGGCCATATCGCATAGATCTCACTGTGAAAAGGCTTAAATGACTTTTTTAATTAAGTTTGATGATTGCGTTCAAACAAAATGTCCTAGAACAAAATTTTCAAATGTAACTACTAGATTGTGATACAATACACTATTGGGTGAAGTTTGGTTGACTTCTGCGCAGCGGTTTGGGAGTTAACATCAAAATTACATTTCTCGGCCATATCGCATAGATCTCACTGTGAAAAGGCTTAAATGGCTTTTTTGACCTAAGTTTGAGGATTGCGCTCAAATCAAATGTCCTATAACCAAATTTCCACATGTAACTACTAGATTGTGATACAATACACTAATGGGTGAAGTTTGGTTGACTTCTGCGCAGCGGTTTGGGAGTGAACATCAAAATTACATTTCTCGGCCATATCGCATAGATCTCACTGTGAAAAGGCTTAAATGGCTTTTTTGACCTAAGTTTGAGGATTGCGCTCAAATCAAATGTCCTAGAACCAAATTTCCACATGTAACTACTAGATTGTGATAAAATACACTAATGGGTGAAGTTTGGTTGACTTCTGCGCAGCGGTTTGGGAGTTAACATCAAAATTACATTTCTCGGCCATATCGCATAGATCTCACTGTGAAAAGGCTTAAATGGCTTTTTTAATTAAGTTTGATGATTGCGCTCAAACAAAATTTCCTAGAACAAAATTTTCAAATGTAACTACTAGATTGTGATACAATACACTATTGGGTGAAGTTTGGTTGACTTCTGCGCAGCGGTTTGGGAGTTAACATCAAAATTACATTTCTCGGCCATATCGCATAGATCTCACTGTGAAAAGGCTTAAATGGCTTTTTTGACCTAAGTTTGAGGATTGCGCTCAAATCAAATGTCCTATAACCAAATTTCCACATGTAACTACTAGATTGTGATACAATACACTAATGGGTGAAGTTTGGTTGACTTCTGCGCAGCGGTTTGGGAGTTAACATCAAAATTACATTTCTCGGCCATATCGCATAGATCTCACTGTGAAAAGGCTTAAATGACTTTTTTAATTAAGTTTGATGATTGCGTTCAAACAAAATGTCCTAGAACAAAATTTTCAAATGTAACTACTAGATTGTGATAAAATACACTATTGGGTGAAGTTTGGTTGACTTCTGCGCAGCGGTTTGGGAGTTAACATCAAAATTACATTTCTCGGCCATATCGCATAGATCTCACTGTGAAAAGGCTTAAATGGCTTTTTTGACCTAAGTTTGAGGATTGCGCTCAAATCAAATGTCCTATAACCAAATTTCCACATGTAACTACTAGATTGTGATACAATACACTAATGGGTGAAGTTTGGTTGACTTCTGCGCAGCGGTTTGGGAGTTAACATCAAAATTACATTTCTCGGCCATATCGCATAGATCTCACTGTGAAAAGGCTTAAATGACTTTTTTAATTAAGTTTGATGATTGCGTTCAAACAAAATGTCCTAGAACAAAATTTTCAAATGTAACTACTAGATTGTGATACAATACACTATTGGGTGAAGTTTGGTTGACTTCTGCGCAGCGGTTTGGGAGTTAACATCAAAATTACATTTCTCGGCCATATCGCATAGATCTCACTGTGAAAAGGCTTAAATGGCTTTTTTGACCTAAGTTTGAGGATTGCGCTCAAATCAAATGTCCTAGAACCAAATTTCCACATGTAACTACTAGATTGTGATAAAATACACTAATGGGTGAAGTTTGGTTGACTTCTGCGCAGCGGTTTGGGAGTTAACATCAAAATTACATTTCTCGGCCATATCGCATAGATCTCACTGTGAAAAGGCTTAAATGACTTTTTTAATTAAGTTTGATGATTGCGCTAAAATCAAATGTCCTAGAACCAAATTTTCAAATGTAACTACTAGATTGTGATACAATACACTATTGGGTGAAGTTTGGTTTACTTCAGCGCAGCGGTTTGGGAGTTAACATCAAAATTACATTTCTCGGCCATATCGCATAGATCTCACTGTGAAAAGGCTTAAATGGCTTTTTTGACCTAAGTTTAATAATTGCGCTCAAACCAAATGTCCTAGAACGAAATTTTCAAATGTAACTACTAGAATGTGATACAATACACTATTGGGTGAAGTTTGGTTGACTTCTGCGCAGCGGTTTGGGAGTTAACATCAAAATTACATTTCTCGGCCATATCGTATAGATCTCACTGTGAAAAGGCTTAAATGGCTTTTTTGACCTAAGTTTGAGGATTGCGCTCAAATCAAATGTCCTAGAACCAAATTTCCACATGTAACTACTAGATTGTGATACAATACACTAATGGGTGAAGTTTGGTTTACTTCTGCGCAGCGGTTTGGGAGTTAACATCAAAATTACATTTCTCGGCCATATCGCATAGATCTCACTGTGAAAAGGCTTAAATGGCTTTTTTGACCTAAGTTTAATAATTGCGCTCAAACCAAATGTCCTTGAACGAAATTTTAAAATGTAACTACTAGAATGTGATACAATACACTATTGGGTGAAGTTTGGTTGACTTCTGCGCAGCGGTTTGGGAGTTAACATAAAATTACATTTCTCGGCCATATCGCATAGATCTCACTGTGAAAAGGCTTAAATGGCTTTTTTGACCTAAGTTTGAGGATTGCGCTCAAATCAAATGTCCTATAACCAAATTTCCACATGTAACTACTAGATTGTGATACAATACACTAATGGGTGAAGTTTGGTTGACTTCTGCGCAGCGGTTTGGGAGTTAACATCAAAATTACATTTCTCGGCCATATCGCATAGATCTCACTGTGAAAAGGCTTAAATGGCTTTTTTGACCTAAGTTTGAGGATTGCGCTCAAATCAAATGTCCTAGAACCAAATTTCCACATGTAACTACTAGATTGTGATACAATACACTAATGGGTGAAGTTTGGTTTACTTCTGCGCAGCGGTTTGGGAGTTAACATCAAAATTACATTTCTCGGCCATATCGCATAGATCTCACTGTGAAAAGGCTTAAATGGCTTTTTTGACCTAAGTTTAATAATTGCGCTCAAACCAAATGTCCTTGAACGACATTTTTAAATGTAACTACTAGAATGTGATACAATACACTATTGGGTGAAGTTTGGTTGACTTCTGCGCAGCGGTTTGGGAGTTAACATCAAAATTACATTTCTCGGCCATATCGCATAGATCTCACTGTGAAAAGGCTTAAATGGCTTTTTTGACCTAAGTTTGAGGATTGCGCTCAAATCAAATGTCCTATAACCAAATTTCCACATGTAACTACTAGATTGTGATACAATACACTAATGGGTGAAGTTTGGTTGACTTCTGCGCAGCGGTTTGGGAGTTAACATCAAAATTACATTTCTCGGCCATATCGCATAGATCTCACTGTGAAAAGGCTTAAATGGCTTTTTTGACCTATGTTTGAGGATTGCGCTCAAACAAAATGTCCTAGAACAAAATTTTCAAATGTAACTACTAGATTGTGATACAATACACTATTGGGTGAAGTTTGGTTGACTTCTGCGCAGCGGTTTGGGAGTTAACATCAAAATTACATTTCTCGGCCATATCGCATAGATCTCACTGTGAAAAGGCTTAAATGACTTTTTTAATTAAGTTTGATGATTGCGTTCAAACAAAATGTCCTAGAACAAAATTTTCAAATGTAACTACTAGATTGTGATACAATACACTATTGGGTGAAGTTTGGTTGACTTCTGCGCAGCGGTTTGGGAGTTAACATCAAAATTACATTTCTCGGCCATATCGCATAGATCTCACTGTGAAAAGGCTTAAATGGCTTTTTTGACCTAAGTTTGAAGATTGCGCTCAAATCAAATGTCCTAGAACAAAATTTTCAAATGTAACTACTAGATTGTGATACAATACACTATTGGGTGAAGTTTGGTTGACTTCTGCGCAGCGGTTTGGGAGTTAACATCAAAATTACATTTCTCGGCCATATCGCATAGATCTCACTGTGAAAAGGCTTAAATGGCTTTTTTGACCTAAGTTTAAAGATTGCGCTCAAACCAAATGTCCTAGAACGAAATTTTCAAATGTAACTACTAGATTGTGATACAATACACTAATGGGTGAAGTTTGGTTGACTTCTGCGCAGCGGTTTGGGAGTTAACATCAAAATTACATTTCTCGGCCATATCGCATAGATCTCACTGTGAAAAGGCTTAAATGGCTTTTTTGACCTAAGTTTGAGGATTGCGCTCAAATCAAATGTCCTATAACCAAATTTCCACATGTAACTACTAGATTGTGATACAATACACTAATGGGTGAAGTTTGGTTGTCTTCTGCGCAGCGGTTTGGGAGTGAACATCAAAATTACATTTCTCGGCCATATCGCATATATCTCACTGTGAAAAGGCTTAAATGACTTTTTTAATTAAGTTTGATGATTGCGCTCAAACAAAATTTCCTAAAACAAAATTTTCAAATGTAACTACTAGATTGTGATAGAATACACTATTGGGTGAAGTTTGGTTGACTTCTGCGCAGCGGTTTGGGAGTTAACATCAAAATTACATTTCTCGGCCATATCGCATAGATCTCACTGTGAAAAGGCTTAAATGACTTTTTTAATTAAGTTTGATGATTACGTTCAAACAAAATGTCCTAGAACAAAATTTTCAAATGTAACTACTAGATTGTGATACAATACACTATTGGGTGAAGTTTGGTTGACTTCTGCGCAGCGGTTTGGTAGTTAACATCAAAATTACATTTCTCGGCCATATCGCATAGATCTCACTGTGAAAAGGCTTAAATGACTTTTTAAATTAAGTTTAATGATTGCGCTCAAACCAAATGTCCTAGAACGAAATTTTCAAATGTAACTACTAGAATGTGATACAATACACTATTGGGTGAAGTTTAGTTGACTTCTGCGCAGCGGTTTGGGAGTTAACATCAAAATTACATTTCTCGGCCATATCGCATAGATCTCACTGTGAAAAGGCTTAAATGGCTTTTTTGACCTAAGTTTGAGGATTGGGCTAAAATCAAATGTCCTAGAACCAAATTTCCACATGTAACTACTAGATTGTGATACAATACACTAATGGGTGAAGTTTGGTTTACTTCAGCGCAGCGGTTTGGGAGTTAACATCAAAATTACATTTCTCGGCCATATCGCATAGATCTCACTGTGAAAAGGCTTAAATGGCTTTTTTGACCTAAGTTTAATAATTGCGCTCAAACCAAATGTCCTAGAACGAAATTTTCAAATGTAACTACTAGAATGTGATACAATACACTATTGGGTGAAGTTTGGTTGACTTCTGCGCAGCGGTTTGGGAGTTAACATCAAAATTACATTTCTCGGCCATATCGCATAGATCTCACTGTGAAAAGGCTTAAATGGCTTTTTTGACCTAAGTTTGAGGATTGCGCTCAAATCAAATGTCCTAGAACCAAATTTCCACATGTAACTACTAGATTGTGATACAATACACTAATGGGTGAAGTTTGGTTGACTTCTGCGCAGCGGTTTGGGAGTTAACATCAAAATTACATTTCTCGGCCATATCGCATAGATCTCACTGTGAAAAGGCTTAAATGGCTTTTTTGACCTAAGTTTAATAATTGCGCTCAAACCAAATGTCCTTGAACGAAATTTTAAAATGTAACTACTAGAATGTGATACAATACACTATTGGGTGAAGTTTGGTTGACTTCTGCGCAGCGGTTTGGGAGTTAACATCAAAATTACATTTCTCGGCCATATCGCATAGATCTCACTGTGAAAAGGCTTAAATGGCTTTTTTGACCTAAGTTTGAGGATTGCGCTCAAATCAAATGTCCTATAACCAAATTTCCACATGTAACTACTAGATTGTGATACAATACACTAATGGGTGAAGTTTGGTTGACTTCTGCGCAGCGGTTTGGGAGTTAACATCAAAATTACATTTCTCGGCCATATCGCATAGATCTCACTGTGAAAAGGCTTAAATGGCTTTTTTGACCTAAGTTTGAGGATTGCGCTAAAATCAAATGTCCTAGAACCAAATTTCCACATGTAACTACTAGATTGTGATACAATACACTAATGGGTGAATTTTGGTTTACTTCTGCGCAGCGGTTTGGGAGTTAACATCAAAATTACATTTCTCGGCCATATCGCATAGATCTCACTGTGAAAAGGCTTAAATGACTTTTTTAATTAAGTTTGATGATTGCGTTCAAACAAAATGTCCTAGAACAAAATTTTCAAATGTAACTACTAGATTGTGATACAATACACTATTGGGTGAAGTTTGGTTGACTTCTGCGCAGCGGTTTGGGAGTTAACATCAAAATTACATTTCTCGGCCATATCGCATAGATTTCACTGTGAAAAGGCTTAAATGGCTTTTTTGACCTAAGTTTGAGGATTGCGCTCAAATCAAATGTCCTAGAACCAAATTTCCACATGTAACTACTAGATTGTGATACAATACACTAATGGGTGAAGTTTGGTTGACTTCTGCGCAGCGGTTTGGGAGTTAACATCAAAATTACATTTCTCGGCCATATCGCATAGATCTCACTGTGAAAAGGCTTAAATGACTTTTTTAATTAAGTTTGATGATTGCGTTCAAACAAAATGTCCTAGAACAAAATTTTCAAATGTAACTACTAGATTGTGATACAATACACTATTGGGTGAAGTTTGGTTGACTTCTGCGCAGCGGTTTGGGAGTTAACATCAAAATTACATTTCTCGGCCATATCGCATAGATTTCACTGTGAAAAGGCTTAAATGGCTTTTTTGACCTAAGTTTGAGGATTGCGCTCAAATCAAATGTCCTAGAACCAAATTTCCACATGTAATTACTAGATTGTGATACAATACACTAATGGGTGAAGTTTGGTTGACTTCTGCGCAGCGGTTTGGGAGTTAACATCAAAATTACATTTCTCGGCCATATCGCATAGATCTCACTGTGAAAAGGCTTAAATGACTTTTTTTAATTAAGTTTGAAGATTGCGCTCAAATCAAATGTCCTAGAACTAAATTTCCAAATGTAACTACTAGATTGTGATAAAATACACTATTGGGTGAAGTTTGGTTGACTTCTGCGCAGCGGTTTGGGAGTTAACATCAAAATTACATTTCTCGGCCATATCGCATAGATCTCACTGTGAAAAGGCTTAAATGGCTTTTTTTAATTAAGTTTGAAGATTGCGCTCAAATCAAATGTCCTAGAACTAAATTTCCAAATGTAACTACTAGATTGTGATACAATACACTATTGGGTGAAGTTTGGTTGACTTCTGCGCAGCGGTTTGGGAGTTAACATCAAAATTACATTTCTCGGCCATATCGCATAGATCTCACTGTGAAAAAGCTTAAATGGCTTTTTTGACCTAAGTTTGAGGATTGCGCTAAAATCAAATGTCCTAGAACCAAATTTCCACATTTAACTACTAGATTGTGATACAATACACTAATGGGTGAAGTTTGGTTTACTTCTGCGCAGCGGTTTGGGAGTTAACATCAAAAATACATTTCTCGGCCATATCGCATAGATCTCACTGCGAAAAGGCTTAAATGGCTTTTTTGACCTAAGTTTAATAATTGCGCTCAAACCAAATGTCCTAGAACGAAATTTTCAAATGTAACTACTAGAATGTGATACAATACACTATTGGGTGAAGTTTGGTTGACTTCTGCGCAGCGGTTTGGGAGTTAACATCAAAATTACATTTCTCGGCCATATCGCATAGATCTCACTGTGAAAAGGCTTAAATGACTTTTTTAATTAAGTTTGATGATTGCGCTCAAACAAAATTTCCTAGAACAAAATTTTCAAATGTAACTACTAGATTGTGATACAATACACTATTGGGTGAAGTTTAGTTGACTTCTGCGCAGCGGTTTGGGAGTTAACATCAAAATTACATTTCTCGGCCATATCGCATAGATCTCACTGTGAAAAGGCTTAAATGGCTTTTTTGACCTAAGTTTAATGATTGCGCTCAAACCAAATGTCCTAGAACAAAATTTTCAAATGTAACTACTAGAATGTGATACAATACACTATTGGGTGAAGTTTGGTTGACTTCTGCGCAGCGGTTTGGGAGTTAACATCAAAATTACATTTCTCGGCCATATCGCATAGATCTCACTGTGAAAAGGCTTAAATGGCTTTTTTGACCTAAGTTTGAGGATTGCGCTCAAATCAAATGTCCTAGAACCAAATTTCCACATGTAACTACTAGATTGTGATACAATACACTAATGGGTGAAGTTTGGTTGACTTCTGCGCAGCGGTTTGGGAGTTAACATCAAAATTACATTTCTCGGCCATATCGCATAGATCTCACTGTGAAAAGGCTTAAATGGCTTTTTTGACCGAAGTTTGAGGATTGCGCTCAAATCAAATGTCCAATAACCAAATTTCCACATGTAACTACTAGATTGTGATACAATACACTAATGGGTGAAGTTTGGTTGACTTCTGCGCAGCGGTTTGGGAGTTAACATCAAAATTACATTTCTCGGCCATATCGCATAGATCTCACTGTGAAAAGGCTTAAATGACTTTTTTAATTAAGTTTGATGATTGCGTTCAAACAAAATGTCCTAGAACAAAATTTTCAAATGTAACTACTAGATTGTGATACAATACACTATTGGGTGAAGTTTGGTTGACTTCTGCGCAGCGGTTTGGGAGTTAACATCAAAATTACATTTCTCGGCCATATCGCATAGATCTCACTGTGAAAAGGCTTAAATGACTTTTTTAATTAAGTTTGATGATTGCGCTCAAACAAAATTTCCTAGAACAAAATTTTCAAATGTAACTACTAGATTGTGATACAATACACTATTGGGTGAAGTTTGGTTGACTTCTGCGCACCGGTTTGGGAGTTAACATCAAAATTACATTTCTCGGCCATATCGCATAGATCTCACTGTGAAAAGGCTTAAATGACTTTTTTAATTAAGTTTGATGATTGCGCTCAAAACAAAATTTCCTAGAACAAAATTTTCAAATGTAACTACTAGAATGTGATACAATACACTATTGGGTGAAGTTTGGTTGACTTCTGCGCAGCGGTTTGGGAGTTAACATCAAAATTACATTTCTCGGCCATATCGCATTGATCTCACTGTGAAAAGGCTTAAATGGCTTTTTTGACCTAAGTTTGAGGATTGCGCTCAAATCAAATGTCCTATAACCAAATTTCCACATGTAACTACTAGATTGTGATACAATACACTAATGGGTGAAGTTTGGTTGACTTCTGCGCAGCGGTTTGGGAGTTAACATCAAAATTACATTTCTCGGCCATATCGCATAGATCTCACTGTGAAAAGGCTTAAATGGCTTTTTTGACCTAAGTTTGAGGATTGCGCTCAAATCAAATGTCCTAGAACCAAATTTCCACATGTAACTACTAGATTTTGATACAATACACTAATGGGTGAAGTTTGGTTGACTTCTGCGCAGCGGTTTGGGAGTTAACATCAAAATTACATTTCTCGGCCATATCGCATAGATCTCACTGTGAAAAGGCTTAAATGACTTTTTTAATTAAGTTTGAGGATTGCGCTCAAATCAAATGTCCAATAACCAAATTTCCACATGTAACTACTAGATTGTGATACAATACACTAATGGGTGAAGTTTGGTTGACTTCTGCGCAGCGGTTTGGGAGTTAACATCAAAATTACATTTCTCGGCCATATCGCATAGATCTCACTGTGAAAAGGCTTAAATGACTTTTTTAATTAAGTTTGATGATTGCGTTCAAACAAAATGTCCTAGAACAAAATTTTCAAATGTAACTACTAGATTGTGATACAATACACTATTGGGTGAAGTTTGGTTGACTTCTGCGCAGCGGTTTGGGAGTTAACATCAAAATTACATTTCTCGGCCATATCGCATAGATCTCACTGTGAAAAGGCTTAAATGACTTTTTTAATTAAGTTTGATGATTGCGCTCAAACAAAATTTCCTAGAACAAAATTTTCAAATGTAACTACTAGATTGTGATACAATACACTATTGGGTGAAGTTTGGTTGACTTCTGCGCAGCGGTTTGGGAGTTAACATCAAAATTACATTTCTCGGCCATATCGCATAGATCTCACTGTGAAAAGGCTTAAATGACTTTTTTAATTAAGTTTGATGATTGCGCTCAAAACAAAATTTCCTAGAACAAAATTTTCAAATGTAACTACTAGAATGTGATACAATACACTATTGGGTGAAGTTTGGTTGACTTCTGCGCAGCGGTTTGGGAGTTAACATCAAAATTACATTTCTCGGCCATATCGCATTGATCTCACTGTGAAAAGGCTTAAATGGCTTTTTTGACCTAAGTTTGAGGATTGCGCTCAAATCAAATGTCCTATAACCAAATTTCCACATGTAACTACTAGATTGTGATACAATACACTAATGGGTGAAGTTTGGTTGACTTCTGCGCAGCGGTTTGGGAGTTAACATCAAAATTACATTTCTCGGCCATATCGCATAGATCTCACTGTGAAAAGGCTTAAATGGCTTTTTTGACCTAAGTTTGAGGATTGCGCTCAAATCAAATGTCCTAGAACCAAATTTCCACATGTAACTACTAGATTTTGATACAATACACTAATGGGTGAAGTTTGGTTGACTTCTGCGCAGCGGTTTGGGAGTTAACATCAAAATTACATTTCTCGGCCATATCGCATAGATCTCACTGTGAAAAGGCTTAAATGACTTTTTTAATTAAGTTTGAGGATTGCGCTCAAATCAAATGTCCAATAACCAAATTTCCACATGTAACTACTAGATTGTGATACAATACACTAATGGGTGAAGTTTGGTTGACTTCTGCGCAGCGGTTTGGGAGTTAACATCAAAATTACATTTCTCGGCCATATCGCATAGATCTCACTGTGAAAAGGCTTAAATGACTTTTTTAATTAAGTTTGATGATTGCGTTCAAACAAAATGTCCTAGAACAAAATTTTCAAATGTAACTACTAGATTGTGATACAATACACTATTGGGTGAAGTTTGGTTGACTTCTGCGCAGCGGTTTGGGAGTTAACATCAAAATTACATTTCTCGGCCATATCGCATAGATCTCACTGTGAAAAGGCTTAAATGGCTTTTTTGACCTAAGTTTGAGGATTGCGCTCAAACAAAATGTCCTAGAACAAAATTTTCAAATGTAACTACTAGATTGTGATACAATACACTATTGGGTGAAGTTTGGTTGACTTCTGCGCAGCGGTTTGGGAGTTAACATCAAAATTACATTTCTCGGCCATATCGCATAGATCTCACTGTGAAAAGGCTTAAATGGCTTTTTTGACCTAAGTTTGAGGATTGCGCTCAAATCAAATGTCCTAGAACCAAATTTTCACATGTAACTACTAGATTGTGATACAATACACTATTGGGTGAAGTTTGGTTGACTTCTGCGCACCGGTTTGGGAGTTAACATCAAAATTACATTTCTCGGCCATATCGCATAGATCTCACTGTGAAAAGGCTTAAATGACTTTTTTAATTAAGTTTGATGATTGCGCTCAAAACAAAATTTCCTAGAACAAAATTTTCAAATGTAACTACTAGAATGTGATACAATACACTATTGGGTGAAGTTTGGTTGACTTCTGCGCAGCGGTTTGGGAGTTAACATCAAAATTACATTTCTCGGCCATATCGCATTGATCTCACTGTGAAAAGGCTTAAATGGCTTTTTTGACCTAAGTTTGAGGATTGCGCTCAAACAAAATGTCCTAGAACAAAATTTTCAAATGTAACTACTAGATTGTGATACAATACACTATTGGGTGAAGTTTGGTTGACTTCTGCGCAGCGGTTTGGGAGTTAACATCAAAATTACATTTCTCGGCCATATCGCATAGATCTCACTGTGAAAAGGCTTAAATGGCTTTTTTGACCTAAGGTTGAGGATTGCGCTCAAATCAAATGTCCTAGAACCAAATTTCCACATGTAACTACTAGATTTTGATACAATACACTAATGGGTGAAGTTTGGTTGACTTCTGCGCAGCGGTTTGGGAGTTAACATCAAAATTACATTTCTCGGCCATATCGCATAGATCTCACTGTGAAAAGGCTTAAATGACTTTTTTAATTAAGTTTGATGATTGCGTTCAAACAAAATGTCCTAGAACAAAATTTTCAAATGTAACTACTAGATTGTGATACAATACACTATTGGGTGAAGTTTGGTTGACTTCTGCGCAGCGGTTTGGGAGTTAACATCAAAATTACATTTCTCGGCCATATCGCATAGATCTCACTGTGAAAAGGCTTAAATGGCTTTTTTGACCTAAGTTTGAGGATTGCGCTCAAATCAAATGTCCTAGAACCAAATTTCCACATGTAACTACTAGATTGTGAAACAATATACTAATGGGGGAAGTTTGGTTGACTTCTGCGCAGCGGTTTGGGAGTTAACATCAAAATTACATTTCTCGGCCATATCGCATAGATCTCACTGTGAAAAGGCTTAAATGGCTTTTTTGACCTAAGTTTAATAATTGCGCTCAAACCAAATGTCCTAGAACGAAATTTTTAAATGTAACTACTAGAATGTGATACAATACACTATTGGGTGAAGTTTGGTTGACTTCTGCGCAGCGGTTTGGGAGTTAACATCAAAATTACATTTCTCGGCCATATCGCATAGATCTCACTGTGAAAAGGCTTAAATGGCTTTTTTGACCTAAGTTTGAGGATTGCGCTCAAACAAAATGTCCTAGAACAAAATTTTCAAATGTAACTACTAGATTGTGATACAATACACTATTGGGTGAAGTTTGGTTGACTTCTGCGCAGCGGTTTGGGAGTTAACATCAAAATTACATTTCTCGGCCATATCGCATAGATCTCACTGTGAAAAGGCTTAAATGGCTTTTTTGACCTAAGTTTGAGGATTGCGCTCAAATCAAATGTCCTAGAACCAAATTTTCACATGTAACTACTAGATTGTGATACAATACACTATTGGGTGAAGTTTGGTTGACTTCTGCGCACCGGTTTGGGAGTTAACATCAAAATTACATTTCTCGGCCATATCGCATAGATCTCACTGTGAAAAGGCTTAAATGACTTTTTTAATTAAGTTTGATGATTGCGCTCAAAACAAAATTTCCTAGAACAAAATTTTCAAATGTAACTACTAGAAATTGATACAATACACTATTGGGTGAAGTTTGGTTGACTTCTGCGCAGCGGTTTGGGAGTTAACATCAAAATTACATTTCTCGGCCATATCGCATTGATCTCACTGTGAAAAGGCTTAAATGGCTTTTTTGACCTAAGTTTGAGGATTGCGCTCAAACAAAATGTCCTAGAACAAAATTTTCAAATGTAACTACTAGATTGTGATACAATACACTATTGGGTGAAGTTTGGTTGACTTCTGCGCAGCGGTTTGGGAGTTAACATCAAAATTACATTTCTCGGCCATATCGCATAGATCTCACTGTGAAAAGGCTTAAATGGCTTTTTTGACCTAAGTTTGAGGATTGCGCTCAAATCAAATGTCCTAGAACCAAATTTCCACATGTAACTACTAGATTTTGATACAATACACTAATGGGTGAAGTTTGGTTGACTTCTGCGCAGCGGTTTGGGAGTTAACATCAAAATTACATTTCTCGGCCATATCGCATAGATCTCACTGTGAAAAGGCTTAAATGACTTTTTTAATTAAGTTTGATGATTGCGTTCAAACAAAATGTCCTAGAACAAAATTTTCAAATGTAACTACTAGATTGTGATACAATACACTATTGGGTGAAGTTTGGTTGACTTCTGCGCAGCGGTTTGGGAGTTAACATCAAAATTACATTTCTCGGCCATATCGCATAGATCTCACTGTGAAAAGGCTTAAATGGCTTTTTTGACCTAAGTTTGAGGATTGCGCTCAAATCAAATGTCCTAGAACCAAATTTCCACATGTAACTACTAGATTGTGATACAATACACTAATGGGTGAAGTTTGGTTGACTTCTGCGCAGCGGTTTGGGAGTTAACATCAAAATTACATTTCTCGGCCATATCGCATAGATCTCACTGTGAAAAGGCTTAAATGGCTTTTTTGACCTAAGTTTAATAATTGCGCTCAAACCAAATGTCCTAGAACGAAATTTCCACATGTAACTACTAGATTGTGATACAATACACTAATGGGTGAAGTTTGGTTGACTTCTGCGCAGCGGTTTGGGAGTTAACATCAAAATTACATTTCTCGGCCATATCGCTTAGATCTCACTGTGAAAAGGCTTAAATGGCTTTTTTGACCTAAGTTTGAGGATTGCGCTCAAATCAAATGTCCTAGAACCAAATTTCCACATGTAACTACTAGATTGTGATACAATACACTAATGGGTGAAGTTTGGTTGACTTCTGCGCAGCGGTTTGGGAGTTAACATCAAAATTACATTTCTCGGCCATATCGCATAGATCTCACTGTGAAAAGGCTTAAATGACTTTTTTAATTAAGTTTGATGATTGCGTTCAAACAAAATGTCCTAGAACAAAATTTTCAAATGTAACTACTAGATTGTGATACAATACACTATTGGGTGAAGTTTGGTTGACTTCTGCGCAGCGGTTTGGGAGTTAACATCAAAATTACATTTCTCGGCCATATCGCATAGATCTCACTGTGAAAAGGCTTAAATGGCTTTTTTGACCTAAGTTTGAGGATTGCGCTCAAATCAAATGTCCTAGAACCAAATTTCCACATGTAACTACTAGATTGTGATACAATACACTAATGGGTGAAATTTGGTTGACTTCTGCGCAGCGGTTTGGGAGTTAACATCAAAATTACATTTCTCGGCCATATCGCATAGATCTCACTGTGAAAAGGCTTAAATGGCTTTTTTGACCTAAGTTTAATAATTGCGCTCAAACCAAATGTCCTAGAACGAAATTTTCAAATGTAACTACTAGAATGTGATACAATACACTATTGGGTGAAGTTTGGTTGACTTCTGCGCAGCGGTTTGGGAGTTAACATCAAAATTACATTTCTCGGCCATATCGCATAGATCTCACTGTGAAAAGGCTTAAATGGCTTTTTTGACCTAAGTTTGAGGATTGCGCTCAAATCAAATGTCCTAGAACCAAATTTCCACATGTAACTACTAGATTGTGATACAATACACTAATGGGTGAAGTTTGGTTGACTTCTGCGCAGCGGTTTGGGAGTTAACATCAAAATTACATTTCTCGGCCATATCGCATAGATCTCACTGTGAAAAGGCTTAAATGGCTTTTTTGACCTAAGTTTGAGGATTGCGCTCAAATCAAATGTCCAATAACCAAATTTCCACATGTAACTACTAGATTGTGATACAATACACTAATGGGTGAAGTTTGGTTGACTTCTGCGCAGCAGTTTTAGAGTTAACATCAAAATTACATTTCTCGGCCATATCGCATAGATCTCACTGTGAAAAGGCTTAAATGACTTTTTTAATTAAGTTTGATGATTGCGTTCAAACAAAATGTCCTAGAACAAAATTTTCAAATGTAACTACTAGATTGTGATACAATACACTATTGGGTGAAGTTTGGTTGACTTCTGCGCAGCGGTTTGGGAGTGAACATCAAAATTACATTTCTCGGCCATATCGCATAGATCTCACTGTGAAAAGGCTTAAATGGCTTTTTTGACCTAAGTTTGAGGATTGCGCTCAAATCAAATGTCCTATAACCAAATTTCCACATGTAACTACTAGATTGTGATACAATACACTAATGGGTGAAGTTTGGTTGACTTCTGCGCAGCGGTTTGGGAGTTAACATCAAAATTACATTTCTCGGCCATATCGCATAGATCTCACTGTGAAAAGGCTTAAATGACTTTTTTAATTAAGTTTGATGATTGCGTTCAAAAAAAATGTCCTAGAACAAAATTTTCAAATGTAACTACTAGATTGTGATACAATACACTATTGGGTGAAGTTTGGTTGACTTCTGCGCAGCGGTTTGGGAGTTAACATCAAAATTACATTTCTCGGCCATATCGCATAGATCTCACTGTGAAAAGGCTTAAATGGCTTTTTTGACCTAAGTTTGAGGATTGCGCTCAAATCAAATGTCCTAGAACCAAATTTCCACATGTAACTACTAGATTGTGATACAATACACTAATGGGTGAAGTTTGGTTGACTTCTGCGCAGCGGTTTGGGAGTTAACATCAAAATTACATTTCTCGGCCATATCGCATAGATCTCACTGTGAAAAGGCTTGAATGGCTTTTTTGACCTAAGTTTAATAATTGCGCTCAAACCAAATGTCCTAGAACGAAATTTTCAAATGTAACTACTAGAATGTGATACAATACACTATTGGGTGAAGTTTGGTTGACTTCTGCGCAGCGGTTTGGGAGTTAACATCAAAATTACATTTCTCGGCCATATCGCATTGATCTCACTGTGAAAAGGCTTAAATGGCTTTTTTGACCTAAGTTTGAGGATTGCGCTCAAACAAAATGTCCTAGAACAAAATTTTCAAATGTAACTACTAGATTGTGATACAATACACTATTGGGTGAAGTTTGGTTGACTTCTGCGCAGCGGTTTGGGAGTTAACATCAAAATTACATTTCTCGGCCATATCGCATAGATCTCACTGTGAAAAGGCTTAAATGGCTTTTTTGACCTAAGTTTGAGGATTGCGCTCAAATCAAATGTCCTAGAACCAAATTTCCACATGTAACTACTAGATTGTGATACAATACACTAATGGGTGAAGTTTGGTTGACTTCTGCGCAGCGGTTTGGGAGTTAACATCAAAATTACATTTCTCGGCCATATCGCATAGATCTCACTGTGAAAAGGCTTAAATGACTTTTTTAATTAAGTTTGATGATTGCGTTCAAACAAAATGTCCTAGAACAAAATTTTCAAATGTAACTACTAGATTGTGATACAATACACTATTGGGTGAAGTTTGGTTGACTTCTGCGCAGCGGTTTGGGAGTTAACATCAAAATTACATTTCTCGGCCATATCGCATAGATCTCACTGTGAAAAGGCTTAAATGGCTTTTTTGACCTAAGTTTAATGATTGCGCTCAAACCAAATGTCCTAGAACGAAATTTTCAAATGTAACTACTAGAATGTGATACAATACACTATTGGGTGAAGTTTGGTTGACTTCTGCGCAGCGGTTTGGGAGTTAACATCAAAATTACATTTCTCGGCCATATCGCATAGATCTCACTGTGAAAAGGCTTAAATGGCTTTTTTGACCTAAGTTTGAGGATTGCGCTCAAACAAAATGTCCTAGAACAAAATTTTCAAATGTAACTACTAGATTGTGATACAATACACTATTGGGTGAAGTTTGGTTGACTTCTGCGCAGCGGTTTGGGAGTTAACATCAAAATTACATTTCTCGGCCATATCGCATAGATCTCACTGTGAAAAGGCTTAAATGACTTTTTTAATTAAGTTTGATGATTGCGCTCAAACAAAATGTCCTAGAACAAAATTTTCAAATATAACTACTAGAATGTGATACAATACACTATTGGGTGAAGTTTGGTTGACTTCTGCGCAGCGGTTTGGGAGTTAACATCAAAATTACATTTCTCGGCCATATCGCATAGATCTCACTGTGAAAAGGCTTAAATGACTTTTTTAATTAAGTTTGATGATTGCGTTCAAACAAAATGTCCTAGAACAAAATTTTCAAATGTAACTACTAGAATGTGATACAATACACTATTGGGTGAGGTTTGGTTGACTTCTGCGCAGCGGTTTGGGAGTTAACATCAAAATTACATTTCTCGGCCATATCGCATTGATCTCATTGTGAAAAGGCTTAAATGGCTTTTTTGACCTAAGTTTGAGGATTGCGCTCAAACAAAATGTCCTAGAACAAAATTTTCAAATGTAACTACTAGATTGTGATACAATACACTATTGGGTGAAGTTTGGTTGACTTCTGCGCAGCGGTTTGGGAGTTAACATCAAAATTACATTTCTCGGCCATATCGCATAGATCTCACTGTGAAAAGGCTTAAATGGCTTTTTTGACCTAAGTTTGAGGATTGCGCTCAAATCAAATGTCCTAGAACCAAATTTCCACATGTAACTACTAGATTGTGATACAATACACTAATGGGTGAAGTTTGGTTGACTTCTGCGCAGCGGTTTGGGAGTTAACATCAAAATTACATTTCTCGGCCATATCGCATAGATCTCACTGTGAAAAGGCTTAAATGGCTTTTTTGACCTAAGTTTAATAATTGCGCTCAAACCAAATGTCCTAGAACGAAATTTTCAAATGTAACTACTAGAATGTGATACAATACACTATTGGGTGAAGTTTGGTTGACTTCTGCGCAGCGGTTTGGGAGTTAACATCAAAATTACATTTCTCGGCCATATCGCATAGATCTCACTGTGAAAAGGCTTAAATGGCTTTTTTGACCTAAGTTTGAGGATTGCGCTCAAATCAAATGTCCTAGAACCAAATTTCCACATGTAACTACTAGATTGTGATACAATACACTAATGGGTGAAGTTTGGTTGACTTCTGCGCAGCGGTTTGGGAGTTAACATCAAAATTACATTTCTCGGCCATATCGCATAGATCTCACTGTGAAAAGGCTTAAATGGCTTTTTTGACCTAAGTTTGAGGATTGCGCTCAAATCAAATGTCCAATAACCAAATTTCCACATGTAACTACTAGATTGTGATACAATACACTAATGGGTGAAGTTTGGTTGACTTCTGCGCAGCAGTTTTAGAGTTAACATCAAAATTACATTTCTCGGCCATATCGCATAGATCTCACTGTGAAAAGGCTTAAATGACTTTTTTAATTAAGTTTGATGATTGCGTTCAAACAAAATGTCCTAGAACAAAATTTTCAAATGTAACTACTAGATTGTGATACAATACACTATTGGGTGAAGTTTGGTTGACTTCTGCGCAGCGGTTTGGGAGTGAACATCAAAATTACATTTCTCGGCCATATCGCATAGATCTCACTGTGAAAAGGCTTAAATGGCTTTTTTGACCTAAGTTTGAGGATTGCGCTCAAATCAAATGTCCTATAACCAAATTTCCACATGTAACTACTAGATTGTGATACAATACACTAATGGGTGAAGTTTGGTTGACTTCTGCGCAGCGGTTTGGGAGTTAACATCAAAATTACATTTCTCGGCCATATCGCATAGATCTCACTGTGAAAAGGCTTAAATGACTTTTTTAATTAAGTTTGATGATTGCGTTCAAAAAAAATGTCCTAGAACAAAATTTTCAAATGTAACTACTAGATTGTGATACAATACACTATTGGGTGAAGTTTGGTTGACTTCTGCGCAGCGGTTTGGGAGTTAACATCAAAATTACATTTCTCGGCCATATCGCATAGATCTCACTGTGAAAAGGCTTAAATGGCTTTTTTGACCTAAGTTTGAGGATTGCGCTCAAATCAAATGTCCTAGAACCAAATTTCCACATGTAACTACTAGATTGTGATACAATACACTAATGGGTGAAGTTTGGTTGACTTCTGCGCAGCGGTTTGGGAGTTAACATCAAAATTACATTTCTCGGCCATATCGCATAGATCTCACTGTGAAAAGGCTTAAATGGCTTTTTTGACCTAAGTTTAATAATTGCGCTCAAACCAAATGTCCTAGAACGAAATTTTCAAATGTAACTACTAGAATGTGATACAATACACTATTGGGTGAAGTTTGGTTGACTTCTGCGCAGCGGTTTGGGAGTTAACATCAAAATTACATTTCTCGGCCATATCGCATAGATCTCACTGTGAAAAGGCTTAAATGGCTTTTTTGACCTAAGTTTGAGGATTGCGCTCAAATCAAATGTCCTAGAACCAAATTTCCACATGTAACTACTAGATTGTGATACAATACACTAATGGGTGAAGTTTGGTTGACTTCTGCGCAGCGGTTTGGGAGTTAACATCAAAATTACATTTCTCGGCCATATCGCATAGATCTCACTGTGAAAAGGCTTAAATGGCTTTTTTGACCTAAGTTTGAGGATTGCGCTCAAATCAAATGTCCAATAACCAAATTTCCACATGTAACTACTAGATTGTGATACAATACACTAATGGGTGAAGTTTGGTTGACTTCTGCGCAGCAGTTTTAGAGTTAACATCAAAATTACATTTCTCGGCCATATCGCATAGATCTCACTGTGAAAAGGCTTAAATGACTTTTTTAATTAAGTTTGATGATTGCGTTCAAACAAAATGTCCTAGAACAAAATTTTCAAATGTAACTACTAGATTGTGATACAATACACTATTGGGTGAAGTTTGGTTGACTTCTGCGCAGCGGTTTGGGAGTGAACATCAAAATTACATTTCTCGGCCATATCGCATAGATCTCACTGTGAAAAGGCTTAAATGGCTTTTTTGACCTAAGTTTGAGGATTGCGCTCAAATCAAATGTCCTATAACAAAATTTCCACATGTAACTACTAGATTGTGATACAATACACTAATGGGTGAAGTTTGGTTGACTTCTGCGCAGCGGTTTGGGAGTTAACATCAAAATTACATTTCTCGGCCATATCGCATAGATCTCACTGTGAAAAGGCTTAAATGACTTTTTTAATTAAGTTTGATGATTGCGTTCAAAAAAAATGTCCTAGAACAAAATTTTCAAATGTAACTACTAGATTGTGATACAATACACTATTGGGTGAAGTTTGGTTGACTTCTGCGCAGCGGTTTGGGAGTTAACATCAAAATTACATTTCTCGGCCATATCGCATAGATCTCACTGTGAAAAGGCTTAAATGGCTTTTTTGACCTAAGTTTGAGGATTGCGCTCAAATCAAATGTCCTAGAACCAAATTTCCACATGTAACTACTAGATTGTGATACAATACACTAATGGGTGAAGTTTGGTTGACTTCTGCGCAGCGGTTTGGGAGTTAAAATCAAAATTACATTTCTCGGCCATATCGCATAGATCTCACTGTGAAAAGGCTTAAATGGCTTTTTTGACCTAAGTTTAATAATTGCGCTCAAACCAAATGTCCTAGAACGAAATTTTCAAATGTAACTACTAGAATGTGATACAATACACTATTGGGTGAAGTTTGGTTGACTTCTGCGCAGCGGTTTGGGAGTTAACATCAAAATTACATTTCTCGGCCATATCGCATTTATCTCACTGTGAAAAGGCTTAAATGGCTTTTTTGACCTAAGTTTGAGGATTGCGCTCAAACAAAATGTCCTAGAACAAAATTTTCAAATGTAACTACTAGATTGTGATACAATACACTATTGGGTGAAGTTTGGTTGACTTCTGCGCAGCGGTTTGGGAGTTAACATCAAAATTACATTTCTCGGCCATATCGCATAGATCTCACTGTGAAAAGGCTTAAATGGCTTTTTTGACCTAAGTTTGAGGATTGCGCTCAAATCAAATGTCCTAGAACCAAATTTCCACATGTAACTACTAGATTGTGATACAATACACTAATGGGTGAAGTTTGGTTGACTTCTGCGCAGCGGTTTGGGAGTTAACATCAAAATTACATTTCTCGGCCATATCGCATAGATCTCACTGTGAAAAGGCTTAAATGGCTTTTTTGACCTAAGTTTAATAATTGCGCTCAAACCAAATGTCCTAGAACGAAATTTCCACATGTAACTACTACATTGTGATACAATACACTAATGGGTGAAGTTTGGTTGACTTCTGCGCAGCGGTTTGGGAGTTAACATCAAAATTACATTTCTCGGCCATATCGCATAGATCTCACTGTGAAAAGGCTTAAATGGCTTTTTTGACCTAAGTTTGAGGATTGCGCTCAAATCAAATGTCCTAGAACCAAATTTCCACATGTAACTACTAGATTGTGATACAATACACTAATGGGTGAAGTTTGGTTGACTTCTGCGCAGCGGTTTGGGAGTTAACATCAAAATTACATTTCTCGGCCATATCGCATAGATCTCACTGTGAAAAGGCTTAAATGGCTTTTTTGACCTAAGTTTAATAATTGCGCTCAAACCAAATGTCCTAGAACGAAATTTCCACATGTAACTACTACATTGTGATACAATACACTAATGGGTGAAGTTTGGTTGACTTCTGCGCAGCGGTTTGGGAGTTAACATCAAAATTACATTTCTCGGCCATATCGCATAGATCTCACTGTGAAAAGGCTTAAATGACTTTTTTAATTAAGTTTAATGATTGCGTTCAAAAAAAATGTCCTAGAACAAAATTTTCAAATGTAACTACTAGATTGTGATACAATACACTATTGGGTGAAGTTTGGTTGACTTCTGCGCAGCGGTTTGGGAGTTAACATCAAAATTACATTTCTCGGCCATATCGCATAGATCTCACTGTGAAAAGGCTTAAATGGCTTTTTTGACCTAAGTTTGAGGATTGCGCTCAAATCAAATGTCCTAGAACCAAATTTCCACATGTAACTACTAGATTGTGATACAATACACTAATGGGTGAAGTTTGGTTGACTTCTGCGCAGCGGTTTGGGAGTTAACATCAAAATTACATTTCTCGGCCATATCGCATAGATCTCACTGTGAAAAGGCTTAAATGACTTTTTTAATTAAGTTTGATGATTGCGTTCAAACAAAATGTCCTAGAACGAAATTTTAAAATGTAACTACTAGAATGTGATACAATACACTATTGGGTGAAGTTTGGTTGACTTCTGCGCAGCGGTTTGGGAGTTAACATCAAAATTACATTTCTCGGCCATATCGCATAGATCTCACTGTGAAAAGGCTTAAATGGCTTTTTTGACCTAAGTTTGAGGATTGCGCTCAAATCAAATGTCCTAGAACCAAATTTCCACATGTAACTACTAGATTGTGATACAATACACTAATGGGTGAAGTTTGGTTGACTTCTGCGCAGCGGTTTGGGAGTTAACATCAAAATTACATTTCTCGGCCATATCGCATAGATCTCACTGTGAAAAGGCTTAAATGGCTTTTTTGACCTAAGTTTAATAATTGCGCTCAAACCAAATGTCCTAGAACGAAATTTCCACATGTAACTACTACATTGTGATACAATACACTAATGGGTGAAGTTTGGTTGACTTCTGCGCAGCGGTTTGGGAGTTAACATCAAAATTACATTTCTCGGCCATATCGCATAGATCTCACTGTGAAAAGGCTTAAATGGCTTTTTTGACCTAAGTTTAATAATTGCGCTCAAACCAAATGTCCTAGAACGAAATTTTCAAATGTAACTACTAGAATGTGATACAATACACTATTGGGTGAAGTTTGGTTGACTTCTGCGCAGCGGTTTGGGAGTTAACATCAAAATTACATTTCTCGGCCATATCGCATAGATCTCACTGTGAAAAGGCTTAAATGGCTTTTTTGACCTAAGTTTGAGGATTGCGCTCAAATCAAATGTCCTAGAACCAAATTTCCACATGTAACTACTACATTGTGATACAATACACTAATGGGTGAAGTTTGGTTGACTTCTGCGCAGCGGTTTGGGAGTTAACATCAAAATTACATTTCTCGGCCATATCGCATAGATCTCACTGTGAAAAGGCTTAAATGGCTTTTTTGACCTAAGTTTGAGGATTGCGCTCAAATCAAATGTCCTAGAACCAAATTTCCACATGTAACTACTAGATTGTGATACAATACACTAATGGGTGAAGTTTGGTTGACTTCTGCGCAGCGGTTTGGGAGTTAACATCAAAATTACATTTCTCGGCCATATCGCATAGATCTCACTGTGAAAAGGCTTAAATGGCTTTTTTGACCTAAGTTTAATAATTGCGCTCAAACCAAATGTCCTAGAACGAAATTTCCACATGTAACTACTACATTGTGATACAATACACTAATGGGTGAAGTTTGGTTGACTTCTGCGCAGCGGTTTGGGAGTTAACATCAAAATTACATTTCTCGGCCATATCGCATAGATCTCACTGTGAAAAGGCTTAAATGACTTTTTTAATTAAGTTTAATGATTGCGTTCAAAAAAAATGTCCTAGAACAAAATTTTCAAATGTAACTACTAGATTGTGATACAATACACTATTGGGTGAAGTTTGGTTGACTTCTGCGCAGCGGTTTGGGAGTTAACATCAAAATTACATTTCTCGGCCATATCGCATAGATCTCACTGTGAAAAGGCTTAAATGGCTTTTTTGACCTAAGTTTGAGGATAGCGCTCAAATCAAATGTCCTAGAACCAAATTTCCACATGTAACTACTAGATTGTGATACAATACACTAATGGGTGAAGTTTGGTTGACTTCTGCGCAGCGGTTTGGGAGTTAACATCAAAATTACATTTCTCGGCCATATCGCATAGATCTCACTGTGAAAAGGCTTAAATGGCTTTTTTGACCTAAGTTTAATAATTGCGCTCAAACCAAATGTCCTAGAACGAAATTTTCAAATGTAACTACTAGAATGTGATACAATACACTATTGGGTGAAGTTTGGTTGACTTCTGCGCAGCGGTTTGGGAGTTAACATCAAAATTACATTTCTCGGCCATATCGCATTGATCTCACTGTGAAAAGGCTTAAATGGCTTTTTTGACCTAAGTTTGAGGATTGCGCTCAAACAAAATGTCCTAGAACAAAATTTTCAAATGTAACTACTAGATTGTGATACAATACACTATTGGGTGAAGTTTGGTTGACTTCTGCGCAGCGGTTTGGGAGTTAACATCAAAATTACATTTCTCGGCCATATCGCATAGATCTCACTGTGAAAAGGCTTAAATGGCTTTTTTGACCTAAGTTTGAGGATTGCGCTCAAATCAAATGTCCTAGAACCAAATTTCCACATGTAACAACTAGATTGTGATACAATACACTAATGGGTGAAGTTTGGTTGACTTCTGCGCAGCGGTTTGGGAGTTAACATCAAAATTACATTTCTCGGCCATATCGCATAGATCTCACTGTGAAAAGGCTTAAATGACTTTTTTAATTAAGTTTGATGATTGCGTTCAAACAAAATGTCCTAGAACGAAATTTTAAAATGTAACTACTAGAATGTGATACAATACACTATTGGGTGAAGTTTGGTTGACTTCTGCGCAGCGGTTTGGGAGTTAACATCAAAATTACATTTCTCGGCCATATCGCATAGATCTCACTGTGAAAAGGCTTAAATGGCTTTTTTGACCTAAGTTTGAGGATTGCGCTCAAATCAAATGTCCTAGAACCAAATTTCCACATGTAACTACTAGATTGTGATACAATACACTAATGGGTGAAGTTTGGTTGACTTCTGCGCAGCGGTTTGGGAGTTAACATCAAAATTACATTTCTCGGCCATATCGCATAGATCTCACTGTGAAAAGGCTTAAATGGCTTTTTTGACCTAAGTTTAATAATTGCGCTCAAACCAAATGTCCTAGAACGAAATTTCCACATGTAACTACTACATTGTGATACAATACACTAATGGGTGAAGTTTGGTTGACTTCTGCGCAGCGGTTTGGGAGTTAACATCAAAATTACATTTCTCGGCCATATCGCTTAGATCTCACTGTGAAAAGGCTTAAATGGCTTTTTTGACCTAAGTTTGAGGATTGCGCTCAAATCAAATGTCCTAGAACCAAATTTCCACATGTAACTACTAGATTGTGATACAATACACTAATGGGTGAAGTTTGGTTGACTTCTGCGCAGCGGTTTGGGAGTTAACATCAAAATTACATTTCTCGGCCATATCGCATAGATCTCACTGTGAAAAGGCTTAAATGACTTTTTTAATTAAGTTTGATGATTGCGTTCAAACAAAATGTCCTAGAACAAAATTTTCAAATGTAACTACTAGATTGTGATACAATACACTATTGGGTGAAGTTTGGTTGACTTCTGCGCAGCGGTTTGGGAGTTAACATCAAAATTACATTTCTCGGCCATATCGCATAGATCTCACTGTGAAAAGGCTTAAATGGCTTTTTTGACCTAAGTTTGAGGATTGCGCTCAAATCAAATGTCCTAGAACCAAATTTCCACATGTAACTACTAGATTGTGATACAATACACTAATGGGTGAAGTTTGGTTGACTTCTGCGCAGCGGTTTGGGAGTTAACATCAAAATTACATTTCTCGGCCATATCGCATAGATCTCACTGTGAAAAGGCTTAAATGGCTTTTTTGACCTAAGTTTAATAATTGCGCTCAAACCAAATGTCCTAGAACGAAATTTTCAAATGTAACTACTAGAATGTGATACAATACACTATTGGGTGAAGTTTGGTTGACTTCTGCGCAGCGGTTTGGGAGTTAACATCAAAATTACATTTCTCAGCCATATCGCATAGATCTCACTGTGAAAAGGCTTAAATGGCTTTTTTGACCTAAGTTTGAGGATTGCGCTCAAATCAAATGTCCTAGAACCAAATTTCCACATGTAACTACTAGATTGTGATACAATACACTAATGGGTGAAGTTTGGTTGACTTCTGCGCAGCGGTTTGGGAGTTAACATCAAAATTACATTTCTCGGCCATATCGCATAGATCTCACTGTGAAAAGGCTTAAATGGCTTTTTTGACCTAAGTTTGAGGATTGCGCTCAAATCAAATGTCCAATAACCAAATTTCCACATGTAACTACTAGATTGTGATACAATACACTAATGGGTGAAGTTTGGTTGACTTCTGCGCAGCGGTTTGGGAGTTAACATCAAAATTACATTTCTCGGCCATATCGCATAGATCTCACTGTGAAAAGGCTTAAATGACTTTTTTAATTAAGTTTGATGATTGCGTTCAAACAAAATGTCCTAGAACAAAATTTTCAAATGTAACTACTAGATTGTGATACAATACACTATTGGGTGAAGTTTGGTTGACTTCTGCGCAGCGGTTTGGGAGTTAACATCAAAATTACATTTCTCGGCCATATCGCATAGATCTCACTGTGAAAAGGCTTAAATGGCTTTTTTGACCTAAGTTTGAGGATTGCGCTCAAATCAAATGTCCTAGAACCAAATTTCCACATGTAACTACTAGATTGTGATACAATACACTAATGGGTGAAGTTTGGTTGACTTCTGCGCAGCGGTTTGGGAGTTAACATCAAAATTACATTTCTCGGCCATATCGCATAGATCTCACTGTGAAAAGGCTTAAATGGCTTTTTTGACCTAAGTTTAATAATTGCGCTCAAACCAAATGTCCTAGAACGAAATTTTCAAATGTAACTACTAGAATGTGATACAATACACTATTGGGTGAAGTTTGGTTGACTTCTGCGCAGCGGTTTGGGAGTTAACATCAAAATTACATTTCTCAGCCATATCGCATAGATCTCACTGTGAAAAGGCTTAAATGGCTTTTTTGACCTAAGTTTGAGGATTGCGCTCAAATCAAATGTCCTAGAACCAAATTTCCACATGTAACTACTAGATTGTGATACAATACACTAATGGGTGAAGTTTGGTTGACTTCTGCGCAGCGGTTTGGGAGTTAACATCAAAATTACATTTCTCGGCCATATCGCATAGATCTCACTGTGAAAAGGCTTAAATGGCTTTTTTGACCTAAGTTTGAGGATTGCGCTCAAATCAAATGTCCAATAACCAAATTTCCACATGTAACTACTAGATTGTGATACAATACACTAATGGGTGAAGTTTGGTTGACTTCTGCGCAGCAGTTTTAGAGTTAACATCAAAATTACATTTCTCGGCCATATCGCATAGATCTCACTGTGAAAAGGCTTAAATGACTTTTTTAATTAAGTTTGATGATTGCGTTCAAACAAAATGTCCTAGAACAAAATTTTCAAATGTAACTACTAGATTGTGATACAATACACTATTGGGTGAAGTTTGGTTGACTTCTGCGCAGCGGTTTGGGAGTGAACATCAAAATTACATTTCTCGGCCATATCGCATAGATCTCACTGTGAAAAGGCTTAAATGGCTTTTTTGACCTAAGTTTGAGGATTGCGCTCAAATCAAATGTCCTATAACCAAATTTCCACATGTAACTACTAGATTGTGATACAATACACTAATGGGTGAAGTTTGGTTGACTTCTGCGCAGCGGTTTGGGAGTTAACATCAAAATTACATTTCTCGGCCATATCGCATAGATCTCACTGTGAAAAGGCTTAAATGACTTTTTTAATTAAGTTTGATGATTGCGTTCAAAAAAAATGTCCTAGAACAAAATTTTCAAATGTAACTACTAGATTGTGATACAATACACTATTGGGTGAAGTTTGGTTGACTTCTGCGCAGCGGTTTGGGAGTTAACATCAAAATTACATTTCTCGGCCATATCGCATAGATCTCACTGTGAAAAGGCTTAAATGGCTTTTTTGACCTAAGTTTAATAATTGCGCTCAAACCAAATGTCCTAGAACGAAATTTTCAAATGTAACTACTAGAATGTGATACAATACACTATTGGGTGAAGTTTGGTTGACTTCTGCGCAGCGGTTTGGGAGTTAACATCAAAATTACATTTCTCGGCCATATCGCATAGATCTCACTGTGAAAAGGCTTAAATGGCTTTTTTGACCTAAGTTTAATAATTGCGCTCAAACCAAATGTCCTAGAACGAAATTTTCAAATGTAACTACTAGAATGTGATACAATACACTATTGGGTGAAGTTTGGTTGACTTCTGCGCAGCGGTTTGGGAGTTAACATCAAAATTACATTTCTCGGCCATATCGCATAGATCTCACTGTGAAAAGGCTTAAATGGCTTTTTTGACCTAAGTTTGAGGATTGCGCTCAAATCAAATGTCCTAGAACCAAATTTCCACATGTAACTACTAGATTGTGATACAATACACTAATGGGTGAAGTTTGGTTGACTTCTGCGCAGCGGTTTGGGAGTTAACATCAAAATTACATTTCTCGGCCATATCGCATAGATCTCACTGTGAAAAGGCTTAAATGGCTTTTTTGACCTAAGTTTGAGGATTGCGCTCAAATCAAATGTCCAATAACCAAATTTCCACATGTAACTACTAGATTGTGATACAATACACTAATGGGTGAAGTTTGGTTGACTTCTGCGCAGCAGTTTTAGAGTTAACATCAAAATTACATTTCTCGGCCATATCGCATAGATCTCACTGTGAAAAGGCTTAAATGACTTTTTTAATTAAGTTTGATGATTGCGTTCAAACAAAATGTCCTAGAACAAAATTTTCAAATGTAACTACTAGATTGTGATACAATACACTATTGGGTGAAGTTTGGTTGACTTCTGCGCAGCGGTTTGGGAGTGAACATCAAAATTACATTTCTCGGCCATATCGCATAGATCTCACTGTGAAAAGGCTTAAATGGCTTTTTTGACCTAAGTTTGAGGATTGCGCTCAAATCAAATGTCCTATAACCAAATTTCCACATGTAACTACTAGATTGTGATACAATACACTAATGGGTGAAGTTTGGTTGACTTCTGCGCAGCGGTTTGGGAGTTAACATCAAAATTACATTTCTCGGCCATATCGCATAGATCTCACTGTGAAAAGGCTTAAATGACTTTTTTAATTAAGTTTGATGATTGCGTTCAAAAAAAATGTCCTAGAACCAAATTTCCACATGTAACTACTAGATTGTGATACAATACACTAATGGGTGAAGTTTGGTTGACTTCTGCGCAGCGGTTTGGGAGTTAACATCAAAATTACATTTCTCGGCCATATCGCATAGATCTCACTGTGAAAGGGCTTAAATGGCTTTTTTGACCTAAGTTTAATAATTGCGCTCAAACCAAATGTCCTAGAACGAAATTTTCAAATGTAACTACTAGAATGTGATACAATACACTATTGGGTGAAGTTTGGTTGACTTCTGCGCAGCGGTTTGGGAGTTAACATCAAAATTACATTTCTCGGCCATATCGCATTGATCTCACTGTGAAAAGGCTTAAATGGCTTTTTTGACCTAAGTTTGAGGATTGCGCTCAAACAAAATGTCCTAGAACAAAATTTTCAAATGTAACTACTAGATTGTGATACAATACACTATTGGGTGAAGTTTGGTTGACTTCTGCGCAGCGGTTTGGGAGTTAACATCAAAATTATATTTCTCGGCCATATCGCATAGATCTCACTGTGAAAAGGCTTAAATGGCTTTTTTGACCTAAGTTTGAGGATTGCGCTCAAATCAAATGTCCTAGAACCAAATTTCCACATGTAACTACTAGATTGTGATACAATACACTAATGGGTGAAGTTTGGTTGACTTCTGCGCAGCGGTTTGGGAGTTAACATCAAAATTACATTTCTCGGCCATATCGCATAGATCTCACTGTGAAAAGGCTTAAATGACTTTTTTAATTAAGTTTGATGATTGCGTTCAAACAAAATGTCCTAGAACGAAATTTTAAAATGTAACTACTAGAATGTGATACAATACACTATTGGGTGAAGTTTGGTTGACTTCTGCGCAGCGGTTTGGGAGTTAACATCAAAATTACATTTCTCGGCCATATCGCATAGATCTCACTGTGAAAAGGCTTAAATGGCTTTTTTGACCTAAGTTTGAGGATTGCGCTCAAATCAAATGTCCTAGAACCAAATTTCCACATGTAACTACTAGATTGTGATACAATACACTAATGGGTGAAGTTTGGTTGACTTCTGCGCAGCGGTTTGGGAGTTAACATCAAAATTACATTTCTCGCCCATATCGCATAGATCTCACTGTGAAAAGGCTTAAATGGCTTTTTTGACCTAAGTTTAATAATTGCGCTCAAACCAAATGTCCTAGAACGAAATTTCCACATGTAACTACTACATTGTGATACAATACACTAATGGGTGAAGTTTGGTTGACTTCTGCGCAGCGGTTTGGGAGTTAACATCAAAATTACATTTCTCGGCCATATCGCATAGATCTCACTGTGAAAAGGCTTAAATGGCTTTTTTGACCTAAGTTTGAGGATTGCGCTCAAATCAAATGTCCTAGAACCAAATTTCCACATGTAACTACTAGATTGTGATACAATACACTAATGGGTGAAGTTTGGTTGACTTCTGCGCAGCGGTTTGGGAGTTAACATCAAAATTACATTTCTCGGCCATATCGCATAGATCTCACTGTGAAAAGGCTTAAATGGCTTTTTTGACCTAAGTTTAATAATTGCGCTCAAACCAAATGTCCTAGAACGAAATTTCTACATGTAACTACTACATTGTGATACAATACACTAATGGGTGAAGTTTGGTTGACTTCTGCGCAGCGGTTTGGGAGTTAACATCAAAATTACATTTCTCGGCCATATCGCATAGATCTCACTGTGAAAAGGCTTAAATGACTTTTTTAATTAAGTTTAATGATTGCGTTCAAAAAAAATGTCCTAGAACAAAATTTTCAAATGTAACTACTAGATTGTGATACAATACACTATTGGGTGAAGTTTGGTTGACTTCTGCGCAGCGGTTTGGGAGTTAACATCAAAATTACATTTCTCGGCCATATCGCATAGATCTCACTGTGAAAAGGCTTAAATGGCTTTTTTGACCTAAGTTTGAGGATAGCGCTCAAATCAAATGTCCTAGAACCAAATTTCCACATGTAACTACTAGATTGTGATACAATACACTAATGGGTGAAGTTTGGTTGACTTCTGCGCAGCGGTTTGGGAGTTAACATCAAAATTACATTTCTCGGCCATATCGCATAGATCTCACTGTGAAAAGGCTTAAATGGCTTTTTTGACCTAAGTTTAATAATTGCGCTCAAACCAAATGTCCTAGAACGAAATTTTCAAATGTAACTACTAGAATGTGATACAATACACTATTGGGTGAAGTTTGGTTGACTTCTGCGCAGCGGTTTGGGAGTTAACATCAAAATTACATTTCTCGGCCATATCGCATTGATCTCACTGTGAAAAGGCTTAAATGGCTTTTTTGACCTAAGTTTGAGGATTGCGCTCAAATCAAATGTCCTAGAACCAAATTTCCACATGTAACTACTAGATTGTGATACAATACACTAATGGGTGAAGTTTGGTTGACTTCTGCGCAGCGGTTTGGGAGTTAACATCAAAATTACATTTCTCGGCCATATCGCATAGATCTCACTGTGAAAAGGCTTAAATGGCTTTTTTGACCTAAGTTTAATAATTGCGCTCAAACCAAATGTCCTAGAACGAAATTTCCACATGTAACTAATACATTGTGATACAATACACTATTGGGTGAAGTTTGGTTGACTTCTGCGCAGCGGTTTGGGAGTTAACATCAAAATTACATTTCTCGGCCATATCGCTTAGATCTCACTGTGAAAAGGCTTAAATGGCTTTTTTGACCTAAGTTTGAGGATTGCGCTCAAATCAAATGTCCTAGAACCAAATTTCCACATGTAACTACTAGATTGTGATACAATACACTAATGGGTGAAGTTTGGTTGACTTCTGCGCAGCGGTTTGGGAGTTAACATCAAAATTACATTTCTCGGCCATATCGCATAGATCTCACTGTGAAAAGGCTTAAATGACTTTTTTAATTAAGTTTGATGATTGCGTTCAAACAAAATGTCCTAGAACAAAATTTTCAAATGTAACTACTAGATTGTGATACAATACACTATTGGGTGAAGTTTGGTTGACTTCTGCGCAGCGGTTTGGGAGTTAACATCAAAATTACATTTCTCGGCCATATCGCATAGATCTCACTGTGAAAAGGCTTAAATGGCTTTTTTGACCTAAGTTTGAGGATTGCGCTCAAATCAAATGTCCTAGAACCAAATTTCCACATGTAACTACTAGATTGTGATACAATACACTAATGGGTGAAGTTTGGTTGACTTCTGCGCAGCGGTTTGGGAGTTAACATCAAAATTACATTTCTCGGCCATATCGCATAGATCTCACTGTGAAAAGGCTTAAATGGCTTTTTTGACCTAAGTTTAATAATTGCGCTCAAACCAAATGTCCTAGAACGAAATTTTCAAATGTAACTACTAGAATGTGATACAATACACTATTGGGTGAAGTTTGGTTGACTTCTGCGCAGCGGTTTGGGAGTTAACATCAAAATTACATTTCTCGGCCATATCGCATAGATCTCACTGTGAAAAGGCTTAAATGGCTTTTTTGACCTAAGTTTAATAATTGCGCTCAAACCAAATGTCCTAGAACGAAATTTTCAAATGTAACTACTAGAATGTGATACAATACACTATTGGGTGAAGTTTGGTTGACTTCTGCGCAGCGGTTTGGGAGTTAACATCAAAATTACATTTCTCGGCCATATCGCATAGATCTCACTGTGAAAAGGCTTAAATGGCTTTTTTGACCTAAGTTTGAGGATTGCGCTCAAATCAAATGTCCTAGAACCAAATTTCCACATGTAACTACTAGATTGTGATACAATACACTAATGGGTGAAGTTTGGTTGACTTCTGCGCAGCGGTTTGGGAGTTAACATCAAAATTACATTTCTCGGCCATATCGCATAGATCTCACTGTGAAAAGGCTTAAATGGCTTTTTTGACCTAAGTTTGAGGATTGCGCTCAAATCAAATGTCCAATAACCAAATTTCCACATGTAACTACTAGATTGTGATACAATACACTAATGGGTGAAGTTTGGTTGACTTCTGCGCAGCAGTTTTAGAGTTAACATCAAAATTACATTTCTCGGCCATATCGCATAGATCTCACTGTGAAAAGGCTTAAATGACTTTTTTAATTAAGTTTGATGATTGCGTTCAAACAAAATGTCCTAGAACAAAATTTTCAAATGTAACTACTAGATTGTGATACAATACACTATTGGGTGAAGTTTGGTTGACTTCTGCGCAGCGGTTTGGGAGTGAACATCAAAATTACATTTCTCGGCCATATCGCATAGATCTCACTGTGAAAAGGCTTAAATGGCTTTTTTGACCTAAGTTTGAGGATTGCGCTCAAATCAAATGTCCTATAACCAAATTTCCACATGTAACTACTAGATTGTGATACAATACACTAATGGGTGAAGTTTGGTTGACTTCTGCGCAGCGGTTTGGGAGTTAACATCAAAATTACATTTCTCGGCCATATCGCATAGATCTCACTGTGAAAAGGCTTAAATGACTTTTTTAATTAAGTTTGATGATTGCGTTCAAAAAAAATGTCCTAGAACAAAATTTTCAAATGTAACTACTAGATTGTGATACAATACACTATTGGGTGAAGTTTGGTTGACTTCTGCGCAGCGGTTTGGGAGTTAACATCAAAATTACATTTCTCGGCCATATCGCATAGATCTCACTGTGAAAAGGCTTAAATGGCTTTTTTGACCTAAGTTTGAGGATTGCGCTCAAATCAAATGTCCTAGAACCAAATTTCCACATGTAACTACTAGATTGTGATACAATACACTAATGGGTGAAGTTTGGTTGACTTCTGCGCAGCGGTTTGGGAGTTAACATCAAAATTACATTTCTCGGCCATATCGCATAGATCTCACTGTGAAAAGGCTTAAATGGCTTTTTTGACCTAAGTTTAATAATTGCGCTCAAACCAAATGTCCTAGAACGAAATTTTCAAATGTAACTACTAGAATGTGATACAATACACTATTGGGTGAAGTTTGGTTGACTTCTGCGCAGCGGTTTGGGAGTTAACATCAAAATTACATTTCTCGGCCATATCGCATTGATCTCACTGTGAAAAGGCTTAAATGGCTTTTTTGACCTAAGTTTGAGGATTGCGCTCAAACAAAATGTCCTAGAACAAAATTTTCAAATGTAACTACTAGATTGTGATACAATACACTATTGGGTGAAGTTTGGTTGACTTCAGCGCAGCGGTTTGGGAGTTAACATCAAAATTACATTTCTCGGCCATATCGCATAGATCTCACTGTGAAAAGGCTTAAATGGCTTTTTTGACCTAAGTTTGAGGATTGCGCTCAAATCAAATGTCCTAGAACCAAATTTCCACATGTAACTACTAGATTGTGATACAATACACTAATGGGTGAAGTTTGGTTGACTTCTGCGCAGCGGTTTGGGAGTTAACATCAAAATTACATTTCTCGGCCATATCGCATAGATCTCACTGTGAAAAGGCTTAAATGACTTTTTTAATTAAGTTTGATGATTGCGTTCAAACAAAATGTCCTAGAACAAAATTTTCAAATGTAACTACTAGATTGTGATACAATACACTATTGGGTGAAGTTTGGTTGACTTCTGCGCAGCGGTTTGGGAGTTAACATCAAAATTACATTTCTCGGCCATATCGCATAGATCTCACTGTGAAAAGGCTTAAATGACTTTTTTAATTAAGTTTAATGATTGCGCTCAAACCAAATGTCCTAGAACGAAATTTTCAAATGTAACTACTAGAATGTGATACAATACACTATTGGGTGAAGTTTAGTTGACTTCTGCGCAGCGGTTTGGGAGTTAACATCAAAATTACATTTCTCGGCCATATCGCATAGATCTCACTGTGAAAAGGCTTAAATGGCTTTTTTGACCTAAGTTTAATGATTGCGCTCAAACCAAATGTCCTAGAACGAAATTTTCAAATGTAACTACTAGAATGTGATACAATACACTATTGGGTGAAGTTTGGTTGACTTCTGCGCAGCGGTTTGGGAGTTAACATCAAAATTACATTTCTCGGCCATATCGCATAGATCTCACTGTGAAAAGGCTTAAATGGCTTTTTTGACCTAAGTTTGAGGATTGCGCTCAAACAAAATGTCCTAGAACAAAATTTTCAAATGTAACTACTAGATTGTGATACAATACACTATTGGGTGAAGTTTGGTTGACTTCTGCGCAGCGGTTTGGGAGTTAACATCAAAATTACATTTCTCGGCCATATCTTATAGATCTCACTGTGAAAAGGCTTAAATGACTTTTTTAATTAAGTTTGATGATTGCGCTCAAACAAAATGTCCTAGAACAAAATTTTCAAATGTAACTACTAGAATGTGATACAATACACTATTGGGTGAAGTTTGGTTGACTTCTGCGCAGCGGTTTGGGAGTTAACATCAAAATTACATTTCTCGGCCATATCGCATAGATCTCACTGTGAAAAGGCTTAAATGACTTTTTTAATTAAGTTTGATGATTGCGTTCAAACAAAATGTCCTAGAACAAAATTTTCAAATGTAACTACTAGAATGTGATACAATACACTATTGGGTGAAGTTTGGTTGACTTCTGCGCAGCGGTTTGGGAGTTAACATCAAAATTACATTTCTCGGCCATATCGCATTGATCTCACTGTGAAAAGGCTTAAATTGCTTTTTTGACCTAAGTTTGAGGATTGCGCTCAAACAAAATGTCCTAGAACAAAATTTTCAAATGTAACTACTAGATTGTGATACAATACACTATTGGGTGAAGTTTGGTTGACTTCTGCGCAGCGGTTTGGGAGTTAACATCAAAATTACATTTCTCGGCCATATCGCATAGATCTCACTGTGAAAAGGCTTAAATGGCTTTTTTGACCTAAGTTTGAGGATTGCGCTCAAATCAAATGTCCTAGAACCAAATTTCCACATGTAACTACTAGATTGTGATACAATACACTAATGGGTGAAGTTTGGTTGACTTCTGCGCAGCGGTTTGGGAGTTAACATCAAAATTACATTTCTCGGCCATATCGCATAGATCTCACTGTGAAAAGGCTTAAATGGCTTTTTTGACCTAAGTTTAATAATTGCGCTCAAACCAAATGTCCTAGAACGAAATTTTCAAATGTAACTACTAGAATGTGATACAATACACTATTGGGTGAAGTTTGGTTGACTTCTGCGCAGCGGTTTGGGAGTTAACATCAAAATTACATTTCTCGGCCATATCGCATAGATCTCACTGTGAAAAGGCTTAAATGGCTTTTTTGACCTAAGTTTGAGGATTGCGCTCAAATCAAATGTCCTAGAACCAAATTTCCACATGTAACTACTAGATTGTGATACAATACACTAATGGGTGAAGTTTGGTTGACTTCTGCGCAGCGGTTTGAAAGTTAACATCAAAATTACATTTCTCGGCCATATCGCATAGATCTCACTGTGAAAAGGCTTAAATGGTTTTTTTGACCTAAGTTTGAGGATTGCGCTCAAATCAAATGTCCTAGAACCAAATTTCCACATGTAACTACTAGATTGTGATACAATACACTAATGGGTGAAGTTTGGTTGACTTCTGCGCAGCGGTTTGGGAGTTAACATCAAAATTACATTTCTCGGCCATATCGCATAGATCTCACTGTGAAAAGGCTTAAATGGCTTTTTTGACCTAAGTTTAATAATTGCGCTCAAACCAAATGTCCTAGAACGAAATTTTCAAATGTAACTACTAGAATGTGATACAATACACTATTGGGTGAAGTTTGGTTGACTTCTGCGCAGCGGTTTGGGAGTTAACATCAAAATTACATTTCTCGGCCATATCGCATTGATCTCACTGTGAAAAGGCTTAAATGGCTTTTTTGACCTAAGTTTGAGGATTGCGCTCAAACAAAATGTCCTAGAACAAAATTTTCAAATGTAACTACTAGATTGTGATACAATACACTATTGGGTGAAGTTTGGTTGACTTCTGCGCAGCGGTTTGGGAGTTAACATCAAAATTACATTTCTCGGCCATATCGCATAGATCTCACTGTGAAAAGGCTTAAATGGCTTTTTTGACCTAAGTTTGAGGATTGCGCTCAAATCAAATGTCCTAGAACAAAATTTTCAAATGTAACTACTAGAATGTGATACAATACACTATTGGGTGAAGTTTGGTTGACTTCTGCGCAGCGGTTTGGGAGTTAACATCAAAATTACATTTCTCGGCCATATCGCATAGATCTCACTGTGAAAAGGCTTAAATGACTTTTTTAATTAAGTTTGATGATTGCGTTCAAACAAAATGTCCTAGAACGAAATTTTAAAATGTAACTACTAGAATGTGATACAATACACTATTGGGTGAAGTTTGGTTGACTTCTGCGCAGCGGTTTGGGAGTTAACATCAAAATTACATTTCTCGGCCATATCGCATAGATCTCACTGTGAAAAGGCTTAAATGGCTTTTTTGACCTAAGTTTGAGGATTGCGCTCAAATCAAATGTCCTAGAACCAAATTTCCACATGTAACTACTAGATTGTGATACAATACACTATTGGGTGAAGTTTGGTTGACTTCTGCGCAGCGGTTTGGGAGTTAACATCAAAATTACATTTCTCGGCCATATCGCATAGATCTCACTGTGAAAAGGCTTAAATGGCTTTTTTGACCTAAGTTTAATAATTGCGCTCAAACCAAATGTCCTAGAACGAAATTTCCACATGTAACTACTACATTGTGATACAATACACTAATGGGTGAAGTTTGGTTGACTTCTGCGCAGCGGTTTGGGAGTTAACATCAAAATTACATTTCTCGGCCATATCGCATAGATCTCACTGTGAAAAGGCTTAAATGGCTTTTTTGACCTAAGTTTGAGGATTGCGCTCAAATCAAATGTCCTAGAACCAAATTTCCACATGTAACTACTAGATTGTGATACAATACACTAATGGGTGAAGTTTGGTTGACTTCTGCGCAGCGGTTTGGGAGTTAACATCAAAATTACATTTCTCGGCCATATCGCATAGATCTCACTGTGAAAAGGCTTAAATGGCTTTTTTGACCTAAGTTTAATAATTGCGCTCAAACCAAATGTCCTAGAACGAAATTTTCAAATGTAACTACTAGAATGTGATACAATACACTAATGGGTGAAGTTTGGTTGACTTCTGCGCAGCGGTTTGGGAGTTAACATCAAAATTACATTTCTCGGCCATATCGCTTTGATCTCACTGTGAAAAGGCTTAAATGACTTTTTTAATTAAGTTTAATGATTGCGCTCAAACCAAATGTCCTAGAACAAAATTTTCAAATGTAACTACTAGAATGTGATACAATACACTATTGGATGAAGTTTAGTTGACTTCTGCGCAGCGGTTTGGGAGTTAACATCAAAATTACATTTCTCGGCCATATCGCATAGATCTCACTGTGAAAAGGCTTAAATGGCTTTTTTGACCTAAGTTTAATGATTGCGCTCAAACCAAATGTCCTAGAACGAAATTTTCAAATGTAACTACTAGAATGTGATACAATACACTATTGGGTGAAGTTTGGTTGACTTCTGCGCAGCGGTTTGGGAGTTAACATGAAAATTACATTTCTCGGCCATATCGCATAGATCTCACTGTGAAAAGGCTTAAATGGCTTTTTTGACATAAGTTTGAGGATTGCGCTCAAATCAAATGTCCTAGAACCAAATTTCCACATGTAACTACTAGATTGTGATACAATACACTAATGGTTGAAGTTTGGTTGACTTCTGCGCAGCGGTTTGGGAGTGAACATCAAAATTACATTTCTCGGCCATATCGCATAGATCTCACTGTGAAAAGGCTTAAATGACTTTTTTTAATTAAGTTTGAAGATTGCGCTCAAATCAAATGTCCTAGAACTAAATTTCCAAATGTAACTACTAGATTGTGATACAATACACTATTGGATGAAGTTTAGTTGACTTCTGCGCAGCGGTTTGGGAGTGAACATCAAAATTACATTTCTCGGCCATATCGCATAGATCTCACTGTGAAAAGGCTTAAATGACTTTTTTTAATTAAGTTTGAAGATTGCGCTCAAATCAAATGTCCTAGAACTAAATTTCCAAATGTAACTACTAGATTGTGATACAATACACTAATGGTTGAAGTTTGGTTGACTTCTGCGCAGCGGTTTGGGAGTGAACATCAAAATTACATTTCTCGGCCATATCGCATAGATCTCACTGTGAAAAGGCTTAAATGACTTTTTTAATTAAGTTTAATGATTCCGCTCAAACCAAATGTCCTAGAACAAAATTTTCAATTGTAACTACTGGAATGTGATACAATACACTATTGGATGAAGTTTAGTTGACTTCTGCGCAGCGGTTTGGGAGTGAACATCAAAATTACATTTCTCGGCCATATCGCATAGATCTCACTGTGAAAAGGCTTAAATGACTTTTTTTTAATTAAGTTTGAAGATTGCGCTCAAATCAAATGTCCTAGAACTAAATTTCCAAATGTAACTACTAGATTGTGATACAATACACTATTGGGTGAAGTTTGGTTGACTTCTGCGCAGCGGTGTGGGAGTTAACATGAAAATTACATTTCTCGGCCATATCGCATAGATCTCATTGTGAAAAGGCTTAAATGGCTTTTTTGACCTAAGTTTGAGGATTGCGCTCAAATCAAATGTCCTAGAACCAAATTTCTACATGTAACTACTAGATTGTGATACAATACACTAATGGGTGAAGTTTGGTTGACTTCTGCGCAGCGGTTTGGGAGTTAACATCAAAATTACATTTCTCGGCCATATCGCATAGATCTCACTGTGAAAAGGCTTAAATGACTTTTTTAATTAAGTTTAATGATTGCGCTCAAACCAAATGTCCTAGAACAAAATTTTCAAATGTAACTACTAGAATGTGATAAAATACACTATTGGGTGAAGTTTGGTTGACTTCTGCACAGCGGTTTGGGAGTTAACATCAAAATTACATTTCTCGGCCATGTCGCATAGATCTCACTGTGAAAAGGCTTAAATGACTTTTTTAATTAAGTTTGATGATTGCGCTCAAACAAAATGTCCTAGAACAAAATTTTCAAATGTAACTACTAGATTGTGATACAATACACTATTGGGTGAAGTTTGGTTGACTTCTGCGCAGCGGTTTGGGAGTTAACATCAAAATTACATTTCTCGGCCATATCGCATAGATCTCACTGTGAAAAGGCTTAAATGGCTTTTTTGACCTAAGTTTGAGGATTGCGCTCAAATCAAATGTCCTAGAACCAAATTTCCACATGTAACTACTAGATTGTGATACAATACACTAATGGTTGAAGTTTGGTTGACTTCTGCGCAGCGGTTTGGGAGTGAACATCAAAATTACATTTCTCGGCCATATCGCATAGATCTCACTGTGAAAAGGCTTAAATGACTTTTTTTAATTAAGTTTGAAGATTGCGCTCAAATCAAATGTCCTAGAACTAAATTTCCAAATGTAACTACTAGATTGTGATAAAATACACTATTGGGTGAAGTTTGGTTGACTTCTGCACAGCGGTTTGGGAGTTAACATCAAAATTACATTTCTCGGCCATATCGCATAGATCTCACTGTGAAAAGGCTTAAATGGCTTTTTTGACCTAAGTTTGAGGATTGCGCTCAAATCAAATGTCCAATAACCAAATTTCCACATGTAACTACTAGATTGTGATACAATACACTAATGGGTGAAGTTTGGTTGACTTCTGCGCAGCGGTTTGGGAGTTAACATCAAAATTACATTTCTCGGCCATATCGCATAGATCTCACTGTGAAAAGGCTTAAATGACTTTTTTAATTAAGTTTGATGATTGCGTTCAAACAAAATGTCCTAGAACAAAATTTTCAAATGTAACTACTAGATTGTGATACAATACACTATTGGGTGAAGTTTGGTTGACTTCTGCGCAGCGGTTTGGGAGTTAACATCAAAATTACATTTCTCGGCCATATCGCATAGATCTCACTGTGAAAAGGCTTAAATGGCTTTTTTGACCTAAGTTTGAGGATTGCGCTCAAATCAAATGTCCTAGAACCAAATTTCCACATGTAACTACTAGATTGTGATACAATACACTAATGGGTGAAGTTTGGTTGACTTCTGCGCAGCGGTTTGGGAGTTAACATCAAAATTACATTTCTCGGCCATATCGCATAGATCTCACTGTGAAAAGGCTTAAATGGCTTTTTTTAATTAAGTTTGATGATTGCGCTCAAACAAAATGTCCTAGAACAAAATTTTCAAATGTAACTACTAGATTGTGATACAATACACTATTGGGTGAAGTTTGGTTGACTTCTGCGCAGCGGTTTGGGAGTTAACATCAAATTTACATTTCTCGGCCATATCGCATAGATCTCACTGTGAAAAGGCTTAAATGGCTTTTTTGACCTAAGTTTGAGGATTGCGCTCAAATCAAATGTCCTAGAACCAAATTTCCACATGTAACTACTAGATTGTGATACAATACACTAATGGTTGAAGTTTGGTTGACTTCTGCGCAGCGGTTTGGGAGTGAACATCAAAATTACATTTCTCGGCCATATCGCATAGATCTCACTGTGAAAAGGCTTAAATGACTTTTTTTAATTAAGTTTGAAGATTGCGCTCAAATCAAATGTCCTAGAACTAAATTTCCAAATGTAACTACTAGATTGTGATAAAATACACTATTGGGTGAAGTTTGGTTGACTTCTGCACAGCGGTTTGGGAGTTAACATCAAAATTACATTTCTCGGCCATATCGCATAGATCTCACTGTGAAAAGGCTTAAATGACTTTTTTAATTAAGTTTGATGATTGCTTTCAAACAAAATGTCCTAGAACAAAATTTTCAAATATAACTACTAGATTGTGATACAATACACTATTGGGTGAAGTTTGGTTGACTTCTGCGCAGCGGTTTGGGAGTTAACATCAAAATTACATTTCTCGGCCATATCGCATAGATCTCACTGTGAAAAGGCTTAAATGGCTTTTTTGACCTAAGTTTGAGGATTGCGCTCAAATCAAATGTCCTAGAACAAAATTTTCAAATGTAACTACTAGAATGTGATACAATACACTATTGGGTGAAGTTTATTTGACTTCTGCGCAGCGGTTTGGGAGTTAACATCAAAATTACATTTCTCGGCCATATCGCATAGATCTCACTGTGAAAAGGCTTAAATGGCTTTTTTGACCTAAGTTTAATGATTGCGCTCAAACCAAATGTCCTAGAACGAAATTTTCAAATGTAACTACTAGAATGTGATACAATACACTATTGGGTGAAGTTTGGTTGACTTCTGCGCAGCGGTTTGGGAGTTAACATGAAAATTACATTTCTCGGCCATATCGCATAGATCTCACTGTGAAAAGGCTTAAATGGCTTTTTTGACATAAGTTTGAGGATTGCGCTCAAATCAAATGTCCTAGAACCAAATTTCCACATGTAACTACTAGATTGTGATACAATACACTAATGGTTGAAGTTTGGTTGACTTCTGCGCAGCGGTTTGGGAGTGAACATCAAAATTACATTTCTCGGCCATATCGCATAGATCTCACTGTGAAAAGGCTTAAATGACTTTTTTTAATTAAGTTTGAAGATTGCGCTCAAATCAAATGTCCTAGAACTAAATTTCCAAATGTAACTACTAGATTGTGAAAAAATACACTATTTGGTGAAGTTTGGTTGACTTCTGCACAGCGGTTTGGGAGTTAACATCAAAATTACATTTCTCGGCCATATCGCATAGATCTCACTGTGAAAAGGCTTAAATGACTTTTTTAATTAAGTTTGATGATTGCGTTCAAACAAAATGTCCTAGAACAAAATTTTCAAATGTAACTACTAGATTGTGATACAATACACTATTGGGTGAAGTTTGGTTGACTTCTGCGCAGCGGTTTGGGAGTTAACATCAAAATTACATTTCTCGGCCATATCGCATAGATCTCACTGTGAAAAGGCTTAAATGGCTTTTTTGACCTAAGTTTGAGGATTGCGCTCAAATCAAATGTCCTAGAACCAAATTTCCACATGTAACTACTAGATTGTGATACAATACACTAATGGGTGAAGTTTGGTTGACTTCTGCGCAGCGGTTTGGGAGTTAACATCAAAATTACATTTCTCGGCCATATCGCATAGATCTCACTGTGAAAAGGCTTAAATGACTTTTTTTAATTAAGTTTTAAGATTGCGCTCAAATCAAATGTCCTAGAACTAAATTTCCAAATGTAACTACTAGATTGTGATAAAATACACTATTGGGTGAAGTTTGGTTGACTTCAGCACAGCGGTTTGGGAGTTAACATCAAAATTACATTTCTCGGCCATATCGCATAGATCTCACTGTGAAAAGGCTTAAATGACTTTTTTAATTAAGTTTGATGATTGCTTTCAAACAAAATGTCCTAGAACAAAATTTTCAAATATAACTACTAGATTGTGATACAATACACTATTGGGTGAAGTTTGGTTGACTTCTGCGCAGCGGTTTGGGAGTTAACATCAAAATTACATTTCTCGGCCATATCGCATAGATCTCACTGTGAAAAGGCTTAAATGGCTTTTTTGACCTAAGTTTGAGGATTGCGCTCAAATCAAATGTCCTAGAACCAAATTTCCACATGTAATTACTAGATTGTGATACAATACACTAATGGGTGAAGTTTGGTTGACTTCTGCGCAGCGGTTTGGGAGTTAACATCAAAATTACATTTCTCGGCCATATCGCATAGATCTCACTGTGAAAAGGCTTAAATGGCTTTTTTGACCTAAGTTTGAGGATTGCGCTCAAATCAAATGTCCTATAACCAAATTTCCACATGTAACTACTAGATTGTGATACAATACACTAATGGGTGAAGTTTGGTTGACTTCTGCGCAGCGGTTTGGGAGTTAACATCAAAATTACATTTCTCGGCCATATCGCTTTGATCTCACTGTGAAAAGGCTTAAATGACTTTTTTAATTAAGTTTAATGATTGCGCTCAAACCAAATGTCCTAGAACAAAATTTTCAAATGTAACTACTAGAATGTGATACAATACACTATTGGATGAAGTTTAGTTGACTTCTGCGCAGCGGTTTGGGAGTTAACATCAAAATTACATTTCTCGGCCATATCGCATAGATCTCACTGTGAAAAGGCTTAAATGGCTTTTTTGACCTAAGTTTAATGATTGCGCTCAAACCAAATGTCCTAGAACGAAATTTTCAAATGTAACTACTAGAATGTGATACAATACACTATTGGGTGAAGTTTGGTTGACTTCTGCGCAGCGGTTTGGGAGTTAACATGAAAATTACATTTCTCGGCCATATCGCATAGATCTCACTGTGAAAAGGCTTAAATGGCTTTTTTGACATAAGTTTGAGGATTGCGCTCAAATCAAATGTCCTAGAACCAAATTTCCACATGTAACTACTAGATTGTGATACAATACACTAATGGTTGAAGTTTGGTTGACTTCTGCGCAGCGGTTTGGGAGTGAACATCAAAATTACATTTCTCGGCCATATCGCATAGATCTCACTGTGAAAAGGCTTAAATGACTTTTTTTAATTAAGTTTGAAGATTGCGCTCAAATCAAATGTCCTAGAACTAAATTTCCAAATGTAACTACTAGATTGTGATACAATACACTATTGGATGAAGTTTAGTTGACTTCTGCGCAGCGGTTTGGGAGTGAACATCAAAATTACATTTCTCGGCCATATCGCATAGATCTCACTGTGAAAAGGCTTAAATGACTTTTTTTAATTAAGTTTGAAGATTGCGCTCAAATCAAATGTCCTAGAACTAAATTTCCAAATGTAACTACTAGATTGTGATACAATACACTAATGGTTGAAGTTTGGTTGACTTCTGCGCAGCGGTTTGGGAGTGAACATCAAAATTACATTTCTCGGCCATATCGCATAGATCTCACTGTGAAAAGGCTTAAATGACTTTTTTTAATTAAGTTTGAAGATTGCGCTCAAATCAAATGTCCTAGAACTAAATTTCCAAATGTAACTACTAGATTGTGATAAAATACACTATTGGGTGAAGTTTGGTTGACTTCTGCACAGCGGTTTGGGAGTTAACATCAAAATTACATTTCTCGGCCATATCGCATAGATCTCACTGTGAAAAGGCTTAAATGACTTTTTTAATTAAGTTTGATGATTGCTTTCAAACAAAATGTCCTAGAACAAAATTTTCAAATATAACTACTAGATTGTGATACAATACACTATTGGGTGAAGTTTGGTTGACTTCTGCGCAGCGGTTTGGGAGTTAACATCAAAATTACATTTCTCGGCCATATCGCATAGATCTCACTGTGAAAAGGCTTAAATGGCTTTTTTGACCTAAGTTTGAGGATTGCGCTCAAATCAAATGTCCTAGAACAAAATTTTCAAATGTAACTACTAGAATGTGATACAATACACTATTGGGTGAAGTTTATTTGACTTCTGCGCAGCGGTTTGGGAGTTAACATCAAAATTACATTTCTCGGCCATATCGCATAGATCTCACTGTGAAAAGGCTTAAATGGCTTTTTTGACCTAAGTTTAATGATTGCGCTCAAACCAAATGTCCTAGAACGAAATTTTCAAATGTAACTACTAGAATGTGATACAATACACTATTGGGTGAAGTTTGGTTGACTTCTGCGCAGCGGTTTGGGAGTTAACATGAAAATTACATTTCTCGGCCATATCGCATAGATCTCACTGTGAAAAGGCTTAAATGGCTTTTTTGACATAAGTTTGAGGATTGCGCTCAAATCAAATGTCCTAGAACCAAATTTCCACATGTAACTACTAGATTGTGATACAATACACTAATGGTTGAAGTTTGGTTGACTTCTGCGCAGCGGTTTGGGAGTGAACATCAAAATTACATTTCTCGGCCATATCGCATAGATCTCACTGTGAAAAGGCTTAAATGACTTTTTTTAATTAAGTTTGAAGATTGCGCTCAAATCAAATGTCCTAGAACTAAATTTCCAAATGTAACTACTAGATTGTGAAAAAATACACTATTTGGTGAAGTTTGGTTGACTTCTGCACAGCGGTTTGGGAGTTAACATCAAAATTACATTTCTCGGCCATATCGCATAGATCTCACTGTGAAAAGGCTTAAATGACTTTTTTAATTAAGTTTGATGATTGCGTTCAAACAAAATGTCCTAGAACAAAATTTTCAAATGTAACTACTAGATTGTGATACAATACACTATTGGGTGAAGTTTGGTTGACTTCTGCGCAGCGGTTTGGGAGTTAACATCAAAATTACATTTCTCGGCCATATCGCATAGATCTCACTGTGAAAAGGCTTAAATGGCTTTTTTGACCTAAGTTTGAGGATTGCGCTCAAATCAAATGTCCTAGAACCAAATTTCCACATGTAACTACTAGATTGTGATACAATACACTAATGGGTGAAGTTTGGTTGACTTCTGCGCAGCGGTTTGGGAGTTAACATCAAAATTACATTTCTCGGCCATATCGCATAGATCTCACTGTGAAAAGGCTTAAATGACTTTTTTTAATTAAGTTTTAAGATTGCGCTCAAATCAAATGTCCTAGAACTAAATTTCCAAATGTAACTACTAGATTGTGATAAAATACACTATTGGGTGAAGTTTGGTTGACTTCAGCACAGCGGTTTGGGAGTTAACATCAAAATTACATTTCTCGGCCATATCGCATAGATCTCACTGTGAAAAGGCTTAAATGACTTTTTTAATTAAGTTTGATGATTGCTTTCAAACAAAATGTCCTAGAACAAAATTTTCAAATATAACTACTAGATTGTGATACAATACACTATTGGGTGAAGTTTGGTTGACTTCTGCGCAGCGGTTTGGGAGTTAACATCAAAATTACATTTCTCGGCCATATCGCATAGATCTCACTGTGAAAAGGCTTAAATGGCTTTTTTGACCTAAGTTTGAGGATTGCGCTCAAATCAAATGTCCTAGAACCAAATTTCCACATGTAATTACTAGATTGTGATACAATACACTAATGGGTGAAGTTTGGTTGACTTCTGCGCAGCGGTTTGGGAGTTAACATCAAAATTACATTTCTCGGCCATATCGCATAGATCTCACTGTGAAAAGGCTTAAATGGCTTTTTTGACCTAAGTTTGAGGATTGCGCTCAAATCAAATGTCCTATAACCAAATTTCCACATGTAACTACTAGATTGTGATACAATACACTAATGGGTGAAGTTTGGTTGACTTCTGCGCAGCGGTTTGGGAGTTAACATCAAAATTACATTTCTCGGCCATATCGCTTTGATCTCACTGTGAAAAGGCTTAAATGACTTTTTTAATTAAGTTTAATGATTGCGCTCAAACCAAATGTCCTAGAACAAAATTTTCAAATGTAACTACTAGAATGTGATACAATACACTATTGGATGAAGTTTAGTTGACTTCTGCGCAGCGGTTTGGGAGTTAACATCAAAATTACATTTCTCGGCCATATCGCATAGATCTCACTGTGAAAAGGCTTAAATGGCTTTTTTGACCTAAGTTTAATGATTGCGCTCAAACCAAATGTCCTAGAACGAAATTTTCAAATGTAACTACTAGAATGTGATACAATACACTATTGGGTGAAGTTTGGTTGACTTCTGCGCAGCGGTTTGGGAGTTAACATGAAAATTACATTTCTCGGCCATATCGCATAGATCTCACTGTGAAAAGGCTTAAATGGCTTTTTTGACATAAGTTTGAGGATTGCGCTCAAATCAAATGTCCTAGAACCAAATTTCCACATGTAACTACTAGATTGTGATACAATACACTAATGGTTGAAGTTTGGTTGACTTCTGCGCAGCGGTTTGGGAGTGAACATCAAAATTACATTTCTCGGCCATATCGCATAGATCTCACTGTGAAAAGGCTTAAATGACTTTTTTTAATTAAGTTTGAAGATTGCGCTCAAATCAAATGTCCTAGAACTAAATTTCCAAATGTAACTACTAGATTGTGATACAATACACTATTGGATGAAGTTTAGTTGACTTCTGCGCAGCGGTTTGGGAGTGAACATCAAAATTACATTTCTCGGCCATATCGCATAGATCTCACTGTGAAAAGGCTTAAATGACTTTTTTTAATTAAGTTTGAAGATTGCGCTCAAATCAAATGTCCTAGAACTAAATTTCCAAATGTAACTACTAGATTGTGATACAATACACTAATGGTTGAAGTTTGGTTGACTTCTGCGCAGCGGTTTGGGAGTGAACATCAAAATTACATTTCTCGGCCATATCGCATAGATCTCACTGTGAAAAGGCTTAAATGACTTTTTTAATTAAGTTTAATGATTGCGCTCAAACCAAATGTCCTAGAACAAAATTTTCAATTGTAACTACTAGAATGTGATACAATACACTATTGGATGAAGTTTAGTTGACTTCTGCGCAGCGGTTTGGGAGTGAACATCAAAATTACATTTCTCGGCCATATCACATAGATCTCACTGTGAAAAGGCTTAAATGACTTTTTTTTAATTAAGTTTGAAGATTGCGCTCAAATCAAATATCCTAGAACTAAATTTCCAAATGTAACTACTAGATTGTGATACAATACACTATTGGGTGAAGTTTGGTTGACTTCTGCGCAGCGGTTTGGGAGTTAACATGAAAATTACATTTCTCGGCCATATCGCATAGATCTCATTGTGAAAAGGCTTAAATGGCTTTTTTGACCTAAGTTTGAGGATTGCGCTCAAATCAAATGTCCTAGAACCAAATTTCTACATGTAACTACTAGATTGTGATACAATACACTAATGGGTGAAGTTTGGTTGACTTCTGCGCAGCGGTTTGGGAGTTAACATCAAAATTACATTTCTCGGCCATATCGCATAGATCTCACTGTGAAAAGGCTTAAATGACTTTTTTAATTAAGTTTAATGATTGCGCTCAAACCAAATGTCCTAGAACAAAATTTTCAAATGTAACTACTAGAATGTGATAAAATACACTATTGGGTGAAGTTTGGTTGACTTCTGCACAGCGGTTTGGGAGTTAACATCAAAATTACATTTCTCGGCCATGTCGCATAGATCTCACTGTGAAAAGGCTTAAATGACTTTTTTAATTAAGTTTGATGATTGCGCTCAAACAAAATGTCCTAGAACAAAATTTTCAAATGTAACTACTAGATTGTGATACAATACACTATTGGGTGAAGTTTGGTTGACTTCTGCGCAGCGGTTTGGGAGTTAACATCAAAATTACATTTCTCGGCCATATCGCATAGATCTCACTGTGAAAAGGCTTAAATGGCTTTTTTGACCTAAGTTTGAGGATTGCGCTCAAATCAAATGTCCTAGAACCAAATTTCCACATGTAACTACTAGATTGTGATACAATACACTAATGGTTGAAGTTTGGTTGACTTCTGCGCAGCGGTTTGGGAGTGAACATCAAAATTACATTTCTCGGCCATATCGCATAGATCTCACTGTGAAAAGGCTTAAATGACTTTTTTTAATTAAGTTTGAAGATTGCGCTCAAATCAAATGTCCTAGAACTAAATTTCCAAATGTAACTACTAGATTGTGATAAAATACACTATTGGGTGAAGTTTGGTTGACTTCTGCGCAGCGGTTTGGGAGTGAACATCAAAATTACATTTCTCGGCCATATCGCATAGATCTCACTGTGAAAAGGCTTAAATGACTTTTTTAATTAAGTTTGATGATTGCGCTCAAACAAAATTTCCTAGAACAAAATTTTCAAATGTAACTACTAGATTGTGATACAATACACTATTGGGTGAAGTTTGGTTGACTTCTGCACAGCGGTTTGGGAGTTAACATCAAAATTACATTTCTCGGCCATATCGCATAGATCTCACTGTGAAAAGGCTTAAATGACTTTTTTAATTAAGTTTGATGATTGCGTTCAAATCAAATGTCCTAGAACTAAATTTCCAAATGTAACTACTAGATTGTGATAAAATACACTATTGGGTGAAGTTTGGTTGACTTCTGCGCAGCGGTTTGGGAGTTAACATCAAAATTACATTTCTCGGCCATATCGCATAGATCTCACTGTGAAAAGGCTTAAATGACTTTTTTAATTAAGTTTAATGATTGCGCTCAAACCAAATGTCCTAGAACGAAATTTTTAAATGTAACTACTAGAATGTGATACAATACACTATTGGGTGAAGTTTGGTTGACTTCTGCGCAGCGGTTTGGGAGTTAACATCAAAATTACATTTCTCGGCCATATCGCATAGATCTCACTGTGAAAAGGCTTAAATGACTTTTTTAATTAAGTTTGATGATTGCGTTCAAACAAAATGTCCTAGAACAAAATTTTCAAATGTAACTACTAGATTGTGATACAATACACTATTGGGTGAAGTTTGGTTGACTTCTGCGCAGCGGTTTGGGAGTTAACATCAAAATTACATTTCTCGGCCATATCGCATAGATCTCACTGTGAAAAGGCTTAAATGGCTTTTTTGACCTAAGTTTGAGGATTGCGCTCAAATCAAATGTCCTAGAACCAAATTTCCACATGTAACTACTAGATTGTGATACAATACACTAATGGGTGAAGTTTGGTTGACTTCTGCGCAGCGGTTTGGGAGTTAACATCAAAATTACATTTCTCGGCCATATCGCATAGATCTCACTGTGAAAAGGCTTAAATGGCTTTTTTAATTAAGTTTGATGATTGCGCTCAAACAAAATGTCCTAGAACAAAATTTTCAAATGTAACTACTAGATTGTGATACAATACACTATTGGGTGAAGTTTGGTTGACTTCTGCGCAGCGGTTTGGGAGTTAACATCAAATTTACATTTCTCGGCCATATCGCATAGATCTCACTGTGAAAAGGCTTAAATGGCTTTTTTGACCTAAGTTTGAGGATTGCGCTCAAATCAAATGTCCTAGAACCAAATTTCCACATGTAACTACTAGATTGTGATACAATACACTAATGGTTGAAGTTTGGTTGACTTCTGCGCAGCGGTTTGGGAGTGAACATCAAAATTACATTTCTCGGCCATATCGCATAGATCTCACTGTGAAAAGGCTTAAATGACTTTTTTTAATTAAGTTTGAAGATTGCGCTCAAATCAAATGTCCTAGAACTAAATTTCCAAATGTAACTACTAGATTGTGATAAAATACACTATTGGGTGAAGTTTGGTTGACTTCTGCACAGCGGTTTGGGAGTTAACATCAAAATTACATTTCTCGGCCATATCGCATAGATCTCACTGTGAAAAGGCTTAAATGACTTTTTTAATTAAGTTTGATGATTGCTTTCAAACAAAATGTCCTAGAACAAAATTTTCAAATATAACTACTAGATTGTGATACAATACACTATTGGGTGAAGTTTGGTTGACTTCTGCGCAGCGGTTTGGGAGTTAACATCAAAATTACATTTCTCGGCCATATCGCATAGATCTCACTGTGAAAAGGCTTAAATGGCTTTTTTGACCTAAGTTTGAGGATTGCGCTCAAATCAAATGTCCTAGAACCAAATTTCCACATGTAATTACTAGACTGTGATACAATACACTAATGGGTGAAGTTTGGTTGACTTCTGCGCAGCGGTTTGGGAGTTAACATCAAAATTACATTTCTCGGCCATATCGCATAGATCTCACTGTGAAAAGGCTTAAATGACTTTTTTAATTAAGTTTAATGATTGCGCTCAAACCAAATGTCCTAGAACAAAATTTTCAAATGTAACTACTAGAATGTGATACAATACACTATTGGGTGAAGTTTATTTGACTTCTGCGCAGCGGTTTGGGAGTTAACATCAAAATTACATTTCTCGGCCATATCGCATAGATCTCACTGTGAAAAGGCTTAAATGGCTTTTTTGACCTAAGTTTAATGATTGCGCTCAAACCAAATGTCCTAGAACGAAATTTTCAAATGTAACTACTAGAATGTGATACAATACACTATTGGGTGAAGTTTGGTTGACTTCTGCGCAGCGGTTTGGGAGTTAACATGAAAATTACATTTCTCGGCCATATCGCATAGATCTCACTGTGAAAAGGCTTAAATGGCTTTTTTGACATAAGTTTGAGGATTGCGCTCAAATCAAATGTCCTAGAACCAAATTTCCACATGTAACTACTAGATTGTGATACAATACACTAATGGTTGAAGTTTGGTTGACTTCTGCGCAGCGGTTTGGGAGTGAACATCAAAATTACATTTCTCGGCCATATCGCATAGATCTCACTGTGAAAAGGCTTAAATGACTTTTTTTAATTAAGTTTGAAGATTGCGCTCAAATCAAATGTCCTAGAACTAAATTTCCAAATGTAACTACTAGATTGTGATAAAATACACTATTTGGTGAAGTTTGGTTGACTTCTGCACAGCGGTTTGGGAGTTAACATCAAAATTACATTTCTCGGCCATATCGCATAGATCTCACTGTGAAAAGGCTTAAATGACTTTTTTAATTAAGTTTGATGATTGCGTTCAAACAAAATGTCCTAGAACAAAATTTTCAAATGTAACTACTAGATTGTGATACAATACACTATTGGGTGAAGTTTGGTTGACTTCTGCGCAGCGGTTTGGGAGTTAACATCAAAATTACATTTCTCGGCCATATCGCATAGATCTCACTGTGAAAAGGCTTAAATGGCTTTTTTGACCTAAGTTTGAGGATTGCGCTCAAATCAAATGTCCTAGAACCAAATTTCCACATGTAATTACTAGATTGTGATACAATACACTAATGGGTGAAGTTTGGTTGACTTCTGCGCAGCGGTTTGGGAGTTAACATCAAAATTACATTTCTCGGCCATATCGCATAGATCTCACTGTGAAAAGGCTTAAATGACTTTTTTAATTAAGTTTGATGATTGCGTTCAAACAAAATGTCCTAGAACAAAATTTTCAAATGTAACTACTAGATTGTGATACAATACACTATTGGGTGAAGTTTGGTTGACTTCTGCGCAGCGGTTTGGGAGTTAACATCAAAATTACATTTCTCGGCCATATCGCATAGATCTCACTGTGAAAAGGCTTAAATGGCTTTTTTGACCTAAGTTTGAGGATTGCGCTCAAATCAAATGTCCTAGAACCAAATTTCCACATGTAACTACTAGATTGTGATACAATACACTAATGGGTGAAGTTTGGTTGACTTCTGCGCAGCGGTTTGGGAGTTAACATCAAAATTACATTTCTCGGCCATATCGCATAGATCTCACTGTGAAAAGGCTTAAATGACTTTTTTAATTAAGTTTGATGATTGCGCTCAAACAAAATGTCCTAGAACAAAATTTTCAAATGTAACTACTAGATTGTGATACAATACACTATTGGGTGAAGTTTGGTTGACTTCTGCGCAGCGGTTTGGGAGTTAACATCAAAATTACATTTCTCGGCCATATCGCATAGATCTCACTGTGAAAAGGCTTAAATGACTTTTTTTAATTAAGTTTGAAGATTGCGCTCAAATCAAATGTCCTAGAACTAAATTTCCAAATGTAACTACTAGATTGTGATAAAATACACTATTGGGTGAAGTTTGGTTGACTTCAGCACAGCGGTTTGGGAGTTAACATCAAAATTACATTTCTCGGCCATATCGCATAGATCTCACTGTGAAAAGGCTTAAATGACTTTTTTAATTAAGTTTGATGATTGCTTTCAAACAAAATGTCCTAGAACAAAATTTTCAAATATAACTACTAGATTGTGATACAATACACTATTGGGTGAAGTTTGGTTGACTTCTGCGCAGCGGTTTGGGAGTTAACATCAAAATTACATTTCTCGGCCATATCGCATAGATCTCACTGTGAAAAGGCTTAAATGGCTTTTTTGACCTAAGTTTGAGGATTGCGCTCAAATCAAATGTCCTAGAACCAAATTTCCACATGTAATTACTAGATTGTGATACAATACACTAATGGGTGAAGTTTGGTTGACTTCTGCGCAGCGGTTTGGGAGTTAACATCAAAATTACATTTCTCGGCCATATCGCATAGATCTCACTGTGAAAAGGCTTAAATGACTTTTTTAATTAAGTTTAATGATTGCGCTCAAACCAAATGTCCTAGAACAAAATTTTCAAATGTAACTACTAGAATGTGATACAATACACTATTGGATGAAGTTTAGTTGACTTCTGCGCAGCGGTTTGGGAGTTAACATCAAAATTACATTTCTCGGCCATATCGCATAGATCTCACTGTGAAAAGGCTTAAATGGCTTTTTTGACCTAAGTTTAATGATTGCGCTCAAACCAAATGTCCTAGAACGAAATTTTCAAATGTAACTACTAGAATGTGATACAATACACTATTGGGTGAAGTTTGGTTGACTTCTGCGCAGCGGTTTGGGAGTTAACATGAAAATTACATTTCTCGGCCATATCGCATAGATCTCACTGTGAAAAGGCTTAAATGGCTTTTTTGACATAAGTTTGAGGATTGCGCTCAAATCAAATGTCCTAGAACCAAATTTCCACATGTAACTACTAGATTGTGATACAATACACTAATGGTTGAAGTTTGGTTGACTTCTGCGCAGCGGTTTGGGAGTGAACATCAAAATTACATTTCTCGGCCATATCGCATAGATCTCACTGTGAAAAGGCTTAAATGACTTTTTTTAATTAAGTTTGAAGATTGCGCTCAAATCAAATGTCCTAGAACTAAATTTCCAAATGTAACTACTAGATTGTGATACAATACACTATTGGATGAAGTTTAGTTGACTTCTGCGCAGCGGTTTGGGAGTGAACATCAAAATTACATTTCTCGGCCATATCGCATAGATCTCACTGTGAAAAGGCTTAAATGACTTTTTTTAATTAAGTTTGAAGATTGCGCTCAAATCAAATGTCCTAGAACCAAATTTCCACATGTAATTACTAGATTGTGATACAATACACTAATGGGTGAAGTTTGGTTGACTTCTGCGCAGCGGTTTGGGAGTTAACATCAAAATTACATTTCTCGGCCATATCGCATAGATCTCACTGTGAAAAGGCTTAAATGACTTTTTTAATTAAGTTTGATGATTGCGTTCAAACAAAATGTCCTAGAACAAAATTTTCAAATGTAACTACTAGATTGTGATACAATACACTATTGGGTGAAGTTTGGTTGACTTCTGCGCAGCGGTTTGGGAGTTAACATCAAAATTACATTTCTCGGCCATATCGCATAGATCTCACTGTGAAAAGGCTTAAATGGCTTTTTTGACCTAAGTTTGAGGATTGCGCTCAAATCAAATGTCCTAGAACCAAATTTCCACATGTAACTACTAGATTGTGATACAATACACTAATGGGTGAAGTTTGGTTGACTTCTGCGCAGCGGTTTGGGAGTTAACATCAAAATTACATTTCTCGGCCATATCGCATAGATCTCACTGTGAAAAGGCTTAAATGACTTTTTTAATTAAGTTTGAAGATTGCGTTCAAATCAAATGTCCTAGAACTAAATTTCCAAATGTAACTACTAGATTGTGATAAAATACACTATTGGGTGAAGTTTGGTTGACTTCAGCACAGCGGTTTGGGAGTTAACATCAAAATTACATTTCTCGGCCATATCGCATAGATCTCACTGTGAAAAGGCTTAAATGGCTTTTTTGACCTAAGTTTGAGGATTGCGCTCAAATCAAATGTCCTAGAACCAAATTTCCACATGTAATTACTAGATTGTGATACAATACACTAATGGGTGAAGTTTGGTTGACTTCTGCGCAGCGGTTTGGGAGTTAACATCAAAATTACATTTCTCGGCCATATCGCATAGATCTCACTGTGAAAAGGCTTAAATGACTTTTTTAATTAAGTTTGATGATTGCGTTCAAACAAAATGTCCTAGAACAAAATTTTCAAATGTAACTACTAGATTGTGATACAATACACTATTGGGTGAAGTTTGGTTGACTTCTGCGCAGCGGTTTGGGAGTTAACATCAAAATTACATTTCTCGGCCATATCGCATAGATCTCACTGTGAAAAGGCTTAAATGGCTTTTTTGACCTAAGTTTGAGGATTGCGCTCAAATCAAATGTCCTAGAACCAAATTTCCACATGTAACTACTAGATTGTGATACAATACACTAATGGGTGAAGTTTGGTTGACTTCTGCGCAGCGGTTTGGGAGTTAACATCAAAATTACATTTCTCGGCCATATCGCATAGATCTCACTGTGAAAAGGCTTAAATGACTTTTTTAATTAAGTTTGAAGATTGCGCTCAAATCAAATGTCCTAGAACTAAATTTCCAAATGTAACTACTAGATTGTGATAAAATACACTATTGGGTGAAGTTTGGTTGACTTCAGCACAGCGGTTTGGGAGTTAACATCAAAATTACATTTCTCGGCCATATCGCATAGATCTCACTGTGAAAAGGCTTAAATGACTTTTTTAATTAAGTTTGATGATTGCTTTCAAACAAAATGTCCTAGAACAAAATTTTCAAATATAACTACTAGATTGTGATACAATACACTATTGGGTGAAGTTTGGTTGACTTCTGCGCAGCGGTTTGGGAGTTAACATCAAAATTACATTTCTCGGCCATATCGCATAGATCTCACTGTGAAAAGGCTTAAATGGCTTTTTTGACCTAAGTTTGAGGATTGCGCTCAAATCAAATGTCCTACAACCAAATTTCCACATGTAACTACTAGATTGTGATACAATACACTAATGGTTGAAGTTTGGTTGACTTCTGCGCAGCGGTTTGGGAGTTAACATCAAAATTACATTTCTCGGCCATATCGCATAGATCTCACTGTGAAAAGGCTTAAATGGCTTTTTTAATTAAGTTTAATGATTGCGCTCAAACCAAATGTCCTAGAACAAAATTTTCAAATGTAACTACTAGAATGTGATACAATACACTATTGGATGAAGTTTAGTTGACTTCTGCGCAGCGGTTTGGGAGTTAACATCAAAATTACATTTCTCGGCCATATCGCATAGATCTCACTGTGAAAAGGCTTAAATGGCTTTTTTGACCTAAGTTTAATGATTGCGCTCAAACCAAATGTCCTAGAACGAAATTTTCAAATGTAACTACTAGAATGTGATACAATACACTATTGGGTGAAGTTTGGTTGACTTCTGCGCAGCGGTTTGGGAGTTAACATGAAAATTACATTTCTCGGCCATATCGCATAGATCTCACTGTGAAAAGGCTTAAATGGCTTTTTTGACCTAAGTTTGAGGATTGCGCTCAAATCAAATGTCCTAGAACCAAATTTCCACATGTAATTACTAGATTGTGATACAATACACTAATGGGTGAAGTTTGGTTGACTTCTGCGCAGCGGTTTGGGAGTTAACATCAAAATTACATTTCTCGGCCATATCGCATAGATCTCACTGTGAAAAGGCTTAAATGACTTTTTTAATTAAGTTTGATGATTGCTTTCAAACAAAATGTCCTAGAACAAAATTTTCAAATGTAACTACTAGATTGTGATACAATACACTATTGGGTGAAGTTTGGTTGACTTCTGCGCAGCGGTTTGGGAGTTAACATCAAAATTACATTTCTCGGCCATATCGCATAGATCTCACTGTGAAAAGGCTTAAATGGCTTTTTTGACCTAAGTTTGAGGATTGCGCTCAAATCAAATGTCCTAGAACCAAATTTCCACATGTAATTACTAGATTGTGATACAATACACTAATGGGTGAAGTTTGGTTGACTTCTGCGCAGCGGTTTGGGAGTTAACATCAAAATTACATTTCTCGGCCATATCGCATAGATCTCACTGTGAAAAGGCTTAAATGACTTTTTTAATTAAGTTTGATGATTGCGTTCAAACAAAATGTCCTAGAACAAAATTTTCAAATGTAACTACTAGATTGTGATACAATACACTATTGGGTGAAGTTTGGTTGACTTCTGCGCAGCGGTTTGGGAGTTAACATCAAAATTACATTTCTCGGCCATATCGCATAGATCTCACTGTGAAAAGGCTTAAATGGCTTTTTTGACCTAAGTTTGAGGATTGCGCTCAAATCAAATGTCCTAGAACCAAATTTCCACATGTAACTACTAGATTGTGATACAATACACTAATGGGTGAAGTTTGGTTGACTTCTGCGCAGCGGTTTGGGAGTTAACATCAAAATTACATTTCTCGGCCATATCGCATAGATCTCACTGTGAAAAGGCTTAAATGACTTTTTTAATTAAGTTTGATGATTGCGCTCAAACAAAATGTCCTAGAACAAAATTTTCAAATGTAACTACTAGATTGTGATACAATACACTATTGGGTGAAGTTTGGTTGACTTCTGCGCAGCGGTTTGGGAGTTAACATCAAAATTACATTTCTCGGCCATATCGCATAGATCTCACTGTGAAAAGGCTTAAATGACTTTTTTTAATTAAGTTTGAAGATTGCGCTCAAATCAAATGTCCTAGAACTAAATTTCCAAATGTAACTACTAGATTGTGATAAAATACACTATTGGGTGAAGTTTGGTTGACTTCAGCACAGCGGTTTGGGAGTTAACATCAAAATTACATTTCTCGGCCATATCGCATAGATCTCACTGTGAAAAGGCTTAAATGACTTTTTTAATTAAGTTTGATGATTGCTTTCAAACAAAATGTCCTAGAACAAAATTTTCAAATATAACTACTAGATTGTGATACAATACACTATTGGGTGAAGTTTGGTTGACTTCTGCGCAGCGGTTTGGGAGTTAACATCAAAATTACATTTCTCGGCCATATCGCATAGATCTCACTGTGAAAAGGCTTAAATGGCTTTTTTGACCTAAGTTTGAGGATTGCGCTCAAATCAAATGTCCTAGAACCAAATTTCCACATGTAATTACTAGATTGTGATACAATACACTAATGGGTGAAGTTTGGTTGACTTCTGCGCAGCGGTTTGGGAGTTAACATCAAAATTACATTTCTCGGCCATATCGCATAGATCTCACTGTGAAAAGGCTTAAATGACTTTTTTAATTAAGTTTAATGATTGCGCTCAAACCAAATGTCCTAGAACAAAATTTTCAAATGTAACTACTAGAATGTGATACAATACACTATTGGATGAAGTTTAGTTGACTTCTGCGCAGCGGTTTGGGAGTTAACATCAAAATTACATTTCTCGGCCATATCGCATAGATCTCACTGTGAAAAGGCTTAAATGGCTTTTTTGACCTAAGTTTAATGATTGCGCTCAAACCAAATGTCCTAGAACGAAATTTTCAAATGTAACTACTAGAATGTGATACAATACACTATTGGGTGAAGTTTGGTTGACTTCTGCGCAGCGGTTTGGGAGTTAACATGAAAATTACATTTCTCGGCCATATCGCATAGATCTCACTGTGAAAAGGCTTAAATGGCTTTTTTGACATAAGTTTGAAGATTGCGCTCAAATCAAATGTCCTAGAACCAAATTTCCACATGTAACTACTAGATTGTGATACAATACACTAATGGTTGAAGGTTGGTTGACTTCTGCGCAGCGGTTTGGGAGTGAACATCAAAATTACATTTCTCGGCCATATCGCATAGATCTCACTGTGAAAAGGCTTAAATGACTTTTTTTAATTAAGTTTGAAGATTGCGCTCAAATCAAATGTCCTAGAACTAAATTTCCAAATGTAACTACTAGATTGTGATACAATACACTATTGGATGAAGTGTAGTTGACTTCTGCGCAGCGGTTTGGGAGTGAACATCAAAATTACATTTCTCGGCCATATCGCATAGATCTCACTGTGAAAAGGCTTAAATGACTTTTTTTAATTAAGTTTGAAGATTGCGCTCAAATCAAATGTCCTAGAACTAAATTTCCAAATGTAACTACTAGATTGTGATACAATACACTAATGGTTGAAGTTTGGTTGACTTCTGCGCAGCGGTTTGGGAGTGAACATCAAAATTACATTTCTCGGCCATATCGCATAGATCTCACTGTGAAAAGGCTTAAATGACTTTTTTAATTAAGTTTAATGATTGCGCTCAAACCAAATGTCCTAGAACAAAATTTTCAATTGTAACTACTAGAATGTGATACAATACACTATTGGATGAAGTTTAGTTGACTTCTGCGCAGCGGTTTGGGAGTGAACATCAAAATTACATTTCTCGGCCATATCGCATAGATCTCACTGTGAAAAGGCTTAAATGACTTTTTTTTAATTAAGTTTGAAGATTGCGCTCAAATCAAATGTCCTAGAACTAAATTTCCAAATGTAACTACTAGATTGTGATACAATACACTATTGGGTGAAGTTTGGTTGACTTCTGCGCAGCGGTTTGGGAGTTAACATGAAAATTACATTTCTCGGCCATATCGCATAGATCTCATTGTGAAAAGGCTTAAATGGCTTTTTTGACCTAAGTTTGAGGATTGCGCTCAAATCAAATGTCCTAGAACCAAATTTCTACATGTAACTACTAGATTGTGATACAATACACTAATGGGTGAAGTTTGGTTGACTTCTGCGCAGCGGTTTGGGAGTTAACATCAAAATTACATTTCTCGGCCATATCGCATAGATCTCACTGTGAAAAGGCTTAAATGGCTTTTTTGACCTAAGTTTGAGGATTGCGCTCAAATCAAATGTCCAATAACCAAATTTCCACATGTAACTACTAGATTGTGATACAATACACTAATGGGTGAAGTTTGGTTGACTTCTGCGCAGCGGTTTGGGAGTTAACATGAAAATTACATTTCTCGGCCATATCGCATAGATCTCACTGTGAAAAGGCTTAAATGGCTTTTTTGACCTAAGTTTGAGGATTGCGCTCAAATCAAATGTCCTAGAACCAAATTTCCACATGTAACTACTAGATTGTGATACAATACACTAATGGGTGAAGTTTGGTTGACTTCTGCGCAGCGGTTTGGGAGTTAACATGAAAATTACATTTCTCGGCCATATCGCATAGATCTCACTGTGAAAAGGCTTAAATGACTTTTTTAATTAAGTTTGATGATTGCGCTCAAACAAAATGTCCTAGAACAAAATTTTCAAATGTAACTACTAGATTGTGATACAATACACTATTGGGTGAAGTTTGGTTGACTTCTGCGCAGCGGTTTGGGAGTTAACATCAAAATTACATTTCTCGGCCATATCGCATAGATCTCACTGTGAAAAGGCTTAAATGGCTTTTTTGACCTAAGTTTGAGGATTGCGCTCAAATCAAATGTCCAATAACCAAATTTCCACATGTAACTACTAGATTGTGATACAATACACTAATGGGTGAAGTTTGGTTGACTTCTGCGCAGCGGTTTGGGAGTTAACATCAAAATTACATTTCTCGGCCATATCGCATAGATCTCACTGTGAAAAGGCTTAAATGACTTTTTTAATTAAGTTTGATGATTGCGTTCAAACAAAATGTCCTAGAACAAAATTTTCAAATGTAACTACTAGATTGTGATACAATACACTATTGGGTGAAGTTTGGTTGACTTCTGCGCAGCGGTTTGGGAGTTAACATCAAAATTACATTTCTCGGCCATATCGCATAGATCTCACTGTGAAAAGGCTTAAATGGCTTTTTTGACCTAAGTTTGAGGATTGCGCTCAAATCAAATGTCCTAGAACCAAATTTCCACATGTAACTACTAGATTGTGATACAATACACTAATGGGTGAAATTTGGTTGACTTCTGCGCAGCGGTTTGGGAGTTAACATCAAAATTATATTTCTCGGCCATATCGCATAGATCTCACTGTGAAAAGGCTTAAATGACTTTTTTAATTAAGTTTGATGATTGCGCTCAAACAAAATGTCCTAGAACAAAATTTTCATATGTAACTACTAGATTGTGATACAATACACTATTGGGTGAAGTTTGGTTGACTTCTGCGCAGCGGTTTGGGAGTTAACATCAAAATTACATTTCTCGGCCATATCGCATAGATCTCACTGTGAAAAGGCTTAAATGGCTTTTTTGACCTAAGTTTGAGGATTGCGCTCAAATCAAATGTCCTAGAACCAAATTTCCACATGTAACTACTAGATTGTGATACAATACACTAATGGTTGAAGTTTGGTTGACTTCTGCGCAGCGGTTTGGGAGTGAACATCAAAATTACATTTCTCGGCCATATCGCATAGATCTCACTGTGAAAAGGCTTAAATGACTTTTTTTAATTAAGTTTGAAGATTGCGCTCAAATCAAATGTCCTAGAACTAAATTTCAAAATGTAACTACTAGATTGTGATAAAATACACTATTGGGTGAAGTTTGGTTGACTTCTGCACAGCGGTTTGGGAGTTAACATCAAAATTACATTTCTCGGCCATATCGCATAGATCTCACTGTGAAAAGGCTTAAATGACTTTTTTAATTAAGTTTGATGATTGCTTTCAAACAAAATGTCCTAGAACAAAATTTTCAAATATAACTACTAGATTGTGATACAATACACTATTGGGTGAAGTTTGGTTGACTTCTGCGCAGCGGTTTGGGAGTTAACATCAAAATTACATTTCTCGGCCATATCGCATAGATCTCACTGTGAAAAGGCTTAAATGGCTTTTTTGACCTAAGTTTGAGGATTGCGCTCAAATCAAATGTCCTAGAACCAAATTTCCACATGTAATTACTAGATTGTGATACAATACACTAATGGGTGAAGTTTGGTTGACTTCTGCGCAGCGGTTTGGGAGTTAACATCAAAATTACATTTCTCGGCCATATCGCATAGATCTCACTGTGAAAAGGCTTAAATGACTTTTTTAGTTAAGTTTAATGATTGCGCTCAAACCAAATGTCCTAGAACAAAATTTTCAAATGTAACTACTAGAATGTCATACAATACACTATTGGGTGAAGTTTAGTTGACTTCTGCGCAGCGGTTTGGGAGTTAACATCAAAATTACATTTCTCGGCCATATCGCATAGATCTCACTGTGAAAAGGCTTAAATGGCTTTTTTGACCTAAGTTTAATGATTGCGCTCAAACCAAATGTCCTAGAACGAAATTTTCAAATGTAACTACTAGAATGTGATACAATACACTATTGGGTGAAGTTTGGTTGACTTCTGCGCAGCGGTTTGGGAGTTAACATGAAAATTACATTTCTCGGCCATATCGCATAGATCTCACTGTGAAAAGGCTTAAATGGCTTTTTTGACATAAGTTTGAGGATTGCGCTCAAATCAAATGTCCTAGAACCAAATTTCCACATGTAACTACTAGATTGTGATACAATACACTAATGGTTGAAGTTTGGTTGACTTCTGCGCAGCGGTTTGGGAGTGAACATCAAAATTACATTTCTCGTCCATATCGCATAGATCTCACTGTGAAAAGGCTTAAATGACTTTTTTTAATTAAGTTTGAAGATTGCGCTCAAATCAAATGTCCTAGAACTAAATTTCCAAATGTAACTACTAGATTGTGATAAAATACACTAATGGGTGAAGTTTGGTTGACTTCTGCGCAGCGGTTTGGGAGTTAACATCAAAATTACATTTCTCGGCCATATCGCATAGATCTCACTGTGAAAAGGCTTAAATGACTTTTTTAATTAAGTTTGATGATTGCGTTCAAACAAAATGTCCTAGAACAAAATTTTCAAATGTAACTACTAGATTGTGATACAATACACTATTGGGTGAAGTTTGGTTGACTTCTGCGCAGCGGTTTGGGAGTTAACATCAAAATTACATTTCTCGGCCATATCGCATAGATCTCACTGTGAAAAGGCTTAAATGGCTTTTTTGACCTAAGTTTGAGGATTGCGCTCAAATCAAATGTCCTAGAACCAAATTTCCACATGTAATTACTAGATTGTGATACAATACACTAATGGGTGAAGTTTGGTTGACTTCTGCGCAGCGGTTTGGGAGTTAACATCAAAATTACATTTCTCGGCCATATCGCATAGATCTCACTGTGAAAAGGCTTAAATGACTTTTTTAATTAAGTTTAATGATTGCGCTCAAACCAAATGTCCTAGAACAAAATTTTCAAATGTAACTACTAGAATGTGATACAATACACTATTGGATGAAGTTTAGTTGACTTCTGCGCAGCGGTTTGGGAGTTAACATCAAAATTACATTTCTCGGCCATATCGCATAGATCTCACTGTGAAAAGGCTTAAATGGCTTTTTTGACCTAAGTTTGAGGATTGCGCTCAAATCAAATGTTCTACAACCAAATTTCCACATGTAACTACTAGATTGTGATACAATACACTAATGGTTGAAGTTTGGTTGACTTCTGCGCAGCGGTTTGGGAGTGAACATCAAAATTACATTTCTCGGCCATATCGCATAGATCTCACTGTGAAAAGGCTTAAATGGCTTTTTTGACCTAAGTTTGAGGATTGCGCTCAAATCAAATGTCCTAGAACCAAATTTCTACATGTAACTACTAGATTGTGATACAATACACTAATGGGTGAAGTTTGGTTGACTTCTGCGCAGCGGTTTGGGAGTTAACATCAAAATTACATTTCTCGGCCATATCGCATAGATCTCACTGTGAAAAGGCTTAAATGGCTTTTTTGACCTAAGTTTGAGGATTACGCTCAAATCAAATGTCCAATAACCAAATTTCCACATGTAACTACTAGATTGTGATACAATACACTAATGGGTGAAGTTTGGTTGACTTCTGCGCAGCGGTTTGGGAGTTAACATCAAAATTACATTTCTCGGCCATATCGCATAGATCTCACTGTGAAAAGGCTTAAATGACTTTTTTAATTAAGTTTGATGATTGCGTTCAAACAAAATGTCCTAGAACAAAATTTTCAAATGTAACTACTAGATTGTGATACAATACACTATTGGGTGAAGTTTGGTTGACTTCTGCGCAGCGGTTTGGGAGTTAACATCAAAATTACATTTCTCGGCCATATCGCATAGATCTCACTGTGAAAAGGCTTAAATGGCTTTTTTGACCTAAGTTTGAGGATTGCGCTCAAATCAAATGTCCTAGAACCAAATTTCCACATGTAATTACTAGATTGTGATACAATACACTAATGGGTGAAGTTTGGTTGACTTCTGCGCAGCGGTTTGGGAGTTAACATCAAAATTACATTTCTCGGCCATATCGCATAGATCTCACTGTGAAAAGGCTTAAATGACTTTTTTAATTAAGTTTAATGATTGCGCTCAAACCAAATGTCCTAGAACAAAATTTTCAAATGTAACTACTAGAATGTGATACAATACACTATTGGATGAAGTTTAGTTGACTTCTGCGCAGCGGTTTGGGAGTTAACATCAAAATTACATTTCTCGGCCATATCGCATAGATCTCACTGTGAAAAGGCTTAAATGGCTTTTTTGACCTAAGTTTAATGATTGCGCTCAAACCAAATGTCCTAGAACGAAATTTTCAAATGTAACTACTAGAATGTGATACAATACACTATTGGGTGAAGTTTGGTTGACTTCTGCGCAGCGGTTTGGGAGTTAACATCAAAATTACATTTCTCGGCCATATCGCATAGATCTCACTGTGAAAAGGCTTAAATGGCTTTTTTGACCTAAGTTTGAGGATTGCGCTCAAATCAAATGTCCTAGAACCAAATTTCCACATGTAACTACTAGATTGTGATACAATACACTAATGGGTGAAGTTTGGTTGACTTCTGCGCAGCGGTTTGGGAGTTAACATCAAAATTACATTTCTCGGCCATATCGCATAGATCTCACTGTGAAAAGGCTTAAATGACTTTTTTAATTAAGTTTGATGATTGCGCTCAAACAAAATGTCCTAGAACAAAATTTTCAAATGTAACTACTAGATTGTGATACAATACACTATTGGGTGAAGTTTGGTTGACTTCTGCGCAGCGGTTTGGGAGTTAACATCAAAATTACATTTCTCGGCCATATCGCATAGATCTCACTGTGAAAAGGCTTAAATGGCTTTTTTGACCTAAGTTTGAGGATTGCGCTCAAATCAAATGTCCTAGAACCAAATTTCCACATGTAACTACTAGATTGTGATACAATACACTAATGGGTGAAGTTTGGTTGACTTCTGCGCAGCGGTTTGGGAGTTAACATCAAAATTATATTTCTCGGCCATATCGCATAGATCTCACTGTGAAAAGGCTTAAATGACTTTTTTAATTAAGTTTGATGATTGCGTTCAAACAAAATGTCCTAGAACAAAATTTTCAAATGTAACTACTAGATTGTGATACAATACACTATTGGGTGAAGTTTGGTTGACTTCTGCGCAGCGGTTTGGGAGTTAACATGAAAATTACATTTCTCGGCCATATCGCATAGATCTCACTGTGAAAAGGCTTAAATGGCTTTTTTGACCTAAGTTTGAGGATTGCGCTCAAATCAAATGTCCTAGAACCAAATTTCTACATGTAACTACTAGATTGTGATACAATACACTAATGGGTGAAGTTTGGTTGACTTCTGCGCAGCGGTTTGGGAGTTAACATCAAAATTACATTTCTCGGCCATATCGCATAGATCTCACTGTGAAAAGGCTTAAATGGCTTTTTTGACCTAAGTTTGAGGATTGCGCTCAAATCAAATGTCCAATAACCAAATTTCCACATATAACTACTAGATTGTGATACAATACACTAATGGGTGAAGTTTGGTTGACTTCTGCGCAGCGGTTTGGGAGTTAACATCAAAATTACATTTCTCGGCCATATCGCATAGATCTCACTGTGAAAAGGCTTAAATGACTTTTTTAATTAAGTTTGATGATTGCGTTCAAACAAAATGTCCTAGAACAAAATTTTCAAATGTAACTACTAGATTGTGATACAATACACTATTGGGTGAAGTTTGGTTGACTTCTGCGCAGCGGTTTGGGAGTTAACATCAAAATTACATTTCTCGGCCATATCGCATAGATCTCACTGTGAAAAGGCTTAAATGGCTTTTTTGACCTAAGTTTGAGGATTGCGCTCAAATCAAATGTCCTAGAACCAAATTTCCACATGTAATTACTAGATTGTGATACAATACACTAATGGGTGAAGTTTGGTTGACTTCTGCGCAGCGGTTTGGGAGTTAACATCAAAATTACATTTCTCGGCCATATCGCATAGATCTCACTGTGAAAAGGCTTAAATGGCTTTTTTGACCTAAGTTTGAGGATTGCGCTCAAATCAAATGTCCTAGAACTAAATTTCCAAATGTAACTACTAGATTGTGATAAAATACACTATTGGGTGAAGTTTGGTTGACTTCTGCACAGCGGTTTGGGAGTTAACATCAAAATTACATTTCTCGGCCATATCGCATAGATCTCACTGTGAAAAGGCTTAAATGACTTTTTTAATTAAGTTTGATGATTGCGTTCAAACAAAATGTCCTAGAACAAAATTTTCAAACGTAACTACTAGATTGTGATACAATACACTATTGGGTGAAGTTTGGTTGACTTCTGCGCAGCGGTTTGGGAGTTAACATCAAAATTACATTTCTCGGCCATATCGCATAGATCTCACTGTGAAAAGGCTTAAATGGCTTTTTTGACCTAAGTTTGAGGATTGCGCTCAAATCAAATGTCCTAGAACCAAATTTCCACATGTAACTACTAGATTGTGATACAATACACTAATGGGTGAAGTTTGGTTGACTTCTGCGCAGCGGTTTGGGAGTTAACATCAAAATTACATTTCTCGGCCATTTCGCATAGATCTCACTGTGAAAAGGCTTAAATGACTTTTTTAATTAAGTTTGATGATTGCGCTCAAACAAAATGTCCTAGAACAAAATTTTCAAATGTAACTACTAGATTGTGATACAATACACTATTGGGTGAAGTTTGGTTGACTTCTGCGCAGCGGTTTGGGAGTTAACATCAAAATTACATTTCTCGGCCATATCGCATAGATCTCACTGTGAAAAGGCTTAAATGGCTTTTTTGACCTAAGTTTGAGGATTGCGCTCAAATCAAATGTCCTAGAACCAAATTTCCACATGTAACTACTAGATTGTGATACAATACACTAATGGTTGAAGTTTGGTTGACTTCTGCGCAGCGGTTTGGGAGTTAACATCAAAATTACATTTCTCGGCCATATCGCATAGATCTCACTGTGAAAAGGCTTAAATGGCTTTTTTGACCTAAGTTTGAGTATTGCGCTCAAATCAAATGTCCTAGAACCAAATTTCCACATGTAACTACTAGATTGTGATACAATACACTAATGGGTGAAGTTTGGTTGACTTCTGCGCAGCGGTTTGGGAGTTAACATCAAAATTACATTTCTCGGCCATATCGCATAGATCTCACAGTGAAAAGGCTTAAATGACTTTTTTAATTAAGTTTGATGATTGCGTTCAAACAAAATGTCCTAGAACAAAATTGTCAAATGTAACTACTAGATTGTGATACAATACACTATTGGGTGAAGTTTGGTTGACTTCTGCGCAGCGGTTTGGGAGTTAACATCAAAATTACATTTCTCGGCCATATCGCATAGATCTCACTGTGAAAAGGCTTAAATGGCTTTTTTGACCTAAGTTTAAAGATTGCGCTCAAACCAAATGTCCTAGAACCAAATTTTCAAATGTAACTACTAGAATGTGATACAATACACTATTGGGTGAAGTTTGGTTGACTTCTGCGCAGCGGTTTGGGAGTTAACATCAAAATTACATTTCTCGGCCATATCGCATAGATCTCACTGTGAAAAGGCTTAAATGGCTTTTTTGACCTAAGTTTGAGGATTGCGCTCAAATCAAATGTCCTAGAACCAAATTTTCACATGTAACTACTAGATTGTGATACAATACACTAATGGGTGAAGTTTGGTTGACTTCTGCGCAGCGGTTTGGGAGTTAACATCAAAATTACATTTCTCGGCCATATCGCATAGATCTCACTGTGAAAAGGCTTAAATGACTTTTTTAATTAAGTTTAATGATTGCGCTCAAATCAAATGTCCTAGAACTAAATTTCCAAATGTAACTACTAGATTGTGATAAAATACACTATTGGGTGAAGTTTGGTTGACTTCTGCGCAGCGGTTTGGGAGTTAACATCAAAATTACATTTCTCGGCCATATCGCATAGATCTCACTGTGAAAAGGCTTAAATGGCTTTTTTGACCTAAGTTTAATGATTGCGCTCAAACCAAATGTCCTAGAACAAAATTTTCAAATGTAACTACTAGAATGTGATACAATACACTATTGGGTGAAGTTTGGTTGACTTCTGCGCAGCGGTTTGGGAGTTAACATGAAAATTACATTTCTCGGCCATATCGCATAGATCTCACTGTGAAAAGGCTTAAATGGCTTTTTTGACCTAAGTTTGAGGATTGCGCTCAAATCAAATGTCCTAGAACCAAATTTCTACATGTAACTACTAGATTGTGATACAATACACTAATGGGTGAAGTTTGGTTGACTTCTGCGCAGCGGTTTGGGAGTTAACATCAAAATTACATTTCTCGGCCATATCGCATAGATCTCACTGTGAAAAGGCTTAAATGGCTTTTTTGACCTAAGTTTGAGGATTGCGCTCAAATCAAATGTCCAATAACCAAATTTCCACATGTAACTACTAGATTGTGATACAATACACTAATGGGTGAAGTTTGGTTGACTTCTGCGCAGCGGTTTGGGAGTTAACATCAAAATTACATTTCTCGGCCATATCGCATAGATCTCACTGTGAAAAGGCTTAAATGACTTTTTTAATTAAGTTTGATGATTGCGTTCAAACAAAATGTCCTAGAACAAAATTTTCAAATGTAACTACTAGATTGTGATACAATACACTATTGGGTGAAGTTTGGTTGACTTCTGCGCAGCGGTTTGGGAGTTAACATCAAAATTACATTTCTCGGCCATATCGCATAGATCTCACTGTGAAAAGGCTTAAATGGCTTTTTTGACCTAAGTTTGAGGATTGCGCTCAAATCAAATGTCCTAGAACCAAATTTCCACATGTAACTACTAGATTGTGATACAATACACTAATGGTTGAAGTTTGGTTGACTTCTGCGCAGCGGTTTGGGAGTTAACATCAAAATTACATTTCTCGGCCATATCGCATAGATCTCACTGTGAAAAGGCTTAAATGGCTTTTTTGACCTAAGTTTGAGTATTGCGCTCAAATCAAATGTCCTAGAACCAAATTTCCACATGTAACTACTAGATTGTGATACAATACACTAATGGGTGAAGTTTGGTTGACTTCTGCGCAGCGGTTTGGGAGTTAACATCAAAATTACATTTCTCGGCCATATCGCATAGATCTCACAGTGAAAAGGCTTAAATGACTTTTTTAATTAAGTTTGATGATTGCGTTCAAACAAAATGTCCTAGAACAAAATTGTCAAATGTAACTACTAGATTGTGATACAATACACTATTGGGTGAAGTTTGGTTGACTTCTGCGCAGCGGTTTGGGAGTTAACATCAAAATTACATTTCTCGGCCATATCGCATAGATCTCACTGTGAAAAGGCTTAAATGGCTTTTTTGACCTAAGTTTAAAGATTGCGCTCAAACCAAATGTCCTAGAACCAAATTTTCAAATGTAACTACTAGAATGTGATACAATACACTATTGGGTGAAGTTTGGTTGACTTCTGCGCAGCGGTTTGGGAGTTAACATCAAAATTACATTTCTCGGCCATATCGCATAGATCTCACTGTGAAAAGGCTTAAATGGCTTTTTTGACCTAAGTTTGAGGATTGCGCTCAAATCAAATGTCCTAGAACCAAATTTTCACATGTAACTACTAGATTGTGATACAATACACTAATGGGTGAAGTTTGGTTGACTTCTGCGCAGCGGTTTGGGAGTTAACATCAAAATTACATTTCTCGGCCATATCGCATAGATCTCACTTTGAAAGGGCTTAAATGACTTTTTTAATTAAGTTTGATGATTGCGCTCAAACAAAATTTCCTAGAACAAAATTTTCAAATGTAACTACTAGATTGTGATACAATACACTATTGGGTGAAGTTTGGTTGACTTCTGCGCAGCGGTTTGGGAGTTAACATCAAAATTACATTTCTCGGCCATATCGCATAGATCTCACTGTGAAAAGGCTTAAATGGCTTTTTTGACCTAAGTTTAATGATTGCGCTCAAACCAAATGTCCTAGAACGAAATTTTCAAATGTAACTACTAGAATGTGATACAATACACTATTGGGTGAAGTTTGGTTGACTTCTGCGCAGCGGTTTGGGAGTTAACATCAAAATTACATTTCTCGGCCATATCGCATAGATCTCACTGTGAAAAGGCTTAAATGGCTTTTTTGACCTAAGTTTGAGGATTGCGCTCAAATCAAATGTCCTAGAACCAAATTTCCACATGTAACTACTAGATTGTGATACAATACACTAATGGGTGAAGTTTGGTTGACTTCTGCGCAGCGGTTTGGGAGTTAACATCAAAATTACATTTCTCGGCCATATCGCATAGATCTCACTGTGAAAAGGCTTAAATGGCTTTTTTGACCTAAGTTTGAGGATTGCGCTCAAATCAAATGTCCAATAACCAAATTTCCACATGTAACTACTAGATTGTGATACAATACACTAATGGGTGAAGTTTGGTTGACTTCTGCGCAGCGGTTTGGGAGTTAACATCAAAATTACATTTCTCGGCCATATCGCAGAGATCTCACTGTGAAAAGGCTTAAATGACTTTTTTAATTAAGTTTGATGATTGCGTTCAAACAAAATGTCATAGAACAAAATTTTCAAATGTAACTACTAGATTGTGATACAATACACTATTGGGTGAAGTTTGGTTGACTTCTGCGCAGCGGTTTGGGAGTTAACATCAAAATTACATTTCTCGGCCATATCGCATAGATCTCACTGTGAAAAGGCTTAAATGGCTTTTTTGACCTAAGTTTGAGGATTGCGCTCAAATCAAATGTCCTAGAACCAAATTTCCACATGTAATTACTAGATTGTGATACAATACACTAATGGGTGAAGTTTGGTTGACTTCTGCGCAGCGGTTTGGGAGTTAACATCAAAATTACATTTCTCGGCCATATCGCATAGATCTCACTGTGAAAAGGCTTAAATGACTTTTTTAATTAAGTTTAATGATTGCGCTCAAACCAAATGTCCTAGAACAAAATTTTCAAATGTAACTACTAGAATGTGATACAATACACTATTGGGTGAAGTTTAGTTGACTTCTGCGCAGCGGTTTGGGAGTTAACATCAAAATTACATTTCTCGGCCATATCGCATAGATCTCACTGTGAAAAGGCTTAAATGGCTTTTTTGACCTAAGTTTAATGATTGCGCTCAAACCAAATGTCCTAGAACAAAATTTTCAAATGTAACTACTAGAATGTGATACAATACACTATTGGGTGAAGTTTGGTTGACTTCTGCGCAGCGGTTTGGGAGTTAACATCAAAATTACATTTCTCGGCCATATCGCATAGATCTCACTGTGAAAAGGCTTAAATGGCTTTTTTGACCTAAGTTTGAGGATTGCGCTCAAATCAAATGTCCTAGAACCGAATTTCCACATGTAACTACTAGATTGTGATACAATACACTAATGGGTGAAGTTTGGTTGACTTCTGCGCAGCGGTTTGGGAGTTAACATCAAAATTACATTTCTCGGCCATATCGCATAGATCTCACTGTGAAAAGGCTTAAATGACTTTTTTAATTAAGTTTGATGATTGCGCTCAAACAAAATGTCCTAGAACAAAATTTTTAAATGTAACTACTAGATTGTGATACAATACACTATTGGGTGAAGTTTGGTTGACTTCTGCGCAGCGGTTTGGGAGTTAACATCAAAATTACATTTCTCGGCCATATCGCATAGATCTCACTGTGAAAAGGCTTAAATGGCTTTTTTGACCTAAGTTTGAGGATTGCGCTCAAATCAAATGTCCTAGAACCAAATTTCCACATGTAACTACTAGATTGTGATACAATACACTAATGGTTGAAGTTTGGTTGACTTCTGCGCAGCGGTTTGGGAGTGAACATCAAAATTACATTTCTCGGCCATATCGCATAGATCTCACTGTGAAAAGGCTTAAATGACTTTTTTTAATTAAGTTTGAAGATTGCGCTCAAATCAAATGTCCTAGAACTAAATTTCCAAATGTAACTACTAGATTGTGATAAAATACACTATTGGGTGAAGTTTGGTTGACTTCTGCGCAGCGGTTTGGGAGTTAACATCAAAATTACATTTCTCGGCCATATCGCATAGATCTCACTGTGAAAAGGCTTAAATGACTTTTTTAATTAAGTTTGATGATTGCGTTCAAACAAAATGTCCTAGAACAAAATTTTCAAATGTAACTACTAGATTGTGATACAATACACTATTGGGTGAAGTTTGGTTGACTTCTGCGCAGCGGTTTGGGAGTTAACATCAAAATTACATTTCTCGGCCATATCGCATAGATCTCACTGTGAAAAGGCTTAAATGGCTTTTTTGACCTAAGTTTAAAGATTGCGCTCAAACCAAATGTCCTAGAACGAAATTTTCAAATGTAACTACTAGAATGTGATACAATACACTATTGGGTGAAGTTTGGTTGACTTCTGCGCAGCGGTTTTGGAGTTAACATCAAAATTACATTTCTCGGCCATATCGCATAGATCTCACTGTGAAAAGGCTTAAATGGCTTTTTTGACCTTAGTTTAATGATTGCGCTCAAACCAAATGTCCTAGAACGAAATTTTCAAATGTAACTACTAGAATGTGATACAATACACTATTGGGTGAAGTTTGGTTGACTTCTGCGCAGCGGTTTGGGAGTTAACATCAAAATTACATTTCTCGGCCATATCGCATAGATCTCACTGTGAAAAGGCTTAAATGGCTTTTTTGACCTATGTTTGAGGATTGCGCTCAAATCAAATGTCCTAGAACCAAATTTTCACATGTAACTACTAGATTGTGATACAATACACTAATGGGTGAAGTTTGGTTGACTTCTGCGCAGCGGTTTGGGAGTTAACATCAAAATTACATTTCTCGGCCATATCGCATAGATCTCACTGTGAAAGGGCTTAAATGACTTTTTTAATTAAGTTTGATGATTGCGCTCAAACAAAATTTCCTAGAACAAAATTTTCAAATGTAACTACTAGATTGTGATACAATACACTATTGGGTGAAGTTTGGTTGACTTCTGCGCAGCGGTTTGGGAGTTAACATCAAAATTACATTTCTCGGCCATATCGCATAGATCTCACTGTGAAAAGGCTTAAATGGCTTTTTTGACCTAAGTTTGAGGATTGCGCTCAAATCAAATGTCCAATAACCAAATTTCCACATGTAACTACTAGATTGTGATACAATACACTAATGGGTGAAGTTTGGTTGACTTCTGCGCAGCGGTTTGGGAGTTAACATCAAAATTACATTTCTCGGCCATATCGCATAGATCTCACTGTGAAAAGGCTTAAATGACTTTTTTAATTAAGTTTGATGATTGCGTTCAAACAAAATGTCCTAGAACAAAATTTTCAAACGTAACTACTAGATTGTGATACAATACACTATTGGGTGAAGTTTGGTTGACTTCTGCGCAGCGGTTTGGGAGTTAACATCAAAATTACATTTCTCGGCCATATCGCATAGATCTCACTGTGAAAAGGCTTAAATGGCTTTTTTGACCTAAGTTTGAGGATTGCGCTCAAATCAAATGTCCTAGAACCAAATTTCCACATGTAACTACTAGATTGTGATACAATACACTAATGGGTGAAGTTTGGTTGACTTCTGCGCAGCGGTTTGGGAGTTAACATCAAAATTACATTTCTCGGCCATTTCGCATAGATCTCACTGTGAAAAGGCTTAAATGACTTTTTTTAATTAAGTTTGAAGATTGCGCTCAAATCAAATGTCCTAGAACTAAATTTCCAAATGTAACTACTAGATTGTGATAAAATACACTATTGGGTGAAGTTTGGTTGACTTCTGCACAGCGGTTTGGGAGTTAACATCAAAATTACATTTCTCGGCCATATCGCATAGATCTCACTGTGATAAGGCTTAAATGACTTTTTTAATTAAGTTTGATGATTGCGTTCAAACAAAATGTCCTAGAACAAAATTTTCAAATATAACTACTAGATTGTGATACAATACACTATTGGGTGAAGTTTGGTTGACTTCTGCGCAGCGGTTTGGGAGTTAACATCAAAATTACATTTCTCGGCCATATCGCATAGATCTCACTGTGAAAAGGCTTAAATGGCTTTTTTGACCTAAGTTTGAGGATTGCGCTCAAATCAAATGTCCTAGAACCAAATTTCCACATGTAATTACTAGATTGTGATACAATACACTAATGGGTGAAGTTTGGTTGACTTCTGCGCAGCGGTTTGGGAGTTAACATCAAAATTACATTTCTCGGCCATATCGCATAGATCTCACTGTGAAAAGGCTTAAATGGCTTTTTTGACCTAAGTTTAAAGATTGCGCTCAAACCAAATGTCCTAGAACGAAATTTTCAAATGTAACTACTAGAATGTGATACAATACACTATTGGGTGAAGTTTGGTTGACTTCTGCGCAGCGGTTTGGGAGTTAACATCAAAATTACATTTCTCGGCCATATCGCATAGATCTCACTGTGAAAAGGCTTAAATGGCTTTTTTGACCTAAGTTTGAGGATTGCGCTCAAATCAAATGTCCTAGAACCAAATTTCCACATGTAACTACTAGATTGTGATACAATACACTAATGGTTGAAGTTTGGTTGACTTCTGCGCAGCGGTTTGGGAGTGAACATCAAAATTACATTTCTCGGCCATATCGCATAGATCTCACTGTGAAAAGGCTTAAATGACTTTTTTTAATTAAGTTTGAAGATTGCGCTCAAATCAAATGTCCTAGAACTAAATTTCCAAATGTAACTACTAGATTGTGATAAAATACACTATTGGGTGAAGTTTGGTTGACTTCTGCGCAGCGGTTTGGGAGTTAACATCAAAATTACATTTCTCGGCCATATCGCATAGATCTCACTGTGAAAAGGCTTAAATGACTTTTTTAATTAAGTTTGATGATTGCGTTCAAACAAAATGTCCTAGAACAAAATTTTCAAATGTAACTACTAGATTGTGATACAATACACTATTGGGTGAAGTTTGGTTGACTTCTGCGCAGCGGTTTGGGAGTTAACATCAAAATTACATTTCTCGGCCATATCGCATAGATCTCACTGTGAAAAGGCTTAAATGGCTTTTTTGACCTAAGTTTAAAGATTGCGCTCAAACCAAATGTCCTAGAACGAAATTTTCAAATGTAACTACTAGAATGTGATACAATACACTATTGGGTGAAGTTTGGTTGACTTCTGCGCAGCGGTTTGGGAGTTAACATCAAAATTACATTTCTCGGCCATATCGCATAGATCTCACTTGAAAAGGCTTAAATGGCTTTTTTGACCTAAGTTTGAGGATTGCGCTCAAATCAAATGTCCAATAACCAAATTTCCACATGTAACTACTAGAATGTGATACAATACACTATTGGGTGAAGTTTGGTTGACTTCTGCGCAGCGGTTTGGGAGTTAACATCAAAATTACATTTCTCGGCCATATCGCATAGATCTCACTGTGAAAAGGCTTAAATGGCTTTTTTGACCTTAGTTTAATGATTGCGCTCAAACCAAATGTCCTAGAACGAAATTTTCAAATGTAACTACTAGAATGTGATACAATACACTATTGGGTGAAGTTTGGTTGACTTCTGCGCAGCGGTTTGGGAGTTAACATCAAAATTACATTTCTCGGCCATATCGCATAGATCTCACTGTGAAAAGGCTTAAATGGCTTTTTTGACCTAAGTTTGAGGATTGCGCTCAAATCAAATGTCCTAGAACCAAATTTTCACATGTAACTACTAGATTGTGATACAATACACTAATGGGTGAAGTTTGGTTGACTTCTGCGCAGCGGTTTGGGAGTTAACATCAAAATTACATTTCTCGGCCATATCGCATAGATCTCACTGTGAAAAGGCTTAAATGACTTTTTTAATTAAGTTTGATGATTGCGCTCAAACAAAATTTCCTAGAACAAAATTTTCAAATGTAACTACTAGATTGTGATACAATACACTATTGGGTGAAGTTTGGTTGACTTCTGCGCAGCGGTTTGGGAGTTAACATCAAAATTACATTTCTCGGCCATATCGCATAGATCTCACTGTGAAAAGGCTTAAATGGCTTTTTTGACCTAAGTTTAATGATTGCGCTCAAACCAAATGTCCTAGAACGAAATTTTCAAATGTAACTACTAGAATGTGATACAATACACTATTGGGTGAAGTTTGGTTGACTTCTGCGCAGCGGTTTGGGAGTTAACATCAAAATTACATTTCTCGGCCATATCGCATAGATCTCACTGTGAAAAGGCTTAAATGACTTTTTTGACCTAAGTTTGAGGATTGCGCTCAAATCAAATGTCCTAGAACCAAATTTCCACATGTAACTACTAGATTGTGATACAATACACTAATGGGTGAAGTTTGGTTGACTTCTGCGCAGCGGTTTGGGAGTTAACATCAAAATTACATTTCTCGGCCATATCGCATAGATCTCACTGTGAAAAGGCTTAAATGGCTTTTTTGACCTAAGTTTAAAGATTGCGCTCAAACCAAATGTCCTAGAACGAAATTTTCAAATGTAACTACTAGAATGTGATACAATACACTATTGGGTGAAGTTTGGTTGACTTCTGCGCAGCGGTTTTGGAGTTAACATCAAAATTACATTTCTCGGCCATATCGCATAGATCTCACTGTGAAAAGGCTTAAATGGCTTTTTTGACCTTAGTTTAATGATTGCGCTCAAACCAAATGTCCTAGAACGAAATTTTCAAATGTAACTACTAGAATGTGATACAATACACTATTGGGTGAAGTTTGGTTGACTTCTGCGCAGCGGTTTGGGAGTTAACATCAAAATTACATTTCTCGGCCATATCGCATAGATCTCACTGTGAAAAGGCTTAAATGGCTTTTTTGACCTATGTTTGAGGATTGCGCTCAAATCAAATGTCCTAGAACCAAATTTTCACATGTAACTACTAGATTGTGATACAATACACTAATGGGTGAAGTTTGGTTGACTTCTGCGCAGCGGTTTGGGAGTTAACATCAAAATTACATTTCTCGGCCATATCGCATAGATCTCACTGTGAAAGGGCTTAAATGACTTTTTTAATTAAGTTTGATGATTGCGCTCAAACAAAATTTCCTAGAACAAAATTTTCAAATGTAACTACTAGATTGTGATACAATACACTATTGGGTGAAGTTTGGTTGACTTCTGCGCAGCGGTTTGGGAGTTAACATCAAAATTACATTTCTCGGCCATATCGCATAGATCTCACTGTGAAAAGGCTTAAATGGCTTTTTTGACCTAAGTTTGAGGATTGCGCTCAAATCAAATGTCCAATAACCAAATTTCCACATGTAACTACTAGATTGTGATACAATACACTAATGGGTGAAGTTTGGTTGACTTCTGCGCAGCGGTTTGGGAGTTAACATCAAAATTACATTTCTCGGCCATATCGCATAGATCTCACTGTGAAAAGGCTTAAATGACTTTTTTAATTAAGTTTGATGATTGCGTTCAAACAAAATGTCCTAGAACAAAATTTTCAAACGTAACTACTAGATTGTGATACAATACACTATTGGGTGAAGTTTGGTTGACTTCTGCGCAGCGGTTTGGGAGTTAACATCAAAATTACATTTCTCGGCCATATCGCATAGATCTCACTGTGAAAAGGCTTAAATGGCTTTTTTGACCTAAGTTTGAGGATTGCGCTCAAATCAAATGTCCTAGAACCAAATTTCCACATGTAACTACTAGATTGTGATACAATACACTAATGGGTGAAGTTTGGTTGACTTCTGCGCAGCGGTTTGGGAGTTAACATCAAAATTACATTTCTCGGCCATTTCGCATAGATCTCACTGTGAAAAGGCTTAAATGACTTTTTTAATTAAGTTTGATGATTGCGCTCAAACAAAATGTCCTAGAACAAAATTTTAAAATGTAACTACTAGATTGTGATACAATACACTATTGGGTGAAGTTTGGTTGACTTCTGCGCAGCGGTTTGGGAGTTAACATCAAAATTACATTTCTCGGCCATATCGCATAGATCTCACTGTGAAAAGGCTTAAATGGCTTTTTTGACCTAAGTTTGAGGATTGCGCTCAAATCAAATGTCCTAGAACCAAATTTCCACATGTAACTACTAGATTGCGATACAATACACTAATGGTTGAAGTTTGGTTGACTTCTGCGCAGCGGTTTGGGAGTGAACATGAAAATTACATTTCTCGGCCATATCGCATAGATCTCACTGTGAAAAGGCTTAAATGACTTTTTTTAATTAAGTTTGAAGATTGCGCTCAAATCAAATGTCCTAGAACTAAATTTCCAAATGTAACTACTAGATTGTGATAAAATACACTATTGGGTGAAGTTTGGTTGACTTCTGCACAGCGGTTTGGGAGTTAACATCAAAATTACATTTCTCGGCCATATCGCATAGATCTCACTGTGATAAGGCTTAAATGACTTTTTTAATTAAGTTTGATGATTGCGTTCAAACAAAATGTCCTAGAACAAAATTTTCAAATATAACTACTAGATTGTGATACAATACACTATTGGGTGAAGTTTGGTTGACTTCTGCGCAGCGGTTTGGGAGTTAACATCAAAATTACATTTCTCGGCCATATCGCATAGATCTCACTGTGAAAAGGCTTAAATGGCTTTTTTGACCTAAGTTTGAGGATTGCGCTCAAATCAAATGTCCTAGAACCAAATTTCCACATGTAATTACTAGATTGTGATACAATACACTAATGGGTGAAGTTTGGTTGACTTCTGCGCAGCGGTTTGGGAGTTAACATCAAAATTACATTTCTCGGCCATATCGCATAGATCTCACTGTGAAAAGGCTTAAATGACTTTTTTAATTAAGTTTGATGATTGCGCTCAAACAAAATTTCCTAGAACAAAATTTTCAAATGTAACTACTAGATTGTGATACAATACACTATTGGGTGAAGTTTGGTTGACTTCTGCGCAGCGGTTTGGGAGTTAACATCAAAATTACATTTCTCGGCCATATCGCATAGATCTCACTGTGAAAAGGCTTAAATGGCTTTTTTGACCTAAGTTTAATGATTGCGCTCAAACCAAATGTCCTAGAACGAAATTTTCAAATGTAACTACTAGATTGTGATACAATACACTATTGGGTGAAGTTTGGTTGACTTCTGCGCAGCGGTTTGGGAGTTAACATCAAAATTACATTTCTCGGCCATATCGCATAGATCTCACTGTGAAAAGGCTTAAATGGCTTTTTTGACCTAAGTTTAATGATTGCGCTCAAACCAAATGTCCTAGAACGAAATTTTCAAATGTAACTACTAGAATGTGATACAATACACTATTGGGTGAAGTTTGGTTGACTTCTGCGCAGCGGTTTGGGAGTTAACATCAAAATTACATTTCTCGGCCATATCGCATAGATCTCACTGTGAAAAGGCTTAAATGACTTTTTTGACCTAAGTTTGAGGATTGCGCTCAAATCAAATGTCCTAGAACCAAATTTCCACATGTAACTACTAGATTGTGATACAATACACTAATGGGTGAAGTTTGGTTGACTTCTGCGCAGCGGTTTGGGAGTTAACATCAAAATTACATTTCTCGGCCATATCGCATAGATCTCACTGTGAAAAGGCTTAAATGGCTTTTTTGACCTAAGTTTAAAGATTGCGCTCAAACCAAATGTCCTAGAACGAAATTTTCAAATGTAACTACTAGAATGTGATACAATACACTATTGGGTGAAGTTTGGTTGACTTCTGCGCAGCGGTTTTGGAGTTAACATCAAAATTACATTTCTCGGCCATATCGCATAGATCTCACTGTGAAAAGGCTTAAATGGCTTTTTTGACCTTAGTTTAATGATTGCGCTCAAACCAAATGTCCTAGAACGAAATTTTCAAATGTAACTACTAGAATGTGATACAATACACTATTGGGTGAAGTTTGGTTGACTTATGCGCAGCGGTTTGGGAGTTAACATCAAAATTACATTTCTCGGCCATATCGCATAGATCTCACTGTGAAAAGGCTTAAATGGCTTTTTTGACCTAAGTTTGAGGATTGCGCTCAAATCAAATGTCCTAGAACCAAATTTTCACATGTAACTACTAGATTGTGATACAATACACTAATGGGTGAAGTTTGGTTGACTTCTGCGCAGCGGTTTGGGAGTTAACATCAAAATTACATTTCTCGGCCATATCGCATAGATCTCACTGTGAAAGGGCTTAAATGACTTTTTTAAGTTTGATGATTGCGCTCAAACAAAATTTCCTAGAACAAAATTTTCAAATGTAACTACTAGATTGTGATACAATACACTATTGGGTGAAGTTTGGTTGACTTCTGCGCAGCGGTTTGGGAGTTAACATCAAAATTACATTTCTCGGCCATATCGCATAGATCTCACTGTGAAAAGGCTTAAATGGCTTTTTTGACCTAAGTTTGAGGATTGCGCTCAAATCAAATGTCCAATAACCAAATTTCCACATGTAACTACTAGATTGTGATACAATACACTAATGGGTGAAGTTTGGTTGACTTCTGCGCAGCGGTTTGGGAGTTAACATCAAAATTACATTTCTCGGCCATATCGCATAGATCTCACTGTGAAAAGGCTTAAATGACTTTTTTAATTAAGTTTGATGATTGCGTTCAAACAAAATGTCCTAGAACAAAATTTTCAAACGTAACTACTAGATTGTGATACAATACACTATTGGGTGAAGTTTGGTTGACTTCTGCGCAGCGGTTTGGGAGTTAACATCAAAATTACATTTCTCGGCCATATCGCATAGATCTCACTGTGAAAAGGCTTAAATGGCTTTTTTGACCTAAGTTTGAGGATTGCGCTCAAATCAAATGTCCTAGAACCAAATTTCCACATGTAACTACTAGATTGTGATACAATACACTAATGGGTGAAGTTTGGTTGACTTCTGCGCAGCGGTTTGGGAGTTAACATCAAAATTACATTTCTCGGCCATTTCGCATAGATCTCACTGTGAAAAGGCTTAAATGACTTTTTTAATTAAGTTTGATGATTGCGCTCAAACAAAATGTCCTAGAACAAAATTTTCAAATGTAACTACTAGATTGTGATACAATACACTATTGGGTGAAGTTTGGTTGACTTCTGCGCAGCGGTTTGGGAGTTAACATCAAAATTACATTTCTCGGCCATATCGCATAGATCTCACTGTGAAAAGGCTTAAATGGATTTTTTGACCTAAGTTTGAGGATTGCGCTCAAATCAAATGTCCTAGAACCAAATTTCCACATGTAACTACTAGATTGTGATACAATACACTAATGGTTGAAGTTTGGTTGACTTCTGCGCAGCGGTTTGGGAGTGAACATGAAAATTACATTTCTCGGCCATATCGCATAGATCTCACTGTGAAAAGGCTTAAATGACTTTTTTTAATTAAGTTTGATGATTGCGTTCAAACAAAATGTCCTAGAACAAAATTTTCAAATGTAACTACTAGATTGTGATACAATACACTATTGGGTGAAGTTTGGTTGACTTCTGCGCAGCGGTTTGGGAGTTAACATCAAAATTACATTTCTCGGCCATATCGCATAGATCTCACTGTGAAAAGGCTTAAATGGCTTTTTTGACCTAAGTTTAAAGATTGCGCTCAAACCAAATGTCCTAGAACGAAATTTTCAAATGTAACTACTAGAATGTGATACAATACACTATTGGGTGAAGTTTGGTTGACTTCTGCGCAGCGGTTTGGGAGTTAACATCAAAATTACATTTCTCGGCCATATCGCATAGATCTCACTTGAAAAGGCTTAAATGGCTTTTTTGACCTAAGTTTGAGGATTGCGCTCAAATCAAATGTCCAATAACCAAATTTCCACATGTAACTACTAGAATGTGATACAATACACTATTGGGTGAAGTTTGGTTGACTTCTGCGCAGCGGTTTGGGAGTTAACATCAAAATTACATTTCTCGGCCATATCGCATAGATCTCACTGTGAAAAGGCTTAAATGGCTTTTTTGACCTTAGTTTAATGATTGCGCTCAAACCAAATGTCCTAGAACGAAATTTTCAAATGTAACTACTAGAATGTGATACAATACACTATTGGGTGAAGTTTGGTTGACTTCTGCGCAGCGGTTTGGGAGTTAACATCAAAATTACATTTCTCGGCCATATCGCATAGATCTCACTGTGAAAAGGCTTAAATGGCTTTTTTGACCTAAGTTTGAGGATTGCGCTCAAATCAAATGTCCTAGAACCAAATTTTCACATGTAACTACTAGATTGTGATACAATACACTAATGGGTGAAGTTTGGTTGACTTCTGCGCAGCGGTTTGGGAGTTAACATCAAAATTACATTTCTCGGCCATATCGCATAGATCTCACTGTGAAAAGGCTTAAATGACTTTTTTAATTAAGTTTGATGATTGCGCTCAAACAAAATTTCCTAGAACAAAATTTTCAAATGTAACTACTAGATTGTGATACAATACACTATTGGGTGAAGTTTGGTTGACTTCTGCGCAGCGGTTTGGGAGTTAACATCAAAATTACATTTCTCGGCCATATCGCATAGATCTCACTGTGAAAAGGCTTAAATGGCTTTTTTGACCTAAGTTTAATGATTGCGCTCAAACCAAATGTCCTAGAACGAAATTTTCAAATGTAACTACTAGAATGTGATACAATACACTATTGGGTGAAGTTTGGTTGACTTCTGCGCAGCGGTTTGGGAGTTAACATCAAAATTACATTTCTCGGCCATATCGCATAGATCTCACTGTGAAAAGGCTTAAATGACTTTTTTGACCTAAGTTTGAGGATTGCGCTCAAATCAAATGTCCTAGAACCAAATTTCCACATGTAACTACTAGATTGTGATACAATACACTAATGGGTGAAGTTTGGTTGACTTCTGCGCAGCGGTTTGGGAGTTAACATCAAAATTACATTTCTCGGCCATATCGCATAGATCTCACTGTGAAAAGGCTTAAATGGCTTTTTTGACCTAAGTTTAAAGATTGCGCTCAAACCAAATGTCCTAGAACGAAATTTTCAAATGTAACTACTAGAATGTGATACAATACACTATTGGGTGAAGTTTGGTTGACTTCTGCGCAGCGGTTTTGGAGTTAACATCAAAATTACATTTCTCGGCCATATCGCATAGATCTCACTGTGAAAAGGCTTAAATGGCTTTTTTGACCTATGTTTGAGGATTGCGCTCAAATCAAATGTCCTAGAACCAAATTTTCACATGTAACTACTAGATTGTGATACAATACACTAATGGGTGAAGTTTGGTTGACTTCTGCGCAGCGGTTTGGGAGTTAACATCAAAATTACATTTCTCGGCCATATCGCATAGATCTCACTGTGAAAGGGCTTAAATGACTTTTTTAATTAAGTTTGATGATTGCGCTCAAACAAAATTTCCTAGAACAAAATTTTCAAATGTAACTACTAGATTGTGATACAATACACTATTGGGTGAAGTTTGGTTGACTTCTGCGCAGCGGTTTGGGAGTTAACATCAAAATTACATTTCTCGGCCATATCGCATAGATCTCACTGTGAAAAGGCTTAAATGGCTTTTTTGACCTAAGTTTGAGGATTGCGCTCAAATCAAATGTCCAATAACCAAATTTCCACATGTAACTACTAGATTGTGATACAATACACTAATGGGTGAAGTTTGGTTGACTTCTGCGCAGCGGTTTGGGAGTTAACATCAAAATTACATTTCTCGGCCATATCGCATAGATCTCACTGTGAAAAGGCTTAAATGACTTTTTTAATTAAGTTTGATGATTGCGTTCAAACAAAATGTCCTAGAACAAAATTTTCAAACGTAACTACTAGATTGTGATACAATACACTATTGGGTGAAGTTTGGTTGACTTCTGCGCAGCGGTTTGGGAGTTAACATCAAAATTACATTTCTCGGCCATATCGCATAGATCTCACTGTGAAAAGGCTTAAATGGCTTTTTTGACCTAAGTTTGAGGATTGCGCTCAAATCAAATGTCCTAGAACCAAATTTCCACATGTAACTACTAGATTGTGATACAATACACTAATGGGTGAAGTTTGGTTGACTTCTGCGCAGCGGTTTGGGAGTTAACATCAAAATTACATTTCTCGGCCATTTCGCATAGATCTCACTGTGAAAAGGCTTAAATGACTTTTTTAATTAAGTTTGATGATTGCGCTCAAACAAAATGTCCTAGAACAAAATTTTCAAATGTAACTACTAGATTGTGATACAATACACTATTGGGTGAAGTTTGGTTGACTTCTGCGCAGCGGTTTGGGAGTTAACATCAAAATTACATTTCTCGGCCATATCGCATAGATCTCACTGTGAAAAGGCTTAAATGGCTTTTTTGACCTAAGTTTGAGGATTGCGCTCAAATCAAATGTCCTAGAACCAAATTTCCACATGTAACTACTAGATTGCGATACAATACACTAATGGTTGAAGTTTGGTTGACTTCTGCGCAGCGGTTTGGGAGTGAACATGAAAATTACATTTCTCGGCCATATCGCATAGATCTCACTGTGAAAAGGCTTAAATGACTTTTTTTAATTAAGTTTGAAGATTGCGCTCAAATCAAATGTCCTAGAACTAAATTTCCAAATGTAACTACTAGATTGTGATAAAATACACTATTGGGTGAAGTTTGGTTGACTTCTGCACAGCGGTTTGGGAGTTAACATCAAAATTACATTTCTCGGCCATATCGCATAGATCTCACTGTGATAAGGCTTAAATGACTTTTTTAATTAAGTTTGATGATTGCGTTCAAACAAAATGTCCTAGAACAAAATTTTCAAATATAACTACTAGATTGTGATACAATACACTATTGGGTGAAGTTTGGTTGACTTCTGCGCAGCGGTTTGGGAGTTAACATCAAAATTACATTTCTCGGCCATATCGCATAGATCTCACTGTGAAAAGGCTTAAATGGCTTTTTTGACCTAAGTTTGAGGATTGCGCTCAAATCAAATGTCCTAGAACCAAATTTCCACATGTAATTACTAGATTGTGATACAATACACTAATGGGTGAAGTTTGGTTGACTTCTGCGCAGCGGTTTGGGAGTTAACATCAAAATTACATTTCTCGGCCATATCGCATAGATCTCACTGTGAAAAGGCTTAAATGACTTTTTTAATTAAGTTTGATGATTGCGCTCAAACAAAATTTCCTAGAACAAAATTTTCAAATGTAACTACTAGATTGTGATACAATACACTATTGGGTGAAGTTTGGTTGACTTCTGCGCAGCGGTTTGGGAGTTAACATCAAAATTACATTTCTCGGCCATATCGCATAGATCTCACTGTGAAAAGGCTTAAATGGCTTTTTTGACCTAAGTTTAATGATTGCGCTCAAACCAAATGTCCTAGAACGAAATTTTCAAATGTAACTACTAGAATGTGATACAATACACTATTGGGTGAAGTTTGGTTGACTTCTGCGCAGCGGTTTGGGAGTTAACATCAAAATTACATTTCTCGGCCATATCGCATAGATCTCACTGTGAAAAGGCTTAAATGACTTTTTTGACCTAAGTTTGAGGATTGCGCTCAAATCAAATGTCCTAGAACCAAATTTCCACATGTAACTACTAGATTGTGATACAATACACTAATGGGTGAAGTTTGGTTGACTTCTGCGCAGCGGTTTGGGAGTTAACATCAAAATTACATTTCTCGGCCATATCGCATAGATCTCACTGTGAAAAGGCTTAAATGGCTTTTTTGACCTAAATTTAAAGATTGCGCTCAAACCAAATGTCCTAGAACGAAATTTTCAAATGTAACTACTAGAATGTGATACAATACACTATTGGGTGAAGTTTGGTTGACTTCTGCGCAGCGGTTTTGGAGTTAACATCAAAATTACATTTCTCGGCCATATCGCATAGATCTCACTGTGAAAAGGCTTAAATGGCTTTTTTGACCTTAGTTTAATGATTGCGCTCAAACCAAATGTCCTAGAACGAAATTTTCAAATGTAACTACTAGAATGTGATACAATACACTATTGGGTGAAGTTTGGTTGACTTATGCGCAGCGGTTTGGGAGTTAACATCAAAATTACATTTCTCGGCCATATCGCATAGATCTCACTGTGAAAAGGCTTAAATGGCTTTTTTGACCTAAGTTTGAGGATTGCGCTCAAATCAAATGTCCTAGAACCAAATTTTCACATGTAACTACTAGATTGTGATACAATACACTAATGGGTGAAGTTTGGTTGACTTCTGCGCAGCGGTTTGGGAGTTAACATCAAAATTACATTTCTCGGCCATATCGCATAGATCTCACTGTGAAAGGGCTTAAATGACTTTTTTAATTAAGTTTGATGATTGCGCTCAAACAAAATTTCCTAGAACAAAATTTTCAAATGTAACTACTAGATTGTGATACAATACACTATTGGGTGAAGTTTGGTTGACTTCTGCGCAGCGGTTTGGGAGTTAACATCAAAATTACATTTCTCGGCCATATCGCATAGATCTCACTGTGAAAAGGCTTAAATGGCTTTTTTGACCTAAGTTTGAGGATTGCGCTCAAATCAAATGTCCAATAACCAAATTTCCACATGTAACTACTAGATTGTGATACAATACACTAATGGGTGAAGTTTGGTTGACTTCTGCGCAGCGGTTTGGGAGTTAACATCAAAATTACATTTCTCGGCCATATCGCATAGATCTCACTGTGAAAAGGCTTAAATGACTTTTTTAATTAAGTTTGATGATTGCGTTCAAACAAAATGTCCTAGAACAAAATTTTCAAACGTAACTACTAGATTGTGATACAATACACTATTGGGTGAAGTTTGGTTGACTTCTGCGCAGCGGTTTGGGAGTTAACATCAAAATTACATTTCTCGGCCATATCGCATAGATCTCACTGTGAAAAGGCTTAAATGGCTTTTTTGACCTAAGTTTGAGGATTGCGCTCAAATCAAATGTCCTAGAACCAAATTTCCACATGTAACTACTAGATTGTGATACAATACACTAATGGGTGAAGTTTGGTTGACTTCTGCGCAGCGGTTTGGGAGTTAACATCAAAATTACATTTCTCGGCCATTTCGCATAGATCTCACTGTGAAAAGGCTTAAATGACTTTTTTAATTAAGTTTGATGATTGCGCTCAAACAAAATGTCCTAGAACAAAATTTTCAAATGTAACTACTAGATTGTGATACAATACACTATTGGGTGAAGTTTGGTTGACTTCTGCGCAGCGGTTTGGGAGTTAACATCAAAATTACATTTCTCGGCCATATCGCATAGATCTCACTGTGAAAAGGCTTAAATGGATTTTTTGACCTAAGTTTGAGGATTGCGCTCAAATCAAATGTCCTAGAACCAAATTTCCACATGTAACTACTAGATTGTGATACAATACACTAATGGTTGAAGTTTGGTTGACTTCTGCGCAGCGGTTTGGGAGTGAACATGAAAATTACATTTCTCGGCCATATCGCATAGATCTCACTGTGAAAAGGCTTAAATGACTTTTTTTAATTAAGTTTGAAGATTGCGCTCAAATCAAATGTCCTAGAACTAAATTTCCAAATGTAACTACTAGATTGTGATAAAATACACTATTGGGTGAAGTTTGGTTGACTTCTGCACAGCGGTTTGGGAGTTAACATCAAAATTACATTTCTCGGCCATATCGCATAGATCTCACTGTGATAAGGCTTAAATGACTTTTTTAATTAAGTTTGATGATTGCGTTCAAACAAAATGTCCTAGAACAAAATTTTCAAATATAACTACTAGATTGTGATACAATACACTATTGGGTGAAGTTTGGTTGACTTCTGCGCAGCGGTTTGGGAGTTAACATCAAAATTACATTTCTCGGCCATATCGCATAGATCTCACTGTGAAAAGGCTTAAATGGCTTTTTTGACCTAAGTTTGAGGATTGCGCTCAAATCAAATGTCCTAGAACCAAATTTCCACATGTAATTACTAGATTGTGATACAATACACTAATGGGTGAAGTTTGGTTGACTTCTGCGCAGCGGTTTGGGAGTTAACATCAAAATTACATTTCTCGGCCATATCGCATAGATCTCACTGTGAAAAGGCTTAAATGGCTTTTTTGACCTAAGTTTAAAGATTGCGCTCAAACCAAATGTCCTAGAACGAAATTTTCAAATGTAACTACTAGAATGTGATACAATACACTATTGGGTGAAGTTTGGTTGACTTCTGCGCAGCGGTTTGGGAGTTAACATCAAAATTACATTTCTCGGCCATATCGCATAGATCTCACTGTGAAAAGGCTTAAATGGCTTTTTTGACCTTAGTTTAATGATTGCGCTCAAACCAAATGTCCTAGAACGAAATTTTCAAATGTAACTACTAGAATGTGATACAATACACTATTGGGTGAAGTTTGGTTGACTTCTGCGCAGCGGTTTGGGAGTTAACATCAAAATTACATTTCTCGGCCATATCGCATAGATCTCACTGTGAAAAGGCTTAAATGACTTTTTTAATTAAGTTTGATGATTGCGCTCAAACAAAATTTCCTAGAAAAAAATTTTCAAATGTAACTACTAGATTGTGATACAATACACTATTGGGTGAAGTTTGGTTGACTTCTGCGCAGCGGTTTGGGAGTTAACATCAAAATTACATTTCTCGGCCATATCGCATAGATCTCACTGTGAAAAGGCTTAAATGGCTTTTTTGACCTAAGTTTGAGGATTGCGCTCAAATCAAATGTCCTAGAACCAAATTTTCACATGTAACTACTAGATTGTGATACAATACACTAATGGGTGAAGTTTGGTTGACTTCTGCGCAGCGGTTTGGGAGTTAACATCAAAATTACATTTCTCGGCCATATCGCATAGATCTCACTGTGAAAAGGCTTAAATGACTTTTTTAATTAAGTTTGATGATTGCGCTCAAACAAAATTTCCTAGAACAAAATTTTCAAATGTAACTACTAGATTGTGATACAATACACTATTGGGTGAAGTTTGGTTGACTTCTGCGCAGCGGTTTGGGAGTTAACATCAAAATTACATTTCTCGGCCATATCGCATAGATCTCACTGTGAAAAGGCTTAAATGGCTTTTTTGACCTAAGTTTAATGATTGCGCTCAAACCAAATGTCCTAGAACGAAATTTTCAAATGTAACTACTAGAATGTGATACAATACACTATTGGGTGAAGTTTGGTTGACTTCTGCGCAGCGGTTTGGGAGTTAACATCAAAATTACATTTCTCGGCCATATCGCATAGATCTCACTGTGAAAAGGCTTAAATGACTTTTTTGACCTAAGTTTGAGGATTGCGCTCAAATCAAATGTCCTAGAACCAAATTTCCACATGTAACTACTAGATTGTGATACAATACACTAATGGGTGAAGTTTGGTTGACTTCTGCGCAGCGGTTTGGGAGTTAACATCAAAATTACATTTCTCGGCCATATCGCATAGATCTCACTGTGAAAAGGCTTAAATGGCTTTTTTGACCTAAGTTTAAAGATTGCGCTCAAACCAAATGTCCTAGAACGAAATTTTCAAATGTAACTACTAGAATGTGATACAATACACTATTGGGTGAAGTTTGGTTGACTTCTGCGCAGCGGTTTTGGAGTTAACATCAAAATTACATTTCTCGGCCATATCGCATAGATCTCACTGTGAAAAGGCTTAAATGGCTTTTTTGACCTTAGTTTAATGATTGCGCTCAAACCAAATGTCCTAGAACGAAATTTTCAAATGTAACTACTAGAATGTGATACAATACACTATTGGGTGAAGTTTGGTTGACTTCTGCGCAGCGGTTTGGGAGTTAACATCAAAATTACATTTCTCGGCCATATCGCATAGATCTCACTGTGAAAAGGCTTAAATGGCTTTTTTGACCTAAGTTTGAGGATTGCGCTCAAATCAAATGTCCTAGAACCAAATTTTCACATGTAACTACTAGATTGTGATACAATACACTAATGGGTGAAGTTTGGTTGACTTCTGCGCAGCGGTTTGGGAGTTAACATCAAAATTACATTTCTCGGCCATATCGCATAGATCTCACTGTGAAAGGGCTTAAATGGCTTTTTTGACCTAAGTTTAATGATTGCGCTCAAACCAAATGTCCTAGAACGAAATTTTCAAATGTAACTACTAGAATGTGATACAATACACTATTGGGTGAAGTTTGGTTGACTTCTGCGCAGCGGTTTGGGAGTTAACATCAAAATTACATTTCTCGGCCATATCGCATAGATCTCACTGTGAAAAGGCTTAAATGGCTTTTTTGACCTAAGTTTGAGGATTGCGCTCAAATCAAATGTCCAATAACCAAATTTCCACATGTAACTACTAGATTGTGATACAATACACTAATGGGTGAAGTTTGGTTGACTTCTGCGCAGCGGTTTGGGAGTTAACATCAAAATTACATTTCTCGGCCATATCGCAGAGATCTCACTGTGAAAAGGCTTAAATGACTTTTTTAATTAAGTTTGATGATTGCGTTCAAACAAAATGTCATAGAACAAAATTTTCAAATGTAACTACTAGATTGTGATACAATACACTATTGGGTGAAGTTTGGTTGACTTCTGCGCAGCGGTTTGGGAGTTAACATCAAAATTACATTTCTCGGCCATATCGCATAGATCTCACTGTGAAAAGGCTTAAATGGCTTTTTTGACCTAAGTTTGAGGATTGCGCTCAAATCAAATGTCCTAGAACCAAATTTCCACATGTAACTACTAGATTGTGATACAATACACTAATGGGTGAAGTTTGGTTGACTTCTGCGCAGCGGTTTGGGAGTTAACATCAAAATTACATTTCTCGGCCATATCGCATAGATCTCACTGTGAAAAGGCTTAAATGGCTTTTTTGACCTAAGTTTAAAGATTGCGCTCAAACCAAATGTCCTAGAACGAAATTTTCAAATGTAACTACTAGAATGTGATACAATACACTATTGGGTGAAGTTTGGTTGACTTCTGCGCAGCGGTTTTGGAGTTAACATCAAAATTACATTTCTCGGCCATATCGCATAGATCTCACTGTGAAAAGGCTTAAATGGCTTTTTTGACCTTAGTTTAATGATTGCGCTCAAACCAAATGTCCTAGAACGAAATTTTCAAATGTAACTACTAGAATGTGATACAATACACTATTGGGTGAAGTTTGGTTGACTTCTGCGCAGCGGTTTGGGAGTTAACATCAAAATTACATTTCTCGGCCATATCGCATAGATCTCACTGTGAAAAGGCTTAAATGGCTTTTTTGACCTAAGTTTGAGGATTGCGCTCAAATCAAATGTCCTAGAACCAAATTTTCACATGTAACTACTAGATTGTGATACAATACACTAATGGGTGAAGTTTGGTTGACTTCTGCGCAGCGGTTTGGGAGTTAACATCAAAATTACATTTCTCGGCCATATCGCATAGATCTCACTGTGAAAGGGCTTAAATGACTTTTTTAATTAAGTTTGATGATTGCGCTCAAACAAAATTTCCTAGAACAAAATTTTCAAATGTAACTACTAGATTGTGATACAATACACTATTGGGTGAAGTTTGGTTGACTTCTGCGCAGCGGTTTGGGAGTTAACATCAAAATTACATTTCTCGGCCATATCGCATAGATCTCACTGTGAAAAGGCTTAAATGGCTTTTTTGACCTAAGTTTGAGGATTGCGCTCAAATCAAATGTCCAATAACCAAATTTCCACATGTAACTACTAGATTGTGATACAATACACTAATGGGTGAAGTTTGGTTGACTTCTGCGCAGCGGTTTGGGAGTTAACATCAAAATTACATTTCTCGGCCATATCGCATAGATCTCACTGTGAAAAGGCTTAAATGACTTTTTTAATTAAGTTTGATGATTGCGTTCAAACAAAATGTCCTAGAACAAAATTTTCAAACGTAACTACTAGATTGTGATACAATACACTATTGGGTGAAGTTTGGTTGACTTCTGCGCAGCGGTTTGGGAGTTAACATCAAAATTACATTTCTCGGCCATATCGCATAGATCTCACTGTGAAAAGGCTTAAATGGCTTTTTTGACCTAAGTTTGAGGATTGCGCTCAAATCAAATGTCCTAGAACCAAATTTCCACATGTAACTACTAGATTGTGATACAATACACTAATGGGTGAAGTTTGGTTGACTTCTGCGCAGCGGTTTGGGAGTTAACATCAAAATTACATTTCTCGGCCATTTCGCATAGATCTCACTGTGAAAAGGCTTAAATGACTTTTTTAATTAAGTTTGATGATTGCGCTCAAACAAAATGTCCTAGAACAAAATTTTCAAATGTAACTACTAGATTGTGATACAATACACTATTGGGTGAAGTTTGGTTGACTTCTGCGCAGCGGTTTGGGAGTTAACATCAAAATTACATTTCTCGGCCATATCGCATAGATCTCACTGTGAAAAGGCTTAAATGGCTTTTTTGACCTAAGTTTGAGGATTGCGCTCAAATCAAATGTCCTAGAACCAAATTTCCACATGTAACTACTAGATTGTGATACAATACACTAATGGTTGAAGTTTGGTTGACTTCTGCGCAGCGGTTTGGGAGTGAACATGAAAATTACATTTCTCGGCCATATCGCATAGATCTCACTGTGAAAAGGCTTAAATGACTTTTTTTAATTAAGTTTGAAGATTGCGCTCAAATCAAATGTCCTAGAACTAAATTTCCAAATGTAACTACTAGATTGTGATAAAATACACTATTGGGTGAAGTTTGGTTGACTTCTGCACAGCGGTTTGGGAGTTAACATCAAAATTACATTTCTCGGCCATATCGCATAGATCTCACTGTGATAAGGCTTAAATGACTTTTTTAATTAAGTTTGATGATTGCGTTCAAACAAAATGTCCTAGAACAAAATTTTCAAATATAACTACTAGATTGTGATACAATACACTATTGGGTGAAGTTTGGTTGACTTCTGCGCAGCGGTTTGGGAGTTAACATCAAAATTACATTTCTCGGCCATATCGCATAGATCTCACTGTGAAAAGGCTTAAATGGCTTTTTTGACCTAAGTTTGAGGATTGCGCTCAAATCAAATGTCCTAGAACCAAATTTCCACATGTAATTACTAGATTGTGATACAATACACTAATGGGTGAAGTTTGGTTGACTTCTGCGCAGCGGTTTGGGAGTTAACATCAAAATTACATTTCTCGGCCATATCGCATAGATCTCACTGTGAAAAGGCTTAAATGACTTTTTTAATTAAGTTTAATGATTGCGCTCAAACCAAATGTCCTAGAACAAAATTTTCAAATGTAACTACTAGAATGTGATACAATACACTATTGGATGAAGTTTAGTTGACTTCTGCGCAGCGGTTTGGGAGTTAACATCAAAATTACATTTCTCGGCCATATCGCATAGATCTCACTGTGAAAAGGCTTAAATGGCTTTTTTGACCTAAGTTTAATGATTGCGCTCAAACCAAATGTCCTAGAACGAAATTTTCAAATGTAACTACTAGAATGTGATACAATACACTATTGGGTGAAGTTTGGTTGACTTCTGCGCAGCGGTTTGGGAGTTAACATCAAAATTACATTTCTCGGCCATATCGCATAGATCTCACTGTGAAAAGGCTTAAATGGCTTTTTTGACCTAAGTTTGAAGATTGCGCTCAAATCAAATGTCCTAGAACCAAATTTCCACATGTAACTACTAGATTGTGATACAATACACTAATGGTTGAAGTTTGGTTGACTTCTGCGCAGCGGTTTGGGAGTGAACATCAAAATTACATTTCTCGGCCATATCGCATAGATCTCACTGTGAAAAGGCTTAAATGGCTTTTTTGACCTAAGTTTAATGATTGCGCTCAAACCAAATGTCCTAGAACAAAATTTTCAAATGTAACTACTAGAATGTGATACAATACACTATTGGGTGAAGTTTGGTTGACTTCTGCGCAGCGGTTTGGGAGTTAACATGAAAATTACATTTCTCGGCCATATCGCATAGATCTCACTGTGAAAAGGCTTAAATGGCTTTTTTGACCTAAGTTTGAGGATTGCGCTCAAATCAAATGTCCTAGAACCAAATTTCTACATGTAACTACTAGATTGTGATACAATACACTAATGGGTGAAGTTTGGTTGACTTCTGCGCAGCGGTTTGGGAGTTAACATCAAAATTACATTTCTCGGCCATATCGCATAGATCTCACTGTGAAAAGGCTTAAATGGCTTTTTTGACCTAAGTTTGAGGATTGCGCTCAAATCAAATGTCCAATAACCAAATTTCCACATGTAACTACTAGATTGTGATACAATACACTAATGGGTGAAGTTTGGTTGACTTCTGCGCAGCGGTTTGGGAGTTAACATCAAAATTACATTTCTCGGCCATATCGCATAGATCTCACTGTGAAAAGGCTTAAATGACTTTTTTAATTAAGTTTGATGATTGCGTTCAAACAAAATGTCCTAGAACAAAATTTTCAAATGTAACTACTAGATTGTGATACAATACACTATTGGGTGAAGTTTGGTTGACTTCTGCGCAGCGGTTTGGGAGTTAACATCAAAATTACATTTCTCGGCCATATCGCATAGATCTCACTGTGAAAAGGCTTAAATGGCTTTTTTGACCTAAGTTTGAGGATTGCGCTCAAATCAAATGTCCTAGAACCAAATTTCCACATGTAACTACTAGATTGTGATACAATACACTAATGGTTGAAGTTTGGTTGACTTCTGCGCAGCGGTTTGGGAGTTAACATCAAAATTACATTTCTCGGCCATATCGCATAGATCTCACTGTGAAAAGGCTTAAATGGCTTTTTTGACCTAAGTTTGAGTATTGCGCTCAAATCAAATGTCCTAGAACCAAATTTCCACATGTAACTACTAGATTGTGATACAATACACTAATGGGTGAAGTTTGGTTGACTTCTGCGCAGCGGTTTGGGAGTTAACATCAAAATTACATTTCTCGGCCATATCGCATAGATCTCACTGTGAAAAGGCTTAAATGACTTTTTTAATTAAGTTTGATGATTGCGTTCAAACAAAATGTCCTAGAACAAAATTGTCAAATGTAACTACTAGATTGTGATACAATACACTATTGGGTGAAGTTTGGTTGACTTCTGCGCAGCGGTTTGGGAGTTAACATCAAAATTACATTTCTCGGCCATATCGCATAGATCTCACTGTGAAAAGGCTTAAATGGCTTTTTTGACCTAAGTTTAAAGATTAAGCTCAAACCAAATGTCCTAGAACGAAATTTTCAAATGTAACTACTAGAATGTGATACAATACACTATTGGGTGAAGTTTGGTTGACTTCTGCGCAGCGGTTTGGGAGTTAACATTAAAATTACATTTCTCGGCCATATCGCATAGATCTCACTGTGAAAAGGCTTAAATGGCTTTTTTGACCTTAGTTTAATGATTGCGCTCAAACCAAATGTCCTAGAACGAAATTTTCAAATGTAACTACTAGAATGTGATACAATACACTATTGGGTGAAGTTTGGTTGACTTCTGCGCAGCGGTTTGGGAGTTAACATCAAAATTACATTTCTCGGCCATATCGCATAGATCTCACTGTGAAAAGGCTTAAATGGCTTTTTTGACCTAAGTTTGAGGATTGCGCTCAAATCAAATGTCCTAGAACCAAATTTTCACATGTAACTACTAGATTGTGATACAATACACTAATGGGTGAAGTTTGGTTGACTTCTGCGCAGCGGTTTGGGAGTTAACATCAAAATTACATTTCTCGGCCATATCGCATAGATCTCACTGTGAAAGGGCTTAAATGACTTTTTTAATTAAGTTTGATGATTGCGCTCAAACAAAATTTCCTAGAACAAAATTTTCAAATGTAACTACTAGATTGTGATACAATACACTATTGGGTGAAGTTTGGTTGACTTCTGCGCAGCGGTTTGGGAGTTAACATCAAAATTACATTTCTCGGCCATATCGCATAGATCTCACTGTGAAAAGGCTTAAATGGCTTTTTTGACCTAAGTTTAATGATTGCGCTCAAACCAAATGTCCTGGAACGAAATTTTCAAATGTAACTACTAGAATGTGATACAATACACTATTGGGTGAAGTTTGGTTGACTTCTGCGCAGCGGTTTGGGAGTTAACATCAAAATTACATTTCTCGGCCATATCGCATAGATCTCACTGTGAAAAGGCTTAAATGGCTTTTTTGACCTAAGTTTGAGGATTGCGCTCAAATCAAATGTCCTAGAACCAAATTTCCACATGTAACTACTAGATTGTGATACAATACACTAATGGGTGAAGTTTGGTTGACTTCTGCGCAGCGGTTTGGGAGTTAACATCAAAATTACATTTCTCGGCCATATCGCATAGATCTCACTGTGAAAAGGCTTAAATGGCTTTTTTGACCTAAGTTTGAGGATTGCGCTCAAATCAAATGTCCAATAACCAAATTTCCACATGTAACTACTAGATTGTGATACAATACACTAATGGGTGAAGTTTGGTTGACTTCTGCGCAGCGGTTTGGGAGTTAACATCAAAATTACATTTCTCGGCCATATCGCAGAGATCTCACTGTGAAAAGGCTTAAATGACTTTTTTAATTAAGTTTGATGATTGCGTTCAAATAAAATGTCATAGAACAAAATTTTCAAATGTAACTACTAGATTGTGATAAAATACACTATTGGGTGAAGTTTGGTTGACTTCTGCACAGCGGTTTGGGAGTTAACATCAAAATTACATTTCTCGGCCATATCGCATAGATCTCACTGTGAAAAGGCTTAAATGACTTTTTTAATTAAGTTTGATGATTGCTTTCAAACAAAATGTCCTAGAACAAAATTTTCAAATATAACTACTAGATTGTGATACAATACACTATTGGGTGAAGTTTGGTTGACTTCTGCGCAGCGGTTTGGGAGTTAACATCAAAATTACATTTCTCGGCCATATCGCATAGATCTCACTGTGAAAAGGCTTAAATGGCTTTTTTGACCTAAGTTTGAGGATTGCGCTCAAATCAAATGTCCTAGAACCAAATTTCCACATGTAATTACTAGATTGTGATACAATACACTAATGGGTGAAGTTTGGTTGACTTCTGCGCAGCGGTTTGGGAGTTAACATCAAAATTACATTTCTCGGCCATATCGCATAGATCTCACTGTGAAAAGGCTTAAATGGCTTTTTTGACCTAAGTTTAAAGATTGCGCTCAAACCAAATGTCCTAGAACGAAATTTTCAAATGTAACTACTAGAATGTGATACAATACACTATTGGGTGAAGTTTGGTTGACTTCTGCGCAGCGGTTTTGGAGTTAACATCAAAATTACATTTCTCGGCCATATCGCATAGATCTCACTGTGAAAAGGCTTAAATGGCTTTTTTGACCTTAGTTTAATGATTGCGCTCAAACCAAATGTCCTAGAACGAAATTTTCAAATGTAACTACTAGAATGTGATACAATACACTATTGGGTGAAGTTTGGTTGACTTATGCGCAGCGGTTTGGGAGTTAACATCAAAATTACATTTCTCGGCCATATCGCATAGATCTCACTGTGAAAAGGCTTAAATGGCTTTTTTGACCTAAGTTTGAGGATTGCGCTCAAATCAAATGTCCTAGAACCAAATTTTCACATGTAACTACTAGATTGTGATACAATACACTAATGGGTGAAGTTTGGTTGACTTCTGCGCAGCGGTTTGGGAGTTAACATCAAAATTACATTTCTCGGCCATATCGCATAGATCTCACTGTGAAAGGGCTTAAATGACTTTTTTAAGTTTGATGATTGCGCTCAAACAAAATTTCCTAGAACAAAATTTTCAAATGTAACTACTAGATTGTGATACAATACACTATTGGGTGAAGTTTGGTTGACTTCTGCGCAGCGGTTTGGGAGTTAACATCAAAATTACATTTCTCGGCCATATCGCATAGATCTCACTGTGAAAAGGCTTAAATGGCTTTTTTGACCTAAGTTTGAGGATTGCGCTCAAATCAAATGTCCAATAACCAAATTTCCACATGTAACTACTAGATTGTGATACAATACACTAATGGGTGAAGTTTGGTTGACTTCTGCGCAGCGGTTTGGGAGTTAACATCAAAATTACATTTCTCGGCCATATCGCATAGATCTCACTGTGAAAAGGCTTAAATGACTTTTTTAATTAAGTTTGATGATTGCGTTCAAACAAAATGTCCTAGAACAAAATTTTCAAACGTAACTACTAGATTGTGATACAATACACTATTGGGTGAAGTTTGGTTGACTTCTGCGCAGCGGTTTGGGAGTTAACATCAAAATTACATTTCTCGGCCATATCGCATAGATCTCACTGTGAAAAGGCTTAAATGGCTTTTTTGACCTAAGTTTGAGGATTGCGCTCAAATCAAATGTCCTAGAACCAAATTTCCACATGTAACTACTAGATTGTGATACAATACACTAATGGGTGAAGTTTGGTTGACTTCTGCGCAGCGGTTTGGGAGTTAACATCAAAATTACATTTCTCGGCCATTTCGCATAGATCTCACTGTGAAAAGGCTTAAATGACTTTTTTAATTAAGTTTGATGATTGCGCTCAAACAAAATGTCCTAGAACAAAATTTTCAAATGTAACTACTAGATTGTGATACAATACACTATTGGGTGAAGTTTGGTTGACTTCTGCGCAGCGGTTTGGGAGTTAACATCAAAATTACATTTCTCGGCCATATCGCATAGATCTCACTGTGAAAAGGCTTAAATGGATTTTTTGACCTAAGTTTGAGGATTGCGCTCAAATCAAATGTCCTAGAACCAAATTTCCACATGTAACTACTAGATTGTGATACAATACACTAATGGTTGAAGTTTGGTTGACTTCTGCGCAGCGGTTTGGGAGTGAACATGAAAATTACATTTCTCGGCCATATCGCATAGATCTCACTGTGAAAAGGCTTAAATGACTTTTTTTAATTAAGTTTGATGATTGCGTTCAAACAAAATGTCCTAGAACAAAATTTTCAAATGTAACTACTAGATTGTGATACAATACACTATTGGGTGAAGTTTGGTTGACTTCTGCGCAGCGGTTTGGGAGTTAACATCAAAATTACATTTCTCGGCCATATCGCATAGATCTCACTGTGAAAAGGCTTAAATGGCTTTTTTGACCTAAGTTTAAAGATTGCGCTCAAACCAAATGTCCTAGAACGAAATTTTCAAATGTAACTACTAGAATGTGATACAATACACTATTGGGTGAAGTTTGGTTGACTTCTGCGCAGCGGTTTGGGAGTTAACATCAAAATTACATTTCTCGGCCATATCGCATAGATCTCACTTGAAAAGGCTTAAATGGCTTTTTTGACCTAAGTTTGAGGATTGCGCTCAAATCAAATGTCCAATAACCAAATTTCCACATGTAACTACTAGAATGTGATACAATACACTATTGGGTGAAGTTTGGTTGACTTCTGCGCAGCGGTTTGGGAGTTAACATCAAAATTACATTTCTCGGCCATATCGCATAGATCTCACTGTGAAAAGGCTTAAATGGCTTTTTTGACCTTAGTTTAATGATTGCGCTCAAACCAAATGTCCTAGAACGAAATTTTCAAATGTAACTACTAGAATGTGATACAATACACTATTGGGTGAAGTTTGGTTGACTTCTGCGCAGCGGTTTGGGAGTTAACATCAAAATTACATTTCTCGGCCATATCGCATAGATCTCACTGTGAAAAGGCTTAAATGGCTTTTTTGACCTAAGTTTGAGGATTGCGCTCAAATCAAATGTCCTAGAACCAAATTTTCACATGTAACTACTAGATTGTGATACAATACACTAATGGGTGAAGTTTGGTTGACTTCTGCGCAGCGGTTTGGGAGTTAACATCAAAATTACATTTCTCGGCCATATCGCATAGATCTCACTGTGAAAAGGCTTAAATGACTTTTTTAATTAAGTTTGATGATTGCGCTCAAACAAAATTTCCTAGAACAAAATTTTCAAATGTAACTACTAGATTGTGATACAATACACTATTGGGTGAAGTTTGGTTGACTTCTGCGCAGCGGTTTGGGAGTTAACATCAAAATTACATTTCTCGGCCATATCGCATAGATCTCACTGTGAAAAGGCTTAAATGGCTTTTTTGACCTAAGTTTAATGATTGCGCTCAAACCAAATGTCCTAGAACGAAATTTTCAAATGTAACTACTAGAATGTGATACAATACACTATTGGGTGAAGTTTGGTTGACTTCTGCGCAGCGGTTTGGGAGTTAACATCAAAATTACATTTCTCGGCCATATCGCATAGATCTCACTGTGAAAAGGCTTAAATGACTTTTTTGACCTAAGTTTGAGGATTGCGCTCAAATCAAATGTCCTAGAACCAAATTTCCACATGTAACTACTAGATTGTGATACAATACACTAATGGGTGAAGTTTGGTTGACTTCTGCGCAGCGGTTTGGGAGTTAACATCAAAATTACATTTCTCGGCCATATCGCATAGATCTCACTGTGAAAAGGCTTAAATGGCTTTTTTGACCTAAGTTTAAAGATTGCGCTCAAACCAAATGTCCTAGAACGAAATTTTCAAATGTAACTACTAGAATGTGATACAATACACTATTGGGTGAAGTTTGGTTGACTTCTGCGCAGCGGTTTTGGAGTTAACATCAAAATTACATTTCTCGGCCATATCGCATAGATCTCACTGTGAAAAGGCTTAAATGGCTTTTTTGACCTATGTTTGAGGATTGCGCTCAAATCAAATGTCCTAGAACCAAATTTTCACATGTAACTACTAGATTGTGATACAATACACTAATGGGTGAAGTTTGGTTGACTTCTGCGCAGCGGTTTGGGAGTTAACATCAAAATTACATTTCTCGGCCATATCGCATAGATCTCACTGTGAAAGGGCTTAAATGACTTTTTTAATTAAGTTTGATGATTGCGCTCAAACAAAATTTCCTAGAACAAAATTTTCAAATGTAACTACTAGATTGTGATACAATACACTATTGGGTGAAGTTTGGTTGACTTCTGCGCAGCGGTTTGGGAGTTAACATCAAAATTACATTTCTCGGCCATATCGCATAGATCTCACTGTGAAAAGGCTTAAATGGCTTTTTTGACCTAAGTTTGAGGATTGCGCTCAAATCAAATGTCCAATAACCAAATTTCCACATGTAACTACTAGATTGTGATACAATACACTAATGGGTGAAGTTTGGTTGACTTCTGCGCAGCGGTTTGGGAGTTAACATCAAAATTACATTTCTCGGCCATATCGCATAGATCTCACTGTGAAAAGGCTTAAATGACTTTTTTAATTAAGTTTGATGATTGCGTTCAAACAAAATGTCCTAGAACAAAATTTTCAAACGTAACTACTAGATTGTGATACAATACACTATTGGGTGAAGTTTGGTTGACTTCTGCGCAGCGGTTTGGGAGTTAACATCAAAATTACATTTCTCGGCCATATCGCATAGATCTCACTGTGAAAAGGCTTAAATGGCTTTTTTGACCTAAGTTTGAGGATTGCGCTCAAATCAAATGTCCTAGAACCAAATTTCCACATGTAACTACTAGATTGTGATACAATACACTAATGGGTGAAGTTTGGTTGACTTCTGCGCAGCGGTTTGGGAGTTAACATCAAAATTACATTTCTCGGCCATTTCGCATAGATCTCACTGTGAAAAGGCTTAAATGACTTTTTTAATTAAGTTTGATGATTGCGCTCAAACAAAATGTCCTAGAACAAAATTTTCAAATGTAACTACTAGATTGTGATACAATACACTATTGGGTGAAGTTTGGTTGACTTCTGCGCAGCGGTTTGGGAGTTAACATCAAAATTACATTTCTCGGCCATATCGCATAGATCTCACTGTGAAAAGGCTTAAATGGCTTTTTTGACCTAAGTTTGAGGATTGCGCTCAAATCAAATGTCCTAGAACCAAATTTCCACATGTAACTACTAGATTGCGATACAATACACTAATGGTTGAAGTTTGGTTGACTTCTGCGCAGCGGTTTGGGAGTGAACATGAAAATTACATTTCTCGGCCATATCGCATAGATCTCACTGTGAAAAGGCTTAAATGACTTTTTTTAATTAAGTTTGAAGATTGCGCTCAAATCAAATGTCCTAGAACTAAATTTCCAAATGTAACTACTAGATTGTGATAAAATACACTATTGGGTGAAGTTTGGTTGACTTCTGCACAGCGGTTTGGGAGTTAACATCAAAATTACATTTCTCGGCCATATCGCATAGATCTCACTGTGATAAGGCTTAAATGACTTTTTTAATTAAGTTTGATGATTGCGTTCAAACAAAATGTCCTAGAACAAAATTTTCAAATATAACTACTAGATTGTGATACAATACACTATTGGGTGAAGTTTGGTTGACTTCTGCGCAGCGGTTTGGGAGTTAACATCAAAATTACATTTCTCGGCCATATCGCATAGATCTCACTGTGAAAAGGCTTAAATGGCTTTTTTGACCTAAGTTTGAGGATTGCGCTCAAATCAAATGTCCTAGAACCAAATTTCCACATGTAATTACTAGATTGTGATACAATACACTAATGGGTGAAGTTTGGTTGACTTCTGCGCAGCGGTTTGGGAGTTAACATCAAAATTACATTTCTCGGCCATATCGCATAGATCTCACTGTGAAAAGGCTTAAATGACTTTTTTAATTAAGTTTGATGATTGCGCTCAAACAAAATTTCCTAGAACAAAATTTTCAAATGTAACTACTAGATTGTGATACAATACACTATTGGGTGAAGTTTGGTTGACTTCTGCGCAGCGGTTTGGGAGTTAACATCAAAATTACATTTCTCGGCCATATCGCATAGATCTCACTGTGAAAAGGCTTAAATGGCTTTTTTGACCTAAGTTTAATGATTGCGCTCAAACCAAATGTCCTAGAACGAAATTTTCAAATGTAACTACTAGAATGTGATACAATACACTATTGGGTGAAGTTTGGTTGACTTCTGCGCAGCGGTTTGGGAGTTAACATCAAAATTACATTTCTCGGCCATATCGCATAGATCTCACTGTGAAAAGGCTTAAATGACTTTTTTGACCTAAGTTTGAGGATTGCGCTCAAATCAAATGTCCTAGAACCAAATTTCCACATGTAACTACTAGATTGTGATACAATACACTAATGGGTGAAGTTTGGTTGACTTCTGCGCAGCGGTTTGGGAGTTAACATCAAAATTACATTTCTCGGCCATATCGCATAGATCTCACTGTGAAAAGGCTTAAATGGCTTTTTTGACCTAAATTTAAAGATTGCGCTCAAACCAAATGTCCTAGAACGAAATTTTCAAATGTAACTACTAGAATGTGATACAATACACTATTGGGTGAAGTTTGGTTGACTTCTGCGCAGCGGTTTTGGAGTTAACATCAAAATTACATTTCTCGGCCATATCGCATAGATCTCACTGTGAAAAGGCTTAAATGGCTTTTTTGACCTTAGTTTAATGATTGCGCTCAAACCAAATGTCCTAGAACGAAATTTTCAAATGTAACTACTAGAATGTGATACAATACACTATTGGGTGAAGTTTGGTTGACTTATGCGCAGCGGTTTGGGAGTTAACATCAAAATTACATTTCTCGGCCATATCGCATAGATCTCACTGTGAAAAGGCTTAAATGGCTTTTTTGACCTAAGTTTGAGGATTGCGCTCAAATCAAATGTCCTAGAACCAAATTTTCACATGTAACTACTAGATTGTGATACAATACACTAATGGGTGAAGTTTGGTTGACTTCTGCGCAGCGGTTTGGGAGTTAACATCAAAATTACATTTCTCGGCCATATCGCATAGATCTCACTGTGAAAGGGCTTAAATGACTTTTTTAATTAAGTTTGATGATTGCGCTCAAACAAAATTTCCTAGAACAAAATTTTCAAATGTAACTACTAGATTGTGATACAATACACTATTGGGTGAAGTTTGGTTGACTTCTGCGCAGCGGTTTGGGAGTTAACATCAAAATTACATTTCTCGGCCATATCGCATAGATCTCACTGTGAAAAGGCTTAAATGGCTTTTTTGACCTAAGTTTGAGGATTGCGCTCAAATCAAATGTCCAATAACCAAATTTCCACATGTAACTACTAGATTGTGATACAATACACTAATGGGTGAAGTTTGGTTGACTTCTGCGCAGCGGTTTGGGAGTTAACATCAAAATTACATTTCTCGGCCATATCGCATAGATCTCACTGTGAAAAGGCTTAAATGACTTTTTTAATTAAGTTTGATGATTGCGTTCAAACAAAATGTCCTAGAACAAAATTTTCAAACGTAACTACTAGATTGTGATACAATACACTATTGGGTGAAGTTTGGTTGACTTCTGCGCAGCGGTTTGGGAGTTAACATCAAAATTACATTTCTCGGCCATATCGCATAGATCTCACTGTGAAAAGGCTTAAATGGCTTTTTTGACCTAAGTTTGAGGATTGCGCTCAAATCAAATGTCCTAGAACCAAATTTCCACATGTAACTACTAGATTGTGATACAATACACTAATGGGTGAAGTTTGGTTGACTTCTGCGCAGCGGTTTGGGAGTTAACATCAAAATTACATTTCTCGGCCATTTCGCATAGATCTCACTGTGAAAAGGCTTAAATGACTTTTTTAATTAAGTTTGATGATTGCGCTCAAACAAAATGTCCTAGAACAAAATTTTCAAATGTAACTACTAGATTGTGATACAATACACTATTGGGTGAAGTTTGGTTGACTTCTGCGCAGCGGTTTGGGAGTTAACATCAAAATTACATTTCTCGGCCATATCGCATAGATCTCACTGTGAAAAGGCTTAAATGGATTTTTTGACCTAAGTTTGAGGATTGCGCTCAAATCAAATGTCCTAGAACCAAATTTCCACATGTAACTACTAGATTGTGATACAATACACTAATGGTTGAAGTTTGGTTGACTTCTGCGCAGCGGTTTGGGAGTGAACATGAAAATTACATTTCTCGGCCATATCGCATAGATCTCACTGTGAAAAGGCTTAAATGACTTTTTTTAATTAAGTTTGAAGATTGCGCTCAAATCAAATGTCCTAGAACTAAATTTCCAAATGTAACTACTAGATTGTGATAAAATACACTATTGGGTGAAGTTTGGTTGACTTCTGCACAGCGGTTTGGGAGTTAACATCAAAATTACATTTCTCGGCCATATCGCATAGATCTCACTGTGATAAGGCTTAAATGACTTTTTTAATTAAGTTTGATGATTGCGTTCAAACAAAATGTCCTAGAACAAAATTTTCAAATATAACTACTAGATTGTGATACAATACACTATTGGGTGAAGTTTGGTTGACTTCTGCGCAGCGGTTTGGGAGTTAACATCAAAATTACATTTCTCGGCCATATCGCATAGATCTCACTGTGAAAAGGCTTAAATGGCTTTTTTGACCTAAGTTTGAGGATTGCGCTCAAATCAAATGTCCTAGAACCAAATTTCCACATGTAATTACTAGATTGTGATACAATACACTAATGGGTGAAGTTTGGTTGACTTCTGCGCAGCGGTTTGGGAGTTAACATCAAAATTACATTTCTCGGCCATATCGCATAGATCTCACTGTGAAAAGGCTTAAATGGCTTTTTTGACCTAAGTTTAAAGATTGCGCTCAAACCAAATGTCCTAGAACGAAATTTTCAAATGTAACTACTAGAATGTGATACAATACACTATTGGGTGAAGTTTGGTTGACTTCTGCGCAGCGGTTTGGGAGTTAACATCAAAATTACATTTCTCGGCCATATCGCATAGATCTCACTGTGAAAAGGCTTAAATGGCTTTTTTGACCTTAGTTTAATGATTGCGCTCAAACCAAATGTCCTAGAACGAAATTTTCAAATGTAACTACTAGAATGTGATACAATACACTATTGGGTGAAGTTTGGTTGACTTCTGCGCAGCGGTTTGGGAGTTAACATCAAAATTACATTTCTCGGCCATATCGCATAGATCTCACTGTGAAAAGGCTTAAATGACTTTTTTAATTAAGTTTGATGATTGCGCTCAAACAAAATTTCCTAGAAAAAAATTTTCAAATGTAACTACTAGATTGTGATACAATACACTATTGGGTGAAGTTTGGTTGACTTCTGCGCAGCGGTTTGGGAGTTAACATCAAAATTACATTTCTCGGCCATATCGCATAGATCTCACTGTGAAAAGGCTTAAATGGCTTTTTTGACCTAAGTTTGAGGATTGCGCTCAAATCAAATGTCCTAGAACCAAATTTTCACATGTAACTACTAGATTGTGATACAATACACTAATGGGTGAAGTTTGGTTGACTTCTGCGCAGCGGTTTGGGAGTTAACATCAAAATTACATTTCTCGGCCATATCGCATAGATCTCACTGTGAAAAGGCTTAAATGACTTTTTTAATTAAGTTTGATGATTGCGCTCAAACAAAATTTCCTAGAACAAAATTTTCAAATGTAACTACTAGATTGTGATACAATACACTATTGGGTGAAGTTTGGTTGACTTCTGCGCAGCGGTTTGGGAGTTAACATCAAAATTACATTTCTCGGCCATATCGCATAGATCTCACTGTGAAAAGGCTTAAATGGCTTTTTTGACCTAAGTTTAATGATTGCGCTCAAACCAAATGTCCTAGAACGAAATTTTCAAATGTAACTACTAGAATGTGATACAATACACTATTGGGTGAAGTTTGGTTGACTTCTGCGCAGCGGTTTGGGAGTTAACATCAAAATTACATTTCTCGGCCATATCGCATAGATCTCACTGTGAAAAGGCTTAAATGACTTTTTTGACCTAAGTTTGAGGATTGCGCTCAAATCAAATGTCCTAGAACCAAATTTCCACATGTAACTACTAGATTGTGATACAATACACTAATGGGTGAAGTTTGGTTGACTTCTGCGCAGCGGTTTGGGAGTTAACATCAAAATTACATTTCTCGGCCATATCGCATAGATCTCACTGTGAAAAGGCTTAAATGGCTTTTTTGACCTAAGTTTAAAGATTGCGCTCAAACCAAATGTCCTAGAACGAAATTTTCAAATGTAACTACTAGAATGTGATACAATACACTATTGGGTGAAGTTTGGTTGACTTCTGCGCAGCGGTTTTGGAGTTAACATCAAAATTACATTTCTCGGCCATATCGCATAGATCTCACTGTGAAAAGGCTTAAATGGCTTTTTTGACCTTAGTTTAATGATTGCGCTCAAACCAAATGTCCTAGAACGAAATTTTCAAATGTAACTACTAGAATGTGATACAATACACTATTGGGTGAAGTTTGGTTGACTTCTGCGCAGCGGTTTGGGAGTTAACATCAAAATTACATTTCTCGGCCATATCGCATAGATCTCACTGTGAAAAGGCTTAAATGGCTTTTTTGACCTAAGTTTGAGGATTGCGCTCAAATCAAATGTCCTAGAACCAAATTTTCACATGTAACTACTAGATTGTGATACAATACACTAATGGGTGAAGTTTGGTTGACTTCTGCGCAGCGGTTTGGGAGTTAACATCAAAATTACATTTCTCGGCCATATCGCATAGATCTCACTGTGAAAGGGCTTAAATGACTTTTTTAATTAAGTTTGATGATTGCGCTCAAACAAAATTTCCTAGAACAAAATTTTCAAATGTAACTACTAGATTGTGATACAATACACTATTGGGTGAAGTTTGGTTGACTTCTGCGCAGCGGTTTGGGAGTTAACATCAAAATTACATTTCTCGGCCATATCGCATAGATCTCACTGTGAAAAGGCTTAAATGGCTTTTTTGACCTAAGTTTGAGGATTGCGCTCAAATCAAATGTCCAATAACCAAATTTCCACATGTAACTACTAGATTGTGATACAATACACTAATGGGTGAAGTTTGGTTGACTTCTGCGCAGCGGTTTGGGAGTTAACATCAAAATTACATTTCTCGGCCATATCGCATAGATCTCACTGTGAAAAGGCTTAAATGACTTTTTTAATTAAGTTTGATGATTGCGTTCAAACAAAATGTCCTAGAACAAAATTTTCAAACGTAACTACTAGATTGTGATACAATACACTATTGGGTGAAGTTTGGTTGACTTCTGCGCAGCGGTTTGGGAGTTAACATCAAAATTACATTTCTCGGCCATATCGCATAGATCTCACTGTGAAAAGGCTTAAATGGCTTTTTTGACCTAAGTTTGAGGATTGCGCTCAAATCAAATGTCCTAGAACCAAATTTCCACATGTAACTACTAGATTGTGATACAATACACTAATGGGTGAAGTTTGGTTGACTTCTGCGCAGCGGTTTGGGAGTTAACATCAAAATTACATTTCTCGGCCATTTCGCATAGATCTCACTGTGAAAAGGCTTAAATGACTTTTTTAATTAAGTTTGATGATTGCGCTCAAACAAAATGTCCTAGAACAAAATTTTCAAATGTAACTACTAGATTGTGATACAATACACTATTGGGTGAAGTTTGGTTGACTTCTGCGCAGCGGTTTGGGAGTTAACATCAAAATTACATTTCTCGGCCATATCGCATAGATCTCACTGTGAAAAGGCTTAAATGGCTTTTTTGACCTAAGTTTGAGGATTGCGCTCAAATCAAATGTCCTAGAACCAAATTTCCACATGTAACTACTAGATTGTGATACAATACACTAATGGTTGAAGTTTGGTTGACTTCTGCGCAGCGGTTTGGGAGTGAACATGAAAATTACATTTCTCGGCCATATCGCATAGATCTCACTGTGAAAAGGCTTAAATGACTTTTTTTAATTAAGTTTGAAGATTGCGCTCAAATCAAATGTCCTAGAACTAAATTTCCAAATGTAACTACTAGATTGTGATAAAATACACTATTGGGTGAAGTTTGGTTGACTTCTGCACAGCGGTTTGGGAGTTAACATCAAAATTACATTTCTCGGCCATATCGCATAGATCTCACTGTGATAAGGCTTAAATGACTTTTTTAATTAAGTTTGATGATTGCGTTCAAACAAAATGTCCTAGAACAAAATTTTCAAATATAACTACTAGATTGTGATACAATACACTATTGGGTGAAGTTTGGTTGACTTCTGCGCAGCGGTTTGGGAGTTAACATCAAAATTACATTTCTCGGCCATATCGCATAGATCTCACTGTGAAAAGGCTTAAATGGCTTTTTTGACCTAAGTTTGAGGATTGCGCTCAAATCAAATGTCCTAGAACCAAATTTCCACATGTAATTACTAGATTGTGATACAATACACTAATGGGTGAAGTTTGGTTGACTTCTGCGCAGCGGTTTGGGAGTTAACATCAAAATTACATTTCTCGGCCATATCGCATAGATCTCACTGTGAAAAGGCTTAAATGACTTTTTTAATTAAGTTTAATGATTGCGCTCAAACCAAATGTCCTAGAACAAAATTTTCAAATGTAACTACTAGAATGTGATACAATACACTATTGGATGAAGTTTAGTTGACTTCTGCGCAGCGGTTTGGGAGTTAACATCAAAATTACATTTCTCGGCCATATCGCATAGATCTCACTGTGAAAAGGCTTAAATGGCTTTTTTGACCTAAGTTTAATGATTGCGCTCAAACCAAATGTCCTAGAACGAAATTTTCAAATGTAACTACTAGAATGTGATACAATACACTATTGGGTGAAGTTTGGTTGACTTCTGCGCAGCGGTTTGGGAGTTAACATCAAAATTACATTTCTCGGCCATATCGCATAGATCTCACTGTGAAAAGGCTTAAATGGCTTTTTTGACCTAAGTTTGAAGATTGCGCTCAAATCAAATGTCCTAGAACCAAATTTCCACATGTAACTACTAGATTGTGATACAATACACTAATGGTTGAAGTTTGGTTGACTTCTGCGCAGCGGTTTGGGAGTGAACATCAAAATTACATTTCTCGGCCATATCGCATAGATCTCACTGTGAAAAGGCTTAAATGGCTTTTTTGACCTAAGTTTAATGATTGCGCTCAAACCAAATGTCCTAGAACAAAATTTTCAAATGTAACTACTAGAATGTGATACAATACACTATTGGGTGAAGTTTGGTTGACTTCTGCGCAGCGGTTTGGGAGTTAACATGAAAATTACATTTCTCGGCCATATCGCATAGATCTCACTGTGAAAAGGCTTAAATGGCTTTTTTGACCTAAGTTTGAGGATTGCGCTCAAATCAAATGTCCTAGAACCAAATTTCTACATGTAACTACTAGATTGTGATACAATACACTAATGGGTGAAGTTTGGTTGACTTCTGCGCAGCGGTTTGGGAGTTAACATCAAAATTACATTTCTCGGCCATATCGCATAGATCTCACTGTGAAAAGGCTTAAATGGCTTTTTTGACCTAAGTTTGAGGATTGCGCTCAAATCAAATGTCCAATAACCAAATTTCCACATGTAACTACTAGATTGTGATACAATACACTAATGGGTGAAGTTTGGTTGACTTCTGCGCAGCGGTTTGGGAGTTAACATCAAAATTACATTTCTCGGCCATATCGCATAGATCTCACTGTGAAAAGGCTTAAATGACTTTTTTAATTAAGTTTGATGATTGCGTTCAAACAAAATGTCCTAGAACAAAATTTTCAAATGTAACTACTAGATTGTGATACAATACACTATTGGGTGAAGTTTGGTTGACTTCTGCGCAGCGGTTTGGGAGTTAACATCAAAATTACATTTCTCGGCCATATCGCATAGATCTCACTGTGAAAAGGCTTAAATGGCTTTTTTGACCTAAGTTTGAGGATTGCGCTCAAATCAAATGTCCTAGAACCAAATTTCCACATGTAACTACTAGATTGTGATACAATACACTAATGGTTGAAGTTTGGTTGACTTCTGCGCAGCGGTTTGGGAGTTAACATCAAAATTACATTTCTCGGCCATATCGCATAGATCTCACTGTGAAAAGGCTTAAATGGCTTTTTTGACCTAAGTTTGAGTATTGCGCTCAAATCAAATGTCCTAGAACCAAATTTCCACATGTAACTACTAGATTGTGATACAATACACTAATGGGTGAAGTTTGGTTGACTTCTGCGCAGCGGTTTGGGAGTTAACATCAAAATTACATTTCTCGGCCATATCGCATAGATCTCACTGTGAAAAGGCTTAAATGACTTTTTTAATTAAGTTTGATGATTGCGTTCAAACAAAATGTCCTAGAACAAAATTGTCAAATGTAACTACTAGATTGTGATACAATACACTATTGGGTGAAGTTTGGTTGACTTCTGCGCAGCGGTTTGGGAGTTAACATCAAAATTACATTTCTCGGCCATATCGCATAGATCTCACTGTGAAAAGGCTTAAATGGCTTTTTTGACCTAAGTTTAAAGATTAAGCTCAAACCAAATGTCCTAGAACGAAATTTTCAAATGTAACTACTAGAATGTGATACAATACACTATTGGGTGAAGTTTGGTTGACTTCTGCGCAGCGGTTTGGGAGTTAACATTAAAATTACATTTCTCGGCCATATCGCATAGATCTCACTGTGAAAAGGCTTAAATGGCTTTTTTGACCTTAGTTTAATGATTGCGCTCAAACCAAATGTCCTAGAACGAAATTTTCAAATGTAACTACTAGAATGTGATACAATACACTATTGGGTGAAGTTTGGTTGACTTCTGCGCAGCGGTTTGGGAGTTAACATCAAAATTACATTTCTCGGCCATATCGCATAGATCTCACTGTGAAAAGGCTTAAATGGCTTTTTTGACCTAAGTTTGAGGATTGCGCTCAAATCAAATGTCCTAGAACCAAATTTTCACATGTAACTACTAGATTGTGATACAATACACTAATGGGTGAAGTTTGGTTGACTTCTGCGCAGCGGTTTGGGAGTTAACATCAAAATTACATTTCTCGGCCATATCGCATAGATCTCACTGTGAAAGGGCTTAAATGACTTTTTTAATTAAGTTTGATGATTGCGCTCAAACAAAATTTCCTAGAACAAAATTTTCAAATGTAACTACTAGATTGTGATACAATACACTATTGGGTGAAGTTTGGTTGACTTCTGCGCAGCGGTTTGGGAGTTAACATCAAAATTACATTTCTCGGCCATATCGCATAGATCTCACTGTGAAAAGGCTTAAATGGCTTTTTTGACCTAAGTTTAATGATTGCGCTCAAACCAAATGTCCTGGAACGAAATTTTCAAATGTAACTACTAGAATGTGATACAATACACTATTGGGTGAAGTTTGGTTGACTTCTGCGCAGCGGTTTGGGAGTTAACATCAAAATTACATTTCTCGGCCATATCGCATAGATCTCACTGTGAAAAGGCTTAAATGGCTTTTTTGACCTAAGTTTGAGGATTGCGCTCAAATCAAATGTCCTAGAACCAAATTTCCACATGTAACTACTAGATTGTGATACAATACACTAATGGGTGAAGTTTGGTTGACTTCTGCGCAGCGGTTTGGGAGTTAACATCAAAATTACATTTCTCGGCCATATCGCATAGATCTCACTGTGAAAAGGCTTAAATGGCTTTTTTGACCTAAGTTTGAGGATTGCGCTCAAATCAAATGTCCAATAACCAAATTTCCACATGTAACTACTAGATTGTGATACAATACACTAATGGGTGAAGTTTGGTTGACTTCTGCGCAGCGGTTTGGGAGTTAACATCAAAATTACATTTCTCGGCCATATCGCAGAGATCTCACTGTGAAAAGGCTTAAATGACTTTTTTAATTAAGTTTGATGATTGCGTTCAAATAAAATGTCATAGAACAAAATTTTCAAATGTAACTACTAGATTGTGATAAAATACACTATTGGGTGAAGTTTGGTTGACTTCTGCACAGCGGTTTGGGAGTTAACATCAAAATTACATTTCTCGGCCATATCGCATAGATCTCACTGTGAAAAGGCTTAAATGACTTTTTTAATTAAGTTTGATGATTGCTTTCAAACAAAATGTCCTAGAACAAAATTTTCAAATATAACTACTAGATTGTGATACAATACACTATTGGGTGAAGTTTGGTTGACTTCTGCGCAGCGGTTTGGGAGTTAACATCAAAATTACATTTCTCGGCCATATCGCATAGATCTCACTGTGAAAAGGCTTAAATGGCTTTTTTGACCTAAGTTTGAGGATTGCGCTCAAATCAAATGTCCTAGAACCAAATTTCCACATGTAATTACTAGATTGTGATACAATACACTAATGGGTGAAGTTTGGTTGACTTCTGCGCAGCGGTTTGGGAGTTAACATCAAAATTACATTTCTCGGCCATATCGCATAGATCTCACTGTGAAAAGGCTTAAATGACTTATTTAATTAAGTTTAATGATTGCGCTCAAACCAAATGTCCTAGAACAAAATTTTCAAATGTAACTACTAGAATGTGATACAATACAGTATTGGGTGAAGTTTAGTTGACTTCTGCGCAGCGGTTTGGGAGTTAACATCAAAATTACATTTCTCGGCCATATCGCATAGATCTCACTGTGAAAAGGCTTAAATGGCTTTTTTGACCTAAGTTTAATGATTGCGCTCAAACCAAATGTCCTAGAACAAAATTTTCAAATGTAACTACTAGAATGTGATACAATACACTATTGGGTGAAGTTTGGTTGACTTCTGCGCAGCGGTTTGGGAGTTAACATCAAAATTACATTTCTCGGCCATATCGCATAGATCTCACTGTGAAAAGGCTTAAATGGCTTTTTTGACCTAAGTTTGAGGATTGCGCTCAAATCAAATGTCCTAGAACCGAATTTCCACATGTAACTACTAGATTGTGATACAATACACTAATGGGTGAAGTTTGGTTGACTTCTGCGCAGCGGTTTGGGAGTTAACATCAAAATTACATTTCTCGGCCATATCGCATAGATCTCACTGTGAAAAGGCTTAAATGACTTTTTTAATTAAGTTTGATGATTGCGCTCAAACAAAATGTCCTAGAACAAAATTTTTAAATGTAACTACTAGATTGTGATACAATACACTATTGGGTGAAGTTTGGTTGACTTCTGCGCAGCGGTTTGGGAGTTAACATCAAAATTACATTTCTCGGCCATATCGCATAGATCTCACTGTGAAAAGGCTTAAATGGCTTTTTTGACCTAAGTTTAAAGATTGCGCTCAAACCAAATGTCCTAGAACGAAATTTTCAAATGTAACTACTAGAATGTGATACAATACACTATTGGGTGAAGTTTGGTTGACTTCTGCGCAGCGGTTTGGGAGTTAACATCAAAATTACATTTCTCGGCCATATCGCATAGATCTCACTGTGAAAAGGCTTAAATGGCTTTTTTGACCTTAGTTTAATGATTGCGCTCAAACCAAATGTCCTAGAACGAAATTTTCAAATGTAACTACTAGAATGTGATACAATACACTATTGGGTGAAGTTTGGTTGACTTCTGCGCAGCGGTTTGGGAGTTAACATCAAAATTACATTTCTCGGCCATATCGCATAGATCTCACTGTGAAAAGGCTTAAATGACTTTTTTAATTAAGTTTGATGATTGCGCTCAAACAAAATTTCCTAGAACAAAATTTTCAAATGTAACTACTAGATTGTGATACAATACACTATTGGGTGAAGTTTGGTTGACTTCTGCGCAGCGGTTTGGGAGTTAACATCAAAATTACATTTCTCGGCCATATCGCATAGATCTCACTGTGAAAAGGCTTAAATGGCTTTTTTGACCTAAGTTTGAGGATTGCGCTCAAATCAAATGTCCTAGAACCAAATTTTCACATGTAACTACTAGATTGTGATACAATACACTAATGGGTGAAGTTTGGTTGACTTCTGCGCAGCGGTTTGGGAGTTAACATCAAAATTACATTTCTCGGCCATATCGCATAGATCTCACTGTGAAAAGGCTTAAATGACTTTTTTAATTAAGTTTGATGATTGCGCTCAAACAAAATTTCCTAGAACAAAATTTTCAAATGTAACTACTAGATTGTGATACAATACACTATTGGGTGAAGTTTGGTTGACTTCTGCGCAGCGGTTTGGGAGTTAACATCAAAATTACATTTCTCGGCCATATCGCATAGATCTCACTGTGAAAAGGCTTAAATGGCTTTTTTGACCTAAGTTTAATGATTGCGCTCAAACCAAATGTCCTAGAACGAAATTTTCAAATGTAACTACTAGAATGTGATACAATACACTATTGGGTGAAGTTTGGTTGACTTCTGCGCAGCGGTTTGGGAGTTAACATCAAAATTACATTTCTCGGCCATATCGCATAGATCTCACTGTGAAAAGGCTTAAATGAATTTTTTGACCTAAGTTTGAGGATTGCGCTCAAATCAAATGTCCTAGAACCAAATTTCCACATGTAACTACTAGATTGTGATACAATACACTAATGGGTGAAGTTTGGTTGACTTCTGCGCAGCGGTTTGGGAGTTAACATCAAAATTACATTTCTCGGCCATATCGCATAGATCTCACTGTGAAAAGGCTTAAATGACTTTTTTAATTAAGTTTGATGATTGCGCTCAAACAAAATTTCCTAGAACAAAATTTTCAAATGTAACTACTAGATTGTGATACAATACACTATTGGGTGAAGTTTGGTTGACTTCTGCGCAGCGGTTTGGGAGTTAACATCAAAATTACATTTCTCGGCCATATCGCATAGATCTCACTGTGAAAAGGCTTAAATGGCTTTTTTGACCTAAGTTTAATGATTGCGCTCAAACCAAATGTCCTAGAACGAAATTTTCAAATGTAACTACTAGAATGTGATACAATACACTATTGGGTGAAGTTTGGTTGACTTCTGCGCAGCGGTTTGGGAGTTAACATCAAAATTACATTTCTCGGCCATATCGCATAGATCTCACTGTGAAAAGGCTTAAATGACTTTTTTGACCTAAGTTTGAGGATTGCGCTCAAATCAAATGTCCTAGAACCAAATTTCCACATGTAACTACTAGATTGTGATACAATACACTAATGGGTGAAGTTTGGTTGACTTCTGCGCAGCGGTTTGGGAGTTAACATCAAAATTACATTTCTCGGCCATATCGCATAGATCTCACTGTGAAAAGGCTTAAATGGCTTTTTTGACCTAAGTTTAAAGATTGCGCTCAAACCAAATGTCCTAGAACGAAATTTTCAAATGTAACTACTAGAATGTGATACAATACACTATTGGGTGAAGTTTGGTTGACTTCTGCGCAGCGGTTTTGGAGTTAACATCAAAATTACATTTCTCGGCCATATCGCATAGATCTCACTGTGAAAAGGCTTAAATGGCTTTTTTGACCTTAGTTTAATGATTGCGCTCAAACCAAATGTCCTAGAACGAAATTTTCAAATGTAACTACTAGAATGTGATACAATACACTATTGGGTGAAGTTTGGTTGACTTCTGCGCAGCGGTTTGGGAGTTAACATCAAAATTACATTTCTCGGCCATATCGCATAGATCTCACTGTGAAAAGGCTTAAATGGCTTTTTTGACCTAAGTTTGAGGATTGCGCTCAAATCAAATGTCCTAGAACCAAATTTTCACATGTAACTACTAGATTGTGATACAATACACTAATGGGTGAAGTTTGGTTGACTTCTGCGCAGCGGTTTGGGAGTTAACATCAAAATTACATTTCTCGGCCATATCGCATAGATCTCACTGTGAAAGGGCTTAAATGACTTTTTTAATTAAGTTTGATGATTGCGCTCAAACAAAATTTCCTAGAACAAAATTTTCAAATGTAACTACTAGATTGTGATACAATACACTATTGGGTGAAGTTTGGTTGACTTCTGCGCAGCGGTTTGGGAGTTAACATCAAAATTACATTTCTCGGCCATATCGCATAGATCTCACTGTGAAAAGGCTTAAATGGCTTTTTTGACCTAAGTTTGAGGATTGCGCTCAAATCAAATGTCCAATAACCAAATTTCCACATGTAACTACTAGATTGTGATACAATACACTAATGGGTGAAGTTTGGTTGACTTCTGCGCAGCGGTTTGGGAGTTAACATCAAAATTACATTTCTCGGCCATATCGCATAGATCTCACTGTGAAAAGGCTTAAATGACTTTTTTAATTAAGTTTGATGATTGCGTTCAAACAAAATGTCCTAGAACAAAATTTTCAAACGTAACTACTAGATTGTGATACAATACACTATTGGGTGAAGTTTGGTTGACTTCTGCGCAGCGGTTTGGGAGTTAACATCAAAATTACATTTCTCGGCCATATCGCATAGATCTCACTGTGAAAAGGCTTAAATGGCTTTTTTGACCTAAGTTTGAGGATTGCGCTCAAATCAAATGTCCTAGAACCAAATTTCCACATGTAACTACTAGATTGTGATACAATACACTAATGGGTGAAGTTTGGTTGACTTCTGCGCAGCGGTTTGGGAGTTAACATCAAAATTACATTTCTCGGCCATTTCGCATAGATCTCACTGTGAAAAGGCTTAAATGACTTTTTTAATTAAGTTTGATGATTGCGCTCAAACAAAATGTCCTAGAACAAAGTTTTCAAATGTAACTACTAGATTGTGATACAATACACTATTGGGTGAAGTTTGGTTGACTTCTGCGCAGCGGTTTGGGAGTTAACATCAAAATTACATTTCTCGGCCATATCGCATAGATCTCACTGTGAAAAGGCTTAAATGGCTTTTTTGACCTAAGTTTGAGGATTGCGCTCAAATCAAATGTCCTAGAACCAAATTTCCACATGTAACTACTAGATTGTGATACAATACACTAATGGTTGAAGTTTGGTTGACTTCTGCGCAGCGGTTTGGGAGTGAACATGAAAATTACATTTCTCGGCCATATCGCATAGATCTCACTGTGAAAAGGCTTAAATGACTTTTTTTAATTAAGTTTGAAGATTGCGCTCAAATCAAATGTCCTAGAACTAAATTTCCAAATGTAACTACTAGATTGTGATAAAATACACTATTGGGTGAAGTTTGGTTGACTTCTGCACAGCGGTTTGGGAGTTAACATCAAAATTACATTTCTCGGCCATATCGCATAGATCTCACTGTGATAAGGCTTAAATGACTTTTTTAATTAAGTTTGATGATTGCGTTCAAACAAAATGTCCTAGAACAAAATTTTCAAATATAACTACTAGATTGTGATACAATACACTATTGGGTGAAGTTTGGTTGACTTCTGCGCAGCGGTTTGGGAGTTAACATCAAAATTACATTTCTCGGCCATATCGCATAGATCTCACTGTGAAAAGGCTTAAATGGCTTTTTTGACCTAAGTTTGAGGATTGCGCTCAAATCAAATGTCCTAGAACCAAATTTCCACATGTAATTACTAGATTGTGATACAATACACTAATGGGTGAAGTTTGGTTGACTTCTGCGCAGCGGTTTGGGAGTTAACATCAAAATTACATTTCTCGGCCATATCGCATAGATCTCACTGTGAAAAGGCTTAAATGACTTTTTTAATTAAGTTTAATGATTGCGCTCAAACCAAATGTCCTAGAACAAAATTTTCAAATGTAACTACTAGAATGTGATACAATACACTATTGGATGAAGTTTAGTTGACTTCTGCGCAGCGGTTTGGGAGTTAACATCAAAATTACATTTCTCGGCCATATCGCATAGATCTCACTGTGAAAAGGCTTAAATGGCTTTTTTGACCTAAGTTTAATGATTGCGCTCAAACCAAATGTCCTAGAACGAAATTTTCAAATGTAACTACTAGAATGTGATACAATACACTATTGGGTGAAGTTTGGTTGACTTCTGCGCAGCGGTTTGGGAGTTAACATCAAAATTACATTTCTCGGCCATATCGCATAGATCTCACTGTGAAAAGGCTTAAATGGCTTTTTTGACCTAAGTTTGAGGATTGCGCTCAAATCAAATGTCCTAGAACCAAATTTCCACATGTAACTACTAGATTGTGATACAATACACTAATGGTTGAAGTTTGGTTGACTTCTGCGCAGCGGTTTGGGAGTGAACATCAAAATTACATTTCTCGGCCATATCGCATAGATCTCACTGTGAAAAGGCTTAAATGGCTTTTTTGACCTAAGTTTAATGATTGCGCTCAAACCAAATGTCCTAGAACAAAATTTTCAAATGTAACTACTAGAATGTGATACAATACACTATTGGGTGAAGTTTGGTTGACTTCTGCGCAGCGGTTTGGGAGTTAACATGAAAATTACATTTCTCGGCCATATCGCATAGATCTCACTGTGAAAAGGCTTAAATGGCTTTTTTGACCTAAGTTTGAGGATTGCGCTCAAATCAAATGTCCTAGAACCAAATTTTCACATGTAACTACTAGATTGTGATACAATACACTAATGGGTGAAGTTTGGTTGACTTCTGCGCAGCGGTTTGGGAGTTAACATCAAAATTACATTTCTCGGCCATATCGCATAGATCTCACTGTGAAAGGGCTTAAATGACTTTTTTAATTAAGTTTGATGATTGCGCTCAAACAAAATTTCCTAGAACAAAATTTTCAAATGTAACTACTAGATTGTGATACAATACACTATTGGGTGAAGTTTGGTTGACTTCTGCGCAGCGGTTTGGGAGTTAACATCAAAATTACATTTCTCGGCCATATCGCATAGATCTCACTGTGAAAAGGCTTAAATGGCTTTTTTGACCTAAGTTTAATGATTGCGCTCAAACCAAATGTCCTAGAACAAAATTTTCAAATGTAACTACTAGAATGTGATACAATACACTATTGGGTGAAGTTTGGTTGACTTCTGCGCAGCGGTTTGGGAGTTAACATCAAAATTACATTTCTCGGCCATATCGAATAGATCTCACTGTGAAAAGGCTTAAATGGCTTTTTTGACCTAAGTTTGAGGATTGCGCTCAAATCAAATGTCCTAGAACCAAATTTCCACATGTAACTACTAGATTGTGATACAATACACTAATGGGTGAAGTTTGGTTGACTTCTGCGCAGCGGTTTGGGAGTTAACATCAAAATTACATTTCTCGGCCATATCGCATAGATCTCACTGTGAAAAGGCTTAAATGGCTTTTTTGACCTAAGTTTGAGGATTGCGCTCAAATCAAATGTCCAATAACCAAATTTCCACATGTAACTACTAGATTGTGATACAATACACTAATGGGTGAAGTTTGGTTGACTTCTGCGCAGCGGTTTGGGAGTTAACATCAAAATTACATTTCTCGGCCATATCGCAGAGATCTCACTGTGAAAAGGCTTAAATGACTTTTTTAATTAAGTTTGATGATTGCGTTCAAACAAAATGTCATAGAACAAAATTTTTAAATGTAACTACTAGATTGTGATACAATACACTATTGGGTGAAGTTTGGTTGACTTCTGCGCAGCGGTTTGGGAGTTAACATCAAAATTACATTTCTCGGCCATATCGCATAGATCTCACTGTGAAAAGGCTTAAATGGCTTTTTTGACCTAAGTTTGAGGATTGCGCTCAAATCAAATGTCCTAGAACCAAATTTCCACATGTAATTACTAGATTGTGATACAATACACTAATGGGTGAAGTTTGGTTGACTTCTGCGCAGCGGTTTGGGAGTTAACATCAAAATTACATTTCTCGGCCATATCGCATAGATCTCACTGTGAAAAGGCTTAAATGACTTTTTTAATTAAGTTTAATGATTGCGCTCAAACCAAATGTCCTAGAACAAAATTTTCAAATGTAACTACTAGAATGTGATACAATACACTATTGGGTGAAGTTTAGTTGACTTCTGCGCAGCGGTTTGGGAGTTAACATCAAAATTACATTTCTCGGCCATATCGCATAGATCTCACTGTGAAAAGGCTTAAATGGCTTTTTTGACCTAAGTTTAATGATTGCGCTCAAACCAAATGTCCTAGAACAAAATTTTCAAATGTAACTACTAGAATGTGATACAATACACTATTGGGTGAAGTTTGGTTGACTTCTGCGCAGCGGTTTGGGAGTGAACATCAAAATTACATTTCTCGGCCATATCGCATAGATCTCACTGTGAAAAGGCTTAAATGGCTTTTTTGACCTAAGTTTGAGGATTGCGCTCAAATCAAATGTCCTAGAACCAAATTTCCACATGTAACTACTAGATTGTGATACAATACACTAATGGTTGAAGTTTGGTTGACTTCTGCGCAGCGGTTTGGGAGTGAACATCAAAATTACATTTCTCGGCCATATCGCATAGATCTCACTGTGAAAAGGCTTAAATGACTTTTTTTAATTAAGTTTGAAGATTGCGCTCAAATCAAATGTCCTAGAACTAAATTTCCAAATGTAACTACTAGATTGTGATAAAATACACTATTGGGTGAAGTTTGGTTGACTTCTGCGCAGCGGTTTGGGAGTTAACATCAAAATTACATTTCTCGGCCATATCGCATAGATCTCACTGTGAAAAGGCTTAAATGACTTTTTTAATTAAGTTTGATGATTGCGTTCAAACAAAATGTCCTAGAACAAAATTTTCAAATGTAACTACTAGATTGTGATACAATACACTATTGGGTGAAGTTTGGTTGACTTCTGCGCAGCGGTTTGGGAGTTAACATCAAAATTACATTTCTCGGCCATATCGCATAGATCTCACTGTGAAAAGGCTTAAATGGCTTTTTTGACCTAAGTTTAATGATTGCGCTCAAACCAAATGTCCTAGAACGAAATTTTCAAATGTAACTACTAGAATGTGATACAATACACTATTGGGTGAAGTTTGGTTGACTTCTGCGCAGCGGTTTGGGAGTTAACATCAAAATTACATTTCTCGGCCATATCGCATAGATCTCACTGTGAAAAGGCTTAAATGGCTTTTTTGACCTAGGTTTGAGGATTGCGCTCAAATCAAATGTCCTAGAACCAAATTTTCACATGTAACTACTAGATTGTGATACAATACACTAATGGGTGAAGTTTGGTTGACTTCTGCGCAGCGGTTTGGGAGTTAACATCAAAATTACATTTCTCGGCCATATCGCATAGATCTCACTGTGAAAAGGCTTAAATGACTTTTTTAATTAAGTTTGATGATTGCGCTCAAACAAAATTTCCTAGAACAAAATTTTCAAATGTAACTACTAGATTGTGATACAATACACTATTGGGTGAAGTTTGGTTGACTTCTGCGCAGCGGTTTGGGAGTTAACATCAAAATTACATTTCTCGGCCATATCGCATAGATCTCACTGTGAAAAGGCTTAAATGGCTTTTTTGACCTAAGTTTGAGGATTGCGCTCAAATCAAATGTCCTAGAACCGAATTTCCACATGTAACTACTAGATTGTGATACAATACACTAATGGGTGAAGTTTGGTTGACTTCTGCGCAGCGGTTTGGGAGTTAACATCAAAATTACATTTCTCGGCCATATCGCATAGATCTCACTGTGAAAAGGCTTAAATGACTTTTTTAATTAAGTTTGATGATTGCGCTCAAACAAAATGTCCTAGAACAAAATTTTTAAATGTAACTACTAGATTGTGATACAATACACTATTGGGTGAAGTTTGGTTGACTTCTGCGCAGCGGTTTGGGAGTTAACATCAAAATTACATTTCTCGGCCATATCGCATAGATCTCACTGTGAAAAGGCTTAAATGGCTTTTTTGACCTAAGTTTGAGGATTGCGCTCAAATCAAATGTCCTAGAACCAAATTTCCACATGTAACTACTAGATTGTGATACAATACACTAATGGTTGAAGTTTGGTTGACTTCTGCGCAGCGGTTTGGGAGTGAACATCAAAATTACATTTCTCGGCCATATCGCATAGATCTCACTGTGAAAAGGCTTAAATGACTTTTTTTAATTAAGTTTGAAGATTGCGCTCAAATCAAATGTCCTAGAACTAAATTTCCAAATGTAACTACTAGATTGTGATAAAATACACTATTGGGTGAAGTTTGGTTGACTTCTGCGCAGCGGTTTGGGAGTTAACATCAAAATTACATTTCTCGGCCATATCGCATAGATCTCACTGTGAAAAGGCTTAAATGGCTTTTTTGACCTAAGTTTAATGATTGCGCTCAAACCAAATGTCCTAGAACGAAATTTCCACATGTAACTACTAGATTGTGATACAATACACTAATGGGTGAAGTTTGGTTGACTTCTGCGCAGCGGTTTGGGAGTTAACATCAAAATTACATTTCTCGGCCATATCGCATAGATCTCACTGTGAAAAGGCTTAAATGGCTTTTTTGACCTAAGTTTGAGGATTGCGCTCAAATCAAATGTCCTAGAACCAAATTTCCACATGTAATTACTAGATTGTGATACAATACACTAATGGGTGAAGTTTGGTTGACTTCTGCGCAGCGGTTTGGGAGTTAACATCAAAATTACATTTCTCGGCCATATCGCATAGATCTCACTGTGAAAAGGCTTAAATGACTTTTTTAATTAAGTTTAATGATTGCGCTCAAACCAAATGTCCTAGAACAAAATTTTCAAATGTAACTACTAGAATGTGATACAATACACTATTGGATGAAGTTTAGTTGACTTCTGCGCAGCGGTTTGGGAGTTAACATCAAAATTACATTTCTCGGCCATATCGCATAGATCTCACTGTGAAAAGGCTTAAATGGCTTTTTTGACCTAAGTTTAATGATTGCGCTCAAACCAAATGTCCTAGAACGAAATTTTCAAATGTAACTACTAGAATGTGATACAATACACTATTGGGTGAAGTTTGGTTGACTTCTGCGCAGCGGTTTGGGAGTTAACATCAAAATTACATTTCTCGGCCATATCGCATAGATCTCACTGTGAAAAGGCTTAAATGGCTTTTTTGACATAAGTTTGAGGATTGCGCTCAAATCAAATGTCCTAGAACCAAATTTCCACATGTAACTACTAGATTGTGATACAATACACTAATGGTTGAAGTTTGGTTGACTTCTGCGCAGCGGTTTGGGAGTGAACATCAAAATTACATTTCTCGGCCATATCGCATAGATCTCACTGTGAAAAGGCTTAAATGACTTTTTTTAATTAAGTTTGAAGATTGCGCTCAAATCAAATGTCCTAGAACTAAATTTCCAAATGTAACTACTAGATTGTGATACAATACACTATTGGATGAAGTTTAGTTGACTTCTGCGCAGCGGTTTGGGAGTGAACATCAAAATTACATTTCTCGGCCATATCGCATAGATCTCACAGTGAAAAGGCTTAAATGACTTTTTTTAATTAAGTTTGAAGATTGCGCTCAAATCAAATGTCCTAGAACTAAATTTCAAAATGTAACTACTAGATTGTGATACAATACACTAATGGTTGAAGTTTGGTTGACTTCTGCGCAGCGGTTTGGGAGTGAACATCAAAATTACATTTCTCGGCCATATCGCATAGATCTCACTGTGAAAAGGCTTAAATGACTTTTTTAATTAAGTTTAATGATTGCGCTCAAACCAAATGTCCTAGAACAAAATTTTCAATTGTAACTACTAGAATGTGATACAATACACTATTGGATGAAGTTTAGTTGACTTCTGCGCAGCGGTTTGGGAGTGAACATCAAAATTACATTTCTCGGCCATATCGCATAGATCTCACTGTGAAAAGGCTTAAATGACTTTTTTTTAATTAAGTTTGAAGATTGCGCTCAAATCAAATGTCCTAGAACTAAATTTCCAAATGTAACTACTAGATTGTGATACAATACACTATTGGGTGAAGTTTGGTTGACTTCTGCGCAGCGGTTTGGGAGTTAACATGAAAATTACATTTCTCGGCCATATCGCATAGATCTCATTGTGAAAAGGCTTAAATGGCTTTTTTGACCTAAGTTTGAGGATTGCGCTCAAATCAAATGTCCTAGAACCAAATTTCTACATGTAACTACTAGATTGTGATACAATACACTAATGGGTGAAGTTTGGTTGACTTCTGCGCAGCGGTTTGGGAGTTAACATCAAAATTACATTTCTCGGCCATATCGCATAGATCTCACTGTGAAAAGGCTTAAATGGCTTTTTTGACCTAAGTTTGAGGATTGCGCTCAAATCAAATGTCCAATAACCAAATTTCCACATGTAACTACTAGATTGTGATACAATACACTAATGGGTGAAGTTTGGTTGACTTCTGCGCAGCGGTTTGGGAGTTAACATGAAAATTACATTTCTCGGCCATATCGCATAGATCTCACTGTGAAAAGGCTTAAATGGCTTTTTTGACCTAAGTTTGAGGATTGCGCTCAAATCAAATGTCCTAGAACCAAATTTCCACATGTAACTACTAGATTGTGATACAATACACTAATGGGTGAAGTTTGGTTGACTTCTGCGCAGCGGTTTGGGAGTTAACATCAAAATTACATTTCTCGGCCATATCGCATAGATCTCACTGTGAAAAGGCTTAAATGACTTTTTTAATTAAGTTTGATGATTGCGCTCAAACAAAATGTCCTAGAACAAAATTTTCAAATGTAACTACTAGATTGTGATACAATACACTATTGGGTGAAGTTTGGTTGACTTCTGCGCAGCGGTTTGGGAGTTAACATCAAAATTACATTTCTCGGCCATATCGCATAGATCTCACTGTGAAAAGGCTTAAATGGCTTTTTTGACCTAAGTTTGAGGATTGCGCTCAAATCAAATGTCCTAGAACCAAATTTCCACATGTAACTACTTGATTGTGATACAATACACTAATGGGTGAAGTTTGGTTGACTTCTGCGCAGCGGTTTGGGAGTTAACATCAAAATTACATTTCTCGGCCATATCGCATAGATCTCACTGTGAAAAGGCTTAAATGACTTTTTTAATTAAGTTTGATGATTGCGCTCAAACAAAATGTCCTAGAACAAAATTTTCATATGTAACTACTAGATTGTGATACAATACACTATTGGGTGAAGTTTGGTTGACTTCTGCGCAGCGGTTTGGGAGTTAACATCAAAATTACATTTCTCGGCCATATCGCATAGATCTCACTGTGAAAAGGCTTAAATGGCTTTTTTGACCTAAGTTTGAGGATTGCGCTCAAATCAAATGTCCTAGAACCAAATTTCCACATGTAACTACTAGATTGTGATACAATACACTAATGGTTGAAGTTTGGTTGACTTCTGCGCAGCGGTTTGGGAGTGAACATCAAAATTACATTTCTCGGCCATATCGCATAGATCTCACTGTGAAAAGGCTTAAATGACTTTTTTTAATTAAGTTTGAAGATTGCGCTCAAATCAAATGTCCTAGAACTAAATTTCCAAATGTAACTACTAGATTGTGATAAAATACACTATTGGGTGAAGTTTGGTTGACTTCTGCACAGCGGTTTGGGAGTTAACATCAAAATTACATTTCTCGGCCATATCGCATAGATCTCACTGTGAAAAGGCTTAAATGACTTTTTTAATTAAGTTTGATGATTGCTTTCAAACAAAATGTCCTAGAACAAAATTTTCAAATATAACTACTAGATTGTGATACAATACACTATTGGGTGAAGTTTGGTTGACTTCTGCGCAGCGGTTTGGGAGTTAACATCAAAATTACATTTCTCGGCCATATCGCATAGATCTCACTGTGAAAAGGCTTAAATGGCTTTTTTGACCTAAGTTTGAGGATTGCGCTCAAATCAAATGTCCTAGAACCAAATTTCCACATGTAATTACTAGATTGTGATACAATACACTAATGGGTGAAGTTTGGTTGACTTCTGCGCAGCGGTTTGGGAGTTAACATCAAAATTACATTTCTCGGCCATATCGCATAGATCTCACTGTGAAAAGGCTTAAATGACTTTTTTAATTAAGTTTAATGATTGCGCTCAAACCAAATGTCCTAGAACAAAATTTTCAAATGTAACTACTAGAATGTGATACAATACACTATTGGGTGAAGTTTAGTTGACTTCTGCGCAGCGGTTTGGGAGTTAACATCAAAATTACATTTCTCGGCCATATCGCATAGATCTCACTGTGAAAAGGCTTAAATGGCTTTTTTGACCTAAGTTTAATGATTGCGCTCAAACCAAATGTCCTAGAACGAAATTTTCAAATGTAACTACTAGAATGTGATACAATACACTATTGGGTGAAGTTTGGTTGACTTCTGCGCAGCGGTTTGGGAGTTAACATGAAAATTACATTTCTCGGCCATATCGCAAAGATCTCACTGTGAAAAGGCTTAAATGGCTTTTTTGACATAAGTTTGAGGATTGCGCTCAAATCAAATGTCCTAGAACCAAATTTCCACATGTAACTACTAGATTGTGATACAATACACTAATGGTTGAAGTTTGGTTGACTTCTGCGCAGCGGTTTGGGAGTGAACATCAAAATTACATTTCTCGGCCATATCGCATAGATCTCACTGTGAAAAGGCTTAAATGACTTTTTTTAATTAAGTTTGAAGATTGCGCTCAAATCAAATGTCCTAGAACTAAATTTCCAAATGTAACTACTAGATTGTGATAAAATACACTATTGGGTGAAGTTTGGTTGACTTCTGCACAGCGGTTTGGGAGTTAACATCAAAATTACATTTCTCGGCCATATCGCATAGATCTCACTGTGAAAAGGCTTAAATGACTTTTTTAATTAAGTTTGATGATTGCGTTCAAACAAAATGTCCTAGAACAAAATTTTCAAATGTAACTACTAGATTGTGATACAATACACTATTGGGTGAAGTTTGGTTGACTTCTGCGCAGCGGTTTGGGAGTTAACATCAAAATTACATTTCTCGGCCATATCGCATAGATCTCACTGTGAAAAGGCTTAAATGGCTTTTTTGACCTAAGTTTGAGGATTGCGCTCAAATCAAATGTCCTAGAACCAAATTTCCACATGTAATTACTAGATTGTGATACAATACACTAATGGGTGAAGTTTGGTTGACTTCTGCGCAGCGGTTTGGGAGTTAACATCAAAATTACATTTCTCGGCCATATCGCATAGATCTCACTGTGAAAAGGCTTAAATGACTTTTTTAATTAAGTTTAATGATTGCGCTCAAACCAAATGTCCTAGAACAAAATTTTCAAATGTAACTACTAGAATGTGATACAATACACTATTGGATGAAGTTTAGTTGACTTCTGCGCAGCGGTTTGGGAGTTAACATCAAAATTACATTTCTCGGCCATATCGCATAGATCTCACTGTGAAAAGGCTTAAATGGCTTTTTTGACCTAAGTTTGAGGATTGCGCTCAAATCAAATGTTCTACAACCAAATTTCCACATGTAACTACTAGATTGTGATACAATACACTAATGGTTGAAGTTTGGTTGACTTCTGCGCAGCGGTTTGGGAGTGAACATCAAAATTACATTTCTCGGCCATATCGCATAGATCTCACTGTGAAAAGGCTTAAATGGCTTTTTTGACCTAAGTTTGAGGATTGCGCTCAAATCAAATGTCCTAGAACCAAATTTCTACATGTAACTACTAGATTGTGATACAATACACTAATGGGTGAAGTTTGGTTGACTTCTGCGCAGCGGTTTGGGAGTTAACATCAAAATTACATTTCTCGGCCATATCGCATAGATCTCACTGTGAAAAGGCTTAAATGGCTTTTTTGACCTAAGTTTGAGGATTGCGCTCAAATCAAATGTCCAATAACCAAATTTCCACATGTAACTACTAGATTGTGATACAATACACTAATGGGTGAAGTTTGGTTGACTTCTGCGCAGCGGTTTGGGAGTTAACATCAAAATTACATTTCTCGGCCATATCGCATAGATCTCACTGTGAAAAGGCTTAAATGACTTTTTTAATTAAGTTTGATGATTGCGTTCAAACAAAATGTCCTAGAACAAAATTTTCAAATGTAACTACTAGATTGTGATACAATACACTATTGGGTGAAGTTTGGTTGACTTCTGCGCAGCGGTTTGGGAGTTAACATCAAAATTACATTTCTCGGCCATATCGCATAGATCTCACTGTGAAAAGGCTTAAATGGCTTTTTTGACCTAAGTTTGAGGATTGCGCTCAAATCAAATGTCCTAGAACCAAATTTCCACATGTAATTACTAGATTGTGATACAATACACTAATGGGTGAAGTTTGGTTGACTTCTGCGCAGCGGTTTGGGAGTTAACATCAAAATTACATTTCTCGGCCATATCGCATAGATCTCACTGTGAAAAGGCTTAAATGACTTTTTTAATTAAGTTTAATGATTGCGCTCAAACCAAATGTCCTAGAACAAAATTTTCAAATGTAACTACTAGAATGTGATACAATACACTATTGGATGAAGTTTAGTTGACTTCTGCGCAGCGGTTTGGGAGTTAACATCAAAATTACATTTCTCGGCCATATCGCATAGATCTCACTGTGAAAAGGCTTAAATGGCTTTTTTGACCTAAGTTTGAGGATTGCGCTCAAATCAAATGTTCTACAACCAAATTTCCACATGTAACTACTAGATTGTGATACAATACACTAATGGTTGAAGTTTGGTTGACTTCTGCGCAGCGGTTTGGGAGTGAACATCAAAATTACATTTCTCGGCCATATCGCATAGATCTCACTGTGAAAAGGCTTAAATGGCTTTTTTGACCTAAGTTTGAGGATTGCGCTCAAATCAAATGTCCTAGAACCAAATTTCTACATGTAACTACTAGATTGTGATACAATACACTAATGGGTGAAGTTTGGTTGACTTCTGCGCAGCGGTTTGGGAGTTAACATCAAAATTACATTTCTCGGCCATATCGCATAGATCTCACTGTGAAAAGGCTTAAATGGCTTTTTTGACCTAAGTTTGAGGATTGCGCTCAAATCAAATGTCCAATAACCAAATTTCCACATGTAACTACTAGATTGTGATACAATACACTAATGGGTGAAGTTTGGTTGACTTCTGCGCAGCGGTTTGGGAGTTAACATCAAAATTACATTTCTCGGCCATATCGCATAGATCTCACTGTGAAAAGGCTTAAATGACTTTTTTAATTAAGTTTGATGATTGCGTTCAAACAAAATGTCCTAGAACAAAATTTTCAAATGTAACTACTAGATTGTGATACAATACACTATTGGGTGAAGTTTGGTTGACTTCTGCGCAGCGGTTTGGGAGTGAACATCAAAATTACATTTCTCGGCCATATCGCATAGATCTCACTGTGAAAAGGCTTAAATGACTTTTTTTTAATTAAGTTTGAAGATTGCGCTCAAATCAAATGTCCTAGAACTAAATTTCCAAATGTAACTACTAGATTGTGATACAATACACTATTGGGTGAAGTTTGGTTGACTTCTGCGCAGCGGTTTGGGAGTTAACATGAAAATTACATTTCTCGGCCATATCGCATAGATCTCATTGTGAAAAGGCTTAAATGGCTTTTTTGACCTAAGTTTGAGGATTGCGCTCAAATCAAATGTCCTAGAACCAAATTTCTACATGTAACTACTAGATTGTGATACAATACACTAATGGGTGAAGTTTGGTTGACTTCTGCGCAGCGGTTTGGGAGTTAACATCAAAATTACATTTCTCGGCCATATCGCATAGATCTCACTGTGAAAAGGCTTAAATGGCTTTTTTGACCTAAGTTTGAGGATTGCGCTCAAATCAAATGTCCAATAACCAAATTTCCACATGTAACTACTAGATTGTGATACAATACACTAATGGGTGAAGTTTGGTTGACTTCTGCGCAGCGGTTTGGGAGTTAACATGAAAATTACATTTCTCGGCCATATCGCATAGATCTCACTGTGAAAAGGCTTAAATGGCTTTTTTGACCTAAGTTTGAGGATTGCGCTCAAATCAAATGTCCTAGAACCAAATTTCCACATGTAACTACTAGATTGTGATACAATACACTAATGGGTGAAGTTTGGTTGACTTCTGCGCAGCGGTTTGGGAGTTAACATCAAAATTACATTTCTCGGCCATATCGCATAGATCTCACTGTGAAAAGGCTTAAATGACTTTTTTAATTAAGTTTGATGATTGCGCTCAAACAAAATGTCCTAGAACAAAATTTTCAAATGTAACTACTAGATTGTGATACAATACACTATTGGGTGAAGTTTGGTTGACTTCTGCGCAGCGGTTTGGGAGTTAACATCAAAATTACATTTCTCGGCCATATCGCATAGATCTCACTGTGAAAAGGCTTAAATGGCTTTTTTGACCTAAGTTTGAGGATTGCGCTCAAATCAAATGTCCTAGAACCAAATTTCCACATGTAACTACTTGATTGTGATACAATACACTAATGGGTGAAGTTTGGTTGACTTCTGCGCAGCGGTTTGGGAGTTAACATCAAAATTACATTTCTCGGCCATATCGCATAGATCTCACTGTGAAAAGGCTTAAATGACTTTTTTAATTAAGTTTGATGATTGCGCTCAAACAAAATGTCCTAGAACAAAATTTTCATATGTAACTACTAGATTGTGATACAATACACTATTGGGTGAAGTTTGGTTGACTTCTGCGCAGCGGTTTGGGAGTTAACATCAAAATTACATTTCTCGGCCATATCGCATAGATCTCACTGTGAAAAGGCTTAAATGGCTTTTTTGACCTAAGTTTGAGGATTGCGCTCAAATCAAATGTCCTAGAACCGAATTTCCACATGTAACTACTAGATTGTGATACAATACACTAATGGGTGAAGTTTGGTTGACTTCTGCGCAGCGGTTTGGGAGTTAACATCAAAATTACATTTCTCGGCCATATCGCATAGATCTCACTGTGAAAAGGCTTAAATGACTTTTTTAATTAAGTTTGATGATTGCGCTCAAACAAAATGTCCTAGAACAAAATTTTTAAATGTAACTACTAGATTGTGATACAATACACTATTGGGTGAAGTTTGGTTGACTTCTGCGCAGCGGTTTGGGAGTTAACATCAAAATTACATTTCTCGGCCATATCGCATAGATCTCACTGTGAAAAGGCTTAAATGGCTTTTTTGACCTAAGTTTGAGGATTGCGCTCAAATCAAATGTCCTAGAACCAAATTTCCACATGTAACTACTAGATTGTGATACAATACACTAATGGTTGAAGTTTGGTTGACTTCTGCGCAGCGGTTTGGGAGTGAACATCAAAATTACATTTCTCGGCCATATCGCATAGATCTCACTGTGAAAAGGCTTAAATGACTTTTTTTAATTAAGTTTGAAGATTGCGCTCAAATCAAATGTCCTAGAACTAAATTTCCAAATGTAACTACTAGATTGTGATAAAATACACTATTGGGTGAAGTTTGGTTGACTTCTGCGCAGCGGTTTGGGAGTTAACATCAAAATTACATTTCTCGGCCATATCGCATAGATCTCACTGTGAAAAGGCTTAAATGACTTTTTTAATTAAGTTTGATGATTGCGTTCAAACAAAATGTCCTAGAACAAAATTTTCAAATGTAACTACTAGATTGTGATACAATACACTATTGGGTGAAGTTTGGTTGACTTCTGCGCAGCGGTTTGGGAGTTAACATCAAAATTACATTTCTCGGCCATATCGCATAGATCTCACTGTGAAAAGGCTTAAATGGCTTTTTTGACCTAAGTTTAAAGATTGCGCTCAAACCAAATGTCCTAGAACGAAATTTTCAAATGTAACTACTAGAATGTGATACAATACACTATTGGGTGATGTTTGGTTGACTTCTGCGCAGCGGTTTGGGAGTTAACATCAAAATTACATTTCTCGGCCATATCGCATAGATCTCACTGTGAAAAGGCTTAAATGGCTTTTTTGACCTTAGTTTAATGATTGCGCTCAAACCAAATGTCCTAGAACGAAATTTTCAAATGTAACTACTAGAATGTGATACAATACACTATTGGGTGAAGTTTGGTTGACTTCTGCGCAGCGGTTTGGGAGTTAACATCAAAATTACATTTCTCGGCCATATCGAATAGATCTCACTGTGAAAAGGCTTAAATGGCTTTTTTGACCTAGGTTTGAGGATTGCGCTCAAATCAAATGTCCTAGAACCAAATTTTCACATGTAACTACTAGATTGTGATACAATCAACTAATGGGTGAAGTTTGGTTGACTTCTGCGCAGCGGTTTGGGAGTTAACATCAAAATTACATTTCTCGGCCATATCGCATAGATCTCACTGTGAAAAGGCTTAAATGACTTTTTTAATTAAGTTTGATGATTGCGTTCAAACAAAATGTCCTAGAACAAAATTTTCACATGTAACTACTAGATTGTGATACAATACACTAATGGGTGAAGTTTGGTTGACTTCTGCGCAGCGGTTTGGGAGTTAACATCAAAATTACATTTCTCGGCCATATCGCATAGATCTCACTGTGAAAAGGCTTAAATGACTTTTTTAATTAAGTTTGATGATTGCGCTCAAACAAAATTTCCTAGAACAAAATTTTCAAATGTAACTACTAGATTGTGATACAATACACTATTGGGTGAAGTTTGGTTGACTTCTGCGCAGCGGTTTGGGAGTTAACATCAAAATTACATTTCTCGGCCATATCGCATAGATCTCACTGTGAAAAGGCTTAAATGGCTTTTTTGACCTAAGTTTAATGATTGCGCTCAAACCAAATGTCCTAGAACGAAATTTCCACATGTAACTACTAGATTGTGATACAATACACTAATGGGTGAAGTTTGGTTGACTTCTGCGCAGCGGTTTGGGAGTTAACATCAAAATTACATTTCTCGGCCATATCGCATAGATCTCACTGTGAAAAGGCTTAAATGGCTTTTTTGACCTAAGTTTGAGGATTGCGCTCAAATCAAATGTCCAATAACCAAATTTCCACATGTAACTACTAGATTGTGATACAATACACTAATGGGTGAAGTTTGGTTGACTTCTGCGCAGCGGTTTGGGAGTTAACATCAAAATTACATTTCTCGGCCATATCGCAGAGATCTCACTGTGAAAAGGCTTAAATGACTTTTTTAATTAAGTTTGATGATTGCGTTCAAACAAAATGTCATAGAACAAAATTTTCAAATGTAACTACTAGATTGTGATACAATACACTATTGGGTGAAGTTTGGTTGACTTCTGCGCAGCGGTTTGGGAGTTAACATCAAAATTACATTTCTCGGCCATATCGCATAGATCTCACTGTGAAAAGGCTTAAATGGCTTTTTTGACCTAAGTTTGAGGATTGCGCTCAAATCAAATGTCCTAGAACCAAATTTCCACATGTAATTACTAGATTGTGATACAATACACTAATGGGTGAAGTTTGGTTGACTTCTGCGCAGCGGTTTGGGAGTTAACATCAAAATTACATTTCTCGGCCATATCGCATAGATCTCACTGTGAAAAGGCTTAAATGACTTTTTTAATTAAGTTTAATGATTGCGCTCAAACCAAATGTCCTAGAACAAAATTTTCAAATGTAACTACTAGAATGTGATACAATACACTATTGGGTGAAGTTTAGTTGACTTCTGCGCAGCGGTTTGGGAGTTAACATCAAAATTACATTTCTCGGCCATATCGCATAGATCTCACTGTGAAAAGGCTTAAATGGCTTTTTTGACCTAAGTTTAATGATTGCGCTCAAACCAAATGTCCTAGAACAAAATTTTCAAATGTAACTACTAGAATGTGATACAATACACTATTGGGTGAAGTTTGGTTGACTTCTGCGCAGCGGTTTGGGAGTTAACATCAAAATTACATTTCTCGGCCATATCGCATAGATCTCACTGTGAAAAGGCTTAAATGGCTTTTTTGACCTAAGTTTGAGGATTGCGCTCAAATCAAATATCCTAGAACTGAATTTCCACATGTAACTACTAGATTGTGATACAATACACTAATGGGTGAAGTTTGGTTGACTTCTGCGCAGCGGTTTGGGAGTTAACATCAAAATTACATTTCTCGGCCATATCGCATAGATCTCACTGTGAAAAGGCTTAAATGACTTTTTTAATTAAGTTTGATGATTGCGCTCAAACAAAATGTCCTAGAACAAAATTTTTAAATGTAACTACTAGATTGTGATACAATACACTATTGGGTGAAGTTTGGTTGACTTCTGCGCAGCGGTTTGGGAGTTAACATCAAAATTACATTTCTCGGCCATATCGCATAGATCTCACTGTGAAAAGGCTTAAATGGCTTTTTTGACCTAAGTTTGAGGATTGCGCTCAAATCAAATGTCCTAGAACCAAATTTCCACATGTAACTACTAGATTGTGATACAATACACTAATGGTTGAAGTTTGGTTGACTTCTGCGCAGCGGTTTGGGAGTGAACATCAAAATTACATTTCTCGGCCATATCGCATAGATCTCACTGTGAAAAGGCTTAAATGACTTTTTTTAATTAAGTTTGAAGATTGCGCTCAAATCAAATGTCCTAGAACTAAATTTCCAAATGTAACTACTAGATTGTGATAAAATACACTATTGGGTGAAGTTTGGTTGACTTCTGCGCAGCGGTTTGGGAGTTAACATCAAAATTACATTTCTCGGCCATATCGCATAGATCTCACTGTGAAAAGGCTTAAATGACTTTTTTAATTAAGTTTGATGATTGCGTTCAAACAAAATGTCCTAGAACAAAATTTTCAAATGTAACTACTAGATTGTGATACAATACACTATTGGGTGAAGTTTGGTTGACTTCTGCGCAGCGGTTTGGGAGTTAACATCAAAATTACATTTCTCGGCCATATCGCATAGATCTCACTGTGAAAAGGCTTAAATGGCTTTTTTGACCTAAGTTTAAAGATTGCGCTCAAACCAAATGTCCTAGAACGAAATTTTCAAATGTAACTACTAGAATGTGATACAATACACTATTGGGTGAAGTTTGGTTGACTTCTGCGCAGCGGTTTGGGAGTTAACATCAAAATTACATTTCTCGGCCATATCGCATAGATCTCACTGTGAAAAGGCTTAAATGGCTTTTTTGACCTAGGTTTGAGGATAGCGCTCAAATCAAATGTCCTAGAACCAAATTTTCACATGTAACTACTAGATTGTGATACAATACACTAATGGGTGAAGTTTGGTTGACTTCTGCGCAGCGGTTTGGGAGTTAACATCAAAATTACATTTCTCGGCCATATCGCATAGATCTCACTGTGAAAAGGCTTAAATGACTTTTTTAATTAAGTTTGATGATTGCGCTCAAACAAAATTTCCTAGAACAAAATTTTCAAATGTAACTACTAGATTGTGATACAATACACTATTGGGTGAAGTTTGGTTGACTTCTGCGCAGCGGTTTGGGAGTTAACATCAAAATTACATTTCTCGGCCATATCGCATAGATCTCACTGTGAAAAGGCTTAAATGGCTTTTTTGACCTAAGTTTAATGATTGCGCTCAAACCAAATGTCCTAGAACGAAATTTTCAAATGTAACTACTAGAATGTGATACAATACACTATTGGGTGAAGTTTGGTTGACTTCTGCGCAGCGGTTTGGGAGTTAACATCAAAATTACATTTCTCGGCCATATCGCATAGATCTCACTGTGAAAAGGCTTAAATGGCTTTTTTGACCTAAGTTTGAGGATTGCGCTCAAATCAAATGTCCTAGAACCAAATTTCCACATGTAACTACTAGATTGTGATACAATACACTAATGGGTGAAGTTTGGTTGACTTCTGCGCAGCGGTTTGGGAGTTAACATCAAAATTACATTTCTCGGCCATATCGCATAGATCTCACTGTGAAAAGGCTTAAATGGCTTTTTTGACCTAAGTTTGAGGATTGCGCTCAAATCAAATGTCCAATAACCAAATTTCTACATGTAACTACTAGATTGTGATACAATACACTAATGGGTGAAGTTTGGTTGACTTCTGCGCAGCGGTTTGGGAGTTAACATCAAAATTACATTTCTCGGCCATATCGCAGAGATCTCACTGTGAAAAGGCTTAAATGACTTTTTTAATTAAGTTTAATGATTGCGTTCAAACAAAATGTCATAGAACAAAATTTTCAAATGTAACTACTAGAATGTGATACAATACACTATTGGGTGAAGTTTAGTTGACTTCTGCGCAGCGGTTTGGGAGTTAACATCAAAATTACATTTCTCGGCCATATCGCATAGATCTCACTGTGAAAAGGCTTAAATGGCTTTTTTGACCTAAGTTTAATGATTGCACTCAAACCAAATGTCCTAGAACAAAATTTTCAAATGTAACTACTAGAATGTGATACAATACACTATTGGGTGAAGTTTGGTTGACTTCTGCGCAGCGGTTTGGGAGTTAACATCAAAATTACATTTCTCGGCCATATCGCATAGATCTCACTGTGAAAAGGCTTAAATGACTTTTTTAATTAAGTTTGATGATTGCGCTCAAACAAAATGTCCTAGAACAAAATTTTTAAATGTAACTACTAGATTGTGATACAATACACTATTGGGTGAAGTTTGGTTGACTTCTGCGCAGCGGTTTGGGAGTTAACATCAAAATTACATTTCTCGGCCATATCGCATAGATCTCACTGTGAAAAGGCTTAAATGGCTTTTTTGACCTAAGTTTGAGGATTGCGCTCAAATCAAATGTCCTAGAACCAAATTTCCACATGTAACTACTAGATTGTGATACAATACACTAATGGTTGAAGTTTGGTTGACTTCTGCGCAGCGGTTTGGGAGTGAACATCAAAATTACATTTCTCGGCCATATCGCATAGATCTCACTGTGAAAAGGCTTAAATGACTTTTTTTATTTAAGTTTGAAGATTGCGCTCAAATCAAATGTCCTAGAACTAAATTTCCAAATGTAACTACTAGATTGTGATAAAATACACTATTGGGTGAAGTTTGGTTGACTTCTGCGCAGCGGTTTGGGAGTTAACATCAAAATTACATTTCTCGGCCATATCGCATAGATCTCACTGTGAAAAGGCTTAAATGACTTTTTTAATTAAGTTTGATGATTGCGTTCAAACAAAATGTCCTAGAACAAAATTTTCAAATGTAACTACTAGATTGTGATACAATACACTATTGGGTGAAGTTTGGTTGACTTCTGCGCAGCGGTTTGGGAGTTAACATCAAAATTACATTTCTCGGCCATATCGCATAGATCTCACTGTGAAAAGGCTTAAATGGCTTTTTTGACCTAAGTTTAAAGATTGCGCTCAAACCAAATGTCCTAGAACGAAATTTTCAAATGTAACTACTAGAATGTGATACAATATACTATTGGGTGAAGTTTGGTTGACTTCTGCGCAGCGGTTTGGGAGTTAACATCAAAATTACATTTCTCGGCCATATCGCATAGATCTCACTGTGAAAAGGCTTAAATGGCTTTTTTGACCTAAGTTTGAGGATTGCGCTCAAATCAAATGTCCTAGAACCAAATTTCCACATGTAACTACTAGATTGTGATACAATACACTAATGGGTGAAGTTTGGTTGACTTCTGCGCAGAGGTTTGGGAGTTAACATCAAAATTACATTTCTCGGCCATATCGCATAGATCTCACTGTGAAAAGGCTTAAATGACTTTTTTAATTAAGTTTGATGATTGCGCTCAAACAAAATTTCCTAGAACAAAATTTTCAAATGTAACTACTAGATTGTGATACAATACACTATTGGGTGAAGTTTGGTTGACGTCTGCGCAGCGGTTTGGGAGTTAACATCAAAATTACATTTCTCGGCCATATCGCATAGATCTCACTGTGAAAAGGCTTAAATGGCTTTTTTGACCTAAGTTTAATGATTGCGCTCAAACCAAATGTCCAATAACCAAATTTCCACATGTAACTACTAGATTGTGATACAATACACTAATGGGTGAAGTTTGGTTGACTTCTGCGCAGCGGTTTGGGAGTTAACATCAAAATTACATTTCTCGGCCATATCGCATAGATCTCACTGTGAAAAGGCTTAAATGACTTTTTTAATTCAGTTTGATGATTGCGTTCAAACAAAATGTCATAGAACAAAATTTTTAAATGTAACTACTAGATTGTGATACAATACACTATTGGGTGAAGTTTGGTTGACTTCTGCGCAGCGGTTTGGGAGTTAACATCAAAATTACATTTCTCGGCCATATCGCATAGATCTAACTGTGAAAAGGCTTAAATGGCTTTTTTGACCTAAGTTTGAGGATTGCGCTCAAATCAAATGTCCTAGAACGAAATTTTCAAATGTAACTACTAGAATGTGATACAATACACTATTGGGTGAAGTTTGGTTGACTTCTGCGCAGCGGTTTGGGAGTTAACATCAAAATTACATTTCTCGGCCATATCGCATAGATCTCACTGTGAAAAGGCTTAAATGGCTTTTTTGACCTAGGTTTGAGGATTGCGCTCAAATCAAATGTCCTAGAACCAAATTTTCACATGTAACTACTAGATTGTGATACAATCAACTAATGGGTGAAGTTTGGTTGACTTCTGCGCAGCGGTTTGGGAGTTAACATCAAAATTACATTTCTCGGCCATATCGCATAGATCTCACTGTGAAAAGGCTTAAATGACTTTTTTAATTAAGTTTGATGATTGCGTTCAAACAAAATGTCCTAGAACAAAATTTTCACATGTAACTACTAGATTGTGATACAATACACTAATGGGTGAAGTTTGGTTGACTTCTGCGCAGCGGTTTGGGAGTTAACATCAAAATTACATTTCTCGGCCATATCGCATAGATCTCACTGTGAAAAGGCTTAAATGACTTTTTTAATTAAGTTTGATGATTGCGCTCAAACAAAATTTCCTAGAACAAAATTTTCAAATGTAACTACTAGATTGTGATACAATACACTATTGGGTGAAGTTTGGTTGACTTCTGCGCAGCGGTTTGGGAGTTAACATCAAAATTACATTTCTCGGCCATATCGCATAGATCTCACTGTGAAAAGGCTTAAATGGCTTTTTTGACCTAAGTTTGAGGATTGCGCTCAAATCAAATGTCCTAGAACCAAATTTCCACATGTAATTACTAGATTGTGATACAATACACTAATGGGTGAAGTTTGGTTGACTTCTGCGCAGCGGTTTGGGAGTTAACATCAAAATTACATTTCTCGGCCATATCGCATAGATCTCACTGTGAAAAGGCTTAAATGACTTTTTTAATTAAGTTTAATGATTGCGCTCAAACCAAATGTCCTAGAACAAAATTTTCAAATGTAACTACTAGAATGTGATACAATACACTATTGGGTGAAGTTTAGTTGACTTCTGCGCAGCGGTTTGGGAGTTAACATCAAAATTACATTTCTCGGCCATATCGCATAGATCTCACTGTGAAAAGGCTTAAATGGCTTTTTTGACCTAAGTTTAATGATTGCGCTCAAACCAAATGTCCTAGAACAAAATTTTCAAATGTAACTACTAGAATGTGATACAATACACTATTGGGTGAAGTTTGGTTGACTTCTGCGCAGCGGTTTGGGAGTTAACATCAAAATTACATTTCTCGGCCATATCGCATAGATCTCACTGTGAAAAGGCTTAAATGGCTTTTTTGACCTAAGTTTGAGGATTGCGCTCAAATCAAATATCCTAGAACTGAATTTCCACATGTAACTACTAGATTGTGATACAATACACTAATGGGTGAAGTTTGGTTGACTTCTGCGCAGCGGTTTGGGAGTTAACATCAAAATTACATTTCTCGGCCATATCGCATAGATCTCACTGTGAAAAGGCTTAAATGACTTTTTTAATTAAGTTTGATGATTGCGCTCAAACAAAATGTCCTAGAACAAAATTTTTAAATGTAACTACTAGATTGTGATACAATACACTATTGGGTGAAGTTTGGTTGACTTCTGCGCAGCGGTTTGGGAGTTAACATCAAAATTACATTTCTCGGCCATATCGCATAGATCTCACTGTGAAAAGGCTTAAATGGCTTTTTTGACCTAAGTTTGAGGATTGCGCTCAAATCAAATGTCCTAGAACCAAATTTCCACATGTAACTACTAGATTGTGATACAATACACTAATGGTTGAAGTTTGGTTGACTTCTGCGCAGCGGTTTGGGAGTGAACATCAAAATTACATTTCTCGGCCATATCGCATAGATCTCACTGTGAAAAGGCTTAAATGACTTTTTTTAATTAAGTTTGAAGATTGCGCTCAAATCAAATGTCCTAGAACTAAATTTCCAAATGTAACTACTAGATTGTGATAAAATACACTATTGGGTGAAGTTTGGTTGACTTCTGCGCAGCGGTTTGGGAGTTAACATCAAAATTACATTTCTCGGCCATATCGCATAGATCTCACTGTGAAAAGGCTTAAATGACTTTTTTAATTAAGTTTGATGATTGCGTTCAAACAAAATGTCCTAGAACAAAATTTTCAAATGTAACTACTAGATTGTGATACAATACACTATTGGGTGAAGTTTGGTTGACTTCTGCGCAGCGGTTTGGGAGTTAACATCAAAATTACATTTCTCGGCCATATCGCATAGATCTCACTGTGAAAAGGCTTAAATGGCTTTTTTGACCTAAGTTTGAGGATTGCGCTCAAATCAAATGTCCAATAACCAAATTTCTACATGTAACTACTAGATTGTGATACAATACACTAATGGGTGAAGTTTGGTTGACTTCTGCGCAGCGGTTTGGGAGTTAACATCAAAATTACATTTCTCGGCCATATCGCAGAGATCTCACTGTGAAAAGGCTTAAATGACTTTTTTAATTAAGTTTAATGATTGCGTTCAAACAAAATGTCATAGAACAAAATTTTCAAATGTAACTACTAGATTGTGATACAATACACTATTGGGTGAAGTTTGGTTGACTTCTGCGCAGCGGTTTGGGAGTTAACATCAAAATTACATTTCTCGGCCATATCGCATAGATCTCACTGTGAAAAGGCTTAAATGGCTTTTTTGACCTAAGTTTGAGGATTGCGCTCAAATCAAATGTCCTAGAACCAAATTTCCACATGTAATTACTAGATTGTGATACAATACACTAATGGGTGAAGTTTGGTTGACTTCTGCGCAGCGGTTTGGGAGTTAACATCAAAATTACATTTCTCGGCCATATCGCATAGATCTCACTGTGAAAAGGCTTAAATGACTTTTTTAATTAAGTTTGATGATTGCGTTCAAACAAAATGTCCTAGAACAAAATTTTCAAATGTAACTACTAGATTGTGATACAATACACTATTGGGTGAAGTTTGGTTGACTTCTGCGCAGCGGTTTGGGAGTTAACATCAAAATTACATTTCTCGGCCATATCGCATAGATCTCACTGTGAAAAGGCTTAAATGGCTTTTTTGACCTAAGTTTAAAGATTGCGCTCAAACCAAATGTCCTAGAACGAAATTTTCAAATGTAACTACTAGAATGTGATACAATACACTATTGGGTGAAGTTTGGTTGACTTCTGCGCAGCGGTTTGGGAGTTAACATCAAAATTACATTTCTCGGCCATATCGCATAGATCTCACTGTGAAAAGGCTTAAATGACTTTTTTAATTAAGTTTAATGATTGCGCTCAAACCAAATGTCCTAGAACAAAATTTTCAAATGTAACTACTAGAATGTGATACAATACACTATTGGGTGAAGTTTAGTTGACTTCTGCGCAGCGGTTTGGGAGTTAACATCAAATTTACATTTCTCGGCCATATCGCATAGATCTCACAGTGAAAAGGCTTAAATGGCTTTTTTGACCTAAGTTTAATGATTGCGCTCAAACCAAATGTCCTAGAACAAAATTTTCAAATGTAACTACTAGATTGTGATACAATACACTATTGGGTGAAGTTTGGTTGACTTCTGCGCAGCGGTTTGGGAGTTAACATCAAAATTACATTTCTCGGCCATATCGCATAGATCTCACTGTGAAAAGGCTTAAATGGCTTTTTTGACCTAAGTTTAAAGATTGCGCTCAAACCAAATGTCCTAGAACGAAATTTTCAAATGTAACTACTAGAATGTGATACAATATACTATTGGGTGAAGTTTGGTTGACTTCTGCGCAGCGGTTTGGGAGTTAACATCAAAATTACATTTCTCGGCCATATCGCATAGATCTCACTGTGAAAAGGCTTAAATGGCTTTTTTGACCTAAGTTTGAGGATTGCGCTCAAATCAAATGTCCTAGAACCAAATTTCCACATGTAACTACTAGATTGTGATACAATACACTAATGGGTGAAGTTTGGTTGACTTCTGCGCAGAGGTTTGGGAGTTAACATCAAAATTACATTTCTCGGCCATATCGCATAGATCTCACTGTGAAAAGGCTTAAATGACTTTTTTAATTAAGTTTGATGATTGCGCTCAAACAAAATTTCCTAGAACAAAATTTTCAAATGTAACTACTAGATTGTGATACAATACACTATTGGGTGAAGTTTGGTTGACTTCTGCGCAGCGGTTTGGGAGTTAACATCAAAATTACATTTCTCGGCCATATCGCATAGATCTCACTGTGAAAAGGCTTAAATGGCTTTTTTGACCTAAGTTTAATGATTGCGCTCAAACCAAATGTCCAATAACCAAATTTCCACATGTAACTACTAGATTGTGATACAATACACTAATGGGTGAAGTTTGGTTGACTTCTGCGCAGCGGTTTGGGAGTTAACATCAAAATTACATTTCTCGGCCATATCGCATAGATCTCACTGTGAAAAGGCTTAAATGACTTTTTTAATTAAGTTTGATGATTGCGTTCAAACAAAAGTCATAGAACAAAATTTTTAAATGTAACTACTAGATTGTGATACAATACACTATTGGGTGAAGTTTGGTTGACTTCTGCGCAGCGGTTTGGGAGTTAACATCAAAATTACATTTCTCGGCCATATCGCATAGATCTCACTGTGAAAAGGCTTAAATGGCTTTTTTGACCTAAGTTTGAGGATTGCGCTCAAATCAAATGTCCTAGAACCAAATTTCCACATGTAATTACTAGATTGTGATACAATACACTAATGGGTGAAGTTTGGTTGACTTCTGCGCAGCGGTTTGGGAGTTAACATCAAAATTACATTTCTCGGCCATATCGCATAGATCTCACTGTGAAAAGGCTTAAATGACTTTTTTAATTAAGTTTAATGATTGCGCTCAAACCAAATGTCCTAGAACAAAATTTTCAAATGTAACTACTAGAATGTGATACAATACACTATTGGGTGAAGTTTAGTTGACTTCTGCGCAGCGGTTTGGGAGTTAACATCAAAATTACATTTCTCGGCCATATCGCATAGATCTCACTGTGAAAAGGCTTAAATGGCTTTTTTGACCTAAGTTTAATGATTGCACTCAAACCAAATGTCCTAGAACAAAATTTTCAAATGTAACTACTAGAATGTGATACAATACACTATTGGGTGAAGTTTGGTTGACTTCTGCGCAGCGGTTTGGGAGTTAACATCAAAATTACATTTCTCGGCCATATCGCATAGATCTCACTGTGAAAAGGCTTAAATGACTTTTTTAATTAAGTTTGATGATTGCGCTCAAACAAAATGTCCTAGAACAAAATTTTTAAATGTAACTACTAGATTGTGATACAATACACTATTGGGTGAAGTTTGGTTGACTTCTGCGCAGCGGTTTGGGAGTTAACATCAAAATTACATTTCTCGGCCATATCGCATAGATCTCACTGTGAAAAGGCTTAAATGGCTTTTTTGACCTAAGTTTGAGGATTGCGCTCAAATCAAATGTCCTAGAACCAAATTTCCACATGTAACTACTAGATTGTGATACAATACACTAATGGTTGAAGTTTGGTTGACTTCTGCGCAGCGGTTTGGGAGTGAACATCAAAATTACATTTCTCGGCCATATCGCATAGATCTCACTGTGAAAAGGCTTAAATGACTTTTTTTATTTAAGTTTGAAGATTGCGCTCAAATCAAATGTCCTAGAACTAAATTTCCAAATGTAACTACTAGATTGTGATAAAATACACTATTGGGTGAAGTTTGGTTGACTTCTGCGCAGCGGTTTGGGAGTTAACATCAAAATTACATTTCTCGGCCATATCGCATAGATCTCACTGTGAAAAGGCTTAAATGACTTTTTTAATTAAGTTTGATGATTGCGTTCAAACAAAATGTCCTAGAACAAAATTTTCAAATGTAACTACTAGATTGTGATACAATACACTATTGGGTGAAGTTTGGTTGACTTCTGCGCAGCGGTTTGGGAGTTAACATCAAAATTACATTTCTCGGCCATATCGCATAGATCTCACTGTGAAAAGGCTTAAATGGCTTTTTTGACCTAAGTTTAAAGATTGCGCTCAAACCAAATGTCCTAGAACGAAATTTTCAAATGTAACTACTAGAATGTGATACAATATACTATTGGGTGAAGTTTGGTTGACTTCTGCGCAGCGGTTTGGGAGTTAACATCAAAATTACATTTCTCGGCCATATCGCATAGATCTCACTGTGAAAAGGCTTAAATGGCTTTTTTAATTAAGTTTGAGGATTGCGCTCAAACAAAATTTCCTAGAACAAAATTTCCACATGTAACTACTAGATTGTGATACAATACACTATTGGGTGAAGTTTGGTTGACGTCTGCGCAGCGGTTTGGGAGTTAACATCAAAATTACATTTCTCGGCCATATCGCATAGATCTCACTGTGAAAAGGCTTAAATGGCTTTTTTGACCTAAGTTTAATGATTGCGCTCAAACCAAATGTCCAATAACCAAATTTCCACATGTAACTACTAGATTGTGATACAATACACTAATGGGTGAAGTTTGGTTGACTTCTGCGCAGCGGTTTGGGAGTTAACATCAAAATTACATTTCTCGGCCATATCGCATAGATCTCACTGTGAAAAGGCTTAAATGACTTTTTTAATTCAGTTTGATGATTGCGTTCAAACAAAATGTCATAGAACAAAATTTTTAAATGTAACTACTAGATTGTGATACAATACACTATTGGGTGAAGTTTGGTTGACTTCTGCGCAGCGGTTTGGGAGTTAACATCAAAATTACATTTCTCGGCCATATCGCATAGATCTAACTGTGAAAAGGCTTAAATGGCTTTTTTGACCTAAGTTTGAGGATTGCGCTCAAATCAAATGTCCTAGAACCAAATTTCCACATGTAACTACTAGATTGTGATACAATACACTAATGGGTGAAGTTTGGTTGACTTCTGCGCAGCGGTTTGGGAGTTAACATCAAAATTACATTTCTCGGCCATATCGCATAGATCTCACTGTGAAAAGGCTTAAATGGCTTTTTTGACCTAAGTTTGAGGATTGCGCTCAAATCAAATGTCCAATAACCAAATTTCCACATGTAACTACTAGATTGTGATAGAATACACTAATGGGTGAAGTTTGGTTGACTTCTGCGCAGCGGTTTGGGAGTTAACATCAAAATTACATTTCTCGGCCATATCGCATAGATCTCACTGTGAAAAGGCTTAAATGACTTTTTTAATTAAGTTTAATGATTGCGCTCAAACCAAATGTCCTAGAACCAAATTTCCACATGTAACTACTAGATTGTGATACAATACACTAATGGTTGAAGTTTGGTTGACTTCTGCGCAGCGGTTTGGGAGTGAACATCAAAATTACATTTCTCGGCCATATCGCATAGATCTCACTGTGAAAAGGCTTAAATGACTTTTTTTAATTAAGTTTGAAGATTGCGCTCAAATCAAATGTCCTAGAACTAAATTTCCAAATTTAACTACTAGATTGTGATAAAATACACTATTGGGTGAAGTTTGGTTGACTTCTGCGCAGCGGTTTGGGAGTTAACATCAAAATTACATTTCTCGGCCATATCGCATAGATCTCACTGTGAAAAGGCTTAAATGACTTTTTTAATTAAGTTTGATGATTGCGTTCAAACAAAATGTCCTAGAACAAAATTTTCAAATGTAACTACTAGATTGTGATACAATACACTATTGGGTGAAGTTTGGTTGACTTCTGCGCAGCGGTTTGGGAGTTAACATCAAAATTACATTTCTCGGCCATATCGCATAGATCTCACTGTGAAAAGGCTTAAATGGCTTTTTTGACCTAAGTTTAAAGATTGCGCTCAAACCAAATGTCCTAGAACGAAATTTTTAAATGTAACTACTAGAATGTGATACAATATACTATTGGGTGAAGTTTGGTTGACTTCTGCGCAGCGGTTTGGGAGTTAACATCAAAATTACATTTCTCGGCCATATCGCATAGATCTCACTGTGAAAAGGCTTAAATGGCTTTTTTGACCTAAGTTTGAGGATTGCGCTCAAATCAAATGTCCTAGAACCAAATTTCCACATGTAACTACTAGATTGTGATACAATACACTAATGGGTGAAGTTTGGTTGACTTCTGCGCAGAGGTTTGGGAGTTAACATCAAAATTACATTTCTCGGCCATATCGCATAGATCTCACTGTGAAAAGGCTTAAATGACTTTTTTAATTAAGTTTGATGATTGCGCTCAAACAAAATTTCCTAGAACAAAATTTTCAAATGTAACTACTAGATTGTGATACAATACACTATTGGGTGAAGTTTGGTTGACTTCTGCGCAGCGATTTGGGAGTTAACATCAAAATTACATTTCTCGGCCATATCGCATAGATCTCACTGTGAAAAGGCTTAAATGGCTTTTTTGACCTAAGTTTAATGATTGCGCTCAAACCAAATGTCCAATAACCAAATTTCCACATGTAACTACTAGATTGTGATACAATACACTAATGGGTGAAGTTTGGTTGACTTCTGCGCAGCGGTTTGGGAGTTAACATCAAAATTACATTTCTCGGCCATATCGCATAGATCTCACTGTGAAAAGGCTTAAATGACTTTTTTAATTAAGTTTAATGATTGCGCTCAAACCAAATGTCCTAGAACAAAATTTTCAAATGTAACTACTAGAATGTGATACAATACACTATTGGGTGAAGTTTAGTTGACTTCTGCGCAGCGGTTTGGGAGTTAACATCAAAATTACATTTCTCGGCCATATCGCATAGATCTCACTGTGAAAAGGCTTAAATGGCTTTTTTGACCTAAGTTTAATGATTGCGCTCAAACCAAATGTCCTAGAACAAAATTTTCAAATGTAACTACTAGAATGTGATACAATACACTATTGGGTGAAGTTTGGTTGACTTCTGCGCAGCGGTTTGGGAGTTAACATCAAAATTACATTTCTCGGCCATATCGCATAGATCTCACTGTGAAAAGGCTTAAATGGCTTTTTTGACCTAAGTTTGAGGATTGCGCTCAAATCAAATGTCCTAGAACCGAATTTCCACATGTAACTACTAGATTGTGATACAATACACTAATGGGTGAAGTTTGGTTGACTTCTGCGCAGCGGTTTGGGAGTTAACATCAAAATTACATTTCTCGGCCATATCGCATAGATCTCACTGTGAAAAGGCTTAAATGACTTTTTTAATTAAGTTTGATGATTGCGCTCAAACAAAATGTCCTAGAACCAAATTTTTAAATGTAACTACTAGATTGTGATACAATACACTATTGGGTGAAGTTTGGTTGACTTCTGCGCAGCGGTTTGGGAGTTAACATCAAAATTACATTTCTCGGCCATATCGCATAGATCTCACTGTGAAAAGGCTTAAATGGCTTTTTTGACCTAAGTTTGAGGATTGCGCTCAAATCAAATGTCCTAGAACAAAATTTCCACATGTAACTACTAGATTGTGATACAATACACTAATGGTTGAAGTTTGGTTGACTTCTGCGCAGCGGTTTGGGAGTGAACATCAAAATTACATTTCTCGGCCATATCGCATAGATCTCACTGTGAAAAGGCTTAAATGACTTTTTTTAATTAAGTTTGAAGATTGCGCTCAAATCAAATGTCCTAGAACTAAATTTCCAAATGTAACTACTAGATTGTGATAAAATACACTATTGGGTGAAGTTTGGTTGACTTCTGCGCAGCGGTTTGGGAGTTAACATCAAAATTACATTTCTCGGCCATATCGCATAGATCTCACTGTGAAAAGGCTTAAATGACTTTTTTAATTAAGTTTGATGATTGCGTTCAAACAAAATGTCCTAGAACAAAATTTTCAAATGTAACTACTAGATTGTGATACAATACACTATTGGGTGAAGTTTGGTTGACTTCTGCGCAGCGGTTTGGGAGTTAACATCAAAATTACATTTCTCGGCCATATCGCATAGATCTCACTGTGAAAAGGCTTAAATGGCTTTTTTGACCTAAGTTTAAAGATTGCGCTCAAACCAAATGTCCTAGAACGAAATTTTCAAATGTAACTACTAGAATGTGATACAATATACTATTGGGTGAAGTTTGGTTGACTTCTGCGCAGCGGTTTGGGAGTTAACATCAAAATTACATTTCTCGGCCATATCGCATAGATCTCACTGTGAAAAGGCTTAAATGGCTTTTTTGACCTAAGTTTGAGGATTGCGCTCAAATCAAATGTCCTAGAACCAAATTTCCACATGTAACTACTAGATTGTGATACAATACACTAATGGGTGAAGTTTGGTTGACTTCTGCGCAGAGGTTTGGGAGTTAACATCAAAATTACATTTCTCGGCCATATCGCATAGATCTCACTGTGAAAAGGCTTAAATGACTTTTTTAATTAAGTTTGATGATTGCGTTCAAACAAAATGTCATAGAACAAAATTTTCAAATGTAACTACTAGATTGTGATACAATACACTATTGGGTGAAGTTTGGTTGACTTCTGCGCAGCGGTTTGGGAGTTAACATCAAAATTACATTTCTCGGCCATATCGCATAGATCTCACTGTGAAAAGGCTTAAATGGCTTTTTTGACCTAAGTTTGAGGATTGCGCTCAAATCAAATGTCCTAGAACCAAATTTCCACATGTAATTACTAGATTGTGATACAATACACTAATGGGTGAAGTTTGGTTGACTTCTGCGCAGCGGTTTGGGAGTTAACATCAAAATTACATTTCTCGGCCATATCGCATAGATCTCACTGTGAAAAGGCTTAAATGGCTTTTTTGACCTAAGTTTGAGGATTGCGCTCAAATCAAATGTCCTAGAACCAAATTTCCACATGTAACTACTAGATTGTGATACAATACACTAATGGTTGAAGTTTGGTTGACTTCTGCGCAGCGGTTTGGGAGTGAACATCAAAATTACATTTCTCGGCCATATCGCATAGATCTCACTGTGAAAAGGCTTAAATGACTTTTTTTAATTAAGTTTGAAGATTGCGCTCAAATCAAATGTCCTAGAACTAAATTTCCAAATGTAACTACTAGATTGTGATAAAATACACTATTGGGTGAAGTTTGGTTGACTTCTGCGCAGCGGTTTGGGAGTTAACATCAAAATTACATTTCTCGGCCATATCGCATAGATCTCACTGTGAAAAGGCTTAAATGACTTTTTTAATTAAGTTTGATGATTGCGTTCAAACAAAATGTCCTAGAACAAAATTTTCAAATGTAACTACTAGATTGTGATACAATACACTATTGGGTGAAGTTTGGTTGACTTCTGCGCAGCGGTTTGGGAGTTAACATCAAAATTACATTTCTCGGCCATATCGCATAGATCTCACTGTGAAAAGGCTTAAATGGCTTTTTTGACCTAGGTTTGAGGATTGCGCTCAAATCAAATGTCCTAGAACCAAATTTTCACATGTAACTACTAGATTGTGATACAATACACTAATGGGTGAAGTTTGGTTGACTTCTGCGCAGCGGTTTGGGAGTTAACATCAAAATTACATTTCTCGGCCATATCGCATAGATCTCACTGTGAAAAGGCTTAAATGACTTTTTTAATTAAGTTTGATGATTGCGCTCAAACAAAATTTCCTAGAACAAAATTTTCAAATGTAACTACTAGATTGTGATACAATACACTATTGGGTGAAGTTTGGTTGACTTCTGCGCAGCGGTTTGGGAGTTAACATCAAAATTACATTTCTCGGCCATATCGCATAGATCTCACTGTGAAAAGGCTTAAATGGCTTTTTTGACCTAAGTTTAATGATTGCGCTCAAACCAAATGTCCTAGAACCAAATTTCCACATGTAACTACTAGATTGTGATACAATACACTAATGGGTGAAGTTTGGTTGACTTCTGCGCAGCGGTTTGGGAGTTAACATCAAAATTACATTTCTCGGCCATATCGCATAGATCTCACTGTGAAAAGGCTTAAATGGCTTTTTTGACCTAAGTTTGAGGATTGCGCTCAAATCAAATGTCCAATAACCAAATTTCTACATGTAACTACTAGATTGTGATACAATACACTAATGGGTGAAGTTTGGTTGACTTCTGCGCAGCGGTTTGGGAGTTAACATCAAAATTACATTTCTCGGCCATATCGCAGAGATCTCACTGTGAAAAGGCTTAAATGACTTTTTTAATTAAGTTTAATGATTGCGTTCAAACAAAATGTCATAGAACAAAATTTTCAAATGTAACTACTAGATTGTGATACAATACACTATTGGGTGAAGTTTGGTTGACTTCTGCGCAGAGGTTTGGGAGTTAACATCAAAATTACATTTCTCGGCCATATCGCATAGATCTCACTGTGAAAAGGCTTAAATGACTTTTTTAATTAAGTTTGATGATTGCGTTCAAACAAAATGTCCTAGAACAAAATTTTCAAATGTAACTACTAGATTGTGATACAATACACTATTGGGTGAAGTTTGGTTGACTTCTGCGCAGCGGTTTGGGAGTTAACATCAAAATTACATTTCTCGGCCATATCGCATAGATCTCACTGTGAAAAGGCTTAAATGGCTTTTTTGACCTAAGTTTAAAGATTGCGCTCAAACCAAATGTCCTAGAACGAAATTTTCAAATGTAACTACTAGAATGTGATACAATATACTATTGGGTGAAGTTTGGTTGACTTCTGCGCAGCGGTTTGGGAGTTAACATCAAAATTACATTTCTCGGCCATATCGCATAGATCTCACTGTGAAAAGGCTTAAATGGCTTTTTTGACCTAAGTTTGAGGATTGCGCTCAAATCAAATGTCCTAGAACCAAATTTCCACATGTAATTACTAGATTGTGATACAATACACTAATGGGTGAAGTTTGGTTGACTTCTGCGCAGCGGTTTGGGAGTTAACATCAAAATTACATTTCTCGGCCATATCGCATAGATCTCACTGTGAAAAGGCTTAAATGACTTTTTTAATTAAGTTTAATGATTGCGCTCAAACCAAATGTCCTAGAACAAAATTTTCAAATGTAACTACTAGAATGTGATACAATACACTATTGGGTGAAGTTTAGTTGACTTCTGCGCAGCGGTTTGGGAGTTAACATCAAATTTACATTTCTCGGCCATATCGCATAGATCTCACAGTGAAAAGGCTTAAATGGCTTTTTTGACCTAAGTTTAATGATTGCGCTCAAACCAAATGTCCTAGAACAAAATTTTCAAATGTAACTACTAGATTGTGATACAATACACTATTGGGTGAAGTTTGGTTGACTTCTGCGCAGCGGTTTGGGAGTTAACATCAAAATTACATTTCTCGGCCATATCGCATAGATCTCACTGTGAAAAGGCTTAAATGGCTTTTTTGACCTAAGTTTAAAGATTGCGCTCAAACCAAATGTCCTAGAACGAAATTTTCAAATGTAACTACTAGAATGTGATACAATATACTATTGGGTGAAGTTTGGTTGACTTCTGCGCAGCGGTTTGGGAGTTAACATCAAAATTACATTTCTCGGCCATATCGCATAGATCTCACTGTGAAAAGGCTTAAATGGCTTTTTTGACCTAAGTTTGAGGATTGCGCTCAAATCAAATGTCCTAGAACCAAATTTCCACATGTAACTACTAGATTGTGATACAATACACTAATGGGTGAAGTTTGGTTGACTTCTGCGCAGAGGTTTGGGAGTTAACATCAAAATTACATTTCTCGGCCATATCGCATAGATCTCACTGTGAAAAGGCTTAAATGACTTTTTTAATTAAGTTTGATGATTGCGCTCAAACAAAATTTCCTAGAACAAAATTTTCAAATGTAACTACTAGATTGTGATACAATACACTATTGGGTGAAGTTTGGTTGACTTCTGCGCAGCGGTTTGGGAGTTAACATCAAAATTACATTTCTCGGCCATATCGCATAGATCTCACTGTGAAAAGGCTTAAATGGCTTTTTTGACCTAAGTTTAATGATTGCGCTCAAACCAAATGTCCAATAACCAAATTTCCACATGTAACTACTAGATTGTGATACAATACACTAATGGGTGAAGTTTGGTTGACTTCTGCGCAGCGGTTTGGGAGTTAACATCAAAATTACATTTCTCGGCCATATCGCATAGATCTCACTGTGAAAAGGCTTAAAAGACTTTTTTAATTAAGTTTGATGATTGCGTTCAAACAAAATGTCATAGAACAAAATTTTCAAATGTAACTACTAGATTGTGATACAATACACTATTGGGTGAAGTTTGGTTGACGTCTGCGCAGCGGTTTGGGAGTTAACATCAAAATTACACTTCTCGGCCATATCGCATAGATCTCACTGTGAAAAGGCTTAAATGGCTTTTTTGACCTAAGTTTAATGATTGCGCTCAAACCAAATGTCCAATAACCAAATTTCTACATGTAACTACTAGATTGTGATACAATACACTAATGGGTGAAGTTTGGTTGACTTCTGCGCAGCGGTTTGGGAGTTAACATCAAAATTACATTTCTCGGCCATATCGCATAGATCTCACTGTGAAAAGGCTTAAATGACTTTTTTAATTAAGTTTGATGATTGCGTTCAAACAAAATGTCATAGAACAAAATTTTTAAATGTAACTACTAGATTGTGATACAATACACTATTGGGTGAAGTTTGGTTGACTTCTGCGCAGCGGTTTGGGAGTTAACATCAAAATTACATTTCTCGGCCATATCGCATAGATCTAACTGTGAAAAGGCTTAAATGGCTTTTTTGACCTAAGTTTGAGGATTGCGCTCAAATCAAATGTCCTAGAACCAAATTTCCACATGTAACTACTAGATTGTGATACAATACACTAATGGGTGAAGTTTGGTTGACTTCTGCGCAGCGGTTTGGGAGTTAACATCAAAATTACATTTCTCGGCCATATCGCATAGATCTCACTGTGAAAAGGCTTAAATGGCTTTTTTGACCTAAGTTTGAGGATTGCGCTCAAATCAAATGTCCAATAACCAAATTTCCACATGTAACTACTAGATTGTGATACAATACACTAATGGGTGAAGTTTGGTTGACTTCTGCGCAGCGGTTTGGGAGTTAACATCAAAATTACATTTCTCGGCCATATCGCAGAGATCTCACTGTGAAAAGGCTTAAATGACTTTTTTAATTAAGTTTGATGATTGCGTTCAAACAAAATGTCATAGAACAAAATTTTCAAATGTAACTACTAGATTGTGATACAATACACTATTGGGTGAAGTTTGGTTGACTTCTGCGCAGCGGTTTGGGAGTTAACATCAAAATTACATTTCTCGGCCATATCGCATAGATCTCACTGTGAAAAGGCTTAAATGGCTTTTTTGACCTAAGTTTGAGGATTGCGCTCAAATCAAATGTCCTAGAACCAAATTTCCACATGTAATTACTAGATTGTGATACAATACACTAATGGGTGAAGTTTGGTTGACTTCTGCGCAGCGGTTTGGGAGTTAACATCAAAATTACATTTCTCGGCCATATCGCATAGATCTCACTGTGAAAAGGCTTAAATGACTTTTTTAATTAAGTTTAATGATTGCGCTCAAACCAAATGTCCTAGAACCAAATTTCCACATGTAACTACTAGATTGTGATACAATACACTAATGGTTGAAGTTTGGTTGACTTCTGCGCAGCGGTTTGGGAGTGAACATCAAAATTACATTTCTCGGCCATATCGCATAGATCTCACTGTGAAAAGGCTTAAATGACTTTTTTTAATTAAGTTTGAAGATTGCGCTCAAATCAAATGTCCTAGAACTAAATTTCCAAATTTAACTACTAGATTGTGATAAAATACACTATTGGGTGAAGTTTGGTTGACTTCTGCGCAGCGGTTTGGGAGTTAACATCAAAATTACATTTCTCGGCCATATCGCATAGATCTCACTGTGAAAAGGCTTAAATGACTTTTTTAATTAAGTTTGATGATTGCGTTCAAACAAAATGTCCTAGAACAAAATTTTCAAATGTAACTACTAGATTGTGATACAATACACTATTGGGTGAAGTTTGGTTGACTTCTGCGCAGCGGTTTGGGAGTTAACATCAAAATTACATTTCTCGGCCATATCGCATAGATCTCACTGTGAAAAGGCTTAAATGGCTTTTTTGACCTAAGTTTAAAGATTGCGCTCAAACCAAATGTCCTAGAACGAAATTTTTAAATGTAACTACTAGAATGTGATACAATATACTATTGGGTGAAGTTTGGTTGACTTCTGCGCAGCGGTTTGGGAGTTAACATCAAAATTACATTTCTCGGCCATATCGCATAGATCTCACTGTGAAAAGGCTTAAATGACTTTTTTAATTAAGTTTGATGATTGCGCTCAAACAAAATTTCCTAAAACAAAATTTTCAAATGTAACTACTAGATTGTGATACAATACACTATTGGGTGAAGTTTGGTTGACTTCTGCGCAGCGATTTGGGAGTTAACATCAAAATTACATTTCTCGGCCATATCGCATAGATCTCACTGTGAAAAGGCTTAAATGGCTTTTTTGACCTAAGTTTAATGATTGCGCTCAAACCAAATGTCCAATAACCAAATTTCCACATGTAACTACTAGATTGTGATACAATACACTAATGGGTGAAGTTTGGTTGACTTCTGCGCAGCGGTTTGGGAGTTAACATCAAAATTACATTTCTCGGCCATATCGCATAGATCTCACTGTGAAAAGGCTTAAATGACTTTTTTAATTAAGTTTAATGATTGCGCTCAAACCAAATGTCCTAGAACAAAATTTTCAAATGTAACTACTAGAATGTGATACAATACACTATTGGGTGAAGTTTAGTTGACTTCTGCGCAGCGGTTTGGGAGTTAACATCAAAATTACATTTCTCGGCCATATCGCATAGATCTCACTGTGAAAAGGCTTAAATGGCTTTTTTGACCTAAGTTTAATGATTGCGCTCAAACCAAATGTCCTAGAACAAAATTTTCAAATGTAACTACTAGAATGTGATACAATACACTATTGGGTGAAGTTTGGTTGACTTCTGCGCAGCGGTTTGGGAGTTAACATCAAAATTACATTTCTCGGCCATATCGCATAGATCTCACTGTGAAAAGGCTTAAATGGCTTTTTTGACCTAAGTTTGAGGATTGCGCTCAAATCAAATGTCCTAGAACCGAATTTCCACATGTAACTACTAGATTGTGATACAATACACTAATGGGTGAAGTTTGGTTGACTTCTGCGCAGCGGTTTGGGAGTTAACATCAAAATTACATTTCTCGGCCATATCGCATAGATCTCACTGTGAAAAGGCTTAAATGACTTTTTTAATTAAGTTTGATGATTGCGCTCAAACAAAATGTCCTAGAACCAAATTTTTAAATGTAACTACTAGATTGTGATACAATACACTAATGGTTGAAGTTTGGTTGACTTCTGCGCAGCGGTTTGGGAGTTAACATCAAAATTACATTTCTCGGCCATATCGCATAGATCTCACTGTGAAAAGGCTTAAATGGCTTTTTTGACCTAAGTTTGAGGATTGCGCTCAAATCAAATGTCCTAGAACCAAATTTCCACATGTAACTACTAGATTGTGATACAATACACTAATGGTTGAAATTTGGTTGACTTCTGCGCAGCGGTTTGGGAGTGAACATCAAAATTACATTTCTCGGCCATATCGCATAGATCTCACTGTGAAAAGGCTTAAATGACTTTTTTTAATTAAGTTTGAAGATTGCGCTCAAATCAAATGTCCTAGAACTAAATTTCCAAATGTAACTACTAGATTGTGATAAAATACACTATTGGGTGAAGTTTGGTTGACTTCTGCGCAGCGGTTTGGGAGTTAACATCAAAATTACATTTCTCGGCCATATCGCATAGATCTCACTGTGAAAAGGCTTAAATGACTTTTATAATTAAGTTTGATGATTGCGTTCAAACAAAATATCCTAGAACAAAATTTTCAAATGTAACTACTAGATTGTGATACAATACACTATTGGGTGAAGTTTGGTTGACTTCTGCGCAGCGGTTTGGGAGTTAACATCAAAATTACATTTCTCGGCCATATCGCATAGATCTCACTGTGAAAAGGCTTAAATGGCTTTTTTGACCTAAGTTTAAAGATTGCGCTCAAACCAAATGTCCTAGAACGAAATTTTCAAATGTAACTACTAGAATGTGATACAATATACTATTGGGTGAAGTTTGGTTGACTTCTGCGCAGCGGTGTTGGAGTTAACATCAAAATTACATTTCTCGGCCATATCGCATAGATCTCACTGTGAAAAGGCTTAAATGGCTTTTTTGACCTAAGTTTGAGGATTGCGCTAAAATCAAATGTCCTAGAACCAAATTTCCACATGTAACTACTAGATTGTGATACAATACACTAATGGGTGAAGTTTGGTTGACTTCTGCGCAGAGGTTTGGGAGTTAACATCAAAATTACATTTCTCGGCCATATCGCATAGATCTCACTGTGAAAAGGCTTAAATGACTTTTTTAATTAAGTTTGATGATTGCGTTCAAACAAAATGTCATAGAACAAAATTTTCAAATGTAACTACTAGATTGTGATACAATACACTATTGGGTGAAGTTTGGTTGACTTCTGCGCAGCGGTTTGGGAGTTAACATCAAAATTACATTTCTCGGCCATATCGCATAGATCTCACTGTGAAAAGGCTTAAATGGCTTTTTTGACCTAAGTTTGAGGATTGCGCTCAAATCAAATGTCCTAGAACCAAATTTCCACATGTAATTACTAGATTGTGATACAATACACTAATGGGTGAAGTTTGGTTGACTTCTGCGCAGCGGTTTGGGAGTTAACATCAAAATTACATTTCTCGGCCATATCGCATAGATCTCACTGTGAAAAGGCTTAAATGACTTTTTTAATTAAGTTTAATGATTGCGCTCAAACCAAATGTCCTAGAACAAAATTTTCAAATGTAACTACTAGAATGTGATACAATACACTATTGGGTGAAGTTTAGTTGACTTCTGCGCAGCGGTTTGGGAGTTAACATCAAAATTACATTTCTCGGCCATATCGCATAGATCTCACTGTGAAAAGGCTTAAATGGCTTTTTTGACCTAAGTTTAATGATTGCGCTCAAACCAAATGTCCTAGAACAAAATTTTCAAATGTAACTACTAGAATGTGATACAATACACTATTGGGTGAAGTTTGGTTGACTTCTGCGCAGCGGTTTGGGAGTTAACATCAAAATTACATTTCTCGGCCATATCGCATAGATCTCACTGTGAAAAGGCTTAAATGGCTTTTTTGACCTAAGTTTGAGGATTGCGCTCAAATCAAATGTCCTAATACCGAATTTCCACATGTAACTACTAGATTGTGATACAATACACTAATGGTTGAAGTTTGGTTGACTTCTGCGCAGCGGTTTGGGAGTGAACATCAAAATTACATTTCTCGGCCATATCGCATAGATCTCACTGTGAAAAGGCTTAAATGACTTTTTTTAATTAAGTTTGAAGATTGCGCTCAAATCAAATGTCCTAGAACTAAATTTCCAAATGTAACTACTAGATTGTGATAAAATACACTATTGGGTGAAGTTTGGTTGACTTCTGCGCAGCGGTTTGGGAGTTAACATCAAAATTACATTTCTCGGCCATATCGCATAGATCTCACTGTGAAAAGGCTTAAATGACTTTTTTAATTAAGTTTGATGATTGCGTTCAAACAAAATGTCCTAGAACAAAATTTTCAAATGTAACTACTAGATTGTGATACAATACACTAATGGGTGAAGTTTGGTTGACTTCTGCGCAGCGGTTTGGGAGTTAACATCAAAATTACATTTCTCGGCCATATCGCATAGATCTCACTGTGAAAAGGCTTAAATGACTTTTTTAATTAAGTTTGATGATTGCGCTCAAACAAAATTTCCTAGAACAAAATTTTCAAATGTAACTACTAGATTGTGATACAATACACTATTGGGTGAAGTTTGGTTGACTTCTGCGCAGCGGTTTGGGAGTTAACATCAAAATTACATTTCTCGGCCATATCGCATAGATCTCACTGTGAAAAGGCTTAAATGGCTTTTTTGACCTAAGTTTAATGATTGCGCTCAAACCAAATGTCCAATAACCAAATTTCCACATGTAACTACTAGATTGTGATACAATACACTAATGGGTGAAGTTTGGTTGACTTCTGCGCAGCGGTTTGGGAGTTAACATCAAAATTACATTTCTCGGCCATATCGCATAGATCTCACTGTGAAAAGGCTTAAATGACTTTTTTAATTAAGTTTGATGATTGCGTTCAAACAAAATGTCATAGAACAAAATTTTTAAATGTAACTACTAGATTGTGATACAATACACTATTGGGTGAAGTTTGGTTGACTTCTGCGCAGCGGTTTGGGAGTTAACATCAAAATTACATTTCTCGGCCATATCGCATAGATCTCACTGTGAAAAGGCTTAAATGGCTTTTTTGACCTAAGTTTGAGGATTGCGCTCAAATCAAATGTCCTAGAACCAAATTTCCACATGTAATTACTAGATTGTGATACAATACACTAATGGGTGAAGTTTGGTTGACTTCTGCGCAGCGGTTTGGGAGTTAACATCAAAATTACATTTCTCGGCCATATCGCATAGATCTCACTGTGAAAAGGCTTAAATGACTTTTTTAATTAAGTTTAATGATTGCGCTCAAACCAAATGTCCTAGAACGAAATTTTCAAATGTAACTACTAGAATGTGATACAATACACTATTGGGTGAAGTTTGGTTGACTTCTGCGCAGCGGTTTGGGAGTTAACATCAAAATTACATTTCTCGGCCATATCGCATAGATCTCACTGTGAAAAGGCTTAAATGGCTTTTTTGACCTAAGTTTGAGGATTGCGCTCAAATCAAATGTCCTACAACCAAATTTCCACATGTAACTACTAGATTGTGATACAATACACTAATGGGTGAAGTTTGGTTGACTTCTGCGCAGCGGTTTGGGAGTTAACATCAAAATTACATTTCTCGGCCATATCGCATAGATCTCACTGTGAAAAGGCTTAAATGGCTTTTTTGACCTAAGTTTGAGGATTGCGCTCAAATCAAATGTCCAATAACCAAATTTCCACATGTAACTACTAGATTATGATACAATACACTAATGGGTGAAGTTTGGTTGACTTCTGCGCAGCGGTATGGGAGTTAACATCAAAATTACATTTCTCGGCCATATCGCAGAGATCTCACTGTGAAAAGGCTTAAATGACTTTTTTAATTAAGTTTGATGATTGCGTTCAAACAAAATGTCATAGAACAAAATTTTCAAATGTAACTACTAGATTGTGATACAATACACTATTGGGTGAAGTTTGGTTGACTTCTGCACAGCGGTTTGGGAGTTAACATCAAAATTACATTTCTCGGCCATATCGCATAGATCTCACTGTGAAAAGGCTTAAATGGCTTTTTTGACCTAAGTTTGAGGATTGCGCTCAAATCAAATGTCCTAGAACCAAATTTCCACATGTAATTACTAGATTGTGATACAATACACTAATGGGTGAAGTTTGGTTGACTTCTGCGCAGCGGTTTGGGAGTTAACATCAAAATTACATTTCTCGGCCATATCGCATAGATCTCACTGTGAAAAGGCTTAAATGACTTTTTTAATTAAGTTTAATGATTGCGCTCAAACAAAATGTCCTAGAACAAAATTTTCAAATGTAACTACTAGAATGTGATACAATACACTATTGGGTGAAGTTTAGTTGACTTCTGTGCAGCGGTTTGGGAGTTAACATCAAAATTACATTTCTCGTCCATATCGCATAGATCTCACTGTGAAAAGGCTTAAATGGCTTTTTTGACCTAAGTTTAATGATTGCGCTCAAACCAAATGTCCTAGAACAAAATTTTCAAATGTAACTACTAGAATGTGATACAATACACTATTGGGTGAAGTTTGGTTGACTTCTGCGCAGCGGTTTGGGAGTTAACATCAAAATTACATTTCTCGGCCATATCGCATAGATCTCACTGTGAAAAGGCTTAAATGGCTTTTTTGACCTAAGTTTGAGGATTGCGCTCAAATCAAATGTCCTAGAACCAAATTTCCACATGTAACTACTAGATTGTGATACAATACACTAATGGGTGAAGTTTGGTTGACTTCTGCGCAGCGGTTTGGGAGTTAACATCAAAATTACATTTCTCGGCCATATCGCATAGATCTCACTGTGAAAAGGCTTAAATGGCTTTTTTGACCTAAGTTTGAGGATTGCGCTCAAACCAAATGTCCTAGAACAAAATTTTTAAATGTAACTACTAGAATGTGATACAATACACTATTGGGTGAAGTTTGGTTGACTTCTGCGCAGCGGTTTGGGAGTTAACATTAAAATTACATTTCTCGGCCATATCGCATAGATCTCACTGTGAAAAGGCTTAAATGGCTTTTTTGACCTAAGTTTAATGATTGCGCTCAAACCAAATGTCCAATAACCAAATTTCCACATGTAACTACTAGATTGTGATACAATACACTAATGGGTGAAGTTTGGTTGACTTCTGCGCAGCGGTTTGGGAGTTAACATCAAAATTACATTTCTCGGCCATATCGCATAGATCTCACTGTGAAAAGGCTTAAATGGCTTTTTTGATTAAGTTTGATGATTGCGTTCAAACAAAATGTCATAGAACAAAATTTTCAAATGTAACTACTAGATTGTGATACAATACACTATTGGGTGAAGTTTGGTTGACTTCTGCGCAGCGGTTTGGGAGTTAACATCAAAATTACATTTCTCGGCCATATCGCATAGATCTCACTGTGAAAAGGCTTAAATGGCTTTTTTGACCTAAGTTTGAGGATTGCGCTCAAATCAAATGTCCTAGAACCAAATTTCCACATGTAATTACTAGATTGTGATACAATACACTAATGGGTGAAGTTTGGTTGACTTCTGCGCAGCGGTTTGGGAGTTAACATCAAAATTACATTTCTCGGCCATATCGCATAGATCTCACTGTGAAAAGGCTTAAATGACTTTTTTAATTAAGTTTAATGATTGCGCTCAAACCAAATGTCCTAGAACAAAATTTTTAAATGTAACTACTAGAATGTGATACAATACACTATTGGGTGAAGTTTAGTTGACTTCTGTGCAGCGGTTTGGGAGTTAACATCAAAATTACATTTCTCGGCCATATCGCATAGATCTCACTGTGAAAAGGCTTAAATGGCTTTTTTGACCTAAGTTTAATGATTGCGCTCAAACCAAATGTCCTAGAACGAAATTTTCAAATGTAACTACTAGAATGTGATACAATACACTAATGGTTGAAGTTTGGTTGACTTCTGCGCAGCGGTTTGGGAGTGAACATCAAAATTACATTTCTCGGCCATATCGCATAGATCTCACTGTGAAAAGGCTTAAATGACTTTTTTAATTAAGTTTGATGATTGCGTTCAAACAAAATGTCCTAGAACAAAATTTTAAAATGTAACTACTAGATTGTGATACAATACACTAATGGGTGAAGTTTGGTTGACTTCTGCGCAGCGGTTTGGGAGTTAACATCAAAATTACATTTCTCGGCCATATCGCATTGATCTCACTGTGAAAAGGCTTAAATGACTTTTTTAATTAAGTTTGATGATTGCGCTCAAACAAAATTTCCTAGAACAAAATTTTCAAATGTAACTACTAGATTGTGATACAATACACTATTGGGTGAAGTTTGGTTGACTTCTGCGCAGCGGTTTGGGAGTTAACATCAAAATTACATTTCTCGGCCATATCGCATAGATCTCACTGTGAAAAGGCTTAAATGGCTTTTTTGACCTAAGTTTAATGATTGCGCTCAAACCAAATGTCCTAGAACGAAATTTTCAAATGTAACTACTAGAATGTGATACAATACACTATTGGGTGAAGTTTGGTTGACTTCTGCGCAGCGGTTTGGGAGTTAACATCAAAATTACATTTCTCGGCCATATCGCATAGATCTCACTGTGAAAAGGCTTAAATGGCTTTTTTGACCTAAGTTTGAGGATTGCGCTCAAATAAAATGTCCTAGAACCAAATTTCCACATGTAATTACTAGATTGTGATACAATACACTAATGGGTGAAGTTTGGTTGACTTCTGCGCAGCGGTTTGGGAGTTAACATCAAAATTACATTTCTCGGCCATATCGCATAGATCTCACTGTGAAAAGGCTTAAATGACTTTTTTAATTAAGTTTAATGATTGCGCTCAAACCAAATGTCCTAGAACAAAATTTTCAAATGTAACTACTAGAATGTGATACAATACACTATTGGGTGAAGTTTAGTTGACTTCTGCGCAGCGGTTTGGGAGTTAACATCAAAATTACATTTCTCGGCCATATCGCATAGATCTCACTGTGAAAAGGCTTAAATGGCTTTTTTGACCTAAGTTTAATGATTGCGCTCAAACCAAATGTCCAATAACCAAATTTCCACATGTAACTACTAGATTGTGATACAATACACTAATGGGTGAAGTTTGGTTGACTTCTGCGCAGCGGTTTGGGAGTTAACATCAAAATTACATTTCTCGGCCATATCGCATAGATCTCACTGTGAAAAGGCTTAAATGACTTTTTTAATTAAGTTTGATGATTGCGTTCAAACAAAATGTCATAGAACAAAATTTTTAAATGTAACTACTAGATTGTGATACAATACACTATTGGGTGAAGTTTGGTTGACTTCTGCGCAGCGGTTTGGGAGTTAACGTCAAAATTACATTTCTCGGCCATATCGCATAGATCTAACTGTGAAAAGGCTTAAATGGCTTTTTTGACCTAAGTTTGAGGATTGCGCTCAAATCAAATGTCCTAGAACCAAATTTCCACATGTAACTACTAGATTGTGATACAATACACTAATGGGTGAAGTTTGGTTGACTTCTGCGCAGCGGTTTGGGAGTTAACATCAAAATTACATTTCTCGGCCATATCGCATAGATCTCACTGTGAAAAGGCTTAAATGGCTTTTTTGACCTAAGTTTGAGGATTGCGCTCAAATCAAATGTCCAATAACCAAATTTCCACATGTAACTACTAGATTGTGATACAATACACTAATGGGTGAAGTTTGGTTGACTTCTGCGCAGCGGTTTAGGAGTTAACATCAAAATTACATTTCTCGGCCATATCGCATAGATCTCACTGTGAAAAGGCTTAAATGGCTTTTTTGACCTAAGTTTGAGGATTGCGCTCAAATCAAATGTCCAATAACCAAATTTCTACATGTAACTACTAGATTGTGATACAATACACTAATGGGTGAAGTTTGGTTGACTTCTGCGCAGCGGTTTGGGAGTTAACATCAAAATTACATTTCTCGGCCATATCGCAGAGATCTCACTGTGAAAAGGCTTAAATGACTTTTTTAATTAAGTTTGATGATTGCGTTCAAACAAAATGTCATAGAACAAAATTTTCAAATGTAACTACTAGATTGTGATACAATACACTATTGGGTGAAGTTTGGTTGACTTCTGCGCAGCGGTTTGGGAGTTAACATCAAAATTACATTTCTCGGCCATATCGCATAGATCTCACTGTGAAAAGGCTTAAATGGCTTTTTTGACCTAAGTTTGAGGATTGCGCTCAAATCAAATGTCCTAGAACCAAATTTCCACATGTAATTACTAGATTGTGATACAATACACTAATGGGTGAAGTTTGGTTGACTTCTGCGCAGCGGTTTGGGAGTTAACATCAAAATTACATTTCTCGGCCATATCGCATAGATCTCACTGTGAAAAGGCTTAAATGGCTTTTTTGACCTAAGTTTAATGATTGCGCTCAAACAAAATGTCCAATAACCAAATTTCCACATGTAACTACTAGATTGTGATACAATACACTAATGGGTGAAGTTTGGTTGACTTCTGCGCAGCGGTTTGGGAGTTAACATCAAAATTACATTTCTCGGCCATATCGCATAGATCTCACTGTGAAAAGGCTTAAATGACTTTTTTAATTAAGTTTGATGATTGCGTTCAAACAAAATGTCATAGAACAAAAATTTTAAATGTAACTACTAGATTGTGATACAATACACTATTGGGTGAAGTTTGGTTGACTTCTGCGCAGCGGTTTGGGAGTTAACGTCAAAATTACATTTCTCGGCCATATCGCATAGATCTAACTGTGAAAAGGCTTAAATGGCTTTTTTGACCTAAGTTTGAGGATTGCGCTCAAATCAAATGTCCTAGAACCAAATTTCCACATGTAACTACTAGATTGTGATACAATACACTAATGGGTGAAGTTTGGTTGACTTCTGCGCAGCGGTTTGGGAGTTAACATCAAAATTACATTTCTCGGCCATATCGCATAGATCTCACTGTGAAAAGGCTTAAATGGCTTTTTTGACCTAAGTTTGAGGATTGCGCTCAAATCAAATGTCCAATAACCAAATTTCCACATGTAACTACTAGATTGTGATACAATACACTAATGGGTGAAGTTTGGTTGACTTCTGCGCAGCGGTTTGGGAGTTAACATCAAAATTACATTTCTCGGCCATATCGCATAGATCTCACTGTGAAAAGGCTTAAATGGCTTTTTTGACCTAAGTTTGAGGATTGCGCTCAAATCAAATGTCCAATAACCAAATTTCTACATGTAACTACTAGATTGTGATACAATACACTAATGGGTGAAGTTTGGTTGACTTCTGCGCAGCGGTTTGGGAGTTAACATCAAAATTACATTTCTCGGCCATATCGCAGAGATCTCACTGTGAAAAGGCTTAAATGACTTTTTTAATTAAGTTTGATGATTGCGTTCAAACAAAATGTCATAGAACAAAATTTTCAAATGTAACTACTAGATTGTGATACAATACACTATTGGGTGAAGTTTGGTTGACTTCTGCGCAGCGGTTTGGGAGTTAACATCAAAATTACATTTCTCGGCCATATCGCATAGATCTCACTGTGAAAAGGCTTAAATGGCTTTTTTGACCTAAGTTTGAGGATTGCGCTCAAATCAAATGTCCTAGAACCAAATTTCCACATGTAATTACTAGATTGTGATACAATACACTAATGGGTGAAGTTTGGTTGACTTCTGCGCAGCGGTTTGGGAGTTAACATCAAAATTACATTTCTCGGCCATATCGCATAGATCTCACTGTGAAAAGGCTTAAATGACTTTTTTAATTAAGTTTAATGATTGCGCTCAAACCAAATGTCCTAGAACCAAATTTCAACATGTAACTACTAGATTGTGATACAATACACTAATGGTTGAAGTTTGGTTGACTTCTGCGCAGCGGTTTGGGAGTGAACATCAAAATTACATTTCTCGGCCATATCGCATAGATCTCACTGTGAAAAGGCTTAAATGACTTTTTTTAATTAAGTTTGAAGATTGCGCTCAAATCAAATGTCCTAGAACTAAATTTCCAAATTTAACTACTAGATTGTGATAAAATACACTATTGGGTGAAGTTTGGTTGACTTCTGCGCAGCGGTTTGGGAGTTAACATCAAAATTACATTTCTCGGCCATATCGCATAGATCTCACTGTGAAAAGGCTTAAATGACTTTTTTAATTAAGTTTGATGATTGCGTTCAAACAAAATGTCCTAGAACAAAATTTTCAAATGTAACTACTAGATTGTGATACAATACACTATTGGGTGAAGTTTGGTTGACTTCTGCGCAGCGGTTTGGGAGTTAACATCAAAATTACATTTCTCGGCCATATCGCATAGATCTCACTGTGAAAAGGCTTAAATGGCTTTTTTGACCTAAGTTTAAAGATTGCGCTCAAACCAAATGTCCTAGAACGAAATTTTTAAATGTAACTACTAGAATGTGATACAATATACTATTGGGTGAAGTTTGGTTGACTTCTGCGCAGCGGTTTGGGAGTTAACATCAAAATTACATTTCTCGGCCATATCGCATAGATCTCACTGTGAAAAGGCTTAAATGGCTTTTTTGACCTAAGTTTGAGGATTGCGCTCAAATCAAATGTCCTAGAACCAAATTTCCACATGTAACTACTAGATTGTGATACAATACACTAATGGGTGAAGTTTGGTTGACTTCTGCGCAGAGGTTTGGGAGTTAACATCAAAATTACATTTCTCGGCCATATCGCATAGATCTCACTGTGAAAAGGCTTAAATGACTTTTTTAATTAAGTTTGATGATTGCGCTCAAACAAAATTTCCTAGAACAAAATTTTCAAATGTAACTACTAGATTGTGATACAATACACTATTGGGTGAAGTTTGGTTGACTTCTGCGCAGCGATTTGGGAGTTAACATCAAAATTACATTTCTCGGCCATATCGCATAGATCTCACTGTGAAAAGGCTTAAATGGCTTTTTTGACCTAAGTTTAATGATTGCGCTCAAACCAAATGTCCAATAACCAAATTTCCACATGTAACTACTAGATTGTGATACAATACACTAATGGGTGAAGTTTGGTTGACTTCTGCGCAGCGGTTTGGGAGTTAACATCAAAATTACATTTCTCGGCCATATCGCATAGATCTCACTGTGAAAAGGCTTAAATGACTTTTTTAATTAAGTTTAATGATTGCGCTCAAACCAAATGTCCTAGAACAAAATTTTCAAATGTAACTACTAGAATGTGATACAATACACTATTGGGTGAAGTTTAGTTGACTTCTGCGCAGCGGTTTGGGAGTTAACATCAAAATTACATTTCTCGGCCATATCGCATAGATCTCACTGTGAAAAGGCTTAAATGGCTTTTTTGACCTAAGTTTAATGATTGCGCTCAAACCAAATGTCCTAGAACAAAATTTTCAAATGTAACTACTAGAATGTGATACAATACACTATTGGGTGAAGTTTGGTTGACTTCTGCGCAGCGGTTTGGGAGTTAACATCAAAATTACATTTCTCGGCCATATCGCATAGATCTCACTGTGAAAAGGCTTAAATGGCTTTTTTGACCTAAGTTTGAGGATTGCGTTCAAATCAAATGTCCTAGAACCAAATTTCCACATGTAACTACTAGATTGTGATACAATACACTAATGGGTGAAGTTTGGTTGACTTCTGCGCAGAGGTTTGGGAGTTAACATCAAAATTACATTTCTCGGCCATATCGCATAGATCTCACTGTGAAAAGGCTTAAATGACTTTTTTAATTAAGTTTGATGATTGCGTTCAAACAAAATGTCATAGAACAAAATTTTCAAATGTAACTACTAGATTGTGATACAATACACTATTGGGTGAAGTTTGGTTGACTTCTGCGCAGCGGTTTGGGAGTTAACATCAAAATTACATTTCTCGGCCATATCGCATAGATCTCACTGTGAAAAGGCTTAAATGGCTTTTTTGACCTAAGTTTGAGGATTGCGCTCAAATCAAATGTCCTAGAACCAAATTTCCACATGTAATTACTAGATTGTGATACAATACACTAATGGGTGAAGTTTGGTTGACTTCTGCGCAGCGGTTTGGGAGTTAACATCAAAATTACATTTCTCGGCCATATCGCATAGATCTCACTGTGAAAAGGCTTAAATGACTTTTTTAATTAAGTTTAATGATTGCGCTCAAACCAAATGTCCTAGAACAAAATTTTCAAATGTAACTACTAGAATGTGATACAATACACTATTGGGTGAAGTTTAGTTGACTTCTGCGCAGCGGTTTGGGAGTTAACATCAAAATTACATTTCTCGGCCATATCGCATAGATCTCACTGTGAAAAGGCTTAAATGGCTTTTTTGACCTAAGTTTAATGATTGCGCTCAAACCAAATGTCCTTGAACAAAATTTTCAAATGTAACTACTAGAATGTGATACAATACACTATTGGGTGAAGTTTGGTTGACTTCTGCGCAGCGGTTTGGGAGTTAACATCAAAATTACATTTCTCGGCCATATCGCATAGATCTCACTGTGAAAAGGCTTAAATGGCTTTTTTGACCTAAGTTTGAGGATTGCGCTCAAATCAAATGTCCTAATACCGAATTTCCACATGTAACTACTAGATTGTGATACAATACACTAATGGGTGAAGTTTGGTTGACTTCTGCGCAGCGGTTTGGGAGTTAACATCAAAATTACATTTCTCGGCCATATCGCATAGATCTCACTGTGAAAAGGCTTAAATGACTTTTTTAATTAAGTTTGATGATTGCGCTCAAACAAAATGTCCTAGAACAAAATTTTTAAATGTAACTACTAGATTGTGATACAATACACTACTGGGTGAAGTTTGGTTGACTTCTGCGCAGCGGTTTGGGAGTTAACATCAAAATTACATTTCTCGGCCATATCGCATAGATCTCACTGTGAAAAGGCTTAAATGGCTTTTTTGACCTAAGTTTGAGGATTGCGCTCAAATCAAATGTCCTAGAACCAAATTTCCACATGTAACTACTAGATTGTGATACAATACACTAATGGTTGAAGTTTGGTTGACTTCTGCGCAGCGGTTTGGGAGTGAACATCAAAATTACATTTCTCGGCCATATCGCATAGATCTCACTGTGAAAAGGCTTAAATGACTTTTTTTAATTAAGTTTGAAGATTGCGCTCAAATCAAATGTCCTAGAACTAAATTTCCAAATGTAACTACTAGATTGTGATAAAATACACTATTGGGTGAAGTTTGGTTGACTTCTGCGCAGCGGTTTGGGAGTGAACATCAAAATTACATTTCTCGGCCATATCGCATAGATCTCACTGTGAAAAGGCTTAAATGACTTTTTTTAATTAAGTTTGAAGATTGCGCTCAAATCAAATGTCCTAGAACTAAATTTCCAAATTTAACTACTAGATTGTGATAAAATACACTATTGGGTGAAGTTTGGTTGACTTCTGCGCAGCGGTTTGGGAGTTAACATCAAAATTACATTTCTCGGCCATATCGCATAGATCTCACTGTGAAAAGGCTTAAATGACTTTTTTAATTAAGTTTGATGATTGCGTTCAAACAAAATGTCCTAGAACAAAATTTTCAAATGTAACTACTAGATTGTGATACAATACACTATTGGGTGAAGTTTGGTTGACTTCTGCGCAGCGGTTTGGGAGTTAACATCAAAATTACATTTCTCGGCCATATCGCATAGATCTCACTGTGAAAAGGCTTAAATGGCTTTTTTGACCTAAGTTTAAAGATTGCGCTCAAACCAAATGTCCTAGAACGAAATTTTTAAATGTAACTACTAGAATGTGATACAATATACTATTGGGTGAAGTTTGGTTGACTTCTGCGCAGCGGTTTGGGAGTTAACATCAAAATTACATTTCTCGGCCATATCGCATAGATCTCACTGTGAAAAGGCTTAAATGGCTTTTTTGACCTAAGTTTGAGGATTGCGCTCAAATCAAATGTCCTAGAACCAAATTTCCACATGTAACTACTAGATTGTGATACAATACACTACTGGGTGAAGTTTGGTTGACTTCTGCGCAGCGGTTTGGGAGTTAACATCAAAATTACATTTCTCGGCCATATCGCATAGATCTCACTGTGAAAAGGCTTAAATGGCTTTTTTGACCTAAGTTTGAGGATTGCGCTCAAATCAAATGTCCTAGAACCAAATTTCCACATGTAACTACTAGATTGTGATACAATACACTAATGGTTGAAGTTTGGTTGACTTCTGCGCAGCGGTTTGGGAGTGAACATCAAAATTACATTTCTCGGCCATATCGCATAGATCTCACTGTGAAAAGGCTTAAATGACTTTTTTTAATTAAGTTTGAAGATTGCGCTCAAATCAAATGTCCTAGAACTAAATTTCCAAATGTAACTACTAGATTGTGATAAAATACACTATTGGGTGAAGTTTGGTTGACTTCTGCGCAGCGGTTTGGGAGTGAACATCAAAATTACATTTCTCGGCCATATCGCATAGATCTCACTGTGAAAAGGCTTAAATGACTTTTTTTAATTAAGTTTGAAGATTGCGCTCAAATCAAATGTCCTAGAACTAAATTTCCAAATTTAACTACTAGATTGTGATAAAATACACTATTGGGTGAAGTTTGGTTGACTTCTGCGCAGCGGTTTGGGAGTTAACATCAAAATTACATTTCTCGGCCATATCGCATAGATCTCACTGTGAAAAGGCTTAAATGACTTTTTTAATTAAGTTTGATGATTGCGTTCAAACAAAATGTCCTAGAACAAAATTTTCAAATGTAACTACTAGATTGTGATACAATACACTATTGGGTGAAGTTTGGTTGACTTCTGCGCAGCGGTTTGGGAGTTAACATCAAAATTACATTTCTCGGCCATATCGCATAGATCTCACTGTGAAAAGGCTTAAATGGCTTTTTTGACCTAAGTTTAAAGATTGCGCTCAAACCAAATGTCCTAGAACGAAATTTTTAAATGTAACTACTAGAATGTGATACAATATACTATTGGGTGAAGTTTGGTTGACTTCTGCGCAGCGGTTTGGGAGTTAACATCAAAATTACATTTCTCGGCCATATCGCATAGATCTCACTGTGAAAAGGCTTAAATGGCTTTTTTGACCTAAGTTTGAGGATTGCGCTCAAATCAAATGTCCTAGAACCAAATTTCCACATGTAACTACTAGATTGTGATACAATACACTAATGGGTGAAGTTTGGTTGACTTCTGCGCAGAGGTTTGGGAGTTAACATCAAAATTACATTTCTCGGCCATATCGCATAGATCTCACTGTGAAAAGGCTTAAATGACTTTTTTAATTAAGTTTGATGATTGCGCTCAAACAAAATTTCCTAGAACAAAATTTTCAAATGTAACTACTAGATTGTGATACAATACACTATTGGGTGAAGTTTGGTTGACTTCTGCGCAGCGATTTGGGAGTTAACATCAAAATTACATTTCTCGGCCATATCGCATAGATCTCACTGTGAAAAGGCTTAAATGGCTTTTTTGACCTAAGTTTAATGATTGCGCTCAAACCAAATGTCCAATAACCAAATTTCCACATGTAACTACTAGATTGTGATACAATACACTAATGGGTGAAGTTTGGTTGACTTCTGCGCAGCGGTTTGGGAGTTAACATCAAAATTACATTTCTCGGCCATATCGCATAGATCTCACTGTGAAAAGGCTTAAATGACTTTTTTAATTAAGTTTAATGATTGCGCTCAAACCAAATGTCCTAGAACAAAATTTTCAAATGTAACTACTAGAATGTGATACAATACACTATTGGGTGAAGTTTAGTTGACTTCTGCGCAGCGGTTTGGGAGTTAACATCAAAATTACATTTCTCGGCCATATCGCATAGATCTCACTGTGAAAAGGCTTAAATGGCTTTTTTGACCTAAGTTTAATGATTGCGCTCAAACCAAATGTCCTAGAACAAAATTTTCAAATGTAACTACTAGAATGTGATACAATACACTATTGGGTGAAGTTTGGTTGACTTCTGCGCAGCGGTTTGGGAGTTAACATCAAAATTACATTTCTCGGCCATATCGCATAGATCTCACTGTGAAAAGGCTTAAATGGCTTTTTTGACCTAAGTTTGAGGATTGCGCTCAAATCAAATGTCCTAGAACCGAATTTCCACATGTAACTACTAGATTGTGATACAATACACTAATGGGTGAAGTTTGGTTGACTTCTGCGCAGCGGTTTGGGAGTTAACATCAAAATTACATTTCTCGGCCATATCGCATAGATCTCACTGTGAAAAGGCTTAAATGACTTTTTTAATTAAGTTTGATGATTGCGCTCAAACAAAATGTCCTAGAACCAAATTTTTAAATGTAACTACTAGATTGTGATACAATACACTATTGGGTGAAGTTTGGTTGACTTCTGCGCAGCGGTTTGGGAGTTAACATCAAAATTACATTTCTCGGCCATATCGCATAGATCTCACTGTGAAAAGGCTTAAATGGCTTTTTTGACCTAAGTTTGAGGATTGCGCTCAAATCAAATGTCCTAGAACCAAATTTCCACATGTAACTACTAGATTGTGATACAATACACTAATGGTTGAAGTTTGGTTGACTTCTGCGCAGCGGTTTGGGAGTGAACATCAAAATTACATTTCTCGGCCATATCGCATAGATCTCACTGTGAAAAGGCTTAAATGACTTTTTTTAATTAAGTTTGAAGATTGCGCTCAAATCAAATGTCCTAGAACTAAATTTCCAAATGTAACTACTAGATTGTGATAAAATACACTATTGGGTGAAGTTTGGTTGACTTCTGCGCAGCGGTTTGGGAGTTAACATCAAAATTACATTTCTCGGCCATATCGCATAGATCTCACTGTGAAAAGGCTTAAATGGCTTTTTTGACCTAAGTTTGAGGATTGCGCTCAAATCAAATGTCCTAGAACCAAATTTCCACATGTAATTACTAGATTGTGATACAATACACTAATGGGTGAAGTTTGGTTGACTTCTGCGCAGCGGTTTGGGAGTTAACATCAAAATTACATTTCTCGGCCATATCGCATAGATCTCACTGTGAAAAGGCTTAAATGACTTTTTTAATTAAGTTTAATGATTGCGCTCAAACCAAATGTCCTAGAACGAAATTTTCAAATGTAACTACTAGAATGTGATACAATACACTATTGGGTGAAGTTTGGTTGACTTCTGCGCAGCGGTTTGGGAGTTAACATCAAAATTACATTTCTCGGCCATATCGCATAGATCTCACTGTGAAAAGGCTTAAATGGCTTTTTTGACCTAAGTTTGAGGATTGCGCTCAAATCAAATGTCCTAGAACCAAATTTCCACATGTAACTACTAGATTGTGATACAATACACTAATGGGTGAAGTTTGGTTGACTTCTGCGCAGCGGTTTGGGAGTTAACATCAAAATTACATTTCTCGGCCATATCGCATAGATCTCACTGTGAAAAGGCTTAAATGGCTTTTTTGACCTAAGTTTGAGGATTGCGCTCAAATCAAATGTCCAATAACCAAATTTCCACATGTAACTACTAGATTATGATACAATACACTAATGGGTGAAGTTTGGTTGACTTCTGCGCAGCGGTATGGGAGTTAACATCAAAATTACATTTCTCGGCCATATCGCAGAGATCTCACTGTGAAAAGGCTTAAATGACTTTTTTAATTAAGTTTGATGATTGCGTTCAAACAAAATGTCATAGAACAAAATTTTCAAATGTAACTACTAGATTGTGATACAATACACTATTGGGTGAAGTTTGGTTGACTTCTGCGCAGCGGTTTGGGAGTTAACATCAAAATTACATTTCTCGGCCATATCGCATAGATCTCACTGTGAAAAGGCTTAAATGGCTTTTTTGACCTAAGTTTGAGGATTGCGCTCAAATCAAATGTCCTAGAACCAAATTTCCACATGTAATTACTAGATTGTGATACAATACACTAATGGGTGAAGTTTGGTTGACTTCTGCGCAGCGGTTTGGGAGTTCACATCAAAATTACATTTCTCGGCCATATCGCATAGATCTCACTGTGAAAAGGCTTAAATGACTTTTTTAATTAAGTTTAATGATTGCGCTCAAACCAAATGTCCTAGAACAAAATTTTCAAATGTAACTACTAGAATGTGATACAATACACTATTGGGTGAAGTTTAGTTGACTTCTGTGCAGCGGTTTGGGAGTTAACATCAAAATTACATTTCTCGTCCATATCGCATAGATCTCACTGTGAAAAGGCTTAAATGGCTTTTTTGACCTAAGTTTAATGATTGCGCTCAAACCAAATGTCCTAGAACAAAATTTTCAAATGTAACTACTAGAATGTGATACAATACACTATTGGGTGAAGTTTGGTTGACTTCTGCGCAGCGGTTTGGGAGTTAACATCAAAATTACATTTCTCGGCCATATCGCATAGATCTCACTGTGAAAAGGCTTAAATGGCTTTTTTGACCTAAGTTTGAGGATTGCGCTCAAATCAAATGTCCTAGAACCAAATTTCCACATGTAACTACTAGATTGTGATACAATACACTAATGGGTGAAGTTTGGTTGACTTCTGCGCAGCGGTTTGGGAGTTAACATCAAAATTACATTTCTCGGCCATATCGCATAGATCTCACTGTGAAAAGGCTTAAATGACTTTTTTAATTAAGTTTGATGATTGCGCTCAAACAAAATGTCCTAGAACAAAATTTTCAAATGTAACTACTAGAATGTGATACAATACACTATTGGGTGAAGTTTGGTTGACTTCTGCGCAGCGGTTTGGGAGTTAACATCAAAATTACATTTCTCGGCCATATCGCATAGATCTCACTGTGAAAAGGCTTAAATGGCTTTTTTGACCTAAGTTTGAGGATTGCGCTCAAATCAAATGTCCTAGAACCAAATTTCCACATGTAACTACTAGATTGTGATACAATACACTAATGGGTGAAGTTTGGTTGACTTCTGCGCAGCGGTTTGGGAGTTAACATCAAAATTACATTTCTCGGCCATATCGCATAGATCTCACTGTGAAAAGGCTTAAATGGCTTTTTTGACCTAAGTTTGAGGATTGCGCTCAAATCAAATGTCCAATAACCAAATTTCCACATGTAACTACTAGATTATGATACAATACACTAATGGGTGAAGTTTGGTTGACTTCTGCGCAGCGGTATGGGAGTTAACATCAAAATTACATTTCTCGGCCATATCGCAGAGATCTCACTGTGAAAAGGCTTAAATGACTTTTTTAATTAAGTTTGATGATTGCGTTCAAACAAAATGTCATAGAACAAAATTTTCAAATGTAACTACTAGATTGTGATACAATACACTATTGGGTGAAGTTTGGTTGACTTCTGCGCAGCGGTTTGGGAGTTAACATCAAAATTACATTTCTCGGCCATATCGCATAGATCTCACTGTGAAAAGGCTTAAATGGCTTTTTTGACCTAAGTTTGAGGATTGCGCTCAAATCAAATGTCCTAGAACCAAATTTCCACATGTAATTACTAGATTGTGATACAATACACTAATGGGTGAAGTTTGGTTGACTTCTGCGCAGCGGTTTGGGAGTTCACATCAAAATTACATTTCTCGGCCATATCGCATAGATCTCACTGTGAAAAGGCTTAAATGACTTTTTTAATTAAGTTTAATGATTGCGCTCAAACCAAATGTCCTAGAACAAAATTTTCAAATGTAACTACTAGAATGTGATACAATACACTATTGGGTGAAGTTTAGTTGACTTCTGTGCAGCGGTTTGGGAGTTAACATCAAAATTACATTTCTCGTCCATATCGCATAGATCTCACTGTGAAAAGGCTTAAATGGCTTTTTTGACCTAAGTTTAATGATTGCGCTCAAACCAAATGTCCTAGAACAAAATTTTCAAATGTAACTACTAGAATGTGATACAATACACTATTGGGTGAAGTTTGGTTGACTTCTGCGCAGCGGTTTGGGAGTTAACATCAAAATTACATTTCTCGGCCATATCGCATAGATCTCACTGTGAAAAGGCTTAAATGGCTTTTTTGACCTAAGTTTGAGGATTGCGCTCAAATCAAATGTCCTAGAACCAAATTTCCACATGTAACTACTAGATTGTGATACAATACACTAATGGGTGAAGTTTGGTTGACTTCTGCGCAGCGGTTTGGGAGTTAACATCAAAATTACATTTCTCGGCCATATCGCATAGATCTCACTGTGAAAAGGCTTAAATGACTTTTTTAATTAAGTTTGATGATTGCGCTCAAACAAAATGTCCTAGAACAAAATTTTTTAAATGTAACTACTAGATTGTGATACAATACACTATTGGGTGAAGTTTGGTTGACTTCTGCGCAGCGGTTTGGGAGTTAACATTAAAATTACATTTCTCGGCCATATCGCATAGATCTCACTGTGAAAAGGCTTAAATGGCTTTTTTGACCTAAGTTTGAGGATTGCGCTCAAATCAAATGTCCTACAACCAAATTTCCACATGTAACTACTAGATTGTGATACAATACACTAATGGTTGAAGTTTGGTTGACTTCTGCGCAGCAGTTTGGGAGTGAACATCAAAATTACATTTCTCGGCCATATCGCATAGATCTCACTGTGAAAAGGCTTAAATGACTTTTTTTAATTAAGTTTGAAGATTGCGCTCAAATCAAATGTCCTAGAACTAAATTTCCAAATGTAACTACTAGATTGTGATAAAATACACTATTGGGTGAAGTTTGGTTGACTTCTGCGCAGCGGTTTGGGAGTTAACATCAAAATTACATTTCTCGGCCATATCGCATAGATCTCACTGTGAAAAGGCTTAAATGACTTTTTTAATTAAGTTTGATGATTGCGTTCAAACAAAATGTCCTAGAACAAAATTTTCAAATGTAACTACTAGATTGTGATACAATACACTATTGGGTGAAGTTTGGTTGACTTCTGCGCAGCGGTTTGGGAGTTAACATCAAAATTACATTTCTCGGCCATATCGCATTGATCTCACTGTGAAAAGGCTTAAATGGCTTTTTTGACCTAAGTTTGAGGATTGCGCTCAAATCAAATGTCCTAGAACCAAATTTCCACATGTAATTACTAGATTGTGATACAATACACTAATGGGTGAAGTTTGGTTGACTTCTGCGCAGCGGTTTGGGAGTTAACATCAAAATTACATTTCTCGGCCATATCGCATAGATCTCACTGTGAAAAGGCTTAAATGACTTTTTTAATTAAGTTTAATGATTGCGCTCAAACCAAATGTCCTAGAACAAAATTTTCAAATGTAACTACTAGAATGTGATACAATACACTATTGGGTGAAGTTTAGTTGACTTCTGTGCAGCGGTTTGGGAGTTAACATCAAAATTACATTTCTCGTCCATATCGCATAGATCTCACTGTGAAAAGGCTTAAATGGCTTTTTTGACCTAAGTTTAATGATTGCGCTCAAACCAAATGTCCTAGAACAAAATTTTCAAATGTAACTACTAGAATGTGATACAATACACTATTGGGTGAAGTTTGGTTGACTTCTGCGCAGCGGTTTGGGAGTTAACATCAAAATTACATTTCTCGGCCATATCGCATAGATCTCACTGTGAAAAGGCTTAAATGGCTTTTTTGACCTAAGTTTGAGGATTGCGCTCAAATCAAATGTCCTAGAACCAAATTTCCACATGTAACTACTAGATTGTGATACAATACACTAATGGGTGAAGTTTGGTTGACTTCTGCGCAGCGGTTTGGGAGTTAACATCAAAATTACATTTCTCGGCCATATCGCATAGATCTCACTGTGAAAAGGCTTAAATGACTTTTTTAATTAAGTTTGATGATTGCGCTCAAACAAAATGTCCTAGAACAAAATTTTTAAATGTAACTACTAGATTGTGATACAATACACTATTGGGTGAAGTTTGGTTGACTTCTGCGCAGCGGTTTGGGAGTTAACATTAAAATTACATTTCACGGCCATATCGCATAGATCTCACTGTGAAAAGGCTTAAATGGCTTTTTTGACCTAAGTTTGAGGATTGCGCTCAAATCAAATGTCCTAGAACCAAATTTCCACATGTAACTACTAGATTGTGATACAATACACTAATGGTTGAAGTTTGGTTGACTTCTGCGCAGCGGTTTGGGAGTGAACATCAAAATTACATTTCTCTTCCATATCGCATAGATCTCACTGTGAAAAGGCTTAAATGACTTTTTTTAATTAAGTTTGAAGATTGCGCTCAAATCAAATGTCCTAGAACTAAATTTCCAAATGTAACTACTAGATTGTGATAAAATACACTATTGGGTGAAGTTTGGTTGACTTCTGCGCAGCGGTTTGGGAGTTAACATCAAAATTACATTTCTCGGCCATATCGCATAGATCTCACTGTGAAAAGGCTTAAATGACTTTTTTAATTAAGTTTGATGATTGCGTTCAAACAAAATGTCCTAGAACAAAATTTTCAAATGTAACTACTAGATTGTGATACAATACACTATTGGGTGAAGTTTGGTTGACTTCTGCGCAGCGGTTTGGGAGTTAACATCAAAATTACATTTCTCGGCCATATCGCATAGATCTCACTGTGAAAAGGCTTAAATGGCTTTTTTGACCTAAGTTTGAGGATTGCGCTCAAATCAAATGTCCAAGAACCAAATTTCCAAATGTAACTACTAGATTGTGATACAATACACTATTGGGTGAAGTTTAGTTGACTTCTGCGCAGCGGTTTGGGAGTTAACATCAAAATTACATTTCTCGGCCATATCGCATAGATCTCACTGTGAAAAGGCTTAAATGACTTTTTTAATTAAGTTTGATGATTGCGTTCAAACAAAATGTCCTAGAACAAAATTTTCAAATGCAACTACTAGATTGTGATACAATACACTATTGGGTGAAGTTTGGTTGACTTCTGCGCAGCGGTTTGGGAGTTAACATCAAAATTACATTTCTCGGCCATATCGCATAGATCTCACTGTGAAAAGGCTTAAATGGCTTTTTTGACCTAAGTTTAAAGATTGCGCTCAAACCAAATGTCCTAGAACGAAATTTTCAAATGTAACTACTAGAATGTGATACAATACACTATTGGGTGAAGTTTGGTTGACTTCTGCGCAGCGGTTTGGGAGTTAACATCAAAATTACATTTCTCGGCCATATCGCATAGATCTCACTGTGAAAAGGCTTAAATGGCTTTTTTGACCTAAGTTTAATGATTGCGCTCAAACCAAATGTCCAATAACCAAATTTCCACATGTAACTACTAGATTGTGATACAATACACTAATGGGTGAAGTTTGGTTGACTTCTGCGCAGCGGTTTGGGAGTTAACATCAAAATTACATTTCTCGGCCATATCGCATAGATCTCACTGTGAAAAGGCTTAAATGACTTTTTTAATTAAGTTTGATGATTGCGTTCAAACAAAATGTCATAGAACAAAATTTTCAAATGTAACTACTAGATTGTGATACAATACACTATTGGGTGAAGTTTGGTTGACTTCTGCGCAGCGGTTTGGGAGTTAACATCAAAATTACATTTCTCGGCCATATCGCATAGATCTCACTGTGAAAAGGCTTAAATGGCTTTTTTGACCTAAGTTTGAGGATTGCGCTCAAATCAAATGTCCTAGAACCAAATTTCCACATGTAATTACTAGATTGTGATACAATACACTAATGGGTGAAGTTTGGTTGACTTCTGCGCAGCGGTTTGGGAGTTAACATCAAAATTACATTTCTCGGCCATATCGCATAGATCTCACTGTGAAAAGGCTTAAATGACTTTTTTAATTAAGTTTAATGATTGCGCTCAAACCAAATGTCCTAGAACAAAATTTTTAAATGTAACTACTAGAATGTGATACAATACACTATTGGGTGAAGTTTAGTTGACTTCTGTGCAGCGGTTTGGGAGTTAACATCAAAATTACATTTCTCGGCCATATCGCATAGATCTCACTGTGAAAAGGCTTAAATGGCTTTTTTGACCTAAGTTTAATGATTGCGTTCAAACCAAATGTCCTAGAACGAAATTTTCAAATGTAACTACTAGAATGTGATACAATACACTAATGGTTGAAGTTTGGTTGACTTCTGCGCAGCGGTTTGGGAGTTAACATCAAAATTACATTTCTCGGCCATATCGCATAGATCTCACTGTGAAAAGGCTTAAATGACTTTTTTAATTAAGTTTGATGATTGCGTTCAAACAAAATGTCCTAGAACAAAATTTTCACATGTAACTACTAGATTGTGATACAATACACTAATGGGTGAAGTTTGGTTGACTTCTGCGCAGCGGTTTGGGAGTTAACATCAAAATTACATTTCTCGGCCATATCGCATTGATCTCACTGTGAAAAGGCTTAAATGACTTTTTTAATTAAGTTTGATGATTGCGCTCAAACAAAATTTCCTAGAACAAAATTTTCAAATGTAACTACTAGATTGTGATACAATACACTATTGGGTGAAGTTTGGTTGACTTCTGCGCAGCGGTTTGGGAGTTAACATCAAAATTACATTTCTCGGCCATATCGCATAGATCTCACTGTGAAAAGGCTTAAATGGCTTTTTTGACCTAAGTTTAATGATTGCGCTCAAACCAAATGTCCTAGAACGAAATTTTCAAATGTAACTACTAGAATGTGATACAATACACTATTGGGTGAAGTTTGGTTGACTTCTGCGCAGCGGTTTGGGAGTTAACATCAAAATTACATTTCTCGGCCATATCGCATAGATCTCACTGTGAAAAGGCTTAAATGGCTTTTTTGACCTAAGTTTGAGGATTGCGCTCAAATAAAATGTCCTAGAACCAAATTTCCACATGTAATTACTAGATTGTGATACAATACACTAATGGGTGAAGTTTGGTTGACTTCTGCGCAGCGGTTTGGGAGTTAACATCAAAATTACATTTCTCGGCCATATCGCATAGATCTCACTGTGAAAAGGCTTAAATGACTTTTTTAATTAAGTTTAATGATTGCGCTCAAACCAAATGTCCTAGAACAAAATTTTCAAATGTAACTACTAGAATGTGATACAATACACTATTGGGTGAAGTTTAGTTGACTTCTGCGCAGCGGTTTGGGAGTTAACATCAAAATTACATTTCTCGGCCATATCGCATAGATCTCACTGTGAAAAGGCTTAAATGGCTTTTTTGACCTAAGTTTAATGATTGCGCTCAAACCAAATGTCCTAGAACAAAATTTTCAAATGTAACTACTAGAATGTGATACAATACACTATTGGGTGAAGTTTGGTTGACTTCTGCGCAGCGGTTTGGGAGTTAACATCAAAATTACATTTCTCGGCCATATCGCATAGATCTCACTGTGAAAAGGCTTAAATGGCTTTTTTGACCTAAGTTTGAGGATTGCGCTCAAATCAAATGTCCTAGAACCAAATTTCCACATGTAACTACTAGATTGTGATACAATACACTAATGGGTGAAGTTTGGTTGACTTCTGCGCAGCGGTTTGGGAGTTAACATCAAAATTACATTTCTCGGCCATATCGCATAGATCTCACTGTGAAAGGGCTTAAATGACTTTTTTAATTAAGTTTGATGATTGCGCTCAAACCAAATGTCCTAGAACAAAATTTTTAAATGTAACTACTAGAATGTGATACAATACACTATTGGGTGAAGTTTAGTTGACTTCTGTGCAGCGGTTTGGGAGTTAACATCAAAATTACATTTCTCGGCCATATCGCATAGATCTCACTGTGAAAAGGCTTAAATGGCTTTTTTGACCTAAGTTTAATGATTGCGTTCAAACCAAATGTCCTAGAACGAAATTTTCAAATGTAACTACTAGAATGTGATACAATACACTAATGGTTGAAGTTTGGTTGACTTCTGCGCAGCGGTTTGGGAGTGAACATCAAAATTACATTTCTCGGCCATATCGCATAGATCTCACTGTGAAAAGGCTTAAATGACTTTTTTAATTAAGTTTGATGATTGCGTTCAAACAAAATGTCCTAGAACAAAATTTTCACATGTAACTACTAGATTGTGATACAATACACTAATGGGTGAAGTTTGGTTGACTTCTGCGCAGCGGTTTGGGAGTTAACATCAAAATTACATTTCTCGGCCATATCGCATTGATCTCACTGTGAAAAGGCTTAAATGACTTTTTTAATTAAGTTTGATGATTGCGCTCAAACAAAATTTCCTAGAACAAAATTTTCAAATGTAACTACTAGATTGTGATACAATACACTATTGGGTGAAGTTTGGTTGACTTCTGCGCAGCGGTTTGGGAGTTAACATCAAAATTACATTTCTCGGCCATATCGCATAGATCTCACTGTGAAAAGGCTTAAATGGCTTTTTTGACCTAAGTTTAATGATTGCGCTCAAACCAAATGTCCTAGAACGAAATTTTCAAATGTAACTACTAGAATGTGATACAATACACTATTGGGTGAAGTTTGGTTGACTTCTGCGCAGCGGTTTGGGAGTTAACATCAAAATTACATTTCTCGGCCATATCGCATAGATCTCACTGTGAAAAGGCTTAAATGGCTTTTTTGACCTAAGTTTGAGGATTGCGCTCAAATCAAATGTCCTAGAACCAAATTTCCACATGTAACTACTAGATTGTGATACAATACACTAATGGGTGAAGTTTGGTTGACTTCTGCGCAGCGGTTTGGGAGTTAACATCAAAATTACATTTCTCGGCCATATCGCATAGATCTCACTGTGAAAAGGCTTAAATGACTTTTTTAATTAAGTTTAATGATTGCGCTCAAACCAAATGTCCTAGAACAAAATTTTTAAATGTAACTACTAGAATGTGATACAATACACTATTGGGTGAAGTTTAGTTGACTTCTGTGCAGCGGTTTGGGAGTTAACATCAAAATTACATTTCTCGGCCATATCGCATAGATCTCACTGTGAAAAGGCTTAAATGGCTTTTTTGACCTAAGTTTAATGATTGCGTTCAAACCAAATGTCCTAGAACGAAATTTTCAAATGTAACTACTAGAATGTGATACAATACACTAATGGTTGAAGTTTGGTTGACTTCTGCGCAGCGGTTTGGGAGTTAACATCAAAATTACATTTCTCGGCCATATCGCATAGATCTCACTGTGAAAAGGCTTAAATGACTTTTTTAATTAAGTTTGATGATTGCGTTCAAACAAAATGTCCTAGAACAAAATTTTCACATGTAACTACTAGATTGTGATACAATACACTAATGGGTGAAGTTTGGTTGACTTCTGCGCAGCGGTTTGGGAGTTAACATCAAAATTACATTTCTCGGCCATATCGCATTGATCTCACTGTGAAAAGGCTTAAATGACTTTTTTAATTAAGTTTGATGATTGCGCTCAAACAAAATTTCCTAGAACAAAATTTTCAAATGTAACTACTAGATTGTGATACAATACACTATTGGGTGAAGTTTGGTTGACTTCTGCGCAGCGGTTTGGGAGTTAACATCAAAATTACATTTCTCGGCCATATCGCATAGATCTCACTGTGAAAAGGCTTAAATGGCTTTTTTGACCTAAGTTTAATGATTGCGCTCAAACCAAATGTCCTAGAACGAAATTTTCAAATGTAACTACTAGAATGTGATACAATACACTATTGGGTGAAGTTTGGTTGACTTCTGCGCAGCGGTTTGGGAGTTAACATCAAAATTACATTTCTCGGCCATATCGCATAGATCTCACTGTGAAAAGGCTTAAATGGCTTTTTTGACCTAAGTTTGAGGATTGCGCTCAAATAAAATGTCCTAGAACCAAATTTCCACATGTAATTACTAGATTGTGATACAATACACTAATGGGTGAAGTTTGGTTGACTTCTGCGCAGCGGTTTGGGAGTTAACATCAAAATTACATTTCTCGGCCATATCGCATAGATCTCACTGTGAAAAGGCTTAAATGACTTTTTTAATTAAGTTTAATGATTGCGCTCAAACCAAATGTCCTAGAACAAAATTTTCAAATGTAACTACTAGAATGTGATACAATACACTATTGGGTGAAGTTTAGTTGACTTCTGCGCAGCGGTTTGGGAGTTAACATCAAAATTACATTTCTCGGCCATATCGCATAGATCTCACTGTGAAAAGGCTTAAATGGCTTTTTTGACCTAAGTTTAATGATTGCGCTCAAACCAAATGTCCTAGAACAAAATTTTCAAATGTAACTACTAGAATGTGATACAATACACTATTGGGTGAAGTTTGGTTGACTTCTGCGCAGCGGTTTGGGAGTTAACATCAAAATTACATTTCTCGGCCATATCGCATAGATCTCACTGTGAAAAGGCTTAAATGGCTTTTTTGACCTAAGTTTGAGGATTGCGCTCAAATCAAATGTCCTAGAACCAAATTTCCACATGTAACTACTAGATTGTGATACAATACACTAATGGGTGAAGTTTGGTTGACTTCTGCGCAGCGGTTTGGGAGTTAACATCAAAATTACATTTCTCGGCCATATCGCATAGATCTCACTGTGAAAGGGCTTAAATGACTTTTTTAATTAAGTTTGATGATTGCGCTCAAACCAAATGTCCTAGAACAAAATTTTTAAATGTAACTACTAGAATGTGATACAATACACTATTGGGTGAAGTTTAGTTGACTTCTGTGCAGCGGTTTGGGAGTTAACATCAAAATTACATTTCTCGGCCATATCGCATAGATCTCACTGTGAAAAGGCTTAAATGGCTTTTTTGACCTAAGTTTAATGATTGCGTTCAAACCAAATGTCCTAGAACGAAATTTTCAAATGTAACTACTAGAATGTGATACAATACACTAATGGTTGAAGTTTGGTTGACTTCTGCGCAGCGGTTTGGGAGTGAACATCAAAATTACATTTCTCGGCCATATCGCATAGATCTCACTGTGAAAAGGCTTAAATGACTTTTTTAATTAAGTTTGATGATTGCGTTCAAACAAAATGTCCTAGAACAAAATTTTCACATGTAACTACTAGATTGTGATACAATACACTAATGGGTGAAGTTTGGTTGACTTCTGCGCAGCGGTTTGGGAGTTAACATCAAAATTACATTTCTCGGCCATATCGCATTGATCTCACTGTGAAAAGGCTTAAATGACTTTTTTAATTAAGTTTGATGATTGCGCTCAAACAAAATTTCCTAGAACAAAATTTTCAAATGTAACTACTAGATTGTGATACAATACACTATTGGGTGAAGTTTGGTTGACTTCTGCGCAGCGGTTTGGGAGTTAACATCAAAATTACATTTCTCGGCCATATCGCATAGATCTCACTGTGAAAAGGCTTAAATGGCTTTTTTGACCTAAGTTTAATGATTGCGCTCAAACCAAATGTCCTAGAACGAAATTTTCAAATGTAACTACTAGAATGTGATACAATACACTATTGGGTGAAGTTTGGTTGACTTCTGCGCAGCGGTTTGGGAGTTAACATCAAAATTACATTTCTCGGCCATATCGCATAGATCTCACTGTGAAAAGGCTTAAATGGCTTTTTTGACCTAAGTTTGAGGATTGCGCTCAAATCAAATGTCCTAGAACCAAATTTCCACATGTAACTACTAGATTGTGATACAATACACTAATGGGTGAAGTTTGGTTGACTTCTGCGCAGCGGTTTGGGAGTTAACATCAAAATTACATTTCTCGGCCATATCGCATAGATCTCACTGTGAAAAGGCTTAAATGGCTTTTTTGACCTAAGTTTGAGGATTGCGCTCAAATCAAATGTCCAATAACCAAATTTCCACATGTAACTACTAGATTATGATACAATACACTAATGGGTGAAGTTTGGTTGACTTCTGCGCAGCGGTATGGGAGTTAACATCAAAATTACATTTCTCGGCCATATCGCAGAGATCTCACTGTGAAAAGGCTTAAATGACTTTTTTAATTAAGTTTGATGATTGCGTTCAAACAAAATGTCATAGAACAAAATTTTCAAATGTAACTACTAGATTGTGATACAATACACTATTGGGTGAAGTTTGGTTGACTTCTGCGCAGCGGTTTGGGAGTTAACATCAAAATTACATTTCTCGGCCATATCGCATAGATCTCACTGTGAAAAGGCTTAAATGGCTTTTTTGACCTAAGTTTGAGGATTGCGCTCAAATCAAATGTCCTAGAACCAAATTTCCACATGTAATTACTAGATTGTGATACAATACACTAATGGGTGAAGTTTGGTTGACTTCTGCGCAGCGGTTTGGGAGTTCACATCAAAATTACATTTCTCGGCCATATCGCATAGATCTCACTGTGAAAAGGCTTAAATGACTTTTTTAATTAAGTTTAATGATTGCGCTCAAACCAAATGTCCTAGAACAAAATTTTCAAATGTAACTACTAGAATGTGATACAATACACTATTGGGTGAAGTTTAGTTGACTTCTGTGCAGCGGTTTGGGAGTTAACATCAAAATTACATTTCTCGTCCATATCGCATAGATCTCACTGTGAAAAGGCTTAAATGGCTTTTTTGACCTAAGTTTAATGATTGCGCTCAAACCAAATGTCCTAGAACAAAATTTTCAAATGTAACTACTAGAATGTGATACAATACACTATTGGGTGAAGTTTGGTTGACTTCTGCGCAGCGGTTTGGGAGTTAACATCAAAATTACATTTCTCGGCCATATCGCATAGATCTCACTGTGAAAAGGCTTAAATGGCTTTTTTGACCTAAGTTTGAGGATTGCGCTCAAATCAAATGTCCTAGAACCAAATTTCCACATGTAACTACTAGATTGTGATACAATACACTAATGGGTGAAGTTTGGTTGACTTCTGCGCAGCGGTTTGGGAGTTAACATCAAAATTACATTTCTCGGCCATATCGCATAGATCTCACTGTGAAAAGGCTTAAATGACTTTTTTAATTAAGTTTGATGATTGCGCTCAAACAAAATGTCCTAGAACAAAATTTTTTAAATGTAACTACTAGATTGTGATACAATACACTATTGGGTGAAGTTTGGTTGACTTCTGCGCAGCGGTTTGGGAGTTAACATTAAAATTACATTTCTCGGCCATATCGCATAGATCTCACTGTGAAAAGGCTTAAATGGCTTTTTTGACCTAAGTTTGAGGATTGCGCTCAAATCAAATGTCCTACAACCAAATTTCCACATGTAACTACTAGATTGTGATACAATACACTAATGGTTGAAGTTTGGTTGACTTCTGCGCAGCAGTTTGGGAGTGAACATCAAAATTACATTTCTCGGCCATATCGCATAGATCTCACTGTGAAAAGGCTTAAATGACTTTTTTTAATTAAGTTTGAAGATTGCGCTCAAATCAAATGTCCTAGAACTAAATTTCCAAATGTAACTACTAGATTGTGATAAAATACACTATTGGGTGAAGTTTGGTTGACTTCTGCGCAGCGGTTTGGGAGTTAACATCAAAATTACATTTCTCGGCCATATCGCATAGATCTCACTGTGAAAAGGCTTAAATGACTTTTTTAATTAAGTTTGATGATTGCGTTCAAACAAAATGTCCTAGAACAAAATTTTCAAATGTAACTACTAGATTGTGATACAATACACTATTGGGTGAAGTTTGGTTGACTTCTGCGCAGCGGTTTGGGAGTTAACATCAAAATTACATTTCTCGGCCATATCGCATTGATCTCACTGTGAAAAGGCTTAAATGGCTTTTTTGACCTAAGTTTGAGGATTGCGCTCAAATCAAATGTCCTAGAACCAAATTTCCACATGTAATTACTAGATTGTGATACAATACACTAATGGGTGAAGTTTGGTTGACTTCTGCGCAGCGGTTTGGGAGTTAACATCAAAATTACATTTCTCGGCCATATCGCATAGATCTCACTGTGAAAAGGCTTAAATGACTTTTTTAATTAAGTTTAATGATTGCGCTCAAACCAAATGTCCTAGAACAAAATTTTCAAATGTAACTACTAGAATGTGATACAATACACTATTGGGTGAAGTTTAGTTGACTTCTGTGCAGCGGTTTGGGAGTTAACATCAAAATTACATTTCTCGTCCATATCGCATAGATCTCACTGTGAAAAGGCTTAAATGGCTTTTTTGACCTAAGTTTAATGATTGCGCTCAAACCAAATGTCCTAGAACAAAATTTTCAAATGTAACTACTAGAATGTGATACAATACACTATTGGGTGAAGTTTGGTTGACTTCTGCGCAGCGGTTTGGGAGTTAACATCAAAATTACATTTCTCGGCCATATCGCATAGATCTCACTGTGAAAAGGCTTAAATGGCTTTTTTGACCTAAGTTTGAGGATTGCGCTCAAATCAAATGTCCTAGAACCAAATTTCCACATGTAACTACTAGATTGTGATACAATACACTAATGGGTGAAGTTTGGTTGACTTCTGCGCAGCGGTTTGGGAGTTAACATCAAAATTACATTTCTCGGCCATATCGCATAGATCTCACTGTGAAAAGGCTTAAATGACTTTTTTAATTAAGTTTGATGATTGCGCTCAAACAAAATGTCCTAGAACAAAATTTTTAAATGTAACTACTAGATTGTGATACAATACACTATTGGGTGAAGTTTGGTTGACTTCTGCGCAGCGGTTTGGGAGTTAACATTAAAATTACATTTCACGGCCATATCGCATAGATCTCACTGTGAAAAGGCTTAAATGGCTTTTTTGACCTAAGTTTGAGGATTGCGCTCAAATCAAATGTCCTAGAACCAAATTTCCACATGTAACTACTAGATTGTGATACAATACACTAATGGTTGAAGTTTGGTTGACTTCTGCGCAGCGGTTTGGGAGTGAACATCAAAATTACATTTCTCTTCCATATCGCATAGATCTCACTGTGAAAAGGCTTAAATGACTTTTTTTAATTAAGTTTGAAGATTGCGCTCAAATCAAATGTCCTAGAACTAAATTTCCAAATGTAACTACTAGATTGTGATAAAATACACTATTGGGTGAAGTTTGGTTGACTTCTGCGCAGCGGTTTGGGAGTTAACATCAAAATTACATTTCTCGGCCATATCGCATAGATCTCACTGTGAAAAGGCTTAAATGACTTTTTTAATTAAGTTTGATGATTGCGTTCAAACAAAATGTCCTAGAACAAAATTTTCAAATGTAACTACTAGATTGTGATACAATACACTATTGGGTGAAGTTTGGTTGACTTCTGCGCAGCGGTTTGGGAGTTAACATCAAAATTACATTTCTCGGCCATATCGCATAGATCTCACTGTGAAAAGGCTTAAATGGCTTTTTTGACCTAAGTTTGAGGATTGCGCTCAAATCAAATGTCCAAGAACCAAATTTCCAAATGTAACTACTAGATTGTGATACAATACACTATTGGGTGAAGTTTAGTTGACTTCTGCGCAGCGGTTTGGGAGTTAACATCAAAATTACATTTCTCGGCCATATCGCATAGATCTCACTGTGAAAAGGCTTAAATGACTTTTTTAATTAAGTTTGATGATTGCGTTCAAACAAAATGTCCTAGAACAAAATTTTCAAATGCAACTACTAGATTGTGATACAATACACTATTGGGTGAAGTTTGGTTGACTTCTGCGCAGCGGTTTGGGAGTTAACATCAAAATTACATTTCTCGGCCATATCGCATAGATCTCACTGTGAAAAGGCTTAAATGGCTTTTTTGACCTAAGTTTAAAGATTGCGCTCAAACCAAATGTCCTAGAACGAAATTTTCAAATGTAACTACTAGAATGTGATACAATACACTATTGGGTGAAGTTTGGTTGACTTCTGCGCAGCGGTTTGGGAGTTAACATCAAAATTACATTTCTCGGCCATATCGCATAGATCTCACTGTGAAAAGGCTTAAATGGCTTTTTTGACCTAAGTTTAATGATTGCGCTCAAACCAAATGTCCAATAACCAAATTTCCACATGTAACTACTAGATTGTGATACAATACACTAATGGGTGAAGTTTGGTTGACTTCTGCGCAGCGGTTTGGGAGTTAACATCAAAATTACATTTCTCGGCCATATCGCATAGATCTCACTGTGAAAAGGCTTAAATGACTTTTTTAATTAAGTTTGATGATTGCGTTCAAACAAAATGTCATAGAACAAAATTTTCAAATGTAACTACTAGATTGTGATACAATACACTATTGGGTGAAGTTTGGTTGACTTCTGCGCAGCGGTTTGGGAGTTAACATCAAAATTACATTTCTCGGCCATATCGCATAGATCTCACTGTGAAAAGGCTTAAATGGCTTTTTTGACCTAAGTTTGAGGATTGCGCTCAAATCAAATGTCCTAGAACCAAATTTCCACATGTAATTACTAGATTGTGATACAATACACTAATGGGTGAAGTTTGGTTGACTTCTGCGCAGCGGTTTGGGAGTTAACATCAAAATTACATTTCTCGGCCATATCGCATAGATCTCACTGTGAAAAGGCTTAAATGACTTTTTTAATTAAGTTTAATGATTGCGCTCAAACCAAATGTCCTAGAACAAAATTTTTAAATGTAACTACTAGAATGTGATACAATACACTATTGGGTGAAGTTTAGTTGACTTCTGTGCAGCGGTTTGGGAGTTAACATCAAAATTACATTTCTCGGCCATATCGCATAGATCTCACTGTGAAAAGGCTTAAATGGCTTTTTTGACCTAAGTTTAATGATTGCGTTCAAACCAAATGTCCTAGAACGAAATTTTCAAATGTAACTACTAGAATGTGATACAATACACTAATGGTTGAAGTTTGGTTGACTTCTGCGCAGCGGTTTGGGAGTTAACATCAAAATTACATTTCTCGGCCATATCGCATAGATCTCACTGTGAAAAGGCTTAAATGACTTTTTTAATTAAGTTTGATGATTGCGTTCAAACAAAATGTCCTAGAACAAAATTTTCAAATGTAACTACTAGATTGTGATACAATACACTAATGGGTGAAGTTTGGTTGACTTCTGCGCAGCGGTTTGGGAGTTAACATCAAAATTACATTTCTCGGCCATATCGCATTGATCTCACTGTGAAAAGGCTTAAATGACTTTTTTAATTAAGTTTGATGATTGCGCTCAAACAAAATTTCCTAGAACAAAATTTTCAAATGTAACTACTAGATTGTGATACAATACACTATTGGGTGAAGTTTGGTTGACTTCTGCGCAGCGGTTTGGGAGTTAACATCAAAATTACATTTCTCGGCCATATCGCATAGATCTCACTGTGAAAAGGCTTAAATGGCTTTTTTGACCTAAGTTTAATGATTGCGCTCAAACCAAATGTCCTAGAACGAAATTTTCAAATGTAACTACTAGAATGTGATACAATACACTATTGGGTGAAGTTTGGTTGACTTCTGCGCAGCGGTTTGGGAGTTAACATCAAAATTACATTTCTCGGCCATATCGCATAGATCTCACTGTGAAAAGGCTTAAATGGCTTTTTTGACCTAAGTTTGAGGATTGCGCTCAAATAAAATGTCCTAGAACCAAATTTCCACATGTAATTACTAGATTGTGATACAATACACTAATGGGTGAAGTTTGGTTGACTTCTGCGCAGCGGTTTGGGAGTTAACATCAAAATTACATTTCTCGGCCATATCGCATAGATCTCACTGTGAAAAGGCTTAAATGACTTTTTTAATTAAGTTTAATGATTGCGCTCAAACCAAATGTCCTAGAACAAAATTTTCAAATGTAACTACTAGAATGTGATACAATACACTATTGGGTGAAGTTTAGTTGACTTCTGCGCAGCGGTTTGGGAGTTAACATCAAAATTACATTTCTCGGCCATATCGCATAGATCTCACTGTGAAAAGGCTTAAATGGCTTTTTTGACCTAAGTTTAATGATTGCGCTCAAACCAAATGTCCTAGAACAAAATTTTCAAATGTAACTACTAGAATGTGATACAATACACTATTGGGTGAAGTTTGGTTGACTTCTGCGCAGCGGTTTGGGAGTTAACATCAAAATTACATTTCTCGGCCATATCGCATAGATCTCACTGTGAAAAGGCTTAAATGGCTTTTTTGACCTAAGTTTGAGGATTGCGCTCAAATCAAATGTCCTAGAACCAAATTTCCACATGTAACTACTAGATTGTGATACAATACACTAATGGGTGAAGTTTGGTTGACTTCTGCGCAGCGGTTTGGGAGTTAACATCAAAATTACATTTCTCGGCCATATCGCATAGATCTCACTGTGAAAGGGCTTAAATGACTTTTTTAATTAAGTTTGATGATTGCGCTCAAACCAAATGTCCTAGAACAAAATTTTTAAATGTAACTACTAGAATGTGATACAATACACTATTGGGTGAAGTTTAGTTGACTTCTGTGCAGCGGTTTGGGAGTTAACATCAAAATTACATTTCTCGGCCATATCGCATAGATCTCACTGTGAAAAGGCTTAAATGGCTTTTTTGACCTAAGTTTAATGATTGCGTTCAAACCAAATGTCCTAGAACGAAATTTTCAAATGTAACTACTAGAATGTGATACAATACACTAATGGTTGAAGTTTGGTTGACTTCTGCGCAGCGGTTTGGGAGTGAACATCAAAATTACATTTCTCGGCCATATCGCATAGATCTCACTGTGAAAAGGCTTAAATGACTTTTTTAATTAAGTTTGATGATTGCGTTCAAACAAAATGTCCTAGAACAAAATTTTCACATGTAACTACTAGATTGTGATACAATACACTAATGGGTGAAGTTTGGTTGACTTCTGCGCAGCGGTTTGGGAGTTAACATCAAAATTACATTTCTCGGCCATATCGCATTGATCTCACTGTGAAAAGGCTTAAATGACTTTTTTAATTAAGTTTGATGATTGCGCTCAAACAAAATTTCCTAGAACAAAATTTTCAAATGTAACTACTAGATTGTGATACAATACACTATTGGGTGAAGTTTGGTTGACTTCTGCGCAGCGGTTTGGGAGTTAACATCAAAATTACATTTCTCGGCCATATCGCATAGATCTCACTGTGAAAAGGCTTAAATGGCTTTTTTGACCTAAGTTTAATGATTGCGCTCAAACCAAATGTCCTAGAACGAAATTTTCAAATGTAACTACTAGAATGTGATACAATACACTATTGGGTGAAGTTTGGTTGACTTCTGCGCAGCGGTTTGGGAGTTAACATCAAAATTACATTTCTCGGCCATATCGCATAGATCTCACTGTGAAAAGGCTTAAATGGCTTTTTTGACCTAAGTTTGAGGATTGCGCTCAAATAAAATGTCCTAGAACCAAATTTCCACATGTAATTACTAGATTGTGATACAATACACTAATGGGTGAAGTTTGGTTGACTTCTGCGCAGCGGTTTGGGAGTTAACATCAAAATTACATTTCTCGGCCATATCGCATAGATCTCACTGTGAAAAGGCTTAAATGACTTTTTTAATTAAGTTTAATGATTGCGCTCAAACCAAATGTCCTAGAACAAAATTTTCAAATGTAACTACTAGAATGTGATACAATACACTATTGGGTGAAGTTTAGTTGACTTCTGCGCAGCGGTTTGGGAGTTAACATCAAAATTACATTTCTCGGCCATATCGCATAGATCTCACTGTGAAAAGGCTTAAATGGCTTTTTTGACCTAAGTTTAATGATTGCGCTCAAACCAAATGTCCTAGAACAAAATTTTCAAATGTAACTACTAGAATGTGATACAATACACTATTGGGTGAAGTTTGGTTGACTTCTGCGCAGCGGTTTGGGAGTTAACATCAAAATTACATTTCTCGGCCATATCGCATAGATCTCACTGTGAAAAGGCTTAAATGGCTTTTTTGACCTAAGTTTGAGGATTGCGCTCAAATCAAATGTCCTAGAACCAAATTTCCACATGTAACTACTAGATTGTGATACAATACACTAATGGGTGAAGTTTGGTTGACTTCTGCGCAGCGGTTTGGGAGTTAACATCAAAATTACATTTCTCGGCCATATCGCATAGATCTCACTGTGAAAAGGCTTAAATGACTTTTTTAATTAAGTTTGATGATTGCGTTCAAACAAAATGTCCTAGAACAAAATTTTCAAATGTAACTACTAGATTGTGATACAATACACTATTGGGTGAAGTTTGGTTGACTTCTGCGCTGCGGTTTGGGAGTTAACATCAAAATTACATTTCTCGGCCATATCGCATAGATCTCAATGTGAAAAGGCTTAAATGGCTTTTTTGACCTAAGTTTAAAGATTGCGCTCAAACCAAATGTCCTAGAACGAAATTTTCAAATGTAACTACTAGAATGTGATACAATACACTATTGGGTGAAGTTTGGTTGACTTCTGCGCAGCGGTTTGGGAGTTAACATCAAAATTACATTTCTCGGCCATATCGCATAGATCTCACTGTGAAAAGGCTGAAATGGCTTTTTTGACCTAAGTTTAAAGATTGCGCTCAAACCAAATGTCCTAGAACGAAATTTTCAAATGTAACTACTAGAATGTGATACAATACACTATTGGGTGAAGTTTGGTTGACTTCTGCGCAGCGGTTTGGGAGTTAACATCAAAATTACATTTCTCGGCCATATCGCATAGATCTCACTGTGAAAAGGCTTAAATGGCTTTTTTGACCTAAGTTTGAGGATTGCGCTCAAATCAAATGTCCTAGAACCAAATTTCTACATGTAACTACTAGATTGTGATACAATACACTAATGGGTGAAGTTTGGTTGACTTCTGCGCAGAGGTTTGGGAGTTAACATCAAAATTACATTTCTCGGCCATATCGCATAGATCTCACTGTGAAAAGGCTTAAATGACTTTTTTAATTAAGTTTGATGATTGCGCTCAAACAAAATTTCCTAGAACAAAATTTTCAAATGTAACTACTAGATTGTGATACAATACACTATTGGGTGAAGTTTGGTTGACTTCTGCGCAGCGGTTTGGGAGTTAACATCAAAATTACATTTCTCGGCCATATCGCATAGATCTCACTGTGAAAAGGCTTAAATGGCTTTTTTGACCTAAGTTTAATGATTGCGCTCAAACCAAATGTCCAATAACCAAATTTTCACATGTAACTACTAGATTGTGATACAATACACTAATGGGTGAAGTTTGGTTGACTTCTGCGCAGCGGTTTGGGAGTTAACATCAAAATTACATTTCTCGGCCATATCGCATAGATCTCACTGTGAAAAGGCTTAAATGACTTTTTTAATTAAGTTTGATGATTGCGTTCAAACAAAATGTCATAGAAAAAAATTTTCAAATGTAACTACTAGATTGTGATACAATACACTATTGGGTGAAGTTTGGTTGACTTCTGCGCAGCGGTTTGGGAGTTAACATCAAAATTACATTTCTCGGCCATATCGCATAGATCTCACTGTGAAAAGGCTTAAATGGCTTTTTTGACCTAAGTTTGAGGATTGCGCTCAAATCAAATGTCCTAGAACCAAATTTCCACATGTAATTACTAGATTGTGATACAATACACTAATGGGTGAAGTTTGGTTGACTTCTGCGCAGCGGTTTGGGAGTTAACATCAAAATTACATTTCTCGGCCATATCGCATAGATCTCACTGTGAAAAGGCTTAAATGACTTTTTTAATTAAGTTTAATGATTGCGCTCAAATCAAATGTCCTAGAACTAAATTTCCAAATGTAACTACTAGATTGTGATAAAATACACTATTGGGTGAAGTTTGGTTGACTTCTGCGCAGCGGTTTGGGAGTTAACATCAAAATTACATTTCTCGGCCATATCGCATAGATCTCACTGTGAAAAGGCTTAAATGACTTTTTTAATTAAGTTTGATGATTGCGTTCAAACAAAATGTCCTAGAACAAAATTTTCAAATGTAACTACTAGATTGTGATACGATACACTATTGGGTGAAGTTTGGTTGACTTCTGCGCAGCGGTTTGGGAGTTAACATCAAAATTACATTTCTCGGCCATATCGCATAGATCTCACTGTGAAAAGGCTTAAATGGCTTTTTTGACCTAAGTTTAAAGATTGCGCTCAAACCAAATGTCCTAGAACGAAATTTTCAAATGTAACTACTAGAATGTGATACAATACACTATTGGGTGAAGTTTGGTTGACTTCTGCGCAGCGGTTTGGGAGTTAACATCAAAATTACATTTCTCGGCCATATCGCATAGATCTCACTGTGAAAAGGCTTAAATGGCTTTTTTGACCTAAGTTTAATGATTGCGCTCAAACCAAATGTCCTAGAACGAAATTTTCAAATGTAACTACTAGAATGTGATACAATACACTATTGGGTGAAGTTTGGTTGACTTCTGCGCAGCGGTTTGGGAGTTAACATCAAAATTACATTTCTCGGCCATATCGCATAGATCTCACTGTGAAAAGGCTTAAATGGCTTTTTTGACCTAAGTTTGAGGATTGCGCTCAAATCAAATGTCCTAGAACCAAATTTTCACATGTAACTACTAGATTGTGATACAATACACTAATGGGTGAAGTTTGGTTGACTTCTGCGCAGCGGTTTGGGAGTTAACATCAAAATTACATTTCTCGGCTATATCGCATAGATCTCACTGTGAAAAGGCTTAAATGACTTTTTTAATTAAGTTTGATGATTGCGCTCAAACAAAATTTCCTAGAACAAAATTTTCAAATGTAACTACTAGATTGTGATACAATACACTATTGGGTGAAGTTTGGTTGACTTCTGCGCAGCGGTTTGGGAGTTAACATCAAAATTACATTTCTCGGCCATATCGCATAGATCTCACTGTGAAAAGGCTTAAATGGCTTTTTTGACCTAAGTTTGAGGATTGCGCTCAAATCAAATGTCCAAGAACCAAATTTCCAAATGTAACTACTAGATTGTGATACAATACACTATTGGGTGAAGTTTGGTTGACTTCTGCGCAGCGGTTTGGGAGTTAACATCAAAATTACATTTCTCGGCCATATCGCATAGATCTCACTGTGAAAAGGCTTAAATGACTTTTTTAATTAAGTTTGATGATTGCGTTCAAACAAAATGTCCTAGAACAAAATTTTCAAATGTAACTACTAGATTGTGATACAATACACTATTGGGTGAAGTTTGGTTGACTTCTGCGCAGCGGTTTGGGAGTTAACATAAAAATTACATTTCTCGGCCATATCGCATAGATCTCACTGTGAAAAGGCTTAAATGGCTTTTTTGACCTAAGTTTAAAGATTGCGCTCAAACCAAATGTCCTAGAACGAAATTTTCAAATGTAACTACTAGAATGTGATACAATACACTATTGGGTGAAGTTTGGTTGACTTCTGCGCAGCGGTTTGGGAGTTAACATCAAAATTACATTTCTCGGCCATATCGCATAGATCTCACTGTGAAAAGGCTTAAATGGCTTTTTTGACCTAAGTTTAATGATTGCGCTCAAACCAAATGTCCTAGAACAAAATTTTCAAATGTAACTACTAGAATGTGATACAATACACTATTGGGTGAAGTTTGGTTGACTTCTGCGCAGCGGTTTGGGAGTTAACATCAAAATTACATTTCTCGGCCATATCGCATAGATCTCACTGTGAAAAGGCTTAAATGGCTTTTTTGACCTAAGTTTGAGGATTGCGCTCAAATCAAATGTCCTAGAACCAAATTTCCACATGTAACTACTAAATTGTGATACAATACACTAATGGGTGAAGTTTGGTTGACTTCTGCGCAGCGGTTTGGGAGTTAACATCAAAATTACATTTCTCGGCCATATCGCATAGATCTCACTGTGAAAAGGCTTAAATGACTTTTTTAATTAAGTTTGATGATTGCGCTCAAACAAAATGTCCTAGAACAAAATTTTTAAATGTAACTACTAGATTGTGATACAATACACTATTGGGTGAAGTTTGGTTGACTTCTGCGCAGCGGTTTGGGAGTTAACATTAAAATTACATTTCACGGCCATATCGCATAGATCTCACTGTGAAAAGGCTTAAATGGCTTTTTTGACCTAAGTTTGAGGATTGCGCTCAAATCAAATGTCCTAGAACCAAATTTCCACATGTAACTACTAGATTGTGATACAATACACTAATGGTTGAAGTTTGGTTGACTTCTGCGCAGCGGTTTGGGAGTGAACATCAAAATTACATTTCTCGGCCATATCGCATAGATCTCACTGTGAAAAGGCTTAAATGACTTTTTTTAATTAAGTTTGAAGATTGCGCTCAAATCAAATGTCCTAGAACTAAATTTCCAAATGTAACTACTAGATTGTGATAAAATACACTATTGGGTGAAGTTTGGTTGACTTCTGCGCAGCGGTTTGGGAGTTATCATCAAAATTACATTTCTCGGCCATATCGCATAGATCTCACTGTGAAAAGGCTTAAATGACTTTTTTAATTAAGTTTGATGATTGCGTTCAAACAAAATGTCCTAGAACAAAATTTTCAAATGTAACTAGTAGATTGTGATACAATACACTATTGGGTGAAGTTTGGTTGACTTCTGCGCAGCGGTTTGGGAGTTAACATCAAAATTACATTTCTCGGCCATATCGCATAGATCTCACTGTGAAAAGGCTTAAATGGCTTTTTTGACCTAAGTTTGAGGATTGCGCTCAAATCAAATGTCCAAGAACCAAATTTCCAAATGTAACTACTAGATTGTGATACAATACACTATTGGGTGAAGTTTAGTTGACTTCTGCGCAGCGGTTTGGGAGTTAACATCAAAATTACATTTCTCGGCCATATCGCATAGATCTCACTGTGAAAAGGCTTAAATGACTGTTTTAATTAAGTTTGATGATTGCGTTCAAACAAAATGTCCTAGAACAAAATTTTCAAATGCAACTACTAGATTGTGATACAATACACTATTGGGTGAAGTTTGGTTGACTTCTGCGCAGCGGTTTGGGAGTTAACATCAAAATTACATTTCTCGGCCATATCGCATAGATCTCACTGTGAAAAGGCTTAAATGGCTTTTTTGACCTAAGTTTAAAGATTGCGCTCAAACCAAATGTCCTAGAACGAAATTTTCAAATGTAACTACTAGAATGTGATACAATACACTATTGGGTGAAGTTTGGTTGACTTCTGCGCAGCGGTTTGGGAGTTAACATCAAAATTACATTTCTCGGCCATATCGCATAGATCTCACTGTGAAAAGGCTTAAATGGCTTTTTTGACCTAAGTTTAATGATTGCGCTCAAACCAAATGTCCAATAACCAAATTTCCACATGTAACTACTAGATTGTGATACAATACACTAATGGGTGAAGTTTGGTTGACTTCTGCGCAGCGGTTTGGGAGTTAACATCAAAATTACATTTCTCGGCCATATCGCATAGATCTCACTGTGAAAAGGCTTAAATGACTTTTTTAATTAAGTTTGATGATTGCGTTCAAACAAAATGTCATAGAACAAAATTTTCAAATGTAACTACTAGATTGTGATACAATACACTATTGGGTGAAGTTTGGTTGACTTCTGCGCAGCGGTTTGGGAGTTAACATCAAAATTACATTTCTCGGCCATATCGCATAGATCTCACTGTGAAAAGGCTTAAATGGCTTTTTTGACCTAAGTTTGAGGATTGCGCTCAAATCAAATGTCCTAGAACCAAATTTCCACATGTAATTACTAGATTGTGATACAATACACTAATGGGTGAAGTTTGGTTGACTTCTGCGCAGCGGTTTGGGAGTTAACATCAAAATTACATTTCTCGGCCATATCGCATAGATCTCACTGTGAAAAGGCTTAAATGACTTTTTTAATTAAGTTTAATGATTGCGCTCAAACCAAATGTCCTAGAACAAAATTTTTAAATGTAACTACTAGAATGTGATACAATACACTATTGGGTGAAGTTTAGTTGACTTCTGTGCAGCGGTTTGGGAGTTAACATCAAAATTACATTTCTCGGCCATATCGCATAGATCTCACTGTGAAAAGGCTTAAATGGCTTTTTTGACCTAAGTTTAATGATTGCGTTCAAACCAAATGTCCTAGAACGAAATTTTCAAATGTAACTACTAGAATGTGATACAATACACTAATGGTTGAAGTTTGGTTGACTTCTGCGCAGCGGTTTGGGAGTTAACATCAAAATTACATTTCTCGGCCATATCGCATAGATCTCACTGTGAAAAGGCTTAAATGACTTTTTTAATTAAGTTTGATGATTGCGTTCAAACAAAATGTCCTAGAACAAAATTTTCACATGTAACTACTAGATTGTGATACAATACACTAATGGGTGAAGTTTGGTTGACTTCTGCGCAGCGGTTTGGGAGTTAACATCAAAATTACATTTCTCGGCCATATCGCATTGATCTCATTGTGAAAAGGCTTAAATGACTTTTTTAATTAAGTTTGATGATTGCGCTCAAACAAAATTTCCTAGAACAAAATTTTCAAATGTAACTACTAGATTGTGATACAATACACTATTGGGTGAAGTTTGGTTGACTTCTGCGCAGCGGTTTGGGAGTTAACATCAAAATTACATTTCTCGGCCATATCGCATAGATCTCACTGTGAAAAGGCTTAAATGGCTTTTTTGACCTAAGTTTAATGATTGCGCTCAAACCAAATGTCCTAGAACGAAATTTTCAAATGTAACTACTAGAATGTGATACAATACACTATTGGGTGAAGTTTGGTTGACTTCTGCGCAGCGGTTTGGGAGTTAACATCAAAATTACATTTCTCGGCCATATCGCATAGATCTCACTGTGAAAAGGCTTAAATGGCTTTTTTGACCTAAGTTTGAGGATTGCGCTCAAATAAAATGTCCTAGAACCAAATTTCCACATGTAATTACTAGATTGTGATACAATACACTAATGGGTGAAGTTTGGTTGACTTCTGCGCAGCGGTTTGGGAGTTAACATCAAAATTACATTTCTCGGCCATATCGCATAGATCTCACTGTGAAAAGGCTTAAATGACTTTTTTAATTAAGTTTAATGATTGCGCTCAAACCAAATGTCCTAGAACAAAATTTTCAAATGTAACTACTAGAATGTGATACAATACACTATTGGGTGAAGTTTAGTTGACTTCTGCGCAGCGGTTTGGGAGTTAACATCAAAATTACATTTCTCGGCCATATCGCATAGATCTCACTGTGAAAAGGCTTAAATGGCTTTTTTGACCTAAGTTTAATGATTGCGCTCAAACCAAATGTCCTAGAACAAAATTTTCAAATGTAACTACTAGAATGTGATACAATACACTATTGGGTGAAGTTTGGTTGACTTCTGCGCAGCGGTTTGGGAGTTAACATCAAAATTACATTTCTCGGCCATATCGCATAGATCTCACTGTGAAAAGGCTTAAATGGCTTTTTTGACCTAAGTTTGAGGATTGCGCTCAAATCAAATGTCCTAGAACCAAATTTCCACATGTAACTACTAGATTGTGATACAATACACTAATGGGTGAAGTTTGGTTGACTTCTGCGCAGCGGTTTGGGAGTTAACATCAAAATTACATTTCTCGGCCATATCGCATAGATCTCACTGTGAAAAGGCTTAAATGACTTTTTTAATTAAGTTTGATGATTGCGTTCAAACAAAATGTCCTAGAACAAAATTTTCAAATGTAACTACTAGATTGTGATACAATACACTATTGGGTGAAGTTTGGTTGACTTCTGCGCAGCGGTTTGGGAGTTAACATCAAAATTACATTTCTCGGCCATATCGCATAGATCTCAATGTGAAAAGGCTTAAATGGCTTTTTTGACCTAAGTTTAAAGATTGCGCTCAAACCAAATGTCCTAGAACGAAATTTTCAAATGTAACTACTAGAATGTGATACAATACACTATTGGGTGAAGTTTGGTTGACTTCTGCGCAGCGGTTTGGGAGTTAACATCAAAATTACATTTCTCGGCCATATCGCATAGATCTCACTGTGAAAAGGCTGAAATGGCTTTTTTGACCTAAGTTTAAAGATTGCGCTCAAACCAAATGTCCTAGAACGAAATTTTCAAATGTAACTACTAGAATGTGATACAATACACTATTGGGTGAAGTTTGGTTGACTTCTGCGCAGCGGTTTGGGAGTGAACATCAAAATTACATTTCTCGGCCATATCGCATAGATCTCACTGTGAAAAGGCTTAAATGGCTTTTTTGACCTAAGTTTGAGGATTGCGCTCAAATCAAATGTCCTAGAACCAAATTTCTACATGTAACTACTAGATTGTGATACAATACACTAATGGGTGAAGTTTGGTTGACTTCTGCGCAGAGGTTTGGGAGTTAACATCAAAATTACATTTCTCGGCCATATCGCATAGATCTCACTGTGAAAACGCTTAAATGACTTTTATAATTAAGTTTGATGATTGCGCTCAAACAAAATTTCCTAGAACAAAATTTTCAAATGTAACTACTAGATTGTGATACAATACACTATTGGGTGAAGTTTGGTTGACTTCTGCGCAGCGGTTTGGGAGTTAACATCAAAATTACATTTCTCGGCCATATCGCATAGATCTCACTGTGAAAAGGCTTAAATGGCTTTTTTGACCTAAGTTTAATGATTGCGCTCAAACCAAATGTCCAATAACCAAATTTTCACATGTAACTACTAGATTGTGATACAATACACTAATGGGTGAAGTTTGGTTGACTTCTGCGCAGCGGTTTGGGAGTTAACATCAAAATTACATTTCTCGGCCATATCGCATAGATCTCACTGTGAAAAGGCTTAAATGGCTTTTTTGACCTAAGTTTGAGGATTGCGCTCAAATAAAATGTCCTAGAACCAAATTTCCACATGTAATTACTAGATTGTGATACAATACACTAATGGGTGAAGTTTGGTTGACTTCTGCGCAGCGGTTTGGGAGTTAACATCAAAATTACATTTCTCGGCCATATCGCATAGATCTCACTGTGAAAAGGCTTAAATGACTTTTTTAATTAAGTTTAATGATTGCGCTCAAACCAAATGTCCTAGAACAAAATTTTCAAATGTAACTACTAGAATGTGATACAATACACTATTGGGTGAAGTTTAGTTGACTTCTGCGCAGCGGTTTGGGAGTTAACATCAAAATTACATTTCTCGGCCATATCGCATAGATCTCACTGTGAAAAGGCTTAAATGGCTTTTTTGACCTAAGTTTAATGATTGCGCTCAAACCAAATGTCCTAGAACAAAATTTTCAAATGTAACTACTAGAATGTGATACAATACACTATTGGGTGAAGTTTGGTTGACTTCTGCGCAGCGGTTTGGGAGTTAACATCAAAATTACATTTCTCGGCCATATCGCATAGATCTCACTGTGAAAAGGCTTAAATGGCTTTTTTGACCTAAGTTTGAGGATTGCGAGCAAATCAAATGTCCTAGAACCAAATTTCCACATGTAACTACTAGATTGTGATACAATACACTAATGGGTGAAGTTTGGTTGACTTCTGCGCAGCGGTTTGGGAGTTAACATCAAAATTACATTTCTCGGCCATATCGCATAGATCTCACTGTGAAAAGGCTTAAATGACTTTTTTAATTAAGTTTGATGATTGCGTTCAAACAAAATGTCCTAGAACAAAATTTTCAAATGTAACTACTAGATTGTGATACAATACACTATTGGGTGAAGTTTGGTTGACTTCTGCGCAGCGGTTTGGGAGTTAACATCAAAATTACATTTCTCGGCCATATCGCATAGATCTCAATGTGAAAAGGCTTAAATGGCTTTTTTGACCTAAGTTTAAAGATTGCGCTCAAACCAAATGTCCTAGAACGAAATTTTCAAATGTAACTACTAGAATGTGATACAATACACTATTGGGTGAAGTTTGGTTGACTTCTGCGCAGCGGTTTGGGAGTTAACATCAAAATTACATTTCTCGGCCATATCGCATAGATCTCACTGTGAAAAGGCTGAAATGGCTTTTTTGACCTAAGTTTAAAGATTGCGCTCAAACCAAATGTCCTAGAACGAAATTTTCAAATGTAACTACTAGAATGTGATACAATACACTATTGGGTGAAGTTTGGTTGACTTCTGCGCAGCGGTTTGGGAGTTAACATCAAAATTACATTTCTCGGCCATATCGCATAGATCTCACTGTGAAAAGGCTTAAATGGCTTTTTTGACCTAAGTTTGAGGATTGCGCTCAAATCAAATGTCCTAGAACCAAATTTCTACATGTAACTACTAGATTGTGATACAATACACTAATGGGTGAAGTTTGGTTGACTTCTGCGCAGAGGTTTGGGAGTTAAAATCAAAATTACATTTCTCGGCCATATCGCATAGATCTCACTGTGAAAACGCTTAAATGACTTTTATAATTAAGTTTGATGATTGCGCTCAAACAAAATTTCCTAGAACAAAATTTTCAAATGTAACTACTAGATTGTGATACAATACACTATTGGGTGAAGTTTGGTTGACTTCTGCGCAGCGGTTTGGGAGTTAACATCAAAATTACATTTCTCGGCCATATCGCATAGATCTCACTGTGAAAAGGCTTAAATGGCTTTTTTGACCTAAGTTTAATGATTGCGCTCAAACCAAATGTCCAATAACCAAATTTTCACATGTAACTACTAGATTGTGATACAATACACTAATGGGTGAAGTTTGGTTGACTTCTGCGCAGCGGTTTGGGAGTTAACATCAAAATTACATTTCTCGGCCATATCGCATAGATCTCACTGTGAAAAGGCTTAAATGACTTTTTTAATTAAGTTTGATGATTGCGTTCAAACAAAATGTCATAGAACAAAATTTTCAAATGTAACTACTAGATTGTGATACAATACACTATTGGGTGAAGTTTGGTTGACTTCTGCGCAGCGGTTTGGGAGTTAACATCAAAATTACATTTCTCGGCCATATCGCATAGATCTCACTGTGAAAAGGCTTAAATGGCTTTTTTGACCTAAGTTTGAGGATTGCGCTCAAATCAAATGTCCTAGAACCAAATTTCCACATGTAATTACTAGATTGTGATACAATACACTAATGGGTGAAGTTTGGTTGACTTCTGCGCAGCGGTTTGGGAGTTAACATCAAAATTACATTTCTCGGCCATATCGCATAGATCTCACTGTGAAAAGGCTTAAATGACTTTTTTAATTAAGTTTAATGATTGCGCTCAAATCAAATGTCCTAGAACTAAATTTCCAAATGTAACTACTAGATTGTGATAAAATACACTATTGGGTGAAGTTTGGTTGACTTCTGCGCAGCGGTTTGGGAGTTAACATCAAAATTACATTTCTCGGCCATATCGCATAGATCTCACTGTGAAAAGGCTTAAATGACTTTTTTAATTAAGTTTGATGATTGCGTTCAAACAAAATGTCCTAGAACAAAATTTTCAAATGTAACTACTAGATTGTGATACGATACACTATTGGGTGAAGTTTGGTTGACTTCTGCGCAGCGGTTTGGGAGTTAACATCAAAATTACATTTCTCGGCCATATCGCATAGATCTCACTGTGAAAAGGCTTAAATGGCTTTTTTGACCTAAGTTTAAAGATTGCGCTCAAACCAAATGTCCTAGAACGAAATTTTCAAATGTAACTACTAGAATGTGATACAATACACTATTGGGTGAAGTTTGGTTGACTTCTGCGCAGCGGTTTGGGAGTTAACATCAAAATTACATTTCTCGGCCATATCGCATAGATCTCACTGTGAAAAGGCTTAAATGGCTTTTTTGACCTAAGTTTAATGATTGCGCTCAAACCAAATGTCCTAGAACGAAATTTTCAAATGTAACTACTAGAATGTGATACAATACACCAGGGGCGGACTGGTAATCTGTGGGTTCTGGAGGATCACAGAACGGCCGGTGCCCTGGACGGCCGGCGGCCGCCATTCATCATGCATCACTGTTTTTATCCCCCCTATCCTCTGATTATCTACAGTTCGCATCCAATCCGACAGGTGGCAGCAATGCGCCTGGTTTTTCACCGCCAATCTGATAGACTAGGAACGACGAAAGTACAGAGTAGCCTTCATTGGTTCCTTCCTTGTGGAAGCAAAATAGCGACGAGTGTTAATGCACAATATGGATGGTGGTGGCAAAAAAACTGAAAAGAGCAGGGTGGCGCGGAGAAGGTTAGAGAGAAAAAATTAAAGAAACTGGAGAGTGAAGCATTAAAATGTCATAAATCGACAAATATTTTCGCAAGCAGCAGTCTGGCTGCAACGGCACGTCGGGTAACAACAGCTCAGCTCCCGGCGATGGTGAGAGGGAGCTGCAGCCGCTCTGACGTGCAGACGGTGCTGGGAGAGAGAAAAGAAGAGGGAGGGGGCAACGATAAACTGTTGGAAGTTCCCCAGACAAGCGCAGGGCAAGTCAATTGGGATGAAGAGGGTTACTTGCTCTGTAAACTGGCAATTGTTATCCATCAGGTAGCTACATTTTAAATCAAATAAATGACAATTAAAGGGTTAGTGCCAGCTAGTCGATGTACCCGTTTGCAATCGTGTCAAGTTACAGTATGCTAGTCCTACTATCCCTCTCCTAAGAAAAAATATTTTAGCCGTAAAACAATGTATGCACACGCAGCATAGCAATATTAATTCAGAAGAAATATAACAAAATATTAATAAAATGAATGGTTTTACTTTAAAGTTTAGGTAGTTAAATTGATGTTATATACATTATTAATCATTTATATATTGTTTTGTTTTCTGGTTAATACTTTCCAATGAAGTTTATGTATACAGGATTTGTCTTGAAATGTGTATTGTATTTTCATTGAAATTTATTATTTGTATGGCAAGATTAATTATGGCAGGGGTCTCCAAACCGGTCCTCAAGGGCCGCTGTGGGGCCTGTTTTTTGTTTTAACCGATCGAGTACCGACAGTTTAACCAATGAAGTTTCTGCTAAAACAAGCAGCACCTGACTGCAATCAACTGATTACACTTGTAGGACACCAGATTGGTGCAGAGGTTTTGTCTTGTTTTGTTGGAATGAAATCCTGCGCCCGCCGCAGCCCTATGTGGAATAGTTTGGAGACCACTGAATTATGGCATAAACAATGAAGTCATTTTATAGACAGAGATCTATAGAGATATATTATAATCAATTGGATACGTAAAACTTGCTTTGAAAAATAAATTCTTTCATTTGTTTATTCAGGTTGATCATAGAGCTAGTACAGAAAATGAATCCAACTCCAGTTCAGCCTTGCAGTACTTTGAGCGCCCGTAGTCAGACAGTCACAGTCTAGACACATTTTCTTCATTTTTCTCTCAAAGTGCACGAAATTGGTGCATTTTACAATAAAATGTAAAAAAAAAAAAAAAAAATTCTCCCGGGAGGGGCATGTTCCCGGACCCCCCTATGGGTCTGTGTTTCCCTTCGTATAGCGATTCTTATGGGCTGGGCTGAGTCAAAGTCCAGGGCTGCTTTTTAGTCCCAGTCCGCCCCTGCAATACACTATTGGGTGAAGTTTGGTTGACTTCTGCGCAGCGGTTTGGGAGTTAACATCAAAATTACATTTCTCGGCCATATCGCATAGATCTCACTGTGAAAAGGCTTAAATGGCTTTTTTGACCTAAGTTTGAGGATTGCGCTCAAATCAAATGTCCTAGAACCAAATTTTCACATGTAACTACTAGATTGTGATACAATACACTAATGGGTGAAGTTTGGTTGACTTCTGCGCAGCGGTTTGGGAGTTAACATCAAAATTACATTTCTCGGCTATATCGCATAGATCTCACTGTGAAAAGGCTTAAATGACTTTTTTAATTAAGTTTGATGATTGCGCTCAAACAAAATTTCCTAGAACAAAATTTTCAAATGTAACTACTAGATTGTGATACAATACACTATTGGGTGAAGTTTGGTTGACTTCTGCGCAGCGGTTTGGGAGTTAACATCAAAATTACATTTCTCGGCCATATCGCATAGATCTCACTGTGAAAAGGCTTAAATGGCTTTTTTGACCTAAGTTTGAGGATTGCGCTCAAATCAAATGTCCAAGAACCAAATTTCCAAATGTAACTACTAGATTGTGATACAATACACTATTGGGTGAAGTTTGGTTGACTTCTGCGCAGCGGTTTGGGAGTTAACATCAAAATTACATTTCTCGGCCATATCGCATAGATCTCACTGTGAAAAGGCTTAAATGGCTTTTTTGACCTAAGTTTGAGGATTGCGCTCAAATCAAATGTCCTAGAACCAAATTTCCACATGTAATTACTAGATTGTGATACAATACACTAATGGGTGAAGTTTGGTTGACTTCTGCGCAGCGGTTTGGGAGTTAACATCAAAATTACATTTCTCGGCCATATCGCATAGATCTCACTGTGAAAAGGCTTAAATGACTTTTTTAATTAAGTTTAATGATTGCGCTCAAATCAAATGTCCTAGAACTAAATTTCCAAATGTAACTACTAGATTGTGATAAAATACACTATTGGGTGAAGTTTGGTTGACTTCTGCGCAGCGGTTTGGGAGTTAACATCAAAATTACATTTCTCGGCCATATCGCATAGATCTCACTGTGAAAAGGCTTAAATGACTTTTTTAATTAAGTTTGATGATTGCGTTCAAACAAAATGTCCTAGAACAAAATTTTCAAATGTAACTACTAGATTGTGATACGATACACTATTGGGTGAAGTTTGGTTGACTTCTGCGCAGCGGTTTGGGAGTTAACATCAAAATTACATTTCTCGGCCATATCGCATAGATCTCACTGTGAAAAGGCTTAAATGGCTTTTTTGACCTAAGTTTAAAGATTGCGCTCAAACCAAATGTCCTAGAACGAAATTTTCAAATGTAACTACTAGAATGTGATACAATACACTATTGGGTGAAGTTTGGTTGACTTCTGCGCAGCGGTTTGGGAGTTAACATCAAAATTACATTTCTCGGCCATATCGCATAGATCTCACTGTGAAAAGGCTTAAATGGCTTTTTTGACCTAAGTTTAATGATTGCGCTCAAACCAAATGTCCTAGAACGAAATTTTCAAATGTAACTACTAGAATGTGATACAATACACTATTGGGTGAAGTTTGGTTGACTTCTGCGCAGCGGTTTGGGAGTTAACATCAAAATTACATTTCTCGGCCATATCGCATAGATCTCACTGTGAAAAGGCTTAAATGGCTTTTTTGACCTAAGTTTGAGGATTGCGCTCAAATCAAATGTCCTAGAACCAAATTTTCACATGTAACTACTAGATTGTGATACAATACACTAATGGGTGAAGTTTGGTTGACTTCTGCGCAGCGGTTTGGGAGTTAACATCAAAATTACATTTCTCGGCTATATCGCATAGATCTCACTGTGAAAAGGCTTAAATGACTTTTTTAATTAAGTTTGATGATTGCGCTCAAACAAAATTTCCTAGAACAAAATTTTCAAATGTAACTACTAGATTGTGATACAATACACTATTGGGTGAAGTTTGGTTGACTTCTGCGCAGCGGTTTGGGAGTTAACATCAAAATTACATTTCTCGGCCATATCGCATAGATCTCACTGTGAAAAGGCTTAAATGGCTTTTTTGACCTAAGTTTGAGGATTGCGCTCAAATCAAATGTCCAAGAACCAAATTTCCAAATGTAACTACTAGATTGTGATACAATACACTATTGGGTGAAGTTTGGTTGACTTCTGCGCAGCGGTTTGGGAGTTAACATCAAAATTACATTTCTCGGCCATATCGCATAGATCTCACTGTGAAAAGGCTTAAATGACTTTTTTAATTAAGTTTGATGATTGCGTTCAAACAAAATGTCCTAGAACAAAATTTTCAAATGTAACTACTAGATTGTGATACAATACACTATTGGGTGAAGTTTGGTTGACTTCTGCGCAGCGGTTTGGGAGTTAACATAAAAATTACATTTCTCGGCCATATCGCATAGATCTCACTGTGAAAAGGCTTAAATGGCTTTTTTGACCTAAGTTTAAAGATTGCGCTCAAACCAAATGTCCTAGAACGAAATTTTCAAATGTAACTACTAGAATGTGATACAATACACTATTGGGTGAAGTTTGGTTGACTTCTGCGCAGCGGTTTGGGAGTTAACATCAAAATTACATTTCTCGGCCATATCGCATAGATCTCACTGTGAAAAGGCTTAAATGGCTTTTTTGACCTAAGTTTAATGATTGCGCTCAAACCAAATGTCCTAGAACGAAATTTTCAAATGTAACTACTAGAATGTGATACAATACACTATTGGGTGAAGTTTGGTTGACTTCTGCGCAGCGGTTTGGGAGTTAACATCCAAATTACATTTCTCGGCCATATCGCATAGATCTCACTGTGAAAAGGCTTAAATGGCTTTTTTGACCTAAGTTTGAGGATTGCGCTCAAATCAAATGTCCTAGAACCAAATTTTCACAAGTAACTACTAGATTGTGATACAATACACTAATGGGTGAAGTTTGGTTGACTTCTGCGCAGCGGTTTGGGAGTTAACATCAAAATTACATTTCTCGGCCATATCGCATAGATCTCACTGTGAAAAGGCTTAAATGACTTTTTTAATTAAGTTTGATGATTGCGCTCAAACAAAATTTCCTAGAACAAAATTTTCAAATGTAACTACTAGATTGTGATACAATATACTATTGGGTGAAGTTTGGTTGACTTCTGCGCAGCGGTTTGGGAGTTAACATCAAAATTACATTTCTCGGCCATATCGCATAGATCTCACTGTGAAAAGGCTTAAATGGCTTTTTTGACCTAAGTTTGAGGATTGCGCTCAAATCAAATGTCCTAGAACCAAATTTCCACATGCAACTACTAGATTGTTATACAATACACTATTGGGTGAAGTTTGGTTGACTTCTGCGCAGAGGTTTGGGAGTTAACATCAAAATTACATTTCTCGGCCATATCGCATAGATCTCACTGTGAAAAGGCTTAAATGGCTTTTTTAATTAAGTTTGATGATTGCGCTCAAACAAAATTTCCTAGAACAAAATTTTCAAATGTAACTACTAGATTGTGATACAATACACTAATGGGTGAAGTTTGGTTGACTTCTGCGCAGCGGTTTGGGAGTTAACATCAAAATTACATTTCTCGGCCATATCGCATAGATCTCACTGTGAAAAGGCTTAAATGACTTTTTTAATTAAGTTTAATGATTGCGCTCAAACCAAATGTCCTAGAAAAAAATTTTCAAATGTAACTACTAGAATGTGATACAATACACTATTGGGTGAAGTTTAGTTGACTTCTGCGCAGCGGTTTGGGAGTTAACATCAAAATTACATTTCTCGGCCATATCGCATAGATCTCACTGTGAAAAGGCTTAAATGGCTTTTTTGACCTAAGTTTAATGATTGCGCTCAAACAAAATGTCCTAGAACAAAATTTTCAAATGTAACTACTAGAATGTGATACAATACACTATTGGGTGAAGTTTGGTTGACTTCTGCGCAGCGGTTTGGGAGTTAACATCAAAATTACATTTCTCGGCCATATCGCATAGATCTCACTGTGAAAAGGCTTAAATGGCTTTTTTGACCTAAGTTTGAGGATTGCGCTCAAATCAAATGTCCTAGAACCAAATTTCCACATGTAACTACTAGATTGTGATACAATACACTAATGGGTGAAGTTTGGTTGACTTCTGCGCAGCGGTTTGGGAGTTAACATCAAAATTACATTTCTCGGCCATATCGCATAGATCTCACTGTGAAAAGGCTTAAATGACTTTTTTAATTAAGTTTGATGATTGCGTTCAAACAAAATGTCCTAGAACAAATTTTTCAAATGTAACTACTAGATTGTGATACAATACACTATTGGGTGAAGTTTGGTTGACTTCTGCGCAGCGGTTTGGGAGTTAACATCAAAATTACATTTCTCGGCCATATCGCATAGATCTCACTGTGAAAAGGCTTAAATGGCTTTTTTAATTAAGTTTGATGATTGCGCTCAAACAAAATTTCCTAGAACAAAATTTTCAAATGTAACTACTAGATTGTGATACAATACACTAATGGGTGAAGTTTGGTTGACTTCTGCGCAGCGGTTTGGGAGTTAACATCAAAATTACATTTCTCGGCCATATCGCATAGATCTCACTGTGAAAAGGCTTAAATGACTTTTTTAATTAAGTTTAATGATTGCGCTCAAACCAAATGTCCTAGAACAAAATTTTCAAATGTAACTACTAGAATGTGATACAATACACTATTGGGTGAAGTTTAGTTGACTTCTGCGCAGCGGTTTGGGAGTTAACATCAAAATTACATTTCTCGGCCATATCGCATAGATCTCACTGTGAAAAGGCTTAAATGGCTTTTTTGACCTAAGTTTAATGATTGCGCTCAAACCAAATGTCCTAGAACAAAATTTTCAAATGTAACTACTAGAATGTGATACAATACACTATTGGGTGAAGTTTGGTTGACTTCTGCGCAGCGGTTTGGGAGTTAACATCAAAATTACATTTCTCGGCCATATCGCATAGATCTCACTGTGAAAAGGCTTAAATGGCTTTTTTGACCTAAGTTTGAGGATTGCGCTCAAATCAAATGTCCAAGAACCAAATTTCCAAATGTAACTACTAGATTGTGATACAATACACTATTGGGTGAAGTTTGGTTGACTTCTGCGCAGCGGTTTGGGAGTTAACATCAAAATTACATTTCTCGGCCATATCGCATAGATCTCACTGTGAAAAGGCTTAAATGACTTTTTTAATTAAGTTTGATGATTGCGTTCAAACAAAATGTCCTAGAAAAAAAATTTTCAAATGTAACTACTAGATTGTGATACAATACACTATTGGGTGAAGTTTGGTTGACTTCTGCGCAGCGGTTTGGGAGTTAACATAAAAATTACATTTCTCGGCCATATCGCATAGATCTCACTGTGAAAAGGCTTAAATGGCTTTTTTGACCTAAGTTTAAAGATTGCGCTCAAACCAAATGTCCTAGAACGAAATTTTCAAATGTAACTACTAGAATGTGATACAATACACTATTGGGTGAAGTTTGGTTGACTTCTGCGCAGCGGTTTGGGAGTTAACATCAAAATTACATTTCTCGGCCATATCGCATAGATCTCACTGTGAAAAGGCTTAAATGGCTTTTTTGACCTAAGTTTAATGATTGCGCTCAAACCAAATGTCCTAGAACGAAATTTTCAAATGTAACTACTAGAATGTGATACAATACACTATTGGGTGAAGTTTGGTTGACTTCTGCGCAGCGGTTTGGGAGTTAACATCAAAATTACATTTCTCGGCCATATCGCATAGATCTCACTGTGAAAAGGCTTAAATGGCTTTTTTGACCTAAGTTTGAGGATTGCGCTCAAATAAAATGTCCTAGAACCAAATTTCCACATGTAATTACTAGATTGTGATACAATACACTAATGGGTGAAGTTTGGTTGACTTCTGCGCAGCGGTTTGGGAGTTGACATCAAAATTACATTTCTCGGCCATATCGCATAGATCTCACTGTGAAAAGGCTTAAATGACTTTTTTAATTAAGTTTAATGATTGCGCTCAAACCAAATGTCCTAGAACAAAATTTTCAAATGTAACTACTAGAATGTGATACAATACACTATTGGGTGAAGTTTAGTTGACTTCTGCGCAGCGGTTTGGGAGTTAACATCAAAATTACATTTCTCGGCCATATCGCATAGATCTCACTGTGAAAAGGCTTAAATGGCTTTTTTGACCTAAGTTTAATGATTGCGCTCAAACCAAATGTCCTAGAACAAAATTTTCAAATGTAACTACTAGAATGTGATACAATACACTATTGGGTGAAGTTTGGTTGACTTCTGCGCAGCGGTTTGGGAGTTAACATCAAAATTACATTTCTCGGCCATATCGCATAGATCTCACTGTGAAAAGGCTTAAATGGCTTTTTTGACCTAAGTTTGAGGATTGCGCTCAAATCAAATGTCCTAGAACCAAATTTCCACATGTAACTACTAGATTGTGATACAATACACTAATGGGTGAAGTTTGGTTGACTTCTGCGCAGCGGTTTGGGAGTTAACATCAAAATTACATTTCTCGGCCATATCGCATAGATCTCAATGTGAAAAGGCTTAAATGGCTTTTTTAATTAAGTTTGATGATTGCGTTCAAACAAAATGTCCTAGAACAAAATTTTCAAATGTAACTACTAGATTGTGATACAATACACTATTGGGTGAAGTTTGGTTGACTTCTGCGCAGCGGTTTGGGAGTTAACATCAAAATTACATTTCTCGGCCATATCGCATAGATCTCAATGTGAAAAGGCTTAAATGGCTTTTTTGACCTAAGTTTAAAGATTGCGCTCAAACCAAATGTCCTAGAACGAAATTTTCAAATGTAACTACTAGAATGTGATACAATACACTATTGGGTGAAGTTTGGTTGACTTCTGCGCAGCGGTTTGGGAGTTAACATCAAAATTACATTTCTCGGCCATATCGCATAGATCTCACTGTGAAAAGGCTGAAATGGCTTTTTTGACCTAAGTTTAAAGATTGCGCTCAAACCAAATGTCCTAGAACGAAATTTTCAAATGTAACTACTAGAATGTGATACAATACACTATTGGGTGAAGTTTGGTTGACTTCTGCGCAGCGGTTTGGGAGTTAACATCAAAATTACATTTCTCGGCCATATCGCATAGATCTCACTGTGAAAAGGCTTAAATGGCTTTTTTGACCTAAGTTTAATGATTGCGCTCAAACCAAATGTCCTAGAACGAAATTTTCAAATGTAACTACTAGAATGTGATACAATACACTATTGGGTGAAGTTTGGTTGACTTCTGCGCAGCGGTTTGGGAGTTAACATCCAAATTACATTTCTCGGCCATATCGCATAGATCTCACTGTGAAAAGGCTTAAATGGCTTTTTTGACCTAAGTTTGAGGATTGCGCTCAAATCAAATGTCCTAGAACCAAATTTTCACAAGTAACTACTAGATTGTGATACAATACACTAATGGGTGAAGTTTGGTTGACTTCTGCGCAGCGGTTTGGGAGTTAACATCAAAATTACATTTCTCGGCCATATCGCATAGATCTCACTGTGAAAAGGCTTAAATGACTTTTTTAATTAAGTTTGATGATTGCGCTCAAACAAAATTTCCTAGAACAAAATTTTCAAATGTAACTACTAGATTGTGATACAATATACTATTGGGTGAAGTTTGGTTGACTTCTGCGCAGCGGTTTGGGAGTTAACATCAAAATTACATTTCTCGGCCATATCGCATAGATCTCACTGTGAAAAGGCTTAAATGGCTTTTTTGACCTAAGTTTGAGGATTGCGCTCAAATCAAATGTCCTAGAACCAAATTTCCACATGCAACTACTAGATTGTTATACAATACACTATTGGGTGAAGTTTGGTTGACTTCTGCGCAGAGGTTTGGGAGTTAACATCAAAATTACATTTCTCGGCCATATCGCATAGATCTCACTGTGAAAAGGCTTAAATGGCTTTTTTAATTAAGTTTGATGATTGCGCTCAAACAAAATTTCCTAGAACAAAATTTTCAAATGTAACTACTAGATTGTGATACAATACACTAATGGGTGAAGTTTGGTTGACTTCTGCGCAGCGGTTTGGGAGTTAACATCAAAATTACATTTCTCGGCCATATCGCATAGATCTCACTGTGAAAAGGCTTAAATGACTTTTTTAATTAAGTTTAATGATTGCGCTCAAACCAAATGTCCTAGAAAAAAATTTTCAAATGTAACTACTAGAATGTGATACAATACACTATTGGGTGAAGTTTAGTTGACTTCTGCGCAGCGGTTTGGGAGTTAACATCAAAATTACATTTCTCGGCCATATCGCATAGATCTCACTGTGAAAAGGCTTAAATGGCTTTTTTGACCTAAGTTTAATGATTGCGCTCAAACAAAATGTCCTAGAACAAAATTTTCAAATGTAACTACTAGAATGTGATACAATACACTATTGGGTGAAGTTTGGTTGACTTCTGCGCAGCGGTTTGGGAGTTAACATCAAAATTACATTTCTCGGCCATATCGCATAGATCTCACTGTGAAAAGGCTTAAATGGCTTTTTTGACCTAAGTTTGAGGATTGCGCTCAAATCAAATGTCCTAGAACCAAATTTCCACATGTAACTACTAGATTGTGATACAATACACTAATGGGTGAAGTTTGGTTGACTTCTGCGCAGCGGTTTGGGAGTTAACATCAAAATTACATTTCTCGGCCATATCGCATAGATCTCACTGTGAAAAGGCTTAAATGACTTTTTTAATTAAGTTTGATGATTGCGTTCAAACAAAATGTCCTAGAACAAATTTTTCAAATGTAACTACTAGATTGTGATACAATACACTATTGGGTGAAGTTTGGTTGACTTCTGCGCAGCGGTTTGGGAGTTAACATCAAAATTACATTTCTCGGCCATATCGCATAGATCTCACTGTGAAAAGGCTTAAATGGCTTTTTTAATTAAGTTTGATGATTGCGCTCAAACAAAATTTCCTAGAACAAAATTTTCAAATGTAACTACTAGATTGTGATACAATACACTAATGGGTGAAGTTTGGTTGACTTCTGCGCAGCGGTTTGGGAGTTAACATCAAAATTACATTTCTCGGCCATATCGCATAGATCTCACTGTGAAAAGGCTTAAATGACTTTTTTAATTAAGTTTAATGATTGCGCTCAAACCAAATGTCCTAGAACAAAATTTTCAAATGTAACTACTAGAATGTGATACAATACACTATTGGGTGAAGTTTAGTTGACTTCTGCGCAGCGGTTTGGGAGTTAACATCAAAATTACATTTCTCGGCCATATCGCATAGATCTCACTGTGAAAAGGCTTAAATGGCTTTTTTGACCTAAGTTTAATGATTGCGCTCAAACCAAATGTCCTAGAACAAAATTTTCAAATGTAACTACTAGAATGTGATACAATACACTATTGGGTGAAGTTTGGTTGACTTCTGCGCAGCGGTTTGGGAGTTAACATCAAAATTACATTTCTCGGCCATATCGCATAGATCTCACTGTGAAAAGGCTTAAATGGCTTTTTTGACCTAAGTTTGAGGATTGCGCTCAAATCAAATGTCCAAGAACCAAATTTCCAAATGTAACTACTAGATTGTGATACAATACACTATTGGGTGAAGTTTGGTTGACTTCTGCGCAGCGGTTTGGGAGTTAACATCAAAATTACATTTCTCGGCCATATCGCATAGATCTCACTGTGAAAAGGCTTAAATGACTTTTTTAATTAAGTTTGATGATTGCGTTCAAACAAAATGTCCTAGAAAAAAAATTTTCAAATGTAACTACTAGATTGTGATACAATACACTATTGGGTGAAGTTTGGTTGACTTCTGCGCAGCGGTTTGGGAGTTAACATAAAAATTACATTTCTCGGCCATATCGCATAGATCTCACTGTGAAAAGGCTTAAATGGCTTTTTTGACCTAAGTTTAAAGATTGCGCTCAAACCAAATGTCCTAGAACGAAATTTTCAAATGTAACTACTAGAATGTGATACAATACACTATTGGGTGAAGTTTGGTTGACTTCTGCGCAGCGGTTTGGGAGTTAACATCAAAATTACATTTCTCGGCCATATCGCATAGATCTCACTGTGAAAAGGCTTAAATGGCTTTTTTGACCTAAGTTTAATGATTGCGCTCAAACCAAATGTCCTAGAACGAAATTTTCAAATGTAACTACTAGAATGTGATACAATACACTATTGGGTGAAGTTTGGTTGACTTCTGCGCAGCGGTTTGGGAGTTAACATCAAAATTACATTTCTCGGCCATATCGCATAGATCTCACTGTGAAAAGGCTTAAATGGCTTTTTTGACCTAAGTTTGAGGATTGCGCTCAAATAAAATGTCCTAGAACCAAATTTCCACATGTAATTACTAGATTGTGATACAATACACTAATGGGTGAAGTTTGGTTGACTTCTGCGCAGCGGTTTGGGAGTTAACATCAAAATTACATTTCTCGGCCATATCGCATAGATCTCACTGTGAAAAGGCTTAAATGACTTTTTTAATTAAGTTTAATGATTGCGCTCAAACCAAATGTCCTAGAACAAAATTTTCAAATGTAACTACTAGAATGTGATACAATACACTATTGGGTGAAGTTTAGTTGACTTCTGCGCAGCGGTTTGGGAGTTAACATCAAAATTACATTTCTCGGCCATATCGCATAGATCTCACTGTGAAAAGGCTTAAATGGCTTTTTTGACCTAAGTTTAATGATTGCGCTCAAACCAAATGTCCTAGAACAAAATTTTCAAATGTAACTACTAGAATGTGATACAATACACTATTGGGTGAAGTTTGGTTGACTTCTGCGCAGCGGTTTGGGAGTTAACATCAAAATTACATTTCTCGGCCATATCGCATAGATCTCACTGTGAAAAGGCTTAAATGGCTTTTTTGACCTAAGTTTGAGGATTGCGCTCAAATCAAATGTCCTAGAACCAAATTTCCACATGTAACTACTAGATTGTGATACAATACACTAATGGGTGAAGTTTGGTTGACTTCTGCGCAGCGGTTTGGGAGTTAACATCAAAATTACATTTCTCGGCCATATCGCATAGATCTCAATGTGAAAAGGCTTAAATGGCTTTTTTAATTAAGTTTGATGATTGCGTTCAAACAAAATGTCCTAGAACAAAATTTTCAAATGTAACTACTAGATTGTGATACAATACACTATTGGGTGAAGTTTGGTTGACTTCTGCGCAGCGGTTTGGGAGTTAACATCAAAATTACATTTCTCGGCCATATCGCATAGATCTCAATGTGAAAAGGCTTAAATGGCTTTTTTGACCTAAGTTTAAAGATTGCGCTCAAACCAAATGTCCTAGAACGAAATTTTCAAATGTAACTACTAGAATGTGATACAATACACTATTGGGTGAAGTTTGGTTGACTTCTGCGCAGCGGTTTGGGAGTTAACATCAAAATTACATTTCTCGGCCATATCGCATAGATCTCACTGTGAAAAGGCTGAAATGGCTTTTTTGACCTAAGTTTAAAGATTGCGCTCAAACCAAATGTCCTAGAACGAAATTTTCAAATGTAACTACTAGAATGTGATACAATACACTATTGGGTGAAGTTTGGTTGACTTCTGCGCAGCGGTTTGGGAGTTAACATCAAAATTACATTTCTCGGCCATATCGCATAGATCTCACTGTGAAAAGGCTTAAATGGCTTTTTTGACCTAAGTTTGAGGATTGCGCTCAAATCAAATGTCCTAGAACCAAATTTCTACATGTAACTACTAGATTGTGATACAATACACTAATGGGTGAAGTTTGGTTGACTTCTGCGCAGAGGTTTGGGAGTTAACATCAAAATTACATTTCTCGGCCATATCGCATAGATCTCACTGTGAAAACGCTTAAATGACTTTTATAATTAAGTTTGATGATTGCGCTCAAACAAAATTTCCTAGAACAAAATTTTCAAATGTAACTACTAGATTGTGATACAATACACTATTGGGTGAAGTTTGGTTGACTTCTGCGCAGCGGTTTGGGAGTTAACATCAAAATTACATTTCTCGGCCATATCGCATAGATCTCACTGTGAAAAGGCTTAAATGGCTTTTTTGACCTAAGTTTAATGATTGCGCTCAAACCAAATGTCCAATAACCAAATTTTCACATGTAACTACTAGATTGTGATACAATACACTAATGGGTGAAGTTTGGTTGACTTCTGCGCAGCGGTTTGGGAGTTAACATCAAAATTACATTTCTCGGCCATATCGCATAGATCTCACTGTGAAAAGGCTTAAATGGCTTTTTTGACCTAAGTTTGAGGATTGCGCTCAAATAAAATGTCCTAGAACCAAATTTCCACATGTAATTACTAGATTGTGATACAATACACTAATGGGTGAAGTTTGGTTGACTTCTGCGCAGCGGTTTGGGAGTTAACATCAAAATTACATTTCTCGGCCATATCGCATAGATCTCACTGTGAAAAGGCTTAAATGACTTTTTTAATTAAGTTTAATGATTGCGCTCAAACCAAATGTCCTAGAACAAAATTTTCAAATGTAACTACTAGAATGTGATACAATACACTATTGGGTGAAGTTTAGTTGACTTCTGCGCAGTGGTTTGGGAGTTAACATCAAAATTACATTTCTCGGCCATATCGCATAGATCTCACTGTGAAAAGGCTTAAATGGCTTTTTTGACCTAAGTTTAATGATTGCGCTCAAACCAAATGTCCTAGAACAAAATTTTCAAATGTAACTACTAGAATGTGATACAATACACTATTGGGTGAAGTTTGGTTGACTTCTGCGCAGCGGTTTGGGAGTTAACATCAAAATTACATTTCTCGGCCATATCGCATAGATCTCACTGTGAAAAGGCTTAAATGGCTTTTTTGACCTAAGTTTGAGGATTGCGCTCAAATCAAATGTCCTAGAACCAAATTTCCACATGTAACTACTAGATTGTGATACAATACACTAATGGGTGAAGTTTGGTTGACTTCTGCGCAGCGGTTTGGGAGTTAACATCAAAATTACATTTCTCGGCCATATCGCATAGATCTCACTGTGAAAAGGCTTAAATGACTTTTTTAATTAAGTTTGATGATTGCGTTCAAACAAAATGTCCTAGAACAAAATTTTCAAATGTAACTACTAGATTGTGATACAATACACTATTGGGTGAAGTTTGGTTGACTTCTGCGCAGCGGTTTGGGAGTTAACATCAAAATTACATTTCTCGGCCATATCGCATAGATCTCAATGTGAAAAGGCTTAAATGGCTTTTTTGACCTAAGTTTAAAGATTGCGCTCAAACCAAATGTCCTAGAACGAAATTTTCAAATGTAACTACTAGAATGTGATACAATACACTATTGGGTGAAGTTTGGTTGACTTCTGCGCAGCGGTTTGGGAGTTAACATCAAAATTACATTTCTCGGCCATATCGCATAGATCTCACTGTGAAAAGGCTGAAATGGCTTTTTTGACCTAAGTTTAAAGATTGCGCTCAAACCAAATGTCCTAGAACGAAATTTTCAAATGTAACTACTAGAATGTGATACAATACACTATTGGGTGAAGTTTGGTTGACTTCTGCGCAGCGGTTTGGGAGTTAACATCAAAATTACATTTCTCGGCCATATCGCATAGATCTCACTGTGAAAAGGCTTAAATGGCTTTTTTGACCTAAGTTTGAGGATTGCGCTCAAATCAAATGTCCTAGAACCAAATTTCTACATGTAACTACTAGATTGTGATACAATACACTAATGGGTGAAGTTTGGTTGACTTCTGCGCAGAGGTTTGGGAGTTAACATCAAAATTACATTTCTCGGCCATATCGCATAGATCTCACTGTGAAAACGCTTAAATGACTTTTATAATTAAGTTTGATGATTGCGCTCAAACAAAATTTCCTAGAACAAAATTTTCAAATGTAACTACTAGATTGTGATACAATACACTATTGGGTGAAGTTTGGTTGACTTCTGCGCAGCGGTTTGGGAGTTAACATCAAAATTACATTTCTCGGCCATATCGCATAGATCTCACTGTGAAAAGGCTTAAATGGCTTTTTTGACCTAAGTTTAATGATTGCGCTCAAACCAAATGTCCAATAACCAAATTTTCACATGTAACTACTAGATTGTGATACAATACACTAATGGGTGAAGTTTGGTTGACTTCTGCGCAGCGGTTTGGGAGTTAACATCAAAATTACATTTCTCGGCCATATCGCATAGATCTCACTGTGAAAAGGCTTAAATGACTTTTTTAATTAAGTTTGATGATTGCGTTCAAACAAAATGTCATAGAACAAAATTTTCAAATGTAACTACTAGATTGTGATACAATACACTATTGGGTGAAGTTTGGTTGACTTCTGCGCAGCGGTTTGGGAGTTAACATCAAAATTACATTTCTCGGCCATATCGCATAGATCTCACTGTGAAAAGGCTTAAATGGCTTTTTTGACCTAAGTTTGAGGATTGCGCTCAAATCAAATGTCCTAGAACCAAATTTCCACATGTAATTACTAGATTGTGATACAATACACTAATGGGTGAAGTTTGGTTGACTTCTGCGCAGCGGTTTGGGAGTTAACATCAAAATTACATTTCTCGGCCATATCGCATAGATCTCACTGTGAAAAGGCTTAAATGACTTTTTTAATTAAGTTTAATGATTGCGCTCAAATCAAATGTCCTAGAACTAAATTTCCAAATGTAACTACTAGATTGTGATAAAATACACTATTGGGTGAAGTTTGGTTGACTTCTGCGCAGCGGTTTGGGAGTTAACATCAAAATTACATTTCTCGGCCATATCGCATAGATCTCACTGTGAAAAGGCTTAAATGACTTTTTTAATTAAGTTTGATGATTGCGTTCAAACAAAATGTCCTAGAACAAAATTTTCAAATGTAACTACTAGATTGTGATACGATACACTATTGGGTGAAGTTTGGTTGACTTCTGCGCAGCGGTTTGGGAGTTAACATCAAAATTACATTTCTCGGCCATATCGCATAGATCTCACTGTGAAAAGGCTTAAATGGCTTTTTTGACCTAAGTTTAAAGATTGCGCTCAAACCAAATGTCCTAGAACGAAATTTTCAAATGTAACTACTAGAATGTGATACAATACACTATTGGGTGAAGTTTGGTTGACTTCTGCGCAGCGGTTTGGGAGTTAACATCAAAATTACATTTCTCGGCCATATCGCATAGATCTCACTGTGAAAAGGCTTAAATGGCTTTTTTGACCTAAGTTTAATGATTGCGCTCAAACCAAATGTCCTAGAACGAAATTTTCAAATGTAACTACTAGAATGTGATACAATACACTATTGGGTGAAGTTTGGTTGACTTCTGCGCAGCGGTTTGGGAGTTAACATCAAAATTACATTTCTCGGCCATATCGCATAGATCTCACTGTGAAAAGGCTTAAATGGCTTTTTTGACCTAAGTTTGAGGATTGCGCTCAAATCAAATGTCCTAGAACCAAATTTTCACATGTAACTACTAGATTGTGATACAATACACTAATGGGTGAAGTTTGGTTGACTTCTGCGCAGCGGTTTGGGAGTTAACATCAAAATTACATTTCTCGGCTATATCGCATAGATCTCACTGTGAAAAGGCTTAAATGACTTTTTTAATTAAGTTTGATGATTGCGCTCAAACAAAATTTCCTAGAACAAAATTTTCAAATGTAACTACTAGATTGTGATACAATACACTATTGGGTGAAGTTTGGTTGACTTCTGCGCAGCGGTTTGGGAGTTAACATCAAAATTACATTTCTCGGCCATATCGCATAGATCTCACTGTGAAAAGGCTTAAATGGCTTTTTTGACCTAAGTTTGAGGATTGCGCTCAAATCAAATGTCCAAGAACCAAATTTCCAAATGTAACTACTAGATTGTGATACAATACACTATTGGGTGAAGTTTGGTTGACTTCTGCGCAGCGGTTTGGGAGTTAACATCAAAATTACATTTCTCGGCCATATCGCATAGATCTCACTGTGAAAAGGCTTAAATGACTTTTTTAATTAAGTTTGATGATTGCGTTCAAACAAAATGTCCTAGAACAAAATTTTCAAATGTAACTACTAGATTGTGATACAATACACTATTGGGTGAAGTTTGGTTGACTTCTGCGCAGCGGTTTGGGAGTTAACATAAAAATTACATTTCTCGGCCATATCGCATAGATCTCACTGTGAAAAGGCTTAAATGGCTTTTTTGACCTAAGTTTAAAGATTGCGCTCAAACCAAATGTCCTAGAACGAAATTTTCAAATGTAACTACTAGAATGTGATACAATACACTATTGGGTGAAGTTTGGTTGACTTCTGCGCAGCGGTTTGGGAGTTAACATCAAAATTACATTTCTCGGCCATATCGCATAGATCTCACTGTGAAAAGGCTTAAATGGCTTTTTTGACCTAAGTTTAATGATTGCGCTCAAACCAAATGTCCTAGAACGAAATTTTCAAATGTAACTACTAGAATGTGATACAATACACTATTGGGTGAAGTTTGGTTGACTTCTGCGCAGCGGTTTGGGAGTTAACATCCAAATTACATTTCTCGGCCATATCGCATAGATCTCACTGTGAAAAGGCTTAAATGGCTTTTTTGACCTAAGTTTGAGGATTGCGCTCAAATCAAATGTCCTAGAACCAAATTTTCACAAGTAACTACTAGATTGTGATACAATACACTAATGGGTGAAGTTTGGTTGACTTCTGCGCAGCGGTTTGGGAGTTAACATCAAAATTACATTTCTCGGCCATATCGCATAGATCTCACTGTGAAAAGGCTTAAATGACTTTTTTAATTAAGTTTGATGATTGCGCTCAAACAAAATTTCCTAGAACAAAATTTTCAAATGTAACTACTAGATTGTGATACAATACACTAATGGGTGAAGTTTGGTTGACTTCTGCGCAGCGGTTTGGGAGTTAACATCAAAATTACATTTCTCGGCCATATCGCATAGATCTCACTGTGAAAAGGCTTAAATGACTTTTTTAATTAAGTTTAATGATTGCGCTCAAACCAAATGTCCTAGAACAAAATTTTCAAATGTAACTACTAGAATGTGATACAATACACTATTGGGTGAAGTTTAGTTGACTTCTGCGCAGCGGTTTGGGAGTTAACATCAAAATTACATTTCTCGGCCATATCGCATAGATCTCACTGTGAAAAGGCTTAAATGGCTTTTTTGACCTAAGTTTAATGATTGCGCTCAAACCAAATGTCCTAGAACAAAATTTTCAAATGTAACTACTAGAATGTGATACAATACACTATTGGGTGAAGTTTGGTTGACTTCTGCGCAGCGGTTTGGGAGTTAACATCAAAATTACATTTCTCGGCCATATCGCATAGATCTCACTGTGAAAAGGCTTAAATGGCTTTTTTGACCTAAGTTTGAGGATTGCGCTCAAATCAAATGTCCTAGAACCAAATTTCCACATGTAACTACTAGATTGTGATACAATACACTAATGGGTGAAGTTTGGTTGACTTCTGCGCAGCGGTTTGGGAGTTAACATCAAAATTACATTTCTCGGCCATATCGCATAGATCTCACTGTGAAAAGGCTTAAATGACTTTTTTAATTAAGTTTGATGATTGCGTTCAAACAAAATGTCCTAGAACAAAATTTTCAAATGTAACTACTAGATTGTGATACAATACACTATTGGGTGAAGTTTGGTTGACTTCTGCGCAGCGGTTTGGGAGTTAACATCAAAATTACATTTCTCGGCCATATCGCATAGATCTCACTGTGAAAAGGCTTAAATGGCTTTTTTAATTAAGTTTGATGATTGCGCTCAAACAAAATTTCCTAGAACAAAATTTTCAAATGTAACTACTAGATTGTGATACAATACACTAATGGGTGAAGTTTGGTTGACTTCTGCGCAGCGGTTTGGGAGTTAACATCAAAATTACATTTCTCGGCCATATCGCATAGATCTCACTGTGAAAAGGCTTAAATGACTTTTTTAATTAAGTTTAATGATTGCGCTCAAACCAAATGTCCTAGAACAAAATTTTCAAATGTAACTACTAGAATGTGATACAATACACTATTGGGTGAAGTTTAGTTGACTTCTGCGCAGCGGTTTGGGAGTTAACATCAAAATTACATTTCTCGGCCATATCGCATAGATCTCACTGTGAAAAGGCTTAAATGGCTTTTTTGACCTAAGTTTAATGATTGCGCTCAAACCAAATGTCCTAGAACAAAATTTTCAAATGTAACTACTAGAATGTGATACAATACACTATTGGGTGAAGTTTGGTTGACTTCTGCGCAGCGGTTTGGGAGTTAACATCAAAATTACATTTCTCGGCCATATCGCATAGATCTCACTGTGAAAAGGCTTAAATGGCTTTTTTGACCTAAGTTTGAGGATTGCGCTCAAATCAAATGTCCAAGAACCAAATTTCCACATGCAACTACTAGATTGTTATACAATACACTATTGGGTGAAGTTTGGTTGACTTCTGCGCAGCGGTTTGGGAGTTAACATCAAAATTACATTTCTCGGCCATATCGCATAGATCTCACTGTGAAAAGGCTTAAATGACTTTTTTAATTAAGTTTAATGATTGCGCTCAAACCAAATGTCCTAGAACAAAATTTTCAAATGTAACTACTAGAATGTGATACAATACACTATTGGGTGAAGTTTAGTTGACTTCTGCGCAGCGGTTTGGGAGTTAACATCAAAATTACATTTCTCGGCCATATCGCATAGATCTCACTGTGAAAAGGCTTAAATGGCTTTTTTGACCTAAGTTTAATGATTGCGCTCAAACCAAATGTCCTAGAACAAAATTTTCAAATGTAACTACTAGAATGTGATACAATACACTATTGGGTGAAGTTTGGTTGACTTCTGCGCAGCGGTTTGGGAGTTAACATCAAAATTACATTTCTCGGCCATATCGCATAGATCTCACTGTGAAAAGGCTTAAATGGCTTTTTTGACCTAAGTTTGAGGATTGCGCTCAAATCAAATGTCCTTAGAACCAAATTTCCACATGTAACTACTAGATTGTGATACAATACACTAATGGGTGAAGTTTGGTTGACTTCTGCGCAGCGGTTTGGGAGTTAACATCAAAATTACATTTCTCGGCCATATCGCATAGATCTCACTGTGAAAAGGCTTAAATGACTTTTTTAATTAAGTTTGATGATTGCGTTCAAACAAAATGTCCTAGAACAAAATTTTCAAATGTAACTACTAGATTGTGATACAATACACTATTGGGTGAAGTTTGGTTGACTTCTGCGCAGAGGTTTGGGAGTTAACATCAAAATTACATTTCTCGGCCATATCGCATAGATCTCACTGTGAAAAGGCTTAAATGACTTTTTTAATTAAGTTTGATGATTGCGTTCAAACAAAATGTCCTAGAACAAAATTTTCAAATGTAACTACTAGATTGTGATACAATACACTATTGGGTGAAGTTTGGTTGACTTCTGCGCAGCGGTTTGGGAGTTAACATCAAAATTACATTTCTCGGCCATATCGCATAGATCTCACTGTGAAAAGGCTTAAATGGCTTTTTTGACCTAAGTTTAAAGATTGCGCTCAAACCAAATGTCCTAGAACGAAATTTTCAAATGTAACTACTAGAATGTGATACAATACACTATTGGGTGAAGTTTAGTTGACTTCTGCGCAGCGGTTTGGGAGTTAACATCAAAATTACATTTCTCGGCCATATCGCATAGATCTCACTGTGAAAAGGCTTAAATGGCTTTTTTGACCTAAGTTTGAGGATTGCGCTCAAATCAAATGTCCTAGAACCAAATTTCCACATGTAATTACTAGATTGTGATACAATACACTAATGGGTGAAGTTTGGTTGACTTCTGCGCAGCGGTTTGGGAGTTAACATCAAAATTACATTTCTCGGCTATATCGCATAGATCTCACTGTGAAAAGGCTTAAATGACTTTTTTAATTAAGTTTAATGATTGCGCTCAAACCAAATGTCCTAGAACGAAATTTTTAAATGTAACTACTAGAATGTGATACAATACACTATTGGGTGAAGTTTAGTTGACTTCTGCGCAGCGGTTTGGGAGTTAACATCAAAATTACATTTCTCGGCCATATCGCATAGATCTCACTGTGAAAAGGCTTAAATGGCTTTTTTGACCTAAGTTTAATGATTGCGCTCAAACCAAATGTCCTAGAACGAAATTTTCAAATGTAACTACTAGAATGTGATACAATACACTATTGGGTGAAGTTTGGTTGACTTCTGCGCAGCGGTTTGGGAGTTAACATCAAAATTACATTTCTCGGCCATATCGCATAGATCTCACTGTGAAAAGGCTTAAATGGCTTTTTTGACCTAAGTTTGAGGATTGCGCTCAAATCAAATGTCCTAGAACCAAATTTTCACATGTAACTACTAGATTGTGATACAATACACTAATGGGTGAAGTTTGGTTGACTTCTGCGCAGCGGTTTGGGAGTTAACATCAAAATTACATTTCTCGGCCATATCGCATAGATCTCACTGTGAAAAGGCTTAAATGACTTTTTTAAGTTTGATGATTGCGCTCAAACAAAATTTCCTAGAACAAAATTTTCAAATGTAACTACTAGATTTTGATACAATACACTATTGGGTGAAGTTTGGTTGACTTCTGCGCAGCGGTTTGGGAGTTAACATCAAAATTACATTTCTCGGCCATATCGCATAGATCTCACTGTGAAAAGGCTTAAATGGCTTTTTTGACCTAAGTTTAATGATTGCGCTCAAACCAAATGTCCTAGAACTAAATTTTCAAATGTAACTACTAGAATGTGATACAATACACTATTGGGTGAAGTTTGGTTGACTTCTGCGCAGCGGTTTGGGAGTTAACATCAAAATTACATTTCTCGGCCATATCGCATAGATCTCACTGTGAAAAGGCTTAAATGACTTTTTTAATTAAGTTTGATGATTGCGTTCAAACAAAATGTCCTAGAACAAAATTTTCAAATGTAACTACTAGATTGTGATACAATACACTATTGGGTGAAGTTTGGTTGACTTCTGCGCAGCGGTTTGGGAGTTAACATCAAAATTACATTTCTCGGCCATATCGCATAGATCTCACTGTGAAAAGGCTTAAATGGCTTTTTTGACCTAAGTTTGAGGATTGCGCTCAAATCAAATGTCCTAGAACCAAATTTCCACATGCAACTACTAGAATGTGATACAATACACTATTGGGTGAAGTTTGGTTGACTTCTGCGCAGCGGTTAGGGAGTTAACATCAAAATTACATTTCTCGGCCATATCGCATAGATCTCACTGTGAAAAGGCTTAAATGGCTTTTTTGACCTAAGTTTGAGGATTGCGCTCAAATCAAATGTCCTAGAACCAAATTTCCACATGTAACTACTAGATTGTGATACAATACACTAATGGGTGAAGTTTGGTTGACTTCTGCGCAGAGGTTTGGGAGTTAACATCAAAATTACATTTCTCGGCCATATCGCATAGATCTCACTGTGAAAAGGCTTAAATGACTTTTTTAATTGTTTGATGATTGCGTTCAAACAAAATGTCCTAGAACAAAATTTTCAAATGTAACTACTAGATTGTGATAGAATACACTATTGGGTGAAGTTTGGTTGACTTCTGCGCAGCGGTTTGGGAGTTAACATCAAAATTACATTTCTCGGCCATATCGCATAGATCTCACTGTGAAAAGGCTTAAATGGCTTTTTTGACCTAAGTTTAAAGATTGCGCTCAAACCAAATGTCCTAGAACGAAATTTTCAAATGTAACTACTAGAATGTGATACAATACACTATTGGGTGAAGTTTAGTTGACTTCTGCGCAGCGGTTTGGGAGTTAACATCAAAATTACATTTCTCGGCCATATCGCATAGATCTCACTGTGAAAAGGCTTAAATGGCTTTTTTGACCTAAGTTTGAGGATTGCGCTCAAATCAAATGTCCTAGAACCAAATTTCCACATGTAATTACTAGATTGTGATACAATACACTAATGGGTGAAGTTTGGTTGACTTCTGCGCAGCGGTTTGGGAGTTATCAAAATTACATTTCTCGGCTATATCGCATAGATCTCACTGTGAAAAGGCTTAAATGACTTTTTTAATTAAGTTTAATGATTGCGCTCAAACCAAATGTCCTAGAACGAAATTTTTAAATGTAACTACTAGAATGTGATACAATACACTATTGGGTGAAGTTTAGTTGACTTCTGCGCAGCGGTTTGGGAGTTAACATCAAAATTACATTTCTCGGCCATATCGCATAGATCTCACTGTGAAAAGGCTTAAATGGCTTTTTTGACCTAAGTTTAATGATTGCGCTCAAACCAAATGTCCTAGAACGAAATTTTCAAATGTAACTACTAGAATGTGATACAATACACTATTGGGTGAAGTTTGGTTGACTTCTGCGCAGCGGTTTGGGTGTTAACATCAAAATTACATTTCTCGGCCATATCGCATAGATCTCACTGTGAAAAGGCTTAAATGGCTTTTTTGACCTAAGTTTGAGGATTGCGCTCAAATCAAATGTCCTAGAACCAAATTTTCACATGTAACTACTAGATTGTGATACAATACACTAATGGGTGAAGTTTGGTTGACTTCTGCGCAGCGGTTTGGGAGTTAACATCAAAATTACATTTCTCGGCCATATCGCATAGATCTCACTGTGAAAAGGCTTAAATGGCTTTTTTGACCTAAGTTTGAGGATTGCGCTCAAATCAAATGTCCTAGAACCAAATTTCCACATGTAACTACTAGATTGTGATACAATACACTAATGGGTGAAGTTTGGTTGACTTCTGCGCAGCGGTTTGGGAGTTAACATCAAAATTACATTTCTCGGCCATATCGCATAGATCTCACTGTGAAAAGGCTTAAATGACTTTTTTAATTAAGTTTGATGATTGCGTTCAAACAAAATGTCCTAGAACAAAATTTTCAAATGTAACTACTAGATTGTGATACAATACACTATTGGGTGAAGTTTGGTTGACTTCTGCGCAGCGGTTTGGGAGTTAACATCAAAATTACATTTCTCGGCCATATCGCATAGATCTCAATGTGAAAAGGCTTAAATGGCTTTTTTGACCTAAGTTTAAAGATTGCGCTCAAACCAAATGTCCTAGAACGAAATTTTCAAATGTAACTACTAGAATGTGATACAATACACTATTGGGTGAAGTTTGGTTGACTTCTGCGCAGCGGTTTGGGAGTTAACATCAAAATTACATTTCTCGGCCATATCGCATAGATCTCACTGTGAAAAGGCTTAAATGGCTTTTTTGACCTAAGTTTGAGGATTGCGCTCAAATCAAATGTCCTAGAACCAAATTTCCACATGTAACTACTAGATTGTGATACAATACACTAATGGGTGAAGTTTGGTTGACTTCTGCGCAGAGGTTTGGGAGTTAACATCAAAATTACATTTCTCGGCCATATCGCATAGATCTCACTGTGAAAAGGCTTAAATGACTTTTTTAATTAAGTTTGATGATTGCGTTCAAACAAAATGTCCTAGAACAAAATTTTCAAATGTAACTACTAGATTGTGATACAATACACTATTGGGTGAAGTTTGGTTGACTTCTGCGCAGCGGTTTGGGAGTTAACATCAAAATTACATTTCTCGGCCATATCGCATAGATCTCACTGTGAAAAGGCTTAAATGGCTTTTTTGACCTAAGTTTGAGGATTGCGCTCAAATCAAATGTCCTAGAACCAAATTTCCACATGTAATTACTAGATTGTGATACAATACACTAATGGGTGAAGTTTGGTTGACTTCTGCGCAGCGGTTTGGGAGTTAACATCAAAATTACATTTCTCGGCTATATCGCATAGATCTCACTGTGAAAAGGCTTAAATGACTTTTTTAATTAAGTTTAATGATTGCGCTCAAACCAAATGTCCTAGAACGAAATTTTTAAATGTAACTACTAGAATGTGATACAATACACTATTGGGTGAAGTTTAGTTGACTTCTGCGCAGCGTTTTGGGAGTTAACATCAAAATTACATTTCTCGGCCATATCGCATAGATCTCACTGTGAAAAGGCTTAAATGGCTTTTTTGACCTAAGTTTAATGATTGCGCTCAAACCAAATGTCCTAGAACGAAATTTTCAAATGTAACTACTAGAATGTGATACAATACACTATTGGGTGAAGTTTGGTTGACTTCTGCGCAGCGGTTTGGGAGTTAACATCAAAATTACATTTCTCGGCCATATCGCATAGATCTCACTGTGAAAAGGCTTAAATGGCTTTTTTGACCTAAGTTTGAGGATTGCGCTCAAATCAAATGTCCTAGAACCAAATTTTCAAATGTAACTACTAGAATGTGATACAATACACTATTGGGTGAAGTTTGGTTGACTTCTGCGCAGCGGTTTGGGAGTTAACATCAAAATTACATTTCTCGGCCATATCGCATAGATCTCACTGTGAAAAGGCTTAAATGACTTTTTTAATTAAGTTTGATGATTGCGTTCAAACAAAATGTCCTAGAACAAAATTTTCAAATATAACTACTAGATTGTGATACAATACACTATTGGGTGAAGTTTGGTTGACTTCCGCGCAGCGGTTTGGGAGTTAACATCAAAATTACATTTCTCGGCCATATCGCATAGATCTCACTGTGAAAAGGCTTAAATGGCTTTTTTGACCTAAGTTTGAGGATTGCGCTCAAATCAAATGTCCAAGAACCAAATTTCCAAATGTAACTACTAGATTGTGATACAATACACTATTGGGTGAAGTTTGGTTGACTTCTGCGCAGCGGTTTGGGAGTTAACATCAAAATTACATTTCTCGGCCATATCGCATAGATCTCACTGTGAAAAGGCTTAAATGACTTTTTTAATTAAGTTTGATGATTGCGTTCAAACAAAATGTCCTAGAACAAAATTTTCAAATGTAACTACTAGATTGTGATACAATACACTATTGGGTGAAGTTTGGTTGACTTCTGCGCAGCGGTTTGGGAGTTAACATCAAAATTACATTTCTCGGCCATATCGCATAGATCTCACTGTGAAAAGGCTTAAATGACTTTTTTAATTAAGTTTGATGATTGCGCTCAAACAAAATTTCCTAGAACAAAATTTTCAAATGTAACTACTAGATTGTGATACAATACTCTATTGGGTGAAGTTTGGTTGACTTCTGCGCAGCGGTTTGGGAGTTAACATCAAAATTACATTTCTCGGCCATATCGCATAGATCTCACTGTGAAAAGGCTTAAATGGCTTTTTTGACCTAAGTTTAATGATTGCGCTCAAACCAAATGTCCAATAACCAAATTTCCACATGTAACTACTAGATTGTGATACAATACACTAATGGGTGAAGTTTGGTTGACTTCTGCGCAGCGGTTTGGGAGTTAACATCAAAATTACATTTCTCGGCCATATCGCATAGATCTCACTGTGAAAAGGCTTAAATGGCTTTTTTGACCTAAGTTTGAGGATTGCGCTCAAATCAAATGTCCTAGAACCAAATTTCCACATGTAACTACTAGATTGTGATACAATACACTAATGGGTGAAGTTTGGTTGACTTCTGCGCAGCGGTTTGGGAGTTAACATCAAAATTACATTTCTCGTCCATATCGCATAGATCTCACTGTGAAAAGGCTTAAATGACTTTTTTAATTAAGTTTGATGATTGCGTTCAAACAAAATGTCCTAGAACAAAATTTTCAAATGTAACTACTAGATTGTGATACAATACACTATTGGGTGAAGTTTGGTTGACTTCTGCGCAGCGGTTTGGGAGTTAACATCAAAATTACATTTCTCGGCCATATCGCATAGATCTCAATGTGAAAAGGCTTAAATGGCTTTTTTGACCTAAGTTTAAAGATTGCGCTCAAACCAAATGTCCTAGAACGAAATTTTCAAATGTAACTACTAGAATGTGATACAATACACTATTGGGTGAAGTTTGGTTGACTTCTGCGCAGCGGTTTGGGAGTTAACATCAAAATTACATTTCTCGGCCATATCGCATAGATCTCACTGTGAAAAGGCTTAAATGGCTTTTTTGACCTAAGTTTGAGGATTGCGCTCAAATCAAATGTCCTAGAACCAAATTTCCACATGTAACTACTAGATTGTGATACAATACACTAATGGGTGAAGTTTGGTTGACTTCTGCGCAGAGGTTTGGGAGTTAACATCAAAATTACATTTCTCGGCCATATCGCATAGATCTCACTGTGAAAAGGCTTAAATGACTTTTTTAATTAAGTTTGATGATTGCGTTCAAACAAAATGTCCTAGAACAAAATTTTCAAATGTAACTACTAGATTGTGATACAATACACTATTGGGTGAAGTTTGGTTGACTTCTGCGCAGCGGTTTGGGAGTTAACATCAAAATTACATTTCTCGGCCATATCGCATAGATCTCACTGTGAAAAGGCTTAAATGGCTTTTTTGACCTAAGTTTGAGGATTGCGCTCAAATCAAATGTCCTAGAACCAAATTTCCACATGTAATTACTAGATTGTGATACAATACACTAATGGGTGAAGTTTGGTTGACTTCTGCGCAGCGGTTTGGGAGTTAACATCAAAATTACATTTCTCGGCTATATCGCATAGATCTCACTGTGAAAAGGCTTAAATGACTTTTTTAATTAAGTTTAATGATTGCGCTCAAACCAAATGTCCTAGAACGAAATTTTTAAATGTAACTACTAGAATGTGATACAATACACTATTGGGTGAAGTTTAGTTGACTTCTGCGCAGCGTTTTGGGAGTTAACATCAAAATTACATTTCTCGGCCATATCGCATAGATCTCACTGTGAAAAGGCTTAAATGGCTTTTTTGACCTAAGTTTAATGATTGCGCTCAAACCAAATGTCCTAGAACGAAATTTTCAAATGTAACTACTAGAATGTGATACAATACACTATTGGGTGAAGTTTGGTTGACTTCTGCGCAGCGGTTTGGGAGTTAACATCAAAATTACATTTCTCGGCCATATCGCATAGATCTCACTGTGAAAAGGCTTAAATGGCTTTTTTGACCTAAGTTTGAGGATTGCGCTCAAATCAAATGTCCTAGAACCAAATTTTCAAATGTAACTACTAGAATGTGATACAATACACTATTGGGTGAAGTTTGGTTGACTTCTGCGCAGCGGTTTGGGAGTTAACATCAAAATTACATTTCTCGGCCATATCGCATAGATCTCACTGTGAAAAGGCTTAAATGACTTTTTTAATTAAGTTTGATGATTGCGTTCAAACAAAATGTCCTAGAACAAAATTTTCAAATATAACTACTAGATTGTGATACAATACACTATTGGGTGAAGTTTGGTTGACTTCCGCGCAGCGGTTTGGGAGTTAACATCAAAATTACATTTCTCGGCCATATCGCATAGATCTCACTGTGAAAAGGCTTAAATGGCTTTTTTGACCTAAGTTTGAGGATTGCGCTCAAATCAAATGTCCAAGAACCAAATTTCCAAATGTAACTACTAGATTGTGATACAATACACTATTGGGTGAAGTTTGGTTGACTTCTGCGCAGCGGTTTGGGAGTTAACATCAAAATTACATTTCTCGGCCATATCGCATAGATCTCACTGTGAAAAGGCTTAAATGACTTTTTTAATTAAGTTTGATGATTGCGTTCAAACAAAATGTCCTAGAACAAAATTTTCAAATGTAACTACTAGATTGTGATACAATACACTATTGGGTGAAGTTTGGTTGACTTCTGCGCAGCGGTTTGGGAGTTAACATCAAAATTACATTTCTCGGCCATATCGCATAGATCTCACTGTGAAAAGGCTTAAATGACTTTTTTAATTAAGTTTGATGATTGCGCTCAAACAAAATTTCCTAGAACAAAATTTTCAAATGTAACTACTAGATTGTGATACAATACTCTATTGGGTGAAGTTTGGTTGACTTCTGCGCAGCGGTTTGGGAGTTAACATCAAAATTACATTTCTCGGCCATATCGCATAGATCTCACTGTGAAAAGGCTTAAATGGCTTTTTTGACCTAAGTTTAATGATTGCGCTCAAACCAAATGTCCAATAACCAAATTTCCACATGTAACTACTAGATTGTGATACAATACACTAATGGGTGAAGTTTGGTTGACTTCTGCGCAGCGGTTTGGGAGTTAACATCAAAATTACATTTCTCGGCCATATCGCATAGATCTCACTGTGAAAAGGCTTAAATGGCTTTTTTGACCTAAGTTTGAGGATTGCGCTCAAATCAAATGTCCTAGAACCAAATTTCCACATGTAACTACTAGATTGTGATACAATACACTAATGGGTGAAGTTTGGTTGACTTCTGCGCAGCGGTTTGGGAGTTAACATCAAAATTACATTTCTCGTCCATATCGCATAGATCTCACTGTGAAAAGGCTTAAATGACTTTTTTAATTAAGTTTGATGATTGCGTTCAAACAAAATGTCCTAGAACAAAATTTTCAAATGTAACTACTAGATTGTGATACAATACACTATTGGGTGAAGTTTGGTTGACTTCTGCGCAGCGGTTTGGGAGTTAACATCAAAATTACATTTCTCGGCCATATCGCATAGATCTCAATGTGAAAAGGCTTAAATGGCTTTTTTGACCTAAGTTTAAAGATTGCGCTCAAACCAAATGTCCTAGAACGAAATTTTCAAATGTAACTACTAGAATGTGATACAATACACTATTGGGTGAAGTTTGGTTGACTTCTGCGCAGCGGTTTGGGAGTTAACATCAAAATTACATTTCTCGGCCATATCGCATAGATCTCACTGTGAAAAGGCTTAAATGGCTTTTTTGACCTAAGTTTGAGGATTGCGCTCAAATCAAATGTCCTAGAACCAAATTTCCACATGTAACTACTAGATTGTGATACAATACACTAATGGAGGAAGTTTGGTTGACTTCTGCGCAGAGGTTTGGGAGTTAACATCAAAATTACATTTCTCGGCCATATCGCATAGATCTCACTGTGAAAAGGCTTAAATGACTTTTTTAATTAAGTTTGATGATTGCGTTCAAACAAAATGTCCTAGAACAAAATTTTCAAATGTAACTACTAGATTGTGATACAATACACTATTGGGTGAAGTTTGGTTGACTTCTGCGCAGCGGTTTGGGAGTTAACATCAAAATTACATTTCTCGGCCATATCGCATAGATCTCACTGTGAAAAGGCTTAAATGGCTTTTTTCACCTAAGTTTAAAGATTGCGCTCAAACCAAATGTTTTAGAACGAAATTTTCAAATGTAACTACTAGAATGTGATACAATATACTATTGGGTGAAGTTTAGTTGACTTCTGCGCAGCGGTTTGGGAGTTAACATCAAAATTACATTTCTCGGCCATATCGCATAGATCTCACTGTGAAAAGGCTTAAATGGCTTTTTTGACCTAAGTTTGAGGATTGCGCTCAAATCAAATGTCCTAGAACCAAATTTCCACATGTAATTACTAGATTGTGATACAATACACTAATGGGTGAAGTTTGGTTGACTTCTGCGCAGCGGTTTGGGAGTTAACATCAAAATTACATTTCTCGGCTATATCGCATAGATCTCACTGTGAAAAGGCTTAAATGACTTTTTTAATTAAGTTTAATGATTGCGCTCAAACCAAATGTCCTAGAACGAAATTTTTAAATGTAACTACTAGAATGTGATACAATACACTATTGGGTGAAGTTTAGTTGACTTCTGCGCAGCGGTTTGGGAGTTAACATCAAAATTACATTTCTCGGCCATATCGCATAGATCTCACTGTGAAAAGGCTTAAATGGCTTTTTTGACCTAAGTTTAATGATTGCGCTCAAACCAAATGTCCTAGAACGAAATTTTCAAATGTAACTACTAGAATGTGATACAATACACTATTGGGTGAAGTTTGGTTGACTTCTGCGCAGCGGTTTGGGAGTTAACATCAAAATTACATTTCTCGGCCATATCGCATAGATCTCACTGTGAAAAGGCTTAAATGGCTTTTTTGACCTAAGTTTGAGGATTGCGCTCAAATCAAATGTCCTAGAACCAAATTTTCACATGTAACTACTAGATTGTGATACAATACACTAATGGGTGAAGTTTGGTTGACTTCTGCGCAGCGGTTTGGGAGTTAACATCAAAATTACATTTCTCGGCCATATCGCATAGATCTCACTGTGAAAAGGCTTAAATGACTTTTTTAATTAAGTTTGATGATTGCGCTCAAACAAAATTTCCTAGAACAAAATTTTCAAATGTAACTACTAGATTTTGATACAATACACTATTGGGTGAAGTTTGGTTGACTTCCGCGCAGCGGTTTGGGAGTTAACATCAAAATTACATTTCTCGGCCATATCGCATAGATCTCACTGTGAAAAGGCTTAAATGGCTTTTTTGACCTAAGTTTGAGGATTGCGCTCAAATCAAATGTCCAAGAACCAAATTTCCAAATGTAACTACTAGATTGTGATACAATACACTATTGGGTGAAGTTTGGTTGACTTCTGCGCAGCGGTTTGGGAGTTAACATCAAAATTACATTTCTCGGCCATATCGCATAGATCTCACTGTGAAAAGGCTTAAATGACTTTTTTAATTAAGTTTGATGATTGCGTTCAAACAAAATGTCCTAGAACAAAATTTTCAAATGTAACTACTAGATTGTGATACAATACACTATTGGGTGAAGTTTGGTTGACTTCTGCGCAGCGGTTTGGGAGTTAACATCAAAATTACATTTCTCGGCCATATCGCATAGATCTCACTGTGAAAAGGCTTAAATGACTTTTTTAATTAAGTTTGATGATTGCGCTCAAACAAAATTTCCTAGAACAAAATTTTCAAATGTAACTACTAGATTGTGATACAATACTCTATTGGGTGAAGTTTGGTTGACTTCTGCGCAGCGGTTTGGGAGTTAACATCAAAATTACATTTCTCGGCCATATCGCATAGATCTCACTGTGAAAAGGCTTAAATGGCTTTTTTGACCTAAGTTTAATGATTGCGCTCAAACCAAATGTCCAATAACCAAATTTCCACATGTAACTACTAGATTGTGATACAATACACTAATGGGTGAAGTTTGGTTGACTTCTGCGCAGCGGTTTGGGAGTTAACATCAAAATTACATTTCTCGGCCATATCGCATAGATCTCACTGTGAAAAGGCTTAAATGGCTTTTTTGACCTAAGTTTGAGGATTGCGCTCAAATCAAATGTCCTAGAACCAAATTTCCACATGTAACTACTAGATTGTGATACAATACACTAATGGGTGAAGTTTGGTTGACTTCTGCGCAGCGGTTTGGGAGTTAACATCAAAATTACATTTCTCGTCCATATCGCATAGATCTCACTGTGAAAAGGCTTAAATGACTTTTTTAATTAAGTTTGATGATTGCGTTCAAACAAAATGTCCTAGAACAAAATTTTCAAATGTAACTACTAGATTGTGATACAATACACTATTGGGTGAAGTTTGGTTGACTTCTGCGCAGCGGTTTGGGAGTTAACATCAAAATTACATTTCTCGGCCATATCGCATAGATCTCAATGTGAAAAGGCTTAAATGGCTTTTTTGACCTAAGTTTAAAGATTGCGCTCAAACCAAATGTCCTAGAACGAAATTTTCAAATGTAACTACTAGAATGTGATACAATACACTATTGGGTGAAGTTTGGTTGACTTCTGCGCAGCGGTTTGGGAGTTAACATCAAAATTACATTTCTCGGCCATATCGCATAGATCTCACTGTGAAAAGGCTTAAATGGCTTTTTTGACCTAAGTTTGAGGATTGCGCTCAAATCAAATGTCCTAGAACCAAATTTCCACATGTAACTACTAGATTGTGATACAATACACTAATGGGTGAAGTTTGGTTGACTTCTGCGCAGAGGTTTGGGAGTTAACATCAAAATTACATTTCTCGGCCATATCGCATAGATCTCACTGTGAAAAGGCTTAAATGACTTTTTTAATTAAGTTTGATGATTGCGTTCAAACAAAATGTCCTAGAACAAAATTTTCAAATGTAACTACTAGATTGTGATACAATACACTATTGGGTGAAGTTTGGTTGACTTCTGCGCAGCGGTTTGGGAGTTAACATCAAAATTACATTTCTCGGCCATATCGCATAGATCTCACTGTGAAAAGGCTTAAATGGCTTTTTTGACCTAAGTTTGAGGATTGCGCTCAAATCAAATGTCCTAGAACCAAATTTCCACATGTAATTACTAGATTGTGATACAATACACTAATGGGTGAAGTTTGGTTGACTTCTGCGCAGCGGTTTGGGAGTTAACATCAAAATTACATTTCTCGGCTATATCGCATAGATCTCACTGTGAAAAGGCTTAAATGACTTTTTTAATTAAGTTTAATGATTGCGCTCAAACCAAATGTCCTAGAACGAAATTTTTAAATGTAACTACTAGAATGTGATACAATACACTATTGGGTGAAGTTTAGTTGACTTCTGCGCAGCGTTTTGGGAGTTAACATCAAAATTACATTTCTCGGCCATATCGCATAGATCTCACTGTGAAAAGGCTTAAATGGCTTTTTTGACCTAAGTTTAATGATTGCGCTCAAACCAAATGTCCTAGAACGAAATTTTCAAATGTAACTACTAGAATGTGATACAATACACTATTGGGTGAAGTTTGGTTGACTTCTGCGCAGCGGTTTGGGAGTTAACATCAAAATTACATTTCTCGGCCATATCGCATAGATCTCACTGTGAAAAGGCTTAAATGGCTTTTTTGACCTAAGTTTGAGGATTGCGCTCAAATCAAATGTCCTAGAACCAAATTTTCAAATGTAACTACTAGAATGTGATACAATACACTATTGGGTGAAGTTTGGTTGACTTCTGCGCAGCGGTTTGGGAGTTAACATCAAAATTACATTTCTCGGCCATATCGCATAGATCTCACTGTGAAAAGGCTTAAATGACTTTTTTAATTAAGTTTGATGATTGCGTTCAAACAAAATGTCCTAGAACAAAATTTTCAAATATAACTACTAGATTGTGATACAATACACTATTGGGTGAAGTTTGGTTGACTTCCGCGCAGCGGTTTGGGAGTTAACATCAAAATTACATTTCTCGGCCATATCGCATAGATCTCACTGTGAAAAGGCTTAAATGGCTTTTTTGACCTAAGTTTGAGGATTGCGCTCAAATCAAATGTCCAAGAACCAAATTTCCAAATGTAACTACTAGATTGTGATACAATACACTATTGGGTGAAGTTTGGTTGACTTCTGCGCAGCGGTTTGGGAGTTAACATCAAAATTACATTTCTCGGCCATATCGCATAGATCTCACTGTGAAAAGGCTTAAATGACTTTTTTAATTAAGTTTGATGATTGCGTTCAAACAAAATGTCCTAGAACAAAATTTTCAAATGTAACTACTAGATTGTGATACAATACACTATTGGGTGAAGTTTGGTTGACTTCTGCGCAGCGGTTTGGGAGTTAACATCAAAATTACATTTCTCGGCCATATCGCATAGATCTCACTGTGAAAAGGCTTAAATGACTTTTTTAATTAAGTTTGATGATTGCGCTCAAACAAAATTTCCTAGAACAAAATTTTCAAATGTAACTACTAGATTGTGATACAATACTCTATTGGGTGAAGTTTGGTTGACTTCTGCGCAGCGGTTTGGGAGTTAACATCAAAATTACATTTCTCGGCCATATCGCATAGATCTCACTGTGAAAAGGCTTAAATGGCTTTTTTGACCTAAGTTTAATGATTGCGCTCAAACCAAATGTCCAATAACCAAATTTCCACATGTAACTACTAGATTGTGATACAATACACTAATGGGTGAAGTTTGGTTGACTTCTGCGCAGCGGTTTGGGAGTTAACATCAAAATTACATTTCTCGGCCATATCGCATAGATCTCACTGTGAAAAGGCTTAAATGGCTTTTTTGACCTAAGTTTGAGGATTGCGCTCAAATCAAATGTCCTAGAACCAAATTTCCACATGTAACTACTAGATTGTGATACAATACACTAATGGGTGAAGTTTGGTTGACTTCTGCGCAGCGGTTTGGGAGTTAACATCAAAATTACATTTCTCGTCCATATCGCATAGATCTCACTGTGAAAAGGCTTAAATGACTTTTTTAATTAAGTTTGATGATTGCGTTCAAACAAAATGTCCTAGAACAAAATTTTCAAATGTAACTACTAGATTGTGATACAATACACTATTGGGTGAAGTTTGGTTGACTTCTGCGCAGCGGTTTGGGAGTTAACATCAAAATTACATTTCTCGGCCATATCGCATAGATCTCAATGTGAAAAGGCTTAAATGGCTTTTTTGACCTAAGTTTAAAGATTGCGCTCAAACCAAATGTCCTAGAACGAAATTTTCAAATGTAACTACTAGAATGTGATACAATACACTATTGGGTGAAGTTTGGTTGACTTCTGCGCAGCGGTTTGGGAGTTAACATCAAAATTACATTTCTCGGCCATATCGCATAGATCTCACTGTGAAAAGGCTTAAATGGCTTTTTTGACCTAAGTTTGAGGATTGCGCTCAAATCAAATGTCCTAGAACCAAATTTCCACATGTAACTACTAGATTGTGATACAATACACTAATGGAGGAAGTTTGGTTGACTTCTGCGCAGAGGTTTGGGAGTTAACATCAAAATTACATTTCTCGGCCATATCGCATAGATCTCACTGTGAAAAGGCTTAAATGACTTTTTTAATTAAGTTTGATGATTGCGTTCAAACAAAATGTCCTAGAACAAAATTTTCAAATGTAACTACTAGATTGTGATACAATACACTATTGGGTGAAGTTTGGTTGACTTCTGCGCAGCGGTTTGGGAGTTAACATCAAAATTACATTTCTCGGCCATATCGCATAGATCTCACTGTGAAAAGGCTTAAATGGCTTTTTTCACCTAAGTTTAAAGATTGCGCTCAAACCAAATGTTTTAGAACGAAATTTTCAAATGTAACTACTAGAATGTGATACAATATACTATTGGGTGAAGTTTAGTTGACTTCTGCGCAGCGGTTTGGGAGTTAACATCAAAATTACATTTCTCGGCCATATCGCATAGATCTCACTGTGAAAAGGCTTAAATGGCTTTTTTGACCTAAGTTTGAGGATTGCGCTCAAATCAAATGTCCTAGAACCAAATTTCCACATGTAATTACTAGATTGTGATACAATACACTAATGGGTGAAGTTTGGTTGACTTCTGCGCAGCGGTTTGGGAGTTAACATCAAAATTACATTTCTCGGCTATATCGCATAGATCTCACTGTGAAAAGGCTTAAATGACTTTTTTAATTAAGTTTAATGATTGCGCTCAAACCAAATGTCCTAGAACGAAATTTTTAAATGTAACTACTAGAATGTGATACAATACACTATTGGGTGAAGTTTAGTTGACTTCTGCGCAGCGGTTTGGGAGTTAACATCAAAATTACATTTCTCGGCCATATCGCATAGATCTCACTGTGAAAAGGCTTAAATGGCTTTTTTGACCTAAGTTTAATGATTGCGCTCAAACCAAATGTCCTAGAACGAAATTTTCAAATGTAACTACTAGAATGTGATACAATACACTATTGGGTGAAGTTTGGTTGACTTCTGCGCAGCGGTTTGGGAGTTAACATCAAAATTACATTTCTCGGCCATATCGCATAGATCTCACTGTGAAAAGGCTTAAATGGCTTTTTTGACCTAAGTTTGAGGATTGCGCTCAAATCAAATGTCCTAGAACCAAATTTTCACATGTAACTACTAGATTGTGATACAATACACTAATGGGTGAAGTTTGGTTGACTTCTGCGCAGCGGTTTGGGAGTTAACATCAAAATTACATTTCTCGGCCATATCGCATAGATCTCACTGTGAAAAGGCTTAAATGACTTTTTTAATTAAGTTTGATGATTGCGCTCAAACAAAATTTCCTAGAACAAAATTTTCAAATGTAACTACTAGATTTTGATACAATACACTATTGGGTGAAGTTTGGTTGACTTCTGCGCAGCGGTTTGGGAGTTAACATCAAAATTACATTTCTCGGCCATATCGCATAGATCTCACTGTGAAAAGGCTTAAATGACTTTTTTAATTAAGTTTGATGATTGCGTTCAAACAAAATGTCCTAGAACAAAATTTTCAAATGTAACTACTAGATTGTGATACAATACACTATTGGGTGAAGTTTGGTTGACTTCTGCGCAGCGGTTTGGGAGTTAACATCAAAATTACATTTCTCGGCCATATCGCATAGATCTCAATGTGAAAAGGCTTAAATGGCTTTTTTGACCTAAGTTTAATGATTGCGCTCAAACCAAATGTCCTAGAACGAAATTTTCAAATGTAACTACTAGAATGTGATACAATACACTATTGGGTGAAGTTTGGTTGACTTCTGCGCAGCGGTTTGGGAGTTAACATCAAAATTACATTTCTCGGCCATATCGCATAGATCTCACTGTGAAAAGGCTTAAATGGCTTTTTTGACCTAAGTTTGAGGATTGCGCTCAAATCAAATGTCCAAGAACCAAATTTCCACATGTAACTACTAGATTGTGATACAATACACTAATGGGTGAAGTTTGGTTGACTTCTGCGCAGAGGTTTGGGAGTTAACATCAAAATTACATTTCTCGGCCATATCGCATAGATCTCACTGTGAAAAGGCTTAAATGACTTTTTTAATTGTTTGATGATTGCGTTCAAACAAAATGTCCTAGAACAAAATTTTCAAATGTAACTACTAGATTGTGATACAATACACTATTGGGTGAAGTTTGGTTGACTTCTGCGCAGCGGTTTGGGAGTTAACATCAAAATTACATTTCTCGGCCATATCGCATAGATCTCACTGTGAAAAGGCTTAAATGGCTTTTTTGACCTAAGTTTAAAGATTGCGCTCAAACCAAATGTCCTAGAACGAAATTTTCAAATGTAACTACTAGAATGTGATACAATACACTATTGGGTGAAGTTTAGTTGACTTCTGCGCAGCGGTTTGGGAGTTAACATCAAAATTACATTTCTCGGCCATATCGCATAGATCTCACTGTGAAAAGGCTTAAATGGCTTTTTTGACCTAAGTTTGAGGATTGCGCTCAAATCAAATGTCCTAGAACCAAATTTCCACATGTAATTACTAGATTGTGATACAATACACTAATGGGTGAAGTTTGGTTGACTTCTGCGCAGCGGTTTGGGAGTTAACATCAAAATTACATTTCTCGGCTATATCGCATAGATCTCACTGTGAAAAGGCTTAAATGACTTTTTTAATTAAGTTTAATGATTGCGCTCAAACCAAATGTCCTAGAACGAAATTTTTAAATGTAACTACTAGAATGTGATACAATACACTATTGGGTGAAGTTTAGTTGACTTCTGCGCAGCGGTTTGGGAGTTAACATCAAAATTACATTTCTCGGCCATATCGCATAGATCTCACTGTGAAAAGGCTTAAATGGCTTTTTTGACCTAAGTTTAATGATTGCGCTCAAACCAAATGTCCTAGAACGAAATTTTCAAATGTAACTACTAGAATGTGATACAATACACTATTGGGTGAAGTTTGGTTGACTTCTGCGCAGCGGTTTGGGAGTTAACATCAAAATTACATTTCTCGGCCATATCGCATAGATCTCACTGTGAAAAGGCTTAAATGGCTTTTTTGACCTAAGTTTGAGGATTGCGCTCAAATCAAATGTCCTAGAACCAAATTTTCACATGTAACTACTAGATTGTGATACAATACACTAATGGGTGAAGTTTGGTTGACTTCTGCGCAGCGGTTTGGGAGTTAACATCAAAATTACATTTCTCGGCCATATCGCATAGATCTCACTGTGAAAAGGCTTAAATGGCTTTTTTGACCTAAGTTTGAGGATTGCGCTCAAATCAAATGTCCTAGAACCAAATTTCCACATGTAACTACTAGATTGTGATACAATACACTAATGGGTGAAGTTTGGTTGACTTCTGCGCAGCGGTTTGGGAGTTAACATCAAAATTACATTTCTCGGCCATATCGCATAGATCTCACTGTGAAAAGGCTTAAATGACTTTTTTAATTAAGTTTGATGATTGCGTTCAAACAAAATGTCCTAGAACAAAATTTTCAAATGTAACTACTAGATTGTGATACAATACACTATTGGGTGAAGTTTGGTTGACTTCTGCGCAGCGGTTTGGGAGTTAACATCAAAATTACATTTCTCGGCCATATCGCATAGATCTCAATGTGAAAAGGCTTAAATGGCTTTTTTGACCTAAGTTTAAAGATTGCGCTCAAACCAAATGTCCTAGAACGAAATTTTCAAATGTAACTACTAGAATGTGATACAATACACTATTGGGTGAAGTTTGGTTGACTTCTGCGCAGCGGTTTGGGAGTTAACATCAAAATTACATTTCTCGGCCATATCGGATAGATCTCACTGTGAAAAGGCTTAAATGGCTTTTTTGACCTAAGTTTGAGGATTGCGCTCAAATCAAATGTCCTAGAACCAAATTTCCACATGTAACTACTAGATTGTGATACAATACACTAATGGGTGAAGTTTGGTTGACTTCTGCGCAGAGGAATTGGAGTTAACATCAAAATTACATTTCTCGGCCATATCGCATAGATCTCACTGTGAAAAGGCTTAAATGACTTTTTTAATTAAGTTTGATGATTGCGTTCAAACAAAATGTCCTAGAACAAAATTTTCAAATGTAACTACTAGATTGTGATACAATACACTATTGGGTGAAGTTTGGTTGACTTCTGCGCAGCGGTTTGGGAGTTAACATCAAAATTACATTTCTCGGCCATATCGCATAGATCTCACTGTGAAAAGGCTTAAATGACTTTTTTAATTAAGTTTGATGATTGCGCTCAAACAAAATTTCCTAGAACAAAATTTTCAAATGTAACTACTAGATTTTGATACAATACACTATTGGGTGAAGTTTGGTTGACTTCTGCGCAGCGGTTTGGGAGTTAACATCAAAATTACATTTCTCGGCCATATCGCATAGATCTCACTGTGAAAAGGCTTAAATGGCTTTTTTGACCTAAGTTTAATGATTGCGCTCAAACCAAATGTCCTAGAACGAAATTTTCAAATGTAACTACTAGAATGTGATACAATACACTATTGGGTGAAGTTTGGTTGACTTCTGCGCAGCGGTTTGGGAGTTAACATCAAAATTACATTTCTCGGCCATATCGCATAGATCTCACTGTGAAAAGGCTTAAATGACTTTTTTAATTAAGTTTGATGATTGCGTTCAAACAAAATGTCCTAGAACAAAATTTTCAAATGTAACTACTAGATTGTGATACAATACACTATTGGGTAAAGTTTGGTTGACTTCTGCGCAGCGGTTTGGGAGTTAACATCAAAATTACATTTCTCGGCCATATCGCATAGATCTCACTGTGAAAAGGCTTAAATGGCTTTTTTGACCTAAGTTTGAGGATTGCGCTCAAATCAAATGTCCAAGAACCAAATTTCCAAATGTAACTACTAGATTGTGATACAATACACTATTGGGTGAAGTTTGGTTGACTTCTGCGCAGCGGTTTGGGAGTTAACATCAAAATTACATTTCTCGGCCATATCGCATAGATCTCACTGTGAAAAGGCTTAAATGACTTTTTTAATTAAGTTTGATGATTGCGTTCAAACAAAATGTCCTAGAACAAAATTTTCAAATGTAACTACTAGATTGTGATACAATACACTATTGGGTGAAGTTTGGTTGACTTCTGCGCAGCGGTTTGGGAGTTAACATCAAAATTACATTTCTCGGCCATATCGCATAGATCTCACTGTGAAAAGGCTTAAATGACTTTTTTAATTAAGTTTGATGATTGCGCTCAAACAAAATTTCCTAGAACAAAATTTTCAAATGTAACTACTAGATTGTGATACAATACACTATTGGGTGAAGTTTGGTTGACTTCTGCGCAGCGGTTTGGGAGTTAACATCAAAATTACATTTCTCGGCCATATCGCATAGATCTCACTGTGAAAAGGCTTAAATGGCTTTTTTGACCTAAGTTTGAGGATTGCGCTCAAATCAAATGTCCTAGAACCAAATTTTCACATGTAACTACTAGATTGTGATACAATACACTAATGGGTGAAGTTTGGTTGACTTCTGCGCAGCGGTTTGGGAGTTAACATCAAAATTACATTTCTCGGCCATATCGCATAGATCTCACTGTGAAAAGGCTTAAATGGCTTTTTTGACCTAAGTTTGAGGATTGCGCTCAAATCAAATGTCCTAGAACCAAATTTCCACATGTAACTACTAGATTGTGATACAATACACTAATGGGTGAAGTTTGGTTGACTTCTGCGCAGCGGTTTGGGAGTTAACATCAAAATTACATTTCTCGGCCATATCGCATAGATCTCACTGTGAAAAGGCTTAAATGACTTTTTTAATTAAGTTTGATGATTGCGTTCAAACAAAATGTCCTAGAACAAAATTTTCAAATGTAACTACTAGATTGTGATACAATACACTATTGGGTGAAGTTTGGTTGACTTCTGCGCAGCGGTTTGGGAGTTAACATCAAAATTACATTTCTCGGCCATATCGCATAGATCTCAATGTGAAAAGGCTTAAATGGCTTTTTTGACCTAAGTTTAAAGATTGCGCTCAAACCAAATGTCCTAGAACGAAATTTTCAAATGTAACTACTAGAATGTGATACAATACACTATTGGGTGAAGTTTGGTTGACTTCTGCGCAGCGGTTTGGGAGTTAACATCAAAATTACATTTCTCGGCCATATCGCATAGATCTCACTGTGAAAAGGCTTAAATGGCTTTTTTGACCTAAGTTTGAGGATTGCGCTCAAATCAAATGTCCTAGAACCAAATTTCCACATGTAACTACTAGATTGTGATACAATACACTAATGGGTGAAGTTTGGTTGACTTCTGCGCAGAGGTTTGGGAGTTAACATCAAAATTACATTTCTCGGCCATATCGCATAGATCTCACTGTGAAAAGGCTTAAATGACTTTTTTAATTAAGTTTGATGATTGCGTTCAAACAAAATGTCCTAGAACAAAATTTTCAAATGTAACTACTAGATTGTGATACAATACACTATTGGGTGAAGTTTGGTTGACTTCTGCGCAGCGGTTTGGGAGTTAACATCAAAATTACATTTCTCGGCCATATCGCATAGATCTCACTGTGAAAAGGCTTAAATGGCTTTTTTGACCTAAGTTTAAAGATTGCGCTCAAATTAAATGTCCTAGAACGAAATTTTCAAATGTAACTACTAGAATGTGATACAATACACTATTGGGTGAAGTTTAGTTGACTTCTGCGCAGCGGTTTGGGAGTTAACATCAAAATTACATTTCTCGGCCATATCGCATAGATCTCACTGTGAAAAGGCTTAAATGGCTTTTTTGACCTAAGTTTAATGATTGCGCTCAAACCAAATGTCCTAGAACGAAATTTTCAAATGTAACTACTAGAATGTGATACAATACACTATTGGGTGAAGTTTGGTTGACTTCTGCGCAGCGGTTTGGGAGTTAACATCAAAATTACATTTCTCGGCCATATCGCATAGATCTCACTGTGAAAAGGCTTAAATGGCTTTTTTACCTAAGTTTGAGGATTGCGCTCAAATCAAATGTCCTAGAACCAAATTTTCACATGTAACTACTAGATTGTGATACAATACACTAATGGGTGAAGTTTGGTTGACTTCTGCGCAGCGGTTTGGGAGTTAACATCAAAATTACATTTCTCGGCCATATCGCATAGATCTCACTGTGAAAAGGCTTAAATGACTTTTTTAATTAAGTTTGATGATTGCGCTCAAACAAAATTTCCTAGAACAAAATTTTCAAATGTAACTACTAGATTTTGATACAATACACTATTGGGTGAAGTTTGGTTGACTTCTGCGCAGCGGTTTGGGAGTTAACATCAAAATTACATTTCTCGGCCATATCGCATAGATCTCACTGTGAAAAGGCTTAAATGGCTTTTTTGACCTAAGTTTAATGATTGCGCTCAAACCAAATGTCCTAGAACGAAATTTTCAAATGTAACTACTAGAATGTGATACAATACACTATTGGGTGAAGTTTGGTTGACTTCTGCGCAGCGGTTTGGGAGTTAACATCAAAATTACATTTCTCGGCCATATCGCATAGATCTCACTGTGAAAAGGCTTAAATGACTTTTTTAATTAAGTTTGATGATTGCGTTCAAACAAAATGTCCTAGAACAAAATTTTCAAATGTAACTACTAGATTGTGATACAATACACTATTGGGTGAAGTTTGGTTGACTTCTGCGCAGCGGTTTGGGAGTTAACATCAAAATTACATTTCTCGGCCATATCGCATAGATCTCACTGTGAAAAGGCTTAAATGGCTTTTTTGACCTAAGTTTGAGGATTGCGCTCAAATCAAATGTCCAAGAACCAAATTTCCAAATGTAACTACTAGATTGTGATACAATACACTATTGGGTGAAGTTTGGTTGACTTCTGCGCAGCGGTTTGGGAGTTAACATCAAAATTACATTTCTCGGCCATATCGCATAGATCTCACTGTGAAAAGGCTTAAATGACTTTTTTAATTAAGTTTGATGATTGCGTTCAAACAAAATGTCCTAGAACAAAATTTTCAAATGTGACTACTAGATTGTGATACAATACACTATTGGGTGAAGTTTGGTTGACTTCTGCGCAGCGGTTTGGGAGTTAACATCAAAATTACATTTCTCGGCCATATCGCATAGATCTCACTGTGAAAAGGCTTAAATGACTTTTTTAATTAAGTTTGATGATTGCGCTCAAACAAAATTTCCTAGAACAAAATTTTCAAATGTAACTACTAGATTGTGATACAATACACTATTGGGTGAAGTTTGGTTGACTTCTGCGCAGCGGTTTGGGAGTTAACATCAAAATTACATTTCTCGGCCATATCGCATAGATCTCACTGTGAAAAGGCTTAAATGGCTTTTTTGACCTAAGTTTAATGATTGCGCTCAAACCAAATGTCCAATAACCAAATTTCCACATGTAACTACTAGATTGTGATACAATACACTAATGGGTGAAGTTTGGTTGACTTCTGCGCAGCGGTTTGGGAGTTAACATCAAAATTACATTTCTCGGCCATATCGCATAGATCTCACTGTGAAAAGGCTTAAATGGCTTTTTTGACCTAAGTTTGAGGATTGCGCTCAAATCAAATGTCCTAGAACCAAATTTCCACATGTAACTACTAGATTGTGATACAATACACTAATGGGTGAAGTTTGGTTGACTTCTGCGCAGCGGTTTGGGAGTTAACATCAAAATTACATTTCTCGTCCATATCGCATAGATCTCACTGAAAAGGCTTAAATGACTTTTTTAATTAAGTTTGATGATTGCGTTCAAACAAAATGTTCTAGAACAAAATTTTCAAATGTAACTACTAGATTGTGATACAATACACTATTGGGTGAAGTTTGGTTGACTTCTGCGCAGCGGTTTGGGAGTTAACATCAAAATTACATTTCTCGGCCATATCGCATAGATCTCAATGTGAAAAGGCTTAAATGGCTTTTTTGACCTAAGTTTAAAGATTGCGCTCAAACCAAATGTCCTAGAACGAAATTTTCAAATGTAACTACTAGAATGTGATACAATACACTATTGGGTGAAGTTTGGTTGACTTCTGCGCAGCGGTTTGGGAGTTAACATCAAAATTACATTTCTCGGCCATATCGCATAGATCTCACTGTGAAAAGGCTTAAATGGCTTTTTTGACCTAAGTTTGAGGATTGCGCTCAAATCAAATGTCCTAGAACCAAATTTTCACATGTAACTACTAGATTGTGATACAATACACTAATGGGTGAAGTTTGGTTGACTTCTGCGCAGCGGTTTGGGAGTTAACATCAAAATTACATTTCTCGGCCATATCGCATAGATCTCACTGTGAAAAGGCTTAAATGACTTTTTTAATTAAGTTTGATGATTGCGCTCAAACAAAATTTCCTAGAACAAAATTTTCAAATGTAACTACTAGATTGTGATACAATACACTATTGGGTGAAGTTTGGTTGACTTCTGCGCAGCGGTTTGGGAGTTAACATCAAAATTACATTTCTCGGCCATATCGCATAGATCTCACTGTGAAAAGGCTTAAATGGCTTTTTTGACCTAAGTTTAATGATTGCGCTCAAACCAAATGTCCAATAACCAAATTTCCACATGTAACTACTAGATTGTGATACAATACACTAATGGGTGAAGTTTGGTTGACTTCTGCGCAGCGGTTTGGGAGTTAACATCAAAATTACATTTCTCGGCCATATCGCATAGATCTCACTGTGAAAAGGCTTAAATGGCTTTTTTGACCTAAGTTTGAGGATTGCGCTCAAATCAAATGTCCTAGAACCAAATTTCCACATGTAACTACTAGATTGTGATACAATACACTAATGGGTGAAGTTTGGTTGACTTCTGCGCAGCGGTTTGGGAGTTAACATCAAAATTACATTTCTCGTCCATATCGCATAGATCTCACTGTGAAAAGGCTTAAATGACTTTTTTAATTAAGTTTGATGATTGCGTTCAAACAAAATGTTCTAGAACAAAATTTTCAAATGTAACTACTAGATTGTGATACAATACACTATTGGGTGAAGTTTGGTTGACTTCTGCGCAGCGGTTTGGGAGTTAACATCAAAATTACATTTCTCGGCCATATCGCATAGATCTCAATGTGAAAAGGCTTAAATGGCTTTTTTGACCTAAGTTTAAAGATTGCGCTCAAACCAAATGTCCTAGAACGAAATTTTCAAATGTAACTACTAGAATGTGATACAATACACTATTGGGTGAAGTTTGGTTGACTTCTGCGCAGCGGTTTGGGAGTTAACATCAAAATTACATTTCTCGGCCATATCGCATAGATCTCACTGTGAAAAGGCTTAAATGGCTTTTTTGACCTAAGTTTGAGGATTGCGCTCAAATCAAATGTCCTAGAACCAAATTTTCACATGTAACTACTAGATTGTGATACAATACACTAATGGGTGAAGTTTGGTTGACTTCTGCGCAGCGGTTTGGGAGTTAACATCAAAATTACATTTCTCGGCCATATCGCATAGATCTCACTGTGAAAAGGCTTAAATGACTTTTTTAATTAAGTTTGATGATTGCGCTCAAACAAAATTTCCTAGAACAAAATTTTCAAATGTAACTACTAGATTTTGATACAATACACTATTGGGTGAAGTTTGGTTGACTTCTGCGCAGCGGTTTGGGAGTTAACATCAAAATTACATTTCTCGGCCATATCGCATAGATCTCACTGTGAAAAGGCTTAAATGGCTTTTTTGACCTAAGTTTAATGATTGCGCTCAAACCAAATGTCCTAGAACAAAATTTTCAAATGTAACTACTAGAATGTGATACAATACACTATTGGGTGAAGTTTGGTTGACTTCTGCGCAGCGGTTTGGGAGTTAACATCAAAATTACATTTCTCGGCCATATCGCATAGATCTCACTGTGAAAAGGCTTAAATGACTTTTTTAATTAAGTTTGATGATTGCGTTCAAACAAAATGTCCTAGAACAAAATTTTCAAATGTAACTACTAGATTGTGATACAATACACTATTGGATGAAGTTTGGTTGACTTCTGCGCAGCGGTTTGGGAGTTAACATCAAAATTACATTTCTCGGCCATATCGCATAGATCTCACTGTGAAAAGGCTTAAATGGCTTTTTTGACCTAAGTTTGAGGATTGCGCTCAAATCAAATGTCCAAGAACCAAATTTCCAAATGTAACTACTAGATTGTGATACAATACACTATTGGGTGAAGTTTGGTTGACTTCTGCGCAGCGGTTTGGGAGTTAACATCAAAATTACATTTCTCGGCCATATCGCATAGATCTCACTGTGAAAAGGCTTAAATGACTTTTTTAATTAAGTTTGATGATTGCGTTCAAACAAAATGTCCTAGAACAAAATTTTCAAATGTAACTACTAGATTGTGATACAATACACTATTGGGTGAAGTTTGGTTGACTTCTGCGCAGCGGTTTGGGAGTTAACATCAAAATTACATTTCTCGGCCATATCGCATAGATCTCACTGTGAAAAGGCTTAAATGACTTTTTTAATTAAGCTTGATGATTGCGCTCAAACAAAATTTCCTAGAACAAAATTTTCAAATGTAACTACTAGATTGTGATACAATACACTATTGGGTGAAGTTTGGTTGACTTCTGCGCAGCGGTTTGGGAGTTAACATCAAAATTACATTTCTCGGCCATATCGCATAGATCTCACTGTGAAAAGGCTTAAATGGCTTTTTTGACCTAAGTTTAATGATTGCGCTCAAACCAAATGTCCAATAACCAAATTTCCACATGTAACTACTAGATTGTGATACAATACACTAATGGGTGAAGTTTGGTTGACTTCTGCGCAGCGGTTTGGGAGTTAACATCAAAATTACATTTCTCGGCCATATCGCATAGATCTCACTGTGAAAAGGCTTAAATGACTTTTTTAATTAAGTTTGATGATTGCGTTCAAACAAAATGTCATAGAACAAAATTTTCAAATGTAACTACTAGATTGTGATACAATACACTCTTGGGTGAAGTTTGGTTGACTTCTGCGCAGCGGTTTGGGAGTTAACATCAAAATTACATTTCTCGGCCATATCGCATAGATCTCACTGTGAAATGGCTTAAATGGCTTTTTTGACCTAAGTTTGAGGATTGCGCTCAAATCAAATGTCCTAGAACCAAATTTCCACATGTAATTACTAGATTGTGATACAATACACTAATGGGTGAAGTTTGGTTGACTTCTGCGCAGCGGTTTGGGAGTTAACATCAAAATTACATTTCTCGGCCATATCGCATAGATCTCACTGTGAAAAGGCTTAAATGACTTTTTTAATTAAGTTTAATGATTGCGCTCAAATCAAATGTCCTAGAACTAAATTTCCAAATGTAACTACTAGATTGTGATAAAATACACTATTGGGTGAAGTTTGGTTGACTTCTGCGCAGCGGTTTGGGAGTTAACATCAAAATTACATTTCTCGGCCATATCGCATAGATCTCACTGTGAAAAGGCTTAAATGACTTTTTTAATTAAGTTTGATGATTGCGTTCAAACAAAATGTCCTAGAACAAAATTTTCAAATGTAACTACTAGATTGTGATACAATACACTATTGGGTGAAGTTTGGTTGACTTCTGCGCAGCGGTTTGGGAGTTAACATCAAAATTACATTTCTCGGCCATATCGCATAGATCTCACTGTGAAAAGGCTTAAATGGCTTTTTTGACCTAAGTTTAAAGATTGCGCTCAAACCAAATGTCCTAGAACGAAATTTTCAAATGTAACTACTAGAATGTGATACAATACACTATTGGGTGAAGTTTGGTTGACTTCTGCGCAGCGGTTTGGGAGTTAACATCAAAATTACATTTCTCGGCCATATCGCATAGATCTCACTGTGAAAAGGCTTAAATGGCTTTTTTGACCTAAGTTTAATGATTGCGCTCAAACCAAATGTCCTAGAACGAAATTTTCAAATGTAACTACTAGAATGTGATACAATACACTATTGGGTGAAGTTTGGTTGACTTCTGCGCAGCGGTTTGGGAGTTAACATCAAAATTACATTTCTCGGCCATATCGCATAGATCTCACTGTGAAAAGGCTTAAATGGCTTTTTTGACCTAAGTTTGAGGATTGCGCTCAAATCAAATGTCCTAGAACCAAATTTTCACATGTAACTACTAGATTGTGATACAATACACTAATGGGTGAAGTTTGGTTGACTTCTGCGCAGCGGTTTGGGAGTTAACATCAAAATTACATTTCTCGGCCATATCGCATAGATCTCACTGTGAAAAGGCTTAAATGACTTTTTTAATTAAGTTTAAAGATTGCGCTCAAACCAAATGTCCTAGAACAAAATTTTCAAATGTAACTACTAGATTGTGATACAATACACTATTGGGTGAAGTTTGGTTGACTTCTGCGCAGCGGTTTGGGAGTTAACATCAAAATTACATTTCTCGGCCATATCGCATAGATCTCACTGTGAAAAGGCTTAAATGGCTTTTTTGACCTAAGTTTGAGGATTGCGCTCAAACCAAATGTCCAAAAACCAAATTTCCAAATGTAACTACTAGAATGTGATACAATACACTATTGGGTGAAGTTTGGTTGACTTCTGCGCAGCGGTTTGGGAGTTAACATCAAAATTACATTTCTCGGCCATATCGCATAGATCTCACTGTGAAAAGGCTTAAATGACTTTTTTAATTAAGTTTGATGATTGCGTTCAAACAAAATGTCCTAGAACAAAATTTTCACATGTAACTACTAGATTGTGATACAATACACTAATGGGTGAAGTTTGGTTGACTTCTGCGCAGCGGTTTGGGAGTTAACATCAAAATTACATTTCTCGGCCATATCGCATAGATCTCACTGTGAAAAGGCTTAAATGGCTTTTTTGACCTAAGTTTAAAGATTGCGCTCAAACCAAATGTCCTAGAACGAAATTTTCAAATGTAACTACTAGAATGTGATACAATACACTAATGGGTGAAGTTTGGTTGACTTCTGCGCAGCGGTTTGGGAGTTAACATCAAAATTACATTTCTCGGCTATATCGCATAGATCTCACTGTGAAAAGGCTTAAATGACTTTTTTAATTAAGTTTAATGATTGCGCTCAAACCAAATGTCCTAGAACGAAATTTTTAAATGTAACTACTAGAATGTGATACAATACACTATTGGGTGAAGTTTAGTTGACTTCTGCGCAGCGGTTTGGGAGTTAACATCAAAATTACATTTCTCGGCCATATCGCATAGATCTCACTGTGAAAAGGCTTAAATGGCTTTTTTGACCTAAGTTTAATGATTGCGCTCAAACCAAATGTCCTAGAACGAAATTTTCAAATGTAACTACTAGAATGTGATACAATACACTATTGGGTGAAGTTTGGTTGACTTCTGCGCAGCGGTTTGGGAGTTAACATCAAAATTACATTTCTCGGCCATATCGCATAGATCTCACTGTGAAAAGGCTTAAATGACTTTTTTAATTAAGTTTGATGATTGCGTTCAAACAAAATGTCCTAGAACAAAATTTTCACATGTAACTACTAGATTGTGATACAATACACTAATGGGTGAAGTTTGGTTGACTTCTGCGCAGCGGTTTGGGAGTTAACATCAAAATTACATTTCTCGGCCATATCGCATAGATCTCAATGTGAAAAGGCTTAAATGGCTTTTTTGACCTAAGTTTAAAGATTGCGCTCAAACCAAATGTCCTAGAACGAAATTTTCAAATGTAACTACTAGAATGTGATACAATACACTATTGGGTGAAGTTTGGTTGACTTCTGCGCAGCGGTTTGGGAGTTAACATCAAAATTACATTTCTCGGCCATATCGCATAGATCTCACTGTGAAAAGGCTTAAATGGCTTTTTTGACCTAAGTTTAATGATTGCGCTCAAACCAAATGTCCTAGAACGAAATTTTCAAATGTAACTACTAGAATGTGATACAATACACTATTGGGTGAAGTTTGGTTGACTTCTGCGCAGCGGTTTGGGAGTTAACATCAAAATTACATTTCTCGGCCATATCGCATAGATCTCACTGTGAAAAGGCTTAAATGGCTTTTTTGACCTAAGTTTGAGGATTGCGCTCAAATCAAATGTCCTAGAACCAAATTTTCACATGTAACTACTAGATTGTGATACAATACACTAATGGGTGAAGTTTGGTTGACTTCTGCGCAGCGGTTTGGGAGTTAACATCAAAATTACATTTCTCGGCCATATCGCATAGATCTCACTGTGAAAAGGCTTAAATGACTTTTTTAATTAAGTTTAAAGATTGCGCTCAAACCAAATGTCCTAGAACAAAATTTTCAAATGTAACTACTAGATTGTGATACAATACACTATTGGGTGAAGTTTGGTTGACTTCTGCGCAGCGGTTTGGGAGTTAACATCAAAATTACATTTCTCGGCCATATCGCATAGATCTCACTGTGAAAAGGCTTAAATGGCTTTTTTGACCTAAGTTTGAGGATTGCGCTCAAACCAAATGTCCAAAAACCAAATTTCCAAATGTAACTACTAGAATGTGATACAATACACTATTGGGTGAAGTTTGGTTGACTTCTGCGCAGCGGTTTGGGAGTTAACATCAAAATTACATTTCTCGGCCATATCGCATAGATCTCACTGTGAAAAGGCTTAAATGACTTTTTTAATTAAGTTTGATGATTGCGTTCAAACAAAATGTCCTAGAACAAAATTTTCACATGTAACTACTAGATTGTGATACAATACACTAATGGGTGAAGTTTGGTTGACTTCTGCGCAGCGGTTTGGGAGTTAACATCAAAATTACATTTCTCGGCCATATCGCATAGATCTCACTGTGAAAAGGCTTAAATGGCTTTTTTGACCTAAGTTTAAAGATTGCGCTCAAACCAAATGTCCTAGAACGAAATTTTCAAATGTAACTACTAGAATGTGATACAATACACTAATGGGTGAAGTTTGGTTGACTTCTGCGCAGCGGTTTGGGAGTTAACATCAAAATTACATTTCTCGGCTATATCGCATAGATCTCACTGTGAAAAGGCTTAAATGACTTTTTTAATTAAGTTTAATGATTGCGCTCAAACCAAATGTCCTAGAACGAAATTTTTAAATGTAACTACTAGAATGTGATACAATACACTATTGGGTGAAGTTTAGTTGACTTCTGCGCAGCGGTTTGGGAGTTAACATCAAAATTACATTTCTCGGCCATATCGCATAGATCTCACTGTGAAAAGGCTTAAATGGCTTTTTTGACCTAAGTTTAATGATTGCGCTCAAACCAAATGTCCTAGAACGAAATTTTCAAATGTAACTACTAGAATGTGATACAATACACTATTGGGTGAAGTTTGGTTGACTTCTGCGCAGCGGTTTGGGAGTTAACATCAAAATTACATTTCTCGGCCATATCGCATAGATAGATCTCACTGTGAAAAGGCTTAAATGGCTTTTTTGACCTAAGTTTGAGGATTGCGCTCAAATCAAATGTCCTAGAACCAAATTTTCACATGTAACTACTAGATTGTGATACAATACACTAATGGGTGAAGTTTGGTTGACTTCTGCGCAGCGGTTTGGGAGTTAACATCAAAATTACATTTCTCGGCCATATCGCATAGATCTCACTGTGAAAAGGCTTAAATGGCTTTTTTGACCTAAGTTTGAGGATTGCGCTCAAATCAAATGTCCTAGAACCAAATTTCCACATGTAACTACTAGATTGTGATACAATACACTAATGGGTGAAGTTTGGTTGACTTCTGCGCAGCGGTTTGGGAGTTAACATCAAAATTACATTTCTCGGCCATATCGCATAGATCTCACTGTGAAAAGGCTTAAATGACTTTTTTAATTAAGTTTGATGATTGCGTTCAAACAAAATGTCCTAGAACAAAATTTTCAAATGTAACTACTAGATTGTGATACAATACACTATTGGGTGAAGTTTGGTTGACTTCTGCGCAGCGGTTTGGGAGTTAACATCAAAATTACATTTCTCGGCCATATCGCATAGATCTCAATGTGAAAAGGCTTAAATGGCTTTTTTGACCTAAGTTTAAAGATTGCGCTCAAACCAAATGTCCTAGAACGAAATTTTCAAATGTAACTACTAGAATGTGATACAATACACTATTGGGTGAAGTTTGGTTGACTTCTGCGCAGCGGTTTGGGAGTTAACATCAAAATTACATTTCTCGGCCATATCGCATAGATCTCACTGTGAAAAGGCTTAAATGGCTTTTTTGACCTAAGTTTGAGGATTGCGCTCAAATCAAATGTCCTAGAACCAAATTTCCACATGTAACTACTAGATTGTGATACAATACACTAATGGGTGAAGTTTGGTTGACTTCTGCGCAGAGGTTTGGGAGTTAACATCAAAATTACATTTCTCGGCCATATCGCATAGATCTCACTGTGAAAAGGCTTAAATGACTTTTTTAATTAAGTTTGATGATTGCGTTCAAACAAAATGTCCTAGAACAAAATTTTCAAATGTAACTACTAGATTGTGATACAATACACTATTGGGTGAAGTTTGGTTGACTTCTGCGCAGCGGTTTGGGAGTTAACATCAAAATTACATTTCTCGGCCATATCGCATAGATCTCACTGTGAAAAGGCTTAAATGGCTTTTTTGACCTAAGTTTAAAGATTGCGCTCAAACCAAATGTCCTAGAACGAAATTTTCAAATGTAACTACTAGAATGTGATACAATACACTATTGGGTGAAGTTTAGTTGACTTCTGCGCAGCGGTTTGGGAGTTAACATCAAAATTACATTTCTCGGCCATATCGCATAGATCTCACTGTAAAAAGGCTTAAATGGCTTTTTTGACCTAAGTTTGAGGATTGCGCTCAAATCAAATGTCCTAGAACCAAATTTCCACATGTAATTACTAGATTGTGATACAATACACTAATGGGTGAAGTTTGGTTGACTTCTGCGCAGCGGTTTGGGAGTTAACATCAAAATTACATTTCTCGGCTATATCGCATAGATCTCACTGTGAAAAGGCTTAAATGACTTTTTTAATTAAGTTTAATGATTGCGCTCAAACCAAATGTCCTAGAACGAAATTTTTAAATGTAACTACTAGAATGTGATACAATACACTATTGGGTGAAGTTTAGTTGACTTCTGCGCAGCGTTTTGGGAGTTAACATCAAAATTACATTTCTCGGCCATATCGCATAGATCTCACTGTGAAAAGGCTTAAATGGCTTTTTTGACCTAAGTTTAATGATTGCGCTCAAACCAAATGTCCTAGAACGAAATTTTCAAATGTAACTACTAGAATGTGATACAATACACTATTGGGTGAAGTTTGGTTGACTTCTGCGCAGCGGTTTGGGAGTTAACATCAAAATTACATTTCTCGGCCATATCGCATAGATCTCACTGTGAAAAGGCTTAAATGGCTTTTTTGACCTAAGTTTGAGGATTGCGCTCAAATCAAATGTCCTAGAACCAAATTTTCACATGTAACTACTAGATTGTGATACAATACACTAATGGGTGAAGTTTGGTTGACTTCTGCGCAGCGGTTTGGGAGTTAACATCAAAATTACATTTCTCGGCCATATCGCATAGATCTCACTGTGAAAAGGCTTAAATGACTTTTTTAATTAAGTTTGATGATTGCGCTCAAACAAAATTTCCTAGAAAAAAAATTTTCAAATGTAACTACTAGATTTTGATACAATACACTATTGGGTGAAGTTTGGTTGACTTCTGCGCAGCGGTTTGGGAGTTAACATCAAAATTACATTTCTCGGCCATATCGCATAGATCTCACTGTGAAAAGACTTAAATGGCTTTTTTGACCTAAGTTTAATGATTGCGCTCAAACCAAATGTCCTAGAACGAAATTTTCAAATGTAACTACTAGAATGTGATACAATACACTATTGGGTGAAGTTTGGTTGACTTCTGCGCAGCGGTTTGGGAGTTAACATCAAAATTACATTTCTCGGCCATATCGCATAGATCTCACTGTGAAAAGGCTTAAATGACTTTTTTAATTAAGTTTGATGATTGCGTTCAAACAAAATGTCCTAGAACAAAATTTTCAAATGTAACTACTAGATTGTGATACAATACACTATTGGGTGAAGTTTGGTTGACTTCTGCGCAGCGGTTTGGGAGTTAACATCAAAATTACATTTCTCGGCCATATCGCATAGATCTCACTGTGAAAAGGCTTAAATTGCTTTTTTGACCTAAGTTTGAGGATTGCGCTCAAATCAAATGTCCAAGAACCAAATTTCCAAATGTAACTACTAGATTGTGATACAATACACTATTGGGTGAAGTTTGGTTGACTTCTGCGCAGCGGTTTGGGAGTTAACATCAAAATTACATTTCTCGGCCATATCGCATAGATCTCACTGTGAAAAGGCTTAAATGACTTTTTTAATTAAGTTTGATGATTGCGTTCAAACAAAATGTCCTAGAACAAAATTTTCAAATGTAACTACTAGATTGTGATACAATACACTATTGGGTGAAGTTTGGTTGACTTCTGCGCAGCGGTTTGGGAGTTAACATCAAAATTACATTTCTCGGCCATATCGCATAGATCTCACTGTGAAAAGGCTTAAATGACTTTTTTAATTAAGTTTGATGATTGCGCTCAAACAAAATTTCCTAGAACAAAATTTTCAAATGTAACTACTAGATTGTGATACAATACACTATTGGGTGAAGTTTGGTTGACTTCTGCGCAGCGGTTTGGGAGTTAACATCAAAATTACATTTCTCGGCCATATCGCATAGATCTCACTGTGAAAAGGCTTAAATGGCTTTTTTGACCTAAGTTTAATGATTGCGCTCAAACCAAATGTCCAATAACCAAATTTCCACATGTAACTACTAGATTGTGATACAATACACTAATGGGTGAAGTTTGGTTGACTTCTGCGCAGCGGTTTGGGAGTTAACATCAAAATTACATTTCTCGGCCATATCGCATAGATCTCACTGTGAAAAGGCTTAAATGGCTTTTTTGACCTAAGTTTGAGGATTGCGCTCAAATCAAATGTCCTAGAACCAAATTTCCACATGCAACTACTAGATTGTTATACAATACACTATTGGGTGAAGTTTGGTTGACTTCTGCGCAGAGGTTTGGGAGTTAACATCAAAATTACATTTCTCGGCCATATCGCATAGATCTCACTGTGAAAAGGCTTAAATGGCTTTTTTGACCTAAGTTTAATGATTGCGCTCAAACCAAATGTCCAATAACCAAATTTCCACATGTAACTACTAGATTGTGATACAATACACTAATGGGTGAAGTTTGGTTGACTTCTGCGCAGCGGTTTGGGAGTTAACATCAAAATTACATTTCTCGGCCATATCGCATAGATCTCACTGTGAAAAGGCTTAAATGACTTTTTTAATTAAGTTTGATGATTGCGCTCAAACAAAATTTCCTAGAACAAAATTTTCAAATGTAACTACTAGATTTTGATACAATACACTATTGGGTGAAGTTTGGTTGACTTCTGCGCAGCGGTGTGGGAGTTAACATCAAAATTACATTTCTCGGCCATATCGCATAGATCTCACTGTGAAAAGGCTTAAATGACTTTTTTAATTAAGTTTGATGATTGCGTTCAAACAAAATGTCCTAGAACAAAATTTTCAAATGTAACTACTAGATTGTGATACAATACACTATTGGGTGAAGTTTGGTTGACTTCTGCGCAGCGGTTTGGGAGTTAACATCAAAATTACATTTCTCGGCCATATCGCATAGATCTCAATGTGAAAAGGCTTAAATGGCTTTTTTGACCTAAGTTTAAAGATTGCGCTCAAACCAAATGTCCTAGAACGAAATTTTCAAATGTAACTACTAGAATGTGATACAATACACTATTGGGTGAAGTTTGGTTGACTTCTGCGCAGCGGTTTGGGAGTTAACATCAAAATTACATTTCTCGGCCATATCGCATAGATCTCACTGTGAAAAGGCTTAAATGGCTTTTTTGACCTAAGTTTGAGGATTGCGCTCAAATCAAATGTCCTAGAACCAAATTTTCACATGTAACTACTAGATTGTGATACAATACACTAATGGGTGAAGTTTGGTTGACTTCTGCGCAGAGGTTTGGGAGTTAACATCAAAATTACATTTCTCGGCCATATCGCATAGATCTCACTGTGAAAAGGCTTAAATGACTTTTTTAATTGTTTGATGATTGCGTTCAAACAAAATGTCCTAGAACAAAATTTTCAAATGTAACTACTAGATTGTGATAGAATACACTATTGGGTGAAGTTTGGTTGACTTCTGCGCAGCGGTTTGGGAGTTAACATCAAAATTACATTTCTCGGCCATATCGCATAGATCTCACTGTGAAAAGGCTTAAATGGCTTTTTTGACCTAAGTTTAAAGATTGCGCTCAAACCAAATGTCCTAGAACGAAATTTTCAAATGTAACTACTAGAATGTGATACAATACACTATTGGGTGAAGTTTAGTTGACTTCTGCGCAGCGGTTTGGGAGTTAACATCAAAATTACATTTCTCGGCCATATCGCATAGATCTCACTGTGAAAAGGCTTAAATGGCTTTTTTGACCTAAGTTTGAGGATTGCGCTCAAATCAAATGTCCTAGAACCAAATTTCCACATGTAATTACTAGATTGTGATACAATACACTAATGGGTGAAGTTTGGTTGACTTCTGCGCAGCGGTTTGGGAGTTAACATCAAAATTACATTTCTCGGCTATATCGCATAGATCTCACTGTGAAAAGGCTTAAATGACTTTTTTAATTGTTTGATGATTGCGTTCAAACAAAATGTCCTAGAACAAAATTTTCAAATGTAACTACTAGATTGTGATAGAATACACTATTGGGTGAAGTTTGGTTGACTTCTGCGCAGCGGTTTGGGAGTTAACATCAAAATTACATTTCTCGGCCATATCGCATAGATCTCACTGTGAAAAGGCTTAAATGGCTTTTTTGACCTAAGTTTAAAGATTGCGCTCAAACCAAATGTCCTAGAACGAAATTTTCAAATGTAACTACTAGAATGTGATACAATACACTATTGGGTGAAGTTTAGTTGACTTCTGCGCAGCGGTTTGGGAGTTAACATCAAAATTACATTTCTCGGCCATATCGCATAGATCTCACTGTGAAAAGGCTTAAATGGCTTTTTTGACCTAAGTTTGAGGATTGCGCTCAAATCAAATGTCCTAGAACCAAATTTCCACATGTAACTACTAGATTGTGATACAATACACTAATGGGTGAAGTTTGGTTGACTTCTGCGCAGCGGTTTGGGAGTTAACATCAAAATTACATTTCTCGGCCATATCGCATAGATCTCACTGTGAAAAGGCTTAAATGACTTTTTTAATTAAGTTTGATGATTGCGTTCAAACAAAATGTCCTAGAACAAAATTTTCAAATGTAACTACTAGATTGTGATACAATACACTATTGGGTGAAGTTTGGTTGACTTCTGCGCAGCGGTTTGGGAGTTAACATCAAAATTACATTTCTCGGCCATATCGCATAGATCTCAATGTGAAAAGGCTTAAATGGCTTTTTTGACCTAAGTTTAAAGATTGCGCTCAAACCAAATGTCCTAGAACGAAATTTTCAAATGTAACTACTAGAATGTGATACAATACACTATTGGGTGAAGTTTGGTTGACTTCTGCGCAGCGGTTTGGGAGTTAACATCAAAATTACATTTCTCGGCCATATCGCATAGATCTCACTGTGAAAAGGCTTAAATGGCTTTTTTGACCTAAGTTTGAGGATTGCGCTCAAATCAAATGTCCTAGAACCAAATTTCCACATGTAACTACTAGATTGTGATACAATACACTAATGGGTGAAGTTTGGTTGACTTCTGCGCAGAGGTTTGGGAGTTAACATCAAAATTACATTTCTCGGCCATATCGCATAGATCTCACTGTGAAAAGGCTTAAATGACTTTTTTAATTAAGTTTGATGATTGCGTTCAAACAAAATGTCCTAGAACAAAATTTTCAAATGTAACTACTAGATTGTGATACAATACACTATTGGGTGAAGTTTGGTTGACTTCTGCGCAGCGGTTTGGGAGTTAACATCAAAATTACATTTCTCGGCCATATCGCATAGATCTCACTGTGAAAAGGCTTAAATGGCTTTTTTGACCTAAGTTTAAAGATTGCGCTCAAACCAAATGTCCTAGAACGAAATTTTCAAATGTAACTACTAGAATGTGATACAATACACTATTGGGTGAAGTTTAGTTGACTTCTGCGCAGCGGTTTGGGAGTTAACATCAAAATTACATTTCTCGGCCATATCGCATAGATCTCACTGTAAAAAGGCTTAAATGGCTTTTTTGACCTAAGTTTGAGGATTGCGCTCAAATCAAATGTCCTAGAACCAAATTTCCACATGTAATTACTAGATTGTGATACAATACACTAATGGGTGAAGTTTGGTTGACTTCTGCGCAGCGGTTTGGGAGTTAACATCAAAATTACATTTCTCGGCTATATCGCATAGATCTCACTGTGAAAAGGCTTAAATGACTTTTTTAATTAAGTTTAATGATTGCGCTCAAACCAAATGTCCTAGAACGAAATTTTTAAATGTAACTACTAGAATGTGATACAATACACTATTGGGTGAAGTTTAGTTGACTTCTGCGCAGCGTTTTGGGAGTTAACATCAAAATTACATTTCTCGGCCATATCGCATAGATCTCACTGTGAAAAGGCTTAAATGGCTTTTTTGACCTAAGTTTAATGATTGCGCTCAAACCAAATGTCCTAGAACGAAATTTTCAAATGTAACTACTAGAATGTGATACAATACACTATTGGGTGAAGTTTGGTTGACTTCTGCGCAGCGGTTTGGGAGTTAACATCAAAATTACATTTCTCGGCCATATCGCATAGATCTCACTGTGAAAAGGCTTAAATGGCTTTTTTGACCTAAGTTTGAGGATTGCGCTCAAATCAAATGTCCTAGAACCAAATTTTCACATGTAACTACTAGATTGTGATACAATACACTAATGGGTGAAGTTTGGTTGACTTCTGCGCAGCGGTTTGGGAGTTAACATCAAAATTACATTTCTCGGCCATATCGCATAGATCTCACTGTGAAAAGGCTTAAATGACTTTTTTAATTAAGTTTGATGATTGCGCTCAAACAAAATTTCCTAGAAAAAAAATTTTCAAATGTAACTACTAGATTTTGATACAATACACTATTGGGTGAAGTTTGGTTGACTTCTGCGCAGCGGTTTGGGAGTTAACATCAAAATTACATTTCTCGGCCATATCGCATAGATCTCACTGTGAAAAGACTTAAATGGCTTTTTTGACCTAAGTTTAATGATTGCGCTCAAACCAAATGTCCTAGAACGAAATTTTCAAATGTAACTACTAGAATGTGATACAATACACTATTGGGTGAAGTTTGGTTGACTTCTGCGCAGCGGTTTGGGAGTTAACATCAAAATTACATTTCTCGGCCATATCGCATAGATCTCACTGTGAAAAGGCTTAAATGACTTTTTTAATTAAGTTTGATGATTGCGTTCAAACAAAATGTCCTAGAACAAAATTTTCAAATGTAACTACTAGATTGTGATACAATACACTATTGGGTGAAGTTTGGTTGACTTCTGCGCAGCGGTTTGGGAGTTAACATCAAAATTACATTTCTCGGCCATATCGCATAGATCTCACTGTGAAAAGGCTTAAATTGCTTTTTTGACCTAAGTTTGAGGATTGCGCTCAAATCAAATGTCCAAGAACCAAATTTCCAAATGTAACTACTAGATTGTGATACAATACACTATTGGGTGAAGTTTGGTTGACTTCTGCGCAGCGGTTTGGGAGTTAACATCAAAATTACATTTCTCGGCCATATCGCATAGATCTCACTGTGAAAAGGCTTAAATGACTTTTTTAATTAAGTTTGATGATTGCGTTCAAACAAAATGTCCTAGAACAAAATTTTCAAATGTAACTACTAGATTGTGATACAATACACTATTGGGTGAAGTTTGGTTGACTTCTGCGCAGCGGTTTGGGAGTTAACATCAAAATTACATTTCTCGGCCATATCGCATAGATCTCACTGTGAAAAGGCTTAAATGACTTTTTTAATTAAGTTTGATGATTGCGCTCAAACAAAATTTCCTAGAACAAAATTTTCAAATGTAACTACTAGATTGTGATACAATACACTATTGGGTGAAGTTTGGTTGACTTCTGCGCAGCGGTTTGGGAGTTAACATCAAAATTACATTTCTCGGCCATATCGCATAGATCTCACTGTGAAAAGGCTTAAATGGCTTTTTTGACCTAAGTTTAATGATTGCGCTCAAACCAAATGTCCAATAACCAAATTTCCACATGTAACTACTAGATTGTGATACAATACACTAATGGGTGAAGTTTGGTTGACTTCTGCGCAGCGGTTTGGGAGTTAACATCAAAATTACATTTCTCGGCCATATCGCATAGATCTCACTGTGAAAAGGCTTAAATGGCTTTTTTGACCTAAGTTTGAGGATTGCGCTCAAATCAAATGTCCTAGAACCAAATTTCCACATGCAACTACTAGATTGTTATACAATACACTATTGGGTGAAGTTTGGTTGACTTCTGCGCAGAGGTTTGGGAGTTAACATCAAAATTACATTTCTCGGCCATATCGCATAGATCTCACTGTGAAAAGGCTTAAATGGCTTTTTTGACCTAAGTTTAATGATTGCGCTCAAACCAAATGTCCAATAACCAAATTTCCACATGTAACTACTAGATTGTGATACAATACACTAATGGGTGAAGTTTGGTTGACTTCTGCGCAGCGGTTTGGGAGTTAACATCAAAATTACATTTCTCGGCCATATCGCATAGATCTCACTGTGAAAAGGCTTAAATGACTTTTTTAATTAAGTTTGATGATTGCGCTCAAACAAAATTTCCTAGAACAAAATTTTCAAATGTAACTACTAGATTTTGATACAATACACTATTGGGTGAAGTTTGGTTGACTTCTGCGCAGCGGTGTGGGAGTTAACATCAAAATTACATTTCTCGGCCATATCGCATAGATCTCACTGTGAAAAGGCTTAAATGACTTTTTTAATTAAGTTTGATGATTGCGTTCAAACAAAATGTCCTAGAACAAAATTTTCAAATGTAACTACTAGATTGTGATACAATACACTATTGGGTGAAGTTTGGTTGACTTCTGCGCAGCGGTTTGGGAGTTAACATCAAAATTACATTTCTCGGCCATATCGCATAGATCTCAATGTGAAAAGGCTTAAATGGCTTTTTTGACCTAAGTTTAAAGATTGCGCTCAAACCAAATGTCCTAGAACGAAATTTTCAAATGTAACTACTAGAATGTGATACAATACACTATTGGGTGAAGTTTGGTTGACTTCTGCGCAGCGGTTTGGGAGTTAACATCAAAATTACATTTCTCGGCCATATCGCATAGATCTCACTGTGAAAAGGCTTAAATGGCTTTTTTGACCTAAGTTTGAGGATTGCGCTCAAATCAAATGTCCTAGAACCAAATTTTCACATGTAACTACTAGATTGTGATACAATACACTAATGGGTGAAGTTTGGTTGACTTCTGCGCAGAGGTTTGGGAGTTAACATCAAAATTACATTTCTCGGCCATATCGCATAGATCTCACTGTGAAAAGGCTTAAATGACTTTTTTAATTGTTTGATGATTGCGTTCAAACAAAATGTCCTAGAACAAAATTTTCAAATGTAACTACTAGATTGTGATAGAATACACTATTGGGTGAAGTTTGGTTGACTTCTGCGCAGCGGTTTGGGAGTTAACATCAAAATTACATTTCTCGGCCATATCGCATAGATCTCACTGTGAAAAGGCTTAAATGGCTTTTTTGACCTAAGTTTAAAGATTGCGCTCAAACCAAATGTCCTAGAACGAAATTTTCAAATGTAACTACTAGAATGTGATACAATACACTATTGGGTGAAGTTTAGTTGACTTCTGCGCAGCGGTTTGGGAGTTAACATCAAAATTACATTTCTCGGCCATATCGCATAGATCTCACTGTGAAAAGGCTTAAATGGCTTTTTTGACCTAAGTTTGAGGATTGCGCTCAAATCAAATGTCCTAGAACCAAATTTCCACATGTAATTACTAGATTGTGATACAATACACTAATGGGTGAAGTTTGGTTGACTTCTGCGCAGCGGTTTGGGAGTTAACATCAAAATTACATTTCTCGGCTATATCGCATAGATCTCACTGTGAAAAGGCTTAAATGACTTTTTTAATTGTTTGATGATTGCGTTCAAACAAAATGTCCTAGAACAAAATTTTCAAATGTAACTACTAGATTGTGATAGAATACACTATTGGGTGAAGTTTGGTTGACTTCTGCGCAGCGGTTTGGGAGTTAACATCAAAATTACATTTCTCGGCCATATCGCATAGATCTCACTGTGAAAAGGCTTAAATGGCTTTTTTGACCTAAGTTTAAAGATTGCGCTCAAACCAAATGTCCTAGAACGAAATTTTCAAATGTAACTACTAGAATGTGATACAATACACTATTGGGTGAAGTTTAGTTGACTTCTGCGCAGCGGTTTGGGAGTTAACATCAAAATTACATTTCTCGGCCATATCGCATAGATCTCACTGTGAAAAGGCTTAAATGGCTTTTTTGACCTAAGTTTGAGGATTGCGCTCAAATCAAATGTCCTAGAACCAAATTTCCACATGTAATTACTAGATTGTGATACAATACACTAATGGGTGAAGTTTGGTTGACTTCTGCGCAGCGGTTTGGGAGTTAACATCAAAATTACATTTCTCGGCTATATCGCATAGATCTCACTGTGAAAAGGCTTAAATGACTTTTTTAATTAAGTTTAATGATTGCGCTCAAACCAAATGTCCTAGAACGAAATTTTTAAATGTAACTACTAGAATGTGATACAATACACTATTGGGTGAAGTTTAGTTGACTTCTGCGCAGCGGTTTGGGAGTTAACATCAAAATTACATTTCTCGGCCATATCGCATAGATCTCACTGTGAAAAGGCTTAAATGGCTTTTTTGACCTAAGTTTAATGATTGCGCTCAAACCAAATGTCCTAGAACGAAATTTTCAAATGTAACTACTAGAATGTGATACAATACACTATTGGGTGAAGTTTGGTTGACTTCTGCGCAGCGGTTTGGGAGTTAACATCAAAATTACATTTCTCGGCCATATCGCATAGATCAGGGGTTTTCAACCCAGTCCTCAAGGCACACTGTGGGTCCTGGTTTTTGTTCCAGCCGATCCAGCAGAGACAGTTGAACCAATGAGGCTTCTGCTAAAACAAGCCACACCTGACTGCAATCAACTGATTGCACTTGTAAAACACCAGATTGGGGAAAAAGTGTTGTCATCTTGTTTGGTAAGAATGAAATCCTGCACCCACAGTGTGCCTTAGTGGAATAGGTTGGGAACCCCTGGCATAGATCTCACTGTGAAAAGGCTTAAATGGCTTTTTTGACCTAAGTTTGAGGATTGCGCTCAAATCAAATGTCCTAGAACCAAATTTTCACATGTAACTACTAGATTGTGATACAATACACTAATGGGTGAAGTTTGGTTGACTTCTGCGCAGCGGTTTGGGAGTTAACATCAAAATTACATTTCTCGGCCATATCGCATAGATCTCACTGTGAAAAGGCTTAAATGGCTTTTTTGACCTAAGTTTGAGGATTGCGCTCAAATCAAATGTCCTAGAACCAAATTTCCACATGTAACTACTAGATTGTGATACAATACACTAATGGGTGAAGTTTGGTTGACTTCTGCGCAGCGGTTTGGGAGTTAACATCAAAATTACATTTCTCGGCCATATCGCATAGATCTCACTGTGAAAAGGCTTAAATGACTTTTTTAATTAAGTTTGATGATTGCGTTCAAACAAAATGTCCTAGAACAAAATTTTCAAATGTAACTACTAGATTGTGATACAATACACTATTGGGTGAAGTTTGGTTGACTTCTGCGCAGCGGTTTGGGAGTTAACATCAAAATTACATTTCTCGGCCATATCGCATAGATCTCAATGTGAAAAGGCTTAAATGGCTTTTTTGACCTAAGTTTAAAGATTGCGCTCAAACCAAATGTCCTAGAACGAAATTTTCAAATGTAACTACTAGAATGTGATACAATACACTATTGGGTGAAGTTTGGTTGACTTCTGCGCAGCGGTTTGGGAGTTAACATCAAAATTACATTTCTCGGCCATATCGCATAGATCTCACTGTGAAAAGGCTTAAATGGCTTTTTTGACCTAAGTTTGAGGATTGCGCTCAAATCAAATGTCCTAGAACCAAATTTCCACATGTAACTACTAGATTGTGATACAATACACTAATGGGTGAAGTTTGGTTGACTTCTGCGCAGAGGTTTGGGAGTTAACATCAAAATTACATTTCTCGGCCATATCGCATAGATCTCACTGTGAAAAGGCTTAAATGACTTTTTTAATTAAGTTTGATGATTGCGTTCAAACAAAATGTCCTAGAACAAAATTTTCAAATGTAACTACTAGATTGTGATACAATACACTATTGGGTGAAGTTTGGTTGACTTCTGCGCAGCGGTTTGGGAGTTAACATCAAAATTACATTTCTCGGCCATATCGCATAGATCTCACTGTGAAAAGGCTTAAATGGCTTTTTTGACCTAAGTTTAAAGATTGCGCTCAAACCAAATGTCCTAGAATGAAATTTTCAAATGTAACTACTAGAATGTGATACAATACACTATTGGGTGAAGTTTAGTTGACTTCTGCGCAGCGGTTTGGGAGTTAACATCAAAATTACATTTCTCGGCCATATCGCATAGATCTCACTGTGAAAAGGCTTAAATGGCTTTTTTGACCTAAGTTTGAGGATTGCGCTCAAATCAAATGTCCTAGAACCAAATTTCCACATGTAATTACTAGATTGTGATACAATACACTAATGGGTGAAGTTTGGTTGACTTCTGCGCAGCGGTTTGGGAGTTAACATCAAAATTACATTTCTCGGCTATATCGCATAGATCTCACTGTGAAAAGGCTTAAATGACTTTTTTAATTAAGTTTAATGATTGCGCTCAAACCAAATGTCCTAGAACGAAATTTTTAAATGTAACTACTAGAATGTGATACAATACACTATTGGGTGAAGTTTAGTTGACTTCTGCGCAGCGTTTTGGGAGTTAACATCAAAATTACATTTCTCGGCCATATCGCATAGATCTCACTGTGAAAAGGCTTAAATGGCTTTTTTGACCTAAGTTTAATGATTGCGCTCAAACCAAATGTCCTAGAACGAAATTTTCAAATGTAACTACTAGAATGTGATACAATACACTATTGGGTGAAGTTTGGTTGACTTCTGCGCAGCGGTTTGGGAGTTAACATCAAAATTACATTTCTCGGCCATATCGCATAGATCTCACTGTGAAAAGGCTTAAATGGCTTTTTTGACCTAAGTTTGAGGATTGCGCTCAAATCAAATGTCCTAGAACCAAATTTTCACATGTAACTACTAGATTGTGATACAATACACTAATGGGTGAAGTTTGGTTGACTTCTGCGCAGCGGTTTGGGAGTTAACATCAAAATTACATTTCTCGGCCATATCGCATAGATCTCACTGTGAAAAGGCTTAAATGACTTTTTTAATTAAGTTTGATGATTGCGCTCAAACAAAATTTCCTAGAACAAAATTTTCAAATGTAACTACTAGATTTTGATACAATACACTATTGGGTGAAGTTTGGTTGACTTCTGCGCAGCGGTTTGGGAGTTAACATCAAAATTACATTTCTCGGCCATATCGCATAGATCTCACTGTGAAAAGGCTTAAATGGCTTTTTTGACCTAAGTTTAATGATTGCGCTCAAACCAAATGTCCTAGAACGAAATTTTCAAATGTAACTACTAGAATGTGATACAATACACTATTGGGTGAAGTTTGGTTGACTTCTGCGCAGCGGTTTGGGAGTTAACATCAAAATTACATTTCTCGGCCATATCGCATAGATCTCACTGTGAAAAGGCTTAAATGACTTTTTTAATTAAGTTTGATGATTGCGTTCAAACAAAATGTCCTAGAACAAAATTTTCAAATGTAACTACTAGATTGTGATACAATACACTATTGGGTGAAGTTTGGTTGACTTCTGCGCAGCGGTTTGGGAGTTAACATCAAAATTACATTCCTCGGCCATATCGCATAGATCTCACTGTGAAAAAGCTTAAATGGCTTTTTTGACCTAAGTTTGAGGATTGCGCTCAAATCAAATGTCCAAGAACCAAATTTCCAAATGTAACTACTAGATTGTGATACAATACACTATTGGGTGAAGTTTGGTTGACTTCTGCGCAGCGGTTTGGGAGTTAACATCAAAATTACATTTCTCGGCCATATCGCATAGATCTCACTGTGAAAAGGCTTAAATGACTTTTTTAATTAAGTTTGATGATTGCGTTCAAACAAAATGTCCTAGAACAAAATTTTCAAATGTAACTACTAGATTGTGATACAATACACTATTGGGTGAAGTTTGGTTGACTTCTGCGCAGCGGTTTGGGAGTTAACATCAAAATTACATTTCTCGGCCATATCGCATAGATCTCACTGTGAAAAGGCTTAAATGACTTTTTTAATTAAGTTTGATGATTGCGCTCAAACAAAATTTCCTAGAACAAAATTTTCAAATGTAACTACTAGATTGTGATACAATACACTATTGGGTGAAGTTTGGTTGACTTCTGCGCAGCGGTTTGGGAGTTAACATCAAAATTACATTTCTCGGCCATATCGCATAGATCTCAATGTGAAAAGGCTTAAATGGCTTTTTTGACCTAAGTTTAAAGATTGCGCTCAAACCAAATGTCCTAGAACGAAATTTTCAAATGTAACTACTAGAATGTGATACAATACACTATTGGGTGAAGTTTGGTTGACTTCTGCGCAGCGGTTTGGGAGTTAACATCAAAATTACATTTCTCGGCCATATCGCATAGATCTCACTGTGAAAAGGCTTAAATGGCTTTTTTGACCTAAGTTTGAGGATTGCGCTCAAATCAAATGTCCTAGAACCAAATTTCCACATGTAACTACTAGATTGTGATACAATACACTAATGGGTGAAGTTTGGTTGACTTCTGCGCAGAGGTTTGGGAGTTAACATCAAAATTACATTTCTCGGCCATATCGCATAGATCTCACTGTGAAAAGGCTTAAATGACTTTTTTAATTAAGTTTGATGATTGCGTTCAAACAAAATGTCCTAGAACAAAATTTTCAAATGTAACTACTAGATTGTGATACAATACACTATTGGGTGAAGTTTGGTTGACTTCTGCGAAGCGGTTTGGGAGTTAACATCAAAATTACATTTCTCGGCCATATCGCATAGATCTCACTGTGAAAAGGCTTAAATGGCTTTTTTGACCTAAGTTTAAAGATTGCGCTCAAACCAAATGTTTTAGAACGAAATTTTCAAATGTAACTACTAGAATGTGATACAATACACTATTGGGTGAAGTTTAGTTGACTTCTGCGCAGCGGTTTGGGAGTTAACATCAAAATTACATTTCTCGGCCATATCGCATAGATCTCACTGTGAAAAGGCTTAAATGGCTTTTTTGACCTAAGTTTGAGGATTGCGCTCAAATCAAATGTCCTAGAACCAAATTTCCACATGTAATTACTAGATTGTGATACAATACACTAATGGGTGAAGTTTGGTTGACTTCTGCGCAGCGGTTTGGGAGTTAACATCAAAATTACATTTCTCGGCTATATCGCATAGATCTCACTGTGAAAAGGCTTAAATGACTTTTTTAATTAAGTTTAATGATTGCGCTCAAACCAAATGTCCTAGAACGAAATTTGTAAATGTAACTACTAGAATGTGATACAATACACTATTGGGTGAAGTTTAGTTGACTTCTGCGCAGCGGTTTGGGAGTTAACATCAAAATTACATTTCTCGGCCATATCGCATAGATCTCACTGTGAAAAGGCTTAAATGGCTTTTTTAACCTAAGTTTAATGATTGCGCTCAAACCAAATGTCCTAGAACAAAATTTTCAAATGTAACTACTAGAATGTGATACAATACACTATTGGGTGAAGTTTGGTTGACTTCTGCGCAGCGGTTTGGGAGTTAACATCAAAATTACATTTCTCGGCCATATCGCATAGATCTCACTGTGAAAAGGCTTAAATGGCTTTTTTGACCTAAGTTTGAGGATTGCGCTCAAATCAAATGTCCTAGAACCAAATTTTCACATGTAACTACTAGATTGTGATACAATACACTAATGGGTGAAGTTTGGTTGACTTCTGCGCAGCGGTTTGGGAGTTAACATCAAAATTACATTTCTCGGCCATATCGCATAGATCTCACTGTGAAAAGGCTTAAATGACTTTTTTAATTAAGTTTGATGATTGCGCTCAAACAAAATTTCCTAGAACAAAATTTTCAAATGTAACTACTAGATTTTGATACAATACACTATTGGGTGAAGTTTGGTTGACTTCTGCGCAGCGGTTTGGGAGTTAACATCAAAATTACATTTCTCGGCCATATCGCATAGATCTCACTGTGAAAAGGCTTAAATGGCTTTTTTGACCTAAGTTTAATGATTGCGCTCAAACCAAATGTCCTAGAACGAAATTTTCAAATGTAACTACTAGAATGTGATACAATACACTATTGGGTGAAGTTTGGTTGACTTCTGCGCAGCGGTTTGGGAGTTAACATCAAAATTACATTTCTCGGCCATATCGCATAGATCTCACTGTGAAAAGGCTTAAATGACTTTTTTAATTAAGTTTGATGATTGCGTTCAAACAAAATGTCCTAGAACAAAATTTTCAAATGTAACTACTAGATTGTGATACAATACACTATTGGGTGAAGTTTGGTTGACTTCTGCGCAGCGGTTTGGGAGTTAACATCAAAATTACATTTCTCGGCCATATCGCATAGATCTCACTGTGAAAAGGCTTAAATGGCTTTTTTGACCTAAGTTTGAGGATTGCGCTCAAATCAAATGTCCAAGAACCAAATTTCCAAATGTAACTACTAGATTGTGATACAATACACTATTGGGTGAAGTTTGGTTGACTTCTGCGCAGCGGTTTGGGAGTTAACATCAAAATTACATTTCTCGGCCATATCGCATAGATCTCACTGTGAAAAGGCTTAAATGGCTTTTTTGACCTAAGTTTGAGGATTGCGCTCAAATCAAATGTCCTAGAACCAAATTTCCACATGCAACTACTAGATTGTTATACAATACACTATTGGGTGAAGTTTGGTTGACTTCTGCGCAGAGGTTTGGGAGTTAACATCAAAATTACATTTCTCGGCCATATCGCATAGATCTCACTGTGAAAAGGCTTAAATGGCTTTTTTGACCTAAGTTTAATGATTGCGCTCAAACCAAATGTCCAATAACCAAATTTCCACATGTAACTACTAGATTGTGATACAATACACTAATGGGTGAAGTTTGGTTGACTTCTGCGCAGCGGTTTGGGAGTTAACATCAAAATTACATTTCTCGGCCATATCGCATAGATCTCACTGTGAAAAGGCTTAAATGACTTTTTTAATTAAGTTTGATGATTGCGCTCAAACAAAATTTCCTAGAACAAAATTTTCAAATGTAACTACTAGATTTTGATACAATACACTATTGGGTGAAGTTTGGTTGACTTCTGCGCAGCGGTGTGGGAGTTAACATCAAAATTACATTTCTCGGCCATATCGCATAGATCTCACTGTGAAAAGGCTTAAATGACTTTTTTAATTAAGTTTGATGATTGCGTTCAAACAAAATGTCCTAGAACAAAATTTTCAAATGTAACTACTAGATTGTGATACAATACACTATTGGGTGAAGTTTGGTTGACTTCTGCGCAGCGGTTTGGGAGTTAACATCAAAATTACATTTCTCGGCCATATCGCATAGATCTCAATGTGAAAAGGCTTAAATGGCTTTTTTGACCTAAGTTTAAAGATTGCGCTCAAACCAAATGTCCTAGAACGAAATTTTCAAATGTAACTACTAGAATGTGATACAATACACTATTGGGTGAAGTTTGGTTGACTTCTGCGCAGCGGTTTGGGAGTTAACATCAAAATTACATTTCTCGGCCATATCGCATAGATCTCACTGTGAAAAGGCTTAAATGGCTTTTTTGACCTAAGTTTGAGGATTGCGCTCAAATCAAATGTCCTAGAACCAAATTTTCACATGTAACTACTAGATTGTGATACAATACACTAATGGGTGAAGTTTGGTTGACTTCTGCGCAGAGGTTTGGGAGTTAACATCAAAATTACATTTCTCGGCCATATCGCATAGATCTCACTGTGAAAAGGCTTAAATGACTTTTTTAATTGTTTGATGATTGCGTTCAAACAAAATGTCCTAGAACAAAATTTTCAAATGTAACTACTAGATTGTGATAGAATACACTATTGGGTGAAGTTTGGTTGACTTCTGCGCAGCGGTTTGGGAGTTAACATCAAAATTACATTTCTCGGCCATATCGCATAGATCTCACTGTGAAAAGGCTTAAATGGCTTTTTTGACCTAAGTTTAAAGATTGCGCTCAAACCAAATGTCCTAGAACGAAATTTTCAAATGTAACTACTAGAATGTGATACAATACACTATTGGGTGAAGTTTAGTTGACTTCTGCGCAGCGGTTTGGGAGTTAACATCAAAATTACATTTCTCGGCCATATCGCATAGATCTCACTGTGAAAAGGCTTAAATGGCTTTTTTGACCTAAGTTTGAGGATTGCGCTCAAATCAAATGTCCTAGAACCAAATTTCCACATGTAATTACTAGATTGTGATACAATACACTAATGGGTGAAGTTTGGTTGACTTCTGCGCAGCGGTTTGGGAGTTAACATCAAAATTACATTTCTCGGCTATATCGCATAGATCTCACTGTGAAAAGGCTTAAATGACTTTTTTAATTGTTTGATGATTGCGTTCAAACAAAATGTCCTAGAACAAAATTTTCAAATGTAACTACTAGATTGTGATAGAATACACTATTGGGTGAAGTTTGGTTGACTTCTGCGCAGCGGTTTGGGAGTTAACATCAAAATTACATTTCTCGGCCATATCGCATAGATCTCACTGTGAAAAGGCTTAAATGGCTTTTTTGACCTAAGTTTAAAGATTGCGCTCAAACCAAATGTCCTAGAACGAAATTTTCAAATGTAACTACTAGAATGTGATACAATACACTATTGGGTGAAGTTTAGTTGACTTCTGCGCAGCGGTTTGGGAGTTAACATCAAAATTACATTTCTCGGCCATATCGCATAGATCTCACTGTGAAAAGGCTTAAATGGCTTTTTTGACCTAAGTTTGAGGATTGCGCTCAAATCAAATGTCCTAGAACCAAATTTCCACATGTAATTACTAGATTGTGATACAATACACTAATGGGTGAAGTTTGGTTGACTTCTGCGCAGCGGTTTGGGAGTTAACATCAAAATTACATTTCTCGGCTATATCGCATAGATCTCACTGTGAAAAGGCTTAAATGACTTTTTTAATTAAGTTTAATGATTGCGCTCAAACCAAATGTCCTAGAACGAAATTTTTAAATGTAACTACTAGAATGTGATACAATACACTATTGGGTGAAGTTTAGTTGACTTCTGCGCAGCGGTTTGGGAGTTAACATCAAAATTACATTTCTCGGCCATATCGCATAGATCTCACTGTGAAAAGGCTTAAATGGCTTTTTTGACCTAAGTTTAATGATTGCGCTCAAACCAAATGTCCTAGAACGAAATTTTCAAATGTAACTACTAGAATGTGATACAATACACTATTGGGTGAAGTTTGGTTGACTTCTGCGCAGCGGTTTGGGAGTTAACATCAAAATTACATTTCTCGGCCATATCGCATAGATCAGGGGTTTTCAACCCAGTCCTCAAGGCACACTGTGGGTCCTGGTTTTTGTTCCAGCCGATCCAGCAGAGACAGTTGAACCAATGAGGCTTCTGCTAAAACAAGCCACACCTGACTGCAATCAACTGATTGCACTTGTAAAACACCAGATTGGGGAAAAAGTGTTGTCATCTTGTTTGGTAAGAATGAAATCCTGCACCCACAGTGTGCCTTAGTGGAATAGGTTGGGAACCCCTGGCATAGATCTCACTGTGAAAAGGCTTAAATGGCTTTTTTGACCTAAGTTTGAGGATTGCGCTCAAATCAAATGTCCTAGAACCAAATTTTCACATGTAACTACTAGATTGTGATACAATACACTAATGGGTGAAGTTTGGTTGACTTCTGCGCAGCGGTTTGGGAGTTAACATCAAAATTACATTTCTCGGCCATATCGCATAGATCTCACTGTGAAAAGGCTTAAATGGCTTTTTTGACCTAAGTTTGAGGATTGCGCTCAAATCAAATGTCCTAGAACCAAATTTCCACATGTAACTACTAGATTGTGATACAATACACTAATGGGTGAAGTTTGGTTGACTTCTGCGCAGCGGTTTGGGAGTTAACATCAAAATTACATTTCTCGGCCATATCGCATAGATCTCACTGTGAAAAGGCTTAAATGACTTTTTTAATTAAGTTTGATGATTGCGTTCAAACAAAATGTCCTAGAACAAAATTTTCAAATGTAACTACTAGATTGTGATACAATACACTATTGGGTGAAGTTTGGTTGACTTCTGCGCAGCGGTTTGGGAGTTAACATCAAAATTACATTTCTCGGCCATATCGCATAGATCTCAATGTGAAAAGGCTTAAATGGCTTTTTTGACCTAAGTTTAAAGATTGCGCTCAAACCAAATGTCCTAGAACGAAATTTTCAAATGTAACTACTAGAATGTGATACAATACACTATTGGGTGAAGTTTGGTTGACTTCTGCGCAGCGGTTTGGGAGTTAACATCAAAATTACATTTCTCGGCCATATCGCATAGATCTCACTGTGAAAAGGCTTAAATGGCTTTTTTGACCTAAGTTTGAGGATTGCGCTCAAATCAAATGTCCTAGAACCAAATTTCCACATGTAACTACTAGATTGTGATACAATACACTAATGGGTGAAGTTTGGTTGACTTCTGCGCAGAGGTTTGGGAGTTAACATCAAAATTACATTTCTCGGCCATATCGCATAGATCTCACTGTGAAAAGGCTTAAATGACTTTTTTAATTAAGTTTGATGATTGCGTTCAAACAAAATGTCCTAGAACAAAATTTTCAAATGTAACTACTAGATTGTGATACAATACACTATTGGGTGAAGTTTGGTTGACTTCTGCGCAGCGGTTTGGGAGTTAACATCAAAATTACATTTCTCGGCCATATCGCATAGATCTCACTGTGAAAAGGCTTAAATGGCTTTTTTGACCTAAGTTTAAAGATTGCGCTCAAACCAAATGTCCTAGAATGAAATTTTCAAATGTAACTACTAGAATGTGATACAATACACTATTGGGTGAAGTTTAGTTGACTTCTGCGCAGCGGTTTGGGAGTTAACATCAAAATTACATTTCTCGGCCATATCGCATAGATCTCACTGTGAAAAGGCTTAAATGGCTTTTTTGACCTAAGTTTGAGGATTGCGCTCAAATCAAATGTCCTAGAACCAAATTTCCACATGTAATTACTAGATTGTGATACAATACACTAATGGGTGAAGTTTGGTTGACTTCTGCGCAGCGGTTTGGGAGTTAACATCAAAATTACATTTCTCGGCTATATCGCATAGATCTCACTGTGAAAAGGCTTAAATGACTTTTTTAATTAAGTTTAATGATTGCGCTCAAACCAAATGTCCTAGAACGAAATTTTTAAATGTAACTACTAGAATGTGATACAATACACTATTGGGTGAAGTTTAGTTGACTTCTGCGCAGCGTTTTGGGAGTTAACATCAAAATTACATTTCTCGGCCATATCGCATAGATCTCACTGTGAAAAGGCTTAAATGGCTTTTTTGACCTAAGTTTAATGATTGCGCTCAAACCAAATGTCCTAGAACGAAATTTTCAAATGTAACTACTAGAATGTGATACAATACACTATTGGGTGAAGTTTGGTTGACTTCTGCGCAGCGGTTTGGGAGTTAACATCAAAATTACATTTCTCGGCCATATCGCATAGATCTCACTGTGAAAAGGCTTAAATGGCTTTTTTGACCTAAGTTTGAGGATTGCGCTCAAATCAAATGTCCTAGAACCAAATTTTCACATGTAACTACTAGATTGTGATACAATACACTAATGGGTGAAGTTTGGTTGACTTCTGCGCAGCGGTTTGGGAGTTAACATCAAAATTACATTTCTCGGCCATATCGCATAGATCTCACTGTGAAAAGGCTTAAATGACTTTTTTAATTAAGTTTGATGATTGCGCTCAAACAAAATTTCCTAGAACAAAATTTTCAAATGTAACTACTAGATTTTGATACAATACACTATTGGGTGAAGTTTGGTTGACTTCTGCGCAGCGGTTTGGGAGTTAACATCAAAATTACATTTCTCGGCCATATCGCATAGATCTCACTGTGAAAAGGCTTAAATGGCTTTTTTGACCTAAGTTTAATGATTGCGCTCAAACCAAATGTCCTAGAACGAAATTTTCAAATGTAACTACTAGAATGTGATACAATACACTATTGGGTGAAGTTTGGTTGACTTCTGCGCAGCGGTTTGGGAGTTAACATCAAAATTACATTTCTCGGCCATATCGCATAGATCTCACTGTGAAAAGGCTTAAATGACTTTTTTAATTAAGTTTGATGATTGCGTTCAAACAAAATGTCCTAGAACAAAATTTTCAAATGTAACTACTAGATTGTGATACAATACACTATTGGGTGAAGTTTGGTTGACTTCTGCGCAGCGGTTTGGGAGTTAACATCAAAATTACATTCCTCGGCCATATCGCATAGATCTCACTGTGAAAAAGCTTAAATGGCTTTTTTGACCTAAGTTTGAGGATTGCGCTCAAATCAAATGTCCAAGAACCAAATTTCCAAATGTAACTACTAGATTGTGATACAATACACTATTGGGTGAAGTTTGGTTGACTTCTGCGCAGCGGTTTGGGAGTTAACATCAAAATTACATTTCTCGGCCATATCGCATAGATCTCACTGTGAAAAGGCTTAAATGACTTTTTTAATTAAGTTTGATGATTGCGTTCAAACAAAATGTCCTAGAACAAAATTTTCAAATGTAACTACTAGATTGTGATACAATACACTATTGGGTGAAGTTTGGTTGACTTCTGCGCAGCGGTTTGGGAGTTAACATCAAAATTACATTTCTCGGCCATATCGCATAGATCTCACTGTGAAAAGGCTTAAATGACTTTTTTAATTAAGTTTGATGATTGCGCTCAAACAAAATTTCCTAGAACAAAATTTTCAAATGTAACTACTAGATTGTGATACAATACACTATTGGGTGAAGTTTGGTTGACTTCTGCGCAGCGGTTTGGGAGTTAACATCAAAATTACATTTCTCGGCCATATCGCATAGATCTCAATGTGAAAAGGCTTAAATGGCTTTTTTGACCTAAGTTTAAAGATTGCGCTCAAACCAAATGTCCTAGAACGAAATTTTCAAATGTAACTACTAGAATGTGATACAATACACTATTGGGTGAAGTTTGGTTGACTTCTGCGCAGCGGTTTGGGAGTTAACATCAAAATTACATTTCTCGGCCATATCGCATAGATCTCACTGTGAAAAGGCTTAAATGGCTTTTTTGACCTAAGTTTGAGGATTGCGCTCAAATCAAATGTCCTAGAACCAAATTTCCACATGTAACTACTAGATTGTGATACAATACACTAATGGGTGAAGTTTGGTTGACTTCTGCGCAGAGGTTTGGGAGTTAACATCAAAATTACATTTCTCGGCCATATCGCATAGATCTCACTGTGAAAAGGCTTAAATGACTTTTTTAATTAAGTTTGATGATTGCGTTCAAACAAAATGTCCTAGAACAAAATTTTCAAATGTAACTACTAGATTGTGATACAATACACTATTGGGTGAAGTTTGGTTGACTTCTGCGAAGCGGTTTGGGAGTTAACATCAAAATTACATTTCTCGGCCATATCGCATAGATCTCACTGTGAAAAGGCTTAAATGGCTTTTTTGACCTAAGTTTAAAGATTGCGCTCAAACCAAATGTTTTAGAACGAAATTTTCAAATGTAACTACTAGAATGTGATACAATACACTATTGGGTGAAGTTTAGTTGACTTCTGCGCAGCGGTTTGGGAGTTAACATCAAAATTACATTTCTCGGCCATATCGCATAGATCTCACTGTGAAAAGGCTTAAATGGCTTTTTTGACCTAAGTTTGAGGATTGCGCTCAAATCAAATGTCCTAGAACCAAATTTCCACATGTAATTACTAGATTGTGATACAATACACTAATGGGTGAAGTTTGGTTGACTTCTGCGCAGCGGTTTGGGAGTTAACATCAAAATTACATTTCTCGGCTATATCGCATAGATCTCACTGTGAAAAGGCTTAAATGACTTTTTTAATTAAGTTTAATGATTGCGCTCAAACCAAATGTCCTAGAACGAAATTTGTAAATGTAACTACTAGAATGTGATACAATACACTATTGGGTGAAGTTTAGTTGACTTCTGCGCAGCGGTTTGGGAGTTAACATCAAAATTACATTTCTCGGCCATATCGCATAGATCTCACTGTGAAAAGGCTTAAATGGCTTTTTTAACCTAAGTTTAATGATTGCGCTCAAACCAAATGTCCTAGAACAAAATTTTCAAATGTAACTACTAGAATGTGATACAATACACTATTGGGTGAAGTTTGGTTGACTTCTGCGCAGCGGTTTGGGAGTTAACATCAAAATTACATTTCTCGGCCATATCGCATAGATCTCACTGTGAAAAGGCTTAAATGGCTTTTTTGACCTAAGTTTGAGGATTGCGCTCAAATCAAATGTCCTAGAACCAAATTTTCACATGTAACTACTAGATTGTGATACAATACACTAATGGGTGAAGTTTGGTTGACTTCTGCGCAGCGGTTTGGGAGTTAACATCAAAATTACATTTCTCGGCCATATCGCATAGATCTCACTGTGAAAAGGCTTAAATGACTTTTTTAATTAAGTTTGATGATTGCGCTCAAACAAAATTTCCTAGAACAAAATTTTCAAATGTAACTACTAGATTTTGATACAATACACTATTGGGTGAAGTTTGGTTGACTTCTGCGCAGCGGTTTGGGAGTTAACATCAAAATTACATTTCTCGGCCATATCGCATAGATCTCACTGTGAAAAGGCTTAAATGGCTTTTTTGACCTAAGTTTAATGATTGCGCTCAAACCAAATGTCCTAGAACGAAATTTTCAAATGTAACTACTAGAATGTGATACAATACACTATTGGGTGAAGTTTGGTTGACTTCTGCGCAGCGGTTTGGGAGTTAACATCAAAATTACATTTCTCGGCCATATCGCATAGATCTCACTGTGAAAAGGCTTAAATGACTTTTTTAATTAAGTTTGATGATTGCGTTCAAACAAAATGTCCTAGAACAAAATTTTCAAATGTAACTACTAGATTGTGATACAATACACTATTGGGTGAAGTTTGGTTGACTTCTGCGCAGCGGTTTGGGAGTTAACATCAAAATTACATTTCTCGGCCATATCGCATAGATCTCACTGTGAAAAGGCTTAAATGGCTTTTTTGACCTAAGTTTGAGGATTGCGCTCAAATCAAATGTCCAAGAACCAAATTTCCAAATGTAACTACTAGATTGTGATACAATACACTATTGGGTGAAGTTTGGTTGACTTCTGCGCAGCGGTTTGGGAGTTAACATCAAAATTACATTTCTCGGCCATATCGCATAGATCTCACTGTGAAAAGGCTTAAATGACTTTTTTAATTAAGTTTGATGATTGCGTTCAAACAAAATGTCCTAGAACAAAATTTTCAAATGTAACTACTAGATTGTGATACAATACACTATTGGGTGAAGTTTGGTTGACTTCTGCGCAGCGGTTTGGGAGTTAACATCAAAATTACATTTCTCGGCCATATCGCATAGATCTCACTGTGAAAAGGCTTAAATGACTTTTTTAATTAAGTTTGATGATTGCGCTCAAACAAAATTTCCTAGAACAAAATTTTCAAATGTAACTACTAGATTGTGATACAATACACTATTGGGTGAAGTTTGGTTGACTTCTGCGCAGCGGTTTGGGAGTTAACATCAAAATTACATTTCTCGGCCATATCGCATAGATCTCACTGTGAAAAGGCTTAAATGGCTTTTTTGACCTAAGTTTAATGATTGCGCTCAAACCAAATGTCCAATAACCAAATTTCCACATGTAACTACTAGATTGTGATACAATACACTAATGGGTGAAGTTTGGTTGACTTCTGCGCAGCGGTTTGGGAGTTAACATCAAAATTACATTTCTCGGCCATATCGCATAGATCTCACTGTGAAAAGGCTTAAATGACTTTTTTAATTAAGTTTGATGATTGCGTTCAAACAAAATGTCATAGAACAAAATTTTCAAATGTAACTACTAGATTGTGATACAATACACTCTTGGGTGAAGTTTGGTTGACTTCTGCGCAGCGGTTTGGGAGTTAACATCAAAATTACATTTCTCGGCCATATCGCATAGATCTCACTGTGAAATGGCTTAAATGGCTTTTTTGACCTAAGTTTGAGGATTGCGCTCAAATCAAATGTCCTAGAACCAAATTTCCACATGTAATTACTAGATTGTGATACAATACACTAATGGGTGAAGTTTGGTTGACTTCTGCGCAGCGGTTTGGGAGTTAACATCAAAATTACATTTCTCGGCCATATCGCATAGATCTCACTGTGAAAAGGCTTAAATGACTTTTTTAATTAAGTTTAATGATTGCGCTCAAATCAAATGTCCTAGAACTAAATTTCCAAATGTAACTACTAGATTGTGATAAAATACACTATTGGGTGAAGTTTGGTTGACTTCTGCGCAGCGGTTTGGGAGTTAACATCAAAATTACATTTCTCGGCCATATCGCATAGATCTCACTGTGAAAAGGCTTAAATGACTTTTTTAATTAAGTTTGATGATTGCGTTCAAACAAAATGTCCTAGAACAAAATTTTCAAATGTAACTACTAGATTGTGATACAATACACTATTGGGTGAAGTTTGGTTGACTTCTGCGCAGCGGTTTGGGAGTTAACATCAAAATTACATTTCTCGGCCATATCGCATAGATCTCACTGTGAAAAGGCTTAAATGGCTTTTTTGACCTAAGTTTAAAGATTGCGCTCAAACCAAATGTCCTAGAACGAAATTTTCAAATGTAACTACTAGAATGTGATACAATACACTATTGGGTGAAGTTTGGTTGACTTCTGCGCAGCGTTTTGGGAGTTAACATCAAAATTACATTTCTCGGCCATATCGCATAGATCTCACTGTGAAAAGGCTTAAATGGCTTTTTTGACCTAAGTTTGAGGATTGCGCTCAAATCAAATGTCCTAGAACCAAATTTTCACATGTAACTACTAGATTGTGATACAATACACTAATGGGTGAAGTTTGGTTGACTTCTGCGCAGCGGTTTGGGAGTTAACATCAAAATTACATTTCTCGGCCATATCGCATAGATCTCACTGTGAAAAGGCTTAAATGACTTTTTTAATTAAGTTTGATGATTGCGCTCAAACAAAATTTCCTAGAACAAAATTTTCAAATGTAACTACTAGATTTTGATACAATACACTATTGGGTGAAGTTTGGTTGACTTCTGCGCAGCGGTTTGGGAGTTAACATCAAAATTACATTTCTCGGCCATATCGCATAGATCTCACTGTGAAAAGGCTTAAATGGCTTTTTTGACCTAAGTTTAATGATTGCGCTCAAACCAAATGTCCTAGAACGAAATTTTCAAATGTAACTACTAGAATGTGATACAATACACTATTGGGTGAAGTTTGGTTGACTTCTGCGCAGCGGTTTGGGAGTTAACATCAAAATTACATTTCTCGGCCATATCGCATAGATCTCACTGTGAAAAGGCTTAAATGACTTTTTTAATTAAGTTTGATGATTGCGTTCAAACAAAATGTCCTAGAACAAAATTTTCAAATGTAACTACTAGATTGTGATACAATACACTATTGGGTGAAGTTTGGTTGACTTCTGCGCAGCGGTTTGGGAGTTAACATCAAAATTACATTTCTCGGCCATATCGCATAGATCTCACTGTGAAAAGGCTTAAATGGCTTTTTTGACCTAAGTTTGAGGATTGCGCTCAAATCAAATGTCCAAGAACCAAATTTCCAAATGTAACTACTAGATTGTGATACAATACACTATTGGGTGAAGTTTGGTTGACTTCTGCGCAGCGGTTTGGGAGTTAACATCAAAATTACATTTCTCGGCCATATCGCATAGATCTCACTGTGAAAAGGCTTAAATGACTTTTTTAATTAAGTTTGATGATTGCGTTCAAACAAAATGTCCTAGAACAAAATTTTCAAATGTAACTACTAGATTGTGATACAATACACTATTGGGTGAAGTTTGGTTGACTTCTGCGCAGCGGTTTGGGAGTTAACATCAAAATTACATTTCTCGGCCATATCGCATAGATCTCACTGTGAAAAGGCTTAAATGACTTTTTTAATTAAGTTTGATGATTGCGCTCAAACAAAATTTCCTAGAACAAAATTTTCAAATGTAACTACTAGATTGTGATACAATACACTATTGGGTGAAGTTTGGTTGACTTCTGCGCAGCGGTTTGGGAGTTAACATCAAAATTACATTTCTCGGCCATATCGCATAGATCTCACTGTGAAAAGGCTTAAATGGCTTTTTTGACCTAAGTTTAATGATTGCGCTCAAACCAAATGTCCAATAACCAAATTTCCACATGTAACTACTAGATTGTGATACAATACACTAATGGGTGAAGTTTGGTTGACTTCTGCGCAGCGGTTTGGGAGTTAACATCAAAATTACATTTCTCGGCCATATCGCATAGATCTCACTGTGAAAAGGCTTAAATGACTTTTTTAATTAAGTTTGATGATTGCGTTCAAACAAAATGTCATAGAACAAAATTTTCAAATGTAACTACTAGATTGTGATACAATACACTCTTGGGTGAAGTTTGGTTGACTTCTGCGCAGCGGTTTGGGAGTTAACATCAAAATTACATTTCTCGGCCATATCGCATAGATCTCACTGTGAAATGGCTTAAATGGCTTTTTTGACCTAAGTTTGAGGATTGCGCTCAAATCAAATGTCCTAGAACCAAATTTCCACATGTAATTACTAGATTGTGATACAATACACTAATGGGTGAAGTTTGGTTGACTTCTGCGCAGCGGTTTGGGAGTTAACATCAAAATTACATTTCTCGGCCATATCGCATAGATCTCACTGTGAAAAGGCTTAAATGACTTTTTTAATTAAGTTTAATGATTGCGCTCAAATCAAATGTCCTAGAACTAAATTTCCAAATGTAACTACTAGATTGTGATAAAATACACTATTGGGTGAAGTTTGGTTGACTTCTGCGCAGCGGTTTGGGAGTTAACATCAAAATTACATTTCTCGGCCATATCGCATAGATCTCACTGGGAAAAGGCTTAAATGACTCTTTTAATTAAGTTTGATGATTGCGTTCAAACAAAATGTCCTAGAACAAAATTTTCAAATGTAACTACTAGATTGTGATACAATACACTATTGGGTGAAGTTTGGTTGACTTCTGCGCAGCGGTTTGGGAGTTAACATCAAAATTACATTTCTCGGCCATATCGCATAGATCTCACTGTGAAAAGGCTTAAATGGCTTTTTTGACCTAAGTTTAAAGATTGCGCTCAAACCAAATGTCCTAGAACGAAATTTTCAAATGTAACTACTAGAATGTGATACAATACACTATTGGGTGAAGTTTGGTTGACTTCTGCGCAGCGGTTTGGGAGTTAACATCAAAATTACATTTCTCGGCCATATCGCATAGATCTCACTGTGAAAAGGCTTAAATGGCTTTTTTGACCTAAGTTTGAGGATTGCGCTCAAATCAAATGTCCTAGAACCAAATTTTCACATGTAACTACTAGATTGTGATACAATACACTAATGGGTGAAGTTTGGTTGACTTCTGCGCAGCGGTTTGGGAGTTAACATCAAAATTACATTTCTCGGCCATATCGCATAGATCTCACTGTGAAAAGGCTTAAATGACTTTTTTAATTAAGTTTAAAGATTGCGCTCAAACCAAATGTCCTAGAACAAAATTTTCAAATGTAACTACTAGATTGTGATACAATACACTATTGGGTGAAGTTTGGTTGACTTCTGCGCAGCGGTTTGGGAGTTAACATCAAAATTACATTTCTCGGCCATATCGCATAGATCTCACTGTGAAAAGGCTTAAATGGCTTTTTTGACCTAAGTTTGAGGATTGCGCTCAAACCAAATGTCCAAAAACCAAATTTCCAAATGTAACTACTAGAATGTGATACAATACACTATTGGGTGAAGTTTGGTTGACTTCTGTGCAGCGGTTTGGGAGTTAACATCAAAATTACATTTCTCGGCCATATCGCATAGATCTCACTGTGAAAAGGCTTAAATGACTTTTTTAATTAAGTTTGATGATTGCGTTCAAACAAAATGTCCTAGAACAAAATTTTCACATGTAACTACTAGATTGTGATACAATACACTAATGGGTGAAGTTTGGTTGACTTCTGCGCAGCGGTTTGGGAGTTAACATCAAAATTACATTTCTCGGCCATATCGCATAGATCTCACTGTGAAAAGGCTTAAATGACTTTTTTAATTAAGTTTGATGATTGCGCTCAAACAAAATTTCCTAGAACAAAATTTTCAAATGTAACTACTAGATTGTGATACAATACACTATTGGGTGAAGTTTGGTTGACTTCTGCGCAGCGGTTTGGGAGTTAACATCAAAATTACATTTCTCGGCCATATCGCATAGATCTCACTGTGAAAAGGCTTAAATGGCTTTTTTGACCTAAGTTTAATGATTGCGCTCAAACCAAATGTCCAATAACCAAATTTCCACATGTAACTACTAGATTGTGATACAATACACTAATGGGTGAAGTTTGGTTGACTTCTGCGCAGCGGTTTGGGAGTTAACATCAAAATTACATTTCTCGGCCATATCGCATAGATCTCACTGTGAAAAGGCTTAAATGACTTTTATAATTAAGTTTGATGATTGCGTTCAAACAAAATGTCCTAGAACAAAATTTTCAAATGTAACTACTAGATTGTGTTACAATACACTATTGGGTGAAGTTTGGTTGACTTCTGCGCAGCGGTTTGGGAGTTAACATCAAAATTACATTTCTCGGCCATATCGCATAGATCTCACTGTGAAAAGGCTTAAATGGCTTTTTTGACCTAAGTTTAAAGATTGCGCTCAAACCAAATGTCCTAGAACGAAATTTTCAAATGTAACTACTAGAATGTGATACAATACACTATTGGGTGAAGTTTGGTTGACTTCTGCGCAGCGGTTTGGGAGTTAACATCAAAATTACATTTCTCGGCCATATCGCATAGATCTCACTGTGAAAAGGCTTAAATGGCTTTTTTGACCTAAGTTTGAGGATTGCGCTCAAATCAAATGTCCTAGAACAAAATTTCCACATGTAACTACTAGATTGTGATACAATACACTAATGGGTGAAGTTTGGTTGACTTCTGTGCAGAGGTTTGGGAGTTAACATCAAAATTACATTTCTCGGCCATATCGCATAGATCTCACTGTGAAAAGGCTTAAATGGCTTTTTTGACCTAAGTTTGAGGATTGCGCTCAAATCAAATGTCCTAGAACAAAATTTCCACATGTAACTACTAGATTGTGATACAATACACTAATGGGTGAAGTTTGGTTGACTTCTGCGCAGCGGTTTGGGAGTTAACATCAAAATTACATTTCTCGGCCATATCGCATAGATCTCACTGTGAAAAGGCTTAAATGACTTTTTTAATTAAGTTTGATGATTGCGCTCAAACAAAATTTCCTAGAACAAAATTTTCAAATGTAACTACTAGATTGTGATACAATACACTATTGGGTGAAGTTTGGTTGACTTCTGCGCAGCGGTTTGGGAGTTAACATCAAAATTACATTTCTCGGCCATATCGCATAGATCTCACTGTGAAAAGGCTTAAATGGCTTTTTTGACCTAAGTTTAATGATTGCGCTCAAACCAAATGTCCAATAACCAAATTTCTACATGTAACTACTAGATTGTGATACAATACACTAATGGGTGAAGTTTGGTTGACTTCTGCGCAGCGGTTTGGGAGTTAACATCAAAATTACATTTCTCTGCCATATCGCATAGATCTCACTGTGAAAAGGCTTAAATGACTTTTTAATTAAGTTTGATGATTGCGTTCAAACAAAATGTCATAGAACAAAATTTTCAAATGTAACTACTAGATTGTGATACAATACACTATTGGGTGAAGTTTGGTTGACTTCTGCGCAGCGGTTTGGGAGTTAACATCAAAATTACATTTCTCGGCCATATCGCATAGATCTCACTGTGAAAAGGCTTAAATGGCTTTTTTGACCTAAGTTTGAGGATTGCGCTCAAATCAAATGTCCTAGAACCAAATTTCCACATGTAATTACTAGATTGTGATACAATACACTAATGGGTGAAGTTTGGTTGACTTCTGCGCAGCGGTTTGGGAGTTAACATCAAAATTACATTTCTCGGCCATATCGCATAGATCTCACTGTGAAAAGGCTTAAATGACTTTTTTAATTAAGTTTAATGATTGCGCTCAAATCAAATGTCCTAGAACTAAATTTCCAAATGTAACTACTAGATTGTGATAAAATACACTATTGGGTGAAGTTTGGTTGACTTCTGCGCAGCGGTTTGGGAGTTAACATCAAAATTACATTTCTCGGCCATATCGCATAGATCTCACTGTGAAAAGGCTTAAATGACTTTTTTAATTAAGTTTGATGATTGCGTTCAAACAAAATGTCCTAGAACAAAATTTTCAAATGTAACTACTAGATTGTGATACAATACACTATTGGGTGAAGTTTGGTTGACTTCTGCGCAGCGGTTTGGGAGTTAACATCAAAATTACATTTCTCGGCCATATCGCATAGATCTCACTGTGAAAAGGCTTAAATGGCTTTTTTGACCTAAGTTTGAGGATTGCGCTCAAATCAAATGTCCAAGAACCAAATTTCCAAATGTAACTACTAGATTGTGATACAATACACTATTGGGTGAAGTTTGGTTGACTTCTGCGCAGCGGTTTGGGAGTTAACATCAAAATTACATTTCTCGGCCATATCGCATAGATCTCACTGTGAAAAGGCTTAAATGACTTTTTTAATTAAGTTTGATGATTGCGTTCAAACAAAATGTCCTAAAACAAAATTTTCAAATGTAACTACTAGATTGTGATACAATACACTATTGGGTGAAGTTTGGTTGACTTCTGCGCAGCGGTTTGGGAGTTAACATCAAAATTACATTTCTCGGCCATATCGCATAGATCTCACTGTGAAAAGGCTTAAATGGCTTTTTTGACCTAAGTTTAAAGATTGCGCTCAAACCAAATGTCCTAGAACGAAATTTTCAAATGTAACTACTAGAATGTGATACAATACACTATTGGGTGAAGTTTGGTTGACTTCTGCGCAGCGGTTTGGGAGTTAACATCAAAATTACATTTCTCGGCCATATCGCATAGATCTCACTGTGAAAAGGCTTAAATGGCTTTTTTGACCTAAGTTTGAGGATTGCGCTCAAATCAAATGTCCTAGAACAAAATTTCCACATGTAACTACTAGATTGTGATACAATACACTAATGGTTGAAGTTTGGTTGACTTCTGCGCAGAGGTTTGGGAGTTAACATCAAAATTACATTTCTCGGCCATATCGCATAGATCTCACTGTGAAAAGGCTTAAATGACTTTTTTAATTAAGTTTGATGATTGCGCTCAAACAAAATTTCCTAGAACAAAATTTTCAAATGTAACTACTAGATTGTGATACAATACACTATTGGGTGAAGTTTGGTTGACTTCTGCGCAGCGGTTTGGGAGTTAACATCAAAATTACATTTCTCGGCCATATCGCATAGATCTCACTGTGAAAAGGCTTAAATGGCTTTTTTTACCTAAGTTTAATGATTGCGCTCAAACCAAATGTCCAATAACCAAATTTCCACATGTAACTACTAGATTGTGATACAATACACTAATGGGTGAAGTTTGGTTGACTTCTGCGCAGCGGTTTGGGAGTTAACATCAAAATTACATTTCTCGGCCATATCGCATAGATCTCACTGTGAAAAGGCTTAAATGACTTTTTTAATTAAGTTTGATGATTGCGTTCAAACAAAATGTCATAGAACAAAATTTTCAAATGTAACTACTAGATTGTGATACAATACACTATTGGGTGAAGTTTGGTTGACTTCTGCGCAGCGGTTTGGGAGTTAACATCAAAATTACATTTCTCGGCCATATCGCATAGATCTCACTGTGAAAAGGCTTAAATGGCTTTTTTGACCTAAGTTTGAGGATTGCGCTCAAATCAAATGTCCAAGAACCAAATTTCCAAATGTAACTACTAGATTGTGATACAATACACTATTGGGTGAAGTTTGGTTGACTTCTGCGCAGCGGTTTGGGAGTTAACATCAAAATTACATTTCTCGGCCATATCGCATAGATCTCACTGTGAAAAGGCTTAAATGACTTTTTTAATTAAGTTTGATGATTGCGTTCAAACAAAATGTCCTAGAAAAAAATTTTCAAATGTAACTACTAGATTGTGATACAATACACTATTGGGTGAAGTTTGGTTGACTTCTGCGCAGCGGTTTGGGAGTTAACATAAAAATTACATTTCTCGGCCATATCGCATTGATCTCACTGTGAAAAGGCTTAAATGGCTTTTTTGACCTAAGTTTAAAGATTGCGCTCAAACCAAATGTCCTAGAACGAAATTTTCAAATGTAACTACTAGAATGTGATACAATACACTATTGGGTGAAGTTTGGTTGACTTCTGCGCAGCGGTTTGGGAGTTAACATCAAAATTACATTTCTCGGCCATATCGCATAGATCTCACTGTGAAAAGGCTTAAATGGCTTTTTTGACCTAAGTTTAATGATTGCGCTCAAACCAAATGTCCTAGAACGAAATTTTCAAATGTAACTACTAGAATGTGATACAATACACTATTGGGTGAAGTTTGGTTGACTTCTGCGCAGCGGTTTGGGAGTTAACATCAAAATTACATTTCTCGGCCATATCGCATAGATCTCACTGTGAAAAGGCTTAAATGGCTTTTTTGACCTAAGTTTGAGGATTGCGCTCAAATCAAATGTCCTAGAACCAAATTTTCACATGTAACTACTAGATTGTGATACAATACACTAATGGGTGAAGTTTGGTTGACTTCTGCGCAGCGGTTTGGGAGTTAACATCAAAATTACATTTCTCGGCCATATCGCATAGATCTCACTGTGAAAAGGCTTAAATGACTTTTTTAATTAAGTTTGATGATTGCGCTCAAACAAAATTTCCTAGAACAAAATTTTCAAATGTAACTACTAGATTGTGATACAATACACTATTGGGTGAAGTTTGGTTGACTTCTGCGCAGCGGTTTGGGAGTTAACATCAAAATTACATTTCTCGGCCATATCGCATAGATCTCACTGTGAAAAGGCTTAAATGGCTTTTTTGACCTAAGTTTAATGATTGCGCTCAAACCAAATGTCCTAGAACGAAATTTTCAAATGTAACTACTAGAATGTGATACAATACACTATTGGGTGAAGTTTGGTTGACTTCTGCGCAGCGGTTTGGGAGTTAACATCAAAATTACATTTCTCGGCCATATCGCATAGATCTCACTGTGAAAAGGCTTAAATGACTTTTTTAATTAAGTTTGATGATTGCGTTTAAACAAAATGTCCTAGAACAAAATTTTCAAATGTAACTACTAGATTGTGATACAATACACTATTGGGTGAAGTTTGGTTGACTTCTGCGCAGCGGTTTGGGAGTTAACATCAAAATTACATTTCTCGGCCATATCGTATATATCTCACTGTGAAAAGGCTTAAATGGCTTTTTTGACCTAAGTTTGAGGATTGCGCTCAAATCAAATGTCCTAGAACCAAATTTCCACATGTAATTACTAGATTGTGATACAATACACTAATGGGTGAAGTATGGTTGACTTCTGCGCAGCGGTTTGGGAGTTAACATCAAAATTACATTTCTCGGCCATATCGCATAGATCTCACTGTGAAAAGGCTTAAATGACTTTTTTAATTAAGTTTAATGATTGCGCTCAAATCAAATGTCCTAGAACTAAATTTCCAAATGTAACTACTAGATTGTGATAAAATACACTATTGGGTGAAGTTTGGTTGACTTCTGCGCAGCGGTTTGGGAGTTAACATCAAAATTACATTTCTCGGCCATATCGCATAGATCTCACTGTGAAAAGGCTTAAATGACTTTTTTAATTAGGTTTGATGATTGCGTTCAAACAAAATGTCCTAGAACAAAATTTTCAAATGTAACTACTAGATTGTGATACAATACACTATTGGGTGAAGTTTGGTTGACTTCTGCGCAGCGGTTTGGGAGTTAACATCAAAATTACATTTCTCGGCCATATCGCATAGATCTCACTGTGAAAAGGCTTAAATGGCTTTTTTGACCTAACTTTGAGGATTGCGCTCAAATCAAATGTCCAAGAACCAAATTTCCAAATGTAACTACTAGATTGTGATACAATACACTATTGGGTGAAGTTTGGTTGACTTCTGCGCAGCGGTTTGGGAGTTAACATCAAAATTACATTTCTCGGCCATATCGCATAGATCTCACTGTGAAAAGGCTTAAATGACTTTTTTAATTAAGTTTGATGATTGCGTTCAAGCAAAATGTCCTAGAACAAAATTTTCAAATGTAACTACTAGATTGTGATACAATACACTATTGGGTGAAGTTTGGTTGACTTCTGCGCAGCGGTTTGGGAGTTAACATCAAAATTACATTCCTCGGCCATATCGCATAGATCTCACTGTGAAAAGGCTTAAATGGCTTTTTTGACCTAAGTTTAAAGATTGCGCTCAAACCAAATGTCCTAGAACGAAATTTTCAAATGTAACTACTAGAATGTGATACAATACACTATTGGGTGAAGTTTGGTTGACTTCTGCGCAGCGGTTTGGGAGTTAACATCAAAATTATATTTCTCGGCCATATCGCATAGATCTCACTGTGAAAAGGCTTAAATGGCTTTTTTGACCTAAGTTTGAGGATTGCGCTCAAATCAAATGTCCTAGAACCAAATTTCCACATGTAACTACTAGATTGTGATACAATACACTAATGGGTGAAGTTTGGTTGACTTCTGCGCAGAGGTTTGGGAGTTAACATCAAAATTACATTTCTCGGCCATATCGCATAGATCTCACTGTGAAAAGGCTTAAATGACTTTTTTAATTAAGTTTGATGATTGCGCTCAAACCAAATGTCCTAGAACGAAATTTTCAAATGTAACTACTAGAATGTGATACAATACACTATTGGGTGAAGTTTGGTTGACTTCTGCGCAGCGGTTTGGGAGTTAACATCAAAATTACATTTCTCGGCCATATCGCATAGATCTCACTGTGAAAAGGCTTAAATGGCTTTTTTGACCTAAGTTTGAGGATTGCGCTCAAATCAAATGTCCTAGAACCAAATTTTCACATGTAACTACTAGATTGTGATACAATACACTAATGGGTGAAGTTTGGTTGACTTCTGCGCAGCGGTTTGGGAGTTAACATCAAAATTACATTTCTCGGCCATATCGCATAGATCTCACTGTGAAAAGGCTTAAATGACTTTTTTAATTAAGTTTAATGATTGCGCTCAAATCAAATGTCCAAGAACTAAATTTCCAAATGTAACTACTAGATTGTGATAAAATACACTATTGGGTGAGGTTTGGTTGACTTCTGCGCAGCGGTTTGGGAGTTAACATCAAAATTACATTTCTCGGCCATATCGCATAGATCTCACTGTGAAAAGGCTTAAATGACTTTTTTAATTAAGTTTGATGATTGCGTTCAAACAAAATGTCCTAGAACAAAATTTTCAAATGTAACTACTAGATTGTGATACAATACACTATTGGGTGAAGTTTGGTTGACTTCTGCGCAGCGGTTTGGGAGTTAACATAAAAATTACATTTCTCGGCCATATCGCATAGATCTCACTGTGAAAAGGCTTAAATGGCTTTTTTGACCTAAGTTTAAAGATTGCGCTCAAACCAAATGTCCTAGAACGAAATTTTCAAATGTAACTACTAGAATGTGATACAATACACTATTGGGTGAAGTTTGGTTGACTTCTGCGCAGCGGTTTGGGAGTTAACATCAAAATTACATTTCTCGGCCATATCGCATAGATCTCACTGTGAAAAGGCTTAAATGGCTTTTTTGACCTAAGTTTAATGATTGCGCTCAAACCAAATGTCCTAGAACGAAATTTTCAAATGTAACTACTAGAATGTGATACAATACACTATTGGGTGAAGTTTGGTTGACTTCTGCGCAGCGGTTTGGGAGTTAACATCAAAATTACATTTCTCGGCCATATCGCATAGATCTCACTGTGAAAAGGCTTAAATGGCTTTTTTGACCTAAGTTTGAGGATTGCGCTCAAATCAAATGTCCTAGAACCAAATTTTCACATGTAACTACTAGATTGTGATACAATACACTAATGGGTGAAGTTTGGTTGACTTCTGCGCAGCGGTTTGGGAGTTAACATCAAAATTACATTTCTCGGCCATATCGCATAGATCTCACTGTGAAAAGGCTTAAATGACTTTTTTAATTAAGTTTGATGATTGCGCTCAAACAAAATTTCCTAGAACAAAATTTTCAAATGTAACTACTAGATTGTGATACAATACACTATTGGGTGAAGTTTGGTTGACTTCTGCGCAGCGGTTTGGGAGTTAACATCAAAATTACATTTCTCGGCCATATCGCATAGATCTCACTGTGAAAAGGCTTAAATGGCTTTTTTGACCTAAGTTTGAGGATTGCGCTCAAATCAAATGTCCAAGAACCAAATTTCCAAATGTAACTACTAGATTGTGATACAATACACTATTGGGTGAAGTTTGGTTGACTTCTGCGCAGCGGTTTGGGAGTTAACATCAAAATTACATTTCTCGGCCATATCGCATAGATCTCACTGTGAAAAGGCTTAAATGACTTTTTTAATTAAGTTTGATGATTGCGTTCAAACAAAATGTCCTAGAACAAAATTTTCAAATGTAACTACTAGATTGTGATACAATACACTATTGGGTGAAGTTTGGTTGACTTCTGCGCAGCGGTTTGGGAGTTAACATCAAAATTACATTTCTCGGCCATATCGCATAGATCTCACTGTGAAAAGGCTTAAATGGCTTTTTTGACCTAAGTTTAAAGATTGCGCTCAAACCAAATGTCCTAGAACGAAATTTTCAAATGTAACTACTAGAATGTGATACAATACACTATTGGGTGAAGTTTGGTTGACTTCTGCGCAGCGGTTTGGGAGTTAACATCAAAATTACATTTCTCGGCCATATCGCATAGATCTCACTGTGAAAAGGCTTAAATGGCTTTTTTGACCTAAGTTTGAGGATTGCGCTCAAATCAAATGTCCTAGAACAAAATTTCCACATGTAACTACTAGATTGTGATACAATACACTAATGGGTGAAGTTTGGTTGACTTCTGCGCAGAGGTTTGGGAGTTAACATCAAAATTACATTTCTCGGCCATATCGCATAGATCTCACTGTGAAAAGGCTTAAATGGCTTTTTTGACCTAAGTTTAATGATTGCGCTCAAACCAAATGTCCAATAACCAAATTTCCACATGTAACTACTAGATTGTGATACAATACACTAATGGGTGAAGTTTGGTTGACTTCTGCGCAGCGGTTTGGGAGTTAACATCAAAATTACATTTCTCGGCCATATCGCATAGATCTCACTGTGAAAAGGCTTAAATGACTTTTTTAATTAAGTTTGATGATTGCGTTCAAACAAAATGTCATAGAACAAAATTTTCAAATGTAACTACTAGATTGTGATACAATACACTATTGGGTGAAGTTTGGTTGACTTCTGCGCAGCGGTTTGGGAGTTAACATCAAAATTACATTTCTCGGCCATATCGCATAGATCTCACTGTGAAAAGGCTTAAATGGCTTTTTTGACCTAAGTTTGAGGATTGCGCTCAAATCAAATGTCCTAGAACCAAATTTCCACATGTAATTACTAGATTGTGATACAATACACTAATGGGTGAAGTTTGGTTGACTTCTGCGCAGCGGTTTGGGAGTTAACATCAAAATTACATTTCTCGGCCATATCGCATAGATCTCACTGTGAAAAGGCTTAAATGACTTTTTTAATTAAGTTTAATGATTGCGCTCAAACCAAATGTCCTAGAACGAAATTTTCAAATGTAACTACTAGAATGTGATACAATACACTATTGGGTGAAGTTTAGTTGACTTCTGCGCAGCGGTTTGGGAGTTAACATCAAAATTACATTTCTCGGCCATATCGCATAGATCTCACTGTGAAAAGGCTTAAATGGCTTTTTTGACCTAAGTTTAATGATTGCGCTCAAACCAAATGTCCTAGAACGAAATTTTCAAATGTAACTACTAGAATGTGATACAATACACTATTGGGTGAAGTTTGGTTGACTTCTGCGCAGCGGTTTGGGAGTTAACATCAAAATTACATTTCTCGGCCATATCGCATAGATCTCACTGTGAAAAGGCTTAAATGACTTTTTTAATTAAGTTTGATGATTGCGTTCAAACAAAATGTCCTAGAACAAAATTTTCAAATGTAACTACTAGATTGTGATACAATACACTATTGGGTGAAGTTTGGTTGACTTCTGCGCAGCGGTTTGATAGTTAACATCAAAATTACATTTCTCGGCCATATCGCATAGATCTCACTGTGAAAAGGCTTAAATGACTTTTTTAATTAAGTTTGATGATTGCGTTCAAACAAAATGTCCTAGAACAAAATTTTCAAATGTAACTACTAGATTGTGATACAATACACTATTGGGTGAAGTTTGGTTGACTTCTGCGCAGCGGTTTGGGAGTTAACATCAAAATTACATTTCTCGGCCATATCGCATAGATCTCACTGTGAAAAGGCTTAAATGGCTTTTTTGACCTAAGTTTAAAGATTGCGCTCAAACCAAATGTCCTAGAACGAAATTTTCAAATGTAACTACTAGAATGTGATACAATACACTATTGGGTGAAGTTTAGTTGACTTCTGCGCAGCGGTTTGGGAGTTAACATCAAAATTACATTTCTCGGCCATATCGCATAGATCTCACTGTGAAAAGGCTTAAATGGCTTTTTTGACCTAAGTTTGAGGATTGCGCTCAAATCAAATGTCCTAGAACCAAATTTCCACATGTAACTACTAGATTGTGATACAATACACTAATGGGTGAAGTTTGGTTGACTTCTGCGCAGAGGTTTGGGAGTTAACATCAAAATTACATTTCTCGGCCATATCGCATAGATCTCACTGTGAAAAGGCTTAAATGACTTTTTTAATTAAGTTTGATGATTGCGCTCAAACAAAATTTCCTAGAACAAAATTTTCAAATGTAACTACTAGATTGTGATACAATACACTATTGGGTGAAGTTTGGTTGACTTCTGCGCAGCGGTTTGGGAGTTAACATCAAAATTACATTTCTCGGCCATATCGCATAGATCTCACTGTGAAAAGGCTTAAATGGCTTTTTTGACCTAAGTTTAAAGATTGCGCTCAAACCAAATGTCCTAGAACCAAATTTTCAAATGTAACTACTAGATTGTGATAAAATACACTATTGGGTGAAGTTTGGTTGACTTCTGCGCAGCGGTTTGGGAGTTAACATCAAAATTACATTTCTCGGCCATATCGCATAGATCTCACTGTGAAAAGGCTTAAATGGCTTTTTTGACCTAAGTTTGAGGATTGCGCTCAAATCAAATGTCCAAGAACCAAATTTCCAAATGTAACTACTAGATTGTGATACAATACACTATTGGGTGAAGTTTGGTTGACTTCTGCGCAGCGGTTTGGGAGTTAACATCAAAATTACATTTCTCGGCCATATCGCATAGATCTCACTGTGAAAAGGCTTAAATGGCTTTTTTGACCTAAGTTTGAGGATTGCGCTCAAATCAAATGTCCAAGAACCAAATTTCCAAATGTAACTACTAGATTGTGATACAATACACTATTGGGTGAAGTTTGGTTGACTTCTGCGCAGCGGTTTGGGAGTTAACATCAAAATTACATTTCTCGGCCATATCGCATAGATCTCACTGTGAAAAGGCTTAAATGGCTTTTTTGACCTAAGTTTGAGGATTGCGCTCAAATCAAATGTCCTAGAACCAAATTTCCACATGTAATTACTAGATTGTGATACAATACACTAATGGGTGAAGTTTGGTTGACTTCTGCGCAGCGGTTTGGGAGTTAACATCAAAATTACATTTCTCGGCCATATCGCATAGATCTCACTGTGAAAAGGCTTAAATGACTTTTTTAATTAAGTTTAATGATTGCGCTCAAACCAAATGTCCTAGAACGAAATTTTCAAATGTAACTACTAGAATGTGATACAATACACTATTGGGTGAAGTTTAGTTGACTTCTGCGCAGCGGTTTGGGAGTTAACATCAAAATTACATTTCTCGGCCATATCGCATAGATCTCACTGTGAAAAGGCTTAAATGGCTTTTTTGACCTAAGTTTAATGATTGCGCTCAAACCAAATGTCCTAGAACGAAATTTTCAAATGTAACTACTAGAATGTGATACAATACACTATTGGGTGAAGTTTGGTTGACTTCTGCGCAGCGGTTTGGGAGTTAACATCAAAATTACATTTCTCGGCCATATCGCATAGATCTCACTGTGAAAAGGCTTAAATGGCTTTTTTGACCTAAGTTTAATGATTGCGCTCAAACCAAATGTCCTAGAACGAAATTTTCAAATGTAACTACTAGAATGTGATACAATACACTATTGGGTGAAGTTTGGTTGACTTCTGCGCAGCGGTTTGGGAGTTAACATCAAAATTACATTTCTCGGCCATATCGCATAGATCTCACTGTGAAAAGGCTTAAATGACTTTTTTAATTAAGTTTGATGATTGCGTTCAAACAAAATGTCCTAGAACAAAATTTTCAAATGTAACTACTAGATTGTGATACAATACACTATTGGGTGAAGTTTGGTTGACTTCTGCGCAGCGGTTTGATAGTTAACATCAAAATTACATTTCTCGGCCATATCGCATAGATCTCACTGTGAAAAGGCTTAAATGGCTTTTTTGACCTAAGTTTAAAGATTGCGCTCAAACCAAATGTCCTAGAACCAAATTTCCAAATGTAACTACTAGATTGTGATAAAATACACTATTGGGTGAAGTTTGGTTGACTTCTGCGCAGCGGTTTGGGAGTTAACATCAAAATTACATTTCTCGGCCATATCGCATAGATCTCACTGTGAAAAGGCTTAAATGACTTTTTTAATTAGGTTTGATGATTGCGTTCAAACAAAATGTCCTAGAACAAAATTTTCAAATGTAACTACTAGATTGTGATACAATACACTATTGGGTGAAGTTTGGTTGACTTCTGCGCAGCGGTTTGGGAGTTAACATCAAAATTACATTTCTCGGCCATATCGCATAGATCTCACTGTGAAAAGGCTTAAATGGCTTTTTTGACCTAAGTTTGAGGATTGCGCTCAAATCAAATGTCCAAGAACCAAATTTCCAAATGTAACTACTAGATTGTGATACAATACACTATTGGGTGAAGTTTGGTTGACTTCTGCGCAGCGGTTTGGGAGTTAACATCAAAATTACATTTCTCGGCCATATCGCATAGATCTCACTGTGAAAAGGCTTAAATGACTTTTTTAATTAAGTTTGATGATTGCGTTCAAACAAAATGTCCTAGAACAAAATTTTCAAATGTAACTACTAGATTGTGATACAATACACTATTGGGTGAAGTTTGGTTGACTTCTGCGCAGCGGTTTGGGAGTTAACATCAAAATTACATTCCTCGGCCATATCGCATAGATCTCACTGTGAAAAGGCTTAAATGGCTTTTTTGACCTAAGTTTAAAGATTGCGCTCAAACCAAATGTCCTAGAACGAAATTTTCAAATGTAACTACTAGAATGTGATACAATACACTATTGGGTGAAGTTTGGTTGACTTCTGCGCAGCGGTTTGGGAGTTAACATCAAAATTATATTTCTCGGCCATATCGCATAGATCTCACTGTGAAAAGGCTTAAATGGCTTTTTTGACCTAAGTTTGAGGATTGCGCTCAAATCAAATGTCCTAGAACCAAATTTCCACATGTAACTACTAGATTGTGATACAATACACTAATGGGTGAAGTTTGGTTGACTTCTGCGCAGAGGTTTGGGAGTTAACATCAAAATTACATTTCTCGGCCATATCGCATAGATCTCACTGTGAAAAGGCTTAAATGACTTTTTTAATTAAGTTTGATGATTGCGCTCAAACCAAATGTCCTAGAACGAAATTTTCAAATGTAACTACTAGAATGTGATACAATACACTATTGGGTGAAGTTTGGTTGACTTCTGCGCAGCGGTTTGGGAGTTAACATCAAAATTACATTTCTCGGCCATATCGCATAGATCTCACTGTGAAAAGGCTTAAATGGCTTTTTTGACCTAAGTTTGAGGATTGCGCTCAAATCAAATGTCCTAGAACCAAATTTTCACATGTAACTACTAGATTGTGATACAATACACTAATGGGTGAAGTTTGGTTGACTTCTGCGCAGCGGTTTGGGAGTTAACATCAAAATTACATTTCTCGGCCATATCGCATAGATCTCACTGTGAAAAGGCTTAAATGACTTTTTTAATTAAGTTTAATGATTGCGCTCAAATCAAATGTCCAAGAACTAAATTTCCAAATGTAACTACTAGATTGTGATAAAATACACTATTGGGTGAGGTTTGGTTGACTTCTGCGCAGCGGTTTGGGAGTTAACATCAAAATTACATTTCTCGGCCATATCGCATAGATCTCACTGTGAAAAGGCTTAAATGACTTTTTTAATTAAGTTTGATGATTGCGTTCAAACAAAATGTGCTAGAACAAAATTTTCAAATGTAACTACTAGATTGTGATACAATACACTATTGGGTGAAGTTTGGTTGACTTCTGCGCAGCGGTTTGGGAGTTAACATCAAAATTACATTTCTCGGCCATATCGCATAGATCTCACTGTGAAAAGGCTTAAATGGCTTTTTTGACCTAAGTTTGAGGATTGCGCTCAAATCAAATGTCCAAGAACCAAATTTCCAAATGTAACTACTAGATTGTGATACAATACACTATTGGGTGAAGTTTGGTTGACTTCTGCGCAGCGGTTTGGGAGTTAACATCAAAATTACATTTCTCGGCCATATCGCATAGATCTCACTGTGAAAAGGCTTAAATGACTTTTTTAATTAAGTTTGATTATTGCGTTCAAACAAAATGTCCTAGAACAAAATTTTCAAATGTAACTACTAGATTGTGATACAATACACTATTGGGTGAAGTTTGGTTGACTTCTGCGCAGCGGTTTGGGAGTTAACATCAAAATTACATTTCTCGGCCATATCGCATAGATCTCACTGTGAAAAGGCTTAAATGGCTTTTTTGACCTAAGTTTAAAGATTGCGCTCAAACCAAATGTCCTAGAACGAAATTTTCAAATGTAACTACTAGAATGTGATACAATACACTATTGGGTGAAGTTTGGTTGACTTCTGCGCAGCGGTTTGGGAGTTAACATCAAAATTACATTTCTCGGCCATATCGCATAGATCTCACTGTGAAAAGGCTTAAATGGCTTTTTTGACCTAAGTTTAAAGATTGCGCTCAAACCAAATGTCCTAGAACCAAATTTCCAAATGTAACTACTAGATTGTGATAAAATACACTATTGGGTGAAGTTTGGTTGACTTCTGCGCAGCGGTTTGGGAGTTAACATCAAAATTACATTTCTCGGCCATATCGCATAGATCTCACTGTGAAAAGGCTTAAATGACTTTTTTAATTAGGTTTGATGATTGCGTTCAAACAAAATGTCCTAGAACAAAATTTTCAAATGTAACTACTAGATTGTGATACAATACACTATTGGGTGAAGTTTGGTTGACTTCTGCGCAGCGGTTTGGGAGTTAACATCAAAATTACATTTCTCGGCCATATCGCATAGATCTCACTGTGAAAAGGCTTAAATGGCTTTTTTGACCTAAGTTTGAGGATTGCGCTCAAATCAAATGTCCAAGAACCAAATTTCCAAATGTAACTACTAGATTGTGATACAATACACTATTGGGTGAAGTTTGGTTGACTTCTGCGCAGCGGTTTGGGAGTTAACATCAAAATTACATTTCTCGGCCATATCGCATAGATCTCACTGTGAAAAGGCTTAAATGACTTTTTTAATTAAGTTTGATGATTGCGTTCAAACAAAATGTCCTAGAACAAAATTTTCAAATGTAACTACTAGATTGTGATACAATACACTATTGGGTGAAGTTTGGTTGACTTCTGCGCAGCGGTTTGGGAGTTAACATCAAAATTACATTCCTCGGCCATATCGCATAGATCTCACTGTGAAAAGGCTTAAATGGCTTTTTTGACCTAAGTTTAAAGATTGCGCTCAAACCAAATGTCCTAGAACGAAATTTTCAAATGTAACTACTAGAATGTGATACAATACACTATTGGGTGAAGTTTGGTTGACTTCTGCGCAGCGGTTTGGGAGTTAACATCAAAATTACATTTCTCGGCCATATCGCATAGATCTCACTGTGAAAAGGCTTAAATGACTTTTTTAATTAAGTTTGATGATTGCGTTCAAACAAAATGTCCTAGAACAAAATTTTCAAATGTAACTACTAGATTGTGATACAATACACTATTGGGTGAAGTTTGGTTGACTTCTGCGCAGCGGTTTGATAGTTAACATCAAAATTACATTTCTCGGCCATATCGCATAGATCTCACTGTGAAAAGGCTTAAATGACTTTTTTAATTAAGTTTGATGATTGCGTTCAAACAAAATGTCCTAGAACAAAATTTTCAAATGTAACTACTAGATTGTGATACAATACACTATTGGGTGAAGTTTGGTTGACTTCTGCGCAGCGGTTTGGGAGTTAACATCAAAATTACATTTCTCGGCCATATCGCATAGATCTCACTGTGAAAAGGCTTAAATGGCTTTTTTGACCTAAGTTTAAAGATTGCGCTCAAACCAAATGTCCTAGAACGAAATTTTCAAATGTAACTACTAGAATGTGATACAATACACTATTGGGTGAAGTTTAGTTGACTTCTGCGCAGCGGTTTGGGAGTTAACATCAAAATTACATTTCTCGGCCATATCGCATAGATCTCACTGTGAAAAGGCTTAAATGGCTTTTTTGACCTAAGTTTGAGGATTGCGCTCAAATCAAATGTCCTAGAACCAAATTTCCACATGTAACTACTAGATTGTGATACAATACACTAATGGGTGAAGTTTGGTTGACTTCTGCGCAGAGGTTTGGGAGTTAACATCAAAATTACATTTCTCGGCCATATCGCATAGATCTCACTGTGAAAAGGCTTAAATGACTTTTTTAATTAAGTTTGATGATTGCGCTCAAACAAAATTTCCTAGAACAAAATTTTCAAATGTAACTACTAGATTGTGATACAATACACTATTGGGTGAAGTTTGGTTGACTTCTGCGCAGCGGTTTGGGAGTTAACATCAAAATTACATTTCTCGGCCATATCGCATAGATCTCACTGTGAAAAGGCTTAAATGGCTTTTTTGACCTAAGTTTAAAGATTGCGCTCAAACCAAATGTCCTAGAACCAAATTTCCAAATGTAACTACTAGATTGTGATAAAATACACTATTGGGTGAAGTTTGGTTGACTTCTGCGCAGCGGTTTGGGAGTTAACATCAAAATTACATTTCTCGGCCATATCGCATAGATCTCACTGTGAAAAGGCTTAAATGGCTTTTTTGACCTAAGTTTGAGGATTGCGCTCAAATCAAATGTCCAAGAACCAAATTTCCAAATGTAACTACTAGATTGTGATACAATACACTATTGGGTGAGGTTTGGTTGACTTCTGCGCAGCGGTTTGGGAGTTAACATCAAAATTACATTTCTCGGCCATATCGCATAGATCTCACTGTGAAAAGGCTTAAATGGCTTTTTTGACCTAAGTTTGAGGATTGCGCTCAAATCAAATGTCCAAGAACCAAATTTCCAAATGTAACTACTAGATTGTGATACAATACACTATTGGGTGAAGTTTGGTTGACTTCTGCGCAGCGGTTTGGGAGTTAACATCAAAATTACATTTCTCGGCCATATCGCATAGATCTCACTGTGAAAAGGCTTAAATGGCTTTTTTGACCTAAGTTTGAGGATTGCGCTCAAATCAAATGTCCTAGAACCAAATTTCCACATGTAATTACTAGATTGTGATACAATACACTAATGGGTGAAGTTTGGTTGACTTCTGCGCAGCGGTTTGGGAGTTAACATCAAAATTACATTTCTCGGCCATATCGCATAGATCTCACTGTGAAAAGGCTTAAATGACTTTTTTAATTAAGTTTAATGATTGCGCTCAAACCAAATGTCCTAGAACGAAATTTTCAAATGTAACTACTAGAATGTGATACAATACACTATTGGGTGAAGTTTAGTTGACTTCTGCGCAGCGGTTTGGGAGTTAACATCAAAATTACATTTCTCGGCCATATCGCATAGATCTCACTGTGAAAAGGCTTAAATGGCTTTTTTGACCTAAGTTTAATGATTGCGCTCAAACCAAATGTCCTAGAACGAAATTTTCAAATGTAACTACTAGATTGTGATACAATACACTATTGGGTGAAGTTTGGTTGACTTCTGCGCAGCGGTTTGGGAGTTAACATCAAAATTATATTTCTCGGCCATATCGCATAGATCTCACTGTGAAAAGGCTTAAATGGCTTTTTTGACCTAAGTTTGAGGATTGCGCTCAAATCAAATGTCCTAGAACCAAATTTCCACATGTAACTACTAGATTGTGATACAATACACTAATGGGTGAAGTTTGGTTGACTTCTGCGCAGAGGTTTGGGAGTTAACATCAAAATTACATTTCTCGGCCATATCGCATAGATCTCACTGTGAAAAGGCTTAAATGACTTTTTTAATTAAGTTTGATGATTGCGCTCAAACCAAATGTCCTAGAACGAAATTTTCAAATGTAACTACTAGAATGTGATACAATACACTATTGGGTGAAGTTTGGTTGACTTCTGCGCAGCGGTTTGGGAGTTAACATCAAAATTACATTTCTCGGCCATATCGCATAGATCTCACTGTGAAAAGGCTTAAATGGCTTTTTTGACCTAAGTTTGAGGATTGCGCTGAAATCAAATGTCCTAGAACCAAATTTTCACATGTAACTACTAGATTGTGATACAATACACTAATGGGTGAAGTTTGGTTGACTTCTGCGCAGCGGTTTGGGAGTTAACATCAAAATTACATTTCTCGGCCATATCGCATAGATCTCACTGTGAAAAGGCTTAAATGACTTTTTTAATTAAGTTTAATGATTGCGCTCAAATCAAATGTCCAAGAACTAAATTTCCAAATGTAACTACTAGATTGTGATAAAATACACTATTGGGTGAGGTTTGGTTGACTTCTGCGCAGCGGTTTGGGAGTTAACATCAAAATTACATTTCTCGGCCATATCGCATAGATCTCACTGTGAAAAGGCTTAAATGACTTTTTTAATTAAGTTTGATGATTGCGTTCAAACAAAATGTCCTAGAACAAAATTTTCAAATGTAACTACTAGATTGTGATACAATACACTATTGGGTGAAGTTTGGTTGACTTCTGCGCAGCGGTTTGGGAGTTAACATCAAAATTACATTTCTCGGCCATATCGCATAGATCTCACTGTGAAAAGGCTTAAATGGCTTTTTTGACCTAAGTTTGAGGATTGCGCTCAAATCAAATGTCCAAGAACCAAATTTCCAAATGTAACTACTAGATTGTGATACAATACACTATTGGGTGAAGTTTGGTTGACTTCTGCGCAGCGGTTTGGGAGTTAACATCAAAATTACATTTCTCGGCCATATCGCATAGATCTCACTGTGAAAAGGCTTAAATGACTTTTTTAATTAAGTTTGATGATTGCGTTCAAACAAAATGTCCTAGAACAAAATTTTCAAATGTAACTACTAGATTGTGATACAATACACTATTGGGTGAAGTTTGGTTGACTTCTGCGCAGCGGTTTGGGAGTTAACATCAAAATTACATTTCTCGGCCATATCGCATAGATCTCACTGTGAAAAGGCTTAAATGGCTTTTTTGACCTAAGTTTAAAGATTGCGCTCAAACCAAATGTCCTAGAACGAAATTTTCAAATGTAACTACTAGAATGTGATACAATACACTATTGGGTGAAGTTTGGTTGACTTCTGCGCAGCGGTTTGGGAGTTAACATCAAAATTACATTTCTCGGCCATATCGCATAGATCTCACTGTGAAAAGGCTTAAATGGCTTTTTTGACCTAAGTTTAAAGATTGCGCTCAAACCAAATGTCCTAGAACCAAATTTCCAAATGTAACTACTAGATTGTGATAAAATACACTATTGGGTGAAGTTTGGTTGACTTCTGCGCAGCGGTTTGGGAGTTAACATCAAAATTACATTTCTCGGCCATATCGCATAGATCTCACTGTGAAAAGGCTTAAATGACTTTTTTAATTAGGTTTGATGATTGCGTTCAAACAAAATGTCCTAGAACAAAATTTTCAAATGTAACTACTAGATTGTGATACAATACACTATTGGGTGAAGTTTGGTTGACTTCTGCGCAGCGGTTTGGGAGTTAACATCAAAATTACATTTCTCGGCCATATCGCATAGATCTCACTGTGAAAAGGCTTAAATGGCTTTTTTGACCTAAGTTTGAGGATTGCGCTCAAATCAAATGTCCAAGAACCAAATTTCCAAATGTAACTACTAGATTGTGATACAATACACTATTGGGTGAAGTTTGGTTGACTTCTGCGCAGCGGTTTGGGAGTTAACATCAAAATTACATTTCTCGGCCATATCGCATAGATCTCACTGTGAAAAGGCTTAAATGACTTTTTTAATTAAGTTTGATGATTGCGTTCAAACAAAATGTCCTAGAACAAAATTTTCAAAAATAACTACTAGATTGTGATACAATACACTATTGGGTGAAGTTTGGTTGACTTCTGCGCAGCGGTTTGGGAGTTAACATCAAAATTACATTCCTCGGCCATATCGCATAGATCTCACTGTGAAAAGGCTTAAATGGCTTTTTTGACCTAAGTTTAAAGATTGCGCTCAAACCAAATGTCCTAGAACGAAATTTTCAAATGTAACTACTAGAATGTGATACAATACACTATTGGGTGAAGTTTGGTTGACTTCTGCGCAGCGGTTTGGGAGTTAACATCAAAATTATATTTCTCGGCCATATCGCATAGATCTCACTGTGAAAAGGCTTAAATGGCTTTTTTGACCTAAGTTTGAGGATTGCGCTCAAATCAAATGTCCTAGAACCAAATTTCCACATGTAACTACTAGATTGTGATACAATACACTAATGGGTGAAGTTTGGTTGACTTCTGCGCAGAGGTTTGGGAGTTAACATCAAAATTACATTTCTCGGCCATATCGCATAGATCTCACTGTGAAAAGGCTTAAATGACTTTTTTAATTAAGTTTGATGATTGCGCTCAAACCAAATGTCCTAGAACGAAATTTTCAAATGTAACTACTAGAATGTTATACAATACACTATTGGGTGAAGTTTGGTTGACTTCTGCGCAGCGGTTTGGGAGTTAACATCAAAATTACATTTCTCGGCCATATCGCATAGATCTCACTGTGAAAAGGCTTAAATGGCTTTTTTGACCTAAGTTTGAGGATTGCGCTCAAATCAAATGTCCTAGAACCAAATTTTCACATGTAACTACTAGATTGTGATACAATACACTAATGGGTGAAGTTTGGTTGACTTCTGCGCAGCGGTTTGGGAGTTAACATCAAAATTACATTTCTCGGCCATATCGCATAGATCTCACTGTGAAAAGGCTTAAATGACTTTTTTAATTAAGTTTAATGATTGCGCTCAAATCAAATGTCCAAGAACTAAATTTCCAAATGTAACTACTAGATTGTGATAAAATACACTATTGGGTGAGGTTTGGTTGACTTCTGCGCAGCGGTTTGGGAGTTAACATCAAAATTACATTTCTCGGCCATATCGCATAGATCTCACTGTGAAAAGGCTTAAATGACTTTTTTAATTAAGTTTGATGATTGCGTTCAAACAAAATGTCCTAGAACAAAATTTTCAAATGTAACTACTAGATTGTGATACAATACACTATTGGGTGAAGTTTGGTTGACTTCTGCGCAGCGGTTTGGGAGTTAACATCAAAATTACATTTCTCGGCCATATCGCATAGATCTCACTGTGAAAAGGCTTAAATGGCTTTTTTGACCTAAGTTTGAGGATTGCGCTCAAATCAAATGTCCAAGAACCAAATTTCCAAATGTAACTACTAGATTGTGATACAATACACTATTGGGTGAAGTTTGGTTGACTTCTGCGCAGCGGTTTGGGAGTTAACATCAAAATTACATTTCTCGGCCATATCGCATAGATCTCACTGTGAAAAGGCTTAAATGACTTTTTTAATTAAGTTTGATGATTGCGTTCAAACAAAATGTCCTAGAACAAAATTTTCAAATGTAACTACTAGATTGTGATACAATACACTATTGGGTGAAGTTTGGTTGACTTCTGCGCAGCGGTTTGGGAGTTAACATCAAAATTACATTTCTCGGCCATATCGCATAGATCTCACTGTGAAAAGGCTTAAATGGCTTTTTTGACCTAAGTTTAAAGATTGCGCTCAAACCAAATGTCCTAGAACGAAATTTTCAAATGTAACTACTAGAATGTGATACAATACACTATTGGGTGAAGTTTGGTTGACTTCTGCGCAGCGGTTTGGGAGTTAACATCAAAATTACATTTCTCGGCCATATCGCATAGATCTCACTGTGAAAAGGCTTAAATGGCTTTTTTGACCTAAGTTTGAGGATTGCGCTCAAATCAAATGTCCTAGAACAAAATTTCCACATGTAACTACTAGATTGTGATACAATACACTAATGGGTGAAGTTTGGTTGACTTCTGCGCAGAGGTTTGGGAGTTAACATCAAAATTACTTTTCTCGGCCATATCGCATAGATCTCACTGTGAAAAGGCTTAAATGGCTTTTTTGACCTAAGTTTAATGATTGCGCTCAAACCAAATGTCCAATAACCAAATTTCCACATGTAACTACTAGATTGTGATACAATACACTAATGGGTGAAGTTTGGTTGACTTCTGCGCAGCGGTTTGGGAGTTAACATCAAAATTACATTTCTCGGCCATATCGCATAGATCTCACTGTGAAAAGGCTTAAATGACTTTTTTAATTAAGTTTGATGATTGCGTTCAAACAAAATGTCATAGAACAAAATTTTCAAATGTAACTACTAGATTGTGATACAATACACTATTGGGTTAAGTTTGGTTGACTTCTGCGCAGCGGTTTGGGAGTTAACATCAAAATTACATTTCTCGGCCATATCGCATAGATCTCACTGTGAAAAGGCTTAAATGGCTTTTTTGACCTAAGTTTGAGGATTGCGCTCAAATCAAATGTCCTAGAACCAAATTTCCACATGTAATTACTAGATTGTGATACAATACACTAATGGGTGAAGTTTGGTTGACTTCTGCGCAGCGGTTTGGGAGTTAACATCAAAATTACATTTCTCGGCCATATCGCATAGATCTCACTGTGAAAAGGCTTAAATGACTTTTTTAATTAAGTTTAATGATTGCGCTCAAACCAAATGTCCTAGAACGAAATTTTCAAATGTAACTACTAGAATGTGATACAATACACTATTGGGTGAAGTTTAGTTGACTTCTGCGCAGCGGTTTGGGAGTTAACATCAAAATTACATTTCTCGGCCATATCGCATAGATCTCACTGTGAAAAGGCTTAAATGGCTTTTTTGACCTAAGTTTAATGATTGCGCTCAAACCAAATGTCCTAGAACGAAATTTTCAAATGTAACTACTAGAATGTGATACAATACACTATTGGGTGAAGTTTGGTTGACTTCTGCGCAGCGGTTTGGGAGTTAACATCAAAATTACATTTCTCGGCCATATCGCATAGATCTCACTGTGAAAAGGCTTAAATGACTTTTTTAATTAAGTTTGATGATTGCGTTCAAACAAAATGTCCTAGAACAAAATTTTCAAATGTAACTACTAGATTGTGATACAATACACTATTGGGTGAAGTTTGGTTGACTTCTGCGCAGCGGTTTGGGAGTTAACATCAAAATTACATTTCTCGGCCATATCGCATAGATCTCACTGTGAAAAGGCTTAAATGACTTTTTTAATTAAGTTTGATGATTGCGTTCAAACAAAATGTCCTAGAACAAAATTTTCAAATGTAACTACTAGATTGTGATACAATACACTATTGGGTGAAGTTTGGTTGACTTCTGCGCAGCGGTTTGGGAGTTAACATCAAAATTACATTTCTCGGCCATATCGCATAGATCTCACTGTGAAAAGGCTTAAATGGCTTTTTTGACCTAAGTTTAAAGATTGCGCTCAAACCAAATGTCCTAGAACGAAATTTTCAAATGTAACTACTAGAATGTGATACAATACACTATTGGGTGAAGTTTAGTTGACTTCTGCGCAGCGGTTTGGGAGTTAACATCAAAATTACATTTCTCGGCCATATCGCATAGATCTCACTGTGAAAAGGCTTAAATGGCTTTTTTGACCTAAGTTTGAGGATTGCGCTCAAATCAAATGTCCTAGAACCAAATTTCCACATGTAACTACTAGATTGTGATACAATACACTAATGGGTGAAGTTTGGTTGACTTCTGCGCAGAGGTTTGGGAGTTAACATCAAAATTACATTTCTCGGCCATATCGCATAGATCTCACTGTGAAAAGGCTTAAATGACTTTTTTAATTAAGTTTGATGATTGCGCTCAAACAAAATTTCCTAGAACAAAATTTTCAAATGTAACTACTAGATTGTGATACAATACACTATTGGGTGAAGTTTGGTTGACTTCTGCGCAGCGGTTTGGGAGTTAACATCAAAATTACATTTCTCGGCCATATCGCATAGATCTCACTGTGAAAAGGCTTAAATGGCTTTTTTGACCTAAGTTTAATGATTGCGCTCAAACCAAATGTCCAATAACCAAATTTCCACATGTAACTACTAGATTGTGATACAATACACTAATGGGTGAAGTTTGGTTGACTTCTGCGCAGCGGTTTGGGAGTTAACATCAAAATTACATTTCTCGGCCATATCGCATAGATCTCACTGTGAAAAGGCTTAAATGACTTTTTTAATTAAGTTTGATGATTGCGTTCAAACAAAATGTCATAGAACAAAATTTTCAAATGTAACTACTAGATTGTGATACAATACACTATTGGGTGAAGTTTGGTTGACTTCTGCGCAGCGGTTTGGGAGTTAACATCAAAATTACATTTCTCGGCCATATCGCATAGATCTCACTGTGAAAAGGCTTAAATGGCTTTTTTGACCTAAGTTTGAGGATTGCGCTCAAATCAAATGTCCTAGAACCAAATTTCCACATGTAATTACTAGATTGTGATACAATACACTAATGGGTGAAGTTTGGTTGACTTCTGCGCAGCGGTTTGGGAGTTAACATCAAAATTACATTTCTCGGCCATATCGCATAGATCTCACTGTGAAAAGGCTTAAATGACTTTTTTAATTAAGTTTAATGATTGCGCTCAAATCAAATGTCCTAGAACTAAATTTCCAAATGTAACTACTAGATTGTGATAAAATACACTATTGGGTGAAGTTTGGTTGACTTCTGCGCAGCGGTTTGGGAGTTAACATCAAAATTACATTTCTCGGCCATATCGCATAGATCTCACTGTGAAAAGGCTTAAATGGCTTTTTTGACCTAAGTTTAAAGATTGCGCTCAAACCAAATGTCCTAGAACGAAATTTTCAAATGTAACTACTAGAATGTGATACAATACACTATTGGGTGAAGTTTGGTTGACTTCTGCGCAGCGGTTTGGGAGTTAACATCAAAATTACATTTCTCGGCCATATCGCATAGATCTCACTGTGAAAAGGCTTAAATGGCTTTTTTGACCTAAGTTTAATGATTGCGCTCAAACCAAATGTCCTAGAACGAAATTTTCAAATGTAACTACTAGAATGTGATACAATACACTATTGGGTGAAGTTTGGTTGACTTCTGCGCAGCGGTTTGGGAGTTAACATCAAAATTACATTTCTCGGCCATATCGCATAGATCTCACTGTGAAAAGGCTTAAATGACTTTTTTAATTAAGTTTAATGATTGCGCTCAAATCAAATGTCCTAGAACTAAATTTCCAAATGTAACTACTAGATTGTGATAAAATACACTATTGGGTGAAGTTTGGTTGACTTCTGCGCAGCGGTTTGGGAGTTAACATCAAAATTACATTTCTCGGCCATATCGCATAGATCTCACTGTGAAAAGGCTTAAATGGCTTTTTTGACCTAAGTTTAATGATTGCGCTCAAACCAAATGTCCTAGAACGAAATTTTCAAATGTAACTACTAGAATGTGATACAATACACTATTGGGTGAAGTTTGGTTGACTTCTGCGCAGCGGTTTGGGAGTTAACATCAAAATTACATTTCTCGGCCATATCGCATAGATCTCACTGTGAAAAGGCTTAAATGGCTTTTTTGACCTAAATTTGAGGATTGCGCTCAAATCAAATGTCCTAGAACCAAATTTTCACATGTAACTACTAGATTGTGATACAATACACTAATGGGTGAAGTTTGGTTGACTTCTGCGCAGCGGTTTGGGAGTTAACATCAAAATTACATTTCTCGGCCATATCGCATAGATCTCACTGTGAAAAGGCTTAAATGACTTTTTTAATTAAGTTTGATGATTGCGCTCAAACAAAATTTCCTAGAACAAAATTTTCAAATGTAACTACTAGATTGTGATACAATACACTATTGGGTGAAGTTTGGTTGACTTCTGCGCAGCGGTTTGGGAGTTAACATCAAAATTACATTTCTCGGCCATATCGCATAGATCTCACTGTGAAAAGGCTTAAATGACTTTTTTAATTAAGTTTGATGATTGCGTTCAAACAAAATGTCCTAGAACAAAATTTTCAAATGTAACTACTAGATTGTGATACAATACACTATTGGGTGAAGTTTGGTTGACTTCTGCGCAGCGGTTTGGGAGTTAACATCAAAATTACATTTCTCGGCCATATCGCATAGATCTCACTGTGAAAAGGCTTAAATGACTTTTTTAATTAAGTTTGATGATTGCGTTCAAACAAAATGTCCTAGAACAAAATTTTCAAATGTAACTACTAGATTGTGATACAATACACTATTGGGTGAAGTTTGGTTGACTTCTGCGCAGCGGTTTGGGAGTTAACATCAAAATTACATTTCTCGGCCATATCGCACAGATCTCACTGTGAAAAGGCTTAAATGGCTTTTTTGACCTAAGTTTAAAGATTGCGCTCAAACCAAATGTCCTAGAACGAAATTTTCAAATGTAACTACTAGAATGTGATACAATACACTATTGGGTGAAGTTTAGTTGACTTCTGCGCAGCGGTTTGGGAGTTAACATCAAAATTACATTTCTCGGCCATATCGCATAGATCTCACTGTGAAAAGGCTTAAATGGCTTTTTTGACCTAAGTTTGAGGATTGCGCTCAAATCAAATGTCCTAGAACCAAATTTCCACATGTAACTACTAGATTGTGATACAATACACTAATGGGTGAAGTTTGGTTGACTTCTGCGCAGAGGTTTGGGAGTTAACATCAAAATTACATTTCTCGGCCATATCGCATAGATCTCACTGTGAAAAGGCTTAAATGACTTTTTTAATTAAGTTTGATGATTGCGCTCAAACAAAATTTCCTAGAACAAAATTTTCAAATGTAACTACTAGATTGTGATACAATACACTATTGGGTGAAGTTTGGTTGACTTCTGCGCAGCGGTTTGGGAGTTAACATCAAAATTACATTTCTCGGCCATATCGCATAGATCTCACTGTGAAAAGGCTTAAATGGCTTTTTTGACCTAAGTTTAATGATTGCGCTCAAACCAAATGTCCAATAACCAAATTTCCACATGTAACTACTAGATTGTGATACAATACACTAATGGGTGAAGTTTGGTTGACTTCTGCGCAGCGGTTTGGGAGTTAACATCAAAATTACATTTCTCGGCCATATCGCATAGATCTCACTGTGAAAAGGCTTAAATGACTTTTTTAATTAAGTTTGATGATTGCGTTCAAACAAAATGTCATAGAACAAAATTTTCAAATGTAACTACTAGATTGTGATACAATACACTATTGGGTGAAGTTTGGTTGACTTCTGCGCAGCGGTTTGGGAGTTAACATCAAAATTACATTTCTTTTCTGTGAAAAGGCTTAAATGGCTTTTTTGACCTAAGTTTGAGGATTGCGCTCAAATCAAATGTCCTAGAACCAAATTTCCACATGTAATTACTAGATTGTGATACAATACACTAATGGGTGAAGTTTGGTTGACTTCTGCGCAGCGGTTTGGGAGTTAACATCAAAATTACATTTCTCGGCCATATCGCATAGATCTCACTGTGAAAAGGCTTAAATGACTTTTTTAATTAAGTTTAATGATTGCGCTCAAATCAAATGTCCTAGAACTAAATTTCCAAATGTAACCACTAGATTGTGATAAAATACACTATTGGGTGAAGTTTGGTTGACTTCTGCGCAGCGGTTTGGGAGTTAACATCAAAATTACATTTCTCGGCCATATCGCATAGATCTCACTGTGAAAAGGCTTAAATGACTTTTTTAATTAAGTTTAATGATTGCGCTCAAATCAAATGTCCTAGAACTAAATTTCCAAATGTAACTACTAGATTGTGATAAAATACACTATTGGGTGAAGTTTGGTTGACTTCTGCGCAGCGGTTTGGGAGTTAACATCAAAATTACATTTCTCGGCCATATCGCATAGATCTCACTGTGAAAAGGCTTAAATGGCTTTTTTGACCTAAGTTTAAAGATTGCGCTCAAACCAAATGTCCTAGAACGAAATTTTCAAATGTAACTACTAGAATGTGATACAATACACTATTGGGTGAAGTTTGGTTGACTTCTGCGCAGCGGTTTGGGAGTTAACATCAAAATTACATTTCTCGGCCATATCGCATAGATCTCACTGTGAAAAGGCTTAAATGACTTTTTTAATTAAGTTTGATGATTGCGCTCAAACAAAATTTCCTAGAACAAAATTTTCAAATGTAACTACTAGATTGTGATACAATACACTATTGGGTGAAGTTTGGTTGACTTCTGCGCAGCGGTTTGGGAGTTAACATCAAAATTACATTTCTCGGCCATATCGCATAGATCTCACTGTGAAAAGGCTTAAATGGCTTTTTTGACCTAAGTTTAATGATTGCGCTCAAACCAAATGTCCAATAACCAAATTTCCACATGTAACTACTAGATTGTGATACAATACACTAATGGGTGAAGTTTGGTTGACTTCTGCGCAGCGGTTTGGGAGTTAACATCAAAATTACATTTCTCGGCCATATCGCATAGATCTCACTGTGAAAAGGCTTAAATGACTTTTTTAATTAAGTTTGATGATTGCGTTCAAATCAAATGTCCTAGAACCAAATTTCCACATGTAACTACTAGATTGTGATACAATACACTAATGGGTGAAGTTTGGTTGACTTCTGCGCAGAGGTTTGGGAGTTAACATCAAAATTACATTTCTCGGCCATATCGCATAGATCTCACTGTGAAAAGGCTTAAATGACTTTTTTAATTAAGTTTGATGATTGCGCTCAAACAAAATTTCCTAGAACAAAATTTTCAAATGTAACTACTAGATTGTGATACAATACACTATTGGGTGAAGTTTGGTTGACTTCTGCGCAGCGGTTTGGGAGTTAACATCAAAATTACATTTCTTTTCTGTGAAAAGGCTTAAATGGCTTTTTTGACCTAAGTTTGAGGATTGCGCTCAAATCAAATGTCCTAGAACCAAATTTCCACATGTAATTACTAGATTGTGATACAATACACTAATGGGTGAAGTTTGGTTGACTTCTGCGCAGCGGTTTGGGAGTTAACATCAAAATTACATTTCTCGGCCATATCGCATAGATCTCACTGTGAAAAGGCTTAAATGACTTTTTTAATTAAGTTTAATGATTGCGCTCAAATCAAATGTCCTAGAACTAAATTTCCAAATGTAACTACTAGATTGTGATAAAATACACTATTGGGTGAAGTTTGGTTGACTTCTGCGCAGCGGTTTGGGAGTTAACATCAAAATTACATTTCTCGGCCATATCGCATAGATCTCACTGTGAAAAGGCTTAAATGGCTTTTTTGACCTAAGTTTGAGGATTGCGCTCAAACAAAATGTCCTAGAACAAAATTTTCAAATGTAACTACTAGATTGTGATACAATACACTATTGGGGGAAGTTTGGTTGACTTCTGCGCAGCGGTTTGGGAGTTAACATCAAAATTACATTTCTCGGCCATATCGCATAGATCTCACTGTGAAAAGGCTTAAATGACTTTTTTAATTAAGTTTGATGATTGCGCTCAAACAAAATTTCCTAGAACAAAATTTTCAAATGTAACTACTAGATTGTGATACAATACACTATTGGGTGAAGTTTGGTTGACTTCTGCGCAGCGGTTTGGGAGTTAACATCAAAATTACATTTCTCGGCCATATCGCATAGATCTCACTGTGAAAAGGCTTAAATGACTTTTTTAATTAAGTTTGATGATTGCGCTCAAACAAAATTTCCTAGAACAAAATTTTCAAATGTAACTACTAGATTGTGATACAATACACTATTGGGTGAAGTTTGGTTGACTTCTGCGCAGCGGTTTGGGAGTTAACATCAAAATTACATTTCTCGGCCATATCGCATAGATCTCACTGTGAAAAGGCTTAAATGGCTTTTTTGACCTAAGTTTAAAGATTGCGCTCAAACCAAATGTCCTAGAACGAAATTTTCAAATGTAACTACTAGAATGTGATACAATACACTATTGGGTGAAGTTTAGTTGACTTCTGCGCAGCGGTTTGGGAGTTAACATCAAAATTACATTTCTCGGCCATATCGCATAGATCTCACTGTGAAAAGGCTTAAATGGCTTTTTTGACCTAAGTTTGAGGATTGCGCTCAAATCAAATGTCCTAGAACCAAATTTCCACATGTAATTACTAGATTGTGATACAATACACTAATGGGTGAAGTTTGGTTGACTTCTGCGCAGCGGTTTGGGAGTTAACATCAAAATTACATTTCTCGGCCATATCGCATAGATCTCACTGTGAAAAGGCTTAAATGACTTATTTAATTAAGTTTGATGATTGCGTTCAAACAAAATGTCATAGAACAAAATTTTCAAATGTAACTACTAGATTGTGATACAATACACTATTGGGTGAAGTTTGGTTGACTTCTGCGCAGCGGTTTGGGAGTTAACATCAAAATTACATTTCTCGGCCATATCGCATAGATCTCACTGTGAAAAGGCTTAAATGGCTTTTTTGACCTAAGTTTGAGGATTGCGCTCAAATCAAATGTCCTAGAACCAAATTTCCACATGTAATTACTAGATTGTGATACAATACACTAATGGGTGAAGTTTGGTTGACTTCTGCGCAGCGGTTTGGGAGTTAACATCAAAATTACATTTCTCGGCCATATCGCATAGATCTCACTGTGAAAAGGCTTAAATGACTTTTTTGACCTAAGTTTGAGGATTGCGCTCAAACAAAATGTCCTAGAACAAAATTTTCAAATGTAACTACTAGATTGTGATACAATACACTATTGGGGGAAGTTTGGTTGACTTCTGCGCAGCGGTTTGGGAGTTAACATCAAAATTACATTTCTCGGCCATATCGCATAGATCTCACTGTGAAAAGGCTTAAATGGCTTTTTTAATTAAGTTTAATGATTGCGCTCAAATCAAATGTCCTAGAACTAAATTTCCAAATGTAACTACTAGATTGTGATAAAATACACTATTGGGTGAAGTTTGGTTGACTTCTGCGCAGCGGTTTGGGAGTTAACATAAAAATTACATTTCTCGGCCATATCGCATAGATCTCACTGTGAAAAGGCTTAAATGCCTTTTTTGACCTAAGTTTAAAGATTGCGCTCAAACCAAATGTCCTAGAACGAAATTTTCAAATGTAACTACTAGAATGTGATACAATACACTATTGGGTGAAGTTTGGTTGACTTCTGCGCAGCGGTTTGGGAGTTAACATCAAAATTACATTTCTCGGCCATATCGCATAGATCTCACTGTGAAAAGGCTTAAATGGCTTTTTTGACCTAAGTTTGAGGATTGCGCTCAAATCAAATGTCCTAGAACCAAATTTTCACATGTAACTACTAGATTGTGATACAATACACTAATGGGTGAAGTTTGGTTGACTTCTGCGCAGCGGTTTGGGAGTTAACATCAAAATTACATTTCTCGGCCATATCGCATAGATCTCACTGTGAAAAGGCTTAAATGACTTTTTTAATTAAGTTTGATGATTGCGCTCAAACAAAATTTTCTAGAACAAAATTTTCAAATGTAACTACTAGATTGTGATACAATACACTATTGGGTGAAGTTTGGTTGACTTCTGCGCAGCGGTTTGGGAGTTAACATCAAAATTACATTTCTCGGCCATATCGCATAGATCTCACTGTGAAAAGGCTTAAATGGCTTTTTTGACCTAAGTTTAATGATTGCGCTCAAACCAAATGTCCTAGAACGAAATTTTCAAATGTAACTACTAGAATGTGATACAATACACTATTGGGTGAAGTTTGGTTGACTTCTGCGCAGCGGTTTGGGAGTTAACATCAAAATTACATTTCTCGGCCATATCGCATAGATCTCACTGTGAAAAGGCTTAAATGACTTTTTTAATTAAGTTTGATGATTGCGTTTAAACAAAATGTCCTAGAACAAAATTTTCAAATGTAACTACTAGATTGTGATACAATACACTATTGGGTGAAGTTTGGTTGACTTCTGCGCAGCGGTTTGGGAGTTAACATCAAAATTACATTTCTCGGCCATATCGCATAGATCTCACTGTGAAAGGGCTTAAATGGCTTTTTTGACCTAAGTTTGAGGATTGCGCTCAAATCAAATGTCCAAGAACCAAATTTCCAAATGTAACTACTAGATTGTGATACAATACACTATTGGGTGAAGTTTGGTTGACTTCTGCGCAGCGGTTTGGGAGTTAACATCAAAATTACATTTCTCGGCCATATCGCATAGATCTCACTGTGAAAAGGCTTAAATGACTTTTTTAATTAAGTTTGATGATTGCGTTCAAACAAAATGTCCTAGAACAAAATTTTCAAATGTAACTACTAGATTGTGATACAATACACTATTGGGTGAAGTTTGGTTGACTTCTGCGCAGCGGTTTGGGAGTTAACATCAAAATTACATTTCTCGGCCATATCGCATAGATCTCACTGTGAAAAGGCTTAAATGGCTTTTTTGACCTAAGTTTAAAGATTGCGCTCAAACCAAATGTCCTAGAACGAAATTTTCAAATGTAACTACTAGAATGTGATACAATACACTATTGGGTGAAGTTTGGTTGACTTCTGCGCAGCGGTTTGGGAGTTAACATCAAAATTACATTTCTCGGCCATATCGCATAGATCTCACTGTGAAAAGGCTTAAATGGCTTTTTTGACCTAAGTTTGAGGATTGCGCTCAAATCAAATGTCCTAGAACCAAATTTCCACATGTAATTACTAGATTGTGATACAATACACTAATGGGTGGTTTGGTTGACTTCTGCGCAGCGGTTTGGGAGTTAACATCAAAATTACATTTCTCGGCCATATCGCATAGATCTCACTGTGAAAAGGCTTAAATGACTTTTTTAATTAAGTTTAATGATTGCGCTCAAATCAAATGTCCTAGAACTAAATTTCCAAATGTAACTACTAGATTGTGATAAAATACACTATTGGGTGAAGTTTGGTTGACTTCTGCGCAGCGGTTTGGGAGTTAACATCAAAATTACATTTCTCGGCCATATCGCATAGATCTCACTGTGAAAAGGCTTAAATGACTTTTTTAATTAGGTTTGATGATTGCGTTCAAACAAAATGTCCTAGAACAAAATTTTCAAATGTAACTACTAGATTGTGATACAATACACTATTGGGTGAAGTTTGGTTGACTTCTGCGCAGCGGTTTGGGAGTTAACATCAAAATTACATTTCTCGGCCATATCGCATAGATCTCACTGTGAAAAGGCTTAAATGGCTTTTTTGACCTAAGTTTGAGGATTGCGCTCAAATCAAATGTCCAAGAACCAAATTTCCAAATGTAACTACTAGATTGTGATACAATACACTATTGGGTGAAGTTTGGTTGACTTCTGCGCAGCGGTTTGGGAGTTAACATCAAAATTACATTTCTCGGCCATATCGCATAGATCTCACTGTGAAAAGGCTTAAATGGCTTTTTTGACCTAAGTTTGAGGATTGCGCTCAAACAAAATGTCCTAGAACAAAATTTTCAAATGTAACTACTAGATTGTGATACAATACACTATTGGGTGAAGTTTGGTTGACTTCTGCGCAGCGGTTTGGGAGTTAACATCAAAATTACATTCCTCGGCCATATCGCATAGATCTCACTGTGAAAAGGCTTAAATGGCTTTTTTGACCTAAGTTTAAAGATTGCGCTCAAACCAAATGTCCTAGAACGAAATTTTCAAATGTAACTACTAGAATGTGATACAATACACTATTGGGTGAAGTTTGGTTGACTTCTGCGCAGCGGTTTGGGAGTTAACATCAAAATTATATTTCTCGGCCATATCGCATAGATCTCACTGTGAAAAGGCTTAAATGGCTTTTTTGACCTAAGTTTGAGGATTGCGCTCAAATCAAATGTCCTAGAACCAAATTTTCACATGTAACTACTAGATTGTGATAAAATACACTATTGGGTGAGGTTTGGTTGACTTCTGCGCAGCGGTTTGGGAGTTAACATCAATATTACATTTCTCGGCCATATCGCATAGATCTCACTGTGAAAAGGCTTAAATGACTTTTTTAATTAAGTTTGATGATTGCGTTCAAACAAAATGTCCTAGAACAAAATTTTCAAATGTAACTACTAGATTGTGATACAATACACTATTGGGTGAAGTTTGGTTGACTTCTGCGCAGCGGTTTGGGAGTTAACATCAAAATTACATTTCTCGGCCATATCGCATAGATCTCACTGTGAAAAGGCTTAAATGGCTTTTTTGACCTAAGTTTGAGGATTGCGCTCAAATCAAATGTCCAAGAACCAAATTTCCAAATGTAACTACTAGATTGTGATACAATACACTAATGGGTGAAGTTTGGTTGACTTCTGCGCAGCGGTTTGGGAGTTAACATCAAAATTACATTTCTCGGCCATATCGCATAGATCTCACTGTGAAAAGGCTTAAATGACTTTTTTAATTACGTTTGATGATTGCGTTCAAACAAAATGTCATAGAACAAAATTTTCAAATGTAACTACTAGATTGTGATACAATACACTATTGGGTGAAGTTTGGTTGACTTCTGCGCAGCGGTTTGGGAGTTAACATCAAAATTACATTTCTCGGCCATATCGCATAGATCTCACTGTGAAAAGGCTTAAATGACTTTTTTAATTAAGTTTAATGATTGCGCTCAAATCAAATGTCCTAGAACTAAATTTCCAAATGTAACTACTAGATTGTGATAAAATACACTATTGGGTGAAGTTTGGTTGACTTCTGCGCAGCGGTTTGGGAGTTAACATCAAAATTACATTTCTCGGCCATATCGCATAGATCTCACTGTGAAAAGGCTTAAATGGCTTTTTTGACCTAAGTTTAAAGATTGCGCTCAAACCAAATGTCCTAGAACGAAATTTTCAAATGTAACTACTAGAATGTGATACAATACACTATTGGGTGAAGTTTGGTTGACTTCTGCGCAGCGGTTTGGGAGTTAACATCAAAATTACATTTCTCGGCCATATCGCATAGATCTCACTGTGAAAAGGCTTAAATGGCTTTTTTGACCTAAGTTTAATGATTGCGCTCAAACCAAATGTCCTAGAACGAAATTTTCAAATGTAACTACTAGAATGTGATACAATACACTATTGGGTGAAGTTTGGTTGACTTCTGCGCAGCGGTTTGGGAGTTAACATCAAAATTACATTTCTCGGCCATATCGCATAGATCTCACTGTGAAAAGGCTTAAATGACTTTTTTAATTAAGTTTAATGATTGCGCTCAAATCAAATGTCCTAGAACTAAATTTCCAAATGTAACTACTAGATTGTGATAAAATACACTATTGGGTGAAGTTTGGTTGACTTCTGCGCAGCGGTTTGGGAGTTAACATCAAAATTACATTTCTCGGCCATATCGCATAGATCTCACTGTGAAAAGGCTTAAATGACTTTTTTAATTAGGTTTGATGATTGCGTTCAAACAAAATGTCCTAGAACAAAATTTTCAAATGTAACTACTAGATTGTGATACAATACACTATTGGGTGAAGTTTGGTTGACTTCTGCGCAGCGGTTTGGGAGTTAACATCAAAATTACATTTCTCGGCCATATCGCATAGATCTCACTGTGAAAAGGCTTAAATGGCTTTTTTGACCTAAGTTTGAGGATTGCGCTCAAATCAAATGTCCAAGAACCAAATTTCCAAATGTAACTACTAGATTGTGATACAATACACTATTGGGTGAAGTTTGGTTGACTTCTGCGCAGCGGTTTGGGAGTTAACATCAAAATTACATTTCTCGGCCATATCGCATAGATCTCACTGTGAAAAGGCTTAAATGGCTTTTTTGACCTAAGTTTGAGGATTGCGCTCAAACAAAATGTCCTAGAACAAAATTTTCAAATGTAACTACTAGATTGTGATACAATACACTATTGGGTGAAGTTTGGTTGACTTCTGCGCAGCGGTTTGGGAGTTAACATCAAAATTACATTCCTCGGCCATATCGCATAGATCTCACTGTGAAAAGGCTTAAATGGCTTTTTTGACCTAAGTTTAAAGATTGCGCTCAAACCAAATGTCCTAGAACGAAATTTTCAAATGTAACTACTAGAATGTGATACAATACACTATTGGGTGAAGTTTGGTTGACTTCTGCGCAGCGGTTTGGGAGTTAACATCAAAATTATATTTCTCGGCCATATCGCATAGATCTCACTGTGAAAAGGCTTAAATGGCTTTTTTGACCTAAGTTTGAGGATTGCGCTCAAATCAAATGTCCTAGAACCAAATTTCCACATGTAACTACTAGATTGTGATACAATACACTAATGGGTGAAGTTTGGTTGACTTCTGCGCAGAGGTTTGGGAGTTAACATCAAAATTACATTTCTCGGCCATATCGCATAGATCTCACTGTGAAAAGGCTTAAATGACTTTTTTAATTAAGTTTGATGATTGCGCTCAAACCAAATGTCCTAGAACGAAATTTTCAAATGTAACTACTAGAATGTGATACAATACACTATTGGGTGAAGTTTGGTTGACTTCTGCGCAGCGGTTTGGGAGTTAACATCAAAATTACATTTCTCGGCCATATCGCATAGATCTCACTGTGAAAAGGCTTAAATGGCTTTTTTGACCTAAGTTTGAGGATTGCGCTCAAATCAAATGTCCTAGAACCAAATTTTCACATGTAACTACTAGATTGTGATAAAATACACTATTGGGTGAGGTTTGGTTGACTTCTGCGCAGCGGTTTGGGAGTTAACATCAATATTACATTTCTCGGCCATATCGCATAGATCTCACTGTGAAAAGGCTTAAATGACTTTTTTAATTAAGTTTGATGATTGCGTTCAAACAAAATGTCCTAGAACAAAATTTTCAAATGTAACTACTAGATTGTGATACAATACACTATTGGGTGAAGTTTGGTTGACTTCTGCGCAGCGGTTTGGGAGTTAACATCAAAATTACATTTCTCGGCCATATCGCATAGATCTCACTGTGAAAAGGCTTAAATGGCTTTTTTGACCTAAGTTTAATGATTGCGTTCAAACAAAATGTCCTAGAACAAAATTTTCAAATGTAACTACTAGATTGTGATACAATACACTATTGGGTGAAGTTTGGTTGACTTCTGCGCAGCGGTTTGGGAGTTAACATCAAAATTACATTTCTCGGCCATATCGCATAGATCTCACTGTGAAAAGGCTTAAATGGCTTTTTTGACCTAAGTTTGAGGATTGCGCTCAAATCAAATGTCCAAGAACCAAATTTCCAAATGTAACTACTAGATTGTGATACAATACACTATTGGGTGAAGTTTGGTTGACTTCTGCGCAGCGGTTTGGGAGTTAACATCAAAATTACATTTCTCGGCCATATCGCATAGATCTCACTGTGAAAAGGCTTAAATGACTTTTTTAATTAAGTTTGATGATTGCGTTCAAACAAAATGTCCTAGAACAAAATTTTCAAATGTAACTACTAGATTGTGATACAATACACTATTGGGTGAAGTTTGGTTGACTTCTGCGCAGCGGTTTGGGAGTTAACATCAAAATTACATTTCTCGGCCATATCGCATAGATCTCACTGTGAAAAGGCTTAAATGGCTTTTTTGACCTAAGTTTAAAGATTGCGCTCAAACCAAATGTCCTAGAACGAAATTTTCAAATGTAACTACTAGAATGTGATACAATACACTATTGGGTGAAGTTTGGTTGACTTCTGCGCAGCGGTTTGGGAGTTAACATCAAAATTACATTTCTCGGCCATATCGCATAGATCTCACTGTGAAAAGGCTTAAATGGCTTTTTTGACCTAAGTTTGAGGATTGCGCTCAAATCAAATGTCCTAGAACAAAATTTCCACATGTAACTACTAGATTGTGATACAATACACTAATGGGTGAAGTTTGGTTGACTTCTGCGCAGAGGTTTGGGAGTTAACATCAAAATTACATTTCTCGGCCATATCGCATAGATCTCACTGTGAAAAGGCTTAAATGGCTTTTTTGACCTAAGTTTAATGATTGCGCTCAAACCAAATGTCCAATAACCAAATTTCCACATGTAACTACTAGATTGTGATACAATACACTAATGGGTGAAGTTTGGTTGACTTCTGCGCAGCGGTTTGGGAGTTAACATCAAAATTACATTTCTCGGCCATATCGCATAGATCTCACTGTGAAAAGGCTTAAATGACTTTTTTAATTAAGTTTGATGATTGCGTTCAAACAAAATGTCATAGAACAAAATTTTCAAATGTAACTACTAGATTGTGATAGAATACACTATTGGGTGAAGTTTGGTTGACTTCTGCGCAGCGGTTTGGGAGTTAACATCAAAATTACATTTCTCGGCCATATCGCATAGATCTCACTGTGAAAAGGCTTAAATGGCTTTTTTGACCTAAGTTTGAGGATTGCGCTCAAATCAAATGTCCTAGAACCAAATTTCCACATGTAATTACTAGATTGTGATACAATACACTAATGGGTGAAGTTTGGTTGACTTCTGCGCAGCGGTTTGGGAGTTAACATCAAAATTACATTTCTCGGCCATATCGCATAGATCTCACTGTGAAAAGGCTTAAATGACTTTTTTAATTAAGTTTAATGATTGCGCTCAAACCAAATGTCCTAGAACGAAATTTTCAAATGTAACTACTAGAATGTGATACAATACACTATTGGGTGAAGTTTAGTTGACTTCTGCGCAGCGGTTTGGGAGTTAACATCAAAATTACATTTCTCGGCCATATCGCATAGATCTCACTGTGAAAAGGCTTAAATGGCTTTTTTGACCTAAGTTTAATGATTGCGCTCAAACCAAATGTCCTAGAACGAAATTTTCAAATGTAACTACTAGAATGTGATACAATACACTATTGGGTGAAGTTTGGTTGACTTCTGCGCAGCGGTTTGGGAGTTAACATCAAAATTACATTTCTCGGCCATATCGCATAGATCTCACTGTGAAAAGGCTTAAATGACTTTTTTAATTAAGTTTGATGATTGCGTTCAAACAAAATGTCCTAGAACAAAATTTTCAAATGTAACTACTAGATTGTGATACAATACACTATTGGGTGAAGTTTGGTTGACTTCTGCGCAGCGGTTTGGGAGTTAACATCAAAATTACATTTCTCGGCCATATCGCATAGATCTCACTGTGAAAAGGCTTAAATGACTTTTTTAATTAAGTTTAATGATTGCGCTCAAATCAAATGTCCTAGAACTAAATTTCCAAATGTAACTACTAGATTGTGATAAAATACACTATTGGGTGAAGTTTGGTTGACTTCTGCGCAGCGGTTTGGGAGTTAACATAAAAATTAAATTTCTCGGCCATATCGCATAGATCTCACTGTGAAAAGGCTTAAATGGCTTTTTTGACCTAAGTTTAAAGATTGCGCTCAAACCAAATGTCCTAGAACGAAATTTTCAAATGTAACTACTAGAATGTGATACAATACACTATTGGGTGAAGTTTGGTTGACTTCTGCGCAGCGGTTTGGGAGTTAACATCAAAATTACATTTCTCGGCCATATCGCATAGATCTCACTGTGAAAAGGCTTAAATGGCTTTTTTGACCTAAGTTTAATGATTGCGCTCAAACCAAATGTCCTAGAACGAAATTTTCAAATGTAACTACTAGAATGTGATACAATACACTATTGGGTGAAGTTTGGTTGACTTCTGCGCAGCGGTTTGGGAGTTAACATCAAAATTACATTTCTCGGCCATATCGCATAGATCTCACTGTGAAAAGGCTTAAATGGCTTTTTTGACCTAAGTTTGAGGATTGCGCTCAAATCAAATGTCCTAGAACCAAATTTTCACATGTAACTACTAGATTGTGATACAATACACTATTGGGTGAAGTTTGGTTGACTTCTGCGCAGCGGTTTGGGAGTTAACATCAAAATTACATTTCTCGGCCATATCGCATAGATCTCACTGTGAAAAGGCTTAAATGACTTTTTTAATTAAGTTTGATGATTGCGCTCAAACAAAATTTCCTAGAACAAAATTTTCAAATGTAACTACTAGATTGTGATACAATACACTATTGGGTGAAGTTTGGTTGACTTCTGCGCAGCGGTTTGGGAGTTAACATCAAAATTACATTTCTCGGCCATATCGCATAGATCTCACTGTGAAAAGGCTTAAATGACTTTTTTAATTAAGTTTGATGATTGCGTTCAAACAAAATGTCCTAGAACAAAATTTTCAAATGTAACTACTAGATTGTGATACAATACACTATTGGGTGAAGTTTGGTTGACTTCTGCGCAGCGGTTTGGGAGTTAACATCAAAATTACATTCCTCGGCCATATCGCATAGATCTCACTGTGAAAAGGCTTAAATGGCTTTTTTGACCTAAGTTTAAAGATTGCGCTCAAACCAAATGTCCTAGAACGAAATTTTCAAATGTAAATACTAGAATGTGATACAATACACTATTGGGTGAAGTTTGGTTGACTTCTGCGCAGCGGTTTGGGAGTTAACATCAAAATTACATTTCTCGGCCATATCGCATAGATCTCACTGTGAAAAGGCTTAAATGGCTTTTTTGACCTAAGTTTGAGGATTGCGCTCAAATCAAATGTCCTAGAACCAAATTTCCACATGTAACTACTAGATTGTGATACAATACACTAATGGGTGAAGTTTGGTTGACTTCTGCGCAGAGGTTTGGGAGTTAACATCAAAATTACATTTCTCGGCCATATCGCATAGATCTCACTGTGAAAAGGCTTAAATGACTTTTTTAATTAAGTTTGATGATTGCGCTCAAACAAAATTTCCTAGAACAAAATTTTCAAATGTAACTACTAGATTGTGATACAATACACTATTGGGTGAAGTTTGGTTGACTTCTGCGCAGCGGTTTGGGAGTTAACATCAAAATTACATTTCTCGGCCATATCGCATAGATCTCACTGTGAAAAGGCTTAAATGGCTTTTTTGACCTAAGTTTGAGGATTGCGCTCAAATCAAATGTCCTAGAACCAAATTTCCACATGTAATTACTAGATTGTGATACAATACACTAATGGGTGAAGTTTGGTTGACTTCTGCGCAGCGGTTTGGGAGTTAACATCAAAATTACATTTCTCGGCCATATCGCATAGATCTCACTGTGAAAAGGCTTAAATGACTTTTTTAATTAAGTTTAATGATTGCGCTCAAATCAAATGTCCTAGAACTAAATTTCCAAATGTAACTACTAGATTGTGATAAAATACACTATTGGGTGAAGTTTGGTTGACTTCTGCGCAGCGGTTTGGGAGTTAACATCAAAATTACATTTCTCGGCCATATCGCATAGATCTCACTGTGAAAAGGCTTAAATGACTTTTTTAATTAAGTTTGATGATTGCGTTCAAACAAAATGTCCTAGAACAAAATTTTCAAATGTAACTACTAGATTGTGATACAATACACTATTGGGTGAAGTTTGGTTGACTTCTGCGCAGCGGTTTGGGAGTTAACATCAAAATTACATTTCTCGGCCATATCGCATAGATCTCACTGTGAAAAGGCTTAAATGGCTTTTTTAATTAAGTTTGATGATTGCGTTCAAACAAAATGTCCTAGAACAAAATTTTCAAATGTAACTACTAGATTGTGATACAATACACTATTGGGTGAAGTTTGGTTGACTTCTGCGCAGCGGTTTGGGAGTTAACATCAAAATTACATTCCTCGGCCATATCGCATAGATCTCACTGTGAAAAGGCTTAAATGGCTTTTTTGACCTAAGTTTAAAGATTGCGCTCAAACCAAATGTCCTAGAACGAAATTTTCAAATGTAACTACTAGAATGTGATACAATACACTATTGGGTGAAGTTTGGTTGACTTCTGCGCAGCGGTTTGGGAGTTAACATCAAAATTACATTTCTCGGCCATATCGCATAGATCTCACTGTGAAAAGGCTTAAATGGCTTTTTTGACCTAAGTTTGAGGATTGCGCTCAAATCAAATGTCCTAGAACCAAATTTCCACATGTAACTACTAGATTGTGATACAATACACTAATGGGTGAAGTTTGGTTGACTTCTGCGCAGAGGTTTGGGAGTTAACATCAAAATTACATTTCTCGGCCATATCGCATAGATCTCACTGTGAAAAGGCTTAAATGACTTTTTTAATTAAGTTTGATGATTGCGCTCAAACCAAATGTCCTAGAACAAAATTTTCAAATGTAACTACTAGATTGTGATACAATACACTATTGGGTGAAGTTTGGTTGACTTCTGCGCAGCGGTTTGGGAGTTAACATCAAAATTACATTTCTCGGCCATATCGCATAGATCTCACTGTGAAAAGGCTTAAATGACTTTTTTAATTAAGTTTGATGATTGCGTTCAAACAAAATGTCCTAGAACAAAATTTTCAAATGTAACTACTAGATTGTGATACAATACACTATTGGGTGAAGTTTGGTTGACTTCTGCGCAGCGGTTTGGGAGTTAACATCAAAATTACATTCCTCGGCCATATCGCATAGATCTCACTGTGAAAAGGCTTAAATGGCTTTTTTGACCTAAGTTTAAAGATTGCGCTCAAACCAAATGTCCTAGAACGAAATTTTCAAATGTAACTACTAGAATGTGATACAATACACTATTGGGTGAAGTTTGGTTGACTTCTGCGCAGCGGTTTGGGAGTTAACATCAAAATTACATTTCTCGGCCATATCGCATAGATCTCACTGTGAAAAGGCTTAAATGGCTTTTTTGACCTAAGTTTGAGGATTGCGCTCAAATCAAATGTCCTAGAACCAAATTTCCACATGTAATTACTAGATTGTGATACAATACACTAATGGGTGAAGTTTGGTTGACTTCTGCGCAGCGGTTTGGGAGTTAACATCAAAATTACATTTCTCGGCCATATCGCATAGATCTCACTGTGAAAAGGCTTAAATGACTTTTTTAATTAAGTTTAATGATTGCGCTCAAATCAAATGTCCTAGAACTAAATTTCCAAATGTAACTACTAGATTGTGATAAAATACACTATTGGGTGAAGTTTGGTTGACTTCTGCGCAGCGGTTTGGGAGTTAACATCAAAATTACATTTCTCGGCCATATCGCATAGATCTCACTGTGAAAAGGCTTAAATGACTTTTTTAATTAAGTTTGATGATTGCGTTCAAACAAAATGTCCTAGAACAAAATTTTCAAATGTAACTACTAGATTGTGATACAATACACTATTGGGTGAAGTTTGGTTGACTTCTGCGCAGCGGTTTGGGAGTTAACATCAAAATTACATTTCTCGGCCATATCGCATAGATCTCACTGTGAAAAGGCTTAAATGGCTTTTTTGACCTAAGTTTGAGGATTGCGCTCAAATCAAATGTCCAAGAACCAAATTTCCAAATGTAACTACTAGATTGTGATACAATACACTATTGGGTGAAGTTTGGTTGACTTCTGCGCAGCGGTTTGGGAGTTAACATCAAAATTACATTTCTCGGCCATATCGCATAGATCTCACTGTGAAAAGGCTTAAATGACTTTTTTAATTAAGTTTGATGATTGCGTTCAAACAAAATGTCCTAGAACAAAATTTTCAAATGTAACTACTAGATTGTGATACAATACACTATTGGGTGAAGTTTGGTTGACTTCTGCGCAGCGGTTTGGGAGTTAACATCAAAATTACATTCCTCGGCCATATCGCATAGATCTCACTGTGAAAAGGCTTAAATGGCTTTTTTGACCTAAGTTTAAAGATTGCGCTCAAACCAAATGTCCTAGAACGAAATTTTCAAATGTAACTACTAGAATGTGATACAATACACTATTGGGTGAAGTTTGGTTGACTTCTGCGCAGCGGTTTGGGAGTTAACATCAAAATTACATTTCTCGGCCATATCGCATAGATCTCACTGTGAAAAGGCTTAAATGGCTTTTTTGACCTAAGTTTGAGGATTGCGCTCAAATCAAATGTCCTAGAACCAAATTTCCACATGTAACTACTAGATTGTGATACAATACACTAATGGGTGAAGTTTGGTTGACTTCTGCGCAGAGGTTTGGGAGTTAACATCAAAATTACATTTCTCGGCCATATCGCATAGATCTCACTGTGAAAAGGCTTAAATGACTTTTTTAATTAAGTTTGATGATTGCGCTCAAACCAAATGTCCTAGAACAAAATTTTCAAATGTAACTACTAGATTGTGATACAATACACTATTGGGTGAAGTTTGGTTGACTTCTGCGCAGCGGTTTGGGAGTTAACATCAAAATTACATTTCTCGGCCATATCGCATAGATCTCACTGTGAAAAGGCTTAAATGACTTTTTTAATTAAGTTTGATGATTGCGTTCAAACAAAATGTCCTAGAACAAAATTTTCAAATGTAACTACTAGATTGTGATACAATACACTATTGGGTGAAGTTTGGTTGACTTCTGCGCAGCGGTTTGGGAGTTAACATCAAAATTACATTCCTCGGCCATATCGCATAGATCTCACTGTGAAAAGGCTTAAATGGCTTTTTTGACCTAAGTTTAAAGATTGCGCTCAAACCAAATGTCCTAGAACGAAATTTTCAAATGTAACTACTAGAATGTGATACAATACACTATTGGGTGAAGTTTGGTTGACTTCTGCGCAGCGGTTTGGGAGTTAACATCAAAATTACATTTCTCGGCCATATCGCATAGATCTCACTGTGAAAAGGCTTAAATGGCTTTTTTGACCTAAGTTTGAGGATTGCGCTCAAATCAAATGTCCTAGAACCAAATTTCCACATGTAATTACTAGATTGTGATACAATACACTAATGGGTGAAGTTTGGTTGACTTCTGCGCAGCGGTTTGGGAGTTAACATCAAAATTACATTTCTCGGCCATATCGCATAGATCTCACTGTGAAAAGGCTTAAATGACTTTTTTAATTAAGTTTAATGATTGCGCTCAAATCAAATGTCCTAGAACTAAATTTCCAAATGTAACTACTAGATTGTGATAAAATACACTATTGGGTGAAGTTTGGTTGACTTCTGCGCAGCGGTTTGGGAGTTAACATCAAAATTACATTTCTCGGCCATATCGCATAGATCTCACTGTGAAAAGGCTTAAATGACTTTTTTAATTAAGTTTGATGATTGCGTTCAAACAAAATGTCCTAGAACAAAATTTTCAAATGTAACTACTAGATTGTGATACAATACACTATTGGGTGAAGTTTGGTTGACTTCTGCGCAGCGGTTTGGGAGTTAACATCAAAATTACATTTCTCGGCCATATCGCATAGATCTCACTGTGAAAAGGCTTAAATGGCTTTTTTGACCTAAGTTTGAGGATTGCGCTCAAATCAAATGTCCAAGAACCAAATTTCCAAATGTAACTACTAGATTGTGATACAATACACTATTGGGTGAAGTTTGGTTGACTTCTGCGCAGCGGTTTGGGAGTTAACATCAAAATTACATTTCTCGGCCATATCGCATAGATCTCACTGTGAAAAGGCTTAAATGACTTTTTTAATTAAGTTTGATGATTGCGTTCAAACAAAATGTCCTAGAACAAAATTTTCAAATGTAACTACTAGATTGTGATACAATACACTATTGGGTGAAGTTTGGTTGACTTCTGCGCAGCGGTTTGGGAGTTAACATCAAAATTACATTCCTCGGCCATATCGCATAGATCTCACTGTGAAAAGGCTTAAATGGCTTTTTTGACCTAAGTTTAAAGATTGCGCTCAAACCAAATGTCCTAGAACGAAATTTTCAAATGTAACTACTAGAATGTGATACAATACACTATTGGGTGAAGTTTGGTTGACTTCTGCGCAGCGGTTTGGGAGTTAACATCAAAATTACATTTCTCGGCCATATCGCATAGATCTCACTGTGAAAAGGCTTAAATGGCTTTTTTGACCTAAGTTTGAGGATTGCGCTCAAATCAAATGTCCTAGAACCAAATTTCCACATGTAACTACTAGATTGTGATACAATACACTAATGGGTGAAGTTTGGTTGACTTCTGCGCAGAGGTTTGGGAGTTAACATCAAAATTACATTTCTCGGCCATATCGCATAGATCTCACTGTGAAAAGGCTTAAATGACTTTTTTAATTAAGTTTGATGATTGCGCTCAAACAAAATTTCCTAGAACAAAATTTTCAAATGTAACTACTAGATTGTGATACAATACACTATTGGGTGAAGTTTGGTTGACTTCTGCGCAGCGGTTTGGGAGTTAACATCAAAATTACATTTCTCGGCCATATCGCATAGATCTCACTGTGAAAAGGCTTAAATGGCTTTTTTGACCTAAGTTTGAGGATTGCGCTCAAATCAAATGTCCTAGAACCAAATTTCCACATGTAATTACTAGATTGTGATACAATACACTAATGGGTGAAGTTTGGTTGACTTCTGCGCAGCGGTTTGGGAGTTAACATCAAAATTACATTTCTCGGCCATATCGCATAGATCTCACTGTGAAAAGGCTTAAATGACTTTTTTAATTAAGTTTAATGATTGCGCTCAAATCAAATGTCCTAGAACTAAATTTCCAAATGTAACTACTAGATTGTGATAAAATACACTATTGGGTGAAGTTTGGTTGACTTCTGCGCAGCGGTTTGGGAGTTAACATCAAAATTACATTTCTCGGCCATATCGCATAGATCTCACAGTGAAAAGGCTTAAATGGCTTTTTTGACCTAAGTTTGAGGATTGCGCTCAAATCAAATGTCCAAGAACCAAATTTCCAAATGTAACTACTAGATTGTGATACAATACACTATTGGGTGAAGTTTGGTTGACTTCTGCGCAGCGGTTTGGGAGTTAACATCAAAATTACATTTCTCGGCCATATCGCATAGATCTCACTGTGAAAAGGCTTAAATGACTTTTTTAATTAAGTTTGATGATTGCGTTCAAACAAAATGTCCTAGAACAAAATTTTCAAATGTAACTACTAGATTGTGATACAATACACTATTGGGTGAAGTTTGGTTGACTTCTGCGCAGCGGTTTGGGAGTTAACATCAAAATTACATTCCTCGGCCATATCGCATAGATCTCACTGTGAAAAGGCTTAAATGGCTTTTTTGACCTAAGTTTAAAGATTGCGCTCAAACCAAATGTCCTAGAACGAAATTTTCAAATGTAACTACTAGAATGTGATACAATACACTATTGGGTGAAGTTTGGTTGACTTCTGCGCAGCGGTTTGGGAGTTAACATCAAAATTATATTTCTCGGCCATATCGCATAGATCTCACTGTGAAAAGGCTTAAATGGCTTTTTTGACCTAAGTTTGAGGATTGCGCTCAAATCAAATGTCCTAGAACCAAATTTCCACATGTAACTACTAGATTGTGATACAATACACTAATGGGTGAAGTTTGGTTGACTTCTGCGCAGAGGTTTGGGAGTTAACATCAAAATTACATTTCTCGGCCATATCGCATAGATCTCACTGTGAAAAGGCTTAAATGACTTTTTTAATTAAGTTTGATGATTGCGCTCAAACCAAATGTCCTAGAACGAAATTTTCAAATGTAACTACTAGAATGTGATACAATACACTATTGGGTGAAGTTTGGTTGACTTCTGCGCAGCGGTTTGGGAGTTAACATCAAAATTACATTTCTCGGCCATATCGCATAGATCTCACTGTGAAAAGGCTTAAATGGCTTTTTTGACCTAAGTTTGAGGATTGCGCTCAAATCAAATGTCCTAGAACCAAATTTTCACATGTAACTACTAGATTGTGATACAATACACTAATGGGTGAAGTTTGGTTGACTTCTGCGCAGCGGTTTGGGAGTTAACATCAAAATTACATTTCTCGGCCATATCGCATAGATCTCACTGTGAAAAGGCTTAAATGACTTTTTTAATTAAGTTTAATGATTGCGCTCAAATCAAATGTCCAAGAACTAAATTTCCAAATGTAACTACTAGATTGTGATAAAATACACTATTGGGTGAGGTTTGGTTGACTTCTGCGCAGCGGTTTGGGAGTTAACATCAAAATTACATTTCTCGGCCATATCGCATAGATCTCACTGTGAAAAGGCTTAAATGACTTTTTTAATTAAGTTTGATGATTGCGTTCAAACAAAATGTCCTAGAACAAAATTTTCAAATGTAACTACTAGATTGTGATACAATACACTATTGGGTGAAGTTTGGTTGACTTCTGCGCAGCGGTTTGGGAGTTAACATCAAAATTACATTTCTCGGCCATATCGCATAGATCTCATGTGAAAAGGCTTAAATGGCTTTTTTGACCTAAGTTTGAGGATTGCGCTCAAATCAAATGTCCAAGAACCAAATTTCCAAATGTAACTACTAGATTGTGATACAATACACTATTGGGTGAAGTTTGGTTGACTTCTGCGCAGCGGTTTGGGAGTTAACATCAAAATTACATTTCTCGGCCATATCGCATAGATCTCACTGTGAAAAGGCTTAAATGACTTTTTTAATTAAGTTTGATGATTGCGTTCAAACAAAATGTCCTAGAACAAAATTTTCAAATGTAACTACTAGATTGTGATACAATACACTATTGGGTGAAGTTTGGTTGACTTCTGCGCAGCGGTTTGGGAGTTAACATCAAAATTACATTTCTCGGCCATATCGCATAGATCTCACTGTGAAAAGGCTTAAATGGCTTTTTTGACCTAAGTTTAAAGATTGCGCTCAAACCAAATGTCCTAGAACGAAATTTTCAAATGTAACTACTAGAATGTGATACAATACACTATTGGGTGAAGTTTGGTTGACTTCTGCGCAGCGGTTTGGGAGTTAACATCAAAATTACATTTCTCGGCCATATCGCATAGATCTCACTGTGAAAAGGCTTAAATGGCTTTTTTGACCTAAGTTTAATGATTGCGCTCAAACCAAATGTCCAATAACCAAATTTCCACATGTAACTACTAGATTGTGATACAATACACTAATGGGTGAAGTTTGGTTGACTTCTGCGCAGCGGTTTGGGAGTTAACATCAAAATTACATTTCTCGGCCATATCGCATAGATCTCACTGTGAAAAGGCTTAAATGACTTTTTTAATTAAGTTTGATGATTGCGTTCAAACAAAATGTCATAGAACAAAATTTTCAAATGTAACTACTAGATTGTGATACAATACACTATTGGGTGAAGTTTGGTTGACTTCTGCGCAGCGGTTTGGGAGTTAACATCAAAATTACATTTCTCGGCCATATCGCATAGATCTCACTGTGAAAAGGCTTAAATGGCTTTTTTGACCTAAGTTTGAGGATTGCGCTCAAATCAAATGTCCTAGAACCAAATTTCCACATGTAATTACTAGATTGTGATACAATACACTAATGGGTGAAGTTTGGTTGACTTCTGCGCAGCGGTTTGGGAGTTAACATCAAAATTACATTTCTCGGCCATATCGCATAGATCTCACTGTGAAAAGGCTTAAATGACTTTTTTAATTAAGTTTAATGATTGCGCTCAAACCAAATGTCCTAGAACGAAATTTTCAAATGTAACTACTAGAATGTGATACAATACACTATTGGGTGAAGTTTAGTTGACTTCTGCGCAGCGGTTTGGGAGTTAACATCAAAATTACATTTCTCGGCCATATCGCATAGATCTCACTGTGAAAAGGCTTAAATGGCTTTTTTGACCTAAGTTTAATGATTGCGCTCAAACCAAATGTCCTAGAACGAAATTTTCAAATGTAACTACTAGAATGTGATACAATACACTATTGGGTGAAGTTTGGTTGACTTCTGCGCAGCGGTTTGGGAGTTAACATCAAAATTACATTTCTCGGCCATATCGCATAGATCTCACTGTGAAAAGGCTTAAATGACTTTTTTAATTAAGTTTGATGATTGCGTTCAAACAAAATGTCCTAGAACAAAATTTTCAAATGTAACTACTAGATTGTGATACAATACACTATTGGGTGAAGTTTGGTTGACTTCTGCGCAGCGGTTTGGGAGTTAACATCAAAATTACATTTCTCGGCCATATCGCATAGATCTCACTGTGAAAAGGCTTAAATGACTTTTTTAATTAAGTTTGATGATTGCGTTCAAACAAAATGTCCTAGAACAAAATTTTCAAATGTAACTACTAGATTGTGATACAATACACTATTGGGTGAAGTTTGGTTGACTTCTGCGCAGCGGTTTGGGAGTTAACATCAAAATTACATTTCTCGGCCATATCGCATAGATCTCACTGTGAAAAGGCTTAAATGGCTTTTTTGACCTAAGTTTAATGATTGCGCTCAAATCAAATGTCCTAGAACCAAATTTCCACATGTAACTACTAGATTGTGATACAATACACTAATGGGTGAAGTTTGGTTGACTTCTGCGCAGAGGTTTGGGAGTTAACATCAAAATTACATTTCTCGGCCATATCGCATAGATCTCACTGTGAAAAGGCTTAAATGACTTTTTTAATTAAGTTTGATGATTGCGCTCAAACAAAATTTCCTAGAACAAAATTTTCAAATGTAACTACTAGATTGTGATACAATACACTATTGGGTGAAGTTTGGTTGACTTCTGCGCAGCGGTTTGGGAGTTAACATCAAAATTACATTTCTCGGCCATATCGCATAGATCTCACTGTGAAAAGGCTTAAATGGCTTTTTTGACCTAAGTTTAATGATTGCGCTCAAACCAAATTTCCAATAACCAAATTTCCACATGTAACTACTAGATTGTGATACAATACACTAATGGGTGAAGTTTGGTTGACTTCTGCGCAGCGGTTTGGGAGTTAACATCAAAATTACATTTCTCGGCCATATCGCATAGATCTCACTGTGAAAAGGCTTAAATGACTTTTTTAATTAAGTTTGATGATTGCGTTCAAACAAAATGTCATAGAACAAAATTTTCAAATGTAACTACTAGATTGTGATACAATACACTATTGGGTGAAGTTTGGTTGACTTCTGCGCAGCGGTTTGGGAGTTAACATCAAAATTACATTTCTCGGCCATATCGCATAGATCTCACTGTGAAAAGGCTTAAATGGCTTTTTTGACCTAAGTTTGAGGATTGCGCTCAAATCAAATGTCCTAGAACCAAATTTCTACATGTAATTACTAGATTGTGATACAATACACTAATGGGTGAAGTTTGGTTGACTTCTGCGCAGCGGTTTGGGAGTTAACATCAAAATTACATTTCTCGGCCATATCGCATAGATCTCACTGTGAAAAGGCTTAAATGACTTTTTTAATTAAGTTTAATGATTGCGCTCAAATCAAATGTCCTAGAACTAAATTTCCAAATGTAACTACTAGATTGTGATAAAATACACTATTGGGTGAAGTTTGGTTGACTTCTGCGCAGCGGTTTGGGAGTTAACATCAAAATTACATTTCTCGGCCATATCGCATAGATCTCACTGTGAAAAGGCTTAAATGACTTTTTTAATTAAGTTTGATGATTGCGTTCAAACAAAATGTCCTAGAACAAAATTTTCAAATGTAACTACTAGATTGTGATACAATACACTATTGGGTGAAGTTTGGTTGACTTCTGCGCAGCGGTTTGGGAGTTAACATCAAAATTACATTTCTCGGCCATATCGCATAGATCTCACTGTGAAAAGGCTTAAATGGCTTTTTTGACCTAAGTTTGAGGATTGCGCTCAAATCAAATGTCCAAGAACCAAATTTCCAAATGTAACTACTAGATTGTGATACAATACACTATTGGGTGAAGTTTGGTTGACTTCTGCGCAGCGGTTTGGGAGTTAACATCAAAATTACATTTCTCGGCCATATCGCATAGATCTCACTGTGAAAAGGCTTAAATGACTTTTTTAATTAAGTTTGATGATTGCGTTCAAACAAAATGTCCTAGAACAAAATTTTCAAATGTAACTACTAGATTGTGATACAATACACTATTGGGTGAAGTTTGGTTGACTTCTGCGCAGCGGTTTGGGAGTTAACATCAAAATTACATTTCTCGGCCATATCGCATAGATCTCACTGTGAAAAGGCTTAAATGGCTTTTTTGACCTAAGTTTAATGATTGCGCTCAAACCAAATGTCCAATAACCAAATTTCTACATGTAACTACTAGATTGTGATACAATACACTAATGGGTGAAGTTTGGTTGACTTCTGCGCAGCGGTTTGGGAGTTAACATCAAAATTACATTTCTCGGCCATATCGCATAGATCTCACTGTGAAAAGGCTTAAATGACTTTTTTAATTAAGTTTGATGATTGCGTTCAAACAAAATGTCATAGAACAAAATTTTCAAATGTAACTACTAGATTGTGATACAATACACTATTGGGTGAAGTTTGGTTGACTTCTGCGCAGCGGTTTGGGAGTTAACATCAAAATTACATTTCTCGGCCATATCGCATAGATCTCACTGTGAAAAGGCTTAAATGGCTTTTTTGACCTAAGTTTGAGGATTGCGCTCAAATCAAATGTCCTAGAACCAAATTTCCACATGTAATTACTAGATTGTGATACAATACACTAATGGGTGAAGTTTGGTTGACTTCTGCGCAGCGGTTTGGGAGTTAACATCAAAATTACATTTCTCGGCCATATCGCATAGATCTCACTGTGAAAAGGCTTAAATGACTTTTTTAATTAAGTTTAATGATTGCGCTCAAATCAAATGTCCTAGAACTAAATTTCCAAATGTAACTACTAGATTGTGATAAAATACACTATTGGGTGAAGTTTGGTTGACTTCTGCGCAGCGGTTTGGGAGTTAACATCAAAATTACATTTCTCGGCCATATCGCATAGATCTCACTGTGAAAAGGCTTAAATGACTTTTTTAATTAAGTTTGATGATTGCGTTCAAACAAAATGTCCTAGAACAAAATTTTCAAATGTAACTACTAGATTGTGATACAATACACTATTGGGTGAAGTTTGGTTGACTTCTGCGCAGCGGTTTGGGAGTTAACATCAAAATTACATTTCTCGGCCATATCGCATAGATCTCACTGTGAAAAGGCTTAAATGACTTTTTTAATTAAGTTTGATGATTGCGTTCAAACAAAATGTCCTAGAACAAAATTTTCAAATGTAACTACTAGATTGTGATACAATACACTATTGGGTGAAGTTTGGTTGACTTCTGCGCAGCGGTTTGGGAGTTAACATCAAAATTACATTTCTCGGCCATATCGCATAGATCTCACTGTGAAAAGGCTTAAATGGCTTTTTTGACCTAAGTTTAAAGATTGCGCTCAAACCAAATGTCCTAGAACGAAATTTTCAAATGTAACTACTAGAATGTGATACAATACACTATTGGGTGAAGTTTAGTTGACTTCTGCGCAGCGGTTTGGGAGTTAACATCAAAATTACATTTCTCGGCCATATCGCATAGATCTCACTGTGAAAAGGCTTAAATGGCTTTTTTGACCTAAGTTTGAGGATTGCGCTCAAATCAAATGTCCTAGAACCAAATTTCCACATGTAACTACTAGATTGTGATACAATACACTAATGGGTGAAGTTTGGTTGACTTCTGCGCAGAGGTTTGGGAGTTAACATCAAAATTACATTTCTCGGCCATATCGCATAGATCTCACTGTGAAAAGGCTTAAATGACTTTTTTAATTAAGTTTGATGATTGCGCTCAAACAAAATTTCCTAGAACAAAATTTTCAAATGTAACTACTAGATTGTGATACAATACACTATTGGGTGAAGTTTGGTTGACTTCTGCGCAGCGGTTTGGGAGTTAACATCAAAATTACATTTCTCGGCCATATCGCATAGATCTCACTGTGAAAAGGCTTAAATGGCTTTTTTGACCTAAGTTTAATGATTGCGCTCAAACCAAATTTCCAATAACCAAATTTCCACATGTAACTACTAGATTGTGATACAATACACTAATGGGTGAAGTTTGGTTGACTTCTGCGCAGCGGTTTGGGAGTTAACATCAAAATTACATTTCTCGGCCATATCGCATAGATCTCACTGTGAAAAGGCTTAAATGACTTTTTTAATTAAGTTTGATGATTGCGTTCAAACAAAATGTCATAGAACAAAATTTTCAAATGTAACTACTAGATTGTGATACAATACACTATTGGGTGAAGTTTGGTTGACTTCTGCGCAGCGGTTTGGGAGTTAACATCAAAATTACATTTCTCGGCCATATCGCATAGATCTCACTGTGAAAAGGCTTAAATGGCTTTTTTGACCTAAGTTTGAGGATTGCGCTCAAATCAAATGTCCTAGAACCAAATTTCCACATGTAATTACTAGATTGTGATACAATACACTAATGGGTGAAGTTTGGTTGACTTCTGCGCAGCGGTTTGGGAGTTAACATCAAAATTACATTTCTCGGCCATATCGCATAGATCTCACTGTGAAAAGGCTTAAATGACTTTTTTAATTAAGTTTAATGATTGCGCTCAAATCAAATGTCCTAGAACTAAATTTCCAAATGTAACTACTAGATTGTGATAAAATACACTATTGGGTGAAGTTTGGTTGACTTCTGCGCAGCGGTTTGGGAGTTAACATCAAAATTACATTTCTCGGCCATATCGCATAGATCTCACTGTGAAAAGGCTTAAATGACTTTTTTAATTAAGTTTGATGATTGCGTTCAAACAAAATGTCCTAGAACAAAATTTTCAAATGTAACTACTAGATTGTGATACAATACACTATTGGGTGAAGTTTGGTTGACTTCTGCGCAGCGGTTTGGGAGTTAACATCAAAATTACATTTCTCGGCCATATCGCATAGATCTCACTGTGAAAAGGCTTAAATGGCTTTTTTGACCTAAGTTTGAGGATTGCGCTCAAATCAAATGTCCAAGAACCAAATTTCCAAATGTAACTACTAGATTGTGATACAATACACTATTGGGTGAAGTTTGGTTGACTTCTGCGCAGCGGTTTGGGAGTTAACATCAAAATTACATTTCTCGGCCATATCGCATAGATCTCACTGTGAAAAGGCTTAAATGACTTTTTTAATTAAGTTTGATGATTGCGTTCAAACAAAATGTCCTAGAACAAAATTTTCAAATGTAACTACTAGATTGTGATACAATACACTATTGGGTGAAGTTTGGTTGACTTCTGCGCAGCGGTTTGGGAGTTAACATCAAAATTACATTTCTCGGCCATATCGCATAGATCTCACTGTGAAAAGGCTTAAATGGCTTTTTTGACCTAAGTTTAATGATTGCCCTCAAACCAAATGTCCAATAACCAAATTTCTACATGTAACTACTAGATTGTGATACAATACACTAATGGGTGAAGTTTGGTTGACTTCTGCGCAGCGGTTTGGGAGTTAACATCAAAATTACATTTCTCGGCCATATCGCATAGATCTCACTGTGAAAAGGCTTAAATGACTTTTTTAATTAAGTTTGATGATTGCGTTCAAACAAAATGTCATAGAACAAAATTTTCAAATGTAACTACTAGATTGTGATACAATACACTATTGGGTGAAGTTTGGTTGACTTCTGCGCAGCGGTTTGGGAGTTAACATCAAAATTACATTTCTCGGCCATATCGCATAGATCTCACTGTGAAAAGGCTTAAATGGCTTTTTTGACCTAAGTTTGAGGATTGCGCTCAAATCAAATGTCCTAGAACCAAATTTCCACATGTAATTACTAGATTGTGATACAATACACTAATGGGTGAAGTTTGGTTGACTTCTGCGCAGCGGTTTGGGAGTTAACATCAAAATTACATTTCTCGGCCATATCGCATAGATCTCACTGTGAAAAGGCTTAAATGACTTTTTTAATTAAGTTTAATGATTGCGCTCAAATCAAATGTCCTAGAACTAAATTTCCAAATGTAACTACTAGATTGTGATAAAATACACTATTGGGTGAAGTTTGGTTGACTTCTGCGCAGCGGTTTGGGAGTTAACATCAAAATTACATTTCTCGGCCATATCGCATAGATCTCACTGTGAAAAGGCTTAAATGACTTTTTTAATTAAGTTTGATGATTGCGTTCAAACAAAATGTCCTAGAACAAAATTTTCAAATGTAACTACTAGATTGTGATACAATACACTATTGGGTGAAGTTTGGTTGACTTCTGCGCAGCGGTTTGGGAGTTAACATCAAAATTACATTTCTCGGCCATATCGCATAGATCTCACTGTGAAAAGGCTTAAATGGCTTTTTTGACCTAAGTTTGAGGATTGCGCTCAAATCAAATGTCCAAGAACCAAATTTCCAAATGTAACTACTAGATTGTGATACAATACACTATTGGGTGAAGTTTGGTTGACTTCTGCGCAGCGGTTTGGGAGTTAACATCAAAATTACATTTCTCGGCCATATCGCATAGATCTCACTGTGAAAAGGCTTAAATGACTTTTTTAATTAAGTTTGATGATTGCGTTCAAACAAAATGTCCTAGAACAAAATTTTCAAATGTAACTACTAGATTGTGATACAATACACTATTGGGTGAAGTTTGGTTGACTTCTGCGCAGCGGTTTGGGAGTTAACATCAAAATTACATTTCTCGGCCATATCGCATAGATCTCACTGTGAAAAGGCTTAAATGGCTTTTTTGACCTAAGTTTAAAGATTGCGCTCAAACCAAATGTCCTAGAACGAAATTTTCAAATGTAACTACTAGAATGTGATACAATACACTATTGGGTGAAGTTTGGTTGACTTCTGCGCAGCGGTTTGGGAGTTAACATCAAAATTACATTTCTCGGCCATATCGCATAGATCTCACTGTGAAAAGGCTTAAATGGCTTTTTTGACCTAAGTTTGAGGATTGCGCTCAAATCAAATGTCCAATAACCAAATTTCCAAATGTAACTACTAGATTGTGATACAATACACTATTGGGTGAAGTTTGGTTGACTTCTGCGCAGCGGTTTGGGAGTTAACATCAAAATTACATTTCTCGGCCATATCGCATAGATCTCACTGTGAAAAGGCTTAAATGACTTTTTTAATTAAGTTTGATGATTGCGTTCAAACAAAATGTCCTAGAACAAAATTTTCAAATGTAACTACTAGATTGTGATACAATACACTATTGGGTGAAGTTTGGTTGACTTCTGCGCAGCGGTTTGGGAGTTAACATCAAAATTACATTTCTCGGCCATATCGCATAGATCTCACTGTGAAAAGGCTTAAATGGCTTTTTTGACCTAAGTTTAAAGATTGCGCTCAAACCAAATGTCCTAGAACGAAATTTTCAAATGTAACTACTAGAATGTGATACAATACACTATTGGGTGAAGTTTGGTTGACTTCTGCGCAGCGGTTTGGGAGTTAACATCAAAATTACATTTCTCGGCCATATCGCATAGATCTCACTGTGAAAAGGCTTAAATGGCTTTTTTGACCTAAGTTTGAGGATTGCGCTCAAATCAAATGTCCTAGAACAAAATTTCCACATGTAACTACTAGATTGTGATACAATACACTAATGGGTGAAGTTTGGTTGACTTCTGCGCAGAGGTTTGGGAGTTAACATCAAAATTACATTTCTCGGCCATATCGCATAGATCTCACTGTGAAAAGGCTTAAATGACTTTTTTAATTAAGTTTGATGATTGCGCTCAAACAAAATTTCCTAGAACAAAATTTTCAAATGTAACTACTAGATTGTGATACAATACACTATTGGGTGAAGTTTGGTTGACTTCTGCGCAGCGGTTTGGGAGTTAACATCAAAATTACATTTCTCGGCCATATCGCATAGATCTCACTGTGAAAAGGCTTAAATGGCTTTTTTGACCTAAGTTTAATGATTGCGCTCAAACGAAATGTCCAATAACCAAATTTCCACATGTAACTACTAGATTGTGATACAATACACTAATGGGTGAAGTTTGGTTGACTTCTGCGCAGCGGTTTGGGAGTTAACATCAAAATTACATTTCTCGGCCATATCGCATAGATCTCACTGTGAAAAGGCTTAAATGACTTTTTTAATTAAGTTTGATGATTGCGTTCAAACAAAATGTCATAGAACAAAATTTTCAAATGTAACTACTAGATTGTGATACAATACACTATTGGGTGAAGTTTGGTTGACTTCTGCGCAGCGGTTTGGGAGTTAACATCAAAATTACATTTCTCGGCCATATCGCATAGATCTCACTGTGAAAAGGCTTAAATGGCTTTTTTGACCTAAGTTTGAGGATTGCGCTCAAATCAAATGTCCTAGAACCAAATTTCCACATGTAATTACTAGATTGTGATACAATACACTAATGGGTGAAGTTTGGTTGACTTCTGCGCAGCGGTTTGGGAGTTAACATCAAAATTACATTTCTCGGCCATATCGCATAGATCTCACTGTGAAAAGGCTTAAATGACTTTTTTAATTAAGTTTAATGATTGCGCTCAAATCAAATGTCCAAGAACTAAATTTCCAAATGTAACTACTAGATTGTGATAAAATACACTATTGGGTGAAGTTTGGTTGACTTCTGCGCAGCGGTTTGGGAGTTAACATCAAAATTACATTTCTCGGCCATATCGCATAGATCTCACTGTGAAAAGGCTTAAATGACTTTTTTAATTAAGTTTGATGATTGCGTTCAAACAAAATGTCCTAGAACAAAATTTTCAAATGTAACTACTAGATTGTGATACAATACACTATTGGGTGAAGTTTGGTTGACTTCTGCGCAGCGGTTTGGGAGTTAACATCAAAATTACATTTCTCGGCCATATCGCATAGATCTCACTGTGAAAAGGCTTAAATGGCTTTTTTGACCTAAGTTTGAGGATTGCGCTCAAATCAAATGTCCAAGAACCAAATTTCCAAATGTAACTACTAGATTGTGATACAATACACTATTGGGTGAAGTTTGGTTGACTTCTGCGCAGCGGTTTGGGAGTTAACATCAAAATTACATTTCTCGGCCATATCGCATAGATCTCACTGTGAAAAGGCTTAAATGACTTTTTAAATTAAGTTTGATGATTGCGTTCAAACAAAATGTCCTAGAACAAAATTTTCAAATGTAACTACTAGATTGTGATACAATACACTATTGGGTGAAGTTTGGTTGACTTCTGCGCAGCGGTTTGGGAGTTAACATCAAAATTACATTTCTCGGCCATATCGCATAGATCTCACTGTGAAAAGGCTTAAATGGCTTTTTTGACCTAAGTTTAATGATTGCGCTCAAACCAAATGTCCAATAACCAAATTTCTACATGTAACTACTAGATTGTGATACAATACACTAATGGGTGAAGTTTGGTTGACTTCTGCTCAGCGGTTTGGGAGTTAACATCAAAATTACATTTCTCGGCCATATCGCATAGATCTCACTGTGAAAAGGCTTAAATGGCTTTTTTGACCTAAGTTTGAGGATTGCGCTCAAATCAAATGTCCAAGAACCAAATTTCCAAATGTAACTACTAGATTGTGATACAATACACTATTGGGTGAAGTTTGGCTTAAATGGCTTTTTTGACCTAAGTTTAAAGATTGCGCTCAAACCAAATGTCCTAGAACGAAATTTTCAAATGTAACTACTAGAATGTGATACAATACACTATTGGGTGAAGTTTGGTTGACTTCTGCGCAGCGGTTTGGGAGTTAACATCAAAATTACATTTCTCGGCCATATCGCATAGATCTCACTGTGAAAAGGCTTAAATGGCTTTTTTGACCTAAGTTTGAGGATTGCGCTCAAATCAAATGTCCTAGAACCAAATTTCCACATGTAACTACTAGATTGTGATACAATACACTAATGGGTGAAGTTTGGTTGACTTCTGCGCAGAGGTTTGGGAGTTAACATCAAAATTACATTTCTCGGCCATATCGCATAGATCTCACTGTGAAAAGGCTTAAATGACTTTTTTAATTAAGTTTGATGATTGCGCTCAAACAAAATTTCCTAGAACAAAATTTTCAAATGTAACTACTAGATTGTGATACAATACACTATTGGGTGAAGTTTGGTTGACTTCTGCGCAGCGGTTTGATAGTTAACATCAAAATTACATTTCTCGGCCATATCGCATAGATCTCACTGTGAAAAGGCTTAAATGGCTTTTTTGACCTAAGTTTAATGATTGCGCTCAAACCAAATGTCCAATAACCAAATTTCCACATGTAACTACTAGATTGTGATACAATACACTAATGGGTGAAGTTTGGTTGACTTCTGCGCAGCGGTTTGGGAGTTAACATCAAAATTACATTTCTCGGCCATATCGCATAGATCTCACTGTGAAAAGGCTTAAATGACTTTTTTAATTAAGTTTGATGATTGCGTTCAAACAAAATGTCATAGAACAAAATTTTCAAATGTAACTACTAGATTGTGATACAATACACTATTGGGTGAAGTTTGGTTGACTTCTGCGCAGCGGTTTGGGAGTTAACATCAAAATTACATTTCTCGGCCATATCGCATAGATCTCACTGTGAAAAGGCTTAAATGGCTTTTTTGACCTAAGTTTGAGGATTGCGCTCAAATCAAATGTCCTAGAACCAAATTTCCACATGTAATTACTAGATTGTGATACAATACACTAATGGGTGAAGTTTGGTTGACTTCTGCGCAGCGGTTTGGGAGTTAACATCAAAATTACATTTCTCGGCCATATCGCATTGATCTCACTGTGAAAAGGCTTAAATGACTTTTTTAATTAAGTTTAATGATTGCGCTCAAATCAAATGTCCTAGAACTAAATTTCCAAATGTAACTACTAGATTGTGATAAAATACACTATTGGGTGAAGTTTGGTTGACTTCTGCGCAGCGGTTTGGGAGTTAACATCAAAATTACATTTCTCGGCCATATCGCATAGATCTCACTGTGAAAAGGCTTAAATGACTTTTTTAATTAAGTTTGATGATTGCGTTCAAACAAAATGTCCTAGAACAAAATTTTCAAATGTAACTACTAGATTGTGATACAATACACTATTGGGTGAAGTTTGGTTGACTTCTGCGCAGCGGTTTGGGAGTTAACATCAAAATTACATTTCTCGGCCATATCGCATAGATCTCACTGTGAAAAGGCTTAAATGGCTTTTTTGACCTAAGTTTGAGGATTGCGCTCAAATCAAATGTCCAAGAACCAAATTTCCAAATGTAACTACTAGATTGTGATACAATACACTATTGGGTGAAGTTTGGTTGACTTCTGCGCAGCGGTTTGGGAGTTAACATCAAAATTACATTTCTCGGCCATATCGCATAGATCTCACTGTGAAAAGGCTTAAATGACTTTTTTAATTAAGTTTGATGATTGCGTTCAAACAAAATGTCCTAGAACAAAATTTTCAAATGTAACTACTAGATTGTGATACAATACACTATTGGGTGAAGTTTGGTTGACTTCTGCGCAGCGGTTTGGGAGTTAACATCAAAATTACATTCCTCGGCCATATCGCATAGATCTCACTGTGAAAAGGCTTAAATGGCTTTTTTGACCTAAGTTTAAAGATTGCGCTCAAACCAAATGTCCTAGACCGAAATTTTCAAATGTAACTACTAGAATGTGATACAATACACTATTGGGTGAAGTTTGGTTGACTTCTGCGCAGCGGTTTGGGAGTTAACATCAAAATTACATTTCTCGGCCATATCGCATAGATCTCACTGTGAAAAGGCTTAAATGGCTTTTTTGACCTAAGTTTGAGGATTGCGCTCAAATCAAATGTCCTAGAACCAAATTTCCACATGTAACTACTAGATTGTGATACAATACACTAATGGGTGAAGTTTGGTTGACTTCTGCGCAGAGGTTTGGGAGTTAACATCAAAATTACATTTCTCGGCCATATCGCATAGATCTCACTGTGAAAAGGCTTAAATGACTTTTTTAATTAAGTTTGATGATTGCGCTCAAACAAAATTTCCTAGAACAAAATTTTCAAATGTAACTACTAGATTGTGATACAATACACTATTGGGTGAAGTTTGGTTGACTTCTGCGCAGCGGTTTGGGAGTTAACATCAAAATTACATTTCTCGGCCATATCGCATAGATCTCACTGTGAAAAGGCTTAAATGGCTTTTTTGACCTAAGTTTAATGATTGCGCTCAAACCAAATTTCCAATAACCAAATTTCCACATATAACTACTAGATTGTGATACAATACACTAATGGGTGAAGTTTGGTTGACTTCTGCGCAGCGGTTTGGGAGTTAACATCAAAATTACATTTCTCGGCCATATCGCATAGATCTCACTGTGAAAAGGCTTAAATGACTTTTTTAATTAAGTTTGATGATTGCGTTCAAACAAAATGTCATAGAACAAAATTTTCAAATGTAACTACTAGATTGTGATACAATACACTATTGGGTGAAGTTTGGTTGACTTCTGCGCAGCGGTTTGGGAGTTAACATCAAAATTACATTTCTCGGCCATATCGCATAGATCTCACTGTGAAAAGGCTTAAATGGCTTTTTTGACCTAAGTTTGAGGATTGCGCTCAAATCAAATGTCCTAGAACCAAATTTCCACATGTAATTACTAGATTGTGATACAATACACTAATGGGTGAAGTTTGGTTGACTTCTGCGCAGCGGTTTGGGAGTTAACATCAAAATTACATTTCTCGGCCATATCGCATAGATCTCACTGTGAAAAGGCTTAAATGACTTTTTTAATTAAGTTTAATGATTGCGCTCAAATCAAATGTCCAAGAACTAAATTTCCAAATGTAACTACTAGATTGTGATAAAATACACTATTGGGTGAAGTTTGGTTGACTTCTGCGCAGCGGTTTGGGAGTTAACATCAAAATTACATTTCTCGGCCATATCGCATAGATCTCACTGTGAAAAGGCTTAAATGACTTTTTTAATTAAGTTTGATGATTGCGTTCAAACAAAATGTCCTAGAACAAAATTTTCAAATGTAACTACTAGATTGTGATACAATACACTATTGGGTGAAGTTTGGTTGACTTCTGCGCAGCGGTTTGGGAGTTAACATCAAAATTACATTTCTCGGCCATATCGCATAGATCTCACTGTGAAAAGGCTTAAATGGCTTTTTTGACCTAAGTTTGAGGATTGCGCTCAAATCAAATGTCCAAGAACCAAATTTCCAAATGTAACTACTAGATTGTGATACAATACACTATTGGGTGAAGTTTGGTTGACTTCTGCGCAGCGGTTTGGGAGTTAACATCAAAATTACATTTCTCGGCCATATCGCATAGATCTCACTGTGAAAAGGCTTAAATGACTTTTTTAATTAAGTTTGATGATTGCGTTCAAACAAAATGTCCTAGAACAAAATTTTCAAATGTAACTACTAGATTGTGATACAATACACTATTGGGTGAAGTTTGGTTGACTTCTGCGCAGCGGTTTGGGAGTTAACATCAAAATTACATTCCTCGGCCATATCGCATAGATCTCACTGTGAAAAGGCTTAAATGGCTTTTTTGACCTAAGTTTAAAGATTGCGCTCAAACCAAATGTCCTAGACCGAAATTTTCAAATGTAACTACTAGAATGTGATACAATACACTATTGGGTGAAGTTTGGTTGACTTCTGCGCAGCGGTTTGGGAGTTAACATCAAAATTACATTTCTCGGCCATATCGCATAGATCTCACTGTGAAAAGGCTTAAATGGCTTTTTTGACCTAAGTTTGAGGATTGCGCTCAAATCAAATGTCCTAGAACCAAATTTCCACATGTAACTACTAGATTGTGATACAATACACTAATGGGTGAAGTTTGGTTGACTTCTGCGCAGAGGTTTGGGAGTTAACATCAAAATTACATTTCTCGGCCATATCGCATAGATCTCACTGTGAAAAGGCTTAAATGACTTTTTTAATTAAGTTTGATGATTGCGCTCAAACAAAATTTCCTAGAACAAAATTTTCAAATGTAACTACTAGATTGTGATACAATACACTATTGGGTGAAGTTTGGTTGACTTCTGCGCAGCGGTTTGGGAGTTAACATCAAAATTACATTTCTCGGCCATATCGCATAGATCTCACTGTGAAAAGGCTTAAATGACTTTTTTAATTAAGTTTGATGATTGCGTTCAAACAAAATGTCATAGAACAAAATTTTCAAATGTAACTACTAGATTGTGATACAATACACTATTGGGTGAAGTTTGGTTGACTTCTGCGCAGCGGTTTGGGAGTTAACATCAAAATTACATTTCTCGGCCATATCGCATAGATCTCACTGTGAAAAGGCTTAAATGGCTTTTTTGACCTAAGTTTGAGGATTGCGCTCAAATCAAATGTCCTAGAACCAAATTTCCACATGTAATTACTAGATTGTGATACAATACACTAATGGGTGAAGTTTGGTTGACTTCTGCGCAGCGGTTTGGGAGTTAACATCAAAATTACATTTCTCGGCCATATCGCATAGATCTCACTGTGAAAAGGCTTAAATGACTTTTTTAATTAAGTTTAATGATTGCGCTCAAATCAAATGTCCAAGAACTAAATTTCCAAATGTAACTACTAGATTGTGATAAAATACACTATTGGGTGAAGTTTGGTTGACTTCTGCGCAGCGGTTTGGGAGTTAACATCAAAATTACATTTCTCGGCCATATCGCATAGATCTCACTGTGAAAAGGCTTAAATGACTTTTTTAATTAAGTTTGATGATTGCGTTCAAACAAAATGTCCTAGAACAAAATTTTCAAATGTAACTACTAGATTGTGATACAATACACTATTGGGTGAAGTTTGGTTGACTTCTGCGCAGCGGTTTGGGAGTTAACATCAAAATTACATTTCTCGGCCATATCGCATAGATCTCACTGTGAAAAGGCTTAAATGGCTTTTTTGACCTAAGTTTGAGGATTGCGCTCAAATCAAATGTCCAAGAACCAAATTTCCAAATGTAACTACTAGATTGTGATACAATACACTATTGGGTGAAGTTTGGTTGACTTCTGCGCAGCGGTTTGGGAGTTAACATCAAAATTACATTTCTCGGCCATATCGCATAGATCTCACTGTGAAAAGGCTTAAATGACTTTTTTAATTAAGTTTGATGATTGCGTTCAAACAAAATGTCCTAGAACAAAATTTTCAAATGTAACTACTAGATTGTGATACAATACACTATTGGGTGAAGTTTGGTTGACTTCTGCGCAGCGGTTTGGGAGTTAACATCAAAATTACATTCCTCGGCCATATCGCATAGATCTCACTGTGAAAAGGCTTAAATGGCTTTTTTGACCTAAGTTTAAAGATTGCGCTCAAACCAAATGTCCTAGACCGAAATTTTCAAATGTAACTACTAGAATGTGATACAATACACTATTGGGTGAAGTTTGGTTGACTTCTGCGCAGCGGTTTGGGAGTTAACATCAAAATTACATTTCTCGGCCATATCGCATAGATCTCACTGTGAAAAGGCTTAAATGGCTTTTTTGACCTAAGTTTGAGGATTGCGCTCAAATCAAATGTCCTAGAACCAAATTTCCACATGTAACTACTAGATTGTGATACAATACACTAATGGGTGAAGTTTGGTTGACTTCTGCGCAGAGGTTTGGGAGTTAACATCAAAATTACATTTCTCGGCCATATCGCATAGATCTCACTGTGAAAAGGCTTAAATGACTTTTTTAATTAAGTTTGATGATTGCGCTCAAACAAAATTTCCTAGAACAAAATTTTCAAATGTAACTACTAGATTGTGATACAATACACTATTGGGTGAAGTTTGGTTGACTTCTGCGCAGCGGTTTGGGAGTTAACATCAAAATTACATTTCTCGGCCATATCGCATAGATCTCACTGTGAAAAGGCTTAAATGGCTTTTTTGACCTAAGTTTAATGATTGCGCTCAAACCAAATTTCCAATAACCAAATTTCCACATATAACTACTAGATTGTGATACAATACACTAATGGGTGAAGTTTGGTTGACTTCTGCGCAGCGGTTTGGGAGTTAACATCAAAATTACATTTCTCGGCCATATCGCATAGATCTCACTGTGAAAAGGCTTAAATGACTTTTTTAATTAAGTTTGATGATTGCGTTCAAACAAAAATTCATAGAACAAAATTTTCAAATGTAACTACTAGATTGTGATACAATACACTATTGGGTGAAGTTTGGTTGACTTCTGCGCAGCGGTTTGGGAGTTAACATCAAAATTACATTTCTCGGCCATATCGCATAGATCTCACTGTGAAAAGGCTTAAATGGCTTTTTTGACCTAAGTTTGAGGATTGCGCTCAAATCAAATGTCCTAGAACCAAATTTCCACATGTAATTACTAGATTGTGATACAATACACTAATGGGTGAAGTTTGGTTGACTTCTGCGCAGCGGTTTGGGAGTTAACATCAAAATTACATTTCTCGGCCATATCGCATAGATCTCACTGTGAAAAGGCTTAAATGACTTTTTTAATTAAGTTTAATGATTGCGCTCAAATCAAATGTCCAAGAACTAAATTTCCAAATGTAACTACTAGATTGTGATAAAATACACTATTGGGTGAAGTTTGGTTGACTTCTGCGCAGCGGTTTGGGAGTTAACATCAAAATTACATTTCTCGGCCATATCGCATAGATCTCACTGTGAAAAGGCTTAAATGACTTTTTTAATTAAGTTTGATGATTGCGTTCAAACAAAATGTCCTAGAACAAAATTTTCAAATGTAACTACTAGATTGTGATACAATACACTATTGGGTGAAGTTTGGTTGACTTCTGCGCAGCGGTTTGGGAGTTAACATCAAAATTACATTTCTCGGCCATATCGCATAGATCTCACTGTGAAAAGGCTTAAATGGCTTTTTTGACCTAAGTTTGAGGATTGCGCTCAAATCAAATGTCCAAGAACCAAATTTCCAAATGTAACTACTAGATTGTGATACAATACACTATTGGGTGAAGTTTGGTTGACTTCTGCGCAGCGGTTTGGGAGTTAACATCAAAATTACATTTCTCGGCCATATCGCATAGATCTCACTGTGAAAAGGCTTAAATGACTTTTTTAATTAAGTTTGATGATTGCGTTCAAACAAAATGTCCTAGAACAAAATTTTCAAATGTAACTACTAGATTGTGATACAATACACTATTGGGTGAAGTTTGGTTGACTTCTGCGCAGCGGTTTGGGAGTTAACATCAAAATTACATTTCTCGGCCATATCGCATAGATCTCACTGTGAAAAGGCTTAAATGGCTTTTTTGACCTAAGTTTAAAGATTGCGCTCAAACCAAATGTCCTAGAACGAAATTTTCAAATGTAACTACTAGAATGTGATACAATACACTATTGGGTGAAGTTTGGTTGACTTCTGCGCAGCGGTTTGGGAGTTAACATCAAAATTACATTTCTCGGCCATATCGCATAGATCTCACTGTGAAAAGGCTTAAATGGCTTTTTTGACCTAAGTTTGAGGATTGCGCTCAAATCAAATGTCCTAGAACCAAATTTCCACATGTAACTACTAGATTGTGATACAATACACTAATGGGTGAAGTTTGGTTGACTTCTGCGCAGAGGTTTGGGAGTTAACATCAAAATTACATTTCTCGGCCATATCGCATAGATCTCACTGTGAAAAGGCTTAAATGACTTTTTTAATTAAGTTTGATGATTGCGCTCAAACAAAATTTCCTAGAACAAAATTTTCAAATGTAACTACTAGATTGTGATACAATACACTATTGGGTGAAGTTTGGTTGACTTCTGCACAGCGGTTTGGGAGTTAACATCAAAATTACATTTCTCGGCCATATCGCATAGATCTCACTGTGAAAAGGCTTAAATGGCTTTTTTGACCTAAGTTTGAGGATTGCGCTCAAATCAAATGTCCAAGAACCAAATTTCCAAATGTAACTAATAGATTGTGATACAATACACTATTGGGTGAAGTTTGGTTGACTTCTGCGCAGCGGTTTGGGAGTTAACATCAAAATTACATTTCTCGGCCATATCGCATAGATCTCACTGTGAAAAGGCTTAAATGACTTTTTTAATTAAGTTTGATGATTGCGTTCAAACAAAATGTCCTAGAACAAAATTTTCAAATGTAACTACTAGATTGTGATACAATACACTATTGGGTGAAGTTTGGTTGACTTCTGCGCAGCGGTTTGGGAGTTAACATCAAAATTACATTTCTCGGCCATATCGCATAGATCTCACTGTGAAAAGGCTTAAATGGCTTTTTTGACCTAAGTTTGAGGATTGCGTTCAAACAAAATGTCATAGAACAAAATTTTCAAATGTAACTACTAGATTGTGATACAATACACTATTGGGTGAAGTTTGGTTGACTTCTGCGCAGCGGTTTGGGAGTTAACATCAAAATTACATTTCTCGGCCATATCGCATAGATCTCACTGTGAAAAGGCTTAAATGACTTTTTTAATTAAGTTTAATGATTGCGCTCAAACCAAATGTCCTAGAACGAAATTTTCAAATGTAACTACTAGAATGTGATACAATACACTATTGGGTGAAGTTTAGTTGACTTCTGCGCAGCGGTTTGGGAGTTAACATCAAAATTACATTTCTCGGCCATATCGCATAGATCTCACTGTGAAAAGGCTTAAATGGCTTTTTTGACCTAAGTTTAATGATTGCGCTCAAACCAAATGTCCTAGAACGAAATTTTCAAATGTAACTACTAGAATGTGATACAATACACTATTGGGTGAAGTTTGGTTGACTTCTGCGCAGCGGTTTGGGAGTTAACATCAAAATTACATTTCTCGGCCATATCGCATAGATCTCACTGTGAAAAGGCTTAAATGACTTTTTTAATTAAGTTTGATGATTGCGTTCAAACAAAATGTCATAGAACAAAATTTTCAAATGTAACTACTAGATTGTGATACAATACACTATTGTATGAAGTTTGGTTGACTTCTGCGCAGCGGTTTGGGAGTTAACATCAAAATTACATTTCTCGGCCATATCGCATAGATCTCACTGTGAAAAGGCTTAAATGACTTTTTTAATTAAGTTTGATGATTGCGTTCAAACAAAATGTCCTAGAACAAAATTTTCAAATGTAACTACTAGATTGTGATACAATACACTATTGGGTGAAGTTTGGTTGACTTCTGCGCAGCGGTTTGGGAGTTAACATCAAAATTACATTTCTCGGCCATATCGCATAGATCTCAATGTGAAAAGGCTTAAATGGCTTTTTTGACCTAAGTTTAAAGATTGCGCTCAAACCAAATGTCCTAGAACGAAATTTTCAAATGTAACTACTAGAATGTGATACAATACACTATTGGGTGAAGTTTGGTTGACTTCTGCGCAGCGGTTTGGGAGTTAACATCAAAATTACATTTCTCTGCCATATCGCATAGATCTCACTGTGAAAAGGCTTAAATGGCTTTTTTGACCTAAGTTTGAGGATTGCGCTCAAATCAAATGTCCTAGAACCAAATTTCCACATGTAACTACTAGATTGTGATACAATACACTAATGGGTGAAGTTTGGTTGACTTCTGCGCAGAGGTTTGGGAGTTAACATCAAAATTACATTTCTCGGCCATATCGCATAGATCTCACTGTGAAAAGGCTTAAATGACTTTTTTAATTAAGTTTGATGATTGCGCTCAAACAAAATTTCCTAGAACAAAATTTTCAAATGTAACTACTAGATTGTGATACAATACACTATTGGGTGAAGTTTGGTTGACTTCTGCGCAGCGGTTTGGGAGTTAACATCAAAATTACATTTCTCGGCCATATCGCATAGATCTCACTGTGAAAAGGCTTAAATGGCTTTTTTGACCTAAGTTTGAGGATTGCGCTCAAATCAAATGTCCTAGAACCAAATTTCCACATGTAATTACTAGATTGTGATACAATACACTATTGGGTGAAGTTTGGTTGACTTCTGCGCAGCGGTTTGGGAGTTAACATCAAAATTACATTTCTCGGCCATATCGCATAGATCTCACTGTGAAAAGGGTTAAATGACTTTTTTAATTAAGTTTGATGATTGCGTTCAAACAAAATGTCCTAGAACAAAATTTTCAAATGTAACTACTAGATTGTGATACAATACACTATTGGGTGAAGTTTGGTTGACTTCTGCGCAGCGGTTTGGGAGTTAACATCAAAATTACATTTCTCGGCCATATCGCATAGATCTCACTGTGAAAAGGCTTAAATGGCTTTTTTGACCTAAGTTTGAGGATTGCGCTCAAATCAAATGTCCTAGAACCAAATTTCCACATGTAACTACTAGATTGTGATACAATACACTAATGAGTGAAGTTTGGTTGACTTCTGCGCAGAGGTTTGGGAGTTAACATCAAAATTACATTTCTCGGCCATATCGCATAGATCTCACTGTGAAAAGGCTTAAATGACTTTTTTAATTAAGTTTGATGATTGCGCTCAAACAAAATTTCCTAGAACAAAATTTTCAAATGTAACTACTAGATTGTGATACAATACACTATTGGGTGAAGTTTGGTTGACTTCTGCGCAGCGGTTTGGGAGTTAACATCAAAATTACATTTCTCGGCCATATCGCATAGATCTCACTGTGAAAAGGCTTAAATGGCTTTTTTGACCTAAGTTTAATGATTGCGCTCAAACCAAATTTCCAATAACCAAATTTCCACATATAACTACTAGATTGTGATACAATACACTAATGGGTGAAGTTTGGTTGACTTCTGCGCAGCGGTTTGGGAGTTAACATCAAAATTACATTTCTCGGCCATATCGCATAGATCTCACTGTGAAAAGGCTTAAATGACTTTTTTAATTAAGTTTGATGATTGCGTTCAAACAAAATGTCATAGAACAAAATTTTCAAATGTAACTACTAGATTGTGATACAATACACTATTGGGTGAAGTTTGGTTGACTTCTGCGCAGCGGTTTGGGAGTTAACATCAAAATTACATTTCTCGGCCATATCGCATAGATCTCACTGTGAAAAGGCTTAAATGGCTTTTTTGACCTAAGTTTGAGGATTGCGCTCAAGTCAAATGTCCTAGAACCAAATTTCCACATGTAATTACTAGATTGTGATACAATACACTAATGGGTGAAGTTTGGTTGACTTCTGCGCAGCGGTTTGGGAGTTAACATCAAAATTACATTTCTCGGCCATATCGCATAGATCTCACTGTGAAAAGGCTTAAATGACTTTTTTAATTAAGTTTAATGATTGCGCTCAAATCAAATGTCCAAGAACTAAATTTCCAAATGTAACTACTAGATTGTGATAAAATACACTATTGGGTGAAGTTTGGTTGACTTCTGCGCAGCGGTTTGGGAGTTAACATCAAAATTACATTTCTCGGCCATATCGCATAGATCTCACTGTGAAAAGGCTTAAATGACTTTTTTAATTAAGTTTAATGATTGCGCTCAAATCAAATGTCCTAGAACTAAATTTCCAAATGTAACTACTAGATTGTGATAAAATACACTATTGGGTGAAGTTTGGTTGACTTCTGCGCAGCGGTTTGGGAGTTAACATCAAAATTACATTTCTCGGCCATATCGCATAGATCTCACTGTGAAAAGGCTTAAATGACTTTTTTAATTAAGTTTGATGATTGCGTTCAAACAAAATGTCCTAGAACAAAATTTTCAAATGTAACTACTAGATTGTGATACAATACACTATTGGGTGAAGTTTGGTTGACTTCTGCGCAGCGGTTTGGGAGTTAACATCAAAATTACATTTCTCGGCCATATCGCATAGATCTCACTGTGAAAAGGCTTAAATGGCTTTTTTGACCTAAGTTTGAGGATTGCGCTCAAATCAAATGTCCAAGAACCAAATTTCCAAATGTAACTACTAGATTGTGATACAATACACTATTGGGTGAAGTTTGGTTGACTTCTGCGCAGCGGTTTGGGAGTTAACATCAAAATTACATTTCTCGGCCATATCGCATAGATCTCACTGTGAAAAGGCTTAAATGACTTTTTTAATTAAGTTTGATGATTGCGTTCAAACAAAATGTCCTAGAACAAAATTTTCAAATGTAACTACTAGATTGTGATACAATACACTATTGGGTGAAGTTTGGTTGACTTCTGCGCAGCGGTTTGGGAGTTAACATCAAAATTACATTCCTCGGCCATATCGCATAGATCTCACTGTGAAAAGGCTTAAATGGCTTTTTTGACCTAAGTTTAAAGATTGCGCTCAAACCAAATGTCCTAGACCGAAATTTTCAAATGTAACTACTAGAATGTGATACAATACACTATTGGGTGAAGTTTGGTTGACTTCTGCGCAGCGGTTTGGGAGTTAACATCAAAATTACATTTCTCGGCCATATCGCATAGATCTCACTGTGAAAAGGCTTAAATGGCTTTTTTGACCTAAGTTTGAGGATTGCGCTCAAATCAAATGTCCTAGAACCAAATTTCCACATGTAACTACTAGATTGTGATACAATACACTAATGGGTGAAGTTTGGTTGACTTCTGCGCAGAGGTTTGGGAGTTAACATCAAAATTACATTTCTCGGCCATATCGCATAGATCTCACTGTGAAAAGGCTTAAATGACTTTTTTAATTAAGTTTGATGATTGCGCTCAAACAAAATTTCCTAGAACAAAATTTTCAAATGTAACTACTAGATTGTGATACAATACACTATTGGGTGAAGTTTGGTTGACTTCTGCGCAGCGGTTTGGGAGTTAACATCAAAATTACATTTCTCGGCCATATCGCATAGATCTCACTGTGAAAAGGCTTAAATGGCTTTTTTGACCTAAGTTTAATGATTGCGCTCAAACCAAATTTCCAATAACCAAATTTCCACATATAACTACTAGATTGTGATACAATACACTAATGGGTGAAGTTTGGTTGACTTCTGCGCAGCGGTTTGGGAGTTAACATCAAAATTACATTTCTCGGCCATATCGCATAGATCTCACTGTGAAAAGGCTTAAATGACTTTTTTAATTAAGTTTGATGATTGCGTTCAAACAAAATGTCATAGAACAAAATTTTCAAATGTAACTACTAGATTGTGATACAATACACTATTGGGTGAAGTTTGGTTGACTTCTGCGCAGCGGTTTGGGAGTTAACATCAAAATTACATTTCTCGGCCATATCGCATAGATCTCACTGTGAAAAGGCTTAAATGGCTTTTTTGACCTAAGTTTGAGGATTGCGCTCAAATCAAATGTCCTAGAACCAAATTTCCACATGTAATTACTAGATTGTGATACAATACACTAATGGGTGAAGTTTGGTTGACTTCTGCGCAGCGGTTTGGGAGTTAACATCAAAATTACATTTCTCGGCCATATCGCATAGATCTCACTGTGAAAAGGCTTAAATGACTTTTTTAATTAAGTTTAATGATTGCGCTCAAATCAAATGTCCAAGAACTAAATTTCCAAATGTAACTACTAGATTGTGATAAAATACACTATTGGGTGAAGTTTGGTTGACTTCTGCGCAGCGGTTTGGGAGTTAACATCAAAATTACATTTCTCGGCCATATCGCATAGATCTCACTGTGAAAAGGCTTAAATGACTTTTTTAATTAAGTTTGATGATTGCGTTCAAACAAAATGTCCTAGAACAAAATTTTCAAATGTAACTACTAGATTGTGATACAATACACTATTGGGTGAAGTTTGGTTGACTTCTGCGCAGCGGTTTGGGAGTTAACATCAAAATTACATTTCTCGGCCATATCGCATAGATCTCACTGTGAAAAGGCTTAAATGGCTTTTTTGACCTAAGTTTGAGGATTGCGCTCAAATCAAATGTCCAAGAACCAAATTTCCAAATGTAACTACTAGATTGTGATACAATACACTATTGGGTGAAGTTTGGTTGACTTCTGCGCAGCGGTTTGGGAGTTAACATCAAAATTACATTTCTCGGCCATATCGCATAGATCTCACTGTGAAAAGGCTTAAATGACTTTTTTAATTAAGTTTGATGATTGCGTTCAAACAAAATGTCCTAGAACAAAATTTTCAAATGTAACTACTAGATTGTGATACAATACACTATTGGGTGAAGTTTGGTTGACTTCTGCGCAGCGGTTTGGGAGTTAACATCAAAATTACATTCCTCGGCCATATCGCATAGATCTCACTGTGAAAAGGCTTAAATGGCTTTTTTGACCTAAGTTTAAAGATTGCGCTCAAACCAAATGTCCTAGACCGAAATTTTCAAATGTAACTACTAGAATGTGATACAATACACTATTGGGTGAAGTTTGGTTGACTTCTGCGCAGCGGTTTGGGAGTTAACATCAAAATTACATTTCTCGGCCATATCGCATAGATCTCACTGTGAAAAGGCTTAAATGGCTTTTTTGACCTAAGTTTGAGGATTGCGCTCAAATCAAATGTCCTAGAACCAAATTTCCACATGTAACTACTAGATTGTGATACAATACACTAATGGGTGAAGTTTGGTTGACTTCTGCGCAGAGGTTTGGGAGTTAACATCAAAATTACATTTCTCGGCCATATCGCATAGATCTCACTGTGAAAAGGCTTAAATGACTTTTTTAATTAAGTTTGATGATTGCGCTCAAACAAAATTTCCTAGAACAAAATTTTCAAATGTAACTACTAGATTGTGATACAATACACTATTGGGTGAAGTTTGGTTGACTTCTGCGCAGCGGTTTGGGAGTTAACATCAAAATTACATTTCTCGGCCATATCGCATAGATCTCACTGTGAAAAGGCTTAAATGGCTTTTTTGACCTAAGTTTAATGATTGCGCTCAAACCAAATTTCCAATAACCAAATTTCCACATATAACTACTAGATTGTGATACAATACACTAATGGGTGAAGTTTGGTTGACTTCTGCGCAGCGGTTTGGGAGTTAACATCAAAATTACATTTCTCGGCCATATCGCATAGATCTCACTGTGAAAAGGCTTAAATGACTTTTTTAATTAAGTTTGATGATTGCGTTCAAACAAAAATTCATAGAACAAAATTTTCAAATGTAACTACTAGATTGTGATACAATACACTATTGGGTGAAGTTTGGTTGACTTCTGCGCAGCGGTTTGGGAGTTAACATCAAAATTACATTTCTCGGCCATATCGCATAGATCTCACTGTGAAAAGGCTTAAATGGCTTTTTTGACCTAAGTTTGAGGATTGCGCTCAAATCAAATGTCCTAGAACCAAATTTCCACATGTAATTACTAGATTGTGATACAATACACTAATGGGTGAAGTTTGGTTGACTTCTGCGCAGCGGTTTGGGAGTTAACATCAAAATTACATTTCTCGGCCATATCGCATAGATCTCACTGTGAAAAGGCTTAAATGACTTTTTTAATTAAGTTTAATGATTGCGCTCAAATCAAATGTCCAAGAACTAAATTTCCAAATGTAACTACTAGATTGTGATAAAATACACTATTGGGTGAAGTTTGGTTGACTTCTGCGCAGCGGTTTGGGAGTTAACATCAAAATTACATTTCTCGGCCATATCGCATAGATCTCACTGTGAAAAGGCTTAAATGACTTTTTTAATTAAGTTTGATGATTGCGTTCAAACAAAATGTCCTAGAACAAAATTTTCAAATGTAACTACTAGATTGTGATACAATACACTATTGGGTGAAGTTTGGTTGACTTCTGCGCAGCGGTTTGGGAGTTAACATCAAAATTACATTTCTCGGCCATATCGTATAGATCTCACTGTGAAAAGGCTTAAATGGCTTTTTTGACCTAAGTTTGAGGATTGCGCTCAAATCAAATGTCCAAGAACCAAATTTCCAAATGTAACTACTAGATTGTGATACAATACACTATTGGGTGAAGTTTGGTTGACTTCTGCGCAGCGGTTTGGGAGTTAACATCAAAATTACATTTCTCGGCCATATCGCATAGATCTCACTGTGAAAAGGCTTAAATGACTTTTTTAATTAAGTTTGATGATTGCGTTCAAACAAAATGTCCTAGAACAAAATTTTCAAATGTAACTACTAGATTGTGATACAATACACTATTGGGTGAAGTTTGGTTGACTTCTGCGCAGCGGTTTGGGAGTTAACATCAAAATTACATTTCTCGGCCATATCGCATAGATCTCACTGTGAAAAGGCTTAAATGGCTTTTTTGACCTAAGTTTAAAGATTGCGCTCAAACCAAATGTCCTAGAACGAAATTTTCAAATGTAACTACTAGAATGTGATACAATACACTATTGGGTGAAGTTTGGTTGACTTCTGCGCAGCGGTTTGGGAGTTAACATCAAAATTACATTTCTCGGCCATATCGCATAGATCTCACTGTGAAAAGGCTTAAATGACTTTTTTAATTAAGTTTGATGATTGCGTTCAAACAAAATGTCATAGAACAAAATTTTCAAATGTAACTACTAGATTGTGATACAATACACTATTGTATGAAGTTTGGTTGACTTCTGCGCAGCGGTTTGTGAGTTAACATCAAAATTACATTTCTCGGCCATATCGCATAGATCTCACTGTGAAAAGGCTTAAATGGCTTTTTTGACCTAAGTTTAAAGATTGCGCTCAAACCAAATGTCCTAGAACGAAATTTTCAAATGTAACTACTAGAATGTGATACAATACACTATTGGGTGAAGTTTGGTTGACTTCTGCGCAGCGGTTTGGGAGTTAACATCAAAATTACATTTCTCTGCCATATCGCATAGATCTCACTGTGAAAAGGCTTAAATGGCTTTTTTGACCTAAGTTTGAGGATTGCGCTCAAATCAAATGTCCTAGAACCAAATTTCCACATGTAACTACTAGATTGTGATACAATACACTAATGGGTGAAGTTTGGTTGACTTCTGCGCAGAGGTTTGGGAGTTAACATCAAAATTACATTTCTCGGCCATATCGCATAGATCTCACTGTGAAAAGGCTTAAATGACTTTTTTAATTAAGTTTGATGATTGCGCTCAAACAAAATTTCCTAGAACAAAATTTTCAAATGTAACTACTAGATTGTGATACAATACACTATTGGGTGAAGTTTGGTTGACTTCTGCGCAGCGGTTTGGGAGTTAACATCAAAATTACATTTCTCGGCCATATCGCATAGATCTCACTGTGAAAAGGCTTAAATGGCTTTTTTGACCTAAGTTTGAGGATTGCGCTCAAATCAAATGTCCTAGAACCAAATTTCCACATGTAATTACTAGATTGTGATACAATACACTATTGGGTGAAGTTTGGTTGACTTCTGCGCAGCGGTTTGGGAGTTAACATCAAAATTACATTTCTCGGCCATATCGCATAGATCTCACTGTGAAAAGGGTTAAATGACTTTTTTAATTAAGTTTGATGATTGCGTTCAAACAAAATGTCCTAGAACAAAATTTTCAAATGTAACTACTAGATTGTGATACAATACACTATTGGGTGAAGTTTGGTTGACTTCTGCGCAGCGGTTTGGGAGTTAACATCAAAATTACATTTCTCGGCCATATCGCATAGATCTCACTGTGAAAAGGCTTAAATGGCTTTTTTGACCTAAGTTTGAGGATTGCGCTCAAATCAAATGTCCTAGAACCAAATTTCCACATGTAACTACTAGATTGTGATACAATACACTAATGAGTGAAGTTTGGTTGACTTCTGCGCAGAGGTTTGGGAGTTAACATCAAAATTACATTTCTCGGCCATATCGCATAGATCTCACTGTGAAAAGGCTTAAATGACTTTTTTAATTAAGTTTGATGATTGCGCTCAAACAAAATTTCCTAGAACAAAATTTTCAAATGTAACTACTAGATTGTGATACAATACACTATTGGGTGAAGTTTGGTTGACTTCTGCGCAGCGGTTTGGGAGTTAACATCAAAATTACATTTCTCGGCCATATCGCATAGATCTCACTGTGAAAAGGCTTAAATGGCTTTTTTGACCTAAGTTTAATGATTGCGCTCAAACCAAATTTCCAATAACCAAATTTCCACATATAACTACTAGATTGTGATACAATACACTAATGGGTGAAGTTTGGTTGACTTCTGCGCAGCGGTTTGGGAGTTAACATCAAAATTACATTTCTCGGCCATATCGCATAGATCTCACTGTGAAAAGGCTTAAATGACTTTTTTAATTAAGTTTGATGATTGCGTTCAAACAAAATGTCATAGAACAAAATTTTCAAATGTAACTACTAGATTGTGATACAATACACTATTGGGTGAAGTTTGGTTGACTTCTGCGCAGCGGTTTGGGAGTTAACATCAAAATTACATTTCTCGGCCATATCGCATAGATCTCACTGTGAAAAGGCTTAAATGGCTTTTTTGACCTAAGTTTGAGGATTGCGCTCAAGTCAAATGTCCTAGAACCAAATTTCCACATGTAATTACTAGATTGTGATACAATACACTAATGGGTGAAGTTTGGTTGACTTCTGCGCAGCGGTTTGGGAGTTAACATCAAAATTACATTTCTCGGCCATATCGCATAGATCTCACTGTGAAAAGGCTTAAATGACTTTTTTAATTAAGTTTAATGATTGCGCTCAAATCAAATGTCCAAGAACTAAATTTCCAAATGTAACTACTAGATTGTGATAAAATACACTATTGGGTGAAGTTTGGTTGACTTCTGCGCAGCGGTTTGGGAGTTAACATCAAAATTACATTTCTCGGCCATATCGCATAGATCTCACTGTGAAAAGGCTTAAATGACTTTTTTAATTAAGTTTGATGATTGCGTTCAAACAAAATGTCCTAGAACAAAATTTTCAAATGTAACTACTAGATTGTGATACAATACACTATTGGGTGAAGTTTGGTTGACTTCTGCGCAGCGGTTTGGGAGTTAACATCAAAATTACATTTCTCGGCCATATCGCATAGATCTCACTGTGAAAAGGCTTAAATGGCTTTTTTGACCTAAGTTTAAAGATTGCGCTCAAACCAAATGTCCTAGAACGAAATTTTCAAATGTAACTACTAGAATGTGATACAATACACTATTGGGTGAAGTTTGGTTGACTTCTGCGCAGCGGTTTGGGAGTTAACATCAAAATTACATTTCTCGGCCATATCGCATAGATCTCACTGTGAAAAGGCTTAAATGGCTTTTTTGACCTAAGTTTGAGGATTGCGCTCAAATCAAATGTCCTAGAACCAAATTTCCACATGTAACTACTAGATTGTGATACAATACACTAATGGGTGAAGTTTGGTTGACTTCTGCGCAGAGGTTTGGGAGTTAACATCAAAATTACATTTCTCGGCCATATCGCATAGATCTCACTGTGAAAAGGCTTAAATGACTTTTTTAATTAAGTTTGATGATTGCGCTCAAACAAAATTTCCTAGAACAAAATTTTCAAATGTAACTACTAGATTGTGATACAATACACTATTGGGTGAAGTTTGGTTGACTTCTGCGCAGCGGTTTGGGAGTTAACATCAAAATTACATTCCTCGGCCATATCGCATAGATCTCACTGTGAAAAGGCTTAAATGGCTTTTTTGACCTAAGTTTAAAGATTGCGCTCAAACCAAATGTCCTAGAACGAAATTTTCAAATGTAACTACTAGAATGTGATACAATACACTATTGGGTGAAGTTTGGTTGACTTCTGCGCAGCGGTTTGGGAGTTAACATCAAAATTACATTTCTCGGCCATATCGCATAGATCTCACTGTGAAAAGGCTTAAATGGCTTTTTTGACCTAAGTTTGAGGATTGCGCTCAAATCAAATGTCCTAGAACCAAATTTCCACATGTAATTACTAGATTGTCATACAATACACTAATGGGTGAAGTTTGGTTGACTTCTGCGCAGCGGTTTGGGAGTTAACATCAAAATTACATTTCTCGGCCATATCGCATAGATCTCACTGTGAAAAGGCTTAAATGACTTTTTTAATTAAGTTTAATGATTGCGCTCAAACCAAATGTCCTAGAACGAAATTTTCAAATGTAACTACTAGAATGTGATACAATACACTATTGGGTGAAGTTTAGTTGACTTCTGCGCAGCGGTTTGGGAGTTAACATCAAAATTACATTTCTCGGCCATATCGCATAGATCTCACTGTGAAAAGGCTTAAATGGCTTTTTTGACCTAAGTTTAATGATTGCGCTCAAACCAAATGTCCTAGAACGAAATTTTCAAATGTAACTACTAGAATGTGATACAATACACTATTGGGTGAAGTTTGGTTGACTTCTGCGCAGCGGTTTGGGAGTTAACATCAAAATTACATTTCTCGGCCATATCGCATAGATCTCACTGTGAAAAGGCTTAAATGACTTTTTTAATTAAGTTTGATGATTGCGTTCAAACAAAATGTCCTAGAACAAAATTTTCAAATGTAACTACTAGATTGTGATACAATACACTATTGGGTGAAGTTTGGTTGACTTCTGCGCAGCGGTTTGGGAGTTAACATCAAAATTACATTTCTCGGCCATATCGCATAGATCTCACTGTGAAAAGGCTTAAATGACTTTTTTAATTAAGTTTGATGATTGCGTTCAAACAAAATGTCCTAGAACAAAATTTTCAAATGTAACTACTAGATTGTGATACAATACACTATTGGGTGAAGTTTGGTTGACTTCTGCGCAGCGGTTTGGGAGTTAACATCAAAATTACATTTCTCGGCCATATCGCATAGATCTCACTGTGAAAAGGCTTAAATGGCTTTTTTGACCTAAGTTTAAAGATTGCGCTCAAACCAAATGTCCTAGAACGAAATTTTCAAATGTAACTACTAGAATGTGATACAATACACTATTGGGTGAAGTTTGGTTGACTTCTGCGCAGCGGTTTGGGAGTTAACATCAAAATTACATTTCTCGGCCATATCGCATAGATCTCACTGTGAAAAGGCTTAAATGGCTTTTTTGACCTAAGTTTGAGGATTGCGCTCAAATCAAATGTCCTAGAACCAAATTTCCACATGTAACTACTAGATTGTGATACAATACACTAATGGGTGAAGTTTGGTTGACTTCTGCGCAGAGGTTTGGGAGTTAACATCAAAATTACATTTCTCGGCCATATCGCATAGATCTCACTGTGAAAAGGCTTAAATGACTTTTTTAATTAAGTTTGATGATTGCGCTCAAACAAAATTTCCTAGAACAAAATTTTCAAATGTAACTACTAGATTGTGATACAATACACTATTGGGTGAAGTTTGGTTGACTTCTGCGCAGCGGTTTGGGAGTTAACATCAAAATTACATTCCTCGGCCATATCGCATAGATCTCACTGTGAAAAGGCTTAAATGGCTTTTTTGACCTAAGTTTAAAGATTGCGCTCAAACCAAATGTCCTAGAACGAAATTTTCAAATGTAACTACTAGAATGTGATACAATACACTATTGGGTGAAGTTTGGTTGACTTCTGCGCAGCGGTTTGGGAGTTAACATCAAAATTACATTTCTCGGCCATATCGCATAGATCTCACTGTGAAAAGGCTTAAATGGCTTTTTTGACCTAAGTTTGAGGATTGCGCTCAAATCAAATGTCCTAGAACCAAATTTCCACATGTAATTACTAGATTGTCATACAATACACTAATGGGTGAAGTTTGGTTGACTTCTGCGCAGCGGTTTGGGAGTTAACATCAAAATTACATTTCTCGGCCATATCGCATAGATCTCACTGTGAAAAGGCTTAAATGACTTTTTTAATTAAGTTTAATGATTGCGCTCAAACCAAATGTCCTAGAACGAAATTTTCAAATGTAACTACTAGAATGTGATACAATACACTATTGGGTGAAGTTTAGTTGACTTCTGCGCAGCGGTTTGGGAGTTAACATCAAAATTACATTTCTCGGCCATATCGCATAGATCTCACTGTGAAAAGGCTTAAATGGCTTTTTTGACCTAAGTTTAATGATTGCGCTCAAACCAAATGTCCTAGAACGAAATTTTCAAATGTAACTACTAGAATGTGATACAATACACTATTGGGTGAAGTTTGGTTGACTTCTGCGCAGCGGTTTGGGAGTTAACATCAAAATTACATTTCTCGGCCATATCGCATAGATCTCACTGTGAAAAGGCTTAAATGACTTTTTTAATTAAGTTTGATGATTGCGTTCAAACAAAATGTCCTAGAACAAAATTTTCAAATGTAACTACTAGATTGTGATACAATACACTATTGGGTGAAGTTTGGTTGACTTCTGCGCAGCGGTTTGGGAGTTAACATCAAAATTACATTTCTCGGCCATATCGCATAGATCTCACTGTGAAAAGGCTTAAATGACTTTTTTAATTAAGTTTGATGATTGCGTTCAAACAAAATGTCCTAGAACAAAATTTTCAAATGTAACTACTAGATTGTGATACAATACACTATTGGGTGAAGTTTGGTTGACTTCTGCGCAGCGGTTTGGGAGTTAACATCAAAATTACATTTCTCGGCCATATCGCATAGATCTCACTGTGAAAAGGCTTAAATGGCTTTTTTGACCTAAGTTTAAAGATTGCGCTCAAACCAAATGTCCTAGAACGAAATTTTCAAATGTAACTACTAGAATGTGATACAATACACTATTGGGTGAAGTTTGGTTGACTTCTGCGCAGCGGTTTGGGAGTTAACATCAAAATTACATTTCTCGGCCATATCGCATAGATCTCACTGTGAAAAGGCTTAAATGGCTTTTTTGACCTAAGTTTGAGGATTGCGCTCAAATCAAATGTCCTAGAACCAAATTTCCACATGTAACTACTAGATTGTGATACAATACACTAATGGGTGAAGTTTGGTTGACTTCTGCGCAGAGGTTTGGGAGTTAACATCAAAATTACATTTCTCGGCCATATCGCATAGATCTCACTGTGAAAAGGCTTAAATGACTTTTTTAATTAAGTTTGATGATTGCGCTCAAACAAAATTTCCTAGAACAAAATTTTCAAATGTAACTACTAGATTGTGATACAATACACTATTGGGTGAAGTTTGGTTGACTTCTGCGCAGCGGTTTGGGAGTTAACATCAAAATTACATTTCTCGGCCATATCGCATAGATCTCACTGTGAAAAGGCTTAAATGGCTTTTTTGACCTAAGTTTAATGATTGCGCTCAAACCAAATGTCCAATAACCAAATTTCCACATGTAACTACTAGATTGTGATACAATACACTAATGGGTGAAGTTTGGTTGACTTCTGCGCAGCGGTTTGGGAGTTAACATCAAAATTACATTTCTCGGCCATATCGCATAGATCTCACTGTGAAAAGGCTTAAATGACTTTTTTAATTAAGTTTGATGATTGCGTTCAAACAAAATGTCATAGAACAAAATTTTCAAATGTAACTACTAGATTGTGATACAATACACTATTGGGTGAAGTTTGGTTGACTTCTGCGCAGCGGTTTGGGAGTTAACATCAAAATTACATTTCTCGGCCATATCGCATAGATCTCACTGTGAAAAGGCTTAAATGGCTTTTTTGACCTAAGTTTGAGGATTGCGCTCAAATCAAATGTCCTAGAACCAAATTTCCACATGTAATTACTAGATTGTGATACAATACACTAATGGGTGAAGTTTGGTTGACTTCTGCGCAGCGGTTTGGGAGTTAACATCAAAATTACATTTCTCGGCCATATCGCATAGATCTCACTGTGAAAAGGCTTAAATGACTTTTTTAATTAAGTTTAATGATTGCGCTCAAATCAAATGTCCTAGAACTAAATTTCCAAATGTAACTACTAGATTGTGATAAAATACACTATTGGGTGAAGTTTGGTTGACTTCTGCGCAGCGGTTTGGGAGTTAACATCAAAATTACATTTCTCGGCCATATCGCATAGATCTCACTGTGAAAAGGCTTAAATGACTTTTTTAATTAAGTTTGATGATTGCGTTCAAACAAAATGTCCTAGAACAAAATTTTCAAATGTAACTACTAGATTGTGATACAATACACTATTGGGTGAAGTTTGGTTGACTTCTGCGCAGCGGTTTGGGAGTTAACATCAAAATTACATTTCTCGGCCATATCGCATAGATCTCACTGTGAAAAGGCTTAAATGGCTTTTTTGACCTAAGTTTGAGGATTGCGCTCAAATCAAATGTCCAAGAACCAAATTTCCAAATGTAACTACTAGATTGTGATACAATACACTATTGGGTGAAGTTTGGTTGACTTCTGCGCAGCGGTTTGGGAGTTAACATCAAAATTACATTTCTCGGCCATATCGCATAGATCTCACTGTGAAAAGGCTTAAATGACTTTTTTAATTAAGTTTGATGATTGCGTTCAAACAAAATGTCCTAGAACAAAATTTTCAAATATAACTACTAGATTGTGATACAATACACTATTGGGTGAAGTTTGGTTGACTTCTGCGCAGCGGTTTGGGAGTTAACATCAAAATTACATTCCTCGGCCATATCGCATAGATCTCACTGTGAAAAGGCTTAAATGGCTTTTTTGACCTAAGTTTAAAGATTGCGCTCAAACCAAATGTCCTAGACCGAAATTTTCAAATGTAACTACTAGAATGTGATACAATACACTATTGGGTGAAGTTTGGTTGACTTCTGCGCAGCGGTTTGGGAGTTAACATCAAAATTACATTTCTCGGCCATATCGCATAGATCTCACTGTGAAAAGGCTTAAATGGCTTTTTTGACCTAAGTTTGAGGATTGCGCTCAAATCAAATGTCCTAGAACCAAATTTCCACATGTAACTACTAGATTGTGATACAATACACTAATGGGTGAAGTTTGGTTGACTTCTGCGCAGAGGTTTGGGAGTTAACATCAAAATTACATTTCTCGGCCATATCGCATAGATCTCACTGTGAAAAGGCTTAAATGACTTTTTTAATTAAGTTTGATGATTGCGCTCAAACAAAATTTCCTAGAACAAAATTTTCAAATGTAACTACTAGATTGTGATACAATACACTATTGGGTGAAGTTTGGTTGACTTCTGCGCAGCGGTTTGGGAGTTAACATCAAAATTACATTTCTCGGCCATATCGCATAGATCTCACTGTGAAAAGGCTTAAATGGCTTTTTTGACCTAAGTTTAATGATTGCGCTCAAACCAAATTTCCAATAACCAAATTTCCACATATAACTACTAGATTGTGATACAATACACTAATGGGTGAAGTTTGGTTGACTTCTGCGCAGCGGTTTGGGAGTTAACATCAAAATTACATTTCTCGGCCATATCGCATAGATCTCACTGTGAAAAGGCTTAAATGACTTTTTTAATTAAGTTTGATGATTGCGTTCAAACAAAATGTCATAGAACAAAATTTTCAAATGTAACTACTAGATTGTGATACAATACACTATTGGGTGAAGTTTGGTTGACTTCTGCGCAGCGGTTTGGGAGTTAACATCAAAATTACATTTCTCGGCCATATCGCATAGATCTCACTGTGAAAAGGCTTAAATGGCTTTTTTGACCTAAGTTTGAGGATTGCGCTCAAATCAAATGTCCTAGAACCAAATTTCCACATGTAATTACTAGATTGTGATACAATACACTAATGGGTGAAGTTTGGTTGACTTCTGCGCAGCGGTTTGGGAGTTAACATCAAAATTACATTTCTCGGCCATATCGCATAGATCTCACTGTGAAAAGGCTTAAATGACTTTTTTAATTAAGTTTAATGATTGCGCTCAAATCAAATGTCCTAGAACTAAATTTCCAAATGTAACTACTAGATTGTGATAAAATACACTATTGGGTGAAGTTTGGTTGACTTCTGCGCAGCGGTTTGGGAGTTAACATCAAAATTACATTTCTCGGCCATATCGCATAGATCTCACTGTGAAAAGGCTTAAATGACTTTTTTAATTAAGTTTGATGATTGCGTTCAAACAAAATGTCCTAGAACAAAATTTTCAAATGTAACTACTAGATTGTGATACAATACACTATTGGGTGAAGTTTGGTTGACTTCTGCGCAGCGGTTTGGGAGTTAACATCAAAATTACATTTCTCGGCCATATCGCATAGATCTCACTGTGAAAAGGCTTAAATGGCTTTTTTGACCTAAGTTTGAGGATTGCGCTCAAATCAAATGTCCAAGAACCAAATTTCCAAATGTAACTACTAGATTGTGATACAATACACTATTGGGTGAAGTTTGGTTGACTTCTGCGCAGCGGTTTGGGAGTTAACATCAAAATTACATTTCTCGGCCATATCGCATAGATCTCACTGTGAAAAGGCTTAAATGACTTTTTTAATTAAGTTTGATGATTGCGTTCAAACAAAATGTCCTAGAACAAAATTTTCAAATATAACTACTAGATTGTGATACAATACACTATTGGGTGAAGTTTGGTTGACTTCTGCGCAGCGGTTTGGGAGTTAACATCAAAATTACATTCCTCGGCCATATCGCATAGATCTCACTGTGAAAAGGCTTAAATGGCTTTTTTGACCTAAGTTTAAAGATTGCGCTCAAACCAAATGTCCTAGACCGAAATTTTCAAATGTAACTACTAGAATGTGATACAATACACTATTGGGTGAAGTTTGGTTGACTTCTGCGCAGCGGTTTGGGAGTTAACATCAAAATTACATTTCTCGGCCATATCGCATAGATCTCACTGTGAAAAGGCTTAAATGGCTTTTTTGACCTAAGTTTGAGGATTGCGCTCAAATCAAATGTCCTAGAACCAAATTTCCACATGTAACTACTAGATTGTGATACAATACACTAATGGGTGAAGTTTGGTTGACTTCTGCGCAGAGGTTTGGGAGTTAACATCAAAATTACATTTCTCGGCCATATCGCATAGATCTCACTGTGAAAAGGCTTAAATGACTTTTTTAATTAAGTTTGATGATTGCGCTCAAACAAAATTTCCTAGAACAAAATTTTCAAATGTAACTATTAGATTGTGATACAATACACTATTGGGTGAAGTTTGGTTGACTTCTGCGCAGCGGTTTGGGAGTTAACATCAAAATTACATTTCTCGGCCATATCGCATAGATCTCACTGTGAAAAGGCTTAAATGGCTTTTTTGACCTAAGTTTAATGATTGCGCTCAAACCAAATTTCCAATAACCAAATTTCCACATATAACTACTAGATTGTGATACAATACACTAATGGGTGAAGTTTGGTTGACTTCTGCGCAGCGGTTTGGGAGTTAACATCAAAATTACATTTCTCGGCCATATCGCATAGATCTCACTGTGAAAAGGCTTAAATGACTTTTTTAATTAAGTTTGATGATTGCGTTCAAACAAAATGTCATAGAACAAAATTTTCAAATGTAACTACTAGATTGTGATACAATACACTATTGGGTGAAGTTTGGTTGACTTCTGCGCAGCGGTTTGGGAGTTAACATCAAAATTACATTTCTCGGCCATATCGCATAGATCTCACTGTGAAAAGGCTTAAATGGCTTTTTTGACCTAAGTTTGAGGATTGCGCTCAAATCAAATGTCCTAGAACCAAATTTCCACAGGTAATTACTAGATTGTGATACAATACACTAATGGGTGAAGTTTAGTTGACTTCTGCGCAGCGGTTTGGGAGTTAACATCAAAATTACATTTCTCGGCCATATCGCATAGATCTCACTGTGAAAAGGCTTAAATGGCTTTTTTGACCTAAGTTTGAGGATTGCGCTCAAATCAAATGTCCTAGAACCAAATTTCCACATGTAACTACTAGATTGTGATACAATACACTAATGGGTGAAGTTTGGTTGACTTCTGCGCAGAGGTTTGGGAGTTAACATCAAAATTACATTTCTCGGCCATATCGCATAGATCTCACTGTGAAAAGGCTTAAATGACTTTTTTAATTAAGTTTGATGATTGCGCTCAAACAAAATTTCCTAGAACAAAATTTTCAAATGTAACTACTAGATTGTGATACAATACACTATTGGGTGAAGTTTGGTTGACTTCTGCGCAGCGGTTTGGGAGTTAACATCAAAATTACATTTCTCGGCCATATCGCATAGATCTCACTGTGAAAAGGCTTAAATGGCTTTTTTGACCTAAGTTTAATGATTGCGCTCAAACCAAATGTCCAATAACCAAATTTCCACATGTAACTACTAGATTGTGATACAATACACTAATGGGTGAAGTTTGGTTGACTTCTGCGCAGCGGTTTGGGAGTTAACATCAAAATTACATTTCTCGGCCATATCGCATAGATCTCACTGTGAAAAGGCTTAAATGACTTTTTTAATTAAGTTTGATGATTGCGTTCAAACAAAATGTCATAGAACAAAATTTTCAAATGTAACTACTAGATTGTGATACAATACACTATTGGGTGAAGTTTGGTTGACTTCTGCGCAGCGGTTTGGGAGTTAACATCAAAATTACATTTCTCGGCCATATCGCATAGATCTCACTGTGAAAAGGCTTAAATGGCTTTTTTGACCTAAGTTTGAGGATTGCGCTCAAATCAAATGTCCTAGAACCAAATTTCCACAGGTAATTACTAGATTGTGATACAATACACTAATGGGTGAAGTTTAGTTGACTTCTGCGCAGCGGTTTGGGAGTTAACATCAAAATTACATTTCTCGGCCATATCGCATAGATCTCACTGTGAAAAGGCTTAAATGACTTTTTTAATTAAGTTTAATGATTGCGCTCAAATCAAATGTCCAAGAACTAAATTTCCAAATGTAACTACTAGATTGTGATAAAATACACTATTGGGTGAAGTTTGGTTGACTTCTGCGCAGCGGTTTGGGAGTTAACATCAAAATTACATATCTCGGCCATATCGCATAGATCTCACTGTGAAAAGGCTTAAATGACTTTTTTAATTAAGTTTGATGATTGCGTTCAAACAAAATGTCCTAGAACAAAATTTTCAAATGTAACTACTAGATTGTGATACAATACACTATTGGGTGAAGTTTGGTTGACTTCTGCGCAGCGGTTTGGGAGTTAACATCAAAATTACATTTCTCGGCCATATCGCATAGATCTCACTGTGAAAAGGTTAAAATGGCTTTTTTGACCTAAGTTTAATGATTGCGCTCAAACCAAATGTCCAATAACCAAATTTCCACATGTAACTACTAGATTGTGATACAATACACTAATGGGTGAAGTTTGGTTGACTTCTGCGCAGCGGTTTGGGAGTTAACATCAAAATTACATTTCTCGGCCATATCGCATAGATCTCACTGTGAAAAGGCTTAAATGGCTTTTTTGACCTAAGTTTGAGGATTGCGCTCAAATCAAATGTCCAAGAACCAAATTTCCAAATGTAACTAATAGATTGTGATACAATACACTATTGGGTGAAGTTTGGTTGACTTCTGCGCAGCGGTTTGGGAGTTAACATCAAAATTACATTTCTCGGCCATATCGCATAGATCTCACTGTGAAAAGGCTTAAATGACTTTTTTAATTAAGTTTAATGATTGCGCTCAAACCAAATGTCCTAGAACGAAATTTTCAAATGTAACTACTAGAATGTGATACAATACACTATTGGGTGAAGTTTAGTTGACTTCTGCGCAGCGGTTTGGGAGTTAACATCAAAATTACATTTCTCGGCCATATCGCATAGATCTCACTGTGAAAAGGCTTAAATGGCTTTTTTGACCTAAGTTTAATGATTGCGCTCAAACCAAATGTCCTAGAACGAAATTTTCAAATGTAACTACTAGAATGTGATACAATACACTATTGGGTGAAGTTTGGTTGACTTCTGCGCAGCGGTTTGGGAGTTAACATCAAAATTACATTTCTCGGCCATATCGCATAGATCTCACTGTGAAAAGGCTTAAATGACTTTTTTAATTAAGTTTGATGATTGCGTTCAAACAAAATGTCCTAGAACAAAATTTTCAAATGTAACTACTAGATTGTGATACAATACACTAATGGGTGAAGTTTGGTTGACTTCTGCGCAGCGGTTTGGGAGTTAACATCAAAATTACATTTCTCGGCCATATCGCATAGATCTCACTGTGAAAAGGCTTAAATGGCTTTTTTGACCTAAGTTTAATGATTGCGCTCAAACCAAATTTCCAATAACCAAATTTCCACATATAACTACTAGATTGTGATACAATACACTAATGGGTGAAGTTTGGTTGACTTCTGCGCAGCGGTTTGGGAGTTAACATCAAAATTACATTTCTCGGCCATATCGCATAGATCTCACTGTGAAAAGGCTTAAATGACTTTTTTAATTAAGTTTGATGATTGCGTTCAAACAAAATGTCATAGAACAAAATTTTCAAATGTAACTACTAGATTGTGATACAATACACTATTGGGTGAAGTTTGGTTGACTTCTGCGCAGCGGTTTGGGAGTTAACATCAAAATTACATTTCTCGGCCATATCGCATAGATCTCACTGTGAAAAGGCTTAAATGGCTTTTTTGACCTAAGTTTGAGGATTGCGCTCAAATCAAATGTCCTAGAACCAAATTTCCACATGTAACTACTAGATTGTGATACAATACACTAATGGGTGAAGTTTGGTTGACTTCTGCGCAGAGGTTTGGGAGTTAACATCAAAATTACATTTCTCGGCCATATCGCATAGATCTCACTGTGAAAAGGCTTAAATGACTTTTTTAATTAAGTTTGATGATTGCGCTCAAACAAAATTTCCTAGAACTAAATTTCCAAATGTAACTACTAGATTGTGATAAAATACACTATTGGGTGAAGTTTGGTTGACTTCTGCGCAGCGGTTTGGGAGTTAACATCAAAATTACATTTCTCGGCCATATCGCATAGATCTCACTGTGAAAAGGCTTAAATGGCTTTTTTGACCTAAGTTTAATGATTGCGCTCAAACCAAATGTCCAATAACCAAATTTCCACATGTAACTACTAGATTGTGATACAATACACTAATGGGTGAAGTTTGGTTGACTTCTGCGCAGCGGTTTGGGAGTTAACATCAAAATTACATTTCTCGGCCATATCGCATAGATCTCACTGTGAAAAGGCTTAAATGACTTTTTTAATTAAGTTTGATGATTGCGTTCAAACAAAATGTCATAGAACAAAATTTTCAAATGTAACTACTAGATTGTGATACAATACACTATTGGGTGAAGTTTGGTTGACTTCTGCGCAGCGGTTTGGGAGTTAACATCAAAATTACATTTCTCGGCCATATCGCATAGATCTCACTGTGAAAAGGCTTAAATGGCTTTTTTGACCTAAGTTTGAGGATTGCGCTCAAATCAAATGTCCTAGAACCAAATTTCCACATGTAATTACTAGATTGTGATACAATACACTAATGGGTGAAGTTTGGTTGACTTCTGCGCAGCGGTTTGGGAGTTAACATCAAAATTACATTTCTCGGCCATATCGCATAGATCTCACTGTGAAAAGGCTTAAATGACTTTTTTAATTAAGTTTAATGATTGCGCTCAAATCAAATGTCCTAGAACTAAATTTCCAAATGTAACTACTAGATTGTGATAAAATACACTATTGGGTGAAGTTTGGTTGACTTCTGCGCAGCGGTTTGGGAGTTAACATCAAAATTACATTTCTCGGCCATATCGCATAGATCTCACTGTGAAAAGGCTTAAATGACTTTTTTAATTAAGTTTGATGATTGCGTTCAAACAAAATGTCCTAGAACAAAATTTTCAAATGTAACTACTAGATTGTGATACAATACACTATTGGGTGAAGTTTGGTTGACTTCTGCGCAGCGGTTTGGGAGTTAACATCAAAATTACATTTCTCGGCCATATCGCATAGATCTCACTGTGAAAAGGCTTAAATGGCTTTTTTGACCTAAGTTTGAGGATTGCGCTCAAATCAAATGTCCAAGAACCAAATTTCCAAATGTAACTACTAGATTGTGATACAATACACTATTGGGTGAAGTTTGGTTGACTTCTGCGCAGCGGTTTGGGAGTTAACATCAAAATTACATTTCTCGGCCATATCGCATAGATCTCACTGTGAAAAGGCTTAAATGACTTTTTTAATTAAGTTTGATGATTGCGTTCAAACAAAATGTCCTAGAACAAAATTTTCAAATGTAACTACTAGATTGTGATACAATACACTATTGGGTGAAGTTTGGTTGACTTCTGCGCAGCGGTTTGGGAGTTAACATCAAAATTACATTCCTCGGCCATATCGCATAGATCTCACTGTGAAAAGGCTTAAATGGCTTTTTTGACCTAAGTTTAAAGATTGCGCTCAAACCAAATGTCCTAGAACGAAATTTTCAAATGTAATTACTAGAATGTGATACAATACACTATTGGGTGAAGTTTGGTTGACTTCTGCGCAGCAGTTTGGGAGTTAACATCAAAATTACATTTCTCGGCCATATCGCATAGATCTCACTGTGAAAAGGCTTAAATGGCTTTTTTGACCTAAGTTTGAGGATTGCGCTCAAATCAAATGTCCTAGAACCAAATTTCCACATGTAACTACTAGATTGTGATACAATACACTAATGGGTGAAGTTTGGTTGACTTCTGCGCAGAGGTTTGGGAGTTAACATCAAAATTACATTTCTCGGCCATATCGCATAGATCTCACTGTGAAAAGGCTTAAATGACTTTTTTAATTAAGTTTGATGATTGCGCTCAAACAAAATTTCCTAGAACAAAATTTTCAAATGTAACTACTAGATTGTGATACAATACACTATTGGGTGAAGTTTGGTTGACTTCTGCGCAGCGGTTTGGGAGTTAACATCAAAATTACATTTCTCGGCCATATCGCATAGATCTCACTGTGAAAAGGCTTAAATGGCTTTTTTGACCTAAGTTTAATGATTGCGCTCAAACCAAATTTCCAATAACCAAATTTCCACATATAACTACTAGATTGTGATACAATACACTAATGGGTGAAGTTTGGTTGACTTCTGCGCAGCGGTTTGGGAGTTAACATCAAAATTACATTTCTCGGCCATATCGCATAGATCTCACTGTGAAAAGGCTTAAATGACTTTTTTAATTAAGTTTGATGATTGCGTTCAAACAAAATGTCATAGAACAAAATTTTCAAATGTAACTACTAGATTGTGATACAATACACTATTGGGTGAAGTTTGGTTGACTTCTGCGCAGCGGTTTGGGAGTTAACATCAAAATTACATTTCTCGGCCATATCGCATAGATCTCACTGTGAAAAGGCTTAAATGGCTTTTTTGACCTAAGTTTGAGGATTGCGCTCAAATCAAATGTCCTAGAACCAAATTTCCACATGTAATTACTAGATTGTGATACAATACACTAATGGGTGAAGTTTGGTTGACTTCTGCGCAGCGGTTTGGGAGTTAACATCAAAATTACATTTCTCGGCCATATCGCATAGATCTCACTGTGAAAAGGCTTAAATGACTTTTTTAATTAAGTTTAATGATTGCGCTCAAATCAAATGTCCAAGAACTAAATTTCCAAATGTAACTACTAGATTGTGATAAAATACACTATTGGGTGAAGTTTGGTTGACTTCTGCGCAGCGGTTTGGGAGTTAACATCAAAATTACATTTCTCGGCCATATCGAATAGATCTCACTGTGAAAAGGCTTAAATGACTTTTTTAATTAAGTTTGATGATTGCGTTCAAACAAAATGTCCTAGAACAAAATTTTCAAATGTAACTACTAGATTGTGATACAATACACTATTGGGTGAAGTTTGGTTGACTTCCGCGCAGCGGTTTGGGAGTTAACATCAAAATTACATTTCTCGGCCATATCGCATAGATCTCACTGTGAAAAGGCTTAAATGGCTTTTTTGACCTAAGTTTGAGGATTGCGCTCAAATCAAATGTCCAAGAACCAAATTTCCAAATGTAACTACTAGATTGTGATACAATACACTATTGGGTGAAGTTTGGTTGACTTCTGCGCAGCGGTTTGGGAGTTAACATCAAAATTACATTTCTCGGCCATATCGCATAGATCTCACTGTGAAAAGGCTTAAATGACTTTTTTAATTAAGTTTGATGATTGCGTTCAAACAAAATGTCCTAGAACAAAATTTTCAAATGCAACTACTAGATTGTGATACAATACACTATTGGGTGAAGTTTGGTTGACTTCTGCGCAGCGGTTTGGGAGTTAACATCAAAATTACATTTCTCGGCCATATCGCATAGATCTCACTGTGAAAAGGCTTAAATGGCTTTTTTGACCTAAGTTTAAAGATTGCGCTCAAACCAAATGTCCTAGAACGAAATTTTCAAATGTAACTACTAGAATGTGATACAATACACTATTGGGTGAAGTTTGGTTGACTTCTGCGCAGCGGTTTGGGAGTTAACATCAAAATTACATTTCTCGGCCATATCGCATAGATCTCACTGTGAAAAGGCTTAAATGGCTTTTTTGACCTAAGTTTGAGGATTGCGCTCAAATCAAATGTCCTAGAACCAAATTTCCACATGTAACTACTAGATTGTGATACAATACACTAATGGGTGAAGTTTGGTTGACTTCTGCGCAGAGGTTTGGGAGTTAACATCAAAATTACATTTCTCGGCCATATCGCATAGATCTCACTGTGAAAAGGCTTAAATGACTTTTTTAATTAAGTTTGATGATTGCGCTCAAACAAAATTTCCTAGAACAAAATTTTCAAATGTAACTACTAGATTGTGATACAATACACTATTGGGTGAAGTTTGGTTGACTTCTGCACAGCGGTTTGGGAGTTAACATCAAAATTACATTTCTCGGCCATATCGCATAGATCTCACTGTGAAAAGGCTTAAATGGCTTTTTTGACCTAAGTTTAATGATTGCGCTCAAACCAAATGTCCAATAACCAAATTTCCACATGTAACTACTAGATTGTGATACAATACACTAATGGGTGAAGTTTGGTTGACTTCTGCGCAGCGGTTTGGGAGTTAACATCAAAATTACATTTCTCGGCCATATCGCATAGATCTCACTGTGAAAAGGCTTAAATGGCTTTTTTGACCTAAGTTTAATTAATAATTGCGCTCAAACCAAATGTCCTAGAACGAAATTTTCAAATGTAACTACTAGAATGTGATACAATACACTATTGGGTGAAGTTTGGTTGACTTCTGCGCAGCGGTTTGGGAGTTAACATCAAAATTACATTTCTCGGCCATATCGCATAGATCTCACTGTGAAAAGGCTTAAATGACTTTTTTAATTAAGTTTGATGATTGCGTTCAAACCAAATGTCCAATAACCAAATTTTCAAATGTAACTACTAGATTGTGATACAATACACTAATGGGTGAAGTTTGGTTGACTTCTGCGCAGCGGTTTGGGAGTTAACATCAAAATTACATTTCTCGGCCATATCGCATAGATCTCACTGTGAAAAGGCCTAAATGGCTTTTTTGACCTAAGTTTGAGGATTGCGCTCAAACAAAATTTCCTAGAACAAAATTTTCAAATGTAACTACTAGATTGTGATACAATACACTATTGGGTGAAGTTTGGTTGACTTCTGCGCAGCGGTTTTGGAGTTAACATCAAAATTACATTTCTTGGCCATATCGCATAGATCTCACTGTGAAAAGGCTTAAATGACTTTTTTAATTAAGTTTGATGATTGCGCTCAAACCAAATGTCCAATAACCAAATTTCCACATGTAACTACTAGATTGTGATACAACACACTAATGGGTGAAGTTTGGTTGACTTCTGCGAGGCGGTTTGGGAGTTAACATCAAAATTACATTTCTCGGCCATATCGCATAGATCTCACTGTGAAAAGGCTTAAATGACTTTTTTAATTAAGTTTGATGATTGCGTTCAAACAAAATGTCATAGAACAAAATTTTCAAATGTAACTACTAGATTGTGATACAATACACTATTGGGTGAAGTTTGGTTGACTTCTGCGCAGCGGTTTGGGAGTTAACATCAAAATTACATTTCTCGGCCATATCGCATAGATCTCACTGTGAAAAGGCTTAAATGGCTTTTTTGACCTAAGTTTGAGGATTGCGCTCAAATCAAATGTCCTAGAACCAAATTTCCACATGTAATTACTAGATTGTGATACAATACACTAATGGGTGAAGTTTGGTTGACTTCTGCGCAGCGGTTTGGGAGTTAACATCAAAATTACATTTCTCGGCCATATCGCATAGATCTCACTGTGAAAAGGCTTAAATGACTTTTTTAATTAAGTTTAATGATTGCGCTCAAACCAAATGTCCTAGAACGAAATTTTCAAATGTAACTACTAGAATGTGATACAATACACTATTGGGTGAAGTTTAGTTGACTTCTGCGCAGCGGTTTGGGAGTTAACATCAAAATTACATTTCTCGGCCATATCGCATAGATCTCACTGTGAAAAGGCTTAAATGGCTTTTTTGACCTAAGTTTAATGATTGCGCTCAAACCAAATGTCCTAGAACGAAATTTTCAAATGTAACTACTAGAATGTGATACAATACACTATTGGGTGAAGTTTGGTTGACTTCTGCGCAGCGGTTTGGGAGTTAACATCAAAATTACATTTCTCGGCCATATCGCATAGATCTCACTGTGAAAAGGCTTAAATGACTTTTTTAATTAAGTTTGATGATTGCGGTCAAACAAAATGTCCTAGAACAAAATTTTCAAATGTAACTACTAGATTGTGATACAATACACTATTGAGTGAAGTTTGGTTGACTTCTGCGCAGCGGTTTGGGAGTTAACATCAAAATTACATTTCTCGGCCATATCGCATAGATCTCACTGTGAAAAGGCTTAAATGGCTTTTTTGACCTAAGTTTTAGGATTGCGCTCAAATCAAATGTCCAAGAACCAAATTTCCAAATGTAACTACTAGATTGTGATACAATACACTATTGGGTGAAGTTTGGTTGACTTCTGCGCAGCGGTTTGGGAGTTAACATCAAAATTACATTTCTCGGCCATATCGCATAGATCTCACTGTGAAAAGGCTTAAATGACTTTTTTAATTAAGTTTGATGATTACGTTCAAACAAAATGTCCTAGAACAAAATTTTCAAATGTAACTACTAGATTGTGATACAATACACTATTGGGTGAAGTTTGGTTGACTTCTGCGCAGCGGTTTGGGAGTTAACATCAAAATTACATTTCTCGGCCATATCGCATAGATCTCACTGTGAAAAGGCTTAAATGGCTTTTTTGACCTAAGTTTAAAGATTGCTCTCAAATCAAATGTCCTAGAACCAAATTTCCACATGTACCTACTAGAATGTGATACAATACACTATTGGGTGAAGTTTGGTTGACTTCTGCGCAGCGGTTTGGGAGTTAACATCAAAATTACATTTCTCGGCCATATCGCATAGATCTCACTGTGAAAAGGCTTAAATGGCTTTTTTGACCTAAGTTTGAGGATTGCGCTCAAATCAAATGTCCTAGAACCAAATTTCCACATGTAATTACTAGATTGTGATACAATACACTAATGGGTGAAGTTTGGTTGACTTCTGCGCAGCGGTTTGGGAGTTAACATCAAAATTACATTTCTCGGCCATATCGCATAGATCTCACTGTGAAAAGGCTTAAATGACTTTTTTAATTAAGTTTAATGATTGCGCTCAAACCAAATGTCCTAGAACGAAATTTTCAAATGTAACTACTAGAATGTGATACAATACACTATTGGGTGAAGTTTAGTTGACTTCTGCGCAGCGGTTTGGGAGTTAACATCAAAATTACATTTCTCGGCCATATCGCATAGATCTCACTGTGAAAAGGCTTAAATGGCTTTTTTGACCTAAGTTTAATGATTGCGCTCAAACCAAATGTCCTAGAACGAAATTTTCAAATGTAACTACTAGAATGTGATACAATACACTATTGGGTGAAGTTTGGTTGACTTCTGCGCAGCGGTTTGGGAGTTAACATCAAAATTACATTTCTCGGCCATATCGCATAGATCTCACTGTGAAAAGGCTTAAATGATTTTTTAATTAAGTTTGATGATTGCGTTCAAACAAAATGTCCTAGAACAAAATTTTCAAATGTAACTACTAGATTGTGATACAATACACTATTGGGTGAAGTTTGGTTGACTTCTGCGCAGCGGTTTGGGAGTTAACATCAAAATTACATTTCTCGGCCATATCGCATAGATCTCACTGTGAAAAGGCTTAAATGGCTTTTTTGACCTAAGTTTTAGGATTGCGCTCAAATCAAATGTCCAAGAACCAAATTTCCAAATGTAACTACTAGATTGTGATACAATACACTATTGGGTGAAGTTTGGTTGACTTCTGCGCAGCGGTTTGGGAGTTAACATCAAAATTACATTTCTCGGCCATATCGCATAGATCTCACTGTGAAAAGGCTTAAATGACTTTTTTAATTAAGTTTGATGATTACGTTCAAACAAAATGTCCTAGAACAAAATTTTCAAATGTAACTACTAGATTGTGATACAATACACTATTGGGTGAAGTTTGGTTGACTTCTGCGCAGCGGTTTGGGAGTTAACATCAAAATTACATTTCTCGGCCATATCGCATAGATCTCACTGTGAAAAGGCTTAAATGGCTTTTTTGACCTAAGTTTAAAGATTGCTCTCAAATCAAATGTCCTAGAACCAAATTTCCACATGTAACTACGAGATTGTGATACAATACACTATTGGGTGAAGTTTGGTTGACTTCTGCGCAGAGGTTTGGGAGTTAACATCAAAATTACATTTCTCGGCCATATCGCATAGATCTCACTGTGAAAAGGCTTAAATGACTTTTTTAATTAAGTTTGATGATTGCGCTCAAACAAAATTTCCTAGAAAAAAAAAATTCAAATGTAACTACTAGATTGTGATACAATACACTATTGGGTGAAGTTTGGTTGACTTCTGCGCAGCGGTTTGGGAGTTAACATCAAAATTACATTTCTCGGCCATATCGCATAGATCTCACTGTGAAAAGGCTTAAATGGCTTTTTTGACCTAAGTTTAATGATTGCGCTCAAACCAAATGTCCAATAACCAAATTTCCACATGTAACTACTAGATTGTGATACAATACACTAATGGGTGAAGTTTGGTTGACTTCTGCGCAGCGGTTTGGGAGTTAACATCAAAATTACATTTCTCGGCCATATCGCATAGATCTCACTGTGAAAAGGCTTAAATGACTTTTTTAATTAAGTTTGATGATTGCGCTCAAACAAAATTTCCTAGAACAAAATTTTCAAATGTAACTACTAGATTGTGATACAATACACTATTGGGTGAAGTTTGGTTGACTTCTGCGCAGCGGTTTTGGAGTTAACATCAAAATTACATTTCTCGGCCATATCGCATAGATCTCACTGTGAAAAGGCTTAAATGGCTTTTTTGACCTAAGTTTAATGATTGCGCTCAAACCAAATGTCCAATAACCAAATTTCCACATGTAACTACTAGATTGTGATACAACACACTAATGGGTGAAGTTTGGTTGACTTCTGCGAGGCGGTTTGGGAGTTAACATCAAAATTACATTTCTCGGCCATATCGCATAGATCTCACTGTGAAAAGGCTTAAATGACTTTTTTAATTAAGTTTGATGATTGCGTTCAAACAAAATGTCATAGAACAAAATTTTCAAATGTAACTACTAGATTGTGATACAATACACTATTGGGTGAAGTTTGGTTGACTTCTGCGCAGCGGTTTGGGAGTTAACATCAAAATTACATTTCTCGGCCATATCGCATAGATCTCACTGTGAAAAGGCTTAAATGGCTTTTTTGACCTAAGTTTGAGGATTGCGCTCAAATCAAATGTCCTAGAACCAAATTTCCACATGTAATTACTAGATTGTGATACAATACACTAATGGGTGAAGTTTGGTTGACTTCTGCGCAGCGGTTTGGGAGTTAACATCAAAATTACATTTCTCGGCCATATCGCATAGATCTCACTGTGAAAAGGCTTAAATGACTTTTTTAATTAAGTTTAATGATTGCGCTCAAACCAAATGTCCTAGAACGAAATTTTCAAATGTAACTACTAGAATGTGATACAATACACTATTGGGTGAAGTTTAGTTGACTTCTGCGCAGCGGTTTGGGAGTTAACATCAAAATTACATTTCTCGGCCATATCGCATAGATCTCACTGTGAAAAGGCTTAAATGGCTTTTTTGACCTAAGTTTAATGATTGCGCTCAAACCAAATGTCCTAGAACGAAATTTTCAAATGTAACTACTAGAATGTGATACAATACACTATTGGGTGAAGTTTGGTTGACTTCTGCGCAGCGGTTTGGGAGTTAACATCAAAATTACATTTCTCGGCCATATCGCATAGATCTCACTGTGAAAAGGCTTAAATGACTTTTTTAATTAAGTTTAATGATTGCGTTCAAACAAAATGTCCTAGAACAAAATTTTCAAATGTAACTACTAGATTGTGATACAATACACTATTGGGTGAAGTTTGGTTGACTTCTGCGCAGCGGTTTGGGAGTTAACATCAAAATTACATTTCTCGGCCATATCGCATAGATCTCACTGTGAAAAGGCTTAAATGGCTTTTTTGACCTAAGTTTTAGGATTGCGCTCAAATCAAATGTCCAAGAACCAAATTTCCAAATGTAACTACTAGATTGTGATACAATACACTATTGGGTGAAGTTTGGTTGACTTCTGCGCAGCGGTTTGGGAGTTAACATCAAAATTACATTTCTCGGCCATATCGCATAGATCTCACTGTGAAAAGGCTTAAATGGCTTTTTTGACCTAAGTTTAAAGATTGCTCTCAAATCAAATGTCCTAGAACCAAATTTCCACATGTAACTACTAGATTGTGATACAATACACTATTGGGTGAAGTTTGGTTGACTTCTGCGCAGAGGTTTGGGAGTTAACATCAAAATTACATTTCTCGGCCATATCGCATAGATCTCACTGTGAAAAGGCTTAAATGACTTTTTTAATTAAGTTTGATGATTGCGCTCAAACAAAATTTCCTAGAAAAAAAATTTTCAAATGTAACTACTAGATTGTGATACAATACACTATTGGGTGAAGTTTGGTTGACTTCTGCGCAGCGGTTTGGGAGTTAACATCAAAATTACATTTCTCGGCCATATCGCATAGATCTCACTGTGAAAAGGCTTAAATGGCTTTTTTGACCTAAGTTTAATGATTGCGCTCAAACCAAATGTCCAATAACCAAATTTCCACATGTAACTACTAGATTGTGATACAATACACTAATGGGTGAAGTTTGGTTGACTTCTGCGCAGCGGTTTGGGAGTTAACATCAAAATTACATTTCTCGGCCATATCGCATAGATCTCACTGTGAAAAGGCTTAAATGACTTTTTTAATTAAGTTTGATGATTGCGTTCAAACAAAATGTCATAGAACAAAATTTTCAAATGTAACTACTAGATTGTGATACAATACACTATTGGGTGAAGTTTGGTTGACTTCTGCGCAGCGGTTTGGGAGTTAACATCAAAATTACATTTCTCGGCCATATCGCATAGATCTCACTGTGAAAAGGCTTAAATGACTTTTTTAATTAAGTTTGATGATTGCGTTCAAACAAAATGTCCTAGAACAAAATTTTCAAATGTAACTACTAGATTGTGATACAATACACTATTGGGTGAAGTTTGGTTGACTTCTGCGCAGCGGTTTGGGAGTTAACATCAAAATTACATTTCTCGGCCATATCGCATAGATCTCACTGTGAAAAGGCTTAAATGGCTTTTTTGACCTAAGTTTAAAGATTGCGCTCAAACCAAATGTCCTAGAACGAAATTTTCAAATGTAACTACTAGAATGTGATACAATACACTATTGGGTGAAGTTTGGTTGACTTCTGCGCAGCGGTTTGGGAGTTAACATCAAAATTACATTTCTCGGCCATATCGCATAGATCTCACTGTGAAAAGGCTTAAATGGCTTTTTTGACCTAAGTTTAATGATTGCGCTCAAACCAAATGTCCTAGAACGAAATTTTCAAATGTAACTACTAGAATGTGATACAATACACTATTGGGTGAAGTTTGGTTGACTTCTGCGCAGCGGTTTGGGAGTTAACATCAAAATTACATTTCTCGGCCATATCGCATAGATCTCACTGTGAAAAGGCTTAAATGGCTTTTTTGACCTAAGTTTGAGGATTGCGCTCAAATCAAATGTCCTAGAACCAAATTTTCACATGTAACTACTAGATTGTGATACAATACACTAATGGGTGAAGTTTGGTTGACTTCTGCGCAGCGGTTTGGGAGTTAACATCAAAATTACATTTCTCGGCCATATCGCATAGATCTCACTGTGAAAAGGCTTAAATGACTTTTTTAATTAAGTTTGATGATTGCGCTCAAACAAAATTTCCTAGAACAAAATTTTCAAATGTAACTACTAGATTGTGATACAATACACTATTGGGTGAAGTTTGGTTGACTTCTGCGCAGCGGTTTGGGAGTTAACATCAAAATTACATTTCTCGGCCATATCGCATAGATCTCACTGTGAAAAGGCTTAAATGGCTTTTTTGACCTAAGTTTAAAGATTGCGCTCAAACCAAATGTCCTAGAACGAAATTTTCAAATGTAACTACTAGAATGTGATACAATACACTATTGGGTGAAGTTTAGTTGACTTCTGCGCAGCGGTTTGGGAGTTAACATCAAAATTACATTTCTCGGCCATATCGCATAGATCTCACTGTGAAAAGGCTTAAATGGCTTTTTTGACCTAAGTTTGAGGATTGCGCTCAAATCAAATGTCCTAGAACCAAATTTCCACATGTAATTACTAGATTGTGATACAATACACTAATGGGTGAAGTTTGGTTGACTTCTGCGCAGCGGTTTGGGAGTTAACATCAAAATTACATTTCTCGGCCATATCGCATAGATCTCACTGTGAAAAGGCTTAAATGGCTTTTTTGACCTAAGTTTAATGATTGCGCTCAAACCAAATGTCCAATAACCAAATTTCCACATGTAACTACTAGATTGTGATACAATACACTAATGGGTGAAGTTTGGTTGACTTCTGCGCAGCGGTTTGGGAGTTAACATCAAAATTACATTTCTCGGCCATATCGCATAGATCTCACTGTGAAAAGGCTTAAATGACTTTTTTAATTAAGTTTGATGATTGCGTTCAAACAAAATGTCATAGAACAAAATTTTCAAATGTAACTACTAGATTGTGATACAATACACTATTGGGTGAAGTTTGGTTGACTTCTGCGCAGCGGTTTGGGAGTTAACATCAAAATTACATTTCTCGGCCATATCGCATAGATCTCACTGTGAAAAGGCTTAAATGGCTTTTTTGACCTAAGTTTGAGGATTGCGCTCAAATCAAATGTCCTAGAACCAAATTTCTACATGTAATTACTAGATTGTGATACAATACACTAATGGGTGAAGTTTGGTTGACTTCTGCGCAGCGGTTTGGGAGTTAACATCAAAATTACATTTCTCGGCCATATCGCATAGATCTCACTGTGAAAAGGCTTAAATGACTTTTTTAATTAAGTTTAATGATTGCGCTCAAATCAAATGTCCTAGAACTAAATTTCCAAATGTAACTACTAGATTGTGATAAAATACACTATTGGGTGAAGTTTGGTTGACTTCTGCGCAGCGGTTTGGGAGTTAACATAAAAATTACATTTCTCGGCCATATCGCATAGATCTCACTGTGAAAAGGCTTAAATGGCTTTTTTGACCTAAGTTTAAAGATTGCGCTCAAACCAAATGTCCTAGAACGAAATTTTCAAATGTAACTACTAGAATGTGATACAATACACTATTGGGTGAAGTTTGGTTGACTTCTGCGCAGCGGTTTGGGAGTTAACATCAAAATTACATTTCTCGGCCATATCGCATAGATCTCACTGTGAAAAGGCTTAAATGGCTTTTTTGACCTAAGTTTAATGATTGCGCTCAAACCAAATGTCCTAGAACGAAATTTTCAAATGTAACTACTAGAATGTGATACAATACACTATTGGGTGAAGTTTGGTTGACTTCTGCGCAGCGGTTTGGGAGTTAACATCAAAATTACATTTCTCGGCCATATCGCATAGATCTCACTGTGAAAAGGCTTAAATGGCTTTTTTGACCTAAGTTTGAGGATTGCGCTCAAATCAAATGTCCTAGAACCAAATTTTCACATATAACTACTAGATTGTGATACAATACACTAATGGGTGAAGTTTGGTTGACTTCTGCGCAGCGGTTTGGGAGTTAACATCAAAATTACATTTCTCGGCCATATCGCATAGATCTCACTGTGAAAAGGCTTAAATGACTTTTTTAATTAAGTTTGATGATTGCGCTCAAACAAAATTTCCTAGAACAAAATTTTCAAATGTAACTACTAGATTGTGATACAATACACTATTGGGTGAAGTTTGGTTGACTTCTGCGCAGCGGTTTGGGAGTTAACATCAAAATTACATTTCTCGGCCATATCGCATAGATCTCACTGTGAAAAGGCTTAAATGGCTTTTTTGACCTAAGTTTAAAGATTGCGCTCAAACCAAATGTCCTAGAACGAAATTTTCAAATGTAACTACTAGAATGTGATACAATACACTATTGGGTGAAGTTTAGTTGACTTCTGCGCAGCGGTTTGGGAGTTAACATCAAAATTACATTTCTCGGCCATATCGCATAGATCTCACTGTGAAAAGGCTTAAATGGCTTTTTTGACCTAAGTTTGAGGATTGCGCTCAAATCAAATGTCCTAGAACCAAATTTCCACATGTAATTACTAGATTGTGATACAATACACTAATGGGTGAAGTTTGGTTGACTTCTGCGCAGCGGTTTGGGAGTTAACATCAAAATTACATTTCTCGGCCATATCGCATAGATCTCACTGTGAAAAGGCTTAAATGGCTTTTTTGACCTAAGTTTAATGATTGCGCTCAAACCAAATGTCCAATAACCAAATTTCCACATGTAACTACTAGATTGTGATACAATACACTAATGGGTGAAGTTTGGTTGACTTCTGCGCAGCGGTTTGGGAGTTAACATCAAAATTACATTTCTCGGCCATATCGCATAGATCTCACTGTGAAAAGGCTTAAATGACTTTTTTAATTAAGTTTGATGATTGCGTTCAAACAAAATGTCATAGAACAAAATTTTCAAATGTAACTACTAGATTGTGATACAATACACTATTGGGTGAAGTTTGGTTGACTTCTGCGCAGCGGTTTGGGAGTTAACATCAAAATTACATTTCTCGGCCATATCGCATAGATCTCACTGTGAAAAGGCTTAAATGGCTTTTTTGACCTAAGTTTGAGGATTGCGCTCAAATCAAATGTCCTAGAACCAAATTTCCACATGTAATTACTAGATTGTGATACAATACACTAATGGGTGAAGTTTGGTTGACTTCTGCGCAGCGGTTTGGGAGTTAACATCAAAATTACATTTCTCGGCCATATCGCATAGATCTCACTGTGAAAAGGCTTAAATGACTTTTTTAATTAAGTTTAATGATTGCGCTCAAATCAAATGTCCTAGAACTAAATTTCCAAATGTAACTACTAGATTGTGATAAAATACACTATTGGGTGAAGTTTGGTTGACTTCTGCGCAGCGGTTTGGGAGTTAACATAAAAATTACATTTCTCGGCCATATCGCATAGATCTCACTGTGAAAAGGCTTAAATGGCTTTTTTGACCTAAGTTTAAAGATTGCGCTCAAACCAAATGTCCTAGAACGAAATTTTCAAATGTAACTACTAGAATGTGATACAATACACTATTGGGTGAAGTTTGGTTGACTTCTGCGCAGCGGTTTGGGAGTTGACATCAAAATTACATTTCTCGGCCATATCGCATAGATCTCACTGTGAAAAGGCTTAAATGGCTTTTTTGACCTAAGTTTAATGATTGCGCTCAAACCAAATGTCCTAGAACGAAATTTTCAAATGTAACTACTAGAATGTGATACAATACACTATTGGGTGAAGTTTGGTTGACTTCTGCGCAGCGGTTTGGGAGTTAACATCAAAATTACATTTCTCGGCCATATCGCATAGATCTCACTGTGAAAAGGCTTAAATGGCTTTTTTGACCTAAGTTTGAGGATTGCGCTCAAATCAAATGTCCTAGAACCAAATTTTCACATATAACTACTAGATTGTGATACAATACACTAATGGGTGAAGTTTGGTTGACTTCTGCGCAGCGGTTTGGGAGTTAACATCAAAATTACATTTCTCGGCCATATCGCATAGATCTCACTGTGAAAAGGCTTAAATGACTTTTTTAATTAAGTTTGATGATTGCGCTCAAACAAAATTTCCTAGAACAAAATTTTCAAATGTAACTACTAGATTGTGATACAATACACTATTGGGTGAAGTTTGGTTGACTTCTGCGCAGCGGTTTGGGAGTTAACATCAAAATTACATTTCTCGGCCATATCGCATAGATCTCACTGTGAAAAGGCTTAAATGGCTTTTTTGACCTAAGTTTAATGATTGCGCTCAAACCAAATGTCCTAGAACGAAATTTTCAAATGTAACTACTAGAATGTGATACAATACACTATTGGGTGAAGTTTGGTTGACTTCTGCGCAGCGGTTTGGGAGTTAACATCAAAATTACATTTCTCGGCCATATCGCATAGATCTCACTGTGAAAAGGCTTAAATGACTTTTTTAATTAAGTTTGATGATTGCGTTTAAACAAAATGTCCTAGAACAAAATTTTCAAATGTAACTACTAGATTGTGATACAATACACTATTGGGTGAAGTTTGGTTGACTTCTGCGCAGCGGTTTGGGAGTTAACATCAAAATTACATTTCTCGGCCATATCGCATAGATCTCACTGTGAAAAGGCTTAAATGGCTTTTTTGACCTAAGTTTGAGGATTGCGCTCAAATCAAATGTCCAAGAACCAAATTTCCAAATGTAACTACTAGATTGTGATACAATACACTATTGGGTGAAGTTTGGTTGACTTCTGCGCAGCGGTTTGGGAGTTAACATCAAAATTACATTTCTCGGCCATATCGCATAGATCTCACTGTGAAAAGGCTTAAATGACTTTTTTAATTAAGTTTGATGATTGCGTTCAAACAAAATGTCCTAGAACAAAATTTTCAAATGTAACTACTAGATTGTGATACAATACACTATTGGGTGAAGTTTGGTTGACTTCTGCGCAGCGGTTTGGGAGTTAACATCAAAATTACATTTCTCGGCCATATCGCATAGATCTCACTGTGAAAAGGCTTAAATGGCTTTTTTGACCTAAGTTTAAAGATTGCGCTCAAACCAAATGTCCTAGAACGAAATTTTCAAATGTAACTACTAGAATGTGATACAATACACTATTGGGTGAAGTTTGGTTGACTTCTGCGCAGCGGTTTGGGAGTTAACATCAAAATTACATTTCTCGGCCATATCGCATAGATCTCACTGTGAAAAGGCTTAAATGGCTTTTTTGACCTAAGTTTGAGGATTGCGCTCAAATCAAATGTCCTAGAACCAAATTTCCACATGTAATTACTAGATTGTGATACAATACACTAATGGGTGGTTTGGTTGACTTCTGCGCAGCGGTTTGGGAGTTAACATCAAAATTACATTTCTCGGCCATATCGCATAGATCTCACTGTGAAAAGGCTTAAATGACTTTTTTAATTAAGTTTAATGATTGCGCTCAAATCAAATGTCCTAGAACTAAATTTCCAAATGTAACTACTAGATTGTGATAAAATACACTATTGGGTGAAGTTTGGTTGACTTCTGCGCAGCGGTTTGGGAGTTAACATCAAAATTACATTTCTCGGCCATATCGCATAGATCTCACTGTGAAAAGGCTTAAATGACTTTTTTAATTAGGTTTGATGATTGCGTTCAAACAAAATGTCCTAGAACAAAATTTTCAAATGTAACTACTAGATTGTGATACAATACACTATTGGGTGAAGTTTGGTTGACTTCTGCGCAGCGGTTTGGGAGTTAACATCAAAATTACATTTCTCGGCCATATCGCATAGATCTCACTGTGAAAAGGCTTAAATGGCTTTTTTGACCTAAGTTTGAGGATTGCGCTCAAATCAAATGTCCAAGAACCAAATTTCCAAATGTAACTACTAGATTGTGATACAATACACTATTGGGTGAAGTTTGGTTGACTTCTGCGCAGCGGTTTGGGAGTTAACATCAAAATTACATTTCTCGGCCATATCGCATAGATCTCACTGTGAAAAGGCTTAAATGACTTTTTTAATTAAGTTTGATGATTGCGTTCAAACAAAATGTCCTAGAACAAAATTTTCAAATGTAACTACTAGATTGTGATACAATACACTATTGGGTGAAGTTTGGTTGACTTCTGCGCAGCGGTTTGGGAGTTAACATCAAAATTACATTCCTCGGCCATATCGCATAGATCTCACTGTGAAAAGGCTTAAATGGCTTTTTTGACCTAAGTTTAAAGATTGCGCTCAAACCAAATGTCCTAGAACGAAATTTTCAAATGTAACTACTAGAATGTGATACAATACACTATTGGGTGAAGTTTGGTTGACTTCTGCGCAGCGGTTTGGGAGTTAACATCAAAATTATATTTCTCGGCCATATCGCATAGATCTCACTGTGAAAAGGCTTAAATGGCTTTTTTGACCTAAGTTTGAGGATTGCGCTCAAATCAAATGTCCTAGAACCAAATTTCCACATGTAACTACTAGATTGTGATACAATACACTAATGGGTGAAGTTTGGTTGACTTCTGCGCAGAGGTTTGGGAGTTAACATCAAAATTACATTTCTCGGCCATATCGCATAGATCTCACTGTGAAAAGGCTTAAATGACTTTTTTAATTAAGTTTGATGATTGCGCTCAAACCAAATGTCCTAGAACGAAATTTTCAAATGTAACTACTAGAATGTGATACAATACACTATTGGGTGAAGTTTGGTTGACTTCTGCGCAGCGGTTTGGGAGTTAACATCAAAATTACATTTCTCGGCCATATCGCATAGATCTCACTGTGAAAAGGCTTAAATGGCTTTTTTGACCTAAGTTTGAGGATTGCGCTCAAATCAAATGTCCTAGAACCAAATTTTCACATGTAACTACTAGATTGTGATACAATACACTAATGGGTGAAGTTTGGTTGACTTCTGCGCAGCGGTTTGGGAGTTAACATCAAAATTACATTTCTCGGCCATATCGCATAGATCTCACTGTGAAAAGGCTTAAATGACTTTTTTAATTAAGTTTAATGATTGCGCTCAAATCAAATGTCCAAGAACTAAATTTCCAAATGTAACTACTAGATTGTGATAAAATACACTATTGGGTGAGGTTTGGTTGACTTCTGCGCAGCGGTTTGGGAGTTAACATCAAAATTACATTTCTCGGCCATATCGCATAGATCTCACTGTGAAAAGGCTTAAATGGCTTTTTTGACCTAAGTTTAATGATTGCGCTCAAACCAAATGTCCTAGAACGAAATTTTCAAATGTAACTACTAGAATGTGATACAATACACTATTGGGTGAAGTTTGGTTGACTTCTGCGCAGCGGTTTGGGAGTTAACATCAAAATTACATTTCTCGGCCATATCGCATAGATCTCACTGTGAAAAGGCTTAAATGACTTTTTTAATTAAGTTTAATGATTGCGCTCAAATCAAATGTCCAAGAACTAAATTTCCAAATGTAACTACTAGATTGTGATAAAATACACTATTGGGTGAGGTTTGGTTGACTTCTGCGCAGCGGTTTGGGAGTTAACATCAAAATTACATTTCTCGGCCATATCGCATAGATCTCACTGTGAAAAGGCTTAAATGGCTTTTTTGACCTAAGTTTAATGATTGCGCTCAAACCAAATGTCCTAGAACGAAATTTTCAAATGTAACTACTAGAATGTGATACAATACACTATTGGGTGAAGTTTGGTTGACTTCTGCGCAGCGGTTTGGGAGTTAACATCAAAATTACATTTCTCGGCCATATCGCATAGATCTCACTGTGAAAAGGCTTAAATGACTTTTTTAATTAAGTTTGATGATTGCGTTTAAACAAAATGTCCTAGAACAAAATTTTCAAATGTAACTACTAGATTGTGATACAATACACTATTGGGTGAAGTTTGGTTGACTTCTGCGCAGCGGTTTGGGAGTTAACATCAAAATTACATTTCTCGGCCATATCGCATAGATCTCACTGTGAAAAGGCTTAAATGGCTTTTTTGACCTAAGTTTGAGGATTGCGCTCAAATCAAATGTCCAAGAACCAAATTTCCAAATGTAACTACTAGATTGTGATACAATACACTATTGGGTGAAGTTTGGTTGACTTCTGCGCAGCGGTTTGGGAGTTAACATCAAAATTACATTTCTCGGCCATATCGCATAGATCTCACTGTGAAAAGGCTTAAATGACTTTTTTAATTAAGTTTGATGATTGCGTTCAAACAAAATGTCCTAGAACAAAATTTTCAAATGTAACTACTAGATTGTGATACAATACACTATTGGGTGAAGTTTGGTTGACTTCTGCGCAGCGGTTTGGGAGTTAACATCAAAATTACATTTCTCGGCCATATCGCATAGATCTCACTGTGAAAAGGCTTAAATGGCTTTTTTGACCTAAGTTTAAAGATTGCGCTCAAACCAAATGTCCTAGAACGAAATTTTCAAATGTAACTACTAGAATGTGATACAATACACTATTGGGTGAAGTTTGGTTGACTTCTGCGCAGCGGTTTGGGAGTTAACATCAAAATTACATTTCTCGGCCATATCGCATAGATCTCACTGTGAAAAGGCTTAAATGGCTTTTTTGACCTAAGTTTGAGGATTGCGCTCAAATCAAATGTCCTAGAACCAAATTTCCACATGTAATTACTAGATTGTGATACAATACACTAATGGGTGGTTTGGTTGACTTCTGCGCAGCGGTTTGGGAGTTAACATCAAAATTACATTTCTCGGCCATATCGCATAGATCTCACTGTGAAAAGGCTTAAATGACTTTTTTAATTAAGTTTAATGATTGCGCTCAAATCAAATGTCCTAGAACTAAATTTCCAAATGTAACTACTAGATTGTGATAAAATACACTATTGGGTGAAGTTTGGTTGACTTCTGCGCAGCGGTTTGGGAGTTAACATCAAAATTACATTTCTCGGCCATATCGCATAGATCTCACTGTGAAAAGGCTTAAATGACTTTTTTAATTAGGTTTGATGATTGCGTTCAAACAAAATGTCCTAGAACAAAATTTTCAAATGTAACTACTAGATTGTGATACAATACACTATTGGGTGAAGTTTGGTTGACTTCTGCGCAGCGGTTTGGGAGTTAACATCAAAATTACATTTCTCGGCCATATCGCATAGATCTCACTGTGAAAAGGCTTAAATGGCTTTTTTGACCTAAGTTTGAGGATTGCGCTCAAATCAAATGTCCAAGAACCAAATTTCCAAATGTAACTACTAGATTGTGATACAATACACTATTGGGTGAAGTTTGGTTGACTTCTGCGCAGCGGTTTGGGAGTTAACATCAAAATTACATTTCTCGGCCATATCGCATAGATCTCACTGTGAAAAGGCTTAAATGACTTTTTTAATTAAGTTTGATGATTGCGTTCAAACAAAATGTCCTAGAACAAAATTTTCAAATGTAACTACTAGATTGTGATACAATACACTATTGGGTGAAGTTTGGTTGACTTCTGCGCAGCGGTTTGGGAGTTAACATCAAAATTACATTCCTCGGCCATATCGCATAGATCTCACTGTGAAAAGGCTTAAATGGCTTTTTTGACCTAAGTTTAAAGATTGCGCTCAAACCAAATGTCCTAGAACGAAATTTTCAAATGTAACTACTAGAATGTGATACAATACACTATTGGGTGAAGTTTGGTTGACTTCTGCGCAGCGGTTTGGGAGTTAACATCAAAATTATATTTCTCGGCCATATCGCATAGATCTCACTGTGAAAAGGCTTAAATGGCTTTTTTGACCTAAGTTTGAGGATTGCGCTCAAATCAAATGTCCTAGAACCAAATTTCCACATGTAACTACTAGATTGTGATACAATACACTAATGGGTGAAGTTTGGTTGACTTCTGCGCAGAGGTTTGGGAGTTAACATCAAAATTACATTTCTCGGCCATATCGCATAGATCTCACTGTGAAAAGGCTTAAATGACTTTTTTAATTAAGTTTGATGATTGCGCTCAAACCAAATGTCCTAGAACGAAATTTTCAAATGTAACTACTAGAATGTGATACAATACACTATTGGGTGAAGTTTGTTTGACTTCTGCGCAGCGGTTTGGGAGTTAACATCAAAATTACATTTCTCGGCCATATCGCATAGATCTCACTGTGAAAAGGCTTAAATGGCTTTTTTGACCTAAGTTTGAGGATTGCGCTCAAATCAAATGTCCTAGAACCAAATTTTCACATGTAACTACTAGATTGTGATACAATACACTAATGGGTGAAGTTTGGTTGACTTCTGCGCAGCGGTTTGGGAGTTAACATCAAAATTACATTTCTCGGCCATATCGCATAGATCTCACTGTGAAAAGGCTTAAATGACTTTTTTAATTAAGTTTAATGATTGCGCTCAAATCAAATGTCCAAGAACTAAATTTCCAAATGTAACTACTAGATTGTGATAAAATACACTATTGGGTGAGGTTTGGTTGACTTCTGCGCAGCGGTTTGGGAGTTAACATCAAAATTACATTTCTCGGCCATATCGCATAGATCTCACTGTGAAAAGGCTTAAATGACTTTTTTAATTAAGTTTGATGATTGCGTTCAAACAAAATGTCCTAGAACAAAATTTTCAAATGTAACTACTAGATTGTGATACAATACACTATTGGGTGAAGTTTGGTTGACTTCTGCGCAGCGGTTTGGGAGTTAACATCAAAATTACATTTCTCGGCCATATCGCATAGATCTCACTGTGAAAAGGCTTAAATGGCTTTTTTGACCTAAGTTTGAGGATTGCGCTCAAATCAAATGTCCAAGAACCAAATTTCCAAATGTAACTACTAGATTGTGATACAATACACTATTGGGTGAAGTTTGGTTGACTTCTGCGCAGCGGTTTGGGAGTTAACATCAAAATTACATTTCTCGGCCATATCGCATAGATCTCACTGTGAAAAGGCTTAAATGACTTTTTTAATTAAGTTTGATGATTGCGTTCAAACAAAATGTCCTAGAACAAAATTTTCAAATGTAACTACTAGATTGTGATACAATACACTATTGGGTGAAGTTTGGTTGACTTCTGCGCAGCGGTTTGGGAGTTAACATCAAAATTACATTTCTCGGCCATATCGCATAGATCTCACTGTGAAAAGGCTTAAATGGCTTTTTTGACCTAAGTTTAAAGATTGCGCTCAAACCAAATGTCCTAGAACGAAATTTTCAAATGTAACTACTAGAATGTGATACAATACACTATTGGGTGAAGTTTGGTTGACTTCTGCGCAGCGGTTTGGGAGTTAACATCAAAATTACATTTCTCGGCCATATCGCATAGATCTCACTGTGAAAAGGCTTAAATGGCTTTTTTGACCTAAGTTTGAGGATTGCGCTCAAATCAAATGTCCTAGAACAAAATTTCCACATGTAACTACTAGATTGTGATACAATACACTAATGGGTGAAGTTTGGTTGACTTCTGCGCAGAGGTTTGGGAGTTAACATCAAAATTACATTTCTCGGCCATATCGCATAGATCTCACTGTGAAAAGGCTTAAATGGCTTTTTTGACCTAAGTTTAATGATTGCGCTCAAACCAAATGTCCAATAACCAAATTTCCACATGTAACTACTAGATTGTGATACAATACACTAATGGGTGAAGTTTGGTTGACTTCTGCGCAGCGGTTTGGGAGTTAACATCAAAATTACATTTCTCGGCCATATCGCATAGATCTCACTGTGAAAAGGCTTAAATGACTTTTTTAATTAAGTTTGATGATTGCGTTCAAACAAAATGTCATAGAACAAAATTTTCAAATGTAACTACTAGATTGTGATACAATACACTATTGGGTGAAGTTTGGTTGACTTCTGCGCAGCGGTTTGGGAGTTAACATCAAAATTACATTTCTCGGCCATATCGCATAGATCTCACTGTGAAAAGGCTTAAATGGCTTTTTTGACCTAAGTTTGAGGATTGCGCTCAAATCAAATGTCCTAGAACCAAATTTCCACATGTAATTACTAGATTGTGATACAATACACTAATGGGTGAAGTTTGGTTGACTTCTGCGCAGCGGTTTGGGAGTTAACATCAAAATTACATTTCTCGGCCATATCGCATAGATCTCACTGTGAAAAGGCTTAAATGACTTTTTTAATTAAGTTTAATGATTGCGCTCAAACCAAATGTCCTAGAACGAAATTTTCAAATGTAACTACTAGAATGTGATACAATACACTATTGGGTGAAGTTTAGTTGACTTCTGCGCAGCGGTTTGGGAGTTAACATCAAAATTACATTTCTCGGCCATATCGCATAGATCTCACTGTGAAAAGGCTTAAATGGCTTTTTTGACCTAAGTTTAATGATTGCGCTCAAACCAAATGTCCTAGAACGAAATTTTCAAATGTAACTACTAGAATGTGATACAATACACTATTGGGTGAAGTTTGGTTGACTTCTGCGCAGCGGTTTGGGAGTTAACATCAAAATTACATTTCTCGGCCATATCGCATAGATCTCACTGTGAAAAGGCTTAAATGACTTTTTTAATTAAGTTTGATGATTGCGTTCAAACAAAATGTCCTAGAACAAAATTTTCAAATGTAACTACTAGATTGTGATACAATACACTATTGGGTGAAGTTTGGTTGACTTCTGCGCAGCGGTTTGGGAGTTAACATCAAAATTACATTTCTCGGCCATATCGCATAGATCTCACTGTGAAAAGGCTTAAATGACTTTTTTAATTAAGTTTAATGATTGCGCTCAAATCAAATGTCCTAGAACTAAATTTCCAAATGTAACTACTAGATTGTGATAAAATACACTATTGGGTGAAGTTTGGTTGACTTCTGCGCAGCGGTTTGGGAGTTAACATAAAAATTACATTTCTCGGCCATATCGCATAGATCTCACTGTGAAAAGGCTTAAATGGCTTTTTTAATTAAGTTTAAAGATTGCGCTCAAACCAAATGTCCTAGAACGAAATTTTCAAATGTAACTACTAGAATGTGATACAATACACTATTGGGTGAAGTTTGGTTGACTTCTGCGCAGCGGTTTGGGAGTTAACATCAAAATTACATTTCTCGGCCATATCGCATAGATCTCACTGTGAAAAGGCTTAAATGGCTTTTTTGACCTAAGTTTAATGATTGCGCTCAAACCAAATGTCCTAGAACGAAATTTTCAAATGTAACTACTAGAATGTGATACAATACACTATTGGGTGAAGTTTGGTTGACTTCTGCGCAGCGGTTTGGGAGTTAACATCAAAATTACATTTCTCGGCCATATCGCATAGATCTCACTGTGAAAAGGCTTAAATGGCTTTTTTGACCTAAGTTTGAGGATTGCGCTCAAATCAAATGTCCTAGAACCAAATTTTCACATGTAACTACTAGATTGTGATACAATACACTAATGGGTGAAGTTTGGTTGACTTCTGCGCAGCGGTTTGGGAGTTAACATCAAAATTACATTTCTCGGCCATATCGCATAGATCTCACTGTGAAAAGGCTTAAATGACTTTTTTAATTAAGTTTGATGATTGCGCTCAAACAAAATTTCCTAGAAAAAAAATTTTCAAATGTAACTACTAGATTGTGATACAATACACTATTGGGTGAAGTTTGGTTGACTTCTGCGCAGCGGTTTGGGAGTTAACATCAAAATTACATTTCTCGGCCATATCGCATAGATCTCACTGTGAAAAGGCTTAAATGGCTTTTTTGACCTAAGTTTAATGATTGCGCTCAAACCAAATGTCCAATAACCAAATTTCCACATGTAACTACTAGATTGTGATACAATACACTAATGGGTGAAGTTTGGTTGACTTCTGCGCAGCGGTTTGGGAGTTAACATCAAAATTACATTTCTCGGCCATATCGCATAGATCTCACTGTGAAAAGGCTTAAATGACTTTTTTAATTAAGTTTGATGATTGCGTTCAAACAAAATGTCATAGAACAAAATTTTCAAATGTAACTACTAGATTGTGATACAATACACTATTGGGTGAAGTTTGGTTGACTTCTGCGCAGCGGTTTGGGAGTTAACATCAAAATTACATTTCTCGGCCATATCGCATAGATCTCACTGTGAAAAGGCTTAAATGACTTTTTTAATTAAGTTTGATGATTGCGTTCAAACAAAATGTCCTAGAACAAAATTTTCAAATGTAACTACTAGATTGTGATACAATACACTATTGGGTGAAGTTTGGTTGACTTCTGCGCAGCGGTTTGGGAGTTAACATCAAAATTACATTTCTCGGCCATATCGCATAGATCTCACTGTGAAAAGGCTTAAATGGCTTTTTTGACCTAAGTTTAAAGATTGCGCTCAAACCAAATGTCCTAGAACGAAATTTTCAAATGTAACTACTAGAATGTGATACAATACACTATTGGGTGAAGTTTGGTTGACTTCTGCGCAGCGGTTTGGGAGTTAACATCAAAATTACATTTCTCGGCCATATCGCATAGATCTCACTGTGAAAAGGCTTAAATGGCTTTTTTGACCTAAGTTTAATGATTGCGCTCAAACCAAATGTCCTAGAACGAAATTTTCAAATGTAACTACTAGAATGTGATACAATACACTATTGGGTGAAGTTTGGTTGACTTCTGCGCAGCGGTTTGGGAGTTAACATCAAAATTACATTTCTCGGCCATATCGCATAGATCTCACTGTGAAAAGGCTTAAATGGCTTTTTTGACCTAAGTTTGAGGATTGCGCTCAAATCAAATGTCCTAGAACCAAATTTTCACATGTAACTACTAGATTGTGATACAATACACTAATGGGTGAAGTTTGGTTGACTTCTGCGCAGCGGTTTGGGAGTTAACATCAAAATTACATTTCTCGGCCATATCGCATAGATCTCACTGTGAAAAGGCTTAAATGACTTTTTTAATTAAGTTTGATGATTGCGCTCAAACAAAATTTCCTAGAACAAAATTTTCAAATGTAACTACTAGATTGTGATACAATACACTATTGGGTGAAGTTTGGTTGACTTCTGCGCAGCGGTTTGGGAGTTAACATCAAAATTACATTTCTCGGCCATATCGCATAGATCTCACTGTGAAAAGGCTTAAATGGCTTTTTTGACCTAAGTTTAAAGATTGCGCTCAAACCAAATGTCCTAGAACGAAATTTTCAAATGTAACTACTAGAATGTGATACAATACACTATTGGGTGAAGTTTAGTTGACTTCTGCGCAGCGGTTTGGGAGTTAACATCAAAATTACATTTCTCGGCCATATCGCATAGATCTCACTGTGAAAAGGCTTAAATGGCTTTTTTGACCTAAGTTTGAGGATTGCGCTCAAATCAAATGTCCTAGAACCAAATTTCCACATGTAATTACTAGATTGTGATACAATACACTAATGGGTGAAGTTTGGTTGACTTCTGCGCAGCGGTTTGGGAGTTAACATCAAAATTACATTTCTCGGCCATATCGCATAGATCTCACTGTGAAAAGGCTTAAATGGCTTTTTTGACCTAAGTTTAATGATTGCGCTCAAACCAAATGTCCAATAACCAAATTTCCACATGTAACTACTAGATTGTGATACAATACACTAATGGGTGAAGTTTGGTTGACTTCTGCGCAGCGGTTTGGGAGTTAACATCAAAATTACATTTCTCGGCCATATCGCATAGATCTCACTGTGAAAAGGCTTAAATGACTTTTTTAATTAAGTTTGATGATTGCGTTCAAACAAAATGTCATAGAACAAAATTTTCAAATGTAACTACTAGATTGTGATACAATACACTATTGGGTGAAGTTTGGTTGACTTCTGCGCAGCGGTTTGGGAGTTAACATCAAAATTACATTTCTCGGCCATATCGCATAGATCTCACTGTGAAAAGGCTTAAATGGCTTTTTTGACCTAAGTTTGAGGATTGCGCTCAAATCAAATGTCCTAGAACCAAATTTCTACATGTAATTACTAGATTGTGATACAATACACTAATGGGTGAAGTTTGGTTGACTTCTGCGCAGCGGTTTGGGAGTTAACATCAAAATTACATTTCTCGGCCATATCGCATAGATCTCACTGTGAAAAGGCTTAAATGACTTTTTTAATTAAGTTTAATGATTGCGCTCAAATCAAATGTCCTAGAACTAAATTTCCAAATGTAACTACTAGATTGTGATAAAATACACTATTGGGTGAAGTTTGGTTGACTTCTGCGCAGCGGTTTGGGAGTTAACATAAAAATTACATTTCTCGGCCATATCGCATAGATCTCACTGTGAAAAGGCTTAAATGGCTTTTTTGACCTAAGTTTAAAGATTGCGCTCAAACCAAATGTCCTAGAACGAAATTTTCAAATGTAACTACTAGAATGTGATACAATACACTATTGGGTGAAGTTTGGTTGACTTCTGCGCAGCGGTTTGGGAGTTAACATCAAAATTACATTTCTCGGCCATATCGCATAGATCTCACTGTGAAAAGGCTTAAATGGCTTTTTTGACCTAAGTTTAATGATTGCGCTCAAACCAAATGTCCTAGAACGAAATTTTCAAATGTAACTACTAGAATGTGATACAATACACTATTGGGTGAAGTTTGGTTGACTTCTGCGCAGCGGTTTGGGAGTTAACATCAAAATTACATTTCTCGGCCATATCGCATAGATCTCACTGTGAAAAGGCTTAAATGGCTTTTTTGACCTAAGTTTGAGGATTGCGCTCAAATCAAATGTCCTAGAACCAAATTTTCACATATAACTACTAGATTGTGATACAATACACTAATGGGTGAAGTTTGGTTGACTTCTGCGCAGCGGTTTGGGAGTTAACATCAAAATTACATTTCTCGGCCATATCGCATAGATCTCACTGTGAAAAGGCTTAAATGACTTTTTTAATTAAGTTTGATGATTGCGCTCAAACAAAATTTCCTAGAACAAAATTTTCAAATGTAACTACTAGATTGTGATACAATACACTATTGGGTGAAGTTTGGTTGACTTCTGCGCAGCGGTTTGGGAGTTAACATCAAAATTACATTTCTCGGCCATATCGCATAGATCTCACTGTGAAAAGGCTTAAATGGCTTTTTTGACCTAAGTTTAAAGATTGCGCTCAAACCAAATGTCCTAGAACGAAATTTTCAAATGTAACTACTAGAATGTGATACAATACACTATTGGGTGAAGTTTAGTTGACTTCTGCGCAGCGGTTTGGGAGTTAACATCAAAATTACATTTCTCGGCCATATCGCATAGATCTCACTGTGAAAAGGCTTAAATGGCTTTTTTGACCTAAGTTTGAGGATTGCGCTCAAATCAAATGTCCTAGAACCAAATTTCCACATGTAATTACTAGATTGTGATACAATACACTAATGGGTGAAGTTTGGTTGACTTCTGCGCAGCGGTTTGGGAGTTAACATCAAAATTACATTTCTCGGCCATATCGCATAGATCTCACTGTGAAAAGGCTTAAATGGCTTTTTTGACCTAAGTTTAATGATTGCGCTCAAACCAAATGTCCAATAACCAAATTTCCACATGTAACTACTAGATTGTGATACAATACACTAATGGGTGAAGTTTGGTTGACTTCTGCGCAGCGGTTTGGGAGTTAACATCAAAATTACATTTCTCGGCCATATCGCATAGATCTCACTGTGAAAAGGCTTAAATGACTTTTTTAATTAAGTTTGATGATTGCGTTCAAACAAAATGTCATAGAACAAAATTTTCAAATGTAACTACTAGATTGTGATACAATACACTATTGGGTGAAGTTTGGTTGACTTCTGCGCAGCGGTTTGGGAGTTAACATCAAAATTACATTTCTCGGCCATATCGCATAGATCTCACTGTGAAAAGGCTTAAATGGCTTTTTTGACCTAAGTTTGAGGATTGCGCTCAAATCAAATGTCCTAGAACCAAATTTCCACATGTAATTACTAGATTGTGATACAATACACTAATGGGTGAAGTTTGGTTGACTTCTGCGCAGCGGTTTGGGAGTTAACATCAAAATTACATTTCTCGGCCATATCGCATAGATCTCACTGTGAAAAGGCTTAAATGACTTTTTTAATTAAGTTTAATGATTGCGCTCAAATCAAATGTCCTAGAACTAAATTTCCAAATGTAACTACTAGATTGTGATAAAATACACTATTGGGTGAAGTTTGGTTGACTTCTGCGCAGCGGTTTGGGAGTTAACATAAAAATTACATTTCTCGGCCATATCGCATAGATCTCACTGTGAAAAGGCTTAAATGGCTTTTTTGACCTAAGTTTAAAGATTGCGCTCAAACCAAATGTCCTAGAACGAAATTTTCAAATGTAACTACTAGAATGTGATACAATACACTATTGGGTGAAGTTTGGTTGACTTCTGCGCAGCGGTTTGGGAGTTGACATCAAAATTACATTTCTCGGCCATATCGCATAGATCTCACTGTGAAAAGGCTTAAATGGCTTTTTTGACCTAAGTTTAATGATTGCGCTCAAACCAAATGTCCTAGAACGAAATTTTCAAATGTAACTACTAGAATGTGATACAATACACTATTGGGTGAAGTTTGGTTGACTTCTGCGCAGCGGTTTGGGAGTTAACATCAAAATTACATTTCTCGGCCATATCGCATAGATCTCACTGTGAAAAGGCTTAAATGGCTTTTTTGACCTAAGTTTGAGGATTGCGCTCAAATCAAATGTCCTAGAACCAAATTTTCACATATAACTACTAGATTGTGATACAATACACTAATGGGTGAAGTTTGGTTGACTTCTGCGCAGCGGTTTGGGAGTTAACATCAAAATTACATTTCTCGGCCATATCGCATAGATCTCACTGTGAAAAGGCTTAAATGACTTTTTTAATTAAGTTTGATGATTGCGCTCAAACAAAATTTCCTAGAACAAAATTTTCAAATGTAACTACTAGATTGTGATACAATACACTATTGGGTGAAGTTTGGTTGACTTCTGCGCAGCGGTTTGGGAGTTAACATCAAAATTACATTTCTCGGCCATATCGCATAGATCTCACTGTGAAAAGGCTTAAATGGCTTTTTTGACCTAAGTTTAATGATTGCGCTCAAACCAAATGTCCTAGAACGAAATTTTCAAATGTAACTACTAGAATGTGATACAATACACTATTGGGTGAAGTTTGGTTGACTTCTGCGCAGCGGTTTGGGAGTTAACATCAAAATTACATTTCTCGGCCATATCGCATAGATCTCACTGTGAAAAGGCTTAAATGACTTTTTTAATTAAGTTTGATGATTGCGTTTAAACAAAATGTCCTAGAACAAAATTTTCAAATGTAACTACTAGATTGTGATACAATACACTATTGGGTGAAGTTTGGTTGACTTCTGCGCAGCGGTTTGGGAGTTAACATCAAAATTACATTTCTCGGCCATATCGCATAGATCTCACTGTGAAAAGGCTTAAATGGCTTTTTTGACCTAAGTTTGAGGATTGCGCTCAAATCAAATGTCCAAGAACCAAATTTCCAAATGTAACTACTAGATTGTGATACAATACACTATTGGGTGAAGTTTGGTTGACTTCTGCGCAGCGGTTTGGGAGTTAACATCAAAATTACATTTCTCGGCCATATCGCATAGATCTCACTGTGAAAAGGCTTAAATGACTTTTTTAATTAAGTTTGATGATTGCGTTCAAACAAAATGTCCTAGAACAAAATTTTCAAATGTAACTACTAGATTGTGATACAATACACTATTGGGTGAAGTTTGGTTGACTTCTGCGCAGCGGTTTGGGAGTTAACATCAAAATTACATTTCTCGGCCATATCGCATAGATCTCACTGTGAAAAGGCTTAAATGGCTTTTTTGACCTAAGTTTAAAGATTGCGCTCAAACCAAATGTCCTAGAACGAAATTTTCAAATGTAACTACTAGAATGTGATACAATACACTATTGGGTGAAGTTTGGTTGACTTCTGCGCAGCGGTTTGGGAGTTAACATCAAAATTACATTTCTCGGCCATATCGCATAGATCTCACTGTGAAAAGGCTTAAATGGCTTTTTTGACCTAAGTTTGAGGATTGCGCTCAAATCAAATGTCCTAGAACCAAATTTCCACATGTAATTACTAGATTGTGATACAATACACTAATGGGTGGTTTGGTTGACTTCTGCGCAGCGGTTTGGGAGTTAACATCAAAATTACATTTCTCGGCCATATCGCATAGATCTCACTGTGAAAAGGCTTAAATGACTTTTTTAATTAAGTTTAATGATTGCGCTCAAATCAAATGTCCTAGAACTAAATTTCCAAATGTAACTACTAGATTGTGATAAAATACACTATTGGGTGAAGTTTGGTTGACTTCTGCGCAGCGGTTTGGGAGTTAACATCAAAATTACATTTCTCGGCCATATCGCATAGATCTCACTGTGAAAAGGCTTAAATGACTTTTTTAATTAGGTTTGATGATTGCGTTCAAACAAAATGTCCTAGAACAAAATTTTCAAATGTAACTACTAGATTGTGATACAATACACTATTGGGTGAAGTTTGGTTGACTTCTGCGCAGCGGTTTGGGAGTTAACATCAAAATTACATTTCTCGGCCATATCGCATAGATCTCACTGTGAAAAGGCTTAAATGGCTTTTTTGACCTAAGTTTGAGGATTGCGCTCAAATCAAATGTCCAAGAACCAAATTTCCAAATGTAACTACTAGATTGTGATACAATACACTATTGGGTGAAGTTTGGTTGACTTCTGCGCAGCGGTTTGGGAGTTAACATCAAAATTACATTTCTCGGCCATATCGCATAGATCTCACTGTGAAAAGGCTTAAATGACTTTTTTAATTAAGTTTGATGATTGCGTTCAAACAAAATGTCCTAGAACAAAATTTTCAAATGTAACTACTAGATTGTGATACAATACACTATTGGGTGAAGTTTGGTTGACTTCTGCGCAGCGGTTTGGGAGTTAACATCAAAATTACATTCCTCGGCCATATCGCATAGATCTCACTGTGAAAAGGCTTAAATGGCTTTTTTGACCTAAGTTTAAAGATTGCGCTCAAACCAAATGTCCTAGAACGAAATTTTCAAATGTAACTACTAGAATGTGATACAATACACTATTGGGTGAAGTTTGGTTGACTTCTGCGCAGCGGTTTGGGAGTTAACATCAAAATTATATTTCTCGGCCATATCGCATAGATCTCACTGTGAAAAGGCTTAAATGGCTTTTTTGACCTAAGTTTGAGGATTGCGCTCAAATCAAATGTCCTAGAACCAAATTTCCACATGTAACTACTAGATTGTGATACAATACACTAATGGGTGAAGTTTGGTTGACTTCTGCGCAGAGGTTTGGGAGTTAACATCAAAATTACATTTCTCGGCCATATCGCATAGATCTCACTGTGAAAAGGCTTAAATGACTTTTTTAATTAAGTTTGATGATTGCGCTCAAACCAAATGTCCTAGAACGAAATTTTCAAATGTAACTACTAGAATGTGATACAATACACTATTGGGTGAAGTTTGGTTGACTTCTGCGCAGCGGTTTGGGAGTTAACATCAAAATTACATTTCTCGGCCATATCGCATAGATCTCACTGTGAAAAGGCTTAAATGGCTTTTTTGACCTAAGTTTGAGGATTGCGCTCAAATCAAATGTCCTAGAACCAAATTTTCACATGTAACTACTAGATTGTGATACAATACACTAATGGGTGAAGTTTGGTTGACTTCTGCGCAGCGGTTTGGGAGTTAACATCAAAATTACATTTCTCGGCCATATCGCATAGATCTCACTGTGAAAAGGCTTAAATGACTTTTTTAATTAAGTTTAATGATTGCGCTCAAATCAAATGTCCAAGAACTAAATTTCCAAATGTAACTACTAGATTGTGATAAAATACACTATTGGGTGAGGTTTGGTTGACTTCTGCGCAGCGGTTTGGGAGTTAACATCAAAATTACATTTCTCGGCCATATCGCATAGATCTCACTGTGAAAAGGCTTAAATGGCTTTTTTGACCTAAGTTTAATGATTGCGCTCAAACCAAATGTCCTAGAACGAAATTTTCAAATGTAACTACTAGAATGTGATACAATACACTATTGGGTGAAGTTTGGTTGACTTCTGCGCAGCGGTTTGGGAGTTAACATCAAAATTACATTTCTCGGCCATATCGCATAGATCTCACTGTGAAAAGGCTTAAATGACTTTTTTAATTAAGTTTAATGATTGCGCTCAAATCAAATGTCCAAGAACTAAATTTCCAAATGTAACTACTAGATTGTGATAAAATACACTATTGGGTGAGGTTTGGTTGACTTCTGCGCAGCGGTTTGGGAGTTAACATCAAAATTACATTTCTCGGCCATATCGCATAGATCTCACTGTGAAAAGGCTTAAATGGCTTTTTTGACCTAAGTTTAATGATTGCGCTCAAACCAAATGTCCTAGAACGAAATTTTCAAATGTAACTACTAGAATGTGATACAATACACTATTGGGTGAAGTTTGGTTGACTTCTGCGCAGCGGTTTGGGAGTTAACATCAAAATTACATTTCTCGGCCATATCGCATAGATCTCACTGTGAAAAGGCTTAAATGACTTTTTTAATTAAGTTTGATGATTGCGTTTAAACAAAATGTCCTAGAACAAAATTTTCAAATGTAACTACTAGATTGTGATACAATACACTATTGGGTGAAGTTTGGTTGACTTCTGCGCAGCGGTTTGGGAGTTAACATCAAAATTACATTTCTCGGCCATATCGCATAGATCTCACTGTGAAAAGGCTTAAATGGCTTTTTTGACCTAAGTTTGAGGATTGCGCTCAAATCAAATGTCCAAGAACCAAATTTCCAAATGTAACTACTAGATTGTGATACAATACACTATTGGGTGAAGTTTGGTTGACTTCTGCGCAGCGGTTTGGGAGTTAACATCAAAATTACATTTCTCGGCCATATCGCATAGATCTCACTGTGAAAAGGCTTAAATGACTTTTTTAATTAAGTTTGATGATTGCGTTCAAACAAAATGTCCTAGAACAAAATTTTCAAATGTAACTACTAGATTGTGATACAATACACTATTGGGTGAAGTTTGGTTGACTTCTGCGCAGCGGTTTGGGAGTTAACATCAAAATTACATTTCTCGGCCATATCGCATAGATCTCACTGTGAAAAGGCTTAAATGGCTTTTTTGACCTAAGTTTAAAGATTGCGCTCAAACCAAATGTCCTAGAACGAAATTTTCAAATGTAACTACTAGAATGTGATACAATACACTATTGGGTGAAGTTTGGTTGACTTCTGCGCAGCGGTTTGGGAGTTAACATCAAAATTACATTTCTCGGCCATATCGCATAGATCTCACTGTGAAAAGGCTTAAATGGCTTTTTTGACCTAAGTTTGAGGATTGCGCTCAAATCAAATGTCCTAGAACCAAATTTCCACATGTAATTACTAGATTGTGATACAATACACTAATGGGTGGTTTGGTTGACTTCTGCGCAGCGGTTTGGGAGTTAACATCAAAATTACATTTCTCGGCCATATCGCATAGATCTCACTGTGAAAAGGCTTAAATGACTTTTTTAATTAAGTTTAATGATTGCGCTCAAATCAAATGTCCTAGAACTAAATTTCCAAATGTAACTACTAGATTGTGATAAAATACACTATTGGGTGAAGTTTGGTTGACTTCTGCGCAGCGGTTTGGGAGTTAACATCAAAATTACATTTCTCGGCCATATCGCATAGATCTCACTGTGAAAAGGCTTAAATGACTTTTTTAATTAGGTTTGATGATTGCGTTCAAACAAAATGTCCTAGAACAAAATTTTCAAATGTAACTACTAGATTGTGATACAATACACTATTGGGTGAAGTTTGGTTGACTTCTGCGCAGCGGTTTGGGAGTTAACATCAAAATTACATTTCTCGGCCATATCGCATAGATCTCACTGTGAAAAGGCTTAAATGGCTTTTTTGACCTAAGTTTGAGGATTGCGCTCAAATCAAATGTCCAAGAACCAAATTTCCAAATGTAACTACTAGATTGTGATACAATACACTATTGGGTGAAGTTTGGTTGACTTCTGCGCAGCGGTTTGGGAGTTAACATCAAAATTACATTTCTCGGCCATATCGCATAGATCTCACTGTGAAAAGGCTTAAATGACTTTTTTAATTAAGTTTGATGATTGCGTTCAAACAAAATGTCCTAGAACAAAATTTTCAAATGTAACTACTAGATTGTGATACAATACACTATTGGGTGAAGTTTGGTTGACTTCTGCGCAGCGGTTTGGGAGTTAACATCAAAATTACATTCCTCGGCCATATCGCATAGATCTCACTGTGAAAAGGCTTAAATGGCTTTTTTGACCTAAGTTTAAAGATTGCGCTCAAACCAAATGTCCTAGAACGAAATTTTCAAATGTAACTACTAGAATGTGATACAATACACTATTGGGTGAAGTTTGGTTGACTTCTGCGCAGCGGTTTGGGAGTTAACATCAAAATTATATTTCTCGGCCATATCGCATAGATCTCACTGTGAAAAGGCTTAAATGGCTTTTTTGACCTAAGTTTGAGGATTGCGCTCAAATCAAATGTCCTAGAACCAAATTTCCACATGTAACTACTAGATTGTGATACAATACACTAATGGGTGAAGTTTGGTTGACTTCTGCGCAGAGGTTTGGGAGTTAACATCAAAATTACATTTCTCGGCCATATCGCATAGATCTCACTGTGAAAAGGCTTAAATGACTTTTTTAATTAAGTTTGATGATTGCGCTCAAACCAAATGTCCTAGAACGAAATTTTCAAATGTAACTACTAGAATGTGATACAATACACTATTGGGTGAAGTTTGTTTGACTTCTGCGCAGCGGTTTGGGAGTTAACATCAAAATTACATTTCTCGGCCATATCGCATAGATCTCACTGTGAAAAGGCTTAAATGGCTTTTTTGACCTAAGTTTGAGGATTGCGCTCAAATCAAATGTCCTAGAACCAAATTTTCACATGTAACTACTAGATTGTGATACAATACACTAATGGGTGAAGTTTGGTTGACTTCTGCGCAGCGGTTTGGGAGTTAACATCAAAATTACATTTCTCGGCCATATCGCATAGATCTCACTGTGAAAAGGCTTAAATGACTTTTTTAATTAAGTTTAATGATTGCGCTCAAATCAAATGTCCAAGAACTAAATTTCCAAATGTAACTACTAGATTGTGATAAAATACACTATTGGGTGAGGTTTGGTTGACTTCTGCGCAGCGGTTTGGGAGTTAACATCAAAATTACATTTCTCGGCCATATCGCATAGATCTCACTGTGAAAAGGCTTAAATGACTTTTTTAATTAAGTTTGATGATTGCGTTCAAACAAAATGTCCTAGAACAAAATTTTCAAATGTAACTACTAGATTGTGATACAATACACTATTGGGTGAAGTTTGGTTGACTTCTGCGCAGCGGTTTGGGAGTTAACATCAAAATTACATTTCTCGGCCATATCGCATAGATCTCACTGTGAAAAGGCTTAAATGGCTTTTTTGACCTAAGTTTGAGGATTGCGCTCAAATCAAATGTCCAAGAACCAAATTTCCAAATGTAACTACTAGATTGTGATACAATACACTATTGGGTGAAGTTTGGTTGACTTCTGCGCAGCGGTTTGGGAGTTAACATCAAAATTACATTTCTCGGCCATATCGCATAGATCTCACTGTGAAAAGGCTTAAATGACTTTTTTAATTAAGTTTGATGATTGCGTTCAAACAAAATGTCCTAGAACAAAATTTTCAAATGTAACTACTAGATTGTGATACAATACACTATTGGGTGAAGTTTGGTTGACTTCTGCGCAGCGGTTTGGGAGTTAACATCAAAATTACATTTCTCGGCCATATCGCATAGATCTCACTGTGAAAAGGCTTAAATGGCTTTTTTGACCTAAGTTTAAAGATTGCGCTCAAACCAAATGTCCTAGAACGAAATTTTCAAATGTAACTACTAGAATGTGATACAATACACTATTGGGTGAAGTTTGGTTGACTTCTGCGCAGCGGTTTGGGAGTTAACATCAAAATTACATTTCTCGGCCATATCGCATAGATCTCACTGTGAAAAGGCTTAAATGGCTTTTTTGACCTAAGTTTGAGGATTGCGCTCAAATCAAATGTCCTAGAACAAAATTTCCACATGTAACTACTAGATTGTGATACAATACACTAATGGGTGAAGTTTGGTTGACTTCTGCGCAGAGGTTTGGGAGTTAACATCAAAATTACATTTCTCGGCCATATCGCATAGATCTCACTGTGAAAAGGCTTAAATGGCTTTTTTGACCTAAGTTTAATGATTGCGCTCAAACCAAATGTCCAATAACCAAATTTCCACATGTAACTACTAGATTGTGATACAATACACTAATGGGTGAAGTTTGGTTGACTTCTGCGCAGCGGTTTGGGAGTTAACATCAAAATTACATTTCTCGGCCATATCGCATAGATCTCACTGTGAAAAGGCTTAAATGACTTTTTTAATTAAGTTTGATGATTGCGTTCAAACAAAATGTCATAGAACAAAATTTTCAAATGTAACTACTAGATTGTGATACAATACACTATTGGGTGAAGTTTGGTTGACTTCTGCGCAGCGGTTTGGGAGTTAACATCAAAATTACATTTCTCGGCCATATCGCATAGATCTCACTGTGAAAAGGCTTAAATGGCTTTTTTGACCTAAGTTTGAGGATTGCGCTCAAATCAAATGTCCTAGAACCAAATTTCCACATGTAATTACTAGATTGTGATACAATACACTAATGGGTGAAGTTTGGTTGACTTCTGCGCAGCGGTTTGGGAGTTAACATCAAAATTACATTTCTCGGCCATATCGCATAGATCTCACTGTGAAAAGGCTTAAATGACTTTTTTAATTAAGTTTAATGATTGCGCTCAAACCAAATGTCCTAGAACGAAATTTTCAAATGTAACTACTAGAATGTGATACAATACACTATTGGGTGAAGTTTAGTTGACTTCTGCGCAGCGGTTTGGGAGTTAACATCAAAATTACATTTCTCGGCCATATCGCATAGATCTCACTGTGAAAAGGCTTAAATGGCTTTTTTGACCTAAGTTTAATGATTGCGCTCAAACCAAATGTCCTAGAACGAAATTTTCAAATGTAACTACTAGAATGTGATACAATACACTATTGGGTGAAGTTTGGTTGACTTCTGCGCAGCGGTTTGGGAGTTAACATCAAAATTACATTTCTCGGCCATATCGCATAGATCTCACTGTGAAAAGGCTTAAATGACTTTTTTAATTAAGTTTGATGATTGCGTTCAAACAAAATGTCCTAGAACAAAATTTTCAAATGTAACTACTAGATTGTGATACAATACACTATTGGGTGAAGTTTGGTTGACTTCTGCGCAGCGGTTTGGGAGTTAACATCAAAATTACATTTCTCGGCCATATCGCATAGATCTCACTGTGAAAAGGCTTAAATGACTTTTTTAATTAAGTTTAATGATTGCGCTCAAATCAAATGTCCTAGAACTAAATTTCCAAATGTAACTACTAGATTGTGATAAAATACACTATTGGGTGAAGTTTGGTTGACTTCTGCGCAGCGGTTTGGGAGTTAACATAAAAATTACATTTCTCGGCCATATCGCATAGATCTCACTGTGAAAAGGCTTAAATGGCTTTTTTAATTAAGTTTAAAGATTGCGCTCAAACCAAATGTCCTAGAACGAAATTTTCAAATGTAACTACTAGAATGTGATACAATACACTATTGGGTGAAGTTTGGTTGACTTCTGCGCAGCGGTTTGGGAGTTAACATCAAAATTACATTTCTCGGCCATATCGCATAGATCTCACTGTGAAAAGGCTTAAATGGCTTTTTTGACCTAAGTTTAATGATTGCGCTCAAACCAAATGTCCTAGAACGAAATTTTCAAATGTAACTACTAGAATGTGATACAATACACTATTGGGTGAAGTTTGGTTGACTTCTGCGCAGCGGTTTGGGAGTTAACATCAAAATTACATTTCTCGGCCATATCGCATAGATCTCACTGTGAAAAGGCTTAAATGGCTTTTTTGACCTAAGTTTGAGGATTGCGCTCAAATCAAATGTCCTAGAACCAAATTTTCACATGTAACTACTAGATTGTGATACAATACACTAATGGGTGAAGTTTGGTTGACTTCTGCGCAGCGGTTTGGGAGTTAACATCAAAATTACATTTCTCGGCCATATCGCATAGATCTCACTGTGAAAAGGCTTAAATGACTTTTTTAATTAAGTTTGATGATTGCGCTCAAACAAAATTTCCTAGAACAAAATTTTCAAATGTAACTACTAGATTGTGATACAATACACTATTGGGTGAAGTTTGGTTGACTTCTGCGCAGCGGTTTGGGAGTTAACATCAAAATTACATTTCTCGGCCATATCGCATAGATCTCACTGTGAAAAGGCTTAAATGACTTTTTTAATTAAGTTTGATGATTGCGTTCAAACAAAATGTCCTAGAACAAAATTTTCAAATGTAACTACTAGATTGTGATACAATACACTATTGGGTGAAGTTTGGTTGACTTCTGCGCAGCGGTTTGGGAGTTAACATCAAAATTACATTCCTCGGCCATATCGCATAGATCTCACTGTGAAAAGGCTTAAATGGCTTTTTTGACCTAAGTTTAAAGATTGCGCTCAAACCAAATGTCCTAGAACGAAATTTTCAAATGTAACTACTAGAATGTGATACAATACACTATTGGGTGAAGTTTGGTTGACTTCTGCGCAGCGGTTTGGGAGTTAACATCAAAATTACATTTCTCGGCCATATCGCATAGATCTCACTGTGAAAAGGCTTAAATGGCTTTTTTGACCTAAGTTTGAGGATTGCGCTCAAATCAAATGTCCTAGAACCAAATTTCCACATGTAACTACTAGATTGTGATACAATACACTAATGGGTGAAGTTTGGTTGACTTCTGCGCAGAGGTTTGGGAGTTAACATCAAAATTACATTTCTCGGCCATATCGCATAGATCTCACTGTGAAAAGGCTTAAATGACTTTTTTAATTAAGTTTGATGATTGCGCTCAAACAAAATTTCCTAGAACAAAATTTTCAAATGTAACTACTAGATTGTGATACAATACACTATTGGGTGAAGTTTGGTTGACTTCTGCGCAGCGGTTTGGGAGTTAACATCAAAATTACATTTCTCGGCCATATCGCATAGATCTCACTGTGAAAAGGCTTAAATGGCTTTTTTGACCTAAGTTTGAGGATTGCGCTCAAATCAAATGTCCTAGAACCAAATTTCCACATGTAATTACTAGATTGTGATACAATACACTAATGGGTGAAGTTTGGTTGACTTCTGCGCAGCGGTTTGGGAGTTAACATCAAAATTACATTTCTCGGCCATATCGCATAGATCTCACTGTGAAAAGGCTTAAATGACTTTTTTAATTAAGTTTAATGATTGCGCTCAAATCAAATGTCCTAGAACTAAATTTCCAAATGTAACTACTAGATTGTGATAAAATACACTATTGGGTGAAGTTTGGTTGACTTCTGCGCAGCGGTTTGGGAGTTAACATCAAAATTACATTTCTCGGCCATATCGCATAGATCTCACTGTGAAAAGGCTTAAATGACTTTTTTAATTAAGTTTGATGATTGCGTTCAAACAAAATGTCCTAGAACAAAATTTTCAAATGTAACTACTAGATTGTGATACAATACACTATTGGGTGAAGTTTGGTTGACTTCTGCGCAGCGGTTTGGGAGTTAACATCAAAATTACATTTCTCGGCCATATCGCATAGATCTCACTGTGAAAAGGCTTAAATGGCTTTTTTGACCTAAGTTTGAGGATTGCGCTCAAATCAAATGTCCAAGAACCAAATTTCCAAATGTAACTACTAGATTGTGATACAATACACTATTGGGTGAAGTTTGGTTGACTTCTGCGCAGCGGTTTGGGAGTTAACATCAAAATTACATTTCTCGGCCATATCGCATAGATCTCACTGTGAAAAGGCTTAAATGACTTTTTTAATTAAGTTTGATGATTGCGTTCAAACAAAATGTCCTAGAACAAAATTTTCAAATGTAACTACTAGATTGTGATACAATACACTATTGGGTGAAGTTTGGTTGACTTCTGCGCAGCGGTTTGGGAGTTAACATCAAAATTACATTCCTCGGCCATATCGCATAGATCTCACTGTGAAAAGGCTTAAATGGCTTTTTTGACCTAAGTTTAAAGATTGCGCTCAAACCAAATGTCCTAGAACGAAATTTTCAAATGTAACTACTAGAATGTGATACAATACACTATTGGGTGAAGTTTGGTTGACTTCTGCGCAGCGGTTTGGGAGTTAACATCAAAATTACATTTCTCGGCCATATCGCATAGATCTCACTGTGAAAAGGCTTAAATGGCTTTTTTGACCTAAGTTTGAGGATTGCGCTCAAATCAAATGTCCTAGAACCAAATTTCCACATGTAACTACTAGATTGTGATACAATACACTAATGGGTGAAGTTTGGTTGACTTCTGCGCAGAGGTTTGGGAGTTAACATCAAAATTACATTTCTCGGCCATATCGCATAGATCTCACTGTGAAAAGGCTTAAATGACTTTTTTAATTAAGTTTGATGATTGCGCTCAAACCAAATGTCCTAGAACAAAATTTTCAAATGTAACTACTAGATTGTGATACAATACACTATTGGGTGAAGTTTGGTTGACTTCTGCGCAGCGGTTTGGGAGTTAACATCAAAATTACATTTCTCGGCCATATCGCATAGATCTCACTGTGAAAAGGCTTAAATGACTTTTTTAATTAAGTTTGATGATTGCGTTCAAACAAAATGTCCTAGAACAAAATTTTCAAATGTAACTACTAGATTGTGATACAATACACTATTGGGTGAAGTTTGGTTGACTTCTGCGCAGCGGTTTGGGAGTTAACATCAAAATTACATTCCTCGGCCATATCGCATAGATCTCACTGTGAAAAGGCTTAAATGGCTTTTTTGACCTAAGTTTAAAGATTGCGCTCAAACCAAATGTCCTAGAACGAAATTTTCAAATGTAACTACTAGAATGTGATACAATACACTATTGGGTGAAGTTTGGTTGACTTCTGCGCAGCGGTTTGGGAGTTAACATCAAAATTACATTTCTCGGCCATATCGCATAGATCTCACTGTGAAAAGGCTTAAATGGCTTTTTTGACCTAAGTTTGAGGATTGCGCTCAAATCAAATGTCCTAGAACCAAATTTCCACATGTAATTACTAGATTGTGATACAATACACTAATGGGTGAAGTTTGGTTGACTTCTGCGCAGCGGTTTGGGAGTTAACATCAAAATTACATTTCTCGGCCATATCGCATAGATCTCACTGTGAAAAGGCTTAAATGACTTTTTTAATTAAGTTTAATGATTGCGCTCAAATCAAATGTCCTAGAACTAAATTTCCAAATGTAACTACTAGATTGTGATAAAATACACTATTGGGTGAAGTTTGGTTGACTTCTGCGCAGCGGTTTGGGAGTTAACATCAAAATTACATTTCTCGGCCATATCGCATAGATCTCACTGTGAAAAGGCTTAAATGACTTTTTTAATTAAGTTTGATGATTGCGTTCAAACAAAATGTCCTAGAACAAAATTTTCAAATGTAACTACTAGATTGTGATACAATACACTATTGGGTGAAGTTTGGTTGACTTCTGCGCAGCGGTTTGGGAGTTAACATCAAAATTACATTTCTCGGCCATATCGCATAGATCTCACTGTGAAAAGGCTTAAATGGCTTTTTTGACCTAAGTTTGAGGATTGCGCTCAAATCAAATGTCCAAGAACCAAATTTCCAAATGTAACTACTAGATTGTGATACAATACACTATTGGGTGAAGTTTGGTTGACTTCTGCGCAGCGGTTTGGGAGTTAACATCAAAATTACATTTCTCGGCCATATCGCATAGATCTCACTGTGAAAAGGCTTAAATGACTTTTTTTAATTAAGTTTGATGATTGCGTTCAAACAAAATGTCCTAGAACAAAATTTTCAAATGTAACTACTAGATTGTGATACAATACACTATTGGGTGAAGTTTGGTTGACTTCTGCGCAGCGGTTTGGGAGTTAACATCAAAATTACATTCCTCGGCCATATCGCATAGATCTCACTGTGAAAAGGCTTAAATGGCTTTTTTGACCTAAGTTTAAAGATTGCGCTCAAACCAAATGTCCTAGAACGAAATTTTCAAATGTAACTACTAGAATGTGATACAATACACTATTGGGTGAAGTTTGGTTGACTTCTGCGCAGCGGTTTGGGAGTTAACATCAAAATTACATTTCTCGGCCATATCGCATAGATCTCACTGTGAAAAGGCTTAAATGGCTTTTTTGACCTAAGTTTGAGGATTGCGCTCAAATCAAATGTCCTAGAACCAAATTTCCACATGTAACTACTAGATTGTGATACAATACACTAATGGGTGAAGTTTGGTTGACTTCTGCGCAGAGGTTTGGGAGTTAACATCAAAATTACATTTCTCGGCCATATCGCATAGATCTCACTGTGAAAAGGCTTAAATGACTTTTTTAATTAAGTTTGATGATTGCGCTCAAACAAAATTTCCTAGAACAAAATTTTCAAATGTAACTACTAGATTGTGATACAATACACTATTGGGTGAAGTTTGGTTGACTTCTGCGCAGCGGTTTGGGAGTTAACATCAAAATTACATTTCTCGGCCATATCGCATAGATCTCACTGTGAAAAGGCTTAAATGGCTTTTTTGACCTAAGTTTGAGGATTGCGCTCAAATCAAATGTCCTAGAACCAAATTTCCACATGTAATTACTAGATTGTGATACAATACACTAATGGGTGAAGTTTGGTTGACTTCTGCGCAGCGGTTTGGGAGTTAACATCAAAATTACATTTCTCGGCCATATCGCATAGATCTCACTGTGAAAAGGCTTAAATGACTTTTTTAATTAAGTTTAATGATTGCGCTCAAATCAAATGTCCTAGAACTAAATTTCCAAATGTAACTACTAGATTGTGATAAAATACACTATTGGGTGAAGTTTGGTTGACTTCTGCGCAGCGGTTTGGGAGTTAACATCAAAATTACATTTCTCGGCCATATCGCATAGATCTCACAGTGAAAAGGCTTAAATGGCTTTTTTGACCTAAGTTTGAGGATTGCGCTCAAATCAAATGTCCAAGAACCAAATTTCCAAATGTAACTACTAGATTGTGATACAATACACTATTGGGTGAAGTTTGGTTGACTTCTGCGCAGCGGTTTGGGAGTTAACATCAAAATTACATTTCTCGGCCATATCGCATAGATCTCACTGTGAAAAGGCTTAAATGACTTTTTTAATTAAGTTTGATGATTGCGTTCAAACAAAATGTCCTAGAACAAAATTTTCAAATGTAACTACTAGATTGTGATACAATACACTATTGGGTGAAGTTTGGTTGACTTCTGCGCAGCGGTTTGGGAGTTAACATCAAAATTACATTTCTCGGCCATATCGCATAGATCTCACTGTGAAAAGGCTTAAATGGCTTTTTTGACCTAAGTTTAAAGATTGCGCTCAAACCAAATGTCGTAGAACGAAATTTTCAAATGTAACTACTAGAATGTGATACAATACACTATTGGGTGAAGTTTGGTTGACTTCTGCGCAGCGGTTTGGGAGTTAACATCAAAATTATATTTCTCGGCCATATCGCATAGATCTCACTGTGAAAAGGCTTAAATGGCTTTTTTGACCTAAGTTTGAGGATTGCGCTCAAATCAAATGTCCTAGAACCAAATTTCCACATGTAACTACTAGATTGTGATACAATACACTAATGGGTGAAGTTTGGTTGACTTCTGCGCAGAGGTTTGGGAGTTAACATCAAAATTACATTTCTCGGCCATATCGCATAGATCTCACTGTGAAAAGGCTTAAATGACTTTTTTAATTAAGTTTGATGATTGCGCTCAAACCAAATGTCCTAGAACGAAATTTTCAAATGTAACTACTAGAATGTGATACAATACACTATTGGGTGAAGTTTGGTTGACTTCTGCGCAGCGGTTTGGGAGTTAACATCAAAATTACATTTCTCGGCCATATCGCATAGATCTCACTGTGAAAAGGCTTAAATGGCTTTTTTGACCTAAGTTTGAGGATTGCGCTCAAATCAAATGTCCTAGAACCAAATTTTCACATGTAACTACTAGATTGTGATACAATACACTAATGGGTGAAGTTTGGTTGACTTCTGCGCAGCGGTTTGGGAGTTAACATCAAAATTACATTTCTCGGCCATATCGCATAGATCTCACTGTGAAAAGGCTTAAATGACTTTTTTAATTAAGTTTAATGATTGCGCTCAAATCAAATGTCCAAGAACTAAATTTCCAAATGTAACTACTAGATTGTGATAAAATACACTATTGGGGTGAGGTTTGGTTGACTTCTGCGCAGCGGTTTGGGAGTTAACATCAAAATTACATTTCTCGGCCATATCGCATAGATCTCACTGTGAAAAGGCTTAAATGACTTTTTTAATTAAGTTTGATGATTGCGTTCAAACAAAATGTCCTAGAACAAAATTTTCAAATGTAACTACTAGATTGTGATACAATACACTATTGGGTGAAGTTTGGTTGACTTCTGCGCAGCGGTTTGGGAGTTAACATCAAAATTACATTTCTCGGCCATATCGCATAGATCTCATGTGAAAAGGCTTAAATGGCTTTTTTGACCTAAGTTTGAGGATTGCGCTCAAATCAAATGTCCAAGAACCAAATTTCCAAATGTAACTACTAGATTGTGATACAATACACTATTGGGTGAAGTTTGGTTGACTTCTGCGCAGCGGTTTGGGAGTTAACATCAAAATTACATTTCTCGGCCATATCGCATAGATCTCACTGTGAAAAGGCTTAAATGACTTTTTTAATTAAGTTTGATGATTGCGTTCAAACAAAATGTCCTAGAACAAAATTTTCAAATGTAACTACTAGATTGTGATACAATACACTATTGGGTGAAGTTTGGTTGACTTCTGCGCAGCGGTTTGGGAGTTAACATCAAAATTACATTTCTCGGCCATATCGCATAGATCTCACAGTGAAAAGGCTTAAATGGCTTTTTTGACCTAAGTTTGAGGATTGCGCTCAAATCAAATGTCCAAGAACCAAATTTCCAAATGTAACTACTAGATTGTGATACAATACACTATTGGGTGAAGTTTGGTTGACTTCTGCGCAGCGGTTTGGGAGTTAACATCAAAATTACATTTCTCGGCCATATCGCATAGATCTCACTGTGAAAAGGCTTAAATGACTTTTTTAATTAAGTTTGATGATTGCGTTCAAACAAAATGTCCTAGAACAAAATTTTCAAATGTAACTACTAGATTGTGATACAATACACTATTGGGTGAAGTTTGGTTGACTTCTGCGCAGCGGTTTGGGAGTTAACATCAAAATTACATTCCTCGGCCATATCGCATAGATCTCACTGTGAAAAGGCTTAAATGGCTTTTTTGACCTAAGTTTAAAGATTGCGCTCAAACCAAATGTCCTAGAACGAAATTTTCAAATGTAACTACTAGAATGTGATACAATACACTATTGGGTGAAGTTTGGTTGACTTCTGCGCAGCGGTTTGGGAGTTAACATCAAAATTATATTTCTCGGCCATATCGCATAGATCTCACTGTGAAAAGGCTTAAATGGCTTTTTTGACCTAAGTTTGAGGATTGCGCTCAAATCAAATGTCCTAGAACCAAATTTCCACATGTAACTACTAGATTGTGATACAATACACTAATGGGTGAAGTTTGGTTGACTTCTGCGCAGAGGTTTGGGAGTTAACATCAAAATTACATTTCTCGGCCATATCGCATAGATCTCACTGTGAAAAGGCTTAAATGACTTTTTTAATTAAGTTTGATGATTGCGCTCAAACCAAATGTCCTAGAACGAAATTTTCAAATGTAACTACTAGAATGTGATACAATACACTATTGGGTGAAGTTTGGTTGACTTCTGCGCAGCGGTTTGGGAGTTAACATCAAAATTACATTTCTCGGCCATATCGCATAGATCTCACTGTGAAAAGGCTTAAATGGCTTTTTTGACCTAAGTTTGAGGATTGCGCTCAAATCAAATGTCCTAGAACCAAATTTTCACATGTAACTACTAGATTGTGATACAATACACTAATGGGTGAAGTTTGGTTGACTTCTGCGCAGCGGTTTGGGAGTTAACATCAAAATTACATTTCTCGGCCATATCGCATAGATCTCACTGTGAAAAGGCTTAAATGACTTTTTTAATTAAGTTTAATGATTGCGCTCAAATCAAATGTCCTAGAACTAAATTTCCAAATGTAACTACTAGATTGTGATAAAATACACTATTGGGTGAAGTTTGGTTGACTTCTGCGCAGCGGTTTGGGAGTTAACATAAAAATTACATTTCTCGGCCATATCGCATAGATCTCACTGTGAAAAGGCTTAAATGGCTTTTTTAATTAAGTTTAAAGATTGCGCTCAAACCAAATGTCCTAGAACGAAATTTTCAAATGTAACTACTAGAATGTGATACAATACACTATTGGGTGAAGTTTGGTTGACTTCTGCGCAGCGGTTTGGGAGTTAACATCAAAATTACATTTCTCGGCCATATCGCATAGATCTCACTGTGAAAAGGCTTAAATGGCTTTTTTGACCTAAGTTTAATGATTGCGCTCAAACCAAATGTCCTAGAACGAAATTTTCAAATGTAACTACTAGAATGTGATACAATACACTATTGGGTGAAGTTTGGTTGACTTCTGCGCAGCGGTTTGGGAGTTAACATCAAAATTACATTTCTCGGCCATATCGCATAGATCTCACTGTGAAAAGGCTTAAATGGCTTTTTTGACCTAAGTTTGAGGATTGCGCTCAAATCAAATGTCCTAGAACCAAATTTTCACATGTAACTACTAGATTGTGATACAATACACTAATGGGTGAAGTTTGGTTGACTTCTGCGCAGCGGTTTGGGAGTTAACATCAAAATTACATTTCTCGGCCATATCGCATAGATCTCACTGTGAAAAGGCTTAAATGACTTTTTTAATTAAGTTTGATGATTGCGCTCAAACAAAATTTCCTAGAACAAAATTTTCAAATGTAACTACTAGATTGTGATGCAATACACTATTGGGTGAAGTTTGGTTGACTTCTGCGCAGCGGTTTGGGAGTTAACATCAAAATTACATTTCTCGGCCATATCGCATAGATCTCACTGTGAAAAGGCTTAAATGACTTTTTTAATTAAGTTTGATGATTGCGTTCAAACAAAATGTCCTAGAACAAAATTTTCAAATGTAACTACTAGATTGTGATACAATACACTATTGGGTGAAGTTTGGTTGACTTCTGCGCAGCGGTTTGGGAGTTAACATCAAAATTACATTCCTCGGCCATATCGCATAGATCTCACTGTGAAAAGGCTTAAATGGCTTTTTTGACCTAAGTTTAAAGATTGCGCTCAAACCAAATGTCCTAGAACGAAATTTTCAAATGTAACTACTAGAATGTGATACAATACACTATTGGGTGAAGTTTGGTTGACTTCTGCGCAGCGGTTTGGGAGTTAACATCAAAATTACATTTCTCGGCCATATCGCATAGATCTCACTGTGAAAAGGCTTAAATGGCTTTTTTGACCTAAGTTTGAGGATTGCGCTCAAATCAAATGTCCTAGAACCAAATTTCCACATGTAACTACTAGATTGTGATACAATACACTAATGGGTGAAGTTTGGTTGACTTCTGCGCAGAGGTTTGGGAGTTAACATCAAAATTACATTTCTCGGCCATATCGCATAGATCTCACTGTGAAAAGGCTTAAATGACTTTTTTAATTAAGTTTGATGATTGCGCTCAAACAAAATTTCCTAGAACAAAATTTTCAAATGTAACTACTAGATTGTGATACAATACACTATTGGGTGAAGTTTGGTTGACTTCTGCGCAGCGGTTTGGGAGTTAACATCAAAATTACATTCCTCGGCCATATCGCATAGATCTCACTGTGAAAAGGCTTAAATGACTTTTTTAATTAAGTTTGATGATTGCGCTCAAACCAAATGTCCTAGAACGAAATTTTCAAATGTAACTACTAGAATGTGATACAATACACTATTGGGTGAAGTTTGGTTGACTTCTGCGCAGCGGTTTGGGAGTTAACATCAAAATTACATTTCTCGGCCATATCGCATAGATCTCACTGTGAAAAGGCTTAAATGGCTTTTTTGACCTAAGTTTGAGGATTGCGCTCAAATCAAATGTCCTAGAACCAAATTTTCACATGTAACTACTAGATTGTGATACAATACACTAATGGGTGAAGTTTGGTTGACTTCTGCGCAGCGGTTTGGGAGTTAACATCAAAATTACATTTCTCGGCCATATCGCATAGATCTCACTGTGAAAAGGCTTAAATGACTTTTTTAATTAAGTTTAATGATTGCGCTCAAATCAAATGTCCTAGAACTAAATTTCCAAATGTAACTACTAGATTGTGATAAAATACACTATTGGGTGAAGTTTGGTTGACTTCTGCGCAGCGGTTTGGGAGTTAACATAAAAATTACATTTCTCGGCCATATCGCATAGATCTCACTGTGAAAAGGCTTAAATGGCTTTTTTAATTAAGTTTAAAGATTGCGCTCAAACCAAATGTCCTAGAACGAAATTTTCAAATGTAACTACTAGAATGTGATACAATACACTATTGGGTGAAGTTTGGTTGACTTCTGCGCAGCGGTTTGGGAGTTAACATCAAAATTACATTTCTCGGCCATATCGCATAGATCTCACTGTGAAAAGGCTTAAATGGCTTTTTTGACCTAAGTTTAATGATTGCGCTCAAACCAAATGTCCTAGAACGAAATTTTCAAATGTAACTACTAGAATGTGATACAATACACTATTGGGTGAAGTTTGGTTGACTTCTGCGCAGCGGTTTGGGAGTTAACATCAAAATTACATTTCTCGGCCATATCGCATAGATCTCACTGTGAAAAGGCTTAAATGGCTTTTTTGACCTAAGTTTGAGGATTGCGCTCAAATCAAATGTCCTAGAACCAAATTTTCACATGTAACTACTAGATTGTGATACAATACACTAATGGGTGAAGTTTGGTTGACTTCTGCGCAGCGGTTTGGGAGTTAACATCAAAATTACATTTCTCGGCCATATCGCATAGATCTCACTGTGAAAAGGCTTAAATGACTTTTTTAATTAAGTTTGATGATTGCGCTCAAACAAAATTTCCTAGAACAAAATTTTCAAATGTAACTACTAGATTGTGATACAATACACTATTGGGTGAAGTTTGGTTGACTTCTGCGCAGCGGTTTGGGAGTTAACATCAAAATTACATTTCTCGGCCATATCGCATAGATCTCACTGTGAAAAGGCTTAAATGACTTTTTTAATTAAGTTTGATGATTGCGTTCAAACAAAATGTCCTAGAACAAAATTTTCAAATGTAACTACTAGATTGTGATACAATACACTATTGGGTGAAGTTTGGTTGACTTCTGCGCAGCGGTTTGGGAGTTAACATCAAAATTACATTCCTCGGCCATATCGCATAGATCTCACTGTGAAAAGGCTTAAATGGCTTTTTTGACCTAAGTTTAAAGATTGCGCTCAAACCAAATGTCCTAGAACGAAATTTTCAAATGTAACTACTAGAATGTGATACAATACACTATTGGGTGAAGTTTGGTTGACTTCTGCGCAGCGGTTTGGGAGTTAACATCAAAATTACATTTCTCGGCCATATCGCATAGATCTCACTGTGAAAAGGCTTAAATGGCTTTTTTGACCTAAGTTTGAGGATTGCGCTCAAATCAAATGTCCTAGAACCAAATTTCCACATGTAACTACTAGATTGTGATACAATACACTAATGGGTGAAGTTTGGTTGACTTCTGCGCAGAGGTTTGGGAGTTAACATCAAAATTACATTTCTCGGCCATATCGCATAGATCTCACTGTGAAAAGGCTTAAATGACTTTTTTAATTAAGTTTGATGATTGCGCTCAAACAAAATTTCCTAGAACAAAATTTTCAAATGTAACTACTAGATTGTGATACAATACACTATTGGGTGAAGTTTGGTTGACTTCTGCGCAGCGGTTTGGGAGTTAACATCAAAATTACATTTCTCGGCCATATCGCATAGATCTCACTGTGAAAAGGCTTAAATGACTTTTTTAATTAAGTTTGATGATTGCGTTCAAACAAAATGTCCTAGAACAAAATTTTCAAATGTAACTACTAGATTGTGATACAATACACTATTGGGTGAAGTTTGGTTGACTTCTGCGCAGCGGTTTGGGAGTTAACATCAAAATTACATTTCTCGGCCATATCGCATAGATCTCACAGTGAAAAGGCTTAAATGGCTTTTTTGACCTAAGTTTGAGGATTGCGCTCAAATCAAATGTCCAAGAACCAAATTTCCAAATGTAACTACTAGATTGTGATACAATACACTATTGGGTGAAGTTTGGTTGACTTCTGCGCAGCGGTTTGGGAGTTAACATCAAAATTACATTTCTCGGCCATATCGCATAGATCTCACTGTGAAAAGGCTTAAATGACTTTTTTAATTAAGTTTGATGATTGCGTTCAAACAAAATGTCCTAGAACAAAATTTTCAAATGTAACTACTAGATTGTGATACAATACACTATTGGGTGAAGTTTGGTTGACTTCTGCGCAGCGGTTTGGGAGTTAACATCAAAATTACATTCCTCGGCCATATCGCATAGATCTCACTGTGAAAAGGCTTAAATGGCTTTTTTGACCTAAGTTTAAAGATTGCGCTCAAACCAAATGTCCTAGAACGAAATTTTCAAATGTAACTACTAGAATGTGATACAATACACTATTGGGTGAAGTTTGGTTGACTTCTGCGCAGCGGTTTGGGAGTTAACATCAAAATTATATTTCTCGGCCATATCGCATAGATCTCACTGTGAAAAGGCTTAAATGGCTTTTTTGACCTAAGTTTGAGGATTGCGCTCAAATCAAATGTCCTAGAACCAAATTTCCACATGTAACTACTAGATTGTGATACAATACACTAATGGGTGAAGTTTGGTTGACTTCTGCGCAGAGGTTTGGGAGTTAACATCAAAATTACATTTCTCGGCCATATCGCATAGATCTCACTGTGAAAAGGCTTAAATGACTTTTTTAATTAAGTTTGATGATTGCGCTCAAACCAAATGTCCTAGAACGAAATTTTCAAATGTAACTACTAGAATGTGATACAATACACTATTGGGTGAAGTTTGGTTGACTTCTGCGCAGCGGTTTGGGAGTTAACATCAAAATTACATTTCTCGGCCATATCGCATAGATCTCACTGTGAAAAGGCTTAAATGGCTTTTTTGACCTAAGTTTGAGGATTGCGCTCAAATCAAATGTCCTAGAACCAAATTTTCACATGTAACTACTAGATTGTGATACAATACACTAATGGGTGAAGTTTGGTTGACTTCTGCGCAGCGGTTTGGGAGTTAACATCAAAATTACATTTCTCGGCCATATCGCATAGATCTCACTGTGAAAAGGCTTAAATGACTTTTTTAATTAAGTTTAATGATTGCGCTCAAATCAAATGTCCTAGAACTAAATTTCCAAATGTAACTACTAGATTGTGATAAAATACACTATTGGGTGAAGTTTGGTTGACTTCTGCGCAGCGGTTTGGGAGTTAACATAAAAATTACATTTCTCGGCCATATCGCATAGATCTCACTGTGAAAAGGCTTAAATGGCTTTTTTAATTAAGTTTAAAGATTGCGCTCAAACCAAATGTCCTAGAACGAAATTTTCAAATGTAACTACTAGAATGTGATACAATACACTATTGGGTGAAGTTTGGTTGACTTCTGCGCAGCGGTTTGGGAGTTAACATCAAAATTACATTTCTCGGCCATATCGCATAGATCTCACTGTGAAAAGGCTTAAATGGCTTTTTTGACCTAAGTTTAATGATTGCGCTCAAACCAAATGTCCTAGAACGAAATTTTCAAATGTAACTACTAGAATGTGATACAATACACTATTGGGTGAAGTTTGGTTGACTTCTGCGCAGCGGTTTGGGAGTTAACATCAAAATTACATTTCTCGGCCATATCGCATAGATCTCACTGTGAAAAGGCTTAAATGGCTTTTTTGACCTAAGTTTGAGGATTGCGCTCAAATCAAATGTCCTAGAACCAAATTTTCACATGTAACTACTAGATTGTGATACAATACACTAATGGGTGAAGTTTGGTTGACTTCTGCGCAGCGGTTTGGGAGTTAACATCAAAATTACATTTCTCGGCCATATCGCATAGATCTCACTGTGAAAAGGCTTAAATGACTTTTTTAATTAAGTTTGATGATTGCGCTCAAACAAAATTTCCTAGAACAAAATTTTCAAATGTAACTACTAGATTGTGATACAATACACTATTGGGTGAAGTTTGGTTGACTTCTGCGCAGCGGTTTGGGAGTTAACATCAAAATTACATTTCTCGGCCATATCGCATAGATCTCACTGTGAAAAGGCTTAAATGACTTTTTTAATTAAGTTTGATGATTGCGTTCAAACAAAATGTCCTAGAACAAAATTTTCAAATGTAACTACTAGATTGTGATACAATACACTATTGGGTGAAGTTTGGTTGACTTCTGCGCAGCGGTTTGGGAGTTAACATCAAAATTACATTCCTCGGCCATATCGCATAGATCTCACTGTGAAAAGGCTTAAATGGCTTTTTTGACCTAAGTTTAAAGATTGCGCTCAAACCAAATGTCCTAGAACGAAATTTTCAAATGTAACTACTAGAATGTGATACAATACACTATTGGGTGAAGTTTGGTTGACTTCTGCGCAGCGGTTTGGGAGTTAACATCAAAATTACATTTCTCGGCCATATCGCATAGATCTCACTGTGAAAAGGCTTAAATGGCTTTTTTGACCTAAGTTTGAGGATTGCGCTCAAATCAAATGTCCTAGAACCAAATTTCCACATGTAACTACTAGATTGTGATACAATACACTAATGGGTGAAGTTTGGTTGACTTCTGCGCAGAGGTTTGGGAGTTAACATCAAAATTACATTTCTCGGCCATATCGCATAGATCTCACTGTGAAAAGGCTTAAATGACTTTTTTAATTAAGTTTGATGATTGCGCTCAAACAAAATTTCCTAGAACAAAATTTTCAAATGTAACTACTAGATTGTGATACAATACACTATTGGGTGAAGTTTGGTTGACTTCTGCGCAGCGGTTTGGGAGTTAACATCAAAATTACATTTCTCGGCCATATCGCATAGATCTCACTGTGAAAAGGCTTAAATGGCTTTTTTGACCTAAGTTTGAGGATTGCGCTCAAATCAAATGTCCTAGAACCAAATTTCCACATGTAATTACTAGATTGTGATACAATACACTAATGGGTGAAGTTTGGTTGACTTCTGCGCAGCGGTTTGGGAGTTAACATCAAAATTACATTTCTCGGCCATATCGCATAGATCTCACTGTGAAAAGGCTTAAATGACTTTTTTAATTAAGTTTAATGATTGCGCTCAAATCAAATGTCCTAGAACTAAATTTCCAAATGTAACTACTAGATTGTGATAAAATACACTATTGGGTGAAGTTTGGTTGACTTCTGCGCAGCGGTTTGGGAGTTAACATCAAAATTACATTTCTCGGCCATATCGCATAGATCTCACTGTGAAAAGGCTTAAATGACTTTTTTAATTAAGTTTGATGATTGCGTTCAAACAAAATGTCCTAGAACAAAATTTTCAAATGTAACTACTAGATTGTGATACAATACACTATTGGGTGAAGTTTGGTTGACTTCTGCGCAGCGGTTTGGGAGTTAACATCAAAATTACATTTCTCGGCCATATCGCATAGATCTCACTGTGAAAAGGCTTAAATGGCTTTTTTGACCTAAGTTTGAGGATTGCGCTCAAATCAAATGTCCAAGAACCAAATTTCCAAATGTAACTACTAGATTGTGATACAATACACTATTGGGTGAAGTTTGGTTGACTTCTGCGCAGCGGTTTGGGAGTTAACATCAAAATTACATTTCTCGGCCATATCGCATAGATCTCACTGTGAAAAGGCTTAAATGACTTTTTTAATTAAGTTTGATGATTGCGTTCAAACAAAATGTCCTAGAACAAAATTTTCAAATGTAACTACTAGATTGTGATACAATACACTATTGGGTGAAGTTTGGTTGACTTCTGCGCAGCGGTTTGGGAGTTAACATCAAAATTACATTCCTCGGCCATATCGCATAGATCTCACTGTGAAAAGGCTTAAATGGCTTTTTTGACCTAAGTTTAAAGATTGCGCTCAAACCAAATGTCCTAGAACGAAATTTTCAAATGTAACTACTAGAATGTGATACAATACACTATTGGGTGAAGTTTGGTTGACTTCTGCGCAGCGGTTTGGGAGTTAACATCAAAATTACATTTCTCGGCCATATCGCATAGATCTCACTGTGAAAAGGCTTAAATGGCTTTTTTGACCTAAGTTTGAGGATTGCGCTCAAATCAAATGTCCTAGAACCAAATTTCCACATGTAACTACTAGATTGTGATACAATACACTAATGGGTGAAGTTTGGTTGACTTCTGCGCAGAGGTTTGGGAGTTAACATCAAAATTACATTTCTCGGCCATATCGCATAGATCTCACTGTGAAAAGGCTTAAATGACTTTTTTAATTAAGTTTGATGATTGCGCTCAAACCAAATGTCCTAGAACAAAATTTTCAAATGTAACTACTAGATTGTGATACAATACACTATTGGGTGAAGTTTGGTTGACTTCTGCGCAGCGGTTTGGGAGTTAACATCAAAATTACATTTCTCGGCCATATCGCATAGATCTCACTGTGAAAAGGCTTAAATGACTTTTTTAATTAAGTTTGATGATTGCGTTCAAACAAAATGTCCTAGAACAAAATTTTCAAATGTAACTACTAGATTGTGATACAATACACTATTGGGTGAAGTTTGGTTGACTTCTGCGCAGCGGTTTGGGAGTTAACATCAAAATTACATTCCTCGGCCATATCGCATAGATCTCACTGTGAAAAGGCTTAAATGGCTTTTTTGACCTAAGTTTAAAGATTGCGCTCAAACCAAATGTCCTAGAACGAAATTTTCAAATGTAACTACTAGAATGTGATACAATACACTATTGGGTGAAGTTTGGTTGACTTCTGCGCAGCGGTTTGGGAGTTAACATCAAAATTACATTTCTCGGCCATATCGCATAGATCTCACTGTGAAAAGGCTTAAATGGCTTTTTTGACCTAAGTTTGAGGATTGCGCTCAAATCAAATGTCCTAGAACCAAATTTCCACATGTAATTACTAGATTGTGATACAATACACTAATGGGTGAAGTTTGGTTGACTTCTGCGCAGCGGTTTGGGAGTTAACATCAAAATTACATTTCTCGGCCATATCGCATAGATCTCACTGTGAAAAGGCTTAAATGACTTTTTTAATTAAGTTTAATGATTGCGCTCAAATCAAATGTCCTAGAACTAAATTTCCAAATGTAACTACTAGATTGTGATAAAATACACTATTGGGTGAAGTTTGGTTGACTTCTGCGCAGCGGTTTGGGAGTTAACATCAAAATTACATTTCTCGGCCATATCGCATAGATCTCACTGTGAAAAGGCTTAAATGACTTTTTTAATTAAGTTTGATGATTGCGTTCAAACAAAATGTCCTAGAACAAAATTTTCAAATGTAACTACTAGATTGTGATACAATACACTATTGGGTGAAGTTTGGTTGACTTCTGCGCAGCGGTTTGGGAGTTAACATCAAAATTACATTTCTCGGCCATATCGCATAGATCTCACTGTGAAAAGGCTTAAATGGCTTTTTTGACCTAAGTTTGAGGATTGCGCTCAAATCAAATGTCCAAGAACCAAATTTCCAAATGTAACTACTAGATTGTGATACAATACACTATTGGGTGAAGTTTGGTTGACTTCTGCGCAGCGGTTTGGGAGTTAACATCAAAATTACATTTCTCGGCCATATCGCATAGATCTCACTGTGAAAAGGCTTAAATGACTTTTTTTAATTAAGTTTGATGATTGCGTTCAAACAAAATGTCCTAGAACAAAATTTTCAAATGTAACTACTAGATTGTGATACAATACACTATTGGGTGAAGTTTGGTTGACTTCTGCGCAGCGGTTTGGGAGTTAACATCAAAATTACATTCCTCGGCCATATCGCATAGATCTCACTGTGAAAAGGCTTAAATGGCTTTTTTGACCTAAGTTTAAAGATTGCGCTCAAACCAAATGTCCTAGAACGAAATTTTCAAATGTAACTACTAGAATGTGATACAATACACTATTGGGTGAAGTTTGGTTGACTTCTGCGCAGCGGTTTGGGAGTTAACATCAAAATTACATTTCTCGGCCATATCGCATAGATCTCACTGTGAAAAGGCTTAAATGGCTTTTTTGACCTAAGTTTGAGGATTGCGCTCAAATCAAATGTCCTAGAACCAAATTTCCACATGTAACTACTAGATTGTGATACAATACACTAATGGGTGAAGTTTGGTTGACTTCTGCGCAGAGGTTTGGGAGTTAACATCAAAATTACATTTCTCGGCCATATCGCATAGATCTCACTGTGAAAAGGCTTAAATGACTTTTTTAATTAAGTTTGATGATTGCGCTCAAACAAAATTTCCTAGAACAAAATTTTCAAATGTAACTACTAGATTGTGATACAATACACTATTGGGTGAAGTTTGGTTGACTTCTGCGCAGCGGTTTGGGAGTTAACATCAAAATTACATTTCTCGGCCATATCGCATAGATCTCACTGTGAAAAGGCTTAAATGGCTTTTTTGACCTAAGTTTGAGGATTGCGCTCAAATCAAATGTCCTAGAACCAAATTTCCACATGTAATTACTAGATTGTGATACAATACACTAATGGGTGAAGTTTGGTTGACTTCTGCGCAGCGGTTTGGGAGTTAACATCAAAATTACATTTCTCGGCCATATCGCATAGATCTCACTGTGAAAAGGCTTAAATGACTTTTTTAATTAAGTTTAATGATTGCGCTCAAATCAAATGTCCTAGAACTAAATTTCCAAATGTAACTACTAGATTGTGATAAAATACACTATTGGGTGAAGTTTGGTTGACTTCTGCGCAGCGGTTTGGGAGTTAACATCAAAATTACATTTCTCGGCCATATCGCATAGATCTCACAGTGAAAAGGCTTAAATGGCTTTTTTGACCTAAGTTTGAGGATTGCGCTCAAATCAAATGTCCAAGAACCAAATTTCCAAATGTAACTACTAGATTGTGATACAATACACTATTGGGTGAAGTTTGGTTGACTTCTGCGCAGCGGTTTGGGAGTTAACATCAAAATTACATTTCTCGGCCATATCGCATAGATCTCACTGTGAAAAGGCTTAAATGACTTTTTTAATTAAGTTTGATGATTGCGTTCAAACAAAATGTCCTAGAACAAAATTTTCAAATGTAACTACTAGATTGTGATACAATACACTATTGGGTGAAGTTTGGTTGACTTCTGCGCAGCGGTTTGGGAGTTAACATCAAAATTACATTTCTCGGCCATATCGCATAGATCTCACTGTGAAAAGGCTTAAATGGCTTTTTTGACCTAAGTTTAAAGATTGCGCTCAAACCAAATGTCGTAGAACGAAATTTTCAAATGTAACTACTAGAATGTGATACAATACACTATTGGGTGAAGTTTGGTTGACTTCTGCGCAGCGGTTTGGGAGTTAACATCAAAATTATATTTCTCGGCCATATCGCATAGATCTCACTGTGAAAAGGCTTAAATGGCTTTTTTGACCTAAGTTTGAGGATTGCGCTCAAATCAAATGTCCTAGAACCAAATTTCCACATGTAACTACTAGATTGTGATACAATACACTAATGGGTGAAGTTTGGTTGACTTCTGCGCAGAGGTTTGGGAGTTAACATCAAAATTACATTTCTCGGCCATATCGCATAGATCTCACTGTGAAAAGGCTTAAATGACTTTTTTAATTAAGTTTGATGATTGCGCTCAAACCAAATGTCCTAGAACGAAATTTTCAAATGTAACTACTAGAATGTGATACAATACACTATTGGGTGAAGTTTGGTTGACTTCTGCGCAGCGGTTTGGGAGTTAACATCAAAATTACATTTCTCGGCCATATCGCATAGATCTCACTGTGAAAAGGCTTAAATGGCTTTTTTGACCTAAGTTTGAGGATTGCGCTCAAATCAAATGTCCTAGAACCAAATTTTCACATGTAACTACTAGATTGTGATACAATACACTAATGGGTGAAGTTTGGTTGACTTCTGCGCAGCGGTTTGGGAGTTAACATCAAAATTACATTTCTCGGCCATATCGCATAGATCTCACTGTGAAAAGGCTTAAATGACTTTTTTAATTAAGTTTAATGATTGCGCTCAAATCAAATGTCCAAGAACTAAATTTCCAAATGTAACTACTAGATTGTGATAAAATACACTATTGGGTGAGGTTTGGTTGACTTCTGCGCAGCGGTTTGGGAGTTAACATCAAAATTACATTTCTCGGCCATATCGCATAGATCTCACTGTGAAAAGGCTTAAATGACTTTTTTAATTAAGTTTGATGATTGCGTTCAAACAAAATGTCCTAGAACAAAATTTTCAAATGTAACTACTAGATTATGATACAATACACTATTGGGTGAAGTTTGGTTGACTTCTGCGCAGCGGTTTGGGAGTTAACATCAAAATTACATTTCTCGGCCATATCGCATAGATCTCATGTGAAAAGGCTTAAATGGCTTTTTTGACCTAAGTTTGAGGATTGCGCTCAAATCAAATGTCCAAGAACCAAATTTCCAAATGTAACTACTAGATTGTGATACAATACACTATTGGGTGAAGTTTGGTTGACTTCTGCGCAGCGGTTTGGGAGTTAACATCAAAATTACATTTCTCGGCCATATCGCATAGATCTCACTGTGAAAAGGCTTAAATGACTTTTTTAATTAAGTTTGATGATTGCGTTCAAACAAAATGTCCTAGAACAAAATTTTCAAATGTAACTACTAGATTGTGATACAATACACTATTGGGTGAAGTTTGGTTGACTTCTGCGCAGCGGTTTGGGAGTTAACATCAAAATTACATTTCTCGGCCATATCGCATAGATCTCACAGTGAAAAGGCTTAAATGGCTTTTTTGACCTAAGTTTGAGGATTGCGCTCAAATCAAATGTCCAAGAACCAAATTTCCAAATGTAACTACTAGATTGTGATACAATACACTATTGGGTGAAGTTTGGTTGACTTCTGCGCAGCGGTTTGGGAGTTAACATCAAAATTACATTTCTCGGCCATATCGCATAGATCTCACTGTGAAAAGGCTTAAATGACTTTTTTAATTAAGTTTGATGATTGCGTTCAAACAAAATGTCCTAGAACAAAATTTTCAAATGTAACTACTAGATTGTGATACAATACACTATTGGGTGAAGTTTGGTTGACTTCTGCGCAGCGGTTTGGGAGTTAACATCAAAATTACATTCCTCGGCCATATCGCATAGATCTCACTGTGAAAAGGCTTAAATGGCTTTTTTGACCTAAGTTTAAAGATTGCGCTCAAACCAAATGTCCTAGAACGAAATTTTCAAATGTAACTACTAGAATGTGATACAATACACTATTGGGTGAAGTTTGGTTGACTTCTGCGCAGCGGTTTGGGAGTTAACATCAAAATTATATTTCTCGGCCATATCGCATAGATCTCACTGTGAAAAGGCTTAAATGGCTTTTTTGACCTAAGTTTGAGGATTGCGCTCAAATCAAATGTCCTAGAACCAAATTTCCACATGTAACTACTAGATTGTGATACAATACACTAATGGGTGAAGTTTGGTTGACTTCTGCGCAGAGGTTTGGGAGTTAACATCAAAATTACATTTCTCGGCCATATCGCATAGATCTCACTGTGAAAAGGCTTAAATGACTTTTTTAATTAAGTTTGATGATTGCGCTCAAACCAAATGTCCTAGAACGAAATTTTCAAATGTAACTACTAGAATGTGATACAATACACTATTGGGTGAAGTTTGGTTGACTTCTGCGCAGCGGTTTGGGAGTTAACATCAAAATTACATTTCTCGGCCATATCGCATAGATCTCACTGTGAAAAGGCTTAAATGGCTTTTTTGACCTAAGTTTGAGGATTGCGCTCAAATCAAATGTCCTAGAACCAAATTTTCACATGTAACTACTAGATTGTGATACAATACACTAATGGGTGAAGTTTGGTTGACTTCTGCGCAGCGGTTTGGGAGTTAACATCAAAATTACATTTCTCGGCCATATCGCATAGATCTCACTGTGAAAAGGCTTAAATGACTTTTTTAATTAAGTTTAATGATTGCGCTCAAATCAAATGTCCAAGAACTAAATTTCCAAATGTAACTACTAGATTGTGATAAAATACACTATTGGGTGAGGTTTGGTTGACTTCTGCGCAGCGGTTTGGGAGTTAACATCAAAATTACATTTCTCGGCCATATCGCATAGATCTCACTGTGAAAAGGCTTAAATGACTTTTTTAATTAAGTTTGATGATTGCGTTCAAACAAAATGTCCTAGAACAAAATTTTCAAATGTAACTACTAGATTGTGATACAATACACTATTGGGTGAAGTTTGGTTGACTTCTGCGCAGCGGTTTGGGAGTTAACATCAAAATTACATTTCTCGGCCATATCGCATAGATCTCATGTGAAAAGGCTTAAATGGCTTTTTTGACCTAAGTTTGAGGATTGCGCTCAAATCAAATGTCCAAGAACCAAATTTCCAAATGTAACTACTAGATTGTGATACAATACACTATTGGGTGAAGTTTGGTTGACTTCTGCGCAGCGGTTTGGGAGTTAACATCAAAATTACATTTCTCGGCCATATCGCATAGATCTCACTGTGAAAAGGCTTAAATGACTTTTTTAATTAAGTTTGATGATTGCGTTCAAACAAAATGTCCTAGAACAAAATTTTCAAATGTAACTACTAGATTGTGATACAATACACTATTGGGTGAAGTTTGGTTGACTTCTGCGCAGCGGTTTGGGAGTTAACATCAAAATTACATTTCTCGGCCATATCGCATAGATCTCACTGTGAAAAGGCTTAAATGGCTTTTTTGACCTAAGTTTAAAGATTGCGCTCAAACCAAATGTCCTAGAACCAAATTTTCAAATGTAACTACTAGAATGTGATACAATACACTATTGGGTGAAGTTTGGTTGACTTCTGCGCAGCGGTTTGGGAGTTAACATCAAAATTACATTTCTCGGCCATATCGCATAGATCTCACTGTGAAAAGGCTTAAATGGCTTTTTTGACCTAAGTTTAATGATTGCGCTCAAACCAAATGTCCAATAACCAAATTTCCACATGTAACTACTAGATTGTGATACAATACACTAATGGGTGAAGTTTGGTTGACTTCTGCGCAGCGGTTTGGGAGTTAACATCAAAATTACATTTCTCGGCCATATCGCATAGATCTCACTGTGAAAAGGCTTAAATGACTTTTTTAATTAAGTTTGATGATTGCGTTCAAACAAAATGTCATAGAACAAAATTTTCAAATGTAACTACTAGATTGTGATACAATACACTATTGGGTGAAGTTTGGTTGACTTCTGCGCAGCGGTTTGGGAGTTAACATCAAAATTACATTTCTCGGCCATATCGCATAGATCTCACTGTGAAAAGGCTTAAATGGCTTTTTTGACCTAAGTTTGAGGATTGCGCTCAAATCAAATGTCCTAGAACCAAATTTCCACATGTAATTACTAGATTGTGATACAATACACTAATGGGTGAAGTTTGGTTGACTTCTGCGCAGCGGTTTGGGAGTTAACATCAAAATTACATTTCTCGGCCATATCGCATAGATCTCACTGTGAAAAGGCTTAAATGACTTTTTTAATTAAGTTTAATGATTGCGCTCAAACCAAATGTCCTAGAACGAAATTTTCAAATGTAACTACTAGAATGTGATACAATACACTATTGGGTGAAGTTTAGTTGACTTCTGCGCAGCGGTTTGGGAGTTAACATCAAAATTACATTTCTCGGCCATATCGCATAGATCTCACTGTGAAAAGGCTTAAATGGCTTTTTTGACCTAAGTTTAATGATTGCGCTCAAACCAAATGTCCTAGAACGAAATTTTCAAATGTAACTACTAGAATGTGATACAATACACTATTGGGTGAAGTTTGGTTGACTTCTGCGCAGCGGTTTGGGAGTTAACATCAAAATTACATTTCTCGGCCATATCGCATAGATCTCACTGTGAAAAGGCTTAAATGACTTTTTTAATTAAGTTTGATGATTGCGTTCAAACAAAATGTCCTAGAACAAAATTTTCAAATGTAACTACTAGATTGTGATACAATACACTATTGGGTGAAGTTTGGTTGACTTCTGCGCAGCGGTTTGGGAGTTAACATCAAAATTACATTTCTCGGCCATATCGCATAGATCTCACTGTGAAAAGGCTTAAATGACTTTTTTAATTAAGTTTGATGATTGCGTTCAAACAAAATGTCCTAGAACAAAATTTTCAAATGTAACTACTAGATTGTGATACAATACACTATTGGGTGAAGTTTGGTTGACTTCTGCGCAGCGGTTTGGGAGTTAACATCAAAATTACATTTCTCGGCCATATCGCATAGATCTCACTGTGAAAAGGCTTAAATGGCTTTTTTGACCTAAGTTTAAAGATTGCGCTCAAACCAAATGTCCTAGAACGAAATTTTCAAATGTAACTACTAGAATGTGATACAATACACTATTGGGTGAAGTTTAGTTGACTTCTGCGCAGCGGTTTGGGAGTTAACATCAAAATTACATTTCTCGGCCATATCGCATAGATCTCACTGTGAAAAGGCTTAAATGGCTTTTTTGACCTAAGTTTGAGGATTGCGCTCAAATCAAATGTCCTAGAACCAAATTTCCACATGTAACTACTAGATTGTGATACAATACACTAATGGGTGAAGTTTGGTTGACTTCTGCGCAGAGGTTTGGGAGTTAACATCAAAATTACATTTCTCGGCCATATCGCATAGATCTCACTGTGAAAAGGCTTAAATGACTTTTTTAATTAAGTTTGATGATTGCGCTCAAACAAAATTTCCTAGAACAAAATTTTCAAATGTAACTACTAGATTGTGATACAATACACTATTGGGTGAAGTTTGGTTGACTTCTGCGCAGCGGTTTGGGAGTTAACATCAAAATTACATTTCTCGGCCATATCGCATAGATCTCACTGTGAAAAGGCTTAAATGGCTTTTTTGACCTAAGTTTAATGATTGCGCTCAAACCAAATTTCCAATAACCAAATTTCCACATGTAACTACTAGATTGTGATACAATACACTAATGGGTGAAGTTTGGTTGACTTCTGCGCAGCGGTTTGGGAGTTAACATCAAAATTACATTTCTCGGCCATATCGCATAGATCTCACTGTGAAAAGGCTTAAATGACTTTTTTAATTAAGTTTGATGATTGCGTTCAAACAAAATGTCATAGAACAAAATTTTCAAATGTAACTACTAGATTGTGATACAATACACTATTGGGTGAAGTTTGGTTGACTTCTGCGCAGCGGTTTGGGAGTTAACATCAAAATTACATTTCTCGGCCATATCGCATAGATCTCACTGTGAAAAGGCTTAAATGGCTTTTTTGACCTAAGTTTGAGGATTGCGCTCAAATCAAATGTCCTAGAACCAAATTTCCACATGTAATTACTAGATTGTGATACAATACACTAATGGGTGAAGTTTGGTTGACTTCTGCGCAGCGGTTTGGGAGTTAACATCAAAATTACATTTCTCGGCCATATCGCATAGATCTCACTGTGAAAAGGCTTAAATGACTTTTTTAATTAAGTTTGATGATTGCGTTCAAACAAAATGTCCTAGAACAAAATTTTCAAATGTAACTACTAGATTGTGATACAATACACTATTGGGTGAAGTTTGGTTGACTTCTGCGCAGCGGTTTGGGAGTTAACATCAAAATTACATTTCTCGGCCATATCGCATAGATCTCACTGTGAAAAGGCTTAAATGGCTTTTTTGACCTAAGTTTAAAGATTGCGCTCAAACCAAATGTCCTAGAACCAAATTTTCAAATGTAACTACTAGAATGTGATACAATACACTATTGGGTGAAGTTTGGTTGACTTCTGCGCAGCGGTTTGGGAGTTAACATCAAAATTACATTTCTCGGCCATATCGCATAGATCTCACTGTGAAAAGGCTTAAATGGCTTTTTTGACCTAAGTTTAATGATTGCGCTCAAACCAAATGTCCAATAACCAAATTTCCACATGTAACTACTAGATTGTGATACAATACACTAATGGGTGAAGTTTGGTTGACTTCTGCGCAGCGGTTTGGGAGTTAACATCAAAATTACATTTCTCGGCCATATCGCATAGATCTCACTGTGAAAAGGCTTAAATGACTTTTTTAATTAAGTTTGATGATTGCGTTCAAACAAAATGTCATAGAACAAAATTTTCAAATGTAACTACTAGATTGTGATACAATACACTATTGGGTGAAGTTTGGTTGACTTCTGCGCAGCGGTTTGGGAGTTAACATCAAAATTACATTTCTCGGCCATATCGCATAGATCTCACTGTGAAAAGGCTTAAATGGCTTTTTTGACCTAAGTTTGAGGATTGCGCTCAAATCAAATGTCCTAGAACCAAATTTCCACATGTAATTACTAGATTGTGATACAATACACTAATGGGTGAAGTTTGGTTGACTTCTGCGCAGCGGTTTGGGAGTTAACATCAAAATTACATTTCTCGGCCATATCGCATAGATCTCACTGTGAAAAGGCTTAAATGACTTTTTTAATTAAGTTTAATGATTGCGCTCAAACCAAATGTCCTAGAACGAAATTTTCAAATGTAACTACTAGAATGTGATACAATACACTATTGGGTGAAGTTTAGTTGACTTCTGCGCAGCGGTTTGGGAGTTAACATCAAAATTACATTTCTCGGCCATATCGCATAGATCTCACTGTGAAAAGGCTTAAATGGCTTTTTTGACCTAAGTTTAATGATTGCGCTCAAACCAAATGTCCTAGAACGAAATTTTCAAATGTAACTACTAGAATGTGATACAATACACTATTGGGTGAAGTTTGGTTGACTTCTGCGCAGCGGTTTGGGAGTTAACATCAAAATTACATTTCTCGGCCATATCGCATAGATCTCACTGTGAAAAGGCTTAAATGACTTTTTTAATTAAGTTTGATGATTGCGTTCAAACAAAATGTCCTAGAACAAAATTTTCAAATGTAACTACTAGATTGTGATACAATACACTATTGGGTGAAGTTTGGTTGACTTCTGCGCAGCGGTTTGGGAGTTAACATCAAAATTACATTTCTCGGCCATATCGCATAGATCTCACTGTGAAAAGGCTTAAATGACTTTTTTAATTAAGTTTGATGATTGCGTTCAAACAAAATGTCCTAGAACAAAATTTTCAAATGTAACTACTAGATTGTGATACAATACACTATTGGGTGAAGTTTGGTTGACTTCTGCGCAGCGGTTTGGGAGTTAACATCAAAATTACATTTCTCGGCCATATCGCATAGATCTCACTGTGAAAAGGCTTAAATGGCTTTTTTGACCTAAGTTTAAAGATTGCGCTCAAACCAAATGTCCTAGAACGAAATTTTCAAATGTAACTACTAGAATGTGATACAATACACTATTGGGTGAAGTTTAGTTGACTTCTGCGCAGCGGTTTGGGAGTTAACATCAAAATTACATTTCTCGGCCATATCGCATAGATCTCACTGTGAAAAGGCTTAAATGGCTTTTTTGACCTAAGTTTGAGGATTGCGCTCAAATCAAATGTCCTAGAACCAAATTTCCACATGTAACTACTAGATTGTGATACAATACACTAATGGGTGAAGTTTGGTTGACTTCTGCGCAGAGGTTTGGGAGTTAACATCAAAATTACATTTCTCGGCCATATCGCATAGATCTCACTGTGAAAAGGCTTAAATGACTTTTTTAATTAAGTTTGATGATTGCGCTCAAACAAAATTTCCTAGAACAAAATTTTCAAATGTAACTACTAGATTGTGATACAATACACTATTGGGTGAAGTTTGGTTGACTTCTGCGCAGCGGTTTGGGAGTTAACATCAAAATTACATTTCTCGGCCATATCGCATAGATCTCACTGTGAAAAGGCTTAAATGGCTTTTTTGACCTAAGTTTAATGATTGCGCTCAAACCAAATGTCCAATAACCAAATTTCCACATGTAACTACTAGATTGTGATACAATACACTAATGGGTGAAGTTTGGTTGACTTCTGCGCAGCGGTTTGGGAGTTAACATCAAAATTACATTTCTCGGCCATATCGCATAGATCTCACTGTGAAAAGGCTTAAATGACTTTTTTAATTAAGTTTGATGATTGCGTTCAAACAAAATGTCATAGAACAAAATTTTCAAATGTAACTACTAGATTGTGATACAATACACTATTGGGTGAAGTTTGGTTGACTTCTGCGCAGCGGTTTGGGAGTTAACATCAAAATTACATTCCTCGGCCATATCGCATAGATCTCACTGTGAAAAGGCTTAAATGGCTTTTTTGACCTAAGTTTAAAGATTGCGCTCAAACCAAATGTCCTAGAACGAAATTTTCAAATGTAACTACTAGAATGTGATACAATACACTATTGGGTGAAGTTTGGTTGACTTCTGCGCAGCGGTTTGGGAGTTAACATCAAAATTATATTTCTCGGCCATATCGCATAGATCTCACTGTGAAAAGGCTTAAATGGCTTTTTTGACCTAAGTTTGAGGATTGCGCTCAAATCAAATGTCCTAGAACCAAATTTCCACATGTAACTACTAGATTGTGATACAATACACTAATGGGTGAAGTTTGGTTGACTTCTGCGCAGAGGTTTGGGAGTTAACATCAAAATTACATTTCTCGGCCATATCGCATAGATCTCACTGTGAAAAGGCTTAAATGACTTTTTTAATTAAGTTTGATGATTGCGCTCAAACCAAATGTCCTAGAACGAAATTTTCAAATGTAACTACTAGAATGTGATACAATACACTATTGGGTGAAGTTTGGTTGACTTCTGCGCAGCGGTTTGGGAGTTAACATCAAAATTACATTTCTCGGCCATATCGCATAGATCTCACTGTGAAAAGGCTTAAATGGCTTTTTTGACCTAAGTTTGAGGATTGCGCTCAAATCAAATGTCCTAGAACCAAATTTTCACATGTAACTACTAGATTGTGATACAATACACTAATGGGTGAAGTTTGGTTGACTTCTGCGCAGCGGTTTGGGAGTTAACATCAAAATTACATTTCTCGGCCATATCGCATAGATCTCACTGTGAAAAGGCTTAAATGACTTTTTTAATTAAGTTTAATGATTGCGCTCAAATCAAATGTCCAAGAACTAAATTTCCAAATGTAACTACTAGATTGTGATAAAATACACTATTGGGTGAGGTTTGGTTGACTTCTGCGCAGCGGTTTGGGAGTTAACATCAAAATTACATTTCTCGGCCATATCGCATAGATCTCACTGTGAAAAGGCTTAAATGACTTTTTTAATTAAGTTTGATGATTGCGTTCAAACAAAATGTCCTAGAACAAAATTTTCAAATGTAACTACTAGATTGTGATACAATACACTATTGGGTGAAGTTTGGTTGACTTCTGCGCAGCGGTTTGGGAGTTAACATCAAAATTACATTTCTCGGCCATATCGCATAGATCTCATGTGAAAAGGCTTAAATGGCTTTTTTGACCTAAGTTTGAGGATTGCGCTCAAATCAAATGTCCAAGAACCAAATTTCCAAATGTAACTACTAGATTGTGATACAATACACTATTGGGTGAAGTTTGGTTGACTTCTGCGCAGCGGTTTGGGAGTTAACATCAAAATTACATTTCTCGGCCATATCGCATAGATCTCACTGTGAAAAGGCTTAAATGACTTTTTTAATTAAGTTTGATGATTGCGTTCAAACAAAATGTCCTAGAACAAAATTTTCAAATGTAACTACTAGATTGTGATACAATACACTATTGGGTGAAGTTTGGTTGACTTCTGCGCAGCGGTTTGGGAGTTAACATCAAAATTACATTTCTCGGCCATATCGCATAGATCTCACTGTGAAAAGGCTTAAATGGCTTTTTTGACCTAAGTTTAAAGATTGCGCTCAAACCAAATGTCCTAGAACCAAATTTTCAAATGTAACTACTAGAATGTGATACAATACACTATTGGGTGAAGTTTGGTTGACTTCTGCGCAGCGGTTTGGGAGTTAACATCAAAATTACATTTCTCGGCCATATCGCATAGATCTCACTGTGAAAAGGCTTAAATGGCTTTTTTGACCTAAGTTTAATGATTGCGCTCAAACCAAATGTCCAATAACCAAATTTCCACATGTAACTACTAGATTGTGATACAATACACTAATGGGTGAAGTTTGGTTGACTTCTGCGCAGCGGTTTGGGAGTTAACATCAAAATTACATTTCTCGGCCATATCGCATAGATCTCACTGTGAAAAGGCTTAAATGACTTTTTTAATTAAGTTTGATGATTGCGTTCAAACAAAATGTCATAGAACAAAATTTTCAAATGTAACTACTAGATTGTGATACAATACACTATTGGGTGAAGTTTGGTTGACTTCTGCGCAGCGGTTTGGGAGTTAACATCAAAATTACATTTCTCGGCCATATCGCATAGATCTCACTGTGAAAAGGCTTAAATGGCTTTTTTGACCTAAGTTTGAGGATTGCGCTCAAATCAAATGTCCTAGAACCAAATTTCCACATGTAATTACTAGATTGTGATACAATACACTAATGGGTGAAGTTTGGTTGACTTCTGCGCAGCGGTTTGGGAGTTAACATCAAAATTACATTTCTCGGCCATATCGCATAGATCTCACTGTGAAAAGGCTTAAATGACTTTTTTAATTAAGTTTAATGATTGCGCTCAAACCAAATGTCCTAGAACGAAATTTTCAAATGTAACTACTAGAATGTGATACAATACACTATTGGGTGAAGTTTAGTTGACTTCTGCGCAGCGGTTTGGGAGTTAACATCAAAATTACATTTCTCGGCCATATCGCATAGATCTCACTGTGAAAAGGCTTAAATGGCTTTTTTGACCTAAGTTTAATGATTGCGCTCAAACCAAATGTCCTAGAACGAAATTTTCAAATGTAACTACTAGAATGTGATACAATACACTATTGGGTGAAGTTTGGTTGACTTCTGCGCAGCGGTTTGGGAGTTAACATCAAAATTACATTTCTCGGCCATATCGCATAGATCTCACTGTGAAAAGGCTTAAATGACTTTTTTAATTAAGTTTGATGATTGCGTTCAAACAAAATGTCCTAGAACAAAATTTTCAAATGTAACTACTAGATTGTGATACAATACACTATTGGGTGAAGTTTGGTTGACTTCTGCGCAGCGGTTTGGGAGTTAACATCAAAATTACATTTCTCGGCCATATCGCATAGATCTCACTGTGAAAAGGCTTAAATGACTTTTTTAATTAAGTTTGATGATTGCGTTCAAACAAAATGTCCTAGAACAAAATTTTCAAATGTAACTACTAGATTGTGATACAATACACTATTGGGTGAAGTTTGGTTGACTTCTGCGCAGCGGTTTGGGAGTTAACATCAAAATTACATTTCTCGGCCATATCGCATAGATCTCACTGTGAAAAGGCTTAAATGGCTTTTTTGACCTAAGTTTAAAGATTGCGCTCAAACCAAATGTCCTAGAACGAAATTTTCAAATGTAACTACTAGAATGTGATACAATACACTATTGGGTGAAGTTTAGTTGACTTCTGCGCAGCGGTTTGGGAGTTAACATCAAAATTACATTTCTCGGCCATATCGCATAGATCTCACTGTGAAAAGGCTTAAATGGCTTTTTTGACCTAAGTTTGAGGATTGCGCTCAAATCAAATGTCCTAGAACCAAATTTCCACATGTAACTACTAGATTGTGATACAATACACTAATGGGTGAAGTTTGGTTGACTTCTGCGCAGAGGTTTGGGAGTTAACATCAAAATTACATTTCTCGGCCATATCGCATAGATCTCACTGTGAAAAGGCTTAAATGACTTTTTTAATTAAGTTTGATGATTGCGCTCAAACAAAATTTCCTAGAACAAAATTTTCAAATGTAACTACTAGATTGTGATACAATACACTATTGGGTGAAGTTTGGTTGACTTCTGCGCAGCGGTTTGGGAGTTAACATCAAAATTACATTTCTCGGCCATATCGCATAGATCTCACTGTGAAAAGGCTTAAATGGCTTTTTTGACCTAAGTTTAATGATTGCGCTCAAACCAAATTTCCAATAACCAAATTTCCACATGTAACTACTAGATTGTGATACAATACACTAATGGGTGAAGTTTGGTTGACTTCTGCGCAGCGGTTTGGGAGTTAACATCAAAATTACATTTCTCGGCCATATCGCATAGATCTCACTGTGAAAAGGCTTAAATGACTTTTTTAATTAAGTTTGATGATTGCGTTCAAACAAAATGTCATAGAACAAAATTTTCAAATGTAACTACTAGATTGTGATACAATACACTATTGGGTGAAGTTTGGTTGACTTCTGCGCAGCGGTTTGGGAGTTAACATCAAAATTACATTTCTCGGCCATATCGCATAGATCTCACTGTGAAAAGGCTTAAATGGCTTTTTTGACCTAAGTTTGAGGATTGCGCTCAAATCAAATGTCCTAGAACCAAATTTCCACATGTAATTACTAGATTGTGATACAATACACTAATGGGTGAAGTTTGGTTGACTTCTGCGCAGCGGTTTGGGAGTTAACATCAAAATTACATTTCTCGGCCATATCGCATAGATCTCACTGTGAAAAGGCTTAAATGACTTTTTTAATTAAGTTTGATGATTGCGTTCAAACAAAATGTCCTAGAACAAAATTTTCAAATGTAACTACTAGATTGTGATACAATACACTATTGGGTGAAGTTTGGTTGACTTCTGCGCAGCGGTTTGGGAGTTAACATCAAAATTACATTTCTCGGCCATATCGCATAGATCTCACTGTGAAAAGGCTTAAATGGCTTTTTTGACCTAAGTTTAAAGATTGCGCTCAAACCAAATGTCCTAGAACCAAATTTTCAAATGTAACTACTAGAATGTGATACAATACACTATTGGGTGAAGTTTGGTTGACTTCTGCGCAGCGGTTTGGGAGTTAACATCAAAATTACATTTCTCGGCCATATCGCATAGATCTCACTGTGAAAAGGCTTAAATGGCTTTTTTGACCTAAGTTTAATGATTGCGCTCAAACCAAATGTCCAATAACCAAATTTCCACATGTAACTACTAGATTGTGATACAATACACTAATGGGTGAAGTTTGGTTGACTTCTGCGCAGCGGTTTGGGAGTTAACATCAAAATTACATTTCTCGGCCATATCGCATAGATCTCACTGTGAAAAGGCTTAAATGACTTTTTTAATTAAGTTTGATGATTGCGTTCAAACAAAATGTCATAGAACAAAATTTTCAAATGTAACTACTAGATTGTGATACAATACACTATTGGGTGAAGTTTGGTTGACTTCTGCGCAGCGGTTTGGGAGTTAACATCAAAATTACATTTCTCGGCCATATCGCATAGATCTCACTGTGAAAAGGCTTAAATGGCTTTTTTGACCTAAGTTTGAGGATTGCGCTCAAATCAAATGTCCTAGAACCAAATTTCCACATGTAATTACTAGATTGTGATACAATACACTAATGGGTGAAGTTTGGTTGACTTCTGCGCAGCGGTTTGGGAGTTAACATCAAAATTACATTTCTCGGCCATATCGCATAGATCTCACTGTGAAAAGGCTTAAATGACTTTTTTAATTAAGTTTAATGATTGCGCTCAAACCAAATGTCCTAGAACGAAATTTTCAAATGTAACTACTAGAATGTGATACAATACACTATTGGGTGAAGTTTAGTTGACTTCTGCGCAGCGGTTTGGGAGTTAACATCAAAATTACATTTCTCGGCCATATCGCATAGATCTCACTGTGAAAAGGCTTAAATGGCTTTTTTGACCTAAGTTTAATGATTGCGCTCAAACCAAATGTCCTAGAACGAAATTTTCAAATGTAACTACTAGAATGTGATACAATACACTATTGGGTGAAGTTTGGTTGACTTCTGCGCAGCGGTTTGGGAGTTAACATCAAAATTACATTTCTCGGCCATATCGCATAGATCTCACTGTGAAAAGGCTTAAATGACTTTTTTAATTAAGTTTGATGATTGCGTTCAAACAAAATGTCCTAGAACAAAATTTTCAAATGTAACTACTAGATTGTGATACAATACACTATTGGGTGAAGTTTGGTTGACTTCTGCGCAGCGGTTTGGGAGTTAACATCAAAATTACATTTCTCGGCCATATCGCATAGATCTCACTGTGAAAAGGCTTAAATGACTTTTTTAATTAAGTTTGATGATTGCGTTCAAACAAAATGTCCTAGAACAAAATTTTCAAATGTAACTACTAGATTGTGATACAATACACTATTGGGTGAAGTTTGGTTGACTTCTGCGCAGCGGTTTGGGAGTTAACATCAAAATTACATTTCTCGGCCATATCGCATAGATCTCACTGTGAAAAGGCTTAAATGGCTTTTTTGACCTAAGTTTAAAGATTGCGCTCAAACCAAATGTCCTAGAACGAAATTTTCAAATGTAACTACTAGAATGTGATACAATACACTATTGGGTGAAGTTTAGTTGACTTCTGCGCAGCGGTTTGGGAGTTAACATCAAAATTACATTTCTCGGCCATATCGCATAGATCTCACTGTGAAAAGGCTTAAATGGCTTTTTTGACCTAAGTTTGAGGATTGCGCTCAAATCAAATGTCCTAGAACCAAATTTCCACATGTAACTACTAGATTGTGATACAATACACTAATGGGTGAAGTTTGGTTGACTTCTGCGCAGAGGTTTGGGAGTTAACATCAAAATTACATTTCTCGGCCATATCGCATAGATCTCACTGTGAAAAGGCTTAAATGACTTTTTTAATTAAGTTTGATGATTGCGCTCAAACAAAATTTCCTAGAACAAAATTTTCAAATGTAACTACTAGATTGTGATACAATACACTATTGGGTGAAGTTTGGTTGACTTCTGCGCAGCGGTTTGGGAGTTAACATCAAAATTACATTTCTCGGCCATATCGCATAGATCTCACTGTGAAAAGGCTTAAATGGCTTTTTTGACCTAAGTTTAATGATTGCGCTCAAACCAAATGTCCAATAACCAAATTTCCACATGTAACTACTAGATTGTGATACAATACACTAATGGGTGAAGTTTGGTTGACTTCTGCGCAGCGGTTTGGGAGTTAACATCAAAATTACATTTCTCGGCCATATCGCATAGATCTCACTGTGAAAAGGCTTAAATGACTTTTTTAATTAAGTTTGATGATTGCGTTCAAACAAAATGTCATAGAACAAAATTTTCAAATGTAACTACTAGATTGTGATACAATACACTATTGGGTGAAGTTTGGTTGACTTCTGCGCAGCGGTTTGGGAGTTAACATCAAAATTACATTTCTCGGCCATATCGCATAGATCTCACTGTGAAAAGGCTTAAATGGCTTTTTTGACCTAAGTTTGAGGATTGCGCTCAAATCAAATGTCCTAGAACCAAATTTCCACATGTAATTACTAGATTGTGATACAATACACTAATGGGTGAAGTTTGGTTGACTTCTGCGCAGCGGTTTGGGAGTTAACATCAAAATTACATTTCTCGGCCATATCGCATAGATCTCACTGTGAAAAGGCTTAAATGACTTTTTTAATTAAGTTTAATGATTGCGCTCAAATCAAATGTCCTAGAACTAAATTTCCAAATGTAACTACTAGATTGTGATAAAATACACTATTGGGTGAAGTTTGGTTGACTTCTGCGCAGCGGTTTGGGAGTTAACATCAAAATTACATTTCTCGGCCATATCGCATAGATCTCACTGTGAAAAGGCTTAAATGACTTTTTTAATTAAGTTTGATGATTGCGTTCAAACAAAATGTCCTAGAACAAAATTTTCAAATGTAACTACTAGATTGTGATACAATACACTATTGGGTGAAGTTTGGTTGACTTCTGCGCAGCGGTTTGGGAGTTAACATCAAAATTACATTTCTCGGCCATATCGCATAGATCTCACTGTGAAAAGGCTTAAATGGCTTTTTTGACCTAAGTTTGAGGATTGCGCTCAAATCAAATGTCCAAGAACCAAATTTCCAAATGTAACTACTAGATTGTGATACAATACACTATTGGGTGAAGTTTGGTTGACTTCTGCGCAGCGGTTTGGGAGTTAACATCAAAATTACATTTCTCGGCCATATCGCATAGATCTCACTGTGAAAAGGCTTAAATGACTTTTTTAATTAAGTTTGATGATTGCGTTCAAACAAAATGTCCTAGAACAAAATTTTCAAATGTAACTACTAGATTGTGATACAATACACTATTGGGTGAAGTTTGGTTGACTTCTGCGCAGCGGTTTGGGAGTTAACATCAAAATTACATTCCTCGGCCATATCGCATAGATCTCACTGTGAAAAGGCTTAAATGGCTTTTTTGACCTAAGTTTAAAGATTGCGCTCAAACCAAATGTCCTAGACCGAAATTTTCAAATGTAACTACTAGAATGTGATACAATACACTATTGGGTGAAGTTTGGTTGACTTCTGCGCAGCGGTTTGGGAGTTAACATCAAAATTACATTTCTCGGCCATATCGCATAGATCTCACTGTGAAAAGGCTTAAATGGCTTTTTTGACCTAAGTTTGAGGATTGCGCTCAAATCAAATGTCCTAGAACCAAATTTCCACATGTAACTACTAGATTGTGATACAATACACTAATGGGTGAAGTTTGGTTGACTTCTGCGCAGAGGTTTGGGAGTTAACATCAAAATTACATTTCTCGGCCATATCGCATAGATCTCACTGTGAAAAGGCTTAAATGACTTTTTTAATTAAGTTTGATGATTGCGCTCAAACAAAATTTCCTAGAACAAAATTTTCAAATGTAACTACTAGATTGTGATACAATACACTATTGGGTGAAGTTTGGTTGACTTCTGCACAGCGGTTTGGGAGTTAACATCAAAATTACATTTCTCGGCCATATCGCATAGATCTCACTGTGAAAAGGTTAAAATGGCTTTTTTGACCTAAGTTTAATGATTGCGCTCAAACCAAATGTCCAATAACCAAATTTCCACATGTAACTACTAGATTGTGATACAATACACTAATGGGTGAAGTTTGGTTGACTTCTGCGCAGCGGTTTGGGAGTTAACATCAAAATTACATTTCTCGGCCATATCGCATAGATCTCACTGTGAAAAGGCTTAAATGGCTTTTTTGACCTAAGTTTGAGGATTGCGCTCAAATCAAATGTCCAAGAACCAAATTTCCAAATGTAACTAATAGATTGTGATACAATACACTATTGGGTGAAGTTTGGTTGACTTCTGCGCAGCGGTTTGGGAGTTAACATCAAAATTACATTTCTCGGCCATATCGCATAGATCTCACTGTGAAAAGGCTTAAATGACTTTTTTAATAAGTTTGATGATTGCGTTCAAACAAAATGTCCTAGAACAAAATTTTCAAATGTAACTACTAGATTGTGATACAATACACTATTGGGTGAAGTTTGGTTGACTTCTGCGCAGCGGTTTGGGAGTTAACATCAAAATTACATTCCTCGGCCATATCGCATAGATCTCACTGTGAAAAGGCTTAAATGGCTTTTTTGACCTAAGTTTAAAGATTGCGCTCAAACCAAATGTCCTAGAACGAAATTTTCAAATGTAACTACTAGAATGTGATACAATTCACTATTGGGTGAAGTTTGGTTGACTTCTGCGCAGCGGTTTGGGAGTTAACATCAAAATTACATTTCTCGGCCATATCGCATAGATCTACTGTGAAAAGGCTTAAATGACTTTTTTAATTAAGTTTGATGATTGCGTTCAAACAAAATGTCCTAGAACAAAATTTTCAAATGTAACTACTAGATTGTGATACAATACACTATTGGGTGAAGTTTGGTTGACTTCTGCGCAGCGGTTTGGGAGTTAACATCAAAATTACATTTCTCGGCCATATCGCATAGATCTCACTGTGAAAAGGCTTAAATGACTTTTTTAATTAAGTTTGATGATTGCGTTCAAACAAAATGTCCTAGAACAAAATTTTCAAATGTAACTACTAGATTGTGATACAATACACTATTGGGTGAAGTTTGGTTGACTTCTGCGCAGCGGTTTGGGAGTTAACATCAAAATTACATTTCTCGGCCATATCGCATAGATCTCACTGTGAAAAGGCTTAAATGGCTTTTTTGACCTAAGTTTAAAGATTGCGCTCAAACCAAATGTCCTAGAACGAAATTTTCAAATGTAACTACTAGAATGTGATACAATACACTATTGGGTGAAGTTTGGTTGACTTCTGCGCAGCGGTTTGGGAGTTAACATCAAAATTACATTTCTCGGCCATATCGCATAGATCTCACTGTGAAAAGGCTTAAATGGCTTTTTTGACCTAAGTTTGAGGATTGCGCTCAAATCAAATGTCCTAGAACCAAATTTCCACATGTAACTACTAGATTGTGATACAATACACTAATGGGTGAAGTTTGGTTGACTTCTGCGCAGAGGTTTGGGAGTTAACATCAAAATTACATTTCTCGGCCATATCGCATAGATCTCACTGTGAAAAGGCTTAAATGACTTTTTTAATTAAGTTTGATGATTGCGCTCAAACAAAATTTCCTAGAACAAAATTTTCAAATGTAATTACTAGATTGTGATACAATACACTATTGGGTGAAGTTTGGTTGACTTCTGCGCAGCGGTTTGGGAGTTAACATCAAAATTACATTTCTCGGCCATATCGCATAGATCTCACTGTGAAAAGGCTTAAATGGCTTTTTTGACCTAAGTTTAATGATTACGCTCAAACCAAATGTCCAATAACCAAATTTCCACATGTAACTACTAGATTGTGATACAATACACTAATGGGTGAAGTTTGGTTGACTTCTGCGCAGCGGTTTGGGAGTTAACATCAAAATTACATTTCTCGGCCATATCGCATAGATCTCACTGTGAAAAGGCTTAAATGACTTTTTTAATTAAGTTTGATGATTGCGTTCAAACAAAATGTCATAGAACAAAATTTTCAAATGTAACTACTAGATTGTGATACAATACACTATTGGGTGAAGTTTGGTTGACTTCTGCGCAGCGGTTTGGGAGTTAACATCAAAATTACATTTCTCGGCCATATCGCATAGATCTCACTGTGAAAAGGCTTAAATGGCTTTTTTGAACTAAGTTTGAGGATTGCGCTCAAATCAAATGTCCTAGAACCAAATTTCCACATGTAATTACTAGATTGTGATACAATACACTAATGGGTGAAGTTTGGTTGACTTCTGCGCAGCGGTTTGGGAGTTAACATCAAAATTACATTTCTCGGCCATATCGCATAGATCTCACTGTGAAAAGGCTTAAATGACTTTTTTAATTAAGTTTAATGATTGCGCTCAAATCAAATGTCCTAGAACTAAATTTCCAAATGTAACTACTAGATTGTGATAAAATACACTATTGGGTGAAGTTTGGTTGACTTCTGCGCAGCGGTTTGGGAGTTAACATCAAAATTACATTTCTCGGCCATATCGCATAGATCTCACTGTGAAAAGGCTTAAATGACTTTTTTAATTAAGTTTGATGATTGCGTTCAAACAAAATGTCCTAGAACAAAATTTTCAAATGTAACTACTAGATTGTGATACAATACACTATTGGGTGAAGTTTGGTTGACTTCTGCGCAGCGGTTTGGGAGTTAACATCAAAATTACATTTCTCGGCCATATCGCATAGATCTCACTGTGAAAAGGCTTAAATGGCTTTTTTGACCTAAGTTTGAGGATTGCGCTCAAATCAAATGTCCAAGAACCAAATTTCCAAATGTAACTACTAGATTGTGATACAATACACTATTGGGTGAAGTTTGGTTGACTTCTGCGCAGCGGTTTGGGAGTTAACATCAAAATTACATTTCTCGGCCATATCGCATAGATCTCACTGTGAAAAGGCTTAAATGACTTTTTTAATTAAGTTTGATGATTGCGTTCAAACAAAATGTCCTAGAACAAAATTTTCAAATGTAACTACTAGATTGTGATACAATACACTATTGGGTGAAGTTTGGTTGACTTCTGCGCAGCGGTTTGGGAGTTAACATCAAAATTACATTCCTCGGCCATATCGCATAGATCTCACTGTGAAAAGGCTTAAATGGCTTTTTTGACCTAAGTTTAAAGATTGCGCTCAAACCAAATGTCCTAGACCGAAATTTTCAAATGTAACTACTAGAATGTGATACAATACACTATTGGGTGAAGTTTGGTTGACTTCTGCGCAGCGGTTTGGGAGTTAACATCAAAATTACATTTCTCGGCCATATCGCATAGATCTCACTGTGAAAAGGCTTAAATGGCTTTTTTGACCTAAGTTTGAGGATTGCGCTCAAATCAAATGTCCTAGAACCAAATTTCCACATGTAACTACTAGATTGTGATACAATACACTAATGGGTGAAGTTTGGTTGACTTCTGCGCAGAGGTTTGGGAGTTAACATCAAAATTACATTTCTCGGCCATATCGCATAGATCTCACTGTGAAAAGGCTTAAATGACTTTTTTAATTAAGTTTGATGATTGCGCTCAAACAAAATTTCCTAGAACAAAATTTTCAAATGTAACTACTAGATTGTGATACAATACACTATTGGGTGAAGTTTGGTTGACTTCTGCGCAGCGGTTTGGGAGTTAACATCAAAATTACATTTCTCGGCCATATCGCATAGATCTCACTGTGAAAAGGCTTAAATGGCTTTTTTGACCTAAGTTTAATGATTGCGCTCAAACCAAATTTCCAATAACCAAATTTCCACATATAACTACTAGATTGCGATACAATACACTAATGGGTGAAGTTTGGTTGACTTCTGCGCAGCGGTTTGGGAGTTAACATCAAAATTACATTTCTCGGCCATATCGCATAGATCTCACTGTGAAAAGGCTTAAATGACTTTTTTAATTAAGTTTGATGATTGCGTTCAAACAAAATGTCATAGAACAAAATTTTCAAATGTAACTACTAGATTGTGATACAATACACTATTGGGTGAAGTTTGGTTGACTTCTGCGCAGCGGTTTGGGAGTTAACATCAAAATTACATTTCTCGGCCATATCGCATAGATCTCACTGTGAAAAGGCTTAAATGGCTTTTTTGACCTAAGTTTGAGGATTGCGCTCAAATCAAATGTCCTAGAACCAAATTTCCACATGTAATTACTAGATTGTGATACAATACACTAATGGGTGAAGTTTGGTTGACTTCTGCGCAGCGGTTTGGGAGTTAACATCAAAATTACATTTCTCGGCCATATCGCATAGATCTCACTGTGAAAAGGCTTAAATGACTTTTTTAATTAAGTTTAATGATTGCGCTGAAATCAAATGTCCAAGAACTAAATTTCCAAATGTAACTACTAGATTGTGATAAAATACACTATTGGGTGAAGTTTGGTTGACTTCTGCGCAGCGGTTTGGGAGTTAACATCAAAATTACATTTCTCGGCCATATAGCATAGATCTCACTGTGAAAAGGCTTAAATGACTTTTTTAATTAAGTTTGATGATTGCGTTCAAACAAAATGTCCTAGAACAAAATTTTCAAATGTAACTACTAGATTGTGATACAATACACTATTGGGTGAAGTTTGGTTGACTTCTGCGCAGCGGTTTGGGAGTTAACATCAAAATTACATTTCTCGGCCATATCGCATTGATCTCACTGTGAAAAGGCTTAAATGGCTTTTTTGACCTAAGTTTGAGGATTGCGCTCAAATCAAATGTCCAAGAACCAAATTTCCAAATGTAACTACTAGATTGTGATACAATACACTATTGGGTGAAGTTTGGTTGACTTCTGCGCAGCGGTTTGGGAGTTAACATCAAAATTACATTTCTCGGCCATATCGCATAGATCTCACTGTGAAAAGGCTTAAATGACTTTTTTAATTAAGTTTGATGATTGCGTTCAAACAAAATGTCCTAGAACAAAATTTTCAAATGTAACTACTAGATTGTGATACAATACACTATTGGGTGAAGTTTGGTTGACTTCTGCGCAGCGGTTTGGGAGTTAACATCAAAATTACATTCCTCGGCCATATCGCATAGATCTCACTGTGAAAAGGCTTAAATGGCTTTTTTGACCTAAGTTTAAAGATTGCGCTCAAACCAAATGTCCTAGACCGAAATTTTCAAATGTAACTACTAGAATGTGATACAATACACTATTGGGTGAAGTTTGGTTGACTTCTGCGCAGCGGTTTGGGAGTTAACATCAAAATTACATTTCTCGGCCATATCGCATAGATCTCACTGTGAAAAGGCTTAAATGGCTTTTTTGACCTAAGTTTGAGGATTGCGCTCAAATCAAATGTCCTAGAACCAAATTTCCACATGTAACTACTACATTGTGATACAATACACTAATGGGTGAAGTTTGGTTGACTTCTGCGCAGAGGTTTGGGAGTTAACATCAAAATTACATTTCTCGGCCATATCGCATAGATCTCACTGTGAAAAGGCTTAAATGACTTTTTTAATTAAGTTTGATGATTGCGCTCAAACAAAATTTCCTAGAACAAAATTTTCAAATGTAACTACTAGATTGTGATACAATACACTATTGGGTGAAGTTTGGTTGACTTCTGCGCAGCGGTTTGGGAGTTAACATCAAAATTACATTTCTCGGCCATATCGCATAGATCTCACTGTGAAAAGGCTTAAATGGCTTTTTTGACCTAAGTTTAATGATTGCGCTCAAACCAAATTTCCAATAACCAAATTTCCACATATAACTACTAGATTGTGATACAATACACTAATGGGTGAAGTTTGGTTGACTTCTGCGCAGCGGTTTGGGAGTTAACATCAAAATTACATTTCTCGGCCATATCGCATAGATCTCACTGTGAAAAGGCTTAAATGACTTTTTTAATTAAGTTTGATGATTGCGTTCAAACAAAAATTCATAGAACAAAATTTTCAAATGTAACTACTAGATTGTGATACAATACACTATTGGGTGAAGTTTGGTTGACTTCTGCGCAGCGGTTTGGGAGTTAACATCAAAATTACATTTCTCGGCCATATCGCATAGATCTCACTGTGAAAAGGCTTAAATGGCTTTTTTGACCTAAGTTTGAGGATTGCGCTCAAATCAAATGTCCTAGAACCAAATTTCCACATGTAATTACTAGATTGTGATACAATACACTAATGGGTGAAGTTTGGTTGACTTCTGCGCAGCGGTTTGGGAGTTAACATCAAAATTACATTTCTCGGCCATATCGCATAGATCTCACTGTGAAAAGGCTTAAATGACTTTTTTAATTAAGTTTAATGATTGCGCTCAAATCAAATGTCCAAGAACTAAATTTCCAAATGTAACTACTAGATTGTGATAAAATACACTATTGGGTGAAGTTTGGTTGACTTCTGCGCAGCGGTTTGGGAGTTAACATCAAAATTACATTTCTCGGCCATATCGCATAGATCTCACTGTGAAAAGGCTTAAATGACTTTTTTAATTAAGTTTGATGATTGCGTTCAAACAAAATGTCCTAGAACAAAATTTTCAAATGTAACTACTAGATTGTGATACAATACACTATTGGGTGAAGTTTGGTTGACTTCTGCGCAGCGGTTTGGGAGTTAACATCAAAATTACATTTCTCGGCCATATCGCATAGATCTCACTGTGAAAAGGCTTAAATGGCTTTTTTGACCTAAGTTTGAGGATTGCGCTCAAATCAAATGTCCAAGAACCAAATTTCCAAATGTAACTACTAGATTGTGATACAATACACTATTGGGTGAAGTTTGGTTGACTTCTGCGCAGCGGTTTGGGAGTTAACATCAAAATTACATTTCTCGGCCATATCGCATAGATCTCACTGTGAAAAGGCTTAAATGACTTTTTTAATTAAGTTTGATGATTGCGTTCAAACAAAATGTCCTAGAACAAAATTTTCAAATGTAACTACTAGATTGTGATACAATACACTATTGGGTGAAGTTTGGTTGACTTCTGCGCAGCGGTTTGGGAGTTAACATCAAAATTACATTTCTCGGCCATATCGCATAGATCTCACTGTGAAAAGGCTTAAATGGCTTTTTTGACCTAAGTTTAAAGATTGCGCTCAAACCAAATGTCCTAGAACGAAATTTTCAAATGTAACTACTAGAATGTGATACAATACACTATTGGGTGAAGTTTGGTTGACTTCTGCGCAGCGGTTTGGGAGTTAACATCAAAATTACATTTCTCGGCCATATCGCATAGATCTCACTGTGAAAAGGCTTAAATGGCTTTTTTGACCTAAGTTTGAGGATTGCGCTCAAATCAAATGTCCTAGAACCAAATTTCCACATGTAACTACTAGATTGTGATACAATACACTAATGGGTGAAGTTTGGTTGACTTCTGCGCAGAGGTTTGGGAGTTAACATCAAAATTACATTTCTCGGCCATATCGCATAGATCTCACTGTGAAAAGGCTTAAATGACTTTTTTAATTAAGTTTGATGATTGCGCTCAAACAAAATTTCCTAGAACAAAATTTTCAAATGTAACTACTAGATTGTGATACAATACACTATTGGGTGAAGTTTGGTTGACTTCTGCACAGCGGTTTGGGAGTTAACATCAAAATTACATTTCTCGGCCATATCGCATAGATCTCACTGTGAAAAGGCTTAAATGGCTTTTTTGACCTAAGTTTGAGGATTGCGCTCAAATCAAATGTCCAAGAACCAAATTTCCAAATGTAACTAATAGATTGTGATACAATACACTATTGGGTGAAGTTTGGTTGACTTCTGCGCAGCGGTTTGGGAGTTAACATCAAAATTACATTTCTCGGCCATATCGCATAGATCTCACTGTGAAAAGGCTTAAATGACTTTTTTAATTAAGTTTGATGATTGCGTTCAAACAAAATGTCCTAGAACAAAATTTTCAAATGTAACTACTAGATTGTGATACAATACACTATTGGGTGAAGTTTGGTTGACTTCTGCGCAGCGGTTTGGGAGTTAACATCAAAATTACATTTCTCGGCCATATCGCATAGATCTCACTGTGAAAAGGCTTAAATGGCTTTTTTGACCTAAGTTTGAGGATTGCGTTCAAACAAAATGTCATAGAACAAAATTTTCAAATGTAACTACTAGATTGTGATACAATACACTATTGGGTGAAGTTTGGTTGACTTCTGCGCAGCGGTTTGGGAGTTAACATCAAAATTACATTTCTCGGCCATATCGCATAGATCTCACTGTGAAAAGGCTTAAATGACTTTTTTAATTAAGTTTAATGATTGCGCTCAAACCAAATGTCCTAGAACGAAATTTTCAAATGTAACTACTAGAATGTGATACAATACACTATTGGGTGAAGTTTAGTTGACTTCTGCGCAGCGGTTTGGGAGTTAACATCAAAATTACATTTCTCTGCCATATCGCATAGATCTCACTGTGAAAAGGCTTAAATGGCTTTTTTGACCTAAGTTTAATGATTGCGCTCAAACCAAATGTCCTAGAACGAAATTTTCAAATGTAACTACTAGAATGTGATACAATACACTATTGGGTGAAGTTTGGTTGACTTCTGCGCAGCGGTTTGGGAGTTAACATCAAAATTACATTTCTCGGCCATATCGCATAGATCTCACTGTGAAAAGGCTTAAATGACTTTTTTAATTAAGTTTGATGATTGCGTTCAAACAAAATGTCATAGAACAAAATTTTCAAATGTAACTACTAGATTGTGATACAATACACTATTGTATGAAGTTTGGTTGACTTCTGCGCAGCGGTTTGGGAGTTAACATCAAAATTACATTTCTCGGCCATATCGCATAGATCTCACTGTGAAAAGGCTTAAATGACTTTTTTAATTAAGTTTGATGATTGCGTTCAAACAAAATGTCCTAGAACAAAATTTTCAAATGTAACTACTAGATTGTGATACAATACACTATTGGGTGAAGTTTGGTTGACTTCTGCGCAGCGGTTTGGGAGTTAACATCAAAATTACATTTCTCGGCCATATCGCATAGATCTCACTGTGAAAAGGCTTAAATGGCTTTTTTGACCTAAGTTTAAAGATTGCGCTCAAACCAAATGTCCTAGAACGAAATTTTCAAATGTAACTACTAGAATGTGATACAATACACTATTGGGTGAAGTTTGGTTGACTTCTGCGCAGCGGTTTGGGAGTTAACATCAAAATTACATTTCTCTGCCATATCGCATAGATCTCACTGTGAAAAGGCTTAAATGGCTTTTTTGACCTAAGTTTGAGGATTGCGCTCAAATCAAATGTCCTAGAACCAAATTTCCACATGTAACTACTAGATTGTGATACAATACACTAATGGGTGAAGTTTGGTTGACTTCTGCGCAGAGGTTTGGGAGTTAACATCAAAATTACATTTCTCGGCCATATCGCATAGATCTCACTGTGAAAAGGCTTAAATGACTTTTTTAATTAAGTTTGATGATTGCGCTCAAACCAAATGTCCTAGAACGAAATTTTCAAATGTAACTACTAGAATGTGATACAATACACTATTGGGTGAAGTTTGGTTGACTTCTGCGCAGCGGTTTGGGAGTTAACATCAAAATTACATTTCTCGGCCATATCGCATAGATCTCACTGTGAAAAGGCTTAAATGGCTTTTTTGACCTAAGTTTAAAGATTGCGCTCAAACCAAATGTCCTAGAACGAAATTTTCAAATGTAACTACTAGAATGTGATACAATACACTATTGGGTGAAGTTTGGTTGACTTCTGCGCAGCGGTTTGGGAGTTAACATCAAAATTACATTTCTCTGCCATATCGCATAGATCTCACTGTGAAAAGGCTTAAATGGCTTTTTTGACCTAAGTTTGAGGATTGCGCTCAAATCAAATGTCCTAGAACCAAATTTCCACATGTAACTACTAGATTGTGATACAATACACTAATGGGTGAAGTTTGGTTGACTTCTGCGCAGAGGTTTGGGAGTTAACATCAAAATTACATTTCTCGGCCATATCGCATAGATCTCACTGTGAAAAGGCTTAAATGACTTTTTTAATTAAGTTTGATGATTGCGCTCAAACAAAATTTCCTAGAACAAAATTTTCAAATGTAACTACTAGATTGTGATACAATACACTATTGGGTGAAGTTTGGTTGACTTCTGCGCAGCGGTTTGGGAGTTAACATCAAAATTACATTTCTCGGCCATATCGCATAGATCTCACTGTGAAAAGGCTTAAATGGCTTTTTTGACCTAAGTTTGAGGATTGCGCTCAAATCAAATGTCCTAGAACCAAATTTCCACATGTAACTACTAGATTGTGATACAATACACTAATGAGTGAAGTTTGGTTGACTTCTGCGCAGAGGTTTGGGAGTTAACATCAAAATTACATTTCTCGGCCATATCGCATAGATCTCACTGTGAAAAGGCTTAAATGACTTTTTTAATTAAGTTTGATGATTGCGCTCAAACAAAATTTCCTAGAACAAAATTTTCAAATGTAACTACTAGATTGTGATACAATACACTATTGGGTGAAGTTTGGTTGACTTCTGCGCAGCGGTTTGGGAGTTAACATCAAAATTACATTTCTCGGCCATATCGCATAGATCTCACTGTGAAAAGGCTTAAATGGCTTTTTTGACCTAAGTTTAATGATTGCGCTCAAACCAAATTTCCAATAACCAAATTTCCACATATAACTACTAGATTGTGATACAATACACTAATGGGTGAAGTTTGGTTGACTTCTGCGCAGCGGTTTGGGAGTTAACATCAAAATTACATTTCTCGGCCATATCGCATAGATCTCACTGTGAAAAGGCTTAAATGACTTTTTTAATTAAGTTTGATGATTGCGTTCAAACAAAATGTCCTAGAACAAAATTTTCAAATGTAACTACTAGATTGTGATACAATACACTATTGGGTGAAGTTTGGTTGACTTCTGCGCAGCGGTTTGGGAGTTAACACCAAAATTACATTTCTCGGCCATATCGCATAGATCTCACTGTGAAAAGGCTTAAATGGCTTTTTTGACCTAAGTTTGAGGATTGCGCTCAAGTCAAATGTCCTAGAACCAAATTTCCACATGTAATTACTAGATTGTGATACAATACACTAATGGGTGAAGTTTGGTTGACTTCTGCGCAGCGGTTTGGGAGTTAACATCAAAATTACATTTCTCGGCCATATCGCATAGATCTCACTGTGAAAAGGCTTAAATGACTTTTTTAATTAAGTTTAATGATTGCGCTCAAATCAAATGTCCAAGAACTAAATTTCCAAATGTAACTACTAGATTGTGATAAAATACACTATTGGGTGAAGTTTGGTTGACTTCTGCGCAGCGGTTTGGGAGTTAACATCAAAATTACATTTCTCGGCCATATCGCATAGATCTCACTGTGAAAAGGCTTAAATGACTTTTTTAATTAAGTTTGATGATTGCGTTCAAACAAAATGTCCTAGAACAAAATTTTCAAATGTAACTACTAGATTGTGATACAATACACTATTGGGTGAAGTTTGGTTGACTTCTGCGCAGCGGTTTGGGAGTTAACATCAAAATTACATTTCTCGGCCATATCGCATAGATCTCACTGTGAAAAGGCTTAAATGGCTTTTTTGACCTAAGTTTAAAGATTGCGCTCAAACCAAATGTCCTAGAACGAAATTTTCAAATGTAACTACTAGAATGTGATACAATACACTATTGGGTGAAGTTTGGTTGACTTCTGCGCAGCGGTTTGGGAGTTAACATCAAAATTACATTTCTCGGCCATATCGCATAGATCTCACTGTGAAAAGGCTTAAATGGCTTTTTTGACCTAAGTTTGAGGATTGCGCTCAAATCAAATGTCCTAGAACCAAATTTCCACATGTAACTACTAGATTGTGATACAATACACTAATGGGTGAAGTTTGGTTGACTTCTGCGCAGAGGTTTGGGAGTTAACATCAAAATTACATTTCTCGGCCATATCGCATAGATCTCACTGTGAAAAGGCTTAAATGACTTTTTTAATTAAGTTTGATGATTGCGCTCAAACAAAATTTCCTAGAACAAAATTTTCAAATGTAACTACTAGATTGTGATACAATACACTATTGGGTGAAGTTTGGTTGACTTCTGCGCAGCGGTTTGGGAGTTAACATCAAAATTACATTCCTCGGCCATATCGCATAGATCTCACTGTGAAAAGGCTTAAATGGCTTTTTTGACCTAAGTTTAAAGATTGCGCTCAAACCAAATGTCCTAGAACGAAATTTTCAAATGTAACTACTAGAATGTGATACAATACACTATTGGGTGAAGTTTGGTTGACTTCTGCGCAGCGGTTTGGGAGTTAACATCAAAATTACATTTCTCGGCCATATCGCATAGATCTCACTGTGAAAAGGCTTAAATGGCTTTTTTGACCTAAGTTTGAGGATTGCGCTCAAATCAAATGTCCTAGAACCAAATTTCCACATGTAATTACTAGATTGTCATACAATACACTAATGGGTGAAGTTTGGTTGACTTCTGCGCAGCGGTTTGGGAGTTAACATCAAAATTACATTTCTCGGCCATATCGCATAGATCTCACTGTGAAAAGGCTTAAATGACTTTTTTAATTAAGTTTAATGATTGCGCTCAAACCAAATGTCCTAGAACGAAATTTTCAAATGTAACTACTAGAATGTGATACAATACACTATTGGGTGAAGTTTAGTTGACTTCTGCGCAGCGGTTTGGGAGTTAACATCAAAATTACATTTCTCGGCCATATCGCATAGATCTCACTGTGAAAAGGCTTAAATGGCTTTTTTGACCTAAGTTTAATGATTGCGCTCAAACCAAATGTCCTAGAACGAAATTTTCAAATGTAACTACTAGAATGTGATACAATACACTATTGGGTGAAGTTTGGTTGACTTCTGCGCAGCGGTTTGGGAGTTAACATCAAAATTACATTTCTCGGCCATATCGCATAGATCTCACTGTGAAAAGGCTTAAATGACTTTTTTAATTAAGTTTGATGATTGCGTTCAAACAAAATGTCCTAGAACAAAATTTTCAAATGTAACTACTAGATTGTGATACAATACACTATTGGGTGAAGTTTGGTTGACTTCTGCGCAGCGGTTTGGGAGTTAACATCAAAATTACATTTCTCGGCCATATCGCATAGATCTCACTGTGAAAAGGCTTAAATGACTTTTTTAATTAAGTTTGATGATTGCGTTCAAACAAAATGTCCTAGAACAAAATTTTCAAATGTAACTACTAGATTGTTATACAATACACTATTGGGTGAAGTTTGGTTGACTTCTGCGCAGCGGTTTGGGAGTTAACATCAAAATTACATTTCTCGGCCATATCGCATAGATCTCACTGTGAAAAGGCTTAAATGGCTTTTTTGACCTAAGTTTAAAGATTGCGCTCAAACCAAATGTCCTAGAACGAAATTTTCAAATGTAACTACTAGAATGTGATACAATACACTATTGGGTGAAGTTTGGTTGACTTCTGCGCAGCGGTTTGGGAGTTAACATCAAAATTACATTTCTCGGCCATATCGCATAGATCTCACTGTGAAAAGGCTTAAATGGCTTTTTTGACCTAAGTTTGAGGATTGCGCTCAAATCAAATGTCCTAGAACCAAATTTCCACATGTAACTACTAGATTGTGATACAATACACTAATGGGTGAAGTTTGGTTGACTTCTGCGCAGAGGTTTGGGAGTTAACATCAAAATTACATTTCTCGGCCATATCGCATAGATCTCACTGTGAAAAGGCTTAAATGACTTTTTTAATTAAGTTTGATGATTGCGCTCAAACAAAATTTCCTAGAACAAAATTTTCAAATGTAACTACTAGATTGTGATACAATACACTATTGGGTGAAGTTTGGTTGACTTCTGCGCAGCGGTTTGGGAGTTAACATCAAAATTACATTTCTCGGCCATATCGCATAGATCTCACTGTGAAAAGGCTTAAATGGCTTTTTTGACCTAAGTTTAATGATTGCGCTCAAACCAAATGTCCAATAACCAAATTTCCACATGTAACTACTAGATTGTGATACAATACACTAATGGGTGAAGTTTGGTTGACTTCTGCGCAGCGGTTTGGGAGTTAACATCAAAATTACATTTCTCGGCCATATCGCATAGATCTCACTGTGAAAAGGCTTAAATGACTTTTTTAATTAAGTTTGATGATTGCGTTCAAACAAAATGTCATAGAACAAAATTTTCAAATGTAACTACTAGATTGTGATACAATACACTATTGGGTGAAGTTTGGTTGACTTCTGCGCAGCGGTTTGGGAGTTGACATCAAAATTACATTTCTCGGCCATATCGCATAGATCTCACTGTGAAAAGGCTTAAATGGCTTTTTTGACCTAAGTTTGAGGATTGCGCTCAAATCAAATGTCCTAGAACCAAATTTCCACATGTAATTACTAGATTGTGATACAATACACTAATGGGTGAAGTTTGGTTGACTTCTGCGCAGCGGTTTGGGAGTTAACATCAAAATTACATTTCTCGGCCATATCGCATAGATCTCACTGTGAAAAGGCTTAAATGACTTTTTTAATTAAGTTTAATGATTGCGCTCAAATCAAATGTCCTAGAACTAAATTTCCAAATGTAACTACTAGATTGTGATAAAATACACTATTGGGTGAAGTTTGGTTGACTTCTGCGCAGCGGTTTGGGAGTTAACATCAAAATTACATTTCTCGGCCATATCGCATAGATCTCACTGTGAAAAGGCTTAAATGACTTTTTTAATTAAGTTTGATGATTGCGTTCAAACAAAATGTCCTAGAACAAAATTTTCAAATGTAACTACTAGATTGTGATACAATACACTATTGGGTGAAGTTTGGTTGACTTCTGCGCAGCGGTTTGGGAGTTAACATCAAAATTACATTTCTCGGCCATATCGCATAGATCTCACTGTGAAAAGGCTTAAATGGCTTTTTTGACCTAAGTTTAAAGATTGCGCTCAAACCAAATGTCCTAGAACGAAATTTTCAAATGTAACTACTAGAATGTGATACAATACACTATTGGGTGAAGTTTGGTTGACTTCTGCGCAGCGGTTTGGGAGTTAACATCAAAATTACATTTCTCGGCCATATCGCATAGATCTCACTGTGAAAAGGCTTAAATGGCTTTTTTGACCTAAGTTTGAGGATTGCGCTCAAATCAAATGTCCTAGAACCAAATTTCCACATGTAACTACTAGATTGTGATACAATACACTAATGGGTGAAGTTTGGTTGACTTCTGCGCAGAGGTTTGGGAGTTAACATCAAAATTACATTTCTCGGCCATATCGCATAGATCTCACTGTGAAAAGGCTTAAATGACTTTTTTAATTAAGTTTGATGATTGCGCTCAAACAAAATTTCCTAGAACAAAATTTTCAAATGTAACTACTAGATTGTGATACAATACACTATTGGGTGAAGTTTGGTTGACTTCTGCGCAGCGGTTTGGGAGTTAACATCAAAATTACATTCCTCGGCCATATCGCATAGATCTCACTGTGAAAAGGCTTAAATGGCTTTTTTGACCTAAGTTTAAAGATTGCGCTCAAACCAAATGTCCTAGAACGAAATTTTCAAATGTAACTACTAGAATGTGATACAATACACTATTGGGTGAAGTTTGGTTGACTTCTGCGCAGCGGTTTGGGAGTTAACATCAAAATTACATTTCTCGGCCATATCGCATAGATCTCACTGTGAAAAGGCTTAAATGGCTTTTTTGACCTAAGTTTGAGGATTGCGCTCAAATCAAATGTCCTAGAACCAAATTTCCACATGTAATTACTAGATTGTCATACAATACACTAATGGGTGAAGTTTGGTTGACTTCTGCGCAGCGGTTTGGGAGTTAACATCAAAATTACATTTCTCGGCCATATCGCATAGATCTCACTGTGAAAAGGCTTAAATGACTTTTTTAATTAAGTTTAATGATTGCGCTCAAACCAAATGTCCTAGAACGAAATTTTCAAATGTAACTACTAGAATGTGATACAATACACTATTGGGTGAAGTTTAGTTGACTTCTGCGCAGCGGTTTGGGAGTTAACATCAAAATTACATTTCTCGGCCATATCGCATAGATCTCACTGTGAAAAGGCTTAAATGGCTTTTTTGACCTAAGTTTAATGATTGCGCTCAAACCAAATGTCCTAGAACGAAATTTTCAAATGTAACTACTAGAATGTGATACAATACACTATTGGGTGAAGTTTGGTTGACTTCTGCGCAGCGGTTTGGGAGTTAACATCAAAATTACATTTCTCGGCCATATCGCATAGATCTCACTGTGAAAAGGCTTAAATGACTTTTTTAATTAAGTTTGATGATTGCGTTCAAACAAAATGTCCTAGAACAAAATTTTCAAATGTAACTACTAGATTGTGATACAATACACTATTGGGTGAAGTTTGGTTGACTTCTGCGCAGCGGTTTGGGAGTTAACATCAAAATTACATTTCTCGGCCATATCGCATAGATCTCACTGTGAAAAGGCTTAAATGACTTTTTTAATTAAGTTTGATGATTGCGTTCAAACAAAATGTCCTAGAACAAAATTTTCAAATGTAACTACTAGATTGTTATACAATACACTATTGGGTGAAGTTTGGTTGACTTCTGCGCAGCGGTTTGGGAGTTAACATCAAAATTACATTTCTCGGCCATATCGCATAGATCTCACTGTGAAAAGGCTTAAATGACTTTTTTAATTAAGTTTGATGATTGCGTTCAAACAAAATGTCCTAGAACAAAATTTTCAAATGTAACTACTAGATTGTGATACAATACACTATTGGGTGAAGTTTGGTTGACTTCTGCGCAGCGGTTTGGGAGTTAACATCAAAATTACATTTCTCGGCCATATCGCATAGATCTCACTGTGAAAAGGCTTAAATGACTTTTTTAATTAAGTTTGATGATTGCGTTCAAACAAAATGTCCTAGAACAAAATTTTCAAATGTAACTACTAGATTGTTATACAATACACTATTGGGTGAAGTTTGGTTGACTTCTGCGCAGCGGTTTGGGAGTTAACATCAAAATTACATTTCTCGGCCATATCGCATAGATCTCACTGTGAAAAGGCTTAAATGGCTTTTTTGACCTAAGTTTAAAGATTGCGCTCAAACCAAATGTCCTAGAACGAAATTTTCAAATGTAACTACTAGAATGTGATACAATACACTATTGGGTGAAGTTTGGTTGACTTCTGCGCAGCGGTTTGGGAGTTAACATCAAAATTACATTTCTCGGCCATATCGCATAGATCTCACTGTGAAAAGGCTTAAATGGCTTTTTTGACCTAAGTTTGAGGATTGCGCTCAAACCAAATGTCCTAGAACGAAATTTTCAAATGTAACTACTAGAATGTGATACAATACACTATTGGGTGAAGTTTGGTTGACTTCTGCGCAGCGGTTTGGGAGTTAACATCAAAATTACATTTCTCGGCCATATCGCATAGATCTCACTGTGAAAAGGCTTAAATGGCTTTTTTGACCTAAGTTTGAGGATTGCGCTCAAATCAAATGTCCTAGAACCAAATTTCCACATGTAACTACTAGATTGTGATACAATACACTAATGGGTGAAGTTTGGTTGACTTCTGCGCAGAGGTTTGGGAGTTAACATCAAAATTACATTTCTCGGCCATATCGCATAGATCTCACTGTGAAAAGGCTTAAATGACTTTTTTAATTAAGTTTGATGATTGCGCTCAAACAAAATTTCCTAGAACAAAATTTTCAAATGTAACTACTAGATTGTGATACAATACACTATTGGGTGAAGTTTGGTTGACTTCTGCGCAGCGGTTTGGGAGTTAACATCAAAATTACATTTCTCGGCCATATCGCATAGATCTCACTGTGAAAAGGCTTAAATGGCTTTTTTGACCTAAGTTTAATGATTGCGCTCAAACCAAATGTCCAATAACCAAATTTCCACATGTAACTACTAGATTGTGATACAATACACTAATGGGTGAAGTTTGGTTGACTTCTGCGCAGCGGTTTGGGAGTTAACATCAAAATTACATTTCTCGGCCATATCGCATAGATCTCACTGTGAAAAGGCTTAAATGACTTTTTTAATTAAGTTTGATGATTGCGTTCAAACAAAATGTCATAGAACAAAATTTTCAAATGTAACTACTAGATTGTGATACAATACACTATTGGGTGAAGTTTGGTTGACTTCTGCGCAGCGGTTTGGGAGTTGACATCAAAATTACATTTCTCGGCCATATCGCATAGATCTCACTGTGAAAAGGCTTAAATGGCTTTTTTGACCTAAGTTTGAGGATTGCGCTCAAATCAAATGTCCTAGAACCAAATTTCCACATGTAATTACTAGATTGTGATACAATACACTAATGGGTGAAGTTTGGTTGACTTCTGCGCAGCGGTTTGGGAGTTAACATCAAAATTACATTTCTCGGCCATATCGCATAGATCTCACTGTGAAAAGGCTTAAATGACTTTTTTAATTAAGTTTAATGATTGCGCTCAAATCAAATGTCCTAGAACTAAATTTCCAAATGTAACTACTAGATTGTGATAAAATACACTATTGGGTGAAGTTTGGTTGACTTCTGCGCAGCGGTTTGGGAGTTAACATCAAAATTACATTTCTCGGCCATATCGCATAGATCTCACTGTGAAAAGGCTTAAATGACTTTTTTAATTAAGTTTGATGATTGCGTTCAAACAAAATGTCCTAGAACAAAATTTTCAAATGTAACTACTAGATTGTGATACAATACACTATTGGGTGAAGTTTGGTTGACTTCTGCGCAGCGGTTTGGGAGTTAACATCAAAATTACATTTCTCGGCCATATCGCATAGATCTCACTGTGAAAAGGCTTAAATGGCTTTTTTCACCTAAGTTTGAGGATTGCGCTCAAATCAAATGTCCAAGAACCAAATTTCCAAATGTAACTACTAGAATGTGATACAATACACTATTGGGTGAAGTTTGGTTGACTTCTGCGCAGCGGTTTGGGAGTTAACATCAAAATTACATTTCTCGGCCATATCGCATAGATCTCACTGTGAAAAGGCTTAAATGGCTTTTTTGACCTAAGTTTGAGGATTGCGCTCAAATCAAATGTCCTAGAACCAAATTTCCACATGTAACTACTAGATTGTGATACAATACACTAATGGGTGAAGTTTGGTTGACTTCTGCGCAGAGGTTTGGGAGTTAACATCAAAATTACATTTCTCGGCCATATCGCATAGATCTCACTGTGAAAAGGCTTAAATGACTTTTTTAATTAAGTTTGATGATTGCGCTCAAACAAAATTTCCTAGAACAAAATTTTCAAATGTAACTACTAGATTGTGATACAATACACTATTGGGTGAAGTTTGGTTGACTTCTGCGCAGCGGTTTGGGAGTTAACATCAAAATTACATTCCTCGGCCATATCGCATAGATCTCACTGTGAAAAGGCTTAAATGGCTTTTTTGACCTAAGTTTAAAGATTGCGCTCAAACCAAATGTCCTAGAACGAAATTTTCAAATGTAACTACTAGAATGTGATACAATACACTATTGGGTGAAGTTTGGTTGACTTCTGCGCAGCGGTTTGGGAGTTAACATCAAAATTACATTTCTCGGCCATATCGCATAGATCTCACTGTGAAAAGGCTTAAATGGCTTTTTTGACCTAAGTTTGAGGATTGCGCTCAAATCAAATGTCCTAGAACCAAATTTCCACATGTAATTACTAGATTGTCATACAATACACTAATGGGTGAAGTTTGGTTGACTTCTGCGCAGCGGTTTGGGAGTTAACATCAAAATTACATTTCTCGGCCATATCGCATAGATCTCACTGTGAAAAGGCTTAAATGACTTTTTTAATTAAGTTTAATGATTGCGCTCAAACCAAATGTCCTAGAACGAAATTTTCAAATGTAACTACTAGAATGTGATACAATACACTATTGGGTGAAGTTTAGTTGACTTCTGCGCAGCGGTTTGGGAGTTAACATCAAAATTACATTTCTCGGCCATATCGCATAGATCTCACTGTGAAAAGGCTTAAATGGCTTTTTTGACCTAAGTTTAATGATTGCGCTCAAACCAAATGTCCTAGAACGAAATTTTCAAATGTAACTACTAGAATGTGATACAATACACTATTGGGTGAAGTTTGGTTGACTTCTGCGCAGCGGTTTGGGAGTTAACATCAAAATTACATTTCTCGGCCATATCGCATAGATCTCACTGTGAAAAGGCTTAAATGACTTTTTTAATTAAGTTTGATGATTGCGTTCAAACAAAATGTCCTAGAACAAAATTTTCAAATGTAACTACTAGATTGTGATACAATACACTATTGGGTGAAGTTTGGTTGACTTCTGCGCAGCGGTTTGGGAGTTAACATCAAAATTACATTTCTCGGCCATATCGCATAGATCTCACTGTGAAAAGGCTTAAATGACTTTTTTAATTAAGTTTGATGATTGCGTTCAAACAAAATGTCCTAGAACAAAATTTTCAAATGTAACTACTAGATTGTTATACAATACACTATTGGGTGAAGTTTGGTTGACTTCTGCGCAGCGGTTTGGGAGTTAACATCAAAATTACATTTCTCGGCCATATCGCATAGATCTCACTGTGAAAAGGCTTAAATGGCTTTTTTGACCTAAGTTTAAAGATTGCGCTCAAACCAAATGTCCTAGAACGAAATTTTCAAATGTAACTACTAGAATGTGATACAATACACTATTGGGTGAAGTTTGGTTGACTTCTGCGCAGCGGTTTGGGAGTTAACATCAAAATTACATTTCTCGGCCATATCGCATAGATCTCACTGTGAAAAGGCTTAAATGGCTTTTTTGACCTAAGTTTGAGGATTGCGCTCAAATCAAATGTCCTAGAACCAAATTTCCACATGTAACTACTAGATTGTGATACAATACACTAATGGGTGAAGTTTGGTTGACTTCTGCGCAGAGGTTTGGGAGTTAACATCAAAATTACATTTCTCGGCCATATCGCATAGATCTCACTGTGAAAAGGCTTAAATGACTTTTTTAATTAAGTTTGATGATTGCGCTCAAACAAAATTTCCTAGAACAAAATTTTCAAATGTAACTACTAGATTGTGATACAATACACTATTGGGTGAAGTTTGGTTGACTTCTGCGCAGCGGTTTGGGAGTTAACATCAAAATTACATTTCTCGGCCATATCGCATAGATCTCACTGTGAAAAGGCTTAAATGGCTTTTTTGACCTAAGTTTAATGATTGCGCTCAAACCAAATGTCCAATAACCAAATTTCCACATGTAACTACTAGATTGTGATACAATACACTAATGGGTGAAGTTTGGTTGACTTCTGCGCAGCGGTTTGGGAGTTAACATCAAAATTACATTTCTCGGCCATATCGCATAGATCTCACTGTGAAAAGGCTTAAATGACTTTTTTAATTAAGTTTGATGATTGCGTTCAAACAAAATGTCATAGAACAAAATTTTCAAATGTAACTACTAGATTGTGATACAATACACTATTGGGTGAAGTTTGGTTGACTTCTGCGCAGCGGTTTGGGAGTTGACATCAAAATTACATTTCTCGGCCATATCGCATAGATCTCACTGTGAAAAGGCTTAAATGGCTTTTTTGACCTAAGTTTGAGGATTGCGCTCAAATCAAATGTCCTAGAACCAAATTTCCACATGTAATTACTAGATTGTGATACAATACACTAATGGGTGAAGTTTGGTTGACTTCTGCGCAGCGGTTTGGGAGTTAACATCAAAATTACATTTCTCGGCCATATCGCATAGATCTCACTGTGAAAAGGCTTAAATGACTTTTTTAATTAAGTTTAATGATTGCGCTCAAATCAAATGTCCTAGAACTAAATTTCCAAATGTAACTACTAGATTGTGATAAAATACACTATTGGGTGAAGTTTGGTTGACTTCTGCGCAGCGGTTTGGGAGTTAACATCAAAATTACATTTCTCGGCCATATCGCATAGATCTCACTGTGAAAAGGCTTAAATGACTTTTTTAATTAAGTTTGATGATTGCGTTCAAACAAAATGTCCTAGAACAAAATTTTCAAATGTAACTACTAGATTGTGATACAATACACTATTGGGTGAAGTTTGGTTGACTTCTGCGCAGCGGTTTGGGAGTTAACATCAAAATTACATTTCTCGGCCATATCGCATAGATCTCACTGTGAAAAGGCTTAAATGGCTTTTTTGACCTAAGTTTAAAGATTGCGCTCAAACCAAATGTCCTAGAACGAAATTTTCAAATGTAACTACTAGAATGTGATACAATACACTATTGGGTGAAGTTTGGTTGACTTCTGCGCAGCGGTTTGGGAGTTAACATCAAAATTACATTTCTCGGCCATATCGCATAGATCTCACTGTGAAAAGGCTTAAATGGCTTTTTTGACCTAAGTTTGAGGATTGCGCTCAAATCAAATGTCCTAGAACCAAATTTCCACATGTAACTACTAGATTGTGATACAATACACTATTGGGTGAAGTTTGGTTGACTTCTGCGCAGCGGTTTGGGAGTTAACATCAAAATTACATTTCTCGGCCATATCGCATAGATCTCACTGTGAAAAGGCTTAAATGACTTTTTTAATTAAGTTTGATGATTGCGTTCAAACAAAATGTCCTAGAACAAAATTTTCAAATATAACTACTAGATTGTGATACAATACACTATTGGGTGAAGTTTGGTTGACTTCTGCGCAGCGGTTTGGGAGTTAACATCAAAATTACATTCCTCGGCCATATCGCATAGATCTCACTGTGAAAAGGCTTAAATGGCTTTTTTGACCTAAGTTTAAAGATTGCGCTCAAACCAAATGTCCTAGACCGAAATTTTCAAATGTAACTACTAGAATGTGATACAATACACTATTGGGTGAAGTTTGGTTGACTTCTGCGCAGCGGTTTGGGAGTTAACATCAAAATTACATTTCTCGGCCATATCGCATAGATCTCACTGTGAAAAGGCTTAAATGGCTTTTTTGACCTAAGTTTGAGGATTGCGCTCAAATCAAATGTCCTAGAACCAAATTTCCACATGTAACTACTAGATTGTGATACAATACACTAATGGGTGAAGTTTGGTTGACTTCTGCGCAGAGGTTTGGGAGTTAACATCAAAATTACATTTCTCGGCCATATCGCATAGATCTCACTGTGAAAAGGCTTAAATGACTTTTTTAATTAAGTTTGATGATTGCGCTCAAACAAAATTTCCTAGAACAAAATTTTCAAATGTAACTACTAGATTGTGATACAATACACTATTGGGTGAAGTTTGGTTGACTTCTGCGCAGCGGTTTGGGAGTTAACATCAAAATTACATTTCTCGGCCATATCGCATAGATCTCACTGTGAAAAGGCTTAAATGGCTTTTTTGACCTAAGTTTAATGATTGCGCTCAAACCAAATTTCCAATAACCAAATTTCCACATATAACTACTAGATTGTGATACAATACACTAATGGGTGAAGTTTGGTTGACTTCTGCGCAGCGGTTTGGGAGTTAACATCAAAATTACATTTCTCGGCCATATCGCATAGATCTCACTGTGAAAAGGCTTAAATGACTTTTTTAATTAAGTTTGATGATTGCGTTCAAACAAAATGTCATAGAACAAAATTTTCAAATGTAACTACTAGATTGTGATACAATACACTATTGGGTGAAGTTTGGTTGACTTCTGCGCAGCGGTTTGGGAGTTAACATCAAAATTACATTTCTCGGCCATATCGCATAGATCTCACTGTGAAAAGGCTTAAATGGCTTTTTTGACCTAAGTTTGAGGATTGCGCTCAAATCAAATGTCCTAGAACCAAATTTCCACATGTAATTACTAGATTGTCATACAATACACTAATGGGTGAAGTTTGGTTGACTTCTGCGCAGCGGTTTGGGAGTTAACATCAAAATTACATTTCTCGGCCATATCGCATAGATCTCACTGTGAAAAGGCTTAAATGACTTTTTTAATTAAGTTTAATGATTGCGCTCAAACCAAATGTCCTAGAACGAAATTTTCAAATGTAACTACTAGAATGTGATACAATACACTATTGGGTGAAGTTTAGTTGACTTCTGCGCAGCGGTTTGGGAGTTAACATCAAAATTACATTTCTCGGCCATATCGCATAGATCTCACTGTGAAAAGGCTTAAATGGCTTTTTTGACCTAAGTTTAATGATTGCGCTCAAACCAAATGTCCTAGAACGAAATTTTCAAATGTAACTACTAGAATGTGATACAATACACTATTGGGTGAAGTTTGGTTGACTTCTGCGCAGCGGTTTGGGAGTTAACATCAAAATTACATTTCTCGGCCATATCGCATAGATCTCACTGTGAAAAGGCTTAAATGACTTTTTTAATTAAGTTTGATGATTGCGTTCAAACAAAATGTCCTAGAACAAAATTTTCAAATGTAACTACTAGATTGTGATACAATACACTATTGGGTGAAGTTTGGTTGACTTCTGCGCAGCGGTTTGGGAGTTAACATCAAAATTACATTTCTCGGCCATATCGCATAGATCTCACTGTGAAAAGGCTTAAATGACTTTTTTAATTAAGTTTGATGATTGCGTTCAAACAAAATGTCCTAGAACAAAATTTTCAAATGTAACTACTAGATTGTTATACAATACACTATTGGGTGAAGTTTGGTTGACTTCTGCGCAGCGGTTTGGGAGTTAACATCAAAATTACATTTCTCGGCCATATCGCATAGATCTCACTGTGAAAAGGCTTAAATGGCTTTTTTGACCTAAGTTTAAAGATTGCGCTCAAACCAAATGTCCTAGAACGAAATTTTCAAATGTAACTACTAGAATGTGATACAATACACTATTGGGTGAAGTTTGGTTGACTTCTGCGCAGCGGTTTGGGAGTTAACATCAAAATTACATTTCTCGGCCATATCGCATAGATCTCACTGTGAAAAGGCTTAAATGGCTTTTTTGACCTAAGTTTGAGGATTGCGCTCAAATCAAATGTCCTAGAACCAAATTTCCACATGTAACTACTAGATTGTGATACAATACACTAATGGGTGAAGTTTGGTTGACTTCTGCGCAGAGGTTTGGGAGTTAACATCAAAATTACATTTCTCGGCCATATCGCATAGATCTCACTGTGAAAAGGCTTAAATGACTTTTTTAATTAAGTTTGATGATTGCGCTCAAACAAAATTTCCTAGAACAAAATTTTCAAATGTAACTACTAGATTGTGATACAATACACTATTGGGTGAAGTTTGGTTGACTTCTGCGCAGCGGTTTGGGAGTTAACATCAAAATTACATTTCTCGGCCATATCGCATAGATCTCACTGTGAAAAGGCTTAAATGGCTTTTTTGACCTAAGTTTAATGATTGCGCTCAAACCAAATGTCCAATAACCAAATTTCCACATGTAACTACTAGATTGTGATACAATACACTAATGGGTGAAGTTTGGTTGACTTCTGCGCAGCGGTTTGGGAGTTAACATCAAAATTACATTTCTCGGCCATATCGCATAGATCTCACTGTGAAAAGGCTTAAATGACTTTTTTAATTAAGTTTGATGATTGCGTTCAAACAAAATGTCATAGAACAAAATTTTCAAATGTAACTACTAGATTGTGATACAATACACTATTGGGTGAAGTTTGGTTGACTTCTGCGCAGCGGTTTGGGAGTTGACATCAAAATTACATTTCTCGGCCATATCGCATAGATCTCACTGTGAAAAGGCTTAAATGGCTTTTTTGACCTAAGTTTGAGGATTGCGCTCAAATCAAATGTCCTAGAACCAAATTTCCACATGTAATTACTAGATTGTGATACAATACACTAATGGGTGAAGTTTGGTTGACTTCTGCGCAGCGGTTTGGGAGTTAACATCAAAATTACATTTCTCGGCCATATCGCATAGATCTCACTGTGAAAAGGCTTAAATGACTTTTTTAATTAAGTTTAATGATTGCGCTCAAATCAAATGTCCTAGAACTAAATTTCCAAATGTAACTACTAGATTGTGATAAAATACACTATTGGGTGAAGTTTGGTTGACTTCTGCGCAGCGGTTTGGGAGTTAACATCAAAATTACATTTCTCGGCCATATCGCATAGATCTCACTGTGAAAAGGCTTAAATGACTTTTTTAATTAAGTTTGATGATTGCGTTCAAACAAAATGTCCTAGAACAAAATTTTCAAATGTAACTACTAGATTGTGATACAATACACTATTGGGTGAAGTTTGGTTGACTTCTGCGCAGCGGTTTGGGAGTTAACATCAAAATTACATTTCTCGGCCATATCGCATAGATCTCACTGTGAAAAGGCTTAAATGGCTTTTTTCACCTAAGTTTGAGGATTGCGCTCAAATCAAATGTCCAAGAACCAAATTTCCAAATGTAACTACTAGATTGTGATACAATACACTATTGGGTGAAGTTTGGTTGACTTCTGCGCAGCGGTTTGGGAGTTAACATCAAAATTACATTTCTCGGCCATATCGCATAGATCTCACTGTGAAAAGGCTTAAATGACTTTTTTAATTAAGTTTGATGATTGCGTTCAAACAAAATGTCCTAGAACAAAATTTTCAAATATAACTACTAGATTGTGATACAATACACTATTGGGTGAAGTTTGGTTGACTTCTGCGCAGCGGTTTGGGAGTTAACATCAAAATTACATTCCTCGGCCATATCGCATAGATCTCACTGTGAAAAGGCTTAAATGGCTTTTTTGACCTAAGTTTAAAGATTGCGCTCAAACCAAATGTCCTAGACCGAAATTTTCAAATGTAACTACTAGAATGTGATACAATACACTATTGGGTGAAGTTTGGTTGACTTCTGCGCAGCGGTTTGGGAGTTAACATCAAAATTACATTTCTCGGCCATATCGCATAGATCTCACTGTGAAAAGGCTTAAATGGCTTTTTTGACCTAAGTTTGAGGATTGCGCTCAAATCAAATGTCCTAGAACCAAATTTCCACATGTAACTACTAGATTGTGATACAATACACTAATGGGTGAAGTTTGGTTGACTTCTGCGCAGAGGTTTGGGAGTTAACATCAAAATTACATTTCTCGGCCATATCGCATAGATCTCACTGTGAAAAGGCTTAAATGACTTTTTTAATTAAGTTTGATGATTGCGCTCAAACAAAATTTCCTAGAACAAAATTTTCAAATGTAACTACTAGATTGTGATACAATACACTATTGGGTGAAGTTTGGTTGACTTCTGCGCAGCGGTTTGGGAGTTAACATCAAAATTACATTTCTCGGCCATATCGCATAGATCTCACTGTGAAAAGGCTTAAATGGCTTTTTTGACCTAAGTTTAATGATTGCGCTCAAACCAAATTTCCAATAACCAAATTTCCACATATAACTACTAGATTGTGATACAATACACTAATGGGTGAAGTTTGGTTGACTTCTGCGCAGCGGTTTGGGAGTTAACATCAAAATTACATTTCTCGGCCATATCGCATAGATCTCACTGTGAAAAGGCTTAAATGACTTTTTTAATTAAGTTTGATGATTGCGTTCAAACAAAATGTCATAGAACAAAATTTTCAAATGTAACTACTAGATTGTGATACAATACACTATTGGGTGAAGTTTGGTTGACTTCTGCGCAGCGGTTTGGGAGTTAACATCAAAATTACATTTCTCGGCCATATCGCATAGATCTCACTGTGAAAAGGCTTAAATGGCTTTTTTGACCTAAGTTTGAGGATTGCGCTCAAATCAAATGTCCTAGAACCAAATTTCCACAGGTAATTACTAGATTGTGATACAATACACTAATGGGTGAAGTTTAGTTGACTTCTGCGCAGCGGTTTGGGAGTTAACATCAAAATTACATTTCTCGGCCATATCGCATAGATCTCACTGTGAAAAGGCTTAAATGACTTTTTTAATTAAGTTTAATGATTGCGCTCAAATCAAATGTCCAAGAACTAAATTTCCAAATGTAACTACTAGATTGTGATAAAATACACTATTGGGTGAAGTTTGGTTGACTTCTGCGCAGCGGTTTGGGAGTTAACATCAAAATTACATTTCTCGGCCATATCGCATAGATCTCACTGTGAAAAGGCTTAAATGACTTTTTTAATTAAGTTTGATGATTGCGTTCAAACAAAATGTCCTAGAACAAAATTTTCAAATGTAACTACTAGATTGTGATACAATACACTATTGGGTGAAGTTTGGTTGACTTCTGCGCAGCGGTTTGGGAGTTAACATCAAAATTACATTTCTCGGCCATATCGCATAGATCTCACTGTGAAAAGGTTAAAATGGCTTTTTTGACCTAAGTTTAATGATTGCGCTCAAACCAAATGTCCAATAACCAAATTTCCACATGTAACTACTAGATTGTGATACAATACACTAATGGGTGAAGTTTGGTTGACTTCTGCGCAGCGGTTTGGGAGTTAACATCAAAATTACATTTCTCGGCCATATCGCATAGATCTCACTGTGAAAAGGCATAAATGGCTTTTTTGACCTAAGTTTGAGGATTGCGCTCAAATCAAATGTCCAAGAACCAAATTTCCAAATGTAACTAATAGATTGTGATACAATACACTATTGGGTGAAGTTTGGTTGACTTCTGCGCAGCGGTTTGGGAGTTAACATCAAAATTACATTTCTCGGCCATATCGCATAGATCTCACTGTGAAAAGGCTTAAATGACTTTTTTAATTAAGTTTAATGATTGCGCTCAAACCAAATGTCCTAGAACGAAATTTTCAAATGTAACTACTAGAATGTGATACAATACACTATTGGGTGAAGTTTAGTTGACTTCTGCGCAGCGGTTTGGGAGTTAACATCAAAATTACATTTCTCGGCCATATCGCATAGATCTCACTGTGAAAAGGCTTAAATGGCTTTTTTGACCTAAGTTTAATGATTGCGCTCAAACCAAATGTCCTAGAACGAAATTTTCAAATGTAACTACTAGAATGTGATACAATACACTATTGGGTGAAGTTTGGTTGACTTCTGCGCAGCGGTTTGGGAGTTAACATCAAAATTACATTTCTCGGCCATATCGCATAGATCTCACTGTGAAAAGGCTTAAATGACTTTTTTAATTAAGTTTGATGATTGCGTTCAAACAAAATGTCCTAGAACAAAATTTTCAAATGTAACTACTAGATTGTGATACAATACACTAATGGGTGAAGTTTGGTTGACTTCTGCGCAGCGGTTTGGGAGTTAACATCAAAATTACATTTCTCGGCCATATCGCATAGATCTCACTGTGAAAAGGCTTAAATGGCTTTTTTGACCTAAGTTTAATGATTGCGCTCAAACCAAATGTCCTAGAACGAAATTTTCAAATGTAACTACTAGAATGTGATACAATACACTATTGGGTGAAGTTTGGTTGACTTCTGCGCAGCGGTTTGGGAGTTAACATCAAAATTACATTTCTCGGCCATATCGCATAGATCTCACTGTGAAAAGGCTTAAATGACTTTTTTAATTAAGTTTAATGATTGCGCTCAAACCAAATTTCCAATAACCAAATTTCCACATATAACTACTAGATTGTGATACAATACACTAATGGGTGAAGTTTGGTTGACTTCTGCGCAGCGGTTTGGGAGTTAACATCAAAATTACATTTCTCGGCCATATCGCATAGATCTCACTGTGAAAAGGCTTAAATGACTTTTTTAATTAAGTTTGATGATTGCGTTCAAACAAAATGTCATAGAACAAAATTTTCAAATGTAACTACTAGATTGTGATACAATACACTATTGGGTGAAGTTTGGTTGACTTCTGCGCAGCGGTTTGGGAGTTAACATCAAAATTACATTTCTCGGCCATATCGCATAGATCTCACTGTGAAAAGGCTTAAATGGCTTTTTTGACCTAAGTTTGAGGATTGCGCTCAAATCAAATGTCCTAGAACCAAATTTCCACATGTAACTACTAGATTGTGATACAATACACTAATGGGTGAAGTTTGGTTGACTTCTGCGCAGAGGTTTGGGAGTTAACATCAAAATTACATTTCTCGGCCATATCGCATAGATCTCACTGTGAAAAGGCTTAAATGGCTTTTTTGACCTAAGTTTGAGGATTGCGCTCAAATCAAATGTCCTAGAACCAAATTTCCACATGTAACTACTAGATTGTGATACAATACACTAATGGGTGAAGTTTGGTTGACTTCTGCGCAGCGGTTTGGGAGTTAACATCAAAATTACATTTCTCGGCCATATCGCATAGATCTCACTGTGAAAAGGCTTAAATGGCTTTTTTGACCTAAGTTTGAGGATTGCGCTCAAATCAAATGTCCTAGAACCAAATTTCCACATGTAACTACTAGATTGTGATACAATACACTAATGGGTGAAGTTTGGTTGACTTCTGCGCAGCGGTTTGGGAGTTAACATCAAAATTACATTTCTCGGCCATATCGCATAGATCTCACTGTGAAAAGGCTTAAATGACTTTTTTAATTAAGTTTGATGATTGCGTTCAAACAAAATGTCCTAGAACAAAATTTTCAAATGTAACTACTAGATTGTGATACAATACACTATTGGGTGAAGTTTGGTTGACTTCTGCGCAGCGGTTTGGGAGTTAACATCAAAATTACATTTCTCGGCCATATCGCATAGATCTCACTGTGAAAAGGCTTAAATGGCTTTTTTGACCTAAGTTTGAGGATTGCGCTCAAATCAAATGTCCAAGAACCAAATTTCCAAATGTAACTACTAGATTGTGATACAATACACTATTGGGTGAAGTTTGGTTGACTTCTGCGCAGCGGTTTGGGAGTTAACATCAAAATTACATTTCTCGGCCATATCGCATAGATCTCACTGTGAAAAGGCTTAAATGACTTTTTTAATTAAGTTTGATGATTGCGTTCAAACAAAATGTCCTAGAACAAAATTTTCAAATGTAACTACTAGATTGTGATACAATACACTATTGGGTGAAGTTTGGTTGACTTCTGCGCAGCGGTTTGGGAGTTAACATCAAAATTACATTCCTCGGCCATATCGCATAGATCTCACTGTGAAAAGGCTTAAATGGCTTTTTTGACCTAAGTTTAAAGATTGCGCTCAAACCAAATGTCCTAGAACGAAATTTTCAAATGTAACTACTAGAATGTGATACAATACACTATTGGGTGAAGTTTGGTTGACTTCTGCGCAGCAGTTTGGGAGTTAACATCAAAATTACATTTCTCGGCCATATCGCATAGATCTCACTGTGAAAAGGCTTAAATGGCTTTTTTGACCTAAGTTTGAGGATTGCGCTCAAATCAAATGTCCTAGAACCAAATTTCCACATGTAACTACTAGATTGTGATACAATACACTAATGGGTGAAGTTTGGTTGACTTCTGCGCAGAGGTTTGGGAGTTAACATCAAAATTACATTTCTCGGCCATATCGCATAGATCTCACTGTGAAAAGGCTTAAATGACTTTTTTAATTAAGTTTGATGATTGCGCTCAAACAAAATTTCCTAGAACAAAATTTTCAAATGTAACTACTAGATTGTGATACAATACACTATTGGGTGAAGTTTGGTTGACTTCTGCGCAGCGGTTTGGGAGTTAACATCAAAATTACATTTCTCGGCCATATCGCATAGATCTCACTGTGAAAAGGCTTAAATGGCTTTTTTGACCTAAGTTTAATGATTGCGCTCAAACCAAATTTCCAATAACCAAATTTCCACATATAACTACTAGATTGTGATACAATACACTAATGGGTGAAGTTTGGTTGACTTCTGCGCAGCGGTTTGGGAGTTAACATCAAAATTACATTTCTCGGCCATATCGCATAGATCTCACTGTGAAAAGGCTTAAATGACTTTTTTAATTAAGTTTGATGATTGCGTTCAAACAAAATGTCATAGAACAAAATTTTCAAATGTAACTACTAGATTGTGATACAATACACTATTGGGTGAAGTTTGGTTGACTTCTGCGCAGCGGTTTGGGAGTTAACATCAAAATTACATTTCTCGGCCATATCGCATAGATCTCACTGTGAAAAGGCTTAAATGGCTTTTTTGACCTAAGTTTGAGGATTGCGCTCAAATCAAATGTCCTAGAACCAAATTTCCACATGTAATTACTAGATTGTGATAAAATACACTAATGGGTGAAGTTTGGTTGACTTCTGCGCAGCGGTTTGGGAGTTAACATCAAAATTACATTTCTCGGCCATATCGCATAGATCTCACTGTGAAAAGGCTTAAATGACTTTTTTAATTAAGTTTAATGATTGCGCTCAAATCAAATGTCCAAGAACTAAATTTCCAAATGTAACTACTAGATTGTGATAAAATACACTATTGGGTGAAGTTTGGTTGACTTCTGCGCAGCGGTTTGGGAGTTAACATCAAAATTACATTTCTCGGCCATATCGAATAGATCTCACTGTGAAAAGGCTTAAATGACTTTTTTAATTAAGTTTGATGATTGCGTTCAAACAAAATGTCCTAGAACAAAATTTTCAAATGTAACTACTAGATTGTGATACAATACACTATTGGGTGAAGTTTGGTTGACTTCCGCGCAGCGGTTTGGGAGTTAACATCAAAATTACATTTCTCGGCCATATCGCATAGATCTCACTGTGAAAAGGCTTAAATGGCTTTTTTGACCTAAGTTTGAGGATTGCGCTCAAATCAAATGTCCAAGAACCAAATTTCCAAATGTAACTACTAGATTGTGATACAATACACTATTGGGTGAAGTTTGGTTGACTTCTGCGCAGCGGTTTGGGAGTTAACATCAAAATTACATTTCTCGGCCATATCGCATAGATCTCACTGTGAAAAGGCTTAAATGACTTTTTTAATTAAGTTTGATGATTGCGTTCAAACAAAATGTCCTAGAACAAAATTTTCAAATGCAACTACTAGATTGTGATACAATACACTATTGGGTGAAGTTTGGTTGACTTCTGCGCAGCGGTTTGGGAGTTAACATCAAAATTACATTTCTCGGCCATATCGCATAGATCTCACTGTGAAAAGGCTTAAATGGCTTTTTTGACCTAAGTTTAAAGATTGCGCTCAAACCAAATGTCCTAGAACGAAATTTTCAAATGTAACTACTAGAATGTGATACAATACACTATTGGGTGAAGTTTGGTTGACTTCTGCGCAGCGGTTTGGGAGTTAACATCAAAATTACATTTCTCGGCCATATCGCATAGATCTCACTGTGAAAAGGCTTAAATGGCTTTTTTGACCTAAGTTTGAGGATTGCGCTCAAATCAAATGTCCTAGAACCAAATTTCCACATGTAACTACTAGATTGTGATACAATACACTAATGGGTGAAGTTTGGTTGACTTCTGCGCAGAGGTTTGGGAGTTAACATCAAAATTACATTTCTCGGCCATATCGCATAGATCTCACTGTGAAAAGGCTTAAATGACTTTTTTAATTAAGTTTGATGATTGCGCTCAAACAAAATTTCCTAGAACAAAATTTTCAAATGTAACTACTAGATTGTGATACAATACACTATTGGGTGAAGTTTGGTTGACTTCTGCACAGCGGTTTGGGAGTTAACATCAAAATTACATTTCTCGGCCATATCGCATAGATCTCACTGTGAAAAGGCTTAAATGGCTTTTTTGACCTAAGTTTAATGATTGCGCTCAAACCAAATGTCCAATAACCAAATTTCCACATGTAACTACTAGATTGTGATACAATACACTAATGGGTGAAGTTTGGTTGACTTCTGCGCAGCGGTTTGGGAGTTAACATCAAAATTACATTTCTCGGCCATATCGCATAGATCTCACTGTGAAAAGGCTTAAATGGCTTTTTTGACCTAAGTTTGAGGATTGCGCTCAAATCAAATGTCCAAGAACCCAATTTCCAAATGTAACTACTAGATTGTGATACAATACACTATTGGGTGAAGTTTGGTTGACTTCTGCGCAGCGGTTTGGGAGTTAACATCAAAATTACATTTCTCGGCCATATCGCATAGATCTCACTGTGAAAAGGCTTAAATGGCTTTTTTGACCTAAGTTTAAAGATTGCGCTCAAACCAAATGTCCTAGAACGAAATTTTCAAATGTAACTACTAGAATGTGATACAATACACTATTGGGTGAAGTTTGGTTGACTTCTGCGCAGCGGTTTGGGAGTTAACATCAAAATTACATTTCTCGGCCATATCGCATAGATCTCACTGTGAAAAGGCTTAAATGACTTTTTTAATTAAGTTTGATGATTGCGTTCAAACAAAATGTCCTAGAACAAAATTTTCAAATGTAACTACTAGATTGTGATACAATACACTATTGGGTGAAGTTTGGTTGACTTCTGCGCAGCGGTTTGGGAGTTAACATCAAAATTACATTTCTCGGCCATATCGCATAGATCTCACTGTGAAAAGGCTTAAATGGCTTTTTTGACCTAAGTTTGAGGATTGCGCTCAAATCAAATGTCCAAGAACCAAATTTCCAAATGTAACTACTAGATTGTGATACAATACACTATTGCGTGAAGTTTGGTTGACTTCTGCGCAGCGGTTTGGGAGTTAACATCAAAATTACATTTCTCGGCCATATCGCATAGATCTCACTGTGAAAAGGCTTAAATGACTTTTTTAATTAAGTTTGATGATTGCGTTCAAACAAAATGTCCTAGAACAAAATTTTCAAATGTAACTACTAGATTGTGATACAATACACTATTGGGTGAAGTTTGGTTGACTTCTGCGCAGCGGTTTGGGAGTTAACATCAAAATTACATTTCTCGGCCATATCGCATAGATCTCACTGTGAAAAGGCTTAAATGGCTTTTTTGACCTAAGTTTAAAGATTGCGCTCAAACCAAATGTCCTAGAACGAAATTTTCAAATGTAACTACTAGAATGTGATACAATACACTATTGGGTGAAGTTTGGTTGACTTCTGCGCAGCGGTTTGGGAGTTAACATCAAAATTACATTTCTCGGCCATATCGCATAGATCTCACTGTGAAAAGGCTTAAATGGCTTTTTTGACCTAAGTTTGAGGATTGCGCTCAAATCAAATGTCCTAGAACCAAATTTCCACATGTAACTACTAGATTGTGATACAATACACTAATGGGTGAAGTTTGGTTGACTTCTGCGCAGAGGTTTGGGAGTTAACATCAAAATTACATTTCTCGGCCATATCGTATAGATCTCACTGTGAAAAGGCTTAAATGACTTTTTTAATTAAGTTTGATGATTGCGCTCAAACAAAATTTCCTAGAACAAAATTTTCAAATGTAACTACTAGATTGTGATACAATACACTATTGGGTGAAGTTTGGTTGACTTCTGCGCAGCGGTTTGGGAGTTAACATCAAAATTACATTTCTCGGCCATATCGCATAGATCTCACTGTGAAAAGGCTTAAATGGCTTTTTTGACCTAAGTTTAATGATTGCGCTCAAACCAAATGTCCAATAACCAAATTTCTACATGTAACTACTAGATTGTGATACAATACACTAATGGGTGAAGTTTGGTTGACTTCTGCGCAGCGGTTTGGGAGTTAACATCAAAATTACATTTCTCGGCCATATCGCATAGATCTCACTGTGAAAAGGCTTAAATGACTTTTTTAATTAAGTTTGATGATTGCGTTCAAACAAAATGTCATAGAACAAAATTTTCAAATGTAACTACTAGATTGTGATACAATACACTATTGGGTGAAGTTTGGTTGACTTCTGCGCAGCGGTTTGGGAGTTAACATCAAAATTACATTTCTCGGCCATATCGCAGATCTCACTGTGAAAAGGCTTAAATGGCTTTTTTGACCTAAGTTTGAGGATTGCGCTCAAATCAAATGTCCTAGAACCAAATTTCCACATGTAATTACTAGATTGTGATACAATACACTAATGGGTGAAGTTTGGTTGACTTCTGCGCAGCGGTTTGGGAGTTAACATCAAAATTACATTTCTCGGCCATATCGCATAGATCTCAATGTGAAAAGGCTTAAATGACTTTTTTAATTAAGTTTGATGATTGCGTTCAAACAAAATGTCCTAGAACAAAATTTTCAAATGTAACTACTAGATTGTGATACAATACACTATTGGGTGAAGTTTGGTTGACTTCTGCGCAGCGGTTTGGGAGTTAACATCAAAATTACATTTCTCGGCCATATCGCATAGATCTCACTGTGAAAAGGCTTAAATGACTTTTTTAATTAAGTTTGATGATTGCGCTCAAACAAAATTTCCTAGAACAAAATTTTCAAATGTAACTACTAGATTGTGATACAATACACTATTGGGTGAAGTTTGGTTGACTTCTGCGCAGCGGTTTTGGAGTTAACATCAAAATTACATTTCTCGGCCATATCGCATAGATCTCACTGTGAAAAGGCTTAAATGGCTTTTTTGACCTAAGTTTAATGATTGCGCTCAAACCAAATGTCCAATAACCAAATTTCCACATGTAACTACTAGATTGTGATACAACACACTAATGGGTGAAGTTTGGTTGACTTCTGCGAGGCGGTTTGGGAGTTAACATCAAAATTACATTTCTCGGCCATATCGCATAGATCTCACTGTGAAAAGGCTTAAATGACTTTTTTAATTAAGTTTGATGATTGCGTTCAAACAAAATGTCATAGAACAAAATTTTCAAATGTAACTACTAGATTGTGATACAATACACTATTGGGTGAAGTTTGGTTGACTTCTGCGCAGCGGTTTGGGAGTTAACATCAAAATTACATTTCTCGGCCATATCGCATAGATCTCACTGTGAAAAGGCTTAAATGGCTTTTTTGACCTAAGTTTGAGGATTGCGCTCAAATCAAATGTCCTAGAACCAAATTTCCACATGTAATTACTAGATTGTGATACAATACACTAATGGGTGAAGTTTGGTTGACTTCTGCGCTGCGGTTTGGGAGTTAACATCAAAATTACATTTCTCGGCCATATCGCATAGATCTCACTGTGAAAAGGCTTAAATGACTTTTTTAATTAAGTTTAATGATTGCGCTCAAACCAAATGTCCTAGAACGAAATTTTCAAATGTAACTACTAGAATGTGATACAATACACTATTGGGTGAAGTTTAGTTGACTTCTGCGCAGCGGTTTGGGAGTTAACATCAAAATTACATTTCTCGGCCATATCGCATAGATCTCACTGTGAAAAGGCTTAAATGGCTTTTTTGACCTAAGTTTAATGATTGCGCTCAAACCAAATGTCCTAGAACGAAATTTTCAAATGTAACTACTAGAATGTGATACAATACACTATTGGGTGAAGTTTGGTTGACTTTTGCGCAGCGGTTTGGGAGTTAACATCAAAATTACATTTCTCGGCCATATCGCATAGATCTCACTGTGAAAAGGCTTAAATGACTTTTTTAATTAAGTTTGATGATTGCGTTCAAACAAAATGTCCTAGAACAAAATTTTCAAATGTAACTACTAGATTGTGATACAATACACTATTGGGTGAAGTTTGGTTGACTTCTGCGCAGCGGTTTGGGAGTTAACATCAAAATTACATTTCTCGGCCATATCGCATAGATCTCACTGTGAAAAGGCTTAAATGACTTTTTTAATTAAGTTTGATGATTGCGCTCAAACAAAATTTCCTAGAACAAAATTTTCAAATGTAACTACTAGATTGTGATACAATACACTATTGGGTGAAGTTTGGTTGACTTCTGCGCAGCGGTTTTGGAGTTAACATCAAAATTACATTTCTCGGCCATATCGCATAGATCTCACTGTGAAAAGGCTTAAATGGCTTTTTTGACCTAAGTTTAAAGATTGCTCTCAAATCAAATGTCCTAGAACCAAATTTCCACATGTAACTACTAGATTGTGATACAATACACTATTGGGTGAAGTTTGGTTGACTTCTGCGCAGAGGTTTGGGAGTTAACATCAAAATTACATTTCTCGGCCATATCGCATAGATCTCACTGTGAAAAGGCTTAAATGACTTTTTTAATTAAGTTTGATGATTGCGCTCAAACAAAATTTCCTAGAAAAAAAATTTTCAAATGTAACTACTAGATTGTGATACAATACACTATTGGGTGAAGTTTGGTTGACTTCTGCGCAGCGGTTTGGGAGTTAACATCAAAATTACATTTCTCGGCCATATCGCATAGATCTCACTGTGAAAAGGCTTAAATGGCTTTTTTGACCTAAGTTTAATGATTGCGCTCAAACCAAATGTCCAATAACCAAATTTCCACATGTAACTACTAGATTGTGATACAATACACTAATGGGTGAAGTTTGGTTGACTTCTGCGCAGCGGTTTGGGAGTTAACATCAAAATTACATTTCTCGGCCATATCGCATAGATCTCACTGTGAAAAGGCTTAAATGACTTTTTTAATTAAGTTTGATGATTGCGCTCAAACAAAATTTCCTAGAACAAAATTTTCAAATGTAACTACTAGATTGTGATACAATACACTATTGGGTGAAGTTTGGTTGACTTCTGCGCAGCGGTTTTGGAGTTAACATCAAAATTACATTTCTCGGCCATATCGCATAGATCTCACTGTGAAAAGGCTTAAATGGCTTTTTTGACCTAAGTTTAATGATTGCGCTCAAACCAAATGTCCAATAACCAAATTTCCACATGTAACTACTAGATTGTGATACAACACACTAATGGGTGAAGTTTGGTTGACTTCTGCGAGGCGGTTTGGGAGTTAACATCAAAATTACATTTCTCGGCCATATCGCATAGATCTCACTGTGAAAAGGCTTAAATGACTTTTTTAATTAAGTTTGATGATTGCGTTCAAACAAAATGTCATAGAACAAAATTTTCAAATGTAACTACTAGATTGTGATACAATACACTATTGGGTGAAGTTTGGTTGACTTCTGCGCAGCGGTTTGGGAGTTAACATCAAAATTACATTTCTCGGCCATATCGCATAGATCTCACTGTGAAAAGGCTTAAATGGCTTTTTTGACCTAAGTTTGAGGATTGCGCTCAAATCAAATGTCCTAGAACCAAATTTCCACATGTAATTACTAGATTGTGATACAATACACTAATGGGTGAAGTTTGGTTGACTTCTGCGCAGCGGTTTGGGAGTTAACATCAAAATTACATTTCTCGGCCATATCGCATAGATCTCACTGTGAAAAGGCTTAAATGACTTTTTTAATTAAGTTTAATGATTGCGCTCAAACCAAATGTCCTAGAACGAAATTTTCAAATGTAACTACTAGAATGTGATACAATACACTATTGGGTGAAGTTTAGTTGACTTCTGCGCAGCGGTTTGGGAGTTAACATCAAAATTACATTTCTCGGCCATATCGCATAGATCTCACTGTGAAAAGGCTTAAATGGCTTTTTTGACCTAAGTTTAATGATTGCGCTCAAACCAAATGTCCTAGAACGAAATTTTCAAATGTAACTACTAGAATGTTATACAATACACTATTGGGTGAAGTTTGGTTGACTTCTGCGCAGCGGTTTGGGAGTTAACATCAAAATTACATTTCTCGGCCATATCGCATAGATCTCACTGTGAAAAGGCTTAAATGACTTTTTTAATTAAGTTTGATGATTGCGTTCAAACAAAATGTCCTAGAACAAAATTTTCAAATGTAACTACTAGATTGTGATACAATACACTATTGGGTGAAGTTTGGTTGACTTCTGCGCAGCGGTTTGGGAGTTAACATCAAAATTACATTTCTCGGCCATATCGCATAGATCTCACTGTGAAAAGGCTTAAATGGCTTTTTTGACCTAAGTTTTAGGATTGCGCTCAAATCAAATGTCCAAGAACCAAATTTCCAAATGTAACTACTAGATTGTGATACAATACACTATTGGGTGAAGTTTGGTTGACTTCTGCGCAGCGGTTTGGGAGTTAACATCAAAATTACATTTCTCGGCCATATCGCATAGATCTCACTGTGAAAAGGCTTAAATGACTTTTTTAATTAAGTTTGATGATTACGTTCAAACAAAATGTCCTAGAACAAAATTTTCAAATGTAACTACTAGATTGTGATACAATACACTATTGGGTGAAGTTTGGTTGACTTCTGCGCAGCGGTTTGGGAGTTAACATCAAAATTACATTTCTCGGCCATATCGCATAGATCTCACTGTGAAAAGGCTTAAATGGCTTTTTTGACCTAAGTTTAAAGATTGCTCTCAAATCAAATGTCCTAGAACCAAATTTCCACATGTAACTACTAGATTGTGATACAATACACTATTGGGTGAAGTTTGGTTGACTTCTGCGCAGAGGTTTGGGAGTTAACATCAAAATTACATTTCTCGGCCATATCGCATAGATCTCACTGTGAAAAGGCTTAAATGACTTTTTTAATTAAGTTTGATGATTGCGCTCAAACAAAATTTCCTAGAAAAAAAATTTTCAAATGTAACTACTAGATTGTGATACAATACACTATTGGGTGAAGTTTGGTTGACTTCTGCGCAGCGGTTTGGGAGTTAACATCAAAATTACATTTCTCGGCCATATCGCATAGATCTCACTGTGAAAAGGCTTAAATGGCTTTTTTGACCTAAGTTTGAGGATTGCGCTCAAATCATATGTCCTAGAACCAAATTTCCACATGTAATTACTAGATTGTGATACAATACACTAATGGGTGAAGTTTGGTTGACTTCTGCGCAGCGGTTTGGGAGTTAACATCAAAATTACATTTCTCGGCCATATCGCATAGATCTCACTGTGAAAAGGCTTAAATGACTTTTTTAATTAAGTTCAATGATTGCGCTCAAATCAAATGTCCAAGAACTAAATTTCCAAATGTAACTACTAGATTGTGATAAAATACACTATTGGGTGAAGTTTGGTTGACTTCTGCGCAGCGGTTTGGGAGTTAACATCAAAATTACATTTCTCGGCCATATCGCATAGATCTCACTGTGAAAAGGCTTAAATGACTTTTTTAATTAAGTTTGATGATTGCGTTCAAACAAAATGTCCTAGAACAAAACTTTCAAATGTAACTACTAGATTGTGATACAATACTCTATTGGGTGAAGTTTGGTTGACTTCTGCGCAGCGGTTTGGGAATTAACATCAAAATTACATTTCTCGGCCATATCGCATAGATCTCACTGTGAAAAGGCTTAAATGGCTTTTTTGACCTAAGTTTGAGGATTGCGCTCAAATCAAATGTCCAAGAACCAAATTTCCAAATGTAACTACTAGATTGTGATACAATACACTATTGGGTGAAGTTTGGTTGACTTCTGCGCAGCGGTTTGGGAGTTAACATCAAAATTACATTTTTCGGCCATATCGCATAGATCTCACTGTGAAAAGGCTTAAATGACTTTTTTAATTAAGTTTGATGATTGCGTTCAAACAAAATGTCCTAGAACAAAATTTTCAAATGTAACTACTAGATTGTGATACAATACACTATTGGGTGAAGTTTTGTTGACTTCTGTGCAGCGGTTTGGGAGTTAACATCAAAATTACATTTCTCGGCCATATCGCATAGATCTCACTGTGAAAAGGCTTAAATGGCTTTTTTGACCTAAGTTTAAAGATTGCGCTCAAACCAAATGTCCTATAACGAAATTTTCAAATGTAACTACTAGAATGTGATACAATACACTATTGGGTGAAGTTTGGTTGACTTCTGCGCAGCGGTTTGGGAGTTAACATCAAAATTACATTTCTCGGCCATATCGCATAGATCTCACTGTGAAAAGGCTTAAATGGCTTTTTTGACCTAAGTTTGAGGATTGCGCTCAAATCAAATGTCCTAGAACCAAATTTCCACATGTAACTACTAGATTGTGATACAATACACTAATGGGTGAAGTTTGGTTGACTTCTGCGCAGAGGTTTGGGAGTTAACATCAAAATTACATTTCTCGGCCATATCGCATAGATCTCACTGTGAAAAGGCTTAAATGACTTTTTTAATTAAGTTTGATGATTGCGCTCAAACAAAATTTCCTAGAACAAAATTTTCAAATGTAACTACTAGATTGTGATACAATACACTATTGGGTGAAGTTTGGTTGACTTCTGCGCAGCGGTTTGGGAGTTAACATCAAAATTACATTTCTCGGCCATATCGCATAGATCTCACTGTGAAAAGGCTTAAATGGCTTTTTTGACCTAAGTTTAATGATTGCGCTCAAACCAAATGTCCAATAACCAAATTTCCACATGTAACTACTAGATTGTGATACAATACACTAATGGGTGAAGTTTGGTTGACTTCTGCGCAGCGGTTTGGGAGTTAACATCAAAATTACATTTCTCGGCCATATCGCATAGATCTCACTGTGAAAAGGCTTAAATGACTTTTTTAATTAAGTTTGATGATTGCGTTCAAACAAAATGTCATAGAACAAAATTTTCAAATGTAACTACTAGATTGTGATACAATACACTATTGGGTGAAGTTTGGTTGACTTCTGCGCAGCGGTTTGGGAGTTAACATCAAAATTACATTTCTCGGCCATATCGCATAGATCTCACTGTGAAAAGGCTTAAATGGCTTTTTTGACCTAAGTTTGAGGATTGCGCTCAAATCAAATGTCCTAGAACCAAATTTCCACATGTAATTACTAGATTGTGATACAATACACTAATGGGTGAAGTTTGGTTGACTTCTGCGCAGCGGTTTGGGAGTTAACATCAAAATTACATTTCTCGGCCATATCGCATAGATCTCACTGTGAAAAGGCTTAAATGACTTTTTTAATTAAGTTTAATGACTGCGCTCAAACCAAATGTCCTAGAACGAAATTTTCAAATGTAACTACTAGAATGTGATACAATACACTATTGGGTGAAGTTTAGTTGACTTCTGCGCAGCGGTTTGGGAGTTAACATCAAAATTACATTTCTCGGCCATATCGCATAGATCTCACTGTGAAAAGGCTTAAATGGCTTTTTTGACCTAAGTTTAATGATTGCGCTCAAACCAAATGTCCTAGAACGAAATTTTCAAATGTAACTACTAGAATGTGATACAATACACTATTGGGTGAAGTTTGGTTGACTTCTGCGCAGCGGTTTGGGAGTTAACATCAAAATTACATTTCTCGGCCATATCGCATAGATCTCACTGTGAAAAGGCTTAAATGGCTTTTTTGACCTAAGTTTGAGGATTGCGCTCAAATCAAATGTCCTAGAACCAAATTTTCACATGTAACTACTAGATTGTGATACAATACACTAATGGGTGAAGTTTGGTTGACTTCTACGCAGCGGTTTGGGAGTTAACATCAAAATTACATTTCTCGGCCATATCGCATAGATCTCACTGTGAAAAGGCTTAAATGACATTTTTAATTAAGTTTGATGATTGCGCTCAAACAAAATTTCCTAGAACAAAATTTTCAAATGTAACTACTAGATTGTGATACAATACACTATTGGGTGAAGTTTGGTTGACTTCTGCGCAGCGGTTTGGGAGTTAACATCAAAATTACATTTCTCGGCCATATCGCATAGATCTCACTGTGAAAAGGCTTAAATGGCTTTTTTGACCTAAGTTTGAGGATTGCGCTCAAATCAAATGTCCAAGAACCAAATTTCCAAATGTAACTACTAGATTGTGATACAATACACTATTGGGTGAAGTTTGGTTGACTTCTGCGCAGCGGTTTGGGAGTTAACATCAAAATTACATTTCTCGGCCATATCGCATAGATCTCACTGTGAAAAGGCTTAAATGACTTTTTTAATTAAGTTTGATGATTGCGCTCAAACAAAATTTCCTAGAACAAAATTTTCAAATGTAACTACTAGATTGTGATACAATACACTATTGGGTGAAGTTTGGTTGACTTCTGCGCAGCGGTTTGGGAGTTAACATCAAAATTACATTTCTCGGCCATATCGCATAGATCTCACTGTGAAAAGGCTTAAATGGCTTTTTTGACCTAAGTTTAATAATTGCGCTCAAACCAAATGTCCTAGAACGAAATTTTCAAATGTAACTACTAGAATGTGATACAATACACTATTGGGTGAAGTTTGGTTGACTTCTGCGCAGCGGTTTGGGAGTTAACATCAAAATTACATTTCTCGGCCATATCGCATAGATCTCACTGTGAAAAGGCTTAAATGACTTTTTTAATTAAGTTTGATGATTGCGTTCAAACAAAATGTCCTAGAACAAAATTTTCAAATGTAACTACTAGATTGTGATACAATACACTATTGGGTGAAGTTTGGTTGACTTCTGCGCAGCGGTTTGGGAGTTAACATCAAAATTACATTTCTCGGCCATATCGCATAGATCTCACTGTGAAAAGGCTTAAATGGCTTTTTTGACCTAAGTTTGAGGATTGCGCTCAAATCAAATGTCCAAGAACCAAATTTCCAAATGTAACTACTAGATTGTGATACAATACACTATTGGGTGAAGTTTGGTTGACTTCTGCGCAGCGGTTTGGGAGTTAACATCAAAATTACATTTCTCGGCCATATCGCATAGATCTCACTGTGAAAAGGCTTAAATGACTTTTTTAATTAAGTTTGATGATTGCGTTCAAACAAAATGTCCTAGAACAAAATTTTCAAATGTAACTACTAGATTGTGATACAATACACTAATGGGTGAAGTTTGGTTGACTTCTGCGCAGCGGTTTGGGAGTTAACATCAAAATTACATTTCTCGGCCATATCGCATAGATCTCACTGTGAAAAGGCTTAAATGGCTTTTTTGACCTAAGTTTAAAGATTGCGCTCAAACCAAATGTCCTAGAACGAAATTTTCAAATGTAACTACTAGAATGTGATACAATACACTATTGGGTGAAGTTTGGTTGACTTCTGCGCAGCGGTTTGGGAGTTAACATCAAAATTACATTTCTCGGCCATATCGCATAGATCTCACTGTGAAAAGGCTTAAATGGCTTTTTTGACCTAAGTTTGAGGATTGCGCTCAAATCAAATGTCCTAGAACCAAATTTCCACATGTAACTACTAGATTGTGATACAATACACTAATGGGTGAAGTTTGGTTGACTTCTGCGCAGAGGTTTGGGAGTTAACATCAAAATTACATTTCTCTGCCATATCGTATAGATCTCACTGTGAAAAGGCTTAAATGACTTTTTTAATTAAGTTTGATGATTGCGCTCAAACAAAATTTCCTAGAACAAAATTTTCAAATGTAACTACTAGATTGTGATACAATACACTATTGGGTGAAGTTTGGTTGACTTCTGCGCAGCGGTTTGGGAGTTAACATCAAAATTACATTTCTCGGCCATATCGCATAGATCTCACTGTGAAAAGGCTTAAATGGCTTTTTTGACCTAAGTTTAATGATTGCGCTCAAACCAAATGTCCAATAACCAAATTTCTACATGTAACTACTAGATTGTGATACAATACACTAATGGGTGAAGTTTGGTTGACTTCTGCGCAGCGGTTTGGGAGTTAACATCAAAATTACATTTCTCGGCCATATCGCATAGATCTCACTGTGAAAAGGCTTAAATGACTTTTTTAATTAAGTTTGATGATTGCGTTCAAACAAAATGTCATAGAACAAAATTTTCAAATGTAACTACTAGATTGTGATACAATACACTATTGGGTGAAGTTTGGTTGACTTCTGCGCAGCGGTTTGGGAGTTAACATCAAAATTACATTTCTCGGCCATATCGCATAGATCTCACTGTGAAAAGGCTTAAATGGCTTTTTTGACCTAAGTTTGAGGATTGCGCTCAAATCAAATGTCCTAGAACCAAATTTCCACATGTAACTACTAGATTGTGATACAATACACTAATGGGTGAAGTTTGGTTGACTTCTGCGCAGAGGTTTGGGAGTTAACATCAAAATTACATTTCTCGGCCATATCGTATAGATCTCACTGTGAAAAGGCTTAAATGACTTTTTTAATTAAGTTTGATGATTGCGCTCAAACAAAATTTCCTAGAACAAAATTTTCAAATGTAACTACTAGATTGTGATACAATACACTATTGGGTGAAGTTTGGTTGACTTCTGCGCAGCGGTTTGGGAGTTAACATCAAAATTACATTTCTCGGCCATATCGCATAGATCTCACTGTGAAAAGGCTTAAATGGCTTTTTTGACCTAAGTTTAATGATTGCGCTCAAACCAAATGTCCAATAACCAAATTTCTACATGTAACTACTAGATTGTGATACAATACACTAATGGGTGAAGTTTGGTTGACTTCTGCGCAGCGGTTTGGGAGTTAACATCAAAATTACATTTCTCGGCCATATCGCATAGATCTCACTGTGAAAAGGCTTAAATGACTTTTTTAATTAAGTTTGATGATTGCGTTCAAACAAAATGTCATAGAACAAAATTTTCAAATGTAACTACTAGATTGTGATACAATACACTATTGGGTGAAGTTTGGTTGACTTCTGCGCAGCGGTTTGGGAGTTAACATCAAAATTACATTTCTCGGCCATATCGCATAGATCTCACTGTGAAAAGGCTTAAATGGCTTTTTTGACCTAAGTTTGAGGATTGCGCTCAAATCAAATGTCCTAGAACCAAATTTCCACATGTAATTACTAGATTGTGATACAATACACTAATGGGTGAAGTTTGGTTGACTTCTGCGCAGCGGTTTGGGAGTTAACATCAAAATTACATTTCTCGGCCATATCGCATAGATCTCACTGTGAAAAGGCTTAAATGACTTTTTTAATTAAGTTTAATGACTGCGCTCAAACCAAATGTCCTAGAACGAAATTTTCAAATGTAACTACTAGAATGTGATACAATACACTATTGGGTGAAGTTTAGTTGACTTCTGCGCAGCGGTTTGGGAGTTAACATCAAAATTACATTTCTCGGCCATATCGCATAGATCTCACTGTGAAAAGGCTTAAATGGCTTTTTTGACCTAAGTTTAATGATTGCGCTCAAACCAAATGTCCTAGAACGAAATTTTCAAATGTAACTACTAGAATGTGATACAATACACTATTGGGTGAAGTTTGGTTGACTTCTGCGCAGCGGTTTGGGAGTTAACATCAAAATTACATTTCTCGGCCATATCGCATAGATCTCACTGTGAAAAGGCTTAAATGGCTTTTTTGACCTAAGTTTGAGGATTGCGCTCAAATCAAATGTCCTAGAACCAAATTTTCACATGTAACTACTAGATTGTGATACAATACACTAATGGGTGAAGTTTGGTTGACTTCTACGCAGCGGTTTGGGAGTTAACATCAAAATTACATTTCTCGGCCATATCGCATAGATCTCACTGTGAAAAGGCTTAAATGACATTTTTAATTAAGTTTGATGATTGCGCTCAAACAAAATTTCCTAGAACAAAATTTTCAAATGTAACTACTAGATTGTGATACAATACACTATTGGGTGAAGTTTGGTTGACTTCTGCGCAGCGGTTTGGGAGTTAACATCAAAATTACATTTCTCGGCCATATCGCATAGATCTCACTGTGAAAAGGCTTAAATGGCTTTTTTGACCTAAGTTTGAGGATTGCGCTCAAATCAAATGTCCAAGAACCAAATTTCCAAATGTAACTACTAGATTGTGATACAATACACTATTGGGTGAAGTTTGGTTGACTTCTGCGCAGCGGTTTGGGAGTTAACATCAAAATTACATTTCTCGGCCATATCGCATAGATCTCACTGTGAAAAGGCTTAAATGACTTTTTTAATTAAGTTTGATGATTGCGCTCAAACAAAATTTCCTAGAACAAAATTTTCAAATGTAACTACTAGATTGTGATACAATACACTATTGGGTGAAGTTTGGTTGACTTCTGCGCAGCGGTTTGGGAGTTAACATCAAAATTACATTTCTCGGCCATATCGCATAGATCTCACTGTGAAAAGGCTTAAATGGCTTTTTTGACCTAAGTTTAATAATTGCGCTCAAACCAAATGTCCTAGAACGAAATTTTCAAATGTAACTACTAGAATGTGATACAATACACTATTGGGTGAAGTTTGGTTGACTTCTGCGCAGCGGTTTGGGAGTTAACATCAAAATTACATTTCTCGGCCATATCGCATAGATCTCACTGTGAAAAGGCTTAAATGACTTTTTTAATTAAGTTTGATGATTGCGTTCAAACAAAATGTCCTAGAACAAAATTTTCAAATGTAACTACTAGATTGTGATACAATACACTATTGGGTGAAGTTTGGTTGACTTCTGCGCAGCGGTTTGGGAGTTAACATCAAAATTACATTTCTCGGCCATATCGCATAGATCTCACTGTGAAAAGGCTTAAATGGCTTTTTTGACCTAAGTTTGAGGATTGCGCTCAAATCAAATGTCCAAGAACCAAATTTCCAAATGTAACTACTAGATTGTGATACAATACACTATTGGGTGAAGTTTGGTTGACTTCTGCGCAGCGGTTTGGGAGTTAACATCAAAATTACATTTCTCGGCCATATCGCATAGATCTCACTGTGAAAAGGCTTAAATGACTTTTTTAATTAAGTTTGATGATTGCGTTCAAACAAAATGTCCTAGAACAAAATTTTCAAATGTAACTACTAGATTGTGATACAATACACTAATGGGTGAAGTTTGGTTGACTTCTGCGCAGCGGTTTGGGAGTTAACATCAAAATTACATTTCTCGGCCATATCGCATAGATCTCACTGTGAAAAGGCTTAAATGGCTTTTTTGACCTAAGTTTAAAGATTGCGCTCAAACCAAATGTCCTAGAACGAAATTTTCAAATGTAACTACTAGAATGTGATACAATACACTATTGGGTGAAGTTTGGTTGACTTCTGCGCAGCGGTTTGGGAGTTAACATCAAAATTACATTTCTCGGCCATATCGCATAGATCTCACTGTGAAAAGGCTTAAATGGCTTTTTTGACCTAAGTTTGAGGATTGCGCTCAAATCAAATGTCCTAGAACCAAATTTCCACATGTAACTACTAGATTGTGATACAATACACTAATGGGTGAAGTTTGGTTGACTTCTGCGCAGAGGTTTGGGAGTTAACATCAAAATTACATTTCTCTGCCATATCGTATAGATCTCACTGTGAAAAGGCTTAAATGACTTTTTTAATTAAGTTTGATGATTGCGCTCAAACAAAATTTCCTAGAACAAAATTTTCAAATGTAACTACTAGATTGTGATACAATACACTATTGGGTGAAGTTTGGTTGACTTCTGCGCAGCGGTTTGGGAGTTAACATCAAAATTACATTTCTCGGCCATATCGCATAGATCTCACTGTGAAAAGGCTTAAATGGCTTTTTTGACCTAAGTTTAATGATTGCGCTCAAACCAAATGTCCAATAACCAAATTTCTACATGTAACTACTAGATTGTGATACAATACACTAATGGGTGAAGTTTGGTTGACTTCTGCGCAGCGGTTTGGGAGTTAACATCAAAATTACATTTCTCGGCCATATCGCATAGATCTCACTGTGAAAAGGCTTAAATGACTTTTTTAATTAAGTTTGATGATTGCGTTCAAACAAAATGTCATAGAACAAAATTTTCAAATGTAACTACTAGATTGTGATACAATACACTATTGGGTGAAGTTTGGTTGACTTCTGCGCAGCGGTTTGGGAGTTAACATCAAAATTACATTTCTCGGCCATATCGCATAGATCTCACTGTGAAAAGGCTTAAATGGCTTTTTTGACCTAAGTTTGAGGATTGCGCTCAAATCAAATGTCCTAGAACCAAATTTCCACATGTAACTACTAGATTGTGATACAATACACTAATGGGTGAAGTTTGGTTGACTTCTGCGCAGAGGTTTGGGAGTTAACATCAAAATTACATTTCTCGGCCATATCGTATAGATCTCACTGTGAAAAGGCTTAAATGACTTTTTTAATTAAGTTTGATGATTGCGCTCAAACAAAATTTCCTAGAACAAAATTTTCAAATGTAACTACTAGATTGTGATACAATACACTATTGGGTGAAGTTTGGTTGACTTCTGCGCAGCGGTTTGGGAGTTAACATCAAAATTACATTTCTCGGCCATATCGCATAGATCTCACTGTGAAAAGGCTTAAATGGCTTTTTTGACCTAAGTTTAATGATTGCGCTCAAACCAAATGTCCAATAACCAAATTTCTACATGTAACTACTAGATTGTGATACAATACACTAATGGGTGAAGTTTGGTTGACTTCTGCGCAGCGGTTTGGGAGTTAACATCAAAATTACATTTCTCGGCCATATCGCATAGATCTCACTGTGAAAAGGCTTAAATGACTTTTTTAATTAAGTTTGATGATTGCGTTCAAACAAAATGTCATAGAACAAAATTTTCAAATGTAACTACTAGATTGTGATACAATACACTAATGGGTGAAGTTTGGTTGACTTCTGCGCAGCGGTTTGGGAGTTAACATCAAAATTACATTTCTCGGCCATATCGCATAGATCTCACTGTGAAAAGGCTTAAATGGCTTTTTTGACCTAAGTTTGAGGATTGCGCTCAAATCAAATGTCCTAGAACCAAATTTCCACATGTAATTACTAGATTGTGATACAATACACTAATGGGTGAAGTTTGGTTGACTTCTGCGCAGCGGTTTGGGAGTTAACATCAAAATTACATTTCTCGGCCATATCGCATAGATCTCACTGTGATAAGGCGTAAATGACTTTTTTAATTAAGTTTAATGATTGCGCTCAAACCAAATGTCCTAGAACGAAATTTTCAAATGTAACTACTAGAATGTGATACAATACACTATTGGGTGAAGTTTAGTTGACTTCTGCGCAGCGGTTTGGGAGTTAACATCAAAATTACATTTCTCGGCCATATCGCATAGATCTCACTGTGAAAAGGCTTAAATGGCTTTTTTGACCTAAGTTTAATGATTGCGCTCAAACCAAATGTCCTAGAACCAAATTTCCACATGTAACTACTAGATTGTGATACAATACACTAATGGGTGAAGTTTGGTTGACTTCTGCGCAGAGGTTTGGGAGTTAACATCAAAATTACATTTCTCTGCCATATCGTATAGATCTCACTGTGAAAAGGCTTAAATGACTTTTTTAATTAAGTTTGATGATTGCGCTCAAACAAAATTTCCTAGAACAAAATTTTCAAATGTAACTACTAGATTGTGATACAATACACTATTGGGTGAAGTTTGGTTGACTTCTGCGCAGCGGTTTGGGAGTTAACATCAAAATTACATTTCTCGGCCATATCGCATAGATCTCACTGTGAAAAGGCTTAAATGGCTTTTTTGACCTAAGTTTAATGATTGCGCTCAAACCAAATGTCCAATAACCAAATTTCTACATGTAACTACTAGATTGTGATACAATACACTAATGGGTGAAGTTTGGTTGACTTCTGCGCAGCGGTTTGGGAGTTAACATCAAAATTACATTTCTCGGCCATATCGCATAGATCTCACTGTGAAAAGGCTTAAATGACTTTTTTAATTAAGTTTGATGATTGCGTTCAAACAAAATGTCATAGAACAAAATTTTCAAATGTAACTACTAGATTGTGATACAATACACTATTGGGTGAAGTTTGGTTGACTTCTGCGCAGCGGTTTGGGAGTTAACATCAAAATTACATTTCTCGGCCATATCGCATAGATCTCACTGTGAAAAGGCTTAAATGGCTTTTTTGACCTAAGTTTGAGGATTGCGCTCAAATCAAATGTCCTAGAACCAAATTTCCACATGTAACTACTAGATTGTGATACAATACACTAATGGGTGAAGTTTGGTTGACTTCTGCGCAGAGGTTTGGGAGTTAACATCAAAATTACATTTCTCGGCCATATCGTATAGATCTCACTGTGAAAAGGCTTAAATGACTTTTTTAATTAAGTTTGATGATTGCGCTCAAACAAAATTTCCTAGAACAAAATTTTCAAATGTAACTACTAGATTGTGATACAATACACTATTGGGTGAAGTTTGGTTGACTTCTGCGCAGCGGTTTGGGAGTTAACATCAAAATTACATTTCTCGGCCATATCGCATAGATCTCACTGTGAAAAGGCTTAAATGGCTTTTTTGACCTAAGTTTAATGATTGCGCTCAAACCAAATGTCCAATAACCAAATTTCTACATGTAACTACTAGATTGTGATACAATACACTAATGGGTGAAGTTTGGTTGACTTCTGCGCAGCGGTTTGGGAGTTAACATCAAAATTACATTTCTCGGCCATATCGCATAGATCTCACTGTGAAAAGGCTTAAATGACTTTTTTAATTAAGTTTGATGATTGCGTTCAAACAAAATGTCATAGAACAAAATTTTCAAATGTAACTACTAGATTGTGATACAATACACTATTGGGTGAAGTTTGGTTGACTTCTGCGCAGCGGTTTGGGAGTTAACATCAAAATTACATTTCTCGGCCATATCGCATAGATCTCACTGTGAAAAGGCTTAAATGGCTTTTTTGACCTAAGTTTGAGGATTGCGCTCAAATCAAATGTCCTAGAACCAAATTTCCACATGTAATTACTAGATTGTGATACAATACACTAATGGGTGAAGTTTGGTTGACTTCTGCGCAGCGGTTTGGGAGTTAACATCAAAATTACATTTCTCGGCCATATCGCATAGATCTCACTGTGAAAAGGCTTAAATGACTTTTTTAATTAAGTTTGATGATTGCGCTCAAACAAAATTTCCTAGAAAAAAAATTTTCAAATGTAACTACTAGATTGTGATACAATACACTATTGGGTGAAGTTTGGTTGACTTCTGCGCAGCGGTTTGGGAGTTAACATCAAAATTACATTTCTCGGCCATATCGCATAGATCTCACTGTGAAAAGGCTTAAATGGCTTTTTTGACCTAAGTTTAATGATTGCGCTCAAACCAAATGTCCAATAACCAAATTTCCACATGTAACTACTAGATTGTGATACAATACACTAATGGGTGAAGTTTGGTTGACTTCTGCGCAGCGGTTTGGGAGTTAACATCAAAATTACATTTCTCGGCCATATCGCATAGATCTCACTGTGAAAAGGCTTAAATGACTTTTTTAATTAAGTTTGATGATTGCGTTCAAACAAAATGTCATAGAACAAAATTTTCAAATGTAACTACTAGATTGTGATACAATACACTATTGGGTGAAGTTTGGTTGACTTCTGCGCAGCGGTTTGGGAGTTAACATCAAAATTACATTTCTCGGCCATATCGCATAGATCTCACTGTGAAAAGGCTTAAATGACTTTTTTAATTAAGTTTGATGATTGCGTTCAAACAAAATGTCCTAGAACAAAATTTTCAAATGTAACTACTAGATTGTGATACAATACACTATTGGGTGAAGTTTGGTTGACTTCTGCGCAGCGGTTTGGGAGTTAACATCAAAATTACATTTCTCGGCCATATCGCATAGATCTCACTGTGAAAAGGCTTAAATGGCTTTTTTGACCTAAGTTTAAAGATTGCGCTCAAACCAAATGTCCTAGAACGAAATTTTCAAATGTAACTACTAGAATGTGATACAATACACTATTGGGTGAAGTTTGGTTGACTTCTGCGCAGCGGTTTGGGAGTTAACATCAAAATTACATTTCTCGGCCATATCGCATAGATCTCACTGTGAAAAGGCTTAAATGGCTTTTTTGACCTAAGTTTGAGGATTGCGCTCAAATCAAATGTCCTAGAACCAAATTTCCACATGTAACTACTAGATTGTGATACAATACACTAATGGGTGAAGTTTGGTTGACTTCTGCGCAGAGGTTTGGGAGTTAACATCAAAATTACATTTCTCGGCCATATCGTATAGATCTCACTGTGAAAAGGCTTAAATGGCTTTTTTGACCTAAGTTTAATGATTGCGCTCAAACCAAATTTCCAATAACCAAATTTCCACATATAACTACTAGATTGTGATACAATACACTAATGGGTGAAGTTTGGTTGACTTCTGCGCAGCGGTTTGGGAGTTAACATCAAAATTACATTTCTCGGCCATATCGCATAGATCTCACTGTGAAAAGGCTTAAATGACTTTTTTAATTAAGTTTGATGATTGCGTTCAAACAAAATGTCATAGAACAAAATTTTCAAATGTAACTACTAGATTGTGATACAATACACTATTGGGTGAAGTTTGGTTGACTTCTGCGCAGCGGTTTGGGAGTTAACATCAAAATTACATTTCTCGGCCATATCGCATAGATCTCACTGTGAAAAGGCTTAAATGGCTTTTTTGACCTAAGTTTGAGGATTGCGCTCAAATCATATGTCCTAGAACCAAATTTCCACATGTAATTACTAGATTGTGATACAATACACTAATGGGTGAAGTTTGGTTGACTTCTGCGCAGCGGTTTGGGAGTTAACATCAAAATTACATTTCTCGGCCATATCGCATAGATCTCACTGTGAAAAGGCTTAAATGACTTTTTTAATTAAGTTCAATGATTGCGCTCAAATCAAATGTCCAAGAACTAAATTTCCAAATGTAACTACTAGATTGTGATAAAATACACTATTGGGTGAAGTTTGGTTGACTTCTGCGCAGCGGTTTGGGAGTTAACATCAAAATTACATTTCTCGGCCATATCGCATAGATCTCACTGTGAAAAGGCTTAAATGACTTTTTTAATTAAGTTTGATGATTGCGTTCAAACAAAATGTCCTAGAACAAAACTTTCAAATGTAACTACTAGATTGTGATACAATACTCTATTGGGTGAAGTTTGGTTGACTTCTGCGCAGCGGTTTGGGAATTAACATCAAAATTACATTTCTCGGCCATATCGCATAGATCTCACTGTGAAAAGGCTTAAATGGCTTTTTTGACCTAAGTTTGAGGATTGCGCTCAAATCAAATGTCCAAGAACCAAATTTCCAAATGTAACTACTAGATTGTGATACAATACACTATTGGGTGAAGTTTGGTTGACTTCTGCGCAGCGGTTTGGGAGTTAACATCAAAATTACATTTTTCGGCCATATCGCATAGATCTCACTGTGAAAAGGCTTAAATGACTTTTTTAATTAAGTTTGATGATTGCGTTCAAACAAAATGTCCTAGAACAAAATTTTCAAATGTAACTACTAGATTGTGATACAATACACTATTGGGTGAAGTTTGGTTGACTTCTGTGCAGCGGTTTGGGAGTTAACATCAAAATTACATTTCTCGGCCATATCGCATAGATCTCACTGTGAAAAGGCTTAAATGGCTTTTTTGACCTAAGTTTAAAGATTGCGCTCAAACCAAATGTCCTATAACGAAATTTTCAAATGTAACTACTAGAATGTGATACAATACACTATTGGGTGAAGTTTGGTTGACTTCTGCGCAGCGGTTTGGGAGTTAACATCAAAATTACATTTCTCGGCCATATCGCATAGATCTCACTGTGAAAAGGCTTAAATGGCTTTTTTGACCTAAGTTTGAGGATTGCGCTCAAATCAAATGTCCTAGAACCAAATTTCCACATGTAACTACTAGATTGTGATACAATACACTAATGGGTGAAGTTTGGTTGACTTCTGCGCAGAGGTTTGGGAGTTAACATCAAAATTACATTTCTCGGCCATATCGCATAGATCTCACTGTGAAAAGGCTTAAATGACTTTTTTAATTAAGTTTGATGATTGCGCTCAAACAAAATTTCCTAGAACAAAATTTTCAAATGTAACTACTAGATTGTGATACAATACACTATTGGGTGAAGTTTGGTTGACTTCTGCGCAGCGGTTTGGGAGTTAACATCAAAATTACATTTCTCGGCCATATCGCATAGATCTCACTGTGAAAAGGCTTAAATGGCTTTTTTGACCTAAGTTTAATGATTGCGCTCAAACCAAATGTCCAATAACCAAATTTCCACATGTAACTACTAGATTGTGATACAATACACTAATGGGTGAAGTTTGGTTGACTTCTGCGCAGCGGTTTGGGAGTTAACATCAAAATTACATTTCTCGGCCATATCGCATAGATCTCACTGTGAAAAGGCTTAAATGACTTTTTTAATTAAGTTTGATGATTGCGTTCAAACAAAATGTCATAGAACAAAATTTTCAAATGTAACTACTAGATTGTGATACAATACACTATTGGGTGAAGTTTGGTTGACTTCTGCGCAGCGGTTTGGGAGTTAACATCAAAATTACATTTCTCGGCCATATCGCATAGATCTCACTGTGAAAAGGCTTAAATGGCTTTTTTGACCTAAGTTTGAGGATTGCGCTCAAATCAAATGTCCTAGAACCAAATTTCCACATGTAATTACTAGATTGTGATACAATACACTAATGGGTGAAGTTTGGTTGACTTCTGCGCAGCGGTTTGGGAGTTAACATCAAAATTACATTTCTCGGCCATATCGCATAGATCTCACTGTGAAAAGGCTTAAATGACTTTTTTAATTAAGTTTAATGACTGCGCTCAAACCAAATGTCCTAGAACGAAATTTTCAAATGTAACTACTAGAATGTGATACAATACACTATTGGGTGAAGTTTAGTTGACTTCTGCGCAGCGGTTTGGGAGTTAACATCAAAATTACATTTCTCGGCCATATCGCATAGATCTCACTGTGAAAAGGCTTAAATGGCTTTTTTGACCTAAGTTTAATGATTGCGCTCAAACCAAATGTCCTAGAACGAAATTTTCAAATGTAACTACTAGAATGTGATACAATACACTATTGGGTGAAGTTTGGTTGACTTCTGCGCAGCGGTTTGGGAGTTAACATCAAAATTACATTTCTCGGCCATATCGCATAGATCTCACTGTGAAAAGGCTTAAATGGCTTTTTTGACCTAAGTTTGAGGATTGCGCTCAAATCAAATGTCCTAGAACCAAATTTTCACATGTAACTACTAGATTGTGATACAATACACTAATGGGTGAAGTTTGGTTGACTTCTACGCAGCGGTTTGGGAGTTAACATCAAAATTACATTTCTCGGCCATATCGCATAGATCTCACTGTGAAAAGGCTTAAATGACATTTTTAATTAAGTTTGATGATTGCGCTCAAACAAAATTTCCTAGAACAAAATTTTCAAATGTAACTACTAGATTGTGATACAATACACTATTGGGTGAAGTTTGGTTGACTTCTGCGCAGCGGTTTGGGAGTTAACATCAAAATTACATTTCTCGGCCATATCGCATAGATCTCACTGTGAAAAGGCTTAAATGGCTTTTTTGACCTAAGTTTGAGGATTGCGCTCAAATCAAATGTCCAAGAACCAAATTTCCAAATGTAACTACTAGATTGTGATACAATACACTATTGGGTGAAGTTTGGTTGACTTCTGCGCAGCGGTTTGGGAGTTAACATCAAAATTACATTTCTCGGCCATATCGCATAGATCTCACTGTGAAAAGGCTTAAATGACTTTTTTAATTAAGTTTGATGATTGCGCTCAAACAAAATTTCCTAGAACAAAATTTTCAAATGTAACTACTAGATTGTGATACAATACACTATTGGGTGAAGTTTGGTTGACTTCTGCGCAGCGGTTTGGGAGTTAACATCAAAATTACATTTCTCGGCCATATCGCATAGATCTCACTGTGAAAAGGCTTAAATGGCTTTTTTGACCTAAGTTTAATAATTGCGCTCAAACCAAATGTCCTAGAACGAAATTTTCAAATGTAACTACTAGAATGTGATACAATACACTATTGGGTGAAGTTTGGTTGACTTCTGCGCAGCGGTTTGGGAGTTAACATCAAAATTACATTTCTCGGCCATATCGCATAGATCTCACTGTGAAAAGGCTTAAATGACTTTTTTAATTAAGTTTGATGATTGCGTTCAAACAAAATGTCCTAGAACAAAATTTTCAAATGTAACTACTAGATTGTGATACAATACACTATTGGGTGAAGTTTGGTTGACTTCTGCGCAGCGGTTTGGGAGTTAACATCAAAATTACATTTCTCGGCCATATCGCATAGATCTCACTGTGAAAAGGCTTAAATGGCTTTTTTGACCTAAGTTTGAGGATTGCGCTCAAATCAAATGTCCAAGAACCAAATTTCCAAATGTAACTACTAGATTGTGATACAATACACTATTGGGTGAAGTTTGGTTGACTTCTGCGCAGCGGTTTGGGAGTTAACATCAAAATTACATTTCTCGGCCATATCGCATAGATCTCACTGTGAAAAGGCTTAAATGACTTTTTTAATTAAGTTTGATGATTGCGTTCAAACAAAATGTCCTAGAACAAAATTTTCAAATGTAACTACTAGATTGTGATACAATACACTAATGGGTGAAGTTTGGTTGACTTCTGCGCAGCGGTTTGGGAGTTAACATCAAAATTACATTTCTCGGCCATATCGCATAGATCTCACTGTGAAAAGGCTTAAATGGCTTTTTTGACCTAAGTTTAAAGATTGCGCTCAAACCAAATGTCCTAGAACGAAATTTTCAAATGTAACTACTAGAATGTGATACAATACACTATTGGGTGAAGTTTGGTTGACTTCTGCGCAGCGGTTTGGGAGTTAACATCAAAATTACATTTCTCGGCCATATCGCATAGATCTCACTGTGAAAAGGCTTAAATGGCTTTTTTGACCTAAGTTTGAGGATTGCGCTCAAATCAAATGTCCTAGAACCAAATTTCCACATGTAACTACTAGATTGTGATACAATACACTAATGGGTGAAGTTTGGTTGACTTCTGCGCAGAGGTTTGGGAGTTAACATCAAAATTACATTTCTCTGCCATATCGTATAGATCTCACTGTGAAAAGGCTTAAATGACTTTTTTAATTAAGTTTGATGATTGCGCTCAAACAAAATTTCCTAGAACAAAATTTTCAAATGTAACTACTAGATTGTGATACAATACACTATTGGGTGAAGTTTGGTTGACTTCTGCGCAGCGGTTTGGGAGTTAACATCAAAATTACATTTCTCGGCCATATCGCATAGATCTCACTGTGAAAAGGCTTAAATGGCTTTTTTGACCTAAGTTTAATGATTGCGCTCAAACCAAATGTCCAATAACCAAATTTCTACATGTAACTACTAGATTGTGATACAATACACTAATGGGTGAAGTTTGGTTGACTTCTGCGCAGCGGTTTGGGAGTTAACATCAAAATTACATTTCTCGGCCATATCGCATAGATCTCACTGTGAAAAGGCTTAAATGACTTTTTTAATTAAGTTTGATGATTGCGTTCAAACAAAATGTCATAGAACAAAATTTTCAAATGTAACTACTAGATTGTGATACAATACACTATTGGGTGAAGTTTGGTTGACTTCTGCGCAGCGGTTTGGGAGTTAACATCAAAATTACATTTCTCGGCCATATCGCATAGATCTCACTGTGAAAAGGCTTAAATGGCTTTTTTGACCTAAGTTTGAGGATTGCGCTCAAATCAAATGTCCTAGAACCAAATTTCCACATGTAACTACTAGATTGTGATACAATACACTAATGGGTGAAGTTTGGTTGACTTCTGCGCAGAGGTTTGGGAGTTAACATCAAAATTACATTTCTCGGCCATATCGTATAGATCTCACTGTGAAAAGGCTTAAATGACTTTTTTAATTAAGTTTGATGATTGCGCTCAAACAAAATTTCCTAGAACAAAATTTTCAAATGTAACTACTAGATTGTGATACAATACACTATTGGGTGAAGTTTGGTTGACTTCTGCGCAGCGGTTTGGGAGTTAACATCAAAATTACATTTCTCGGCCATATCGCATAGATCTCACTGTGAAAAGGCTTAAATGGCTTTTTTGACCTAAGTTTAATGATTGCGCTCAAACCAAATGTCCAATAACCAAATTTCTACATGTAACTACTAGATTGTGATACAATACACTAATGGGTGAAGTTTGGTTGACTTCTGCGCAGCGGTTTGGGAGTTAACATCAAAATTACATTTCTCGGCCATATCGCATAGATCTCACTGTGAAAAGGCTTAAATGACTTTTTTAATTAAGTTTGATGATTGCGTTCAAACAAAATGTCATAGAACAAAATTTTCAAATGTAACTACTAGATTGTGATACAATACACTATTGGGTGAAGTTTGGTTGACTTCTGCGCAGCGGTTTGGGAGTTAACATCAAAATTACATTTCTCGGCCATATCGCATAGATCTCACTGTGAAAAGGCTTAAATGGCTTTTTTGACCTAAGTTTGAGGATTGCGCTCAAATCAAATGTCCTAGAACCAAATTTCCACATGTAATTACTAGATTGTGATACAATACACTAATGGGTGAAGTTTGGTTGACTTCTGCGCAGCGGTTTGGGAGTTAACATCAAAATTACATTTCTCGGCCATATCGCATAGATCTCACTGTGATAAGGCGTAAATGACTTTTTTAATTAAGTTTAATGATTGCGCTCAAACCAAATGTCCTAGAACGAAATTTTCAAATGTAACTACTAGAATGTGATACAATACACTATTGGGTGAAGTTTAGTTGACTTCTGCGCAGCGGTTTGGGAGTTAACATCAAAATTACATTTCTCGGCCATATCGCATAGATCTCACTGTGAAAAGGCTTAAATGGCTTTTTTGACCTAAGTTTAATGATTGCGCTCAAACCAAATGTCCTAGAACCAAATTTCCACATGTAACTACTAGATTGTGATACAATACACTAATGGGTGAAGTTTGGTTGACTTCTGCGCAGAGGTTTGGGAGTTAACATCAAAATTACATTTCTCTGCCATATCGTATAGATCTCACTGTGAAAAGGCTTAAATGACTTTTTTAATTAAGTTTGATGATTGCGCTCAAACAAAATTTCCTAGAACAAAATTTTCAAATGTAACTACTAGATTGTGATACAATACACTATTGGGTGAAGTTTGGTTGACTTCTGCGCAGCGGTTTGGGAGTTAACATCAAAATTACATTTCTCGGCCATATCGCATAGATCTCACTGTGAAAAGGCTTAAATGGCTTTTTTGACCTAAGTTTAATGATTGCGCTCAAACCAAATGTCCAATAACCAAATTTCTACATGTAACTACTAGATTGTGATACAATACACTAATGGGTGAAGTTTGGTTGACTTCTGCGCAGCGGTTTGGGAGTTAACATCAAAATTACATTTCTCGGCCATATCGCATAGATCTCACTGTGAAAAGGCTTAAATGACTTTTTTAATTAAGTTTGATGATTGCGTTCAAACAAAATGTCATAGAACAAAATTTTCAAATGTAACTACTAGATTGTGATACAATACACTATTGGGTGAAGTTTGGTTGACTTCTGCGCAGCGGTTTGGGAGTTAACATCAAAATTACATTTCTCGGCCATATCGCATAGATCTCACTGTGAAAAGGCTTAAATGGCTTTTTTGACCTAAGTTTGAGGATTGCGCTCAAATCAAATGTCCTAGAACCAAATTTCCACATGTAACTACTAGATTGTGATACAATACACTAATGGGTGAAGTTTGGTTGACTTCTGCGCAGAGGTTTGGGAGTTAACATCAAAATTACATTTCTCGGCCATATCGTATAGATCTCACTGTGAAAAGGCTTAAATGACTTTTTTAATTAAGTTTGATGATTGCGCTCAAACAAAATTTCCTAGAACAAAATTTTCAAATGTAACTACTAGATTGTGATACAATACACTATTGGGTGAAGTTTGGTTGACTTCTGCGCAGCGGTTTGGGAGTTAACATCAAAATTACATTTCTCGGCCATATCGCATAGATCTCACTGTGAAAAGGCTTAAATGGCTTTTTTGACCTAAGTTTAATGATTGCGCTCAAACCAAATGTCCAATAACCAAATTTCTACATGTAACTACTAGATTGTGATACAATACACTAATGGGTGAAGTTTGGTTGACTTCTGCGCAGCGGTTTGGGAGTTAACATCAAAATTACATTTCTCGGCCATATCGCATAGATCTCACTGTGAAAAGGCTTAAATGACTTTTTTAATTAAGTTTGATGATTGCGTTCAAACAAAATGTCATAGAACAAAATTTTCAAATGTAACTACTAGATTGTGATACAATACACTATTGGGTGAAGTTTGGTTGACTTCTGCGCAGCGGTTTGGGAGTTAACATCAAAATTACATTTCTCGGCCATATCGCATAGATCTCACTGTGAAAAGGCTTAAATGGCTTTTTTGACCTAAGTTTGAGGATTGCGCTCAAATCAAATGTCCTAGAACCAAATTTCCACATGTAATTACTAGATTGTGATACAATACACTAATGGGTGAAGTTTGGTTGACTTCTGCGCAGCGGTTTGGGAGTTAACATCAAAATTACATTTCTCGGCCATATCGCATAGATCTCACTGTGAAAAGGCTTAAATGACTTTTTTAATTAAGTTTGATGATTGCGCTCAAACAAAATTTCCTAGAAAAAAAATTTTCAAATGTAACTACTAGATTGTGATACAATACACTATTGGGTGAAGTTTGGTTGACTTCTGCGCAGCGGTTTGGGAGTTAACATCAAAATTACATTTCTCGGCCATATCGCATAGATCTCACTGTGAAAAGGCTTAAATGGCTTTTTTGACCTAAGTTTAATGATTGCGCTCAAACCAAATGTCCAATAACCAAATTTCCACATGTAACTACTAGATTGTGATACAATACACTAATGGGTGAAGTTTGGTTGACTTCTGCGCAGCGGTTTGGGAGTTAACATCAAAATTACATTTCTCGGCCATATCGCATAGATCTCACTGTGAAAAGGCTTAAATGACTTTTTTAATTAAGTTTGATGATTGCGTTCAAACAAAATGTCATAGAACAAAATTTTCAAATGTAACTACTAGATTGTGATACAATACACTATTGGGTGAAGTTTGGTTGACTTCTGCGCAGCGGTTTGGGAGTTAACATCAAAATTACATTTCTCGGCCATATCGCATAGATCTCACTGTGAAAAGGCTTAAATGACTTTTTTAATTAAGTTTGATGATTGCGTTCAAACAAAATGTCCTAGAACAAAATTTTCAAATGTAACTACTAGATTGTGATACAATACACTATTGGGTGAAGTTTGGTTGACTTCTGCGCAGCGGTTTGGGAGTTAACATCAAAATTACATTTCTCGGCCATATCGCATAGATCTCACTGTGAAAAGGCTTAAATGGCTTTTTTGACCTAAGTTTAAAGATTGCGCTCAAACCAAATGTCCTAGAACGAAATTTTCAAATGTAACTACTAGAATGTGATACAATACACTATTGGGTGAAGTTTGGTTGACTTCTGCGCAGCGGTTTGGGAGTTAACATCAAAATTACATTTCTCGGCCATATCGCATAGATCTCACTGTGAAAAGGCTTAAATGGCTTTTTTGACCTAAGTTTGAGGATTGCGCTCAAATCAAATGTCCTAGAACCAAATTTCCACATGTAACTACTAGATTGTGATACAATACACTAATGGGTGAAGTTTGGTTGACTTCTGCGCAGAGGTTTGGGAGTTAACATCAAAATTACATTTCTCGGCCATATCGTATAGATCTCACTGTGAAAAGGCTTAAATGGCTTTTTTGACCTAAGTTTAATGATTGCGCTCAAACCAAATTTCCAATAACCAAATTTCCACATATAACTACTAGATTGTGATACAATACACTAATGGGTGAAGTTTGGTTGACTTCTGCGCAGCGGTTTGGGAGTTAACATCAAAATTACATTTCTCGGCCATATCGCATAGATCTCACTGTGAAAAGGCTTAAATGACTTTTTTAATTAAGTTTGATGATTGCGTTCAAACAAAATGTCATAGAACAAAATTTTCAAATGTAACTACTAGATTGTGATACAATACACTATTGGGTGAAGTTTGGTTGACTTCTGCGCAGCGGTTTGGGAGTTAACATCAAAATTACATTTCTCGGCCATATCGCATAGATCTCACTGTGAAAAGGCTTAAATGGCTTCTTTGACCTAAGTTTGAGGATTGCGCTCAAATCATATGTCCTAGAACCAAATTTCCACATGTAATTACTAGATTGTGATACAATACACTAATGGGTGAAGTTTGGTTGACTTCTGCGCAGCGGTTTGGGAGTTAACATCAAAATTACATTTCTCGGCCATATCGCATAGATCTCACTGTGAAAAGGCTTAAATGACTTTTTTAATTAAGTTCAATGATTGCGCTCAAATCAAATGTCCAAGAACTAAATTTCCAAATGTAACTACTAGATTGTGATAAAATACACTATTGGGTGAAGTTTGGTTGACTTCTGCGCAGCGGTTTGGGAGTTAACATCAAAATTACATTTCTCGGCCATATCGCATAGATCTCACTGTGAAAAGGCTTAAATGACTTTTTTAATTAAGTTTGATGATTGCGTTCAAACAAAATGTCCTAGAACAAAACTTTCAAATGTAACTACTAGATTGTGATACAATACTCTATTGGGTGAAGTTTGGTTGACTTCTGCGCAGCGGTTTGGGAATTAACATCAAAATTACATTTCTCGGCCATATCGCATAGATCTCACTGTGAAAAGGCTTAAATGGCTTTTTTGACCTAAGTTTGAGGATTGCGCTCAAATCAAATGTCCAAGAACCAAATTTCCAAATGTAACTACTAGATTGTGATACAATACACTATTGGGTGAAGTTTGGTTGACTTCTGCGCAGCGGTTTGGGAGTTAACATCAAAATTACATTTTTCGGCCATATCGCATAGATCTCACTGTGAAAAGGCTTAAATGACTTTTTTAATTAAGTTTGATGATTGCGTTCAAACAAAATGTCCTAGAACAAAATTTTCAAATGTAACTACTAGATTGTGATACAATACACTATTGGGTGAAGTTTGGTTGACTTCTGTGCAGCGGTTTGGGAGTTAACATCAAAATTACATTTCTCGGCCATATCGCATAGATCTCACTGTGAAAAGGCTTAAATGGCTTTTTTGACCTAAGTTTAAAGATTGCGCTCAAACCAAATGTCCTATAACGAAATTTTCAAATGTAACTACTAGAATGTGATACAATACACTATTGGGTGAAGTTTGGTTGACTTCTGCGCAGCGGTTTGGGAGTTAACATCAAAATTACATTTCTCGGCCATATCGCATAGATCTCACTGTGAAAAGGCTTAAATGGCTTTTTTGACCTAAGTTTGAGGATTGCGCTCAAATCAAATGTCCTAGAACCAAATTTCCACATGTAACTACTAGATTGTGATACAATACACTAATGGGTGAAGTTTGGTTGACTTCTGCGCAGAGGTTTGGGAGTTAACATCAAAATTACATTTCTCGGCCATATCGCATAGATCTCACTGTGAAAAGGCTTAAATGACTTTTTTAATTAAGTTTGATGATTGCGCTCAAACAAAATTTCCTAGAACAAAATTTTCAAATGTAACTACTAGATTGTGATACAATACACTATTGGGTGAAGTTTGGTTGACTTCTGCGCAGCGGTTTGGGAGTTAACATCAAAATTACATTTCTCGGCCATATCGCATAGATCTCACTGTGAAAAGGCTTAAATGGCTTTTTTGACCTAAGTTTAATGATTGCGCTCAAACCAAATGTCCAATAACCAAATTTCCACATGTAACTACTAGATTGTGATACAATACACTAATGGGTGAAGTTTGGTTGACTTCTGCGCAGCGGTTTGGGAGTTAACATCAAAATTACATTTCTCGGCCATATCGCATAGATCTCACTGTGAAAAGGCTTAAATGACTTTTTTAATTAAGTTTGATGATTGCGTTCAAACAAAATGTCATAGAACAAAATTTTCAAATGTAACTACTAGATTGTGATACAATACACTATTGGGTGAAGTTTGGTTGACTTCTGCGCAGCGGTTTGGGAGTTAACATCAAAATTACATTTCTCGGCCATATCGCATAGATCTCACTGTGAAAAGGCTTAAATGGCTTTTTTGACCTAAGTTTGAGGATTGCGCTCAAATCAAATGTCCTAGAACCAAATTTCCACATGTAATTACTAGATTGTGATACAATACACTAATGGGTGAAGTTTGGTTGACTTCTGCGCAGCGGTTTGGGAGTTAACATCAAAATTACATTTCTCGGCCATATCGCATAGATCTCACTGTGAAAAGGCTTAAATGACTTTTTTAATTAAGTTTAATGACTGCGCTCAAACCAAATGTCCTAGAACGAAATTTTCAAATGTAACTACTAGAATGTGATACAATACACTATTGGGTGAAGTTTAGTTGACTTCTGCGCAGCGGTTTGGGAGTTAACATCAAAATTACATTTCTCGGCCATATCGCATAGATCTCACTGTGAAAAGGCTTAAATGGCTTTTTTGACCTAAGTTTAATGATTGCGCTCAAACCAAATGTCCTAGAACGAAATTTTCAAATGTAACTACTAGAATGTGATACAATACACTATTGGGTGAAGTTTGGTTGACTTCTGCGCAGCGGTTTGGGAGTTAACATCAAAATTACATTTCTCGGCCATATCGCATAGATCTCACTGTGAAAAGGCTTAAATGGCTTTTTTGACCTAAGTTTGAGGATTGCGCTCAAATCAAATGTCCTAGAACCAAATTTTCACATGTAACTACTAGATTGTGATACAATACACTAATGGGTGAAGTTTGGTTGACTTCTACGCAGCGGTTTGGGAGTTAACATCAAAATTACATTTCTCGGCCATATCGCATAGATCTCACTGTGAAAAGGCTTAAATGACATTTTTAATTAAGTTTGATGATTGCGCTCAAACAAAATTTCCTAGAACAAAATTTTCAAATGTAACTACTAGATTGTGATACAATACACTATTGGGTGAAGTTTGGTTGACTTCTGCGCAGCGGTTTGGGAGTTAACATCAAAATTACATTTCTCGGCCATATCGCATAGATCTCACTGTGAAAAGGCTTAAATGGCTTTTTTGACCTAAGTTTGAGGATTGCGCTCAAATCAAATGTCCAAGAACCAAATTTCCAAATGTAACTACTAGATTGTGATACAATACACTATTGGGTGAAGTTTGGTTGACTTCTGCGCAGCGGTTTGGGAGTTAACATCAAAATTACATTTCTCGGCCATATCGCATAGATCTCACTGTGAAAAGGCTTAAATGACTTTTTTAATTAAGTTTGATGATTGCGCTCAAACAAAATTTCCTAGAACAAAATTTTCAAATGTAACTACTAGATTGTGATACAATACACTATTGGGTGAAGTTTGGTTGACTTCTGCGCAGCGGTTTGGGAGTTAACATCAAAATTACATTTCTCGGCCATATCGCATAGATCTCACTGTGAAAAGGCTTAAATGACTTTTTTAATTAAGTTTGATGATTGCGTTCAAACAAAATGTCATAGAACAAAATTTTCAAATGTAACTACTAGATTGTGATACAATACACTATTGGGTGAAGTTTGGTTGACTTCTGCGCAGCGGTTTGGGAGTTAACATCAAAATTACATTTCTCGGCCATATCGCATAGATCTCACTGTGAAAAGGCTTAAATGGCTTTTTTGACCTAAGTTTGAGGATTGCGCTCAAATCAAATGTCCTAGAACCAAATTTCCACATGTAACTACTAGATTGTGATACAATACACTAATGGGTGAAGTTTGGTTGACTTCTGCGCAGAGGTTTGGGAGTTAACATCAAAATTACATTTCTCGGCCATATCGTATAGATCTCACTGTGAAAAGGCTTAAATGACTTTTTTAATTAAGTTTGATGATTGCGCTCAAACAAAATTTCCTAGAACAAAATTTTCAAATGTAACTACTAGATTGTGATACAATACACTATTGGGTGAAGTTTGGTTGACTTCTGCGCAGCGGTTTGGGAGTTAACATCAAAATTACATTTCTCGGCCATATCGCATAGATCTCACTGTGAAAAGGCTTAAATGGCTTTTTTGACCTAAGTTTAATGATTGCGCTCAAACCAAATGTCCAATAACCAAATTTCTACATGTAACTACTAGATTGTGATACAATACACTAATGGGTGAAGTTTGGTTGACTTCTGCGCAGCGGTTTGGGAGTTAACATCAAAATTACATTTCTCGGCCATATCGCATAGATCTCACTGTGAAAAGGCTTAAATGACTTTTTTAATTAAGTTTGATGATTGCGTTCAAACAAAATGTCATAGAACAAAATTTTCAAATGTAACTACTAGATTGTGATACAATACACTATTGGGTGAAGTTTGGTTGACTTCTGCGCAGCGGTTTGGGAGTTAACATCAAAATTACATTTCTCGGCCATATCGCATAGATCTCACTGTGAAAAGGCTTAAATGGCTTTTTTGACCTAAGTTTGAGGATTGCGCTCAAATCAAATGTCCTAGAACCAAATTTCCACATGTAATTACTAGATTGTGATACAATACACTAATGGGTGAAGTTTGGTTGACTTCTGCGCAGCGGTTTGGGAGTTAACATCAAAATTACATTTCTCGGCCATATCGCATAGATCTCACTGTGAAAAGGCTTAAATGACTTTTTTAATTAAGTTTGATGATTGCGCTCAAACAAAATTTCCTAGAAAAAAAAATTTCAAATGTAACTACTAGATTGTGATACAATACACTATTGGGTGAAGTTTGGTTGACTTCTGCGCAGCGGTTTGGGAGTTAACATCAAAATTACATTTCTCGGCCATATCGCATAGATCTCACTGTGAAAAGGCTTAAATGGCTTTTTTGACCTAAGTTTAATGATTGCGCTCAAACCAAATGTCCAATAACCAAATTTCCACATGTAACTACTAGATTGTGATACAATACACTAATGGGTGAAGTTTGGTTGACTTCTGCGCAGCGGTTTGGGAGTTAACATCAAAATTACATTTCTCGGCCATATCGCATAGATCTCACTGTGAAAAGGCTTAAATGACTTTTTTAATTAAGTTTGATGATTGCGTTCAAACAAAATGTCATAGAACAAAATTTTCAAATGTAACTACTAGATTGTGATACAATACACTATTGGGTGAAGTTTGGTTGACTTCTGCGCAGCGGTTTGGGAGTTAACATCAAAATTACATTTCTCGGCCATATCGCATAGATCTCACTGTGAAAAGGCTTAAATGACTTTTTTAATTAAGTTTGATGATTGCGTTCAAACAAAATGTCCTAGAACAAAATTTTCAAATGTAACTACTAGATTGTGATACAATACACTATTGGGTGAAGTTTGGTTGACTTCTGCGCAGCGGTTTGGGAGTTAACATCAAAATTACATTTCTCGGCCATATCGCATAGATCTCACTGTGAAAAGGCTTAAATGGCTTTTTTGACCTAAGTTTAAAGATTGCGCTCAAACCAAATGTCCTAGAACGAAATTTTCAAATGTAACTACTAGAATGTGATACAATACACTATTGGGTGAAGTTTGGTTGACTTCTGCGCAGCGGTTTGGGAGTTAACATCAAAATTACATTTCTCGGCCATATCGCATAGATCTCACTGTGAAAAGGCTTAAATGGCTTTTTTGACCTAAGTTTGAGGATTGCGCTCAAATCAAATGTCCTAGAACCAAATTTCCACATGTAACTACTAGATTGTGATACAATACACTAATGGGTGAAGTTTGGTTGACTTCTGCGCAGAGGTTTGGGAGTTAACATCAAAATTACATTTCTCGGCCATATCGTATAGATCTCACTGTGAAAAGGCTTAAATGGCTTTTTTGACCTAAGTTTAATGATTGCGCTCAAACCAAATTTCCAATAACCAAATTTCCACATATAACTACTAGATTGTGATACAATACACTAATGGGTGAAGTTTGGTTGACTTCTGCGCAGCGGTTTGGGAGTTAACATCAAAATTACATTTCTCGGCCATATCGCATAGATCTCACTGTGAAAAGGCTTAAATGACTTTTTTAATTAAGTTTGATGATTGCGTTCAAACAAAATGTCATAGAACAAAATTTTCAAATGTAACTACTAGATTGTGATACAATACACTATTGGGTGAAGTTTGGTTGACTTCTGCGCAGCGGTTTGGGAGTTAACATCAAAATTACATTTCTCGGCCATATCGCATAGATCTCACTGTGAAAAGGCTTAAATGGCTTTTTTGACCTAAGTTTGAGGATTGCGCTCAAATCATATGTCCTAGAACCAAATTTCCACATGTAATTACTAGATTGTGATACAATACACTAATGGGTGAAGTTTGGTTGACTTCTGCGCAGCGGTTTGGGAGTTAACATCAAAATTACATTTCTCGGCCATATCGCATAGATCTCACTGTGAAAAGGCTTAAATGACTTTTTTAATTAAGTTCAATGATTGCGCTCAAATCAAATGTCCAAGAACTAAATTTCCAAATGTAACTACTAGATTGTGATAAAATACACTATTGGGTGAAGTTTGGTTGACTTCTGCGCAGCGGTTTGGGAGTTAACATCAAAATTACATTTCTCGGCCATATCGCATAGATCTCACTGTGAAAAGGCTTAAATGACTTTTTTAATTAAGTTTGATGATTGCGTTCAAACAAAATGTCCTAGAACAAAACTTTCAAATGTAACTACTAGATTGTGATACAATACTCTATTGGGTGAAGTTTGGTTGACTTCTGCGCAGCGGTTTGGGAATTAACATCAAAATTACATTTCTCGGCCATATCGCATAGATCTCACTGTGAAAAGGCTTAAATGGCTTTTTTGACCTAAGTTTGAGGATTGCGCTCAAATCAAATGTCCAAGAACCAAATTTCCAAATGTAACTACTAGATTGTGATACAATACACTATTGGGTGAAGTTTGGTTGACTTCTGCGCAGCGGTTTGGGAGTTAACATCAAAATTACATTTTTCGGCCATATCGCATAGATCTCACTGTGAAAAGGCTTAAATGACTTTTTTAATTAAGTTTGATGATTGCGTTCAAACAAAATGTCCTAGAACAAAATTTTCAAATGTAACTACTAGATTGTGATACAATACACTATTGGGTGAAGTTTGGTTGACTTCTGTGCAGCGGTTTGGGAGTTAACATCAAAATTACATTTCTCGGCCATATCGCATAGATCTCACTGTGAAAAGGCTTAAATGGCTTTTTTGACCTAAGTTTAAAGATTGCGCTCAAACCAAATGTCCTATAACGAAATTTTCAAATGTAACTACTAGAATGTGATACAATACACTATTGGGTGAAGTTTGGTTGACTTCTGCGCAGCGGTTTGGGAGTTAACATCAAAATTACATTTCTCGGCCATATCGCATAGATCTCACTGTGAAAAGGCTTAAATGGCTTTTTTGACCTAAGTTTGAGGATTGCGCTCAAATCAAATGTCCTAGAACCAAATTTCCACATGTAACTACTAGATTGTGATACAATACACTAATGGGTGAAGTTTGGTTGACTTCTGCGCAGAGGTTTGGGAGTTAACATCAAAATTACATTTCTCGGCCATATCGCATAGATCTCACTGTGAAAAGGCTTAAATGACTTTTTTAATTAAGTTTGATGATTGCGCTCAAACAAAATTTCCTAGAACAAAATTTTCAAATGTAACTACTAGATTGTGATACAATACACTATTGGGTGAAGTTTGGTTGACTTCTGCGCAGCGGTTTGGGAGTTAACATCAAAATTACATTTCTCGGCCATATCGCATAGATCTCACTGTGAAAAGGCTTAAATGGCTTTTTTGACCTAAGTTTAATGATTGCGCTCAAACCAAATGTCCAATAACCAAATTTCCACATGTAACTACTAGATTGTGATACAATACACTAATGGGTGAAGTTTGGTTGACTTCTGCGCAGCGGTTTGGGAGTTAACATCAAAATTACATTTCTCGGCCATATCGCATAGATCTCACTGTGAAAAGGCTTAAATGACTTTTTTAATTAAGTTTGATGATTGCGTTCAAACAAAATGTCATAGAACAAAATTTTCAAATGTAACTACTAGATTGTGATACAATACACTATTGGGTGAAGTTTGGTTGACTTCTGCGCAGCGGTTTGGGAGTTAACATCAAAATTACATTTCTCGGCCATATCGCATAGATCTCACTGTGAAAAGGCTTAAATGGCTTTTTTGACCTAAGTTTGAGGATTGCGCTCAAATCAAATGTCCTAGAACCAAATTTCCACATGTAATTACTAGATTGTGATACAATACACTAATGGGTGAAGTTTGGTTGACTTCTGCGCAGCGGTTTGGGAGTTAACATCAAAATTACATTTCTCGGCCATATCGCATAGATCTCACTGTGAAAAGGCTTAAATGACTTTTTTAATTAAGTTTAATGACTGCGCTCAAACCAAATGTCCTAGAACGAAATTTTCAAATGTAACTACTAGAATGTGATACAATACACTATTGGGTGAAGTTTAGTTGACTTCTGCGCAGCGGTTTGGGAGTTAACATCAAAATTACATTTCTCGGCCATATCGCATAGATCTCACTGTGAAAAGGCTTAAATGGCTTTTTTGACCTAAGTTTAATGATTGCGCTCAAACCAAATGTCCTAGAACGAAATTTTCAAATGTAACTACTAGAATGTGATACAATACACTATTGGGTGAAGTTTGGTTGACTTCTGCGCAGCGGTTTGGGAGTTAACATCAAAATTACATTTCTCGGCCATATCGCATAGATCTCACTGTGAAAAGGCTTAAATGGCTTTTTTGACCTAAGTTTGAGGATTGCGCTCAAATCAAATGTCCTAGAACCAAATTTTCACATGTAACTACTAGATTGTGATACAATACACTAATGGGTGAAGTTTGGTTGACTTCTACGCAGCGGTTTGGGAGTTAACATCAAAATTACATTTCTCGGCCATATCGCATAGATCTCACTGTGAAAAGGCTTAAATGACATTTTTAATTAAGTTTGATGATTGCGCTCAAACAAAATTTCCTAGAACAAAATTTTCAAATGTAACTACTAGATTGTGATACAATACACTATTGGGTGAAGTTTGGTTGACTTCTGCGCAGCGGTTTGGGAGTTAACATCAAAATTACATTTCTCGGCCATATCGCATAGATCTCACTGTGAAAAGGCTTAAATGGCTTTTTTGACCTAAGTTTGAGGATTGCGCTCAAATCAAATGTCCAAGAACCAAATTTCCAAATGTAACTACTAGATTGTGATACAATACACTATTGGGTGAAGTTTGGTTGACTTCTGCGCAGCGGTTTGGGAGTTAACATCAAAATTACATTTCTCGGCCATATCGCATAGATCTCACTGTGAAAAGGCTTAAATGACTTTTTTAATTAAGTTTGATGATTGCGCTCAAACAAAATTTCCTAGAACAAAATTTTCAAATGTAACTACTAGATTGTGATACAATACACTATTGGGTGAAGTTTGGTTGACTTCTGCGCAGCGGTTTGGGAGTTAACATCAAAATTACATTTCTCGGCCATATCGCATAGATCTCACTGTGAAAAGGCTTAAATGGCTTTTTTGACCTAAGTTTAATAATTGCGCTCAAACCAAATGTCCTAGAACGAAATTTTCAAATGTAACTACTAGAATGTGATACAATACACTATTGGGTGAAGTTTGGTTGACTTCTGCGCAGCGGTTTGGGAGTTAACATCAAAATTACATTTCTCGGCCATATCGCATAGATCTCACTGTGAAAAGGCTTAAATGACTTTTTTAATTAAGTTTGATGATTGCGTTCAAACAAAATGTCCTAGAACAAAATTTTCAAATGTAACTACTAGATTGTGATACAATACACTATTGGGTGAAGTTTGGTTGACTTCTGCGCAGCGGTTTGGGAGTTAACATCAAAATTACATTTCTCGGCCATATCGCATAGATCTCACTGTGAAAAGGCTTAAATGGCTTTTTTGACCTAAGTTTGAGGATTGCGCTCAAATCAAATGTCCAAGAACCAAATTTCCAAATGTAACTACTAGATTGTGATACAATACACTATTGGGTGAAGTTTGGTTGACTTCTGCGCAGCGGTTTGGGAGTTAACATCAAAATTACATTTCTCGGCCATATCGCATAGATCTCACTGTGAAAAGGCTTAAATGGCTTTTTTGACCTAAGTTTGAGGATTGCGCTCAAATCAAATGTCCTAGAACCAAATTTCCACATGTAACTACTAGATTGTGATACAATACACTAATGGGTGAAGTTTGGTTGACTTCTGCGCAGAGGTTTGGGAGTTAACATCAAAATTACATTTCTCTGCCATATCGTATAGATCTCAATGTGAAAAGGCTTAAATGACTTTTTTAATTAAGTTTGATGATTGCGCTCAAACAAAATTTCCTAGAACAAAATTTTCAAATGTAACTACTAGATTGTGATACAATACACTATTGGGTGAAGTTTGGTTGACTTCTGCGCAGCGGTTTGGGAGTTAACATCAAAATTACATTTCTCGGCCATATCGCATAGATCTCACTGTGAAAAGGCTTAAATGGCTTTTTTGACCTAAGTTTAATGATTGCGCTCAAACCAAATGTCCAATAACCAAATTTCTACATGTAACTACTAGATTGTGATACAATACACTAATGGGTGAAGTTTGGTTGACTTCTGCGCAGCGGTTTGGGAGTTAACATCAAAATTACATTTCTCGGCCATATCGCATAGATCTCACTGTGAAAAGGCTTAAATGACTTTTTTAATTAAGTTTGATGATTGCGTTCAAACAAAATGTCATAGAACAAAATTTTCAAATGTAACTACTAGATTGTGATACAATACACTATTGGGTGAAGTTTGGTTGACTTCTGCGCAGCGGTTTGGGAGTTAACATCAAAATTACATTTCTCGGCCATATCGCATAGATCTCACTGTGAAAAGGCTTAAATGGCTTTTTTGACCTAAGTTTGAGGATTGCGCTCAAATCAAATGTCCTAGAACCAAATTTCCACATGTAACTACTAGATTGTGATACAATACACTAATGGGTGAAGTTTGGTTGACTTCTGCGCAGAGGTTTGGGAGTTAACATCAAAATTACATTTCTCGGCCATATCGTATAGATCTCACTGTGAAAAGGCTTAAATGACTTTTTTAATTAAGTTTGATGATTGCGCTCAAACAAAATTTCCTAGAACAAAATTTTCAAATGTAACTACTAGATTGTGATACAATACACTATTGGGTGAAGTTTGGTTGACTTCTGCGCAGCGGTTTGGGAGTTAACATCAAAATTACATTTCTCGGCCATATCGCATAGATCTCACTGTGAAAAGGCTTAAATGGCTTTTTTGACCTAAGTTTAATGATTGCGCTCAAACCAAATGTCCAATAACCAAATTTCTACATGTAACTACTAGATTGTGATACAATACACTAATGGGTGAAGTTTGGTTGACTTCTGCGCAGCGGTTTGGGAGTTAACATCAAAATTACATTTCTCGGCCATATCGCATAGATCTCACTGTGAAAAGGCTTAAATGACTTTTTTAATTAAGTTTGATGATTGCGTTCAAACAAAATGTCATAGAACAAAATTTTCAAATGTAACTACTAGATTGTGATACAATACACTATTGGGTGAAGTTTGGTTGACTTCTGCGCAGCGGTTTGGGAGTTAACATCAAAATTACATTTCTCGGCCATATCGCATAGATCTCACTGTGAAAAGGCTTAAATGGCTTTTTTGACCTAAGTTTGAGGATTGCGCTCAAATCAAATGTCCTAGAACCAAATTTCCACATGTAATTACTAGATTGTGATACAATACACTAATGGGTGAAGTTTGGTTGACTTCTGCGCAGCGGTTTGGGAGTTAACATCAAAATTACATTTCTCGGCCATATCGCATAGATCTCACTGTGATAAGGCGTAAATGACTTTTTTAATTAAGTTTAATGATTGCGCTCAAACCAAATGTCCTAGAACGAAATTTTCAAATGTAACTACTAGAATGTGATACAATACACTATTGGGTGAAGTTTAGTTGACTTCTGCGCAGCGGTTTGGGAGTTAACATCAAAATTACATTTCTCGGCCATATCGCATAGATCTCACTGTGAAAAGGCTTAAATGGCTTTTTTGACCTAAGTTTAATGATTGCGCTCAAACCAAATGTCCTAGAACCAAATTTCCACATGTAACTACTAGATTGTGATACAATACACTAATGGGTGAAGTTTGGTTGACTTCTGCGCAGAGGTTTGGGAGTTAACATCAAAATTACATTTCTCTGCCATATCGTATAGATCTCACTGTGAAAAGGCTTAAATGACTTTTTTAATTAAGTTTGATGATTGCGCTCAAACAAAATTTCCTAGAACAAAATTTTCAAATGTAACTACTAGATTGTGATACAATACACTATTGGGTGAAGTTTGGTTGACTTCTGCGCAGCGGTTTGGGAGTTAACATCAAAATTACATTTCTCGGCCATATCGCATAGATCTCACTGTGAAAAGGCTTAAATGGCTTTTTTGACCTAAGTTTAATGATTGCGCTCAAACCAAATGTCCAATAACCAAATTTCTACATGTAACTACTAGATTGTGATACAATACACTAATGGGTGAAGTTTGGTTGACTTCTGCGCAGCGGTTTGGGAGTTAACATCAAAATTACATTTCTCGGCCATATCGCATAGATCTCACTGTGAAAAGGCTTAAATGACTTTTTTAATTAAGTTTGATGATTGCGTTCAAACAAAATGTCATAGAACAAAATTTTCAAATGTAACTACTAGATTGTGATACAATACACTATTGGGTGAAGTTTGGTTGACTTCTGCGCAGCGGTTTGGGAGTTAACATCAAAATTACATTTCTCGGCCATATCGCATAGATCTCACTGTGAAAAGGCTTAAATGGCTTTTTTGACCTAAGTTTGAGGATTGCGCTCAAATCAAATGTCCTAGAACCAAATTTCCACATGTAACTACTAGATTGTGATACAATACACTAATGGGTGAAGTTTGGTTGACTTCTGCGCAGAGGTTTGGGAGTTAACATCAAAATTACATTTCTCGGCCATATCGTATAGATCTCACTGTGAAAAGGCTTAAATGACTTTTTTAATTAAGTTTGATGATTGCGCTCAAACAAAATTTCCTAGAACAAAATTTTCAAATGTAACTACTAGATTGTGATACAATACACTATTGGGTGAAGTTTGGTTGACTTCTGCGCAGCGGTTTGGGAGTTAACATCAAAATTACATTTCTCGGCCATATCGCATAGATCTCACTGTGAAAAGGCTTAAATGGCTTTTTTGACCTAAGTTTAATGATTGCGCTCAAACCAAATGTCCAATAACCAAATTTCTACATGTAACTACTAGATTGTGATACAATACACTAATGGGTGAAGTTTGGTTGACTTCTGCGCAGCGGTTTGGGAGTTAACATCAAAATTACATTTCTCGGCCATATCGCATAGATCTCACTGTGAAAAGGCTTAAATGACTTTTTTAATTAAGTTTGATGATTGCGTTCAAACAAAATGTCATAGAACAAAATTTTCAAATGTAACTACTAGATTGTGATACAATACACTATTGGGTGAAGTTTGGTTGACTTCTGCGCAGCGGTTTGGGAGTTAACATCAAAATTACATTTCTCGGCCATATCGCATAGATCTCACTGTGAAAAGGCTTAAATGGCTTTTTTGACCTAAGTTTGAGGATTGCGCTCAAATCAAATGTCCTAGAACCAAATTTCCACATGTAATTACTAGATTGTGATACAATACACTAATGGGTGAAGTTTGGTTGACTTCTGCGCAGCGGTTTGGGAGTTAACATCAAAATTACATTTCTCGGCCATATCGCATAGATCTCACTGTGATAAGGCGTAAATGACTTTTTTAATTAAGTTTAATGATTGCGCTCAAACCAAATGTCCTAGAACGAAATTTTCAAATGTAACTACTAGAATGTGATACAATACACTATTGGGTGAAGTTTAGTTGACTTCTGCGCAGCGGTTTGGGAGTTAACATCAAAATTACATTTCTCGGCCATATCGCATAGATCTCACTGTGAAAAGGCTTAAATGGCTTTTTTGACCTAAGTTTAATGATTGCGCTCAAACCAAATGTCCTAGAACGAAATTTTCAAATGTAACTACTAGAATGTGATACAATACACTATTGGGTGAAGTTTGGTTGACTTCTGCGCAGCGGTTTGGGAGTTAACATCAAAATTACATTTCTCGGCCATATCGCATAGATCTCACCGTGAAAAGGCTTAAATGACTTTTTTAATTAAGTTTGATGATTGCGTTCAAACAAAATGTCCTAGAACAAAATTTTCAAATGTAACTACTAGATTGTGATACAATACACTATTGGGTGAAGTTTGGTTGACTTCTGCGCAGCGGTTTGGGAGTTAACATCAAAATTACATTTCTCGGCCATATCGCATAGATCTCACTGTGAAAAGGCTTAAATGACTTTTTTAATTAAGTTTGATGATTGCGTTCAAACAAAATGTCCTAGAACAAAATTTTCAAATGTAACTACTAGATTGTGATACAATACACTATTGGGTGAAGTTTGGTTGACTTCTGCGCAGCGGTTTGGGAGTTAACATCAAAATTACATTTCTCGGCCATATCGCATAGATCTCACTGTGAAAAGGCTTAAATGGCTTTTTTGACCTAAGTTTAAAGATTGCGCTCAAACCAAATGTCCTAGAACGAAATTTTCAAATGTAACTACTAGAATGTGATACAATACACTATTGGGTGAAGTTTGGTTGACTTCTGCGCAGCGGTTTGGGAGTTAACATCAAAATTACATTTCTCGGCCATATCGCATAGATCTCACTGTGAAAAGGCTTAAATGACTTTTTTAATTAAGTTTGATGATTGCGCTCAAACAAAATTTCCTAGAACAAAATTTTCAAATGTAACTACTAGATTGTGATACAATACACTATTGGGTGAAGTTTGGTTGACTTCTGCGCAGCGGTTTTGGAGTTAACATCAAAATTACATTTCTCGGCCATATCGCATAGATCTCACTGTGAAAAGGCTTAAATGGCTTTTTTGACCTAAGTTTAATGATTGCGCTCAAACCAAATGTCCAATAACCAAATTTCCACATGTAATTACTAGATTGTGATACAACACACTAATGGGTGAAGTTTGGTTGACTTCTGCGAGGCGGTTTGGGAGTTAACATCAAAATTACATTTCTCGGCCATATCGCATAGATCTCACTGTGAAAAGGCTTAAATGACTTTTTTAATTAAGTTTGATGATTGCGTTCAAACAAAATGTCATAGAACAAAATTTTCAAATGTAACTACTAGATTGTGATACAATACACTATTGGGTGAAGTTTGGTTGACTTCTGCGCAGCGGTTTGGGAGTTAACATCAAAATTACATTTCTCGGCCATATCGCATAGATCTCACTGTGAAAAGGCTTAAATGGCTTTTTTGACCTAAGTTTGAGGATTGCGCTCAAATCAAATGTCCTAGAACCAAATTTCCACATGTAATTACTAGATTGTGATACAATACACTAATGGGTGAAGTTTGGTTGACTTCTGCGCAGCGGTTTGGGAGTTAACATCAAAATTACATTTCTCGGCCATATCGCATAGATCTCACTGTGAAAAGGCTTAAATGACTTTTTTAATTAAGTTTAATGATTGCGCTCAAACCAAATGTCCTAGAACGAAATTTTGAAATGTAACTACTAGAATGTGATACAATACACTATTGGGTGAAGTTTAGTTGACTTCTGCGCAGCGGTTTGGGAGTTAACATCAAAATTACATTTCTCGGCCATATCGCATAGATCTCAACTGTGAAAAGGCTTAAATGGCTTTTTTGACCTAAGTTTAATGATTGCGCTCAAACCAAATGTCCTAGAACGAAATTTTCAAATGTAACTACTAGAATGTGATACAATACACTATTGGGTGAAGTTTGGTTGACTTCTGCGCAGCGGTTTGGGAGTTAACATCAAAATTACATTTCTCGGCCATATCGCATAGATCTCACTGTGAAAAGGCTTAAATGACTTTTTTAATTAAGTTTGATGATTGCGTTCAAACAAAATGTCCTAGAACAAAATTTTCAAATGTAACTACTAGATTGTGATACAATACACTATTGGGTGAAGTTTGGTTGACTTCTGCGCAGCGGTTTGGGAGTTAACATCAAAATTACATTTCTCGGCCATATCGCATAGATCTCACTGTGAAAAGGCTTAAATGGCTTTTTTGACCTAAGTTTTAGGATTGCGCTCAAATCAAATGTCCAAGAACCAAATTTCCAAATGTAACTACTAGATTGTGATACAATACACTATTGGGTGAAGTTTGGTTGACTTCTGCGCAGCGGTTTGGGAGTTAACATCAAAATTACATTTCTCGGCCATATCGCATAGATCTCACTGTGAAAAGGCTTAAATGACTTTTTTAATTAAGTTTGATGATTGCGTTCAAACAAAATGTCCTAGAACAAAATTTTCAAATGTAACTACTAGATTGTGATACAATACACTATTGGGTGAAGTTTGGTTGACTTCTGCGCAGCGGTTTGGGAGTTAACATCAAAATTACATTTCTCGGCCATATCGCATAGATCTCACTGTGAAAAGGCTTAAATGGCTTTTTTGACCTAAGTTTAAAGATTGCTCTCAAATCAAATGTCCTAGAACCAAATTTCCACATGTAACTACTAGATTGTGATACAATACACTATTGGGTGAAGTTTGGTTGACTTCTGCGCAGAGGTTTGGGAGTTAACATCAAAATTACATTTCTCGGCCATATTGCATAGATCTCACTGTGAAAAGGCTTAAATGACTTTTTTAATTAAGTTTGATGATTGCGCTCAAACAAAATTTCCTAGAAAAAAAAATTTCAAATGTAACTACTAGATTGTGATACAATACACTATTGGGTGAAGTTTGGTTGACTTCTGCGCAGCGGTTTGGGAGTTAACATCAAAATTACATTTCTCGGCCATATCGCATAGATCTCACTGTGAAAAGGCTTAAATGGCTTTTTTGACCTACGTTTAATGATTGCGCTCAAACCAAATGTCCAATAACCAAATTTCCACATGTAACTACTAGATTGTGATACAATACACTAATGGGTGAAGTTTGGTTGACTTCTGTGCAGCGGTTTGGGAGTTAACATCAAAATTACATTTCTCGGCCATATCGCATAGATCTCACTGTGAAAAGGCTTAAATGACTTTTTTAATTAAGTTTGATGATTGCGTTCAAACAAAATGTCATAGAACAAAATTTTCAAATGTAACTACTAGATTGTGATACAATACACTATTGGGTGAAGTTTGGTTGACTTCTGCGCAGCGGTTTGGGAGTTAACATCAAAATTACATTTCTCGGCCATATCGCATAGATCTCACTGTGAAAAGGCTTAAATGACTTTTTTAATTAAGTTTGATGATTGCGTTCAAACAAAATGTCCTAGAACAAAATTTTCAAATGTAACTACTAGATTGTGATACAATACACTATTGGGTGAAGTTTGGTTGACTTCTGCGCAGCGGTTTGGGAGTTAACATCAAAATTACATTTCTCGGCCATATCGCATAGATCTCACTGTGAAAAGGCTTAAATGGCTTTTTTGACCTAAGTTTAAAGATTGCGCTCAAACCAAATGTCCTAGAACGAAATTTTCAAATGTAACTACTAGAATGTGATACAATACACAATTGGGTGAAGTTTGGTTGACTTCTGCGCAGCGGTTTGGGAGTTAACATCAAAATTACATTTCTCGGCCATATCGCATAGATCTCACTGTGAAAAGGCTTAAATGGCTTTTTTGACCTAAGTTTGAGGATTGCGCTCAAATCAAATGTCCTAGAACCAAATTTCCACATGTAACTACTAGATTGTGATACAATACACTAATGGGTGAAGTTTGGTTGACTTCTGCGCAGAGGTTTGGGAGTTAACATCAAAATTACATTTCTCGGCCATATCGTATAGATCTCACTGTGAAAAGGCTTAAATGGCTTTTTTGACCTAAGTTTAATGATTGCGCTCAAACCAAATTTCCAATAACCAAATTTCCACATATAACTACTAGATTGTGATACAATACACTAATGGGTGAAGTTTGGTTGACTTCTGCGCAGAGGTTTGGGAGTTAACATCAAAATTACATTTCTCGGCCATATCGTATAGATCTCACTGTGAAAAGGCTTAAATGGCTTTTTTGACCTAAGTTTAATGATTGCGCTCAAACCAAATTTCCAATAACCAAATTTCCACATATAACTACTAGATTGTGATACAATACACTAATGGGTGAAGTTTGGTTGACTTCTGCGCAGCGGTTTGGGAGTTAACATCAAAATTACATTTCTCGGCCATATCGCATAGATCTCACTGTGAAAAGGCTTAAATGACTTTTTTAATTAAGTTTGATGATTGCGTTCAAACAAAATGTCATAGAACAAAATTTTCAAATGTAACTACTAGATTGTGATACAATACACTATTGGGTGAAGTTTGGTTGACTTCTGCGCAGCGGTTTGGGAGTTAACATCAAAATTACATTTCTCGGCCATATCGCATAGATCTCACTGTGAAAAGGCTTAAATGGCTTTTTTGACCTAAGTTTGAGGATTGCGCTCAAATCATATGTCCTAGAACCAAATTTCCACATGTAATTACTAGATTGTGATACAATACACTAATGGGTGAAGTTTGGTTGACTTCTGCGCAGCGGTTTGGGAGTTAACATCAAAATTACATTTCTCGGCCATATCGCATAGATCTCACTGTGAAAAGGCTTAAATGACTTTTTTAATTAAGTTTAATGATTGCGCTCAAATCAAATGTCCAAGAACTAAATTTCCAAATGTAACTACTAGATTGTGATAAAATACACTATTGGGTGAAGTTTGGTTGACTTCTGCGCAGCGGTTTGGGAGTTAACATCAAAATTACATTTCTCGGCCATATCGCATAGATCTCACTCTGAAAAGGCTTAAATGACTTTTTTAATTAAGTTTGATGATTGCGTTCAAACAAAATGTCCTAGAACAAAATTTTCAAATGTAACTACTAGATTGTGATACAATACACTATTGGGTGAAGTTTGGTTGACTTCTGCGCTGCGGTTTGGGAGTTAACATCAAAATTACATTTCTCGGCCATATCGCATAGATCTCACTGTGAAAAGGCTTAAATGGCTTTTTTGACCTAAGTTTGAGGATTGCGCTCAAATCAAATGTCCAAGAACCAAATTTCCAAATGTAACTACTAGATTGTGATACAATACACTATTGGGTGAAGTTTGGTTGACTTCTGCGCAGCGGTTTGGGAGTTAACATCAAAATTACATTTCTCGGCCATATCGCATAGATCTCACTGTGAAAAGGCTTAAATGGCTTTTTTGACCTAAGTTTAAAGATTGCGCTCAAACCAAATGTCCTATAACGAAATTTTCAAATGTAACTACTAGAATGTGATACAATACACTATTGGGTGAAGTTTGGTTGACTTCTGCGCAGCGGTTTGGGAGTTAACATCAAAATTACATTTCTCGGCCATATCGCATAGATCTCACTGTGAAAAGGCTTAAATGGCTTTTTTGACCTAAGTTTGAGGATTGCGCTCAAATCAAATGTCCTAGAACCAAATTTCCACATGTAACTACTAGATTGTGATACAATACACTAATGGGTGAAGTTTGGTTGACTTCTGCGAAGAGGTTTGGGAGTTAACATCAAAATTACATTTCTCGGCCATATCGCATAGATCTCACTGTGAAAAGGCTTAAATGACTTTTTTAATTAAGTTTGATGATTGCGCTCAAACAAAATTTCCTAGAACAAAATTTTCAAATGTAACTACTAGATTGTGATACAATACACTATTGGGTGAAGTTTGGTTGACTTCTGCGCAGCGGTTTGGGAGTTAACATCAAAATTACATTTCTCGGCCATATCGCATAGATCTCACTGTGAAAAGGCTTAAATGGCTTTTTTGACCTAAGTTTAATGATTGCGCTCAAACCAAATGTCCAATAACCAAATTTCCACATGTAACTACTAGATTGTGATACAATACACTAATGGGTGAAGTTTGGTTGACTTCTGCGCAGCGGTTTGGGAGTTAACATCAAAATTACATTTCTCGGCCATATCGCATAGATCTCACTGTGAAAAGGCTTAAATGACTTTTTTAATTAAGTTTGATGATTGCGTTCAAACAAAATGTCATAGAACAAAATTTTCAAATGTAACTACTAGATTGTGATACAATACACTATTGGGTGAAGTTTGTTTGACTTCTGCGCAGCGGTTTGGGAGTTAACATCAAAATTACATTTCTCGGCCATATCGCATAGATCTCACTGTGAAAAGGCTTAAATGGCTTTTTTGACCTAAGTTTGAGGATTGCGCTCAAATCAAATGTCCTAGAACCAAATTTCCACATGTAATTACTAGATTGTGATACAATACACTAATGGGTGAAGTTTGGTTGACTTCTGCGCAGCGGTTTGGGAGTTAACATCAAAATTACATTTCTCGGCCATATCGCATAGATCTCACTGTGAAAAGGCTTAAATGACTTTTTTAATTAAGTTTAATGATTGCGCTCAAACCAAATGTCCTAGAACGAAATTTTCAAATGTAACTACTAGAATGTGATACAATACACTATTGGGTGAAGTTTAGTTGACTTCTGCGCAGCGGTTTGGGAGTTAACATCAAAATTACATTTCTCGGCCATATCGCATAGATCTCACTGTGAAAAGGCTTAAATGGCTTTTTTGACCTAAGTTTAATGATTGCGCTCAAACCAAATGTCCTAGAACGAAATTTTCAAATGTAACTACTAGAATGTGATACAATACACTATTGGGTGAAGTTTGGTTGACTTCTGCGCAGCGGTTTGGGAGTTAACATCAAAATTACATTTCTCGGCCATATCGCATAGATCTCACTGTGAAAAGGCTTAAATGGCTTTTTTGACCTAAGTTTGAGGATTGCGCTCAAATCAAATGTCCTAGAACCAAATTTTCACATGTAATTACTAGATTGTGATACAATACACTAATGGGTGAAGTTTGGTTGACTTCTGCGCAGCGGTTTGGGAGTTAACATCAAAATTACATTTCTCGGCCATATCGCATAGATCTCACTGTGAAAAGGCTTAAATGACTTTTTTAATTAAGTTTAATGATTGCGCTCAAACCAAATGTCCTAGAACGAAATTTTCAAATGTAACTACTAGAATGTGATACAATACACTATTGGGTGAAGTTTAGTTGACTTCTGCGCAGCGGTTTGGGAGTTAACATCAAAATTACATTTCTCGGCCATATCGCATAGATCTCACTGTGAAAAGGCTTAAATGGCTTTTTTGACCTAAGTTTAATGATTGCGCTCAAACCAAATGTCCTAGAACGAAATTTTCAAATGTAACTACTAGAATGTGATACAATACACTATTGGGTGAAGTTTGGTTGACTTCTGCGCAGCGGTTTGGGAGTTAACATCAAAATTACATTTCTCGGCCATATCGCATAGATCTCACTGTGAAAAGGCTTAAATGGCTTTTTTGACCTAAGTTTGAGGATTGCGCTCAAATCAAATGTCCTAGAACCAAATTTTCACATGTAACTACTAGATTGTGATACAATACACTAATGGGTGAAGTTTGGTTGACTTCTGCGCAGCGGTTTGGGAGTTAACATCAAAATTACATTTCTCGGCCATATCGCATAGATCTCACTGTGAAAAGGCTTAAATGACATTTTTAATTAAGTTTGATGATTGCGCTCAAACAAAATTTCCTAGAACAAAATTTTCAAATGTAACTACTAGATTGTGATACAATACACTATTGGGTGAAGTTTGGTTGACTTCTGCGCAGCGGTTTGGGAGTTAACATCAAAATTACATTTCTCGGCCATATCGCATAGATCTCACTGTGAAAAGGCTTAAATGGCTTTTTTGACCTAAGTTTGAGGATTGCGCTCAAATCAAATGTCCAAGAACCAAATTTCCAAATGTAACTACTAGATTGTGATACAATACACTATTGGGTGAAGTTTGGTTGACTTCTGCGCAGCGGTTTGGGAGTTAACATCAAAATTACATTTCTCGGCCATATCGCATAGATCTCACTGTGAAAAGGCTTAAATGGCTTTTTTGACCTAAGTTTGAGGATTGCGCTCAAATCATATGTCCTAGAACCAAATTTCCACATGTAATTACTAGATTGTGATACAATACACTAATGGGTGAAGTTTGGTTGACTTCTGCGCAGCGGTTTGGGAGTTAACATCAAAATTACATTTCTCGGCCATATCGCATAGATCTCACTGTGAAAAGGCTTAAATGACTTTTTTAATTAAGTTTAATGATTGCGCTCAAATCAAATGTCCAAGAACTAAATTTCCAAATGTAACTACTAGATTGTGATAAAATACACTATTGGGTGAAGTTTGGTTGACTTCTGCGCAGCGGTTTGGGAGTTAACATCAAAATTACATTTCTCGGCCATATCGCATAGATCTCACTGTGAAAAGGCTTAAATGACTTTTTTAATTAAGTTTGATGATTGCGTTCAAACAAAATGTCCTAGAACAAAATTTTCAAATGTAACTACTAGATTGTGATACAATACACTATTGGGTGAAGTTTGGTTGACTTCTGCGCAGCGGTTTGGGAGTTAACATCAAAATTACATTTCTCGGCCATATCGCATAGATCTCACTGTGAAAAGGCTTAAATGGCTTTTTTGACCTAAGTTTGAGGATTGCGCTCAAATCAAATGTCCAAGAACCAAATTTCCAAATGTAACTACTAGATTGTGATACAATACACTATCGGGTGAAGTTTGGTTGACTTCTGCGCAGCGGTTTGGGAGTTAACATCAAAATTACATTTCTCGGCCATATCGCATAGATCTCACTGTGAAAAGGCTTAAATGACTTTTTTAATTAAGTTTGATGATTGCGTTCAAACAAAATGTCCTAGAACAAAATTTTCAAATGTAACTACTAGATTGTGATACAATACACTATTGGGTGAAGTTTGGTTGACTTCTGCGCAGCGGTTTGGGAGTTAACATCAAAATTACATTTCTCGGCCATATCGCATAGATCTCACTGTGAAAAGGCTTAAATGGCTTTTTTGACCTAAGTTTAAAGATTGCGCTCAAACCAAATGTCCTAGAACGAAATTTTCAAATGTAACTACTAGAATGTGATACAATACACTATTGGGTGAAGTTTGGTTGACTTCTGCGTAGCGGTTTGGGAGTTAACATCAAAATTACATTTCTCGGCCATATCGCATAGATCTCACTGTGAAAAGGCTTAAATGGCTTTTTTGACCTAAGTTTGAGGATTGCGCTCAAATCAAATGTCCTAGAACCAAATTTCCACATGTAACTACTAGATTGTGATACAATACACTAATGGGTGAAGTTTGGTTGACTTCTGCGCAGAGGTTTGGGAGTTAACATCAAAATTACATTTCTCGGCCATATCGCATAGATCTCACTGTGAAAAGGCTTAAATGACTTTTTTAATTAAGTTTGATGATTGCGTTCAAACAAAATGTCATAGAACAAAATTTTCAAATGTAACTACTAGATTGTGATACAATACACTATTGGGTGAAGTTTGGTTGACTTCTGCGCAGCGGTTTGGGAGTTAACATCAAAATTACATTTCTCGGCCATATCGCATAGATCTCACTGTGAAAAGGCTTAAATGGCTTTTTTGACCTAAGTTTGAGGATTGCGCTCAAATCAAATGTCCTAGAACCAAATTTCCACATGTAACTACTAGATTGTGATACAATACACTAATGGGTGAAGTTTGGTTGACTTCTGCGCAGCGGTTTGGGAGTTAACATCAAAATTACATTTCTCGGCCATATCGCATAGATCTCACTGTGAAAAGGCTTAAATGGCTTTTTTGACCTAAGTTTAATGATTGCGCTCAAACCAAATGTCCAATAACCAAATTTCCACATGTAACTACTAGATTGTGATACAATACACTAATGGGTGAAGTTTGGTTGACTTCTGCGCAGCGGTTTGGGAGTTAACATCAAAATTACATTTCTCGGCCATATCGCATAGATCTCACTGTGATAAGGCTTAAATGACTTTTTTAATTAAGTTTGATGATTGCGTTCAAAGAAAATGTCATAGAACAAAATTTTCAAATGTAACTACTAGATTGTGATACAATACACTATTGGGTGAAGTTTGGTTGACTTCTGCGCAGCGGTTTGGGAGTTATCAAAATTACATTTCTCGGCCATATCGCATAGATCTCACTGTGAAAAGGCTTAAATGGCTTTTTTGACCTAAGTTTGAGGATTGCGCTCAAATCAAATGTCCTAGAACCAAATTTCCACATGTAATTACTAGATTGTGATACAATACACTAATGGGTGAAGTTTGGTTGACTTCTGCGCAGCGGTTTGGGAGTTAACATCAAAATTACATTTCTCGGCCATATCGCATAGATCTCACTGTGAAAAGGCTTAAATGACTTTTTTAATTAAGTTTAATGATTGCGCTCAAACCAAATGTCCTAGAACGAAATTTTCAAATGTAACTACTAGAATGTGATACAATACACTATTGGGTGAAGTTTGGTTGACTTCTGCGCAGCGGTTTGGGAGTTAACATCAAAATTACATTTCTCGGCCATATCGCATAGATCTCACTGTGAAAAGGCTTAAATGGCTTTTTTGACCTAAGTTTGAGGATTGCGCTCAAATCAAATGTCCTAGAACCAAATTTCCACATGTAACTACTAGATTGTGATACAATACACTAATGGGTGAAGTTTGGTTGACTTCTGCGCAGCGGTTTGGGAGTTAACATCAAAATTACATTTCTCGGCCATATCGCATAGATCTCACTGTGAAAAGGCTTAAATGACTTTTTTAATTAAGTTTAATGATTGCGCTCAAACCAAATGTCCTAGAACGAAATTTTCAAATGTAACTACTAGAATGTGATACAATACACTATTGGGTGAAGTTTGGTTGACTTCTGCGCAGCGGTTTGGGAGTTAACATCAAAATTACATTTCTCGGCCATATCGCATAGATCTCACTGTGAAAAGGCTTAAATGGCTTTTTTGACCTAAGTTTAATGATTGCGCTCAAACCAAATGTCCTAGAACGAAATTTTCAAATGTAACTACTAGAATGTGATACAATACACTATTGGGTGAAGTTTGGTTGACTTCTGCGCAGCGGTTTGGGAGTTAACATCAAAATTACATTTCTCGGCCATATCGCATAGATCTCACTGTGAAAAGGCTTAAATGGCTTTTTTGACCTAAGTTTGAGGATTGCGCTCAAATCAAATGTCCTAGAACCAAATTTTCACATGTAACTACTAGATTGTGATACAATACACTAATGGGTGAAGTTTGGTTGACTTCTGCGCAGAGGTTTGGGAGTTAACATCAAAATTACATTTCTCGGCCATATCGTATAGATCTCACTGTGAAAAGGCTTAAATGACTTTTTTAATTAAGTTTGATGATTGCGCTCAAACAAAATTTCCTAGAACAAAATTTTCAAATGTAACTACTAGATTGTGATACAATACACTATTGGGTGAAGTTTGGTTGACTTCTGCGCAGCGGTTTGGGAGTTAACATCAAAATTACATTTCTCGGCCATATCGCATAGATCTCACTGTGAAAAGGCTTAAATGGCTTTTTTGACCTAAGTTTAATGATTGCGCTCAAACTAAATGTCCAATAACCAAATTTCTACATGTAACTACTAGATTGTGATACAATACACTAATGGGTGAAGTTTGGTTGACTTCTGCGCAGCGGTTTGGGAGTTAACATCAAAATTACATTTCTCGGCCATATCGCATAGATCTCACTGTGAAAAGGCTTAAATGACTTTTTTAATTAAGTTTGATGATTGCGTTCAAACAAAATGTCATAGAACAAAATTTTCAAATGTAACTACTAGATTGTTATACAATACACTATTGGGTGAAGTTTGGTTGACTTCTGCGCAGCGGTTTGGGAGTTAACATCAAAATTACATTTCTCGGCCATATCGCATAGATCTCACTGTGAAAAGGCTTAAATGGCTTTTTTGACCTAAGTTTGAGGATTGCGCTCAAATCAAATGTCCTAGAACCAAATTTCCACATGTAATTACTAGATTGTGATACAATACACTAATGGGTGAAGTTTGGTTGACTTCTGCGCAGCGGTTTGGGAGTTAACATCAAAATTACATTTCTCGGCCATATCGCATAGATCTCACTGTGAAAAGGCTTAAATGACTTTTTTAATTAAGTTTAATGATTGCGCTCAAACCAAATGTCCTAGAACGAAATTTTCAAATGTAACTACTAGAATGTGATACAATACACTATTGGGTGAAGTTTAGTTGACTTCTGCGCAGCGGTTTGGGAGTTAACATCAAAATTACATTTCTCGGCCATATCGCATAGATCTCACTGTGAAAAGGCTTAAATGGCTTTTTTGACCTAAGTTTAATGATTGCGCTCAAACCAAATGTCCTAGAACGAAATTTTCAAATGTAACTACTAGAATGTGATACAATACACTATTGGGTGAAGTTTGGTTGACTTCTGCGCAGCGGTTTGGGAGTTAACATAAAAATTACATTTCTCGGCCATATCGTATAGATCTCACTTTGAAAAGGCTTAAATGACTTTTTTAATTAAGTTTAATGATTGCGCTCAAACCAAATGTCCTAGAACGAAATTTTCAAATGTAACTACTAGAATGTGATACAATACACTATTGGGTGAAGTTTAGTTGACTTCTGCGCAGCGGTTTGGGAGTTAACATCAAAATTACATTTCTCGGCCATATCGCATAGATCTCACTGTGAAAAGGCTTAAATGGCTTTTTTGACCTAAGTTTAATGATTGCGCTCAAACCAAATGTCCTAGAACGAAATTTTCAAATGTAACTACTAGAATGTGATACAATACACTATTGGGTGAAGTTTGGTTGACTTCTGCGCAGCGGTTTGGGAGTTAACATCAAAATTACATTTCTCGGCCATATCGCATAGATCTCACCGTGAAAAGGCTTAAATGACTTTTTTAATTAAGTTTGATGATTGCGTTCAAACAAAATGTCCTAGAACAAAATTTTCAAATGTAACTACTAGATTGTGATACAATACACTATTGGGTGAAGTTTGGTTGACTTCTGCGCAGCGGTTTGGGAGTTAACATCAAAATTACATTTCTCGGCCATATCGCATAGATCTCACTGTGAAAAGGCTTAAATGGCTTTTTTGACCTAAGTTTAAAGATTGCGCTCAAACCAAATGTCCTAGAACGAAATTTTCAAATGTAACTACTAGAATGTGATACAATACACTATTGGGTGAAGTTTGGTTGACTTCTGCGTAGCGGTTTGGGAGTTAACATCAAAATTACATTTCTCGGCCATATCGCATAGATCTCACTGTGAAAAGGCTTAAATGGCTTTTTTGACCTAAGTTTGAGGATTGCGCTCAAATCAAATGTCCTAGAACCAAATTTCCACATGTAACTACTAGATTGTGATACAATACACTAATGGGTGAAGTTTGGTTGACTTCTGCGCAGAGGTTTGGGAGTTAACATCAAAATTACATTTCTCGGCCATATCGCATAGATCTCACTGTGAAAAGGCTTAAATGACTTTTTTAATTAAGTTTGATGATTGCGTTCAAACAAAATGTCATAGAACAAAATTTTCAAATGTAACTACTAGATTGTGATACAATACACTATTGGGTGAAGTTTGGTTGACTTCTGCGCAGCGGTTTGGGAGTTAACATCAAAATTACATTTCTCGGCCATATCGCATAGATCTCACTGTGAAAAGGCTTAAATGGCTTTTTTGACCTAAGTTTGAGGATTGCGCTCAAATCAAATGTCCTAGAACCAAATTTCCACATGTAACTACTAGATTGTGATACAATACACTAATGGGTGAAGTTTGGTTGACTTCTGCGCAGCGGTTTGGGAGTTAACATCAAAATTACATTTCTCGGCCATATCGCATAGATCTCACTGTGAAAAGGCTTAAATGGCTTTTTTGACCTAAGTTTAATGATTGCGCTCAAACCAAATGTCCAATAACCAAATTTCCACATGTAACTACTAGATTGTGATACAATACACTAATGGGTGAAGTTTGGTTGACTTCTGCGCAGCGGTTTGGGAGTTAACATCAAAATTACATTTCTCGGCCATATCGCATAGATCTCACTGTGATAAGGCTTAAATGACTTTTTTAATTAAGTTTGATGATTGCGTTCAAAGAAAATGTCATAGAACAAAATTTTCAAATGTAACTACTAGATTGTGATACAATACACTATTGGGTGAAGTTTGGTTGACTTCTGCGCAGCGGTTTGGGAGTTATCAAAATTACATTTCTCGGCCATATCGCATAGATCTCACTGTGAAAAGGCTTAAATGGCTTTTTTGACCTAAGTTTGAGGATTGCGCTCAAATCAAATGTCCTAGAACCAAATTTCCACATGTAATTACTAGATTGTGATACAATACACTAATGGGTGAAGTTTGGTTGACTTCTGCGCAGCGGTTTGGGAGTTAACATCAAAATTACATTTCTCGGCCATATCGCATAGATCTCACTGTGAAAAGGCTTAAATGACTTTTTTAATTAAGTTTAATGATTGCGCTCAAACCAAATGTCCTAGAACGAAATTTTCAAATGTAACTACTAGAATGTGATACAATACACTATTGGGTGAAGTTTGGTTGACTTCTGCGCAGCGGTTTGGGAGTTAACATCAAAATTACATTTCTCGGCCATATCGCATAGATCTCACTGTGAAAAGGCTTAAATGGCTTTTTTGACCTAAGTTTGAGGATTGCGCTCAAATCAAATGTCCTAGAACCAAATTTCCACATGTAACTACTAGATTGTGATACAATACACTAATGGGTGAAGTTTGGTTGACTTCTGCGCAGCGGTTTGGGAGTTAACATCAAAATTACATTTCTCGGCCATATCGCATAGATCTCACTGTGAAAAGGCTTAAATGACTTTTTTAATTAAGTTTAATGATTGCGCTCAAACCAAATGTCCTAGAACGAAATTTTCAAATGTAACTACTAGAATGTGATACAATACACTATTGGGTGAAGTTTGGTTGACTTCTGCGCAGCGGTTTGGGAGTTAACATCAAAATTACATTTCTCGGCCATATCGCATAGATCTCACTGTGAAAAGGCTTAAATGGCTTTTTTGACCTAAGTTTAATGATTGCGCTCAAACCAAATGTCCTAGAACGAAATTTTCAAATGTAACTACTAGAATGTGATACAATACACTATTGGGTGAAGTTTGGTTGACTTCTGCGCAGCGGTTTGGGAGTTAACATCAAAATTACATTTCTCGGCCATATCGCATAGATCTCACTGTGAAAAGGCTTAAATGGCTTTTTTGACCTAAGTTTGAGGATTGCGCTCAAATCAAATGTCCTAGAACCAAATTTTCACATGTAACTACTAGATTGTGATACAATACACTAATGGGTGAAGTTTGGTTGACTTCTGCGCAGAGGTTTGGGAGTTAACATCAAAATTACATTTCTCGGCCATATCGTATAGATCTCACTGTGAAAAGGCTTAAATGACTTTTTTAATTAAGTTTGATGATTGCGCTCAAACAAAATTTCCTAGAACAAAATTTTCAAATGTAACTACTAGATTGTGATACAATACACTATTGGGTGAAGTTTGGTTGACTTCTGCGCAGCGGTTTGGGAGTTAACATCAAAATTACATTTCTCGGCCATATCGCATAGATCTCACTGTGAAAAGGCTTAAATGGCTTTTTTGACCTAAGTTTAATGATTGCGCTCAAACTAAATGTCCAATAACCAAATTTCTACATGTAACTACTAGATTGTGATACAATACACTAATGGGTGAAGTTTGGTTGACTTCTGCGCAGCGGTTTGGGAGTTAACATCAAAATTACATTTCTCGGCCATATCGCATAGATCTCACTGTGAAAAGGCTTAAATGACTTTTTTAATTAAGTTTGATGATTGCGTTCAAACAAAATGTCATAGAACAAAATTTTCAAATGTAACTACTAGATTGTTATACAATACACTATTGGGTGAAGTTTGGTTGACTTCTGCGCAGCGGTTTGGGAGTTAACATCAAAATTACATTTCTCGGCCATATCGCATAGATCTCACTGTGAAAAGGCTTAAATGGCTTTTTTGACCTAAGTTTGAGGATTGCGCTCAAATCAAATGTCCTAGAACCAAATTTCCACATGTAATTACTAGATTGTGATACAATACACTAATGGGTGAAGTTTGGTTGACTTCTGCGCAGCGGTTTGGGAGTTAACATCAAAATTACATTTCTCGGCCATATCGCATAGATCTCACTGTGAAAAGGCTTAAATGACTTTTTTAATTAAGTTTAATGATTGCGCTCAAACCAAATGTCCTAGAACGAAATTTTCAAATGTAACTACTAGAATGTGATACAATACACTATTGGGTGAAGTTTAGTTGACTTCTGCGCAGCGGTTTGGGAGTTAACATCAAAATTACATTTCTCGGCCATATCGCATAGATCTCACTGTGAAAAGGCTTAAATGGCTTTTTTGACCTAAGTTTAATGATTGCGCTCAAACCAAATGTCCTAGAACGAAATTTTCAAATGTAACTACTAGAATGTGATACAATACACTATTGGGTGAAGTTTGGTTGACTTCTGCGCAGCGGTTTGGGAGTTAACATAAAAATTACATTTCTCGGCCATATCGTATAGATCTCACTTTGAAAAGGCTTAAATGACTTTTTTAATTAAGTTTAATGATTGCGCTCAAACCAAATGTCCTAGAACGAAATTTTCAAATGTAACTACTAGAATGTGATACAATACACTATTGGGTGAAGTTTAGTTGACTTCTGCGCAGCGGTTTGGGAGTTAACATCAAAATTACATTTCTCGGCCATATCGCATAGATCTCACTGTGAAAAGGCTTAAATGGCTTTTTTGACCTAAGTTTAATGATTGCGCTCAAACCAAATGTCCTAGAACGAAATTTTCAAATGTAACTACTAGAATGTGATACAATACACTATTGGGTGAAGTTTGGTTGACTTCTGCGCAGCGGTTTGGGAGTTAACATCAAAATTACATTTCTCGGCCATATCGCATAGATCTCACCGTGAAAAGGCTTAAATGACTTTTTTAATTAAGTTTGATGATTGCGTTCAAACAAAATGTCCTAGAACAAAATTTTCAAATGTAACTACTAGATTGTGATACAATACACTATTGGGTGAAGTTTGGTTGACTTCTGCGCAGCGGTTTGGGAGTTAACATCAAAATTACATTTCTCGGCCATATCGCATAGATCTCACTGTGAAAAGGCTTAAATGACTTTTTTAATTAAGTTTGATGATTGCGTTCAAACAAAATGTCCTAGAACAAAATTTTCAAATGTAACTACTAGATTGTGATACAATACACTATTGGGTGAAGTTTGGTTGACTTCTGCGCAGCGGTTTGGGAGTTAACATCAAAATTACATTTCTCGGCCATATCGCATAGATCTCACTGTGAAAAGGCTTAAATGGCTTTTTTGACCTAAGTTTAAAGATTGCGCTCAAACCAAATGTCCTAGAACGAAATTTTCAAATGTAACTACTAGAATGTGATACAATACACTATTGGGTGAAGTTTGGTTGACTTCTGCGCAGCGGTTTGGGAGTTAACATCAAAATTACATTTCTCGGCCATATCGCATAGATCTCACTGTGAAAAGGCTTAAATGGCTTTTTTGACCTAAGTTTGAGGATTGCGCTCAAATCAAATGTCCTAGAACCAAATTTCCACATGTAACTACTAGATTGTGATACAATACACTAATGGGTGAAGTTTGGTTGACTTCTGCGCAGAGGTTTGGGAGTTAACATCAAAATTACATTTCTCGGCCATATCGCATAGATCTCACTGTGAAAAGGCTTAAATGACTTTTTTAATTAAGTTTGATGATTGCGCTCAAACAAAATTTCCTAGAACAAAATTTTCAAATGTAACTACTAGATTGTGATACAATACACTATTGGGTGAAGTTTGGTTGACTTCTGCGCAGCGGTTTTGGAGTTAACATCAAAATTACATTTCTCGGCCATATCGCATAGATCTCACTGTGAAAAGGCTTAAATGGCTTTTTTGACCTAAGTTTAATGATTGCGCTCAAACCAAATGTCCAATAACCAAATTTCCACATGTAACTACTAGATTGTGATACAACACACTAATGGGTGAAGTTTGGTTGACTTCTGCGAGGCGGTTTGGGAGTTAACATCAAAATTACATTTCTCGGCCATATCGCATAGATCTCACTGTGAAAAGGCTTAAATGACTTTTTTAATTAAGTTTGATGATTGCGTTCAAACAAAATGTCATAGAACAAAATTTTCAAATGTAACTACTAGATTGTGATACAATACACTATTGGGTGAAGTTTGGTTGACTTCTGCGCAGCGGTTTGGGAGTTAACATCAAAATTACATTTCTCGGCCATATCGCATAGATCTCACTGTGAAAAGGCTTAAATGGCTTTTTTGACCTAAGTTTGAGGATTGCGCTCAAACAAAATGTCCTAGAACAAAATTTTCAAATGTAACTACTAGATTGTGATACAATACACTATTGGGTGAAGTTTGGTTGACTTCTGCGCAGCGGTTTGGGAGTTAACATCAAAATTACATTTCTCGGCCATATCGCATAGATCTCACTGTGAAAAGGCTTAAATGGCTTTTTTGACCTAAGTTTAAAGATTGCGCTCAAACCAAATGTCCTAGAACGAAATTTTCAAATGTAACTACTAGAATGTGATACAATACACTATTGGGTGAAGTTTAATTGACTTCTGCGCAGCGGTTTGGGAGTTAACATCAAAATTACATTTCTCGGCCATATCGCATAGATCTCACTGTGAAAAGGCTTAAATGGCTTTTTTGACCTAAGTTTGAGGATTGCGCTCAAATCAAATGTCCTAGAACCAAATTTCCACATGTAACTACTAGATTGTGATACAATACACTAATGGGTGAAGTTTGGTTGACTTCTGCGCAGAGGTTTGGGAGTTAACATCAAAATTACATTTCTCGGCCATATCGTATAGATCTCACTGTGAAAAGGCTTAAATGACTTTTTTAATTAAGTTTGATGATTGCGCTCAAACAAAATTTCCTAGAACAAAATTTTCAAATGTAACTACTAGATTGTGATACAATACATTAATGGGTGAAGTTTGGTTGACTTCTGCGCAGCGGTTTGGGAGTTAACATCAAAATTACATTTCTCGGCCATATCGCATAGATCTCACTGTGAAAAGGCTTAAATGATTTTTTTAATTAAGTTTGATGATTGCGTTCAAACAAAATGTCATAGAACAAAATTTTCAAATGTAACTACTAGATTGTGATACAATACACTATTGGGTGAAGTTTGGTTGACTTCTGCGCAGCGGTTTGGGAGTTAACATCAAAATTACATTTCTCGGCCATATCGCATAGATCTCACTGTGAAAAGGCTTAAATGGCTTTTTTGACCTAAGTTTGAGGATTGCGCTCAAATCAAATGTCCTAGAACCAAATTTCCACATGTAATTACTAGATTGTGATACAATACACTAATGGGTGAAGTTTGGTTGACTTCTGCGCAGCGGTTTGGGAGTTAACATCAAAATTACATTTCTCGGCCATATCGCATAGATCTCACTGTGAAAAGGCTTAAATGACTTTTTTAATTAAGTTTAATGATTGCGCTCAAACCAAATGTCCTAGAACGAAATTTTCAAATGTAACTACTAGAATGTGATACAATACACTATTGGGTGAAGTTTAGTTGACTTCTGCGCAGCGGTTTGCGAGTTAACATCAAAATTACATTTCTCGGCCATATCGCATAGATCTCACTGTGAAAAGGCTTAAATGGCTTTTTTGACCTAAGTTTAAAGATTGCGCTCAAACCAAATGTCCTAGAACGAAATTTTCAAATGTAACTACTAGATTGTGATACAATACACTATTGGGTGAAGTTTGGTTGACTTCTGCGCAGCGGTTTGGGAGTTAACATCAAAATTACATTTCTCGGCCATATCGCATAGATCTCACTGTGAAAAGGCTTAAATGGCTTTTTTGACCTAAGTTTGAGGATTGCGCTCAAATCAAATGTCCTAGAACCAAATTTCCACATGTAACTACTAGATTGTGATACAATACACTAATGGGTGAAGTTTGGTTGACTTCTGCGCAGAGGTTTGGGAGTTAACATCAAAATTACATTTCTCGGCCATATCGTATAGATCTCACTGTGAAAAGGCTTAAATGACTTTTTTAATTAAGTTTGATGATTGCGCTCAAACAAAATTTCCTAGAACAAAATTTTCAAATGTAACTACTAGATTGTGATACAATACACTAATGGGTGAAGTTTGGTTGACTTCTGCGCAGCGGTTTGGGAGTTAACATCAAAATTACATTTCTCGGCCATATCGCATAGATCTCACTGTGAAAAGGCTTAAATGATTTTTTTGACCTAAGTTTGAGGATTGCGCTCAAATCAAATGTCCAAGAACCAAATTTTCAAATGTAACTACTAGATTGTGATACAATACACTATTGGGTGAAGTTTGGTTGACTTCTGCGCAGCGGTTTGGGAGTTAACATCAAAATTACATTTCTCGGCCATATCGCATAGATCTCACTGTGAAAAGGCTTAAATGGCTTTTTTGACCTAAGTTTAATGATTGCGCTCAAACCAAATGTCCAATAACCAAATTTCCACATGTAACTACTAGATTGTGATACAATACACTAATGGGTGAAGTTTGGTTGACTTCTGCGCAGCGGTTTGGGAGTTAACATCAAAATTACATTTCTCGGCCATATCGCATAGATCTCACTGTGATAAGGCTTAAATGACTTTTTTAATTAAGTTTGATGATTGCGTTCAAACAAAATGTCATAGAACAAAATTTTCAAATGTAACTACTAGATTGTGATACAATACACTATTGGGTGAAGTTTGGTTGACTTCTGCGCAGCGGTTTGGGAGTTAACATCAAAATTACATTTCTCGGCCATATCGCATAGATCTCACTGTGAAAAGGCTTAAATGGCTTTTTTGACCTAAGTTTGAGGATTGCGCTCAAATCAAATGTCCTAGAACCAAATTTCCACATGTAATTACTAGATTGTGATACAATACACTAATGGGTGAAGTTTGGTTGACTTCTGCGCAGCGGTTTGGGAGTTAACATCAAAATTACATTTCTCGGCCATATCGCATAGATCTCACTGTGAAAAGGCTTAAATGGCTTTTTTGACCTAAGTTTAATGATTGCGCTCAAACCAAATGTCCTAGAACGAAATTTTCAAATGTAACTACTAGAATGTGATACAATACACTATTGGGTGAAGTTTGGTTGACTTCTGCGCAGCGGTTTGGGAGTTAACATCAAAATTACATTTCTCGGCCATATCGCATAGATCTCACTGTGAAAAGGCTTAAATGGCTTTTTTGACCTAAGTTTGAGGATTGCGCTCAAATCAAATGTCCTAGAACCAAATTTTCACATGTAACTACTAGATTGTGATACAATACACTAATGGGTGAAGTTTGGTTGACTTCTGCGCAGCGGTTTGGGAGTTAACATCAAAATTACATTTCTCGGCCATATCGCATAGATCTCACTGTGAAAAGGCTTAAATGGCTTTTTTGACCTAAGTTTGAGGATTGCGTTCAAACAAAATGTCATAGAACAAAATTTTCAAATGTAACTACTAGATTGTGATACAATACACTATTGGGTGAAGTTTGGTTGACTTCTGCGCAGCGGTTTGGGAGTTAACATCAAAATTACATTTCTCGGCCATATCGCATAGATCTCACTGTGAAAAGGCTTAAATGGCTTTTTTGACCTAAGTTTGAGGATTGCGCTCAAATCAAATGTCCTAGAACCAAATTTCCACATGTAATTACTAGATTGTGATACAATACACTAATGGGTGAAGTTTGGTTGACTTCTGCGCAGCGGTTTGGGAGTTAACATCAAAATTACATTTCTCGGCCATATCGCATAGATCTCACTGTGAAAAGGCTTAAATGACTTTTTAATTAAGTTTAATGATTGCGCTCAAACCAAATGTCCTAGAACGAAATTTTCAAATGTAACTACTAGAATGTGATACAATACACTATTGGGTGAAGTTTAGTTGACTTCTGCGCAGCGGTTTGGGAGTTAACATCAAAATTACATTTCTCGGCCATATCGCATAGATCTCACCGTGAAAAGGCTTAAATGACTTTTTTAATTAAGTTTGATGATTGCGTTCAAACAAAATGTCCTAGAACAAAATTTTAAAATGTAACTACTAGATTGTGATACAATACACTATTGGGTGAAGTTTGGTTGACTTCTGCGCAGCGGTTTGGGAGTTAACATCAAAATTACATTTCTCGGCCATATCGCATAGATCTCACTGTGAAAAGGCTTAAATGGCTTTTTTGACCTAAGTTTAATGATTGCGCTCAAACCAAATGTCCTAGAACGAAATTTTCAAATGTAACTACTAGAATGTGATACAATACACTATTGGGTGAAGTTTAGTTGACTTCTGCGCAGCGGTTTGGGAGTTAACATCAAAATTACATTTCTCGGCCATATCGCATAGATCTCACTGTGAAAAGGCTTAAATGGCTTTTTTGACCTAAGTTTAATGATTGCGCTCAAACCAAATGTCCTAGAACGAAATTTTCAAATGTAACTACTAGAATGTGATACAATACACTATTGGGTGAAGTTTGGTTGACTTCTGCGCAGCGGTTTGGGAGTTAACATCAAAATTACATTTCTCGGCCATATCGCATAGATCTCACCGTGAAAAGGCTTAAATGACTTTTTTAATTAAGTTTGATGATTGCGTTCAAACAAAATGTCCTAGAACAAAATTTTCAAATGTAACTACTAGATTGTGATACAATACACTATTGGGTGAAGTTTGGTTGACTTCTGCGCAGCGGTTTGGGAGTTAACATCAAAATTACATTTCTCGGCCATATCGCATAGATCTCACTGTGAAAAGGCTTAAATGACTTTTTTAATTAAGTTTGATGATTGCGTTCAAACAAAATGTCCTAGAACAAAATTTTCAAATGTAACTACTAGATTGTGATACAATACACTATTGGGTGAAGTTTGGTTGACTTCTGCGCAGCGGTTTGGGAGTTAACATCAAAATTACATTTCTCGGCCATATCGCATAGATCTCACTGTGAAAAGGCTTAAATGGCTTTTTTGACCTAAGTTTAAAGATTGCGCTCAAACCAAATGTCCTAGAACGAAATTTTCAAATGTAACTACTAGAATGTGATACAATACACTATTGGGTGAAATTTGGTTGACTTCTGCGCAGCGGTTTGGGAGTTAACATCAAAATTACATTTCTCGGCCATATCGCATAGATCTCACTGTGAAAAGGCTTAAATGGCTTTTTTGACCTAAGTTTAATGATTGCGCTCAAACCAAATGTCCAATAACCAAATTTCTACATGTAACTACTAGATTGTGATACAATACACTAATGGGTGAAGTTTGGTTGACTTCTGCGCAGCGGTTTGGGAGTTAACATCAAAATTACATTTCTCGGCCATATCGCATAGATCTCACTGTGAAAAGGCTTAAATGACTTTTTTAATTAAGTTTGATGATTGCGTTCAAACAAAATGTCATAGAACAAAATTTTCAAATGTAACTACTAGATTGTGATACAATACACTATTGGGTGAAGTTTGGTTGACTTCTGCGCAGCGGTTTGGGAGTTAACATCAAAATTACATTTCTCGGCCATATCGCATAGATCTCACTGTGAAAAGGCTTAAATGGCTTTTTTGACCTAAGTTTGAGGATTGCGCTCAAATCAAATGTCCTAGAACCAAATTTCCACATGTAATTACTAGATTGTGATACAATACACTAATGGGTGAAGTTTGGTTGACTTCTGCGCAGCGGTTTGGGAGTTAACATCAAAATTACATTTCTCGGCCATATCGCATAGATCTCACTGTGAAAAGGCTTAAATGACTTTTTAATTAAGTTTAATGATTGCGCTCAAACCAAATGTCCTAGAACAAAATTTTCAAATGTAACTACTAGAATGTGATACAATACACTATTGGGTGAAGTTTAGTTGACTTCTGCGCAGCGGTTTGGGAGTTAACATCAAAATTACATTTCTCGGCCATATCGCATAGATCTCACTGTGAAAAGGCTTAAATGGCTTTTTTGACCTAAGTTTAATGATTGCGCTCAAACCAAATGTCCTAGAACGAAATTTTCAAATGTAACTACTAGAATGTGATACAATACACTATTGGGTGAAGTTTGGTTGACTTCTGCGCAGCGGTTTGGGAGTTAACATCAAAATTACATTTCTCGGCCATATCGCATAGATCTCACCGTGAAAAGGCTTAAATGACTTTTTTAATTAAGTTTGATGATTGCGTTCAAACAAAATGTCCTAGAACAAAATTTTCAAATGTAACTACTAGATTGTGATACAATACACTATTGAGTGAAGTTTGGTTGACTTCTGCGCAGCGGTTTGGGAGTTAACATCAAAATTACATTTCTCGGCCATATCGCATAGATCTCACTGTGAAAAGGCTTAAATGGCTTTTTTGACCTAAGTTTAATGATTGCGCTCAAACCAAATGTCCTAGAACGAAATTTTCAAATGTAACTACTAGAATGTGATACAATACACTATTGGGTGAAGTTTAGTTGACTTCTGCGCAGCGGTTTGGGAGTTAACATCAAAATTACATTTCTCGGCCATATCGCATAGATCTCACTGTGAAAAGGCTTAAATGGCTTTTTTGACCTAAGTTTAATGATTGCGCTCAAACCAAATGTCCTAGAACGAAATTTTCAAATGTAACTACTAGAATGTGATACAATACACTATTGGGTGAAGTTTGGTTGACTTCTGCGCAGCGGTTTGGGAGTTAACATCAAAATTACATTTCTCGGCCATATCGCATAGATCTCACCGTGAAAAGGCTTAAATGACTTTTTTAATTAAGTTTGATGATTGCGTTCAAACAAAATGTCCTAGAACAAAATTTTCAAATGTAACTACTAGATTGTGATACAATACACTATTGGGTGAAGTTTGGTTGACTTCTGCGCAGCGGTTTGGGAGTTAACATCAAAATTACATTTCTCGGCCATATCGCATAGATCTCACTGTGAAAAGGCTTAAATGACTTTTTTAATTAAGTTTGATGATTGCGTTCAAACAAAATGTCCTAGAACAAAATTTTCAAATGTAACTACTAGATTGTGATACAATACACTATTGGGTGAAGTTTGGTTGACTTCTGCGCAGCGGTTTGGGAGTTAACATCAAAATTACATTTCTCGGCCATATCGCATAGATCTCACTGTGAAAAGGCTTAAATGGCTTTTTTGACCTAAGTTTAAAGATTGCGCTCAAACCAAATGTCCTAGAACGAAATTTTCAAATGTAACTACTAGAATGTGATACAATACACTATTGGGTGAAGTTTGGTTGACTTCTGCGCAGCGGTTTGGGAGTTAACATCAAAATTACATTTCTCGGCCATATCGCATAGATCTCACTGTGAAAAGGCTTAAATGGCTTTTTTGACCTAAGTTTGAGGATTGCGCTCAAATCAAATGTCCTAGAACCAAATTTCCACATGTAACTACTAGATTGTGATACAATACACTAATGGGTGAAGTTTGGTTGACTTCTGCGCAGAGGTTTGGGAGTTAACATCAAAATTACATTTCTCGGCCATATCGCATAGATCTCACTGTGAAAAGGCTTAAATGACTTTTTTAATTAAGTTTGATGATTGCGCTCAAACAAAATTTCCTAGAACAAAATTTTCAAATGTAACTACTAGATTGTGATACAATACACTATTGGGTGAAGTTTGGTTGACTTCTGCGCAGCTGTTTTGGAGTTAACATCAAAATTACATTTCTCGGCCATATCGCATAGATCTCACTGTGAAAAGGCTTAAATGGCTTTTTTGACCTAAGTTTAATGATTGCGCTCAAACCAAATGTCCAATAACCAAATTTCTACATGTAACTACTAGATTGTGATACAATACACTAATGGGTGAAGTTTGGTTGACTTCTGCGCAGCGGTTTGGGAGTTAACATCAAAATTACATTTCTCGGCCATATCGCATAGATCTCACTGTGAAAAGGCTTAAATGACTTTTTTAATTAAGTTTGATGATTGCGTTCAAACAAAATGTCATAGAACAAAATTTTCAAATGTAACTACTAGATTGTGATACAATACACTATTGGGTGAAGTTTGGTTGACTTCTGCGCAGCGGTTTGGGAGTTAACATCAAAATTACATTTCTCGGCCATATCGCATAGATCTCACTGTGAAAAGGCTTAAATGGCTTTTTTGACCTAAGTTTGAGGATTGCGCTCAAATCAAATGTCCTAGAACCAAATTTCCACATGTAATTACTAGATTGTGATACAATACACTAATGGGTGAAGTTTGGTTGACTTCTGCGCAGCGGTTTGGGAGTTAACATCAAAATTACATTTCTCGGCCATATCGCATAGATCTCACTGTGAAAAGGCTTAAATGACTTTTTAATTAAGTTTAATGATTGCGCTCAAACCAAATGTCCTAGAACGAAATTTTCAAATGTAACTACTAGAATGTGATACAATACACTATTGGGTGAAGTTTAGTTGACTTCTGCGCAGCGGTTTGGGAGTTAACATCAAAATTACATTTCTCGGCCATATCGCATAGATCTCACCGTGAAAAGGCTTAAATGACTTTTTTAATTAAGTTTGATGATTGCGTTCAAACAAAATGTCCTAGAACAAAATTTTCAAATGTAACTACTAGATTGTGATACAATACACTATAGGGTGAAGTTTGGTTGACTTCTGCGCAGCGGTTTGGGAGTTAACATCAAAATTACATTTCTCGGCCATATCGCATAGATCTCACTGTGAAAAGGCTTAAATGGCTTTTTTGACCTAAGTTTAATGATTGCGCTCAAACCAAATGTCCTAGAACGAAATTTTCAAATGTAACTACTAGATTGTGATACAATACACTATTGGGTGAAGTTTAGTTGACTTCTGCGCAGCGGTTTGGGAGTTAACATCAAAATTACATTTCTCGGCCATATCGCATAGATCTCACTGTGAAAAGGCTTAAATGGCTTTTTTGACCTAAGTTTAATGATTGCGCTCAAACCAAATGTCCTAGAACGAAATTTTCAAATGTAACTACTAGAATGTGATACAATACACTATTGGGTGAAGTTTGGTTGACTTCTGCGCAGCGGTTTGGGAGTTAACATCAAAATTACATTTCTCGGCCATATCGCATAGATCTCACCGTGAAAAGGCTTAAATGACTTTTTTAATTAAGTTTGATGATTGCGCTCAAACAAAATTTCCTAGAACAAAATTTTCAAATGTAACTACTACATTGTGATACAATACACTAATGGGTGAAGTTTGGTTGACTTCTGCGCAGCGGTTTGGGAGTTAACATCAAAATTACATTTCTCGGCCATATCGCATAGATCTCACTGTGAAAAGGCTTAAATGATTTTTTTAATTAAGTTTGATGATTGCGTTCAAACAAAATGTCATAGAACAAAATTTTCAAATGTAACTACTAGATTGTGATACAATACACTATTGGGTGAAGTTTGGTTGACTTCTGCGCAGCGGTTTGGGAGTTAACATCAAAATTACATTTCTCGGCCATATCGCATAGATCTCACTGTGAAAAGGCTTAAATGGCTTTTTTGACCTAAGTTTGAGGATTGCGCTCAAATCAAATGTCCTAGAACCAAATTTCCACATGTAATTACTAGATTGTGATACAATACAATAATGGGTGAAGTTTGGTTGACTTCTGCGCAGCGGTTTGGGAGTTAACATCAAAATTACATTTCTCGGCCATATCGCATAGATCTCACTGTGAAAAGGCTTAAATGGCTTTTTTGACCTAAGTTTAAAGATTGCGCTCAAACCAAATGTCCTAGAACGAAATTTTCAAATGTAACTACTAGAATGTGATACAATACACTATTGGGTGAAGTTTGGTTGACTTCTGCGCAGCGGTTTGGGAGTTAACATCAAAATTACATTTCTCGGCCATATCGCATAGATCTCAATGTGAAAAGGCTTAAATGGCTTTTTTGACCTAAGTTTAAAGATTGCGCTCAAACCAAATGTCCTAGAACGAAATTTTCAAATGTAACTACTAGAATGTGATACAATACACTATTGGGTGAAGTTTGGTTGACTTCTGCGCAGCGGTTTGGGAGTTAACATCAAAATTACATTTCTCGGCCATATCGCATAGATCTCACTTGAAAAGGCTTAAATGGCTTTTTTGACCTAAGTTTGAGGATTGCGCTCAAATCAAATGTCCAATAACCAAATTTCCACATGTAACTACTAGATTGTGATACAATACACTAATGGGTGAAGTTTGGTTGACTTCTGCGCAGCGGTTTGGGAGTTAACATCAAAATTACATTTCTCGGCCATATCGCATAGATCTCACTGTGAAAAGGCTTAAATGACTTTTTTAATTAAGTTTGATGATTGCGTTCAAACAAAATGTCATAGAACAAAATTTTCAAATGTAACTACTAGATTGTGATACAATACACTATTGGGTGAAGTTTGGTTGACTTCTGCGCAGCGGTTTGGGAGTTAACATCAAAATTACATTTCTCGGCCATATCGCATAGATCTCACTGTGAAAAGGCTTAAATGGCTTTTTTGACCTAAGTTTGAGGATTGCGCTCAAATCAAATGTCCTTGAACCAAATTTCCACATGTAATTACTAGATTGTGATACAATACACTAATGGGTGAAGTTTGGTTGACTTCTGCGCAGCGGTTTGGGAGTTAACATCAAAATTACATTTCTCGGCCATATCGCATAGATCTCACTGTGAAAAGGCTTAAATGACTTTTTTAATTAAGTTTAATGATTGCGCTCAAACCAAATGTCCTAGAACAAAATTTTCAAATGTAACTACTAGAATGTGATACAATACACTATTGGGTGAAGTTTAGTTGACTTCTGCGCAGCGGTTTGGGAGTTAACATAAAAATTACATTTCTCGGCCATATCGCATAGATCTCACTGTGAAAAGGCTTAAATGACTTTTTTAATTAAGTTTAATGATTGCGCTCAAACCAAATGTCCTAGAACAAAATTTTCAAATGTAACTACTAGAATGTGATACAATACACTATTGGTTGAAGTTTAGTTGACTTCTGCGCAGCGGTTTGGGAGTTAACATCAAAATTACATTTCTCGGCCATATCGCATAGATCTCACTGTGAAAAGGCTTAAATGGCTTTTTTGACCTAAGTTTGAGGATTGCGCTCAAATCAAATGTCCTAGAACCAAATTTCCACATGTAACTACTAGATTGTGATACAATACACTAATGGGTGAAGTTTGGTTGACTTCTGCGCAGCGGTTTGGGAGTTAACATCAAAATTACATTTCTCGGCCATATCGCATAGATCTCACTGTGAAAAGGCTTAAATGGCTTTTTTGACCTAAGTTTGAGGATTGCGCTCAAATCAAATGTCCAATAACCAAATTTCCACATGTAACTACTAGATTGTGATACAATACACTAATGGGTGAAGTTTGGTTGACTTCTGCGCAGCGGTTTGGGAGTTAACATCAAAATTACATTTCTCGGCCATATCGCATAGATCTCACTGTGAAAAGGCTTAAATGACTTTTTTAATTAAGTTTGATGATTGCGCTCAAACAAAATTTCCTAGAACAAAATTTTCAAATGTAACTACTAGATTGTGATACAATACACTAATGGGTGAAGTTTGGTTGACTTCTGCGCAGCGGTTTGGGAGTTAACATCAAAATTACATTTCTCGGCCATATCGCATAGATCTCACTGTGAAAAGGCTTAAATGACTTTTTTAATTAAGTTTAATGATTGCGCTCAAACCAAATGTCCTAGAACGAAATTTTCAAATGTAACTACTAGAATGTGATACAATACACTATTGGGTGAAGTTTAGTTGACTTCTGCGCAGCGGTTTGGGAGTTAACATCAAAATTACATTTCTCGGCCATATCGCATAGATCTCACTGTGAAAAGGCTTAAATGGCTTTTTTGACCTAAGTTTAATGATTGCGCTCAAACCAAATGTCCTAGAACGAAATTTTCAAATGTAACTACTAGAATGTGATACAATACACTATTGGGTGAAGTTTGGTTGACTTCTGCGCAGCGGTTTGGGAGTTAACATCAAAATTACATTTCTCGGCCATATCGCATAGATCTCACTGTGAAAAGGCTTAAATGGCTTTTTTGACCTAAGTTTGAGGATTGCGCTCAAATCAAATGTCCTAGAACCAAATTTTCACATGTAACTACTAGATTGTGATACAATACACTAATGGGTGAAGTTTGGTTGACTTCTGCGCAGCGGTTTGGAAGTTAAAATCAAAATTACATTTCTCGGCCATATCGCATAGATCTCACTGTGAAAAGGCTTAAATGACATTTTTAATTAAGTTTGATGATTGCGCTCAAACAAAATTTCCTAGAACAAAATTTTCAAATGTAACTACTAGATTGTGATACAATACACTATTGGGTGAAGTTTGGTTGACTTCTGCGCAGCGGTTTGGGAGTTAACATCAAAATTACATTTCTCGGCCATATCGCATAGATCTCACTGTGAAAAGGCTTAAATGGCTTTTTTGACCTAAGTTTGAGGATTGCGCTCAAATCAAATGTCCTAGAACCAAATTTCCACATGTAACTACTAGATTGTGATACAATACACTAATGGGTGAAGTTTGGTTGACTTCTGCGCAGAGGTTTGGGAGTTAACATCAAAATTACATTTCTCGTCCATATCGTATAGATCTCACTGTGAAAAGGCTTAAATGACTTTTTTAATTAAGTTTGATGATTGCGCTCAAACAAAATTTCCTAGAACAAAATTTTCAAATGTAACTACTAGATTGTGATACAATACACTAATGGGTGAAGTTTGGTTGACTTCTGCGCAGCGGTTTGGGAGTTAACATCAAAATTACATTTCTCGGCCATATCGCATAGATCTCACTGTGAAAAGGCTTAAATGATTTTTTTAATTAAGTTTGATGATTGCGTTCAAACAAAATGTCATAGAACAAAATTTTCAAATGTAACTACTAGATTGTGATACAATACACTATTGGGTGAAGTTTGGTTGACTTCTGCGCAGCGGTTTGGGAGTTAACATCAAAATTACATTTCTCGGCCATATCGCATAGATCTCACTGTGAAAAGGCTTAAATGGCTTTTTTGACCTAAGTTTGAGGATTGCGCTCAAATCAAATGTCCTAGAACCAAATTTCCACATGTAATTACTAGATTGTGATACAATACACTAATGGGTGAAGTTTGGTTGACTTCTGCGCAGCGGTTTGGGAGTTAACATCAAAATTACATTTCTCGGCCATATCGCATAGATCTCACTGTGAAAAGGCTTAAATGACTTTTTTAATTAAGTTTAATGATTGCGCTCAAACCAAATGTCCTAGAACGAAATTTTCAAATGTAACTACTAGAATGTGATACAATACACTATTGGGTGAAGTTTAGTTGACTTCTGCGCAGCGGTTTGGGAGTTAACATCAAAATTACATTTCTCGGCCATATCGCATAGATCTCACTGTGAAAAGGCTTAAATGGCTTTTTTGACCTAAGTTTAAAGATTGCGCTCAAACCAAATGTCCTAGAACGAAATTTTCAAATGTAACTACTAGAATGTGATACAATACACTATTGGGTGAAGTTTGGTTGACTTCTGCGCAGCGGTTTGGGAGTTAACATCAAAATTACATTTCTCGGCCATATCGCATAGATCTCACTGTGAAAAGGCTTAAATGGCTTTTTTGACCTAAGTTTGAGGATTGCGCTCAAATCAAATGTCCTAGAACCAAATTTCCACATGTAACTACTAGATTGTGATACAATACACTAATGGGTGAAGTTTGGTTGACTTCTGCGCAGCGGTTTGGGAGTTAACATCAAAATTACATTTCTCGGCCATATCGCATAGATCTCACTGTGAAAAGGCTTAAATGGCTTTTTTGACCTAAGTTTGAGGATTGCGCTCAAATCAAATGTCCAATAACCAAATTTCCACATGTAACTACTAGATTGTGATACAATACACTAATGGGTGAAGTTTGGTTGACTTCTGCGCAGCGGTTTGGGAGTTAACATCAAAATTACATTTCTCGGCCATATCGCATAGATCTCACTGTGAAAAGGCTTAAATGGCTTTTTTGACCTAAGTTTAAAGATTGCGCTCAAACCAAATGTCCTAGAACGAAATTTTCAAATGTAACTACTAGAATGTGATACAATACACTATTGGGTGAAGTTTGGTTGACTTCTGCGCAGCGGTTTGGGAGTTAACATCAAAATTACATTTCTCGGCCATATCGCATAGATCTCACTGTGAAAAGGCTTAAATGGCTTTTTTGACCTAAGTTTGAGGATTGCGCTCAAATCAAATGTCCTAGAACCAAATTTCCACATGTAACTACTAGATTGTGATACAATACACTAATGGGTGAAGTTTGGTTGACTTCTGCGCAGAGGTTTGGGAGTTAACATCAAAATTACATTTCTCGGCCATATCGTATAGATCTCACTGTGAAAAGGCTTAAATGACTTTTTTAATTAAGTTTGATGATTGCGCTCAAACAAAATTTCCTAGAACAAAATTTTCAAATGTAACTACTACATTGTGATACAATACACTAATGGGTGAAGTTTGGTTGACTTCTGCGCAGCGGTTTGGGAGTTAACATCAAAATTACATTTCTCGGCCATATCGCATAGATCTCACTGTGAAAAGGCTTAAATGATTTTTTTAATTAAGTTTGATGATTGCGTTCAAACAAAATGTCATAGAACAAAATTTTCAAATGTAACTACTAGATTGTGATACAATACACTATTGGGTGAAGTTTGGTTGACTTCTGCGCAGCGGTTTGGGAGTTAACATCAAAATTACATTTCTCGGCCATATCGCATAGATCTCACTGTGAAAAGGCTTAAATGGCTTTTTTGACCTAAGTTTGAGGATTGCGCTCAAATCAAATGTCCTAGAACCAAATTTCCACATGTAATTACTAGATTGTGATACAATACAATAATGGGTGAAGTTTGGTTGACTTCTGCGCAGCGGTTTGGGAGTTAACATCAAAATTACATTTCTCGGCCATATCGCATAGATCTCACTGTGAAAAGGCTTAAATGACTTTTTTAATTAAGTTTAATGATTGCGCTCAAACCAAATGTCCTAGAACGAAATTTTCAAATGTAACTACTAGAATGTGATACAATACACTATTGGGTGAAGTTTAGTTGACTTCTGCGCAGCGGTTTGGGAGTTAACATCAAAATTACATTTCTCGGCCATATCGCATAGATCTCACTGTGAAAAGGCTTAAATGGCTTTTTTGACCTAAGTTTAATGATTGCGCTCAAACCAAATGTCCTAGAACGAAATTTTCAAATGTAACTACTAGAATGTGATACAATACACTATTGGGTGAAGTTTGGTTGACTTCTGCGCAGCGGTTTGGGAGTTAACATCAAAATTACATTTCTCGGCCATATCGCATAGATCTCACCGTGAAAAGGCTTAAATGACTTTTTTAATTAAGTTTGATGGTTGCGTTCAAACAAAATGTCCTAGAACAAAATTTTCAAATGTAACTACTAGATTGTGATACAATACACTATTGGGTGAAGTTTGGTTGACTTCTGCGCAGCGGTTTGGGAGTTAACATCAAAATTACATTTCTCGGCCATATCGCATAGATCTCACTGTGAAAAGGCTTAAATGACTTTTTTAATTAAGTTTGATGATTGCGTTCAAACAAAATGTCCTAGAACAAAATTTTCAAATGTAACTACTAGATTGTGATACAATACACTATTGGGTGAAGTTTGGTTGACTTCTGCGCAGCGGTTTGGGAGTTAACATCAAAATTACATTTCTCGGCCATATCGCATAGATCTCACTGTGAAAAGGCTTAAATGGCTTTTTTGACCTAAGTTTAAAGATTGCGCTCAAACCAAATGTCCTAGAACGAAATTTTCAAATGTAACTACTAGAATGTGATACAATACACTATTGGGTGAAGTTTGGTTGACTTCTGCGCAGCGGTTTGGGAGTTAACATCAAAATTACATTTCTCGGCCATATCGCATAGATCTCAATGTGAAAAGGCTTAAATGGCTTTTTTGACCTAAGTTTAAAGATTGCGCTCAAACCAAATGTCCTAGAACGAAATTTTCAAATGTAACTACTAGAATGTGATACAATACACTATTGGGTGAAGTTTGGTTGACTTCTGCGCAGCGGTTTGGGAGTTAACATCAAAATTACATTTCTCGGCCATATCGCATAGATCTCACTTGAAAAGGCTTAAATGGCTTTTTTGACCTAAGTTTGAGGATTGCGCTCAAATCAAATGTCCAATAACCAAATTTCCACATGTAACTACTAGATTGTGATACAATACACTAATGGGTGAAGTTTGGTTGACTTCTGCGCAGCGGTTTGGGAGTTAACATCAAAATTACATTTCTCGGCCATATCGCATAGATCTCACTGTGAAAAGGCTTAAATGACTTTTTTAATTAAGTTTGATGATTGCGTTCAAACAAAATGTCATAGAACAAAATTTTCAAATGTAACTACTAGATTGTGATACAATACACTATTGGGTGAAGTTTGGTTGACTTCTGCGCAGCGGTTTGGGAGTTAACATCAAAATTACATTTCTCGGCCATATCGCATAGATCTCACTGTGAAAAGGCTTAAATGGCTTTTTTGACCTAAGTTTGAGGATTGCGCTCAAATCAAATGTCCTTGAACCAAATTTCCACATGTAATTACTAGATTGTGATACAATACACTAATGGGTGAAGTTTGGTTGACTTCTGCGCAGCGGTTTGGGAGTTAACATCAAAATTACATTTCTCGGCCATATCGCATAGATCTCACTGTGAAAAGGCTTAAATGACTTTTTTAATTAAGTTTAATGATTGCGCTCAAACCAAATGTCCTAGAACAAAATTTTCAAATGTAACTACTAGAATGTGATACAATACACTATTGGGTGAAGTTTAGTTGACTTCTGCGCAGCGGTTTGGGAGTTAACATAAAAATTACATTTCTCGGCCATATCGCATAGATCTCACTGTGAAAAGGCTTAAATGACTTTTTTAATTAAGTTTAATGATTGCGCTCAAACCAAATGTCCTAGAACAAAATTTTCAAATGTAACTACTAGAATGTGATACAATACACTATTGGTTGAAGTTTAGTTGACTTCTGCGCAGCGGTTTGGGAGTTAACATCAAAATTACATTTCTCGGCCATATCGCATAGATCTCACTGTGAAAAGGCTTAAATGGCTTTTTTGACCTAAGTTTGAGGATTGCGCTCAAATCAAATGTCCTAGAACCAAATTTCCACATGTAACTACTAGATTGTGATACAATACACTAATGGGTGAAGTTTGGTTGACTTCTGCGCAGCGGTTTGGGAGTTAACATCAAAATTACATTTCTCGGCCATATCGCATAGATCTCACTGTGAAAAGGCTTAAATGGCTTTTTTGACCTAAGTTTGAGGATTGCGCTCAAATCAAATGTCCAATAACCAAATTTCCACATGTAACTACTAGATTGTGATACAATACACTAATGGGTGAAGTTTGGTTGACTTCTGCGCAGCGGTTTGGGAGTTAACATCAAAATTACATTTCTCGGCCATATCGCATAGATCTCACTGTGAAAAGGCTTAAATGACTTTTTTAATTAAGTTTGATGATTGCGCTCAAACAAAATTTCCTAGAACAAAATTTTCAAATGTAACTACTAGATTGTGATACAATACACTAATGGGTGAAGTTTGGTTGACTTCTGCGCAGCGGTTTGGAGTTAACATCAAAATTACATTTCTCGGCCATATCGCATAGATCTCACTGTGAAAAGGCTTAAATGACTTTTTTAATTAAGTTTAATGATTGCGCTCAAACCAAATGTCCTAGAACGAAATTTTCAAATGTAACTACTAGAATGTGATACAATACACTATTGGGTGAAGTTTAGTTGACTTCTGCGCAGCGGTTTGGGAGTTAACATCAAAATTACATTTCTCGGCCATATCGCATAGATCTCACTGTGAAAAGGCTTAAATGGCTTTTTTGACCTAAGTTTAATGATTGCGCTCAAACCAAATGTCCTAGAACGAAATTTTCAAATGTAACTACTAGAATGTGATACAATACACTATTGGGTGAAGTTTGGTTGACTTCTGCGCAGCGGTTTGGGAGTTAACATCAAAATTACATTTCTCGGCCATATCGCATAGATCTCACTGTGAAAAGGCTTAAATGGCTTTTTTGACCTAAGTTTGAGGATTGCGCTCAAATCAAATGTCCTAGAACCAAATTTTCACATGTAACTACTAGATTGTGATACAATACACTAATGGGTGAAGTTTGGTTGACTTCTGCGCAGCGGTTTGGGAGTTAACATCAAAATTACATTTCTCGGCCATATCGCATAGATCTCACTGTGAAAAGGCTTAAATGACATTTTTAATTAAGTTTGATGATTGCGCTCAAACAAAATTTCCTAGAACAAAATTTTCAAATGTAACTACTAGATTGTGATACAATACACTATTGGGTGAAGTTTGGTTGACTTCTGCGCAGCGGTTTGGGAGTTAACATCAAAATTACATTTCTCGGCCATATCGCATAGATCTCACTGTGAAAAGGCTTAAATGGCTTTTTTGACTTAAGTTTAATGATTGCGCTCAAACCAAATGTCCTAGAACGAAATTTTCAAATGTAACTACTAGAATGTGATACAATACACTATTGGGTGAAGTTTGGTTGACTTCTGCGCAGCGGTTTGGGAGTTAACATCAAAATTACGTTTCTCGGCCATATCGCATAGATCTCACTGTGAAAAGGCTTAAATGACTTTTTTAATTAAGTTTGATGATTGCGTTCAAACAAAATGTCCTAGAACAAAATTTTCAAATGTAACTACTAGATTGTGATACAATACACTATTGGGTGAAGTTTGGTTGACTTCTGCGCAGCGGTTTGGGAGTTAACATCAAAATTACATTTCTCGGCCATATCGCATAGATCTCACTGTGAAAAGGCTTAAATGGCTTTTTTGACCTAAGTTTGAGGATTGCGCTCAAATCAAATGTCCTAGAACCAAATTTCCACATGTAACTACTAGATTGTGATACAATACACTAATGGGTGAAGTTTGGTTGACTTCTGCGCAGAGGTTTGGGAGTTAACATCAAAATTACATTTCTCGGCCATATCGCATAGATCTCACTGTGAAAAGGCTTAAATGACTTTTTTAATTAAGTTTGATGATTGCGCTCAAACAAAATTTCCTAGAACAAAATTTTCAAATGTAACTACTAGATTGTGATACAATACACTATTGGGTGAAGTTTGGTTGACTTCTGCGCAGCGGTTTGGGAGTTAACATCAAAATTACATTTCTCGGCCATATCGCATAGATCTCACTGTGAAAAGGCTTAAATGGCTTTTTTGACCTAAGTTTAATGATTGCGCTCAAACCAAATGTCCAATAACCAAATTTCCACATGTAACTACTAGATTGTGATACAATACACTAATGGGTGAAGTTTGGTTGACTTCTGCGCAGCGGTTTGGGAGTTAACATCAAAATTACATTTCTCGGCCATGTCGCATAGATCTCACTGTGAAAAGGCTTGAATGGCTTTTTTGACCTAAGTTTGAGGATTGCGCTCAAATCAAATGTCCTAGAACCAAATTTTCACATGTAACTACTAGATTGTGATACAATACACTAATGGGTGAAGTTTGGTTGACTTCTGCGCAGCGGTTTGGGAGTTAACATCAAAATTACATTTCTCGGCCATATCGCATAGATCTCACTGTGAAAAGGCTTAAATGACTTTTTTAATTAAGTTTGATGATTGCGCTCAAACAAAATTTCCTAGAACAAAATTTTCAAATGTAACTACTAGATTGTGATACAATACACAATTGGGTGAAGTTTGGTTGACTTCTGCGCAGCGGTTTGGGAGTTAACATCAAAATTACATTTCTCGGCCATATCGCATAGATCTCACTGTGAAAAGGCTTAAATGGCTTTTTTGACCTAAGTTTAATGATTGCGCTCAAACCAAATGTCCTAGAACGAAGTTTTCAAATGTAACTACTAGAATGTGATACAATACACTATTGGGTGAAGTTTGGTTGACTTCTGCGCAGCGGTTTGGGAGTTAACATCAAAATTACATTTCTCGGCCATATCGCATAGATCTCACTGTGAAAAGGCTTAAATGACTTTTTTAATTAAGTTTGATGATTGCGTTCAAACAAAATGTCCTAGAACAAAATTTTCAAATGTAACTACTAGATTGTGATACAATACACTATTGGGTGAAGTTTGGTTGACTTCTGCGCAGCGGTTTGGGAGTTAACATCAAAATTACATTTCTCGGCCATATCGCATAGATCTCACTGTGAAAAGGCTTAAATGGCTTTTTTGACCTAAGTTTGAGGATTGCGCTCAAATCAAATGTCCAAGAACCAAATTTCCAAATGTAACTACTAGATTGTGATACAATACACTATTGGGTGAAGTTTGGTTGACTTCTGCGCAGCGGTTTGGGAGTTAACATCAAAATTACATTTCTCGGCCATATCGCATAGATCTCACTGTGAAAAGGCTTAAATGACTTTTTTAATTAAGTTTGATGATTGCGTTCAAACAAAATGTCATAGAACAAAATTTTCAAATGTAACTACTAGATTGTGATACAATACACTATTGGGTGAAATTTGGTTGACTTCTGCGCAGCGGTTTGGGAGTTAACATCAAAATTACATTTCTCGGCCATATCGCATAGATCTCACTGTGAAAAGGCTTAAATGGCTTTTTTGACCTAAGTTTGAGGATTGTGCTCAAATCAAATGTCCTAGAACAAAATTTCCACATGTAATTACTATATTGTGATACAATACACTAATGGGTGAAGTTTGGTTGACTTCTGCGCAGCGGTTTGGGAGTTAACATCAAAATTACATTTCTCGGCCATATCGCATAGATCTCACTGTGAAAAGGCTTAAATGACTTTTTTAATTAAGTTTAATGATTGCGCTCAAACCAAATGTCCTAGAACGAAATTTTCAAATGTAACTACTAGAATGTGATACAATACACTATTGGGTGAAGTTTAGTTGACTTCTGCGCAGCGGTTTGGGAGTTAACATCAAAATTACATTTCTCGGCCATATCGCATAGATCTCACTGTGAAAAGGCTTAAATGGCTTTTTTGACCTAAGTTTAATGATTGCGCTCAAACCAAATGTCCTAGAACGAAATTTTCAAATGTAACTACTAGAATGTGATACAATACACTATTGGGTGAAGTTTGGTTGACTTCTGCGCAGCGGTTTGGGAGTTAACATCAAAATTACATTTCTCGGCCATATCGCATAGATCTCACTGTGAAAAGGCTTAAATGACTTTTTTAATTAAGTTTGATGATTGCGTTCAAACAAAATGTCCTAGAACGAAGTTTTCAAATGTAACTACTAGAATGTGATACAATACACTAATGGGTGAAGTTTGGTTGACTTCTGCGCAGCGGTTTGGGAGTTAACATCAAAATTACATTTCTCGGCCATATCGCATAGATCTCACTGTGAAAAGGCTTAAATGACTTTTTTAATTAAGTTTGATGATTGCGCTCAAACAAAATTTCCTAGAACAAAATTTTCAAATGTAACTACTAGATTGTGATACAATACACAATTGGGTGAAGTTTGGTTGACTTCTGCGCAGCGGTTTGGGAGTTAACATCAAAATTACATTTCTCGGCCATATCGCATAGATCTCACTGTGAAAAGGCTTAAATGGCTTTTTTGACCTAAGTTTAATGATTGCGCTCAAACCAAATGTCCTAGAACGAAGTTTTCAAATGTAACTACTAGAATGTGATACAATACACTATTGGGTGAAGTTTGGTTGACTTCTGCGCAGCGGTTTGGGAGTTAACATCAAAATTACATTTCTCGGCCATATCGCATAGATCTCACTGTGAAAAGGCTTAAATGACTTTTTTAATTAAGTTTGATGATTGCGTTCAAACAAAATGTCCTAGAACAAAATTTTCAAATGTAACTACTAGATTGTGATACAATACACTATTGGGTGAAGTTTGGTTGACTTCTGCGCAGCGGTTTGGGAGTTAACATCAAAATTACATTTCTCGGCCATATCGCATAGATCTCACTGTGAAAAGGCTTAAATGGCTTTTTTGACTTAAGTTTAATGATTGCGCTCAAACCAAATGTCCTAGAACGAAATTTTCAAATGTAACTACTAGAATGTGATACAATACACTATTGGGTGAAGTTTGGTTGACTTCTGCGCAGCGGTTTGGGAGTTAACATCAAAATTACGTTTCTCGGCCATATCGCATAGATCTCACTGTGAAAAGGCTTAAATGACTTTTTTAATTAAGTTTGATGATTGCGTTCAAACAAAATGTCCTAGAACAAAATTTTCAAATGTAACTACTAGATTGTGATACAATACACTATTGGGTGAAGTTTGGTTGACTTCTGCGCAGCGGTTTGGGAGTTAACATCAAAATTACATTTCTCGGCCATATCGCATAGATCTCACTGTGAAAAGGCTTAAATGGCTTTTTTGACCTAAGTTTGAGGATTGCGCTCAAATCAAATGTCCTAGAACCAAATTTCCACATGTAACTACTAGATTGTGATACAATACACTAATGGGTGAAGTTTGGTTGACTTCTGCGCAGAGGTTTGGGAGTTAACATCAAAATTACATTTCTCGGCCATATCGCATAGATCTCACTGTGAAAAGGCTTAAATGACTTTTTTAATTAAGTTTGATGATTGCGCTCAAACAAAATTTCCTAGAACAAAATTTTCAAATGTAACTACTAGATTGTGATACAATACACTATTGGGTGAAGTTTGGTTGACTTCTGCGCAGCGGTTTGGGAGTTAACATCAAAATTACATTTCTCGGCCATATCGCATAGATCTCACTGTGAAAAGGCTTAAATGGCTTTTTTGACCTAAGTTTAATGATTGCGCTCAAACCAAATGTCCAATAACCAAATTTCCACATGTAACTACTAGATTGTGATACAATACACTAATGGGTGAAGTTTGGTTGACTTCTGCGCAGCGGTTTGGGAGTTAACATCAAAATTACATTTCTCGGCCATGTCGCATAGATCTCACTGTGAAAAGGCTTGAATGGCTTTTTTGACCTAAGTTTGAGGATTGCGCTCAAATCAAATGTCCTAGAACCAAATTTTCACATGTAACTACTAGATTGTGATACAATACACTAATGGGTGAAGTTTGGTTGACTTCTGCGCAGCGGTTTGGGAGTTAACATCAAAATTACATTTCTCGGCCATATCGCATAGATCTCACTGTGAAAAGGCTTAAATGACTTTTTTAATTAAGTTTGATGATTGCGCTCAAACAAAATTTCCTAGAACAAAATTTTCAAATGTAACTACTAGATTGTGATACAATACACAATTGGGTGAAGTTTGGTTGACTTCTGCGCAGCGGTTTGGGAGTTAACATCAAAATTACATTTCTCGGCCATATCGCATAGATCTCACTGTGAAAAGGCTTAAATGGCTTTTTTGACCTAAGTTTAATGATTGCGCTCAAACCAAATGTCCTAGAACGAAGTTTTCAAATGTAACTACTAGAATGTGATACAATACACTATTGGGTGAAGTTTGGTTGACTTCTGCGCAGCGGTTTGGGAGTTAACATCAAAATTACATTTCTCGGCCATATCGCATAGATCTCACTGTGAAAAGGCTTAAATGACTTTTTTAATTAAGTTTGATGATTGCGTTCAAACAAAATGTCCTAGAACAAAATTTTCAAATGTAACTACTAGATTGTGATACAATACACTATTGGGTGAAGTTTGGTTGACTTCTGCGCAGCGGTTTGGGAGTTAACATCAAAATTACATTTCTCGGCCATATCGCATAGATCTCACTGTGAAAAGGCTTAAATGGCTTTTTTGACCTAAGTTTGAGGATTGCGCTCAAATCAAATGTCCAAGAACCAAATTTCCAAATGTAACTACTAGATTGTGATACAATACACTATTGGGTGAAGTTTGGTTGACTTCTGCGCAGCGGTTTGGGAGTTAACATCAAAATTACATTTCTCGGCCATATCGCATAGATCTCACTGTGAAAAGGCTTAAATGACTTTTTTAATTAAGTTTGATGATTGCGTTCAAACAAAATGTCATAGAACAAAATTTTCAAATGTAACTACTAGATTGTGATACAATACACTATTGGGTGAAATTTGGTTGACTTCTGCGCAGCGGTTTGGGAGTTAACATCAAAATTACATTTCTCGGCCATATCGCATAGATCTCACTGTGAAAAGGCTTAAATGGCTTTTTTGACCTAAGTTTGAGGATTGTGCTCAAATCAAATGTCCTAGAACAAAATTTCCACATGTAATTACTATATTGTGATACAATACACTAATGGGTGAAGTTTGGTTGACTTCTGCGCAGCGGTTTGGGAGTTAACATCAAAATTACATTTCTCGGCCATATCGCATAGATCTCACTGTGAAAAGGCTTAAATGACTTTTTTAATTAAGTTTAATGATTGCGCTCAAACCAAATGTCCTAGAACGAAATTTTCAAATGTAACTACTAGAATGTGATACAATACACTATTGGGTGAAGTTTAGTTGACTTCTGCGCAGCGGTTTGGGAGTTAACATCAAAATTACATTTCTCGGCCATATCGCATAGATCTCACTGTGAAAAGGCTTAAATGGCTTTTTTGACCTAAGTTTAATGATTGCGCTCAAACCAAATGTCCTAGAACGAAATTTTCAAATGTAACTACTAGAATGTGATACAATACACTATTGGGTGAAGTTTGGTTGACTTCTGCGCAGCGGTTTGGGAGTTAACATCAAAATTACATTTCTCGGCCATATCGCATAGATCTCACTGTGAAAAGGCTTAAATGACTTTTTTAATTAAGTTTGATGATTGCGTTCAAACAAAATGTCCTAGAACAAAATTTTCAAATGTAACTACTAGATTGTGATACAATACACTATTGGGTGAAGTTTGGTTGACTTCTGCGCAGCGGTTTGGGAGTTAACATCAAAATTACATTTCTCGGCCATATCGCATAGATCTCACTGTGAAAAGGCTTAAATGGCTTTTTTGACCTAAGTTTGAGGATTGCGCTCAAATCAAATGTCCAAGAACCAAATTTCCAAATGTAACTACTAGATTGTGATACAATACACTATTGGGTGAAGTTTGGTTGACTTCTGCGCAGCGGTTTGGGAGTTAACATCAAAATTACATTTCTCGGCCATATCGCATAGATCTCACTGTGAAAAGGCTTAAATGACTTTTTTAATTAAGTTTGATGATTGCGTTCAAACAAAATGTCCTAGAACAAAATTTTCAAATGTAACTACTAGATTGTGATACAATACACTATTGGGTGAAGTTTGGTTGACTTCTGCGCAGCGGTTTGGGAGTTAACATCAAAATTACATTTCTCGGCCATATCGCATAGATCTCACTGTGAAAAGGCTTAAATGGCTTTTTTGACCTAAGTTTGAGGATTGCGCTCAAATCAAATGTCCTAGAACCAAATTTCCACATGTAATTACTAGATTGTGATACAATACACTAATGGGTGAAGTTTGGTTGACTTCTGCGCAGCGGTTTGGGAGTTAACATCAAAATTACATTTCTCGGCCATATCGCATAGATCTCACTGTGAAAAGGCTTAAATGGCTTTTTTGACCTAAGTTTGAGGATTGCGCTCAAATCAAATGTCCTAGAACCAAATTTCCACATGTAATTACTAGATTGTGATACAATACACTAATGGGTGAAGTTTGGTTGACTTCTGCGCAGCGGTTTGGGAGTTAACATCAAAATTACATTTCTCGGCCATATCGCATAGATCTCACTGTGAAAAGGCTTAAATGACTTTTTTAATTAAGTTTAATGATTGCGCTCAAACCAAATGTCATAGAACAAAATTTTCAAATGTAACTACTAGATTGTGATACAATACACTATTGGGTGAAGTTTGGTTGACTTCTGCGCAGCGGTTTGGGAGTTAACATCAAAATTACATTTCTCGGCCATATCGCATAGATCTCACTGTGAAAAGGCTTAAATGGCTTTTTTGACCTAAGTTTGAGGATTGCGCTCAAATCAAATGTCCTAGAACCAAATTTCCACATGTAATTACTAGATTGTGATACAATACAATAATGGGTGAAGTTTGGTTGACTTCTGCGCAGCGGTTTGGGAGTTAACATCAAAATTACATTTCTCGGCCATATCGCATAGATCTCACTGTGAAAAGGCTTAAATGACTTTTTTAATTAAGTTTAATGATTGCGCTCAAACCAAATGTCCTAGAACGAAATTTTCAAATGTAACTACTAGAATGTGATACAATACACTATTGGGTGAAGTTTAGTTGACTTCTGCGCAGCGGTTTGGGAGTTAACATCAAAATTACATTTCTCGGCCATATCGCATAGATCTCACTGTGAAAAGGCTTAAATGGCTTTTTTGACCTAAGTTTAATGATTGCGCTCAAACCAAATGTCCTAGAACGAAATTTTCAAATGTATCTACTAGAATGTGATACAATACACTATTGGGTGAAGTTTGGTTGACTTCTGCGCAGCGGTTTGGGAGTTAACATCAAAATTACATTTCTCGGCCATATCGCATAGATCTCACCGTGAAAAGGCTTAAATGACTTTTTTAATTAAGTTTGATGGTTGCGTTCAAACAAAATGTCCTAGAACAAAATTTTCAAATGTAACTACTAGATTGTGATACAATACACTATTGGGTGAAGTTTGGTTGACTTCTGCGCAGCGGTTTGGGAGTTAACATCAAAATTACATTTCTCGGCCATATCGCATAGATCTCACTGTGAAAAGGCTTAAATGACTTTTTTAATTAAGTTTGATGATTGCGTTCAAACAAAATGTCCTAGAACAAAATTTTCAAATGTAACTACTAGATTGTGATACAATACACTATTGGGTGAAGTTTGGTTGACTTCTGCGCAGCGGTTTGGGAGTTAACATCAAAATTACATTTCTCGGCCATATCGCATAGATCTCACTGTGAAAAGGCTTAAATGGCTTTTTTGACCTAAGTTTAAAGATTGCGCTCAAACCAAATGTCCTAGAACGAAATTTTCAAATGTAACTACTAGAATGTGATACAATACACTATTGGGTGAAGTTTGGTTGACTTCTGCGCAGCGGTTTGGGAGTTAACATCAAAATTACATTTCTCGGCCATATCGCATAGATCTCAATGTGAAAAGGCTTAAATGGCTTTTTTGACCTAAGTTTAAAGATTGCGCTCAAACCAAATGTCCTAGAACGAAATTTTCAAATGTAACTACTAGAATGTGATACAATACACTATTGGGTGAAGTTTGGTTGACTTCTGCGCAGCGGTTTGGGAGTTAACATCAAAATTACATTTCTCGGCCATATCGCATAGATCTCACTTGAAAAGGCTTAAATGGCTTTTTTGACCTAAGTTTGAGGATTGCGCTCAAATCAAATGTCCAATAACCAAATTTCCACATGTAACTACTAGATTGTGATACAATACACTAATGGGTGAAGTTTGGTTGACTTCTGCGCAGCGGTTTGGGAGTTAACATCAAAATTACATTTCTCGGCCATATCGCATAGATCTCACTGTGAAAAGGCTTAAATGACTTTTTTAATTAAGTTTGATGATTGCGTTCAAACAAAATGTCATAGAACAAAATTTTCAAATGTAACTACTAGATTGTGATACAATACACTATTGGGTGAAGTTTGGTTGACTTCTGCGCAGCGGTTTGGGAGTTAACATCAAAATTACATTTCTCGGCCATATCGCATAGATCTCACTGTGAAAAGGCTTAAATGGCTTTTTTGACCTAAGTTTGAGGATTGCGCTCAAATCAAATGTCCTTGAACCAAATTTCCACATGTAATTACTAGATTGTGATACAATACACTAATGGGTGAAGTTTGGTTGACTTCTGCGCAGCGGTTTGGGAGTTAACATCAAAATTACATTTCTCGGCCATATCGCATAGATCTCACTGTGAAAAGGCTTAAATGACTTTTTTAATTAAGTTTAATGATTGCGCTCAAACCAAATGTCCTAGAACAAAATTTTCAAATGTAACTACTAGAATGTGATACAATACACTATTGGGTGAAGTTTAGTTGACTTCTGCGCAGCGGTTTGGGAGTTAACATAAAAATTACATTTCTCGGCAATATCGCATAGATCTCACTGTGAAAAGGCTTAAATGACTTTTTTAATTAAGTTTAATGATTGCGCTCAAACCAAATGTCCTAGAACAAAATTTTCAAATGTAACTACTAGAATGTGATACAATACACTATTGGTTGAAGTTTAGTTGACTTCTGCGCAGCGGTTTGGGAGTTAACATCAAAATTACATTTCTCGGCCATATCGCATAGATCTCACTGTGAAAAGGCTTAAATGGCTTTTTTGACCTAAGTTTGAGGATTGCGCTCAAATCAAATGTCCTAGAACCAAATTTCCACATGTAACTACTAGATTGTGATACAATACACTAATGGGTGAAGTTTGGTTGACTTCTGCGCAGCGGTTTGGGAGTTAACATCAAAATTACATTTCTCGGCCATATCGCATAGATCTCACTGTGAAAAGGCTTAAATGGCTTTTTTGACCTAAGTTTGAGGATTGCGCTCAAATCAAATGTCCAATAACCAAATTTCCACATGTAACTACTAGATTGTGATACAATACACTAATGGGTGAAGTTTGGTTGACTTCTGCGCAGCGGTTTGGGAGTTAACATCAAAATTACATTTCTCGGCCATATCGCATAGATCTCACTGTGAAAAGGCTTAAATGACTTTTTTAATTAAGTTTGATGATTGCGCTCAAACAAAATTTCCTAGAACAAAATTTTCAAATGTAACTACTAGATTGTGATACAATACACTAATGGGTGAAGTTTGGTTGACTTCTGCGCAGCGGTTTGGAGTTAACATCAAAATTACATTTCTCGGCCATATCGCATAGATCTCACTGTGAAAAGGCTTAAATGACTTTTTTAATTAAGTTTAATGATTGCGCTCAAACCAAATGTCCTAGAACGAAATTTTCAAATGTAACTACTAGAATGTGATACAATACACTATTGGGTGAAGTTTAGTTGACTTCTGCGCAGCGGTTTGGGAGTTAACATCAAAATTACATTTCTCGGCCATATCGCATAGATCTCACTGTGAAAAGGCTTAAATGGCTTTTTTGACCTAAGTTTAATGATTGCGCTCAAACCAAATGTCCTAGAACGAAATTTTCAAATGTAACTACTAGAATGTGATACAATACACTATTGGGTGAAGTTTGGTTGACTTCTGCGCAGCGGTTTGGGAGTTAACATCAAAATTACATTTCTCGGCCATATCGCATAGATCTCACTGTGAAAAGGCTTAAATGGCTTTTTTGACCTAAGTTTGAGGATTGCGCTCAAATCAAATGTCCTAGAACCAAATTTTCACATGTAACTACTAGATTGTGATACAATACACTAATGGGTGAAGTTTGGTTGACTTCTGCGCAGCGGTTTGGGAGTTAACATCAAAATTACATTTCTCGGCCATATCGCATAGATCTCACTGTGAAAAGGCTTAAATGACATTTTTAATTAAGTTTGATGATTGCGCTCAAACAAAATTTCCTAGAACAAAATTTTCAAATGTAACTACTAGATTGTGATACAATACACTATTGGGTGAAGTTTGGTTGACTTCTGCGCAGCGGTTTGGGAGTTAACATCAAAATTACATTTCTCGGCCATATCGCATAGATCTCACTGTGAAAAGGCTTAAATGGCTTTTTTGACTTAAGTTTAATGATTGCGCTCAAACCAAATGTCCTAGAACGAAATTTTCAAATGTAACTACTAGAATGTGATACAATACACTATTGGGTGAAGTTTGGTTGACTTCTGCGCAGCGGTTTGGGAGTTAACATCAAAATTACGTTTCTCGGCCATATCGCATAGATCTCACTGTGAAAAGGCTTAAATGACTTTTTTAATTAAGTTTGATGATTGCGTTCAAACAAAATGTCCTAGAACAAAATTTTCAAATGTAACTACTAGATTGTGATACAATACACTATTGGGTGAAGTTTGGTTGACTTCTGCGCAGCGGTTTGGGAGTTAACATCAAAATTACATTTCTCGGCCATATCGCATAGATCTCACTGTGAAAAGGCTTAAATGGCTTTTTTGACCTAAGTTTGAGGATTGCGCTCAAATCAAATGTCCTAGAACCAAATTTCCACATGTAACTACTAGATTGTGATACAATACACTAATGGGTGAAGTTTGGTTGACTTCTGCGCAGAGGTTTGGGAGTTAACATCAAAATTACATTTCTCGGCCATATCGCATAGATCTCACTGTGAAAAGGCTTAAATGACTTTTTTAATTAAGTTTGATGATTGCGCTCAAACAAAATTTCCTAGAACAAAATTTTCAAATGTAACTACTAGATTGTGATACAATACACTATTGGGTGAAGTTTGGTTGACTTCTGCGCAGCGGTTTGGGAGTTAACATCAAAATTACATTTCTCGGCCATATCGCATAGATCTCACTGTGAAAAGGCTTAAATGGCTTTTTTGACCTAAGTTTAATGATTGCGCTCAAACCAAATGTCCAATAACCAAATTTCCACATGTAACTACTAGATTGTGATACAATACACTAATGGGTGAAGTTTGGTTGACTTCTGCGCAGCGGTTTGGGAGTTAACATCAAAATTACATTTCTCGGCCATGTCGCATAGATCTCACTGTGAAAAGGCTTAAATGGCTTTTTTGACCTAAGTTTGAGGATTGCGCTCAAATCAAATGTCCTAGAACCAAATTTTCACATGTAACTACTAGATTGTGATACAATACACTAATGGGTGAAGTTTGGTTGACTTCTGCGCAGCGGTTTGGGAGTTAACATCAAAATTACATTTCTCGGCCATATCGCATAGATCTCACTGTGAAAAGGCTTAAATGGCTTTTTTGACCTAAGTTTAATGATTGCGCTCAAACCAAATGTCCTAGAACGAAATTTTCAAATGTAACTACTAGAATGTGATACAATACACTATTGGGTGAAGTTTGGTTGACTTCTGCGCAGCGGTTTGGGAGTTAACATCAAAATTACATTTCTCGGCCATATCGCATAGATCTCACTGTGAAAAGGCTTAAATGGCTTTTTTGACCTAAGTTTGAGGATTGCGCTCAAATCAAATGTCCTAGAACCAAATTTTCACATGTAACTACTAGATTGTGATACAATACACTAATGGGTGAAGTTTGGTTGACTTCTGCGCAGCGGTTTGGGAGTTAACATCAAAATTACATTTCTCGGCCATATCGCATAGATCTCACTGTGAAAAGGCTTAAATGGCTTTTTTGACCTAAGTTTGAGGATTGCGTTCAAACAAAATGTCATAGAACAAAATTTTCAAATGTAACTACTAGATTGTGATACAATACACTATTGGGTGAAGTTTGGTTGACTTCTGCGCAGCGGTTTGGGAGTTAACATCAAAATTACATTTCTCGGCCATATCGCATAGATCTCACTGTGAAAAGGCTTAAATGGCTTTTTTGACCTAAGTTTGAGGATTGCGCTCAAATCAAATGTCCTAGAACCAAATTTCCACATGTAATTACTAGATTGTGATACAATACACTAATGGGTGAAGTTTGGTTGACTTCTGCGCAGCGGTTTGGGAGTTAACATCAAAATTACATTTCTCGGCCATATCGCATAGATCTCACTGTGAAAAGGCTTAAATGACTTTTTAATTAAGTTTAATGATTGCGCTCAAACCAAATGTCCTAGAACGAAATTTTCAAATGTAACTACTAGAATGTGATACAATACACTATTGGGTGAAGTTTAGTTGACTTCTGCGCAGCGGTTTGGGAGTTAACATCAAAATTACATTTCTCGGCCATATCGCATAGATCTCACCGTGAAAAGGCTTAAATGACTTTTTTAATTAAGTTTGATGATTGCGTTCAAACAAAATGTCCTAGAACAAAATTTTCAAATGTAACTACTAGATTGTGATACAATACACTATTGGGTGAAGTTTGGTTGACTTCTGCGCAGCGGTTTGGGAGTTAACATCAAAATTACATTTCTCGGCCATATCGCATAGATCTCACTGTGAAAAGGCTTAAATGGCTTTTTTGACCTAAGTTTAATGATTGCGCTCAAACCAAATGTCCTAGAACGAAATTTTCAAATGTAACTACTAGAATGTGATACAATACACTATTGGGTGAAGTTTAGTTGACTTCTGCGCAGCGGTTTGGGAGTTAACATCAAAATTACATTTCTCGGCCATATCGCATAGATCTCACTGTGAAAAGGCTTAAATGGCTTTTTTGACCTAAGTTTAATGATTGCGCTCAAACCAAATGTCCTAGAACGAAATTTTCAAATGTAACTACTAGAATGTGATACAATACACTATTGGGTGAAGTTTGGTTGACTTCTGCGCAGCGGTTTGGGAGTTAACATCAAAATTACATTTCTCGGCCATATCGCATAGATCTCACTGTGAAAAGGCTTAAATGGCTTTTTTGACCTAAGTTTAATGATTGCGCTCAAACCAAATGTCCAATAACCAAATTTCCACATGTAACTACTAGATTGTGATACAATACACTAATGGGTGAAGTTTGGTTGACTTCTGCGCAGCGGTTTGGGAGTTAACATCAAAATTACATTTCTCGGCCATGTCGCATAGATCTCACTGTGAAAAGGCTTAAATGGCTTTTTTGACCTAAGTTTGAGGATTGCGCTCAAATCAAATGTCCTAGAACCAAATTTTCACATGTAACTACTAGATTGTGATACAATACACTAATGGGTGAAGTTTGGTTGACTTCTGCGCAGCGGTTTGGGAGTTAACATCAAAATTACATTTCTCGGCCATATCGCATAGATCTCACTGTGAAAAGGCTTAAATGGCTTTTTTGACCTAAGTTTAATGATTGCGCTCAAACCAAATGTCCTAGAACGAAATTTTCAAATGTAACTACTAGAATGTGATACAATACACTATTGGGTGAAGTTTGGTTGACTTCTGCGCAGCGGTTTGGGAGTTAACATCAAAATTACATTTCTCGGCCATATCGCATAGATCTCACTGTGAAAAGGCTTAAATGGCTTTTTTGACCTAAGTTTGAGGATTGCGCTCAAATCAAATGTCCTAGAACCAAATTTTCACATGTAACTACTAGATTGTGATACAATACACTAATGGGTGAAGTTTGGTTGACTTCTGCGCAGCGGTTTGGGAGTTAACATCAAAATTACATTTCTCGGCCATATCGCATAGATCTCACTGTGAAAAGGCTTAAATGGCTTTTTTGACCTAAGTTTGAGGATTGCGTTCAAACAAAATGTCATAGAACAAAATTTTCAAATGTAACTACTAGATTGTGATACAATACACTATTGGGTGAAGTTTGGTTGACTTCTGCGCAGCGGTTTGGGAGTTAACATCAAAATTACATTTCTCGGCCATATCGCATAGATCTCACTGTGAAAAGGCTTAAATGGCTTTTTTGACCTAAGTTTGAGGATTGCGCTCAAATCAAATGTCCTAGAACCAAATTTCCACATGTAATTACTAGATTGTGATACAATACACTAATGGGTGAAGTTTGGTTGACTTCTGCGCAGCGGTTTGGGAGTTAACATCAAAATTACATTTCTCGGCCATATCGCATAGATCTCACTGTGAAAAGGCTTAAATGACTTTTTAATTAAGTTTAATGATTGCGCTCAAACCAAATGTCCTAGAACGAAATTTTCAAATGTAACTACTAGAATGTGATACAATACACTATTGGGTGAAGTTTAGTTGACTTCTGCGCAGCGGTTTGGGAGTTAACATCAAAATTACATTTCTCGGCCATATCGCATAGATCTCACCGTGAAAAGGCTTAAATGACTTTTTTAATTAAGTTTGATGATTGCGTTCAAACAAAATGTCCTAGAACAAAATTTTCAAATGTAACTACTAGATTGTGATACAATACACTATTGGGTGAAGTTTGGTTGACTTCTGCGCAGCGGTTTGGGAGTTAACATCAAAATTACATTTCTCGGCCATATCGCATAGATCTCACTGTGAAAAGGCTTAAATGGCTTTTTTGACCTAAGTTTAATGATTGCGCTCAAACCAAATGTCCTAGAACGAAATTTTCAAATGTAACTACTAGAATGTGATACAATACACTATTGGGTGAAGTTTAGTTGACTTCTGCGCAGCGGTTTGGGAGTTAACATCAAAATTACATTTCTCGGCCATATCGCATAGATCTCACTGTGAAAAGGCTTAAATGGCTTTTTTGACCTAAGTTTAATGATTGCGCTCAAACCAAATGTCCTAGAACGAAATTTTCAAATGTAACTACTAGAATGTGATACAATACACTATTGGGTGAAGTTTGGTTGACTTCTGCGCAGCGGTTTGGGAGTTAACATCAAAATTACATTTCTCGGCCATATCGCATAGATCTCACCGTGAAAAGGCTTAAATGACTTTTTTAATTAAGTTTGATGATTGCGTTCAAACAAAATGTCCTAGAACAAAATTTTCAAATGTAACTACTAGATTGTGATACAATACACTATTGGGTGAAGTTTGGTTGACTTCTGCGCAGCGGTTTGGGAGTTAACATCAAAATTACATTTCTCGGCCATATCGCATAGATCTCACTGTGAAAAGGCTTAAATGACTTTTTTAATTAAGTTTGATGATTGCGTTCAAACAAAATGTCCTAGAACAAAATTTTCAAATGTAACTACTAGATTGTGATACAATACACTATTGGGTGAAGTTTGGTTGACTTCTGCGCAGCGGTTTGGGAGTTAACATCAAAATTACATTTCTCGGCCATATCGCATAGATCTCACTGTGAAAAGGCTTAAATGGCTTTTTTGACCTAAGTTTAAAGATTGCGCTCAAACCAAATGTCCTAGAACGAAATTTTCAAATGTAACTACTAGAATGTGATACAATACACTATTGGGTGAAATTTGGTTGACTTCTGCGCAGCGGTTTGGGAGTTAACATCAAAATTACATTTCTCGGCCATATCGCATAGATCTCACTGTGAAAAGGCTTAAATGGCTTTTTTGACCTAAGTTTAATGATTGCGCTCAAACCAAATGTCCAATAACCAAATTTCTACATGTAACTACTAGATTGTGATACAATACACTAATGGGTGAAGTTTGGTTGACTTCTGCGCAGCGGTTTGGGAGTTAACATCAAAATTACATTTCTCGGCCATATCGCATAGATCTCACTGTGAAAAGGCTTAAATGACTTTTTTAATTAAGTTTGATGATTGCGTTCAAACAAAATGTCATAGAACAAAATTTTCAAATGTAACTACTAGATTGTGATACAATACACTATTGGGTGAAGTTTGGTTGACTTCTGCGCAGCGGTTTGGGAGTTAACATCAAAATTACATTTCTCGGCCATATCGCATAGATCTCACTGTGAAAAGGCTTAAATGGCTTTTTTGACCTAAGTTTGAGGATTGCGCTCAAATCAAATGTCCTAGAACCAAATTTCCACATGTAATTACTAGATTGTGATACAATACACTAATGGGTGAAGTTTGGTTGACTTCTGCGCAGCGGTTTGGGAGTTAACATCAAAATTACATTTCTCGGCCATATCGCATAGATCTCACTGTGAAAAGGCTTAAATGACTTTTTAATTAAGTTTAATGATTGCGCTCAAACCAAATGTCCTAGAACAAAATTTTCAAATGTAACTACTAGAATGTGATACAATACACTATTGGGTGAAGTTTAGTTGACTTCTGCGCAGCGGTTTGGGAGTTAACATCAAAATTACATTTCTCGGCCATATCGCATAGATCTCACTGTGAAAAGGCTTAAATGGCTTTTTTGACCTAAGTTTAATGATTGCGCTCAAACCAAATGTCCTAGAACGAAATTTTCAAATGTAACTACTAGAATGTGATACAATACACTATTGGGTGAAGTTTGGTTGACTTCTGCGCAGCGGTTTGGGAGTTAACATCAAAATTACATTTCTCGGCCATATCGCATAGATCTCACCGTGAAAAGGCTTAAATGACTTTTTTAATTAAGTTTGATGATTGCGTTCAAACAAAATGTCCTAGAACAAAATTTTCAAATGTAACTACTAGATTGTGATACAATACACTATTGAGTGAAGTTTGGTTGACTTCTGCGCAGCGGTTTGGGAGTTAACATCAAAATTACATTTCTCGGCCATATCGCATAGATCTCACTGTGAAAAGGCTTAAATGGCTTTTTTGACCTAAGTTTAATGATTGCGCTCAAACCAAATGTCCTAGAACGAAATTTTCAAATGTAACTACTAGAATGTGATACAATACACTATTGGGTGAAGTTTAGTTGACTTCTGCGCAGCGGTTTGGGAGTTAACATCAAAATTACATTTCTCGGCCATATCGCATAGATCTCACTGTGAAAAGGCTTAAATGGCTTTTTTGACCTAAGTTTAATGATTGCGCTCAAACCAAATGTCCTAGAACGAAATTTTCAAATGTAACTACTAGAATGTGATACAATACACTATTGGGTGAAGTTTGGTTGACTTCTGCGCAGCGGTTTGGGAGTTAACATCAAAATTACATTTCTCGGCCATATCGCATAGATCTCACCGTGAAAAGGCTTAAATGACTTTTTTAATTAAGTTTGATGATTGCGTTCAAACAAAATGTCCTAGAACAAAATTTTCAAATGTAACTACTAGATTGTGATACAATACACTATTGGGTGAAGTTTGGTTGACTTCTGCGCAGCGGTTTGGGAGTTAACATCAAAATTACATTTCTCGGCCATATCGCATAGATCTCACTGTGAAAAGGCTTAAATGACTTTTTTAATTAAGTTTGATGATTGCGTTCAAACAAAATGTCCTAGAACAAAATTTTCAAATGTAACTACTAGATTGTGATACAATACACTATTGGGTGAAGTTTGGTTGACTTCTGCGCAGCGGTTTGGGAGTTAACATCAAAATTACATTTCTCGGCCATATCGCATAGATCTCACTGTGAAAAGGCTTAAATGGCTTTTTTGACCTAAGTTTAAAGATTGCGCTCAAACCAAATGTCCTAGAACGAAATTTTCAAATGTAACTACTAGAATGTGATACAATACACTATTGGGTGAAGTTTGGTTGACTTCTGCGCAGCGGTTTGGGAGTTAACATCAAAATTACATTTCTCGGCCATATCGCATAGATCTCACTGTGAAAAGGCTTAAATGGCTTTTTTGACCTAAGTTTGAGGATTGCGCTCAAATCAAATGTCCTAGAACCAAATTTCCACATGTAACTACTAGATTGTGATACAATACACTAATGGGTGAAGTTTGGTTGACTTCTGCGCAGAGGTTTGGGAGTTAACATCAAAATTACATTTCTCGGCCATATCGCATAGATCTCACTGTGAAAAGGCTTAAATGACTTTTTTAATTAAGTTTGATGATTGCGCTCAAACAAAATTTCCTAGAACAAAATTTTCAAATGTAACTACTAGATTGTGATACAATACACTATTGGGTGAAGTTTGGTTGACTTCTGCGCAGCTGTTTTGGAGTTAACATCAAAATTACATTTCTCGGCCATATCGCATAGATCTCACTGTGAAAAGGCTTAAATGGCTTTTTTGACCTAAGTTTAATGATTGCGCTCAAACCAAATGTCCAATAACCAAATTTCTACATGTAACTACTAGATTGTGATACAATACACTAATGGGTGAAGTTTGGTTGACTTCTGCGCAGCGGTTTGGGAGTTAACATCAAAATTACATTTCTCGGCCATATCGCATAGATCTCACTGTGAAAAGGCTTAAATGACTTTTTTAATTAAGTTTGATGATTGCGTTCAAACAAAATGTCATAGAACAAAATTTTCAAATGTAACTACTAGATTGTGATACAATACACTATTGGGTGAAGTTTGGTTGACTTCTGCGCAGCGGTTTGGGAGTTAACATCAAAATTACATTTCTCGGCCATATCGCATAGATCTCACTGTGAAAAGGCTTAAATGGCTTTTTTGACCTAAGTTTGAGGATTGCGCTCAAATCAAATGTCCTAGAACCAAATTTCCACATGTAATTACTAGATTGTGATACAATACACTAATGGGTGAAGTTTGGTTGACTTCTGCGCAGCGGTTTGGGAGTTAACATCAAAATTACATTTCTCGGCCATATCGCATAGATCTCACTGTGAAAAGGCTTAAATGACTTTTTAATTAAGTTTAATGATTGCGCTCAAACCAAATGTCCTAGAACGAAATTTTCAAATGTAACTACTAGAATGTGATACAATACACTATTGGGTGAAGTTTAGTTGACTTCTGCGCAGCGGTTTGGGAGTTAACATCAAAATTACATTTCTCGGCCATATCGCATAGATCTCACCGTGAAAAGGCTTAAATGACTTTTTTAATTAAGTTTGATGATTGCGTTCAAACAAAATGTCCTAGAACAAAATTTTCAAATGTAACTACTAGATTGTGATACAATACACTATTGGGTGAAGTTTGGTTGACTTCTGCGCAGCGGTTTGGGAGTTAACATCAAAATTACATTTCTCGGCCATATCGCATAGATCTCACTGTGAAAAGGCTTAAATGGCTTTTTTGACCTAAGTTTAATGATTGCGCTCAAACCAAATGTCCTAGAACGAAATTTTCAAATGTAACTACTAGATTGTGATACAATACACTATTGGGTGAAGTTTAGTTGACTTCTGCGCAGCGGTTTGGGAGTTAACATCAAAATTACATTTCTCGGCCATATCGCATAGATCTCACTGTGAAAAGGCTTAAATGGCTTTTTTGACCTAAGTTTAATGATTGCGCTCAAACCAAATGTCCTAGAACGAAATTTTCAAATGTAACTACTAGAATGTGATACAATACACTATTGGGTGAAGTTTGGTTGACTTCTGCGCAGCGGTTTGGGAGTTAACATCAAAATTACATTTCTCGGCCATATCGCATAGATCTCACCGTGAAAAGGCTTAAATGACTTTTTTAATTAAGTTTGATGATTGCGCTCAAACAAAATTTCCTAGAACAAAATTTTCAAATGTAACTACTACATTGTGATACAATACACTAATGGGTGAAGTTTGGTTGACTTCTGCGCAGCGGTTTGGGAGTTAACATCAAAATTACATTTCTCGGCCATATCGCATAGATCTCACTGTGAAAAGGCTTAAATGATTTTTTTAATTAAGTTTGATGATTGCGTTCAAACAAAATGTCATAGAACAAAATTTTCAAATGTAACTACTAGATTGTGATACAATACACTATTGGGTGAAGTTTGGTTGACTTCTGCGCAGCGGTTTGGGAGTTAACATCAAAATTACATTTCTCGGCCATATCGCATAGATCTCACTGTGAAAAGGCTTAAATGGCTTTTTTGACCTAAGTTTGAGGATTGCGCTCAAATCAAATGTCCTAGAACCAAATTTCCACATGTAATTACTAGATTGTGATACAATACAATAATGGGTGAAGTTTGGTTGACTTCTGCGCAGCGGTTTGGGAGTTAACATCAAAATTACATTTCTCGGCCATATCGCATAGATCTCACTGTGAAAAGGCTTAAATGGCTTTTTTGACCTAAGTTTAAAGATTGCGCTCAAACCAAATGTCCTAGAACGAAATTTTCAAATGTAACTACTAGAATGTGATACAATACACTATTGGGTGAAGTTTGGTTGACTTCTGCGCAGCGGTTTGGGAGTTAACATCAAAATTACATTTCTCGGCCATATCGCATAGATCTCAATGTGAAAAGGCTTAAATGGCTTTTTTGACCTAAGTTTAAAGATTGCGCTCAAACCAAATGTCCTAGAACGAAATTTTCAAATGTAACTACTAGAATGTGATACAATACACTATTGGGTGAAGTTTGGTTGACTTCTGCGCAGCGGTTTGGGAGTTAACATCAAAATTACATTTCTCGGCCATATCGCATAGATCTCACTTGAAAAGGCTTAAATGGCTTTTTTGACCTAAGTTTGAGGATTGCGCTCAAATCAAATGTCCAATAACCAAATTTCCACATGTAACTACTAGATTGTGATACAATACACTAATGGGTGAAGTTTGGTTGACTTCTGCGCAGCGGTTTGGGAGTTAACATCAAAATTACATTTCTCGGCCATATCGCATAGATCTCACTGTGAAAAGGCTTAAATGACTTTTTTAATTAAGTTTGATGATTGCGTTCAAACAAAATGTCATAGAACAAAATTTTCAAATGTAACTACTAGATTGTGATACAATACACTATTGGGTGAAGTTTGGTTGACTTCTGCGCAGCGGTTTGGGAGTTAACATCAAAATTACATTTCTCGGCCATATCGCATAGATCTCACTGTGAAAAGGCTTAAATGGCTTTTTTGACCTAAGTTTGAGGATTGCGCTCAAATCAAATGTCCTTGAACCAAATTTCCACATGTAATTACTAGATTGTGATACAATACACTAATGGGTGAAGTTTGGTTGACTTCTGCGCAGCGGTTTGGGAGTTAACATCAAAATTACATTTCTCGGCCATATCGCATAGATCTCACTGTGAAAAGGCTTAAATGACTTTTTTAATTAAGTTTAATGATTGCGCTCAAACCAAATGTCCTAGAACAAAATTTTCAAATGTAACTACTAGAATGTGATACAATACACTATTGGGTGAAGTTTAGTTGACTTCTGCGCAGCGGTTTGGGAGTTAACATAAAAATTACATTTCTCGGCCATATCGCATAGATCTCACTGTGAAAAGGCTTAAATGACTTTTTTAATTAAGTTTAATGATTGCGCTCAAACCAAATGTCCTAGAACAAAATTTTCAAATGTAACTACTAGAATGTGATACAATACACTATTGGTTGAAGTTTAGTTGACTTCTGCGCAGCGGTTTGGGAGTTAACATCAAAATTACATTTCTCGGCCATATCGCATAGATCTCACTGTGAAAAGGCTTAAATGGCTTTTTTGACCTAAGTTTGAGGATTGCGCTCAAATCAAATGTCCTAGAACCAAATTTCCACATGTAACTACTAGATTGTGATACAATACACTAATGGGTGAAGTTTGGTTGACTTCTGCGCAGCGGTTTGGGAGTTAACATCAAAATTACATTTCTCGGCCATATCGCATAGATCTCACTGTGAAAAGGCTTAAATGGCTTTTTTGACCTAAGTTTGAGGATTGCGCTCAAATCAAATGTCCAATAACCAAATTTCCACATGTAACTACTAGATTGTGATACAATACACTAATGGGTGAAGTTTGGTTGACTTCTGCGCAGCGGTTTGGGAGTTAACATCAAAATTACATTTCTCGGCCATATCGCATAGATCTCACTGTGAAAAGGCTTAAATGACTTTTTTAATTAAGTTTGATGATTGCGCTCAAACAAAATTTCCTAGAACAAAATTTTCAAATGTAACTACTAGATTGTGATACAATACACTAATGGGTGAAGTTTGGTTGACTTCTGCGCAGCGGTTTGGGAGTTAACATCAAAATTACATTTCTCGGCCATATCGCATAGATCTCACTGTGAAAAGGCTTAAATGACTTTTTTAATTAAGTTTAATGATTGCGCTCAAACCAAATGTCCTAGAACGAAATTTTCAAATGTAACTACTAGAATGTGATACAATACACTATTGGGTGAAGTTTAGTTGACTTCTGCGCAGCGGTTTGGGAGTTAACATCAAAATTACATTTCTCGGCCATATCGCATAGATCTCACTGTGAAAAGGCTTAAATGGCTTTTTTGACCTAAGTTTAATGATTGCGCTCAAACCAAATGTCCTAGAACGAAATTTTCAAATGTAACTACTAGAATGTGATACAATACACTATTGGGTGAAGTTTGGTTGACTTCTGCGCAGCGGTTTGGGAGTTAACATCAAAATTACATTTCTCGGCCATATCGCATAGATCTCACTGTGAAAAGGCTTAAATGGCTTTTTTGACCTAAGTTTGAGGATTGCGCTCAAATCAAATGTCCTAGAACCAAATTTTCACATGTAACTACTAGATTGTGATACAATACACTAATGGGTGAAGTTTGGTTGACTTCTGCGCAGCGGTTTGGGAGTTAAAATCAAAATTACATTTCTCGGCCATATCGCATAGATCTCACTGTGAAAAGGCTTAAATGACATTTTTAATTAAGTTTGATGATTGCGCTCAAACAAAATTTCCTAGAACAAAATTTTCAAATGTAACTACTAGATTGTGATACAATACACTATTGGGTGAAGTTTGGTTGACTTCTGCGCAGCGGTTTGGGAGTTAACATCAAAATTACATTTCTCGGCCATATCGCATAGATCTCACTGTGAAAAGGCTTAAATGGCTTTTTTGACCTAAGTTTGAGGATTGCGCTCAAATCAAATGTCCTAGAACCAAATTTCCACATGTAACTACTAGATTGTGATACAATACACTAATGGGTGAAGTTTGGTTGACTTCTGCGCAGAGGTTTGGGAGTTAACATCAAAATTACATTTCTCGTCCATATCGTATAGATCTCACTGTGAAAAGGCTTAAATGACTTTTTTAATTAAGTTTGATGATTGCGCTCAAACAAAATTTCCTAGAACAAAATTTTCAAATGTAACTACTAGATTGTGATACAATACACTAATGGGTGAAGTTTGGTTGACTTCTGCGCAGCGGTTTGGGAGTTAACATCAAAATTACATTTCTCGGCCATATCGCATAGATCTCACTGTGAAAAGGCTTAAATGATTTTTTTAATTAAGTTTGATGATTGCGTTCAAACAAAATGTCATAGAACAAAATTTTCAAATGTAACTACTAGATTGTGATACAATACACTATTGGGTGAAGTTTGGTTGACTTCTGCGCAGCGGTTTGGGAGTTAACATCAAAATTACATTTCTCGGCCATATCGCATAGATCTCACTGTGAAAAGGCTTAAATGGCTTTTTTGACCTAAGTTTGAGGATTGCGCTCAAATCAAATGTCCTAGAACCAAATTTCCACATGTAATTACTAGATTGTGATACAATACACTAATGGGTGAAGTTTGGTTGACTTCTGCGCAGCGGTTTGGGAGTTAACATCAAAATTACATTTCTCGGCCATATCGCATAGATCTCACTGTGAAAAGGCTTAAATGACTTTTTTAATTAAGTTTAATGATTGCGCTCAAACCAAATGTCCTAGAACGAAATTTTCAAATGTAACTACTAGAATGTGATACAATACACTATTGGGTGAAGTTTAGTTGACTTCTGCGCAGCGGTTTGGGAGTTAACATCAAAATTACATTTCTCGGCCATATCGCATAGATCTCACTGTGAAAAGGCTTAAATGGCTTTTTTGACCTAAGTTTAAAGATTGCGCTCAAACCAAATGTCCTAGAACGAAATTTTCAAATGTAACTACTAGAATGTGATACAATACACTATTGGGTGAAGTTTGGTTGACTTCTGCGCAGCGGTTTGGGAGTTAACATCAAAATTACATTTCTCGGCCATATCGCATAGATCTCACTGTGAAAAGGCTTAAATGGCTTTTTTGACCTAAGTTTGAGGATTGCGCTCAAATCAAATGTCCTAGAACCAAATTTCCACATGTAACTACTAGATTGTGATACAATACACTAATGGGTGAAGTTTGGTTGACTTCTGCGCAGAGGTTTGGGAGTTAACATCAAAATTACATTTCTCGGCCATATCGCATAGATCTCACTGTGAAAAGGCTTAAATGGCTTTTTTGACCTAAGTTTAAAGATTGCGCTCAAACCAAATGTCCTAGAACGAAATTTTCAAATGTAACTACTAGAATGTGATACAATACACTATTGGGTGAAGTTTGGTTGACTTCTGCGCAGCGGTTTGGGAGTTAACATCAAAATTACATTTCTCGGCCATATCGCATAGATCTCACTGTGAAAAGGCTTAAATGGCTTTTTTGACCTAAGTTTAAAGATTGCGCTCAAACCAAATGTCCTAGAACGAAATTTTCAAATGTAACTACTAGAATGTGATACAATACACTATTGGGTGAAGTTTAATTGACTTCTGCGCAGCGGTTTGGGAGTTAACATCAAAATTACATTTCTCGGCCATATCGCATAGATCTCACTGTGAAAAGGCTTAAATGGCTTTTTTGACCTAAGTTTGAGGATTGCGCTCAAATCAAATGTCCTAGAACCAAATTTCCACATGTAACTACTAGATTGTGATACAATACACTAATGGGTGAAGTTTGGTTGACTTCTGCGCAGAGGTTTGGGAGTTAACATCAAAATTACATTTCTCGGCCATATCGTATAGATCTCACTGTGAAAAGGCTTAAATGACTTTTTTAATTAAGTTTGATGATTGCGCTCAAACAAAATTTCCTAGAACAAAATTTTCAAATGTAACTACTAGATTGTGATACAATACACTAATGGGTGAAGTTTGGTTGACTTCTGCGCAGCGGTTTGGGAGTTAACATCAAAATTACATTTCTCGGCCATATCGCATAGATCTCACTGTGAAAAGGCTTAAATGATTTTTTTAATTAAGTTTGATGATTGCGTTCAAACAAAATGTCATAGAACAAAATTTTCAAATGTAACTACTAGATTGTGATACAATACACTATTGGGTGAAGTTTGGTTGACTTCTGCGCAGCGGTTTGGGAGTTAACATCAAAATTACATTTCTCGGCCATATCGCATAGATCTCACTGTGAAAAGGCTTAAATGGCTTTTTTGACCTAAGTTTGAGGATTGCGCTCAAATCAAATGTCCTAGAACCAAATTTCCACATGTAATTACTAGATTGTGATACAATACACTAATGGGTGAAGTTTGGTTGACTTCTGCGCAGCGGTTTGGGAGTTAACATCAAAATTACATTTCTCGGCCATATCGCATAGATCTCACTGTGAAAAGGCTTAAATGACTTTTTTAATTAAGTTTAATTATTGCGCTCAAACCAAATGTCCTAGAACGAAATTTTCAAATGTAACTACTAGAATGTGATACAATACACTATTGGGTGAAGTTTAGTTGACTTCTGCGCAGCGGTTTGGGAGTTAACATCAAAATTACATTTCTCGGCCATATCGCATAGATCTCACTGTGAAAAGGCTTAAATGGCTTTTTTGACCTAAGTTTAAAGATTGCGCTCAAACCAAATGTCCTAGAACGAAATTTTCAAATGTAACTACTAGAATGTGATACAATACACTATTGGGTGAAGTTTGGTTGACTTCTGCGCAGCGGTTTGGGAGTTAACATCAAAATTACATTTCTCGGCCATATCGCATAGATCTCACTGTGAAAAGGCTTAAATGGCTTTTTTGACCTAAGTTTGAGGATTGCGCTCAAATCAAATGTCCTAGAACCAAATTTCCACATGTAACTACTAGATTGTGATACAATACACTAATGGGTGAAGTTTGGTTGACTTCTGCGCAGAGGTTTGGGAGTTAACATCAAAATTACATTTCTCGGCCATATCGTATAGATCTCACTGTGAAAAGGCTTAAATGACTTTTTTAATTAAGTTTGATGATTGCGCTCAAACAAAATTTCCTAGAACAAAATTTTCAAATGTAACTACTACATTGTGATACAATACACTAATGGGTGAAGTTTGGTTGACTTCTGCGCAGCGGTTTGGGAGTTAACATCAAAATTACATTTCTCGGCCATATCGCATAGATCTCACTGTGAAAAGGCTTAAATGATTTTTTTAATTAAGTTTGATGATTGCGTTCAAACAAAATGTCATAGAACAAAATTTTCAAATGTAACTACTAGATTGTGATACAATACACTATTGGGTGAAGTTTGGTTGACTTCTGCGCAGCGGTTTGGGAGTTAACATCAAAATTACATTTCTCGGCCATATCGCATAGATCTCACTGTGAAAAGGCTTAAATGGCTTTTTTGACCTAAGTTTGAGGATTGCGCTCAAATCAAATGTCCTAGAACCAAATTTCCACATGTAATTACTAGATTGTGATACAATACAATAATGGGTGAAGTTTGGTTGACTTCTGCGCAGCGGTTTGGGAGTTAACATCAAAATTACATTTCTCGGCCATATCGCATAGATCTCACTGTGAAAAGGCTTAAATGGCTTTTTTGACCTAAGTTTAAAGATTGCGCTCAAACCAAATGTCCTAGAACGAAATTTTCAAATGTAACTACTAGAATGTGATACAATACACTATTGGGTGAAGTTTGGTTGACTTCTGCGCAGCGGTTTGGGAGTTAACATCAAAATTACATTTCTCGGCCATATCGCATAGATCTCAATGTGAAAAGGCTTAAATGGCTTTTTTGACCTAAGTTTAAAGATTGCGCTCAAACCAAATGTCCTAGAACGAAATTTTCAAATGTAACTACTAGAATGTGATACAATACACTATTGGGTGAAGTTTGGTTGACTTCTGCGCAGCGGTTTGGGAGTTAACATCAAAATTACATTTCTCGGCCATATCGCATAGATCTCACTTGAAAAGGCTTAAATGGCTTTTTTGACCTAAGTTTGAGGATTGCGCTCAAATCAAATGTCCAATAACCAAATTTCCACATGTAACTACTAGATTGTGATACAATACACTAATGGGTGAAGTTTGGTTGACTTCTGCGCAGCGGTTTGGGAGTTAACATCAAAATTACATTTCTCGGCCATATCGCATAGATCTCACTGTGAAAAGGCTTAAATGACTTTTTTAATTAAGTTTGATGATTGCGTTCAAACAAAATGTCATAGAACAAAATTTTCAAATGTAACTACTAGATTGTGATACAATACACTATTGGGTGAAGTTTGGTTGACTTCTGCGCAGCGGTTTGGGAGTTAACATCAAAATTACATTTCTCGGCCATATCGCATAGATCTCACTGTGAAAAGGCTTAAATGGCTTTTTTGACCTAAGTTTGAGGATTGCGCTCAAATCAAATGTCCTTGAACCAAATTTCCACATGTAATTACTAGATTGTGATACAATACACTAATGGGTGAAGTTTGGTTGACTTCTGCGCAGCGGTTTGGGAGTTAACATCAAAATTACATTTCTCGGCCATATCGCATAGATCTCACTGTGAAAAGGCTTAAATGACTTTTTTAATTAAGTTTAATGATTGCGCTCAAACCAAATGTCCTAGAACAAAATTTTCAAATGTAACTACTAGAATGTGATACAATACACTATTGGGTGAAGTTTAGTTGACTTCTGCGCAGCGGTTTGGGAGTTAACATAAAAATTACATTTCTCGGCCATATCGCATAGATCTCACTGTGAAAAGGCTTAAATGACTTTTTTAATTAAGTTTAATGATTGCGCTCAAACCAAATGTCCTAGAACAAAATTTTCAAATGTAACTACTAGAATGTGATACAATACACTATTGGTTGAAGTTTAGTTGACTTCTGCGCAGCGGTTTGGGAGTTAACATCAAAATTACATTTCTCGGCCATATCGCATAGATCTCACTGTGAAAAGGCTTAAATGGCTTTTTTGACCTAAGTTTGAGGATTGCGCTCAAATCAAATGTCCTAGAACCAAATTTCCACATGTAACTACTAGATTGTGATACAATACACTAATGGGTGAAGTTTGGTTGACTTCTGCGCAGCGGTTTGGGAGTTAACATCAAAATTACATTTCTCGGCCATATCGCATAGATCTCACTGTGAAAAGGCTTAAATGGCTTTTTTGACCTAAGTTTGAGGATTGCGCTCAAATCAAATGTCCAATAACCAAATTTCCACATGTAACTACTAGATTGTGATACAATACACTAATGGGTGAAGTTTGGTTGACTTCTGCGCAGCGGTTTGGGAGTTAACATCAAAATTACATTTCTCGGCCATATCGCATAGATCTCACTGTGAAAAGGCTTAAATGGCTTTTTTGACCTAAGTTTGAGGATTGCGCTCAAATCAAATGTCCTTGAACCAAATTTCCACATGTAATTACTAGATTGTGATACAATACACTAATGGGTGAAGTTTGGTTGACTTCTGCGCAGCGGTTTGGGAGTTAACATCAAAATTACATTTCTCGGCCATATCGCATAGATCTCACTGTGAAAAGGCTTAAATGACTTTTTTAATTAAGTTTAATGATTGCGCTCAAACCAAATGTCCTAGAACAAAATTTTCAAATGTAACTACTAGAATGTGATACAATACACTATTGGGTGAAGTTTAGTTGACTTCTGCGCAGCGGTTTGGGAGTTAACATAAAAATTACATTTCTCGGCCATATCGCATAGATCTCACTGTGAAAAGGCTTAAATGACTTTTTTAATTAAGTTTAATGATTGCGCTCAAACCAAATGTCCTAGAACAAAATTTTCAAATGTAACTACTAGAATGTGATACAATACACTATTGGTTGAAGTTTAGTTGACTTCTGCGCAGCGGTTTGGGAGTTAACATCAAAATTACATTTCTCGGCCATATCGCATAGATCTCACTGTGAAAAGGCTTAAATGGCTTTTTTGACCTAAGTTTGAGGATTGCGCTCAAATCAAATGTCCTAGAACCAAATTTCCACATGTAACTACTAGATTGTGATACAATACACTAATGGGTGAAGTTTGGTTGACTTCTGCGCAGCGGTTTGGGAGTTAACATCAAAATTACATTTCTCGGCCATATCGCATAGATCTCACTGTGAAAAGGCTTAAATGGCTTTTTTGACCTAAGTTTGAGGATTGCGCTCAAATCAAATGTCCAATAACCAAATTTCCACATGTAACTACTAGATTGTGATACAATACACTAATGGGTGAAGTTTGGTTGACTTCTGCGCAGCGGTTTGGGAGTTAACATCAAAATTACATTTCTCGGCCATATCGCATAGATCTCACTGTGAAAAGGCTTAAATGACTTTTTTAATTAAGTTTGATGATTGCGCTCAAACAAAATTTCCTAGAACAAAATTTTCAAATGTAACTACTAGATTGTGATACAATACACTAATGGGTGAAGTTTGGTTGACTTCTGCGCAGCGGTTTGGGAGTTAACATCAAAATTACATTTCTCGGCCATATCGCATAGATCTCACTGTGAAAAGGCTTAAATGACTTTTTTAATTAAGTTTAATGATTGCGCTCAAACCAAATGTCCTAGAACGAAATTTTCAAATGTAACTACTAGAATGTGATACAATACACTATTGGGTGAAGTTTAGTTGACTTCTGCGCAGCGGTTTGGGAGTTAACATCAAAATTACATTTCTCGGCCATATCGCATAGATCTCACTGTGAAAAGGCTTAAATGGCTTTTTTGACCTAAGTTTAATGATTGCGCTCAAACCAAATGTCCTAGAACGAAATTTTCAAATGTAACTACTAGAATGTGATACAATACACTATTGGGTGAAGTTTGGTTGACTTCTGCGCAGCGGTTTGGGAGTTAACATCAAAATTACATTTCTCGGCCATATCGCATAGATCTCACTGTGAAAAGGCTTAAATGGCTTTTTTGACCTAAGTTTGAGGATTGCGCTCAAATCAAATGTCCTAGAACCAAATTTTCACATGTAACTACTAGATTGTGATACAATACACTAATGGGTGAAGTTTGGTTGACTTCTGCGCAGCGGTTTGGGAGTTAAAATCAAAATTACATTTCTCGGCCATATCGCATAGATCTCACTGTGAAAAGGCTTAAATGACATTTTTAATTAAGTTTGATGATTGCGCTCAAATCAAATGTCCAATAACCAAATTTCCACATGTAACTACTAGATTGTGATACAATACACTAATGGGTGAAGTTTGGTTGACTTCTGCGCAGCGGTTTGGGAGTTAACATCAAAATTACATTTCTCGGCCATATCGCATAGATCTCACTGTGAAAAGGCTTAAATGGCTTTTTTGACCTAAGTTTGAGGATTGCGCTCAAATCAAATGTCCTTGAACCAAATTTCCACATGTAATTACTAGATTGTGATACAATACACTAATGGGTGAAGTTTGGTTGACTTCTGCGCAGCGGTTTGGGAGTTAACATCAAAATTACATTTCTCGGCCATATCGCATAGATCTCACTGTGAAAAGGCTTAAATGACTTTTTTAATTAAGTTTAATGATTGCGCTCAAACCAAATGTCCTAGAACAAAATTTTCAAATGTAACTACTAGAATGTGATACAATACACTATTGGGTGAAGTTTAGTTGACTTCTGCGCAGCGGTTTGGGAGTTAACATAAAAATTACATTTCTCGGCCATATCGCATAGATCTCACTGTGAAAAGGCTTAAATGACTTTTTTAATTAAGTTTAATGATTGCGCTCAAACCAAATGTCCTAGAACAAAATTTTCAAATGTAACTACTAGAATGTGATACAATACACTATTGGTTGAAGTTTAGTTGACTTCTGCGCAGCGGTTTGGGAGTTAACATCAAAATTACATTTCTCGGCCATATCGCATAGATCTCACTGTGAAAAGGCTTAAATGGCTTTTTTGACCTAAGTTTGAGGATTGCGCTCAAATCAAATGTCCTAGAACCAAATTTCCACATGTAACTACTAGATTGTGATACAATACACTAATGGGTGAAGTTTGGTTGACTTCTGCGCAGCGGTTTGGGAGTTAACATCAAAATTACATTTCTCGGCCATATCGCATAGATCTCACTGTGAAAAGGCTTAAATGGCTTTTTTGACCTAAGTTTGAGGATTGCGCTCAAATCAAATGTCCAATAACCAAATTTCCACATGTAACTACTAGATTGTGATACAATACACTAATGGGTGAAGTTTGGTTGACTTCTGCGCAGCGGTTTGGGAGTTAACATCAAAATTACATTTCTCGGCCATATCGCATAGATCTCACTGTGAAAAGGCTTAAATGACTTTTTTAATTAAGTTTGATGATTGCGCTCAAACAAAATTTCCTAGAACAAAATTTTCAAATGTAACTACTAGATTGTGATACAATACACTAATGGGTGAAGTTTGGTTGACTTCTGCGCAGCGGTTTGGGAGTTAACATCAAAATTACATTTCTCGGCCATATCGCATAGATCTCACTGTGAAAAGGCTTAAATGACTTTTTTAATTAAGTTTAATGATTGCGCTCAAACCAAATGTCCTAGAACGAAATTTTCAAATGTAACTACTAGAATGTGATACAATACACTATTGGGTGAAGTTTAGTTGACTTCTGCGCAGCGGTTTGGGAGTTAACATCAAAATTACATTTCTCGGCCATATCGCATAGATCTCACTGTGAAAAGGCTTAAATGGCTTTTTTGACCTAAGTTTAATGATTGCGCTCAAACCAAATGTCCTAGAACGAAATTTTCAAATGTAACTACTAGAATGTGATACAATACACTATTGGGTGAAGTTTGGTTGACTTCTGCGCAGCGGTTTGGGAGTTAACATCAAAATTACATTTCTCGGCCATATCGCATAGATCTCACTGTGAAAAGGCTTAAATGGCTTTTTTGACCTAAGTTTGAGGATTGCGCTCAAATCAAATGTCCTAGAACCAAATTTTCACATGTAACTACTAGATTGTGATACAATACACTAATGGGTGAAGTTTGGTTGACTTCTGCGCAGCGGTTTGGGAGTTAAAATCAAAATTACATTTCTCGGCCATATCGCATAGATCTCACTGTGAAAAGGCTTAAATGACATTTTTAATTAAGTTTGATGATTGCGCTCAAACAAAATTTCCTAGAACAAAATTTTCAAATGTAACTACTAGATTGTGATACAATACACTATTGGGTGAAGTTTGGTTGACTTCTGCGCAGCGGTTTGGGAGTTAACATCAAAATTACATTTCTCGGCCATATCGCATAGATCTCACTGTGAAAAGGCTTAAATGGCTTTTTTGACCTAAGTTTGAGGATTGCGCTCAAATCAAATGTCCTAGAACCAAATTTCCACATGTAACTACTAGATTGTGATACAATACACTAATGGGTGAAGTTTGGTTGACTTCTGCGCAGAGGTTTGGGAGTTAACATCAAAATTACATTTCTCGTCCATATCGTATAGATCTCACTGTGAAAAGGCTTAAATGACTTTTTTAATTAAGTTTGATGATTGCGCTCAAACAAAATTTCCTAGAACAAAATTTTCAAATGTAACTACTAGATTGTGATACAATACACTAATGGGTGAAGTTTGGTTGACTTCTGCGCAGCGGTTTGGGAGTTAACATCAAAATTACATTTCTCGGCCATATCGCATAGATCTCACTGTGAAAAGGCTTAAATGATTTTTTTAATTAAGTTTGATGATTGCGTTCAAACAAAATGTCATAGAACAAAATTTTCAAATGTAACTACTAGATTGTGATACAATACACTATTGGGTGAAGTTTGGTTGACTTCTGCGCAGCGGTTTGGGAGTTAACATCAAAATTACATTTCTCGGCCATATCGCATAGATCTCACTGTGAAAAGGCTTAAATGGCTTTTTTGACCTAAGTTTGAGGATTGCGCTCAAATCAAATGTCCTAGAACCAAATTTCCACATGTAATTACTAGATTGTGATACAATACACTAATGGGTGAAGTTTGGTTGACTTCTGCGCAGCGGTTTGGGAGTTAACATCAAAATTACATTTCTCGGCCATATCGCATAGATCTCACTGTGAAAAGGCTTAAATGACTTTTTTAATTAAGTTTAATGATTGCGCTCAAACCAAATGTCCTAGAACGAAATTTTCAAATGTAACTACTAGAATGTGATACAATACACTATTGGGTGAAGTTTAGTTGACTTCTGCGCAGCGGTTTGGGAGTTAACATCAAAATTACATTTCTCGGCCATATCGCATAGATCTCACTGTGAAAAGGCTTAAATGGCTTTTTTGACCTAAGTTTAAAGATTGCGCTCAAACCAAATGTCCTAGAACGAAATTTTCAAATGTAACTACTAGAATGTGATACAATACACTATTGGGTGAAGTTTGGTTGACTTCTGCGCAGCGGTTTGGGAGTTAACATCAAAATTACATTTCTCGGCCATATCGCATAGATCTCACTGTGAAAAGGCTTAAATGGCTTTTTTGACCTAAGTTTGAGGATTGCGCTCAAATCAAATGTCCTAGAACCAAATTTCCACATGTAACTACTAGATTGTGATACAATACACTAATGGGTGAAGTTTGGTTGACTTCTGCGCAGAGGTTTGGGAGTTAACATCAAAATTACATTTCTCGGCCATATCGTATAGATCTCACTGTGAAAAGGCTTAAATGACTTTTTTAATTAAGTTTGATGATTGCGCTCAAACAAAATTTCCTAGAACAAAATTTTCAAATGTAACTACTACATTGTGATACAATACACTAATGGGTGAAGTTTGGTTGACTTCTGCGCAGCGGTTTGGGAGTTAACATCAAAATTACATTTCTCGGCCATATCGCATAGATCTCACTGTGAAAAGGCTTAAATGATTTTTTTAATTAAGTTTGATGATTGCGTTCAAACAAAATGTCATAGAACAAAATTTTCAAATGTAACTACTAGATTGTGATACAATACACTATTGGGTGAAGTTTGGTTGACTTCTGCGCAGCGGTTTGGGAGTTAACATCAAAATTACATTTCTCGGCCATATCGCATAGATCTCACTGTGAAAAGGCTTAAATGGCTTTTTTGACCTAAGTTTGAGGATTGCGCTCAAATCAAATGTCCTAGAACCAAATTTCCACATGTAATTACTAGATTGTGATACAATACAATAATGGGTGAAGTTTGGTTGACTTCTGCGCAGCGGTTTGGGAGTTAACATCAAAATTACATTTCTCGGCCATATCGCATAGATCTCACTGTGAAAAGGCTTAAATGACTTTTTTAATTAAGTTTAATGATTGCGCTCAAACCAAATGTCCTAGAACGAAATTTTCAAATGTAACTACTAGAATGTGATACAATACACTATTGGGTGAAGTTTAGTTGACTTCTGCGCAGCGGTTTGGGAGTTAACATCAAAATTACATTTCTCGGCCATATCGCATAGATCTCACTGTGAAAAGGCTTAAATGGCTTTTTTGACCTAAGTTTAATGATTGCGCTCAAACCAAATGTCCTAGAACGAAATTTTCAAATGTAACTACTAGAATGTGATACAATACACTATTGGGTGAAGTTTGGTTGACTTCTGCGCAGCGGTTTGGGAGTTAACATCAAAATTACATTTCTCGGCCATATCGCATAGATCTCACCGTGAAAAGGCTTAAATGACTTTTTTAATTAAGTTTGATGGTTGCGTTCAAACAAAATGTCCTAGAACAAAATTTTCAAATGTAACTACTAGATTGTGATACAATACACTATTGGGTGAAGTTTGGTTGACTTCTGCGCAGCGGTTTGGGAGTTAACATCAAAATTACATTTCTCGGCCATATCGCATAGATCTCACTGTGAAAAGGCTTAAATGACTTTTTTAATTAAGTTTGATGATTGCGTTCAAACAAAATGTCCTAGAACAAAATTTTCAAATGTAACTACTAGATTGTGATACAATACACTATTGGGTGAAGTTTGGTTGACTTCTGCGCAGCGGTTTGGGAGTTAACATCAAAATTACATTTCTCGGCCATATCGCATAGATCTCACTGTGAAAAGGCTTAAATGGCTTTTTTGACCTAAGTTTAAAGATTGCGCTCAAACCAAATGTCCTAGAACGAAATTTTCAAATGTAACTACTAGAATGTGATACAATACACTATTGGGTGAAGTTTGGTTGACTTCTGCGCAGCGGTTTGGGAGTTAACATCAAAATTACATTTCTCGGCCATATCGCATAGATCTCAATGTGAAAAGGCTTAAATGGCTTTTTTGACCTAAGTTTAAAGATTGCGCTCAAACCAAATGTCCTAGAACGAAATTTTCAAATGTAACTACTAGAATGTGATACAATACACTATTGGGTGAAGTTTGGTTGACTTCTGCGCAGCGGTTTGGGAGTTAACATCAAAATTACATTTCTCGGCCATATCGCATAGATCTCACTTGAAAAGGCTTAAATGGCTTTTTTGACCTAAGTTTGAGGATTGCGCTCAAATCAAATGTCCAATAACCAAATTTCCACATGTAACTACTAGATTGTGATACAATACACTAATGGGTGAAGTTTGGTTGACTTCTGCGCAGCGGTTTGGGAGTTAACATCAAAATTACATTTCTCGGCCATATCGCATAGATCTCACTGTGAAAAGGCTTAAATGACTTTTTTAATTAAGTTTGATGATTGCGTTCAAACAAAATGTCATAGAACAAAATTTTCAAATGTAACTACTAGATTGTGATACAATACACTATTGGGTGAAGTTTGGTTGACTTCTGCGCAGCGGTTTGGGAGTTAACATCAAAATTACATTTCTCGGCCATATCGCATAGATCTCACTGTGAAAAGGCTTAAATGGCTTTTTTGACCTAAGTTTGAGGATTGCGCTCAAATCAAATGTCCTTGAACCAAATTTCCACATGTAATTACTAGATTGTGATACAATACACTAATGGGTGAAGTTTGGTTGACTTCTGCGCAGCGGTTTGGGAGTTAACATCAAAATTACATTTCTCGGCCATATCGCATAGATCTCACTGTGAAAAGGCTTAAATGACTTTTTTAATTAAGTTTAATGATTGCGCTCAAACCAAATGTCCTAGAACAAAATTTTCAAATGTAACTACTAGAATGTGATACAATACACTATTGGGTGAAGTTTAGTTGACTTCTGCGCAGCGGTTTGGGAGTTAACATAAAAATTACATTTCTCGGCCATATCGCATAGATCTCACTGTGAAAAGGCTTAAATGACTTTTTTAATTAAGTTTAATGATTGCGCTCAAACCAAATGTCCTAGAACAAAATTTTCAAATGTAACTACTAGAATGTGATACAATACACTATTGGTTGAAGTTTAGTTGACTTCTGCGCAGCGGTTTGGGAGTTAACATCAAAATTACATTTCTCGGCCATATCGCATAGATCTCACTGTGAAAAGGCTTAAATGGCTTTTTTGACCTAAGTTTGAGGATTGCGCTCAAATCAAATGTCCTAGAACCAAATTTCCACATGTAACTACTAGATTGTGATACAATACACTAATGGGTGAAGTTTGGTTGACTTCTGCGCAGCGGTTTGGGAGTTAACATCAAAATTACATTTCTCGGCCATATCGCATAGATCTCACTGTGAAAAGGCTTAAATGGCTTTTTTGACCTAAGTTTGAGGATTGCGCTCAAATCAAATGTCCAATAACCAAATTTCCACATGTAACTACTAGATTGTGATACAATACACTAATGGGTGAAGTTTGGTTGACTTCTGCGCAGCGGTTTGGGAGTTAACATCAAAATTACATTTCTCGGCCATATCGCATAGATCTCACTGTGAAAAGGCTTAAATGACTTTTTTAATTAAGTTTGATGATTGCGCTCAAACAAAATTTCCTAGAACAAAATTTTCAAATGTAACTACTAGATTGTGATACAATACACTAATGGGTGAAGTTTGGTTGACTTCTGCGCAGCGGTTTGGAGTTAACATCAAAATTACATTTCTCGGCCATATCGCATAGATCTCACTGTGAAAAGGCTTAAATGACTTTTTTAATTAAGTTTAATGATTGCGCTCAAACCAAATGTCCTAGAACGAAATTTTCAAATGTAACTACTAGAATGTGATACAATACACTATTGGGTGAAGTTTAGTTGACTTCTGCGCAGCGGTTTGGGAGTTAACATCAAAATTACATTTCTCGGCCATATCGCATAGATCTCACTGTGAAAAGGCTTAAATGGCTTTTTTGACCTAAGTTTAATGATTGCGCTCAAACCAAATGTCCTAGAACGAAATTTTCAAATGTAACTACTAGAATGTGATACAATACACTATTGGGTGAAGTTTGGTTGACTTCTGCGCAGCGGTTTGGGAGTTAACATCAAAATTACATTTCTCGGCCATATCGCATAGATCTCACTGTGAAAAGGCTTAAATGGCTTTTTTGACCTAAGTTTGAGGATTGCGCTCAAATCAAATGTCCTAGAACCAAATTTTCACATGTAACTACTAGATTGTGATACAATACACTAATGGGTGAAGTTTGGTTGACTTCTGCGCAGCGGTTTGGGAGTTAACATCAAAATTACATTTCTCGGCCATATCGCATAGATCTCACTGTGAAAAGGCTTAAATGACATTTTTAATTAAGTTTGATGATTGCGCTCAAACAAAATTTCCTAGAACAAAATTTTCAAATGTAACTACTAGATTGTGATACAATACACTATTGGGTGAAGTTTGGTTGACTTCTGCGCAGCGGTTTGGGAGTTAACATCAAAATTACATTTCTCGGCCATATCGCATAGATCTCACTGTGAAAAGGCTTAAATGGCTTTTTTGACTTAAGTTTAATGATTGCGCTCAAACCAAATGTCCTAGAACGAAATTTTCAAATGTAACTACTAGAATGTGATACAATACACTATTGGGTGAAGTTTGGTTGACTTCTGCGCAGCGGTTTGGGAGTTAACATCAAAATTACGTTTCTCGGCCATATCGCATAGATCTCACTGTGAAAAGGCTTAAATGACTTTTTTAATTAAGTTTGATGATTGCGTTCAAACAAAATGTCCTAGAACAAAATTTTCAAATGTAACTACTAGATTGTGATACAATACACTATTGGGTGAAGTTTGGTTGACTTCTGCGCAGCGGTTTGGGAGTTAACATCAAAATTACATTTCTCGGCCATATCGCATAGATCTCACTGTGAAAAGGCTTAAATGGCTTTTTTGACCTAAGTTTGAGGATTGCGCTCAAATCAAATGTCCTAGAACCAAATTTCCACATGTAACTACTAGATTGTGATACAATACACTAATGGGTGAAGTTTGGTTGACTTCTGCGCAGAGGTTTGGGAGTTAACATCAAAATTACATTTCTCGGCCATATCGCATAGATCTCACTGTGAAAAGGCTTAAATGACTTTTTTAATTAAGTTTGATGATTGCGCTCAAACAAAATTTCCTAGAACAAAATTTTCAAATGTAACTACTAGATTGTGATACAATACACTATTGGGTGAAGTTTGGTTGACTTCTGCGCAGCGGTTTGGGAGTTAACATCAAAATTACATTTCTCGGCCATATCGCATAGATCTCACTGTGAAAAGGCTTAAATGGCTTTTTTGACCTAAGTTTAATGATTGCGCTCAAACCAAATGTCCAATAACCAAATTTCCACATGTAACTACTAGATTGTGATACAATACACTAATGGGTGAAGTTTGGTTGACTTCTGCGCAGCGGTTTGGGAGTTAACATCAAAATTACATTTCTCGGCCATGTCGCATAGATCTCACTGTGAAAAGGCTTAAATGGCTTTTTTGACCTAAGTTTGAGGATTGCGCTCAAATCAAATGTCCTAGAACCAAATTTTCACATGTAACTACTAGATTGTGATACAATACACTAATGGGTGAAGTTTGGTTGACTTCTGCGCAGCGGTTTGGGAGTTAACATCAAAATTACATTTCTCGGCCATATCGCATAGATCTCACTGTGAAAAGGCTTAAATGACTTTTTTAATTAAGTTTGATGATTGCGCTCAAACAAAATTTCCTAGAACAAAATTTTCAAATGTAACTACTAGATTGTGATACAATACACAATTGGGTGAAGTTTGGTTGACTTCTGCGCAGCGGTTTGGGAGTTAACATCAAAATTACATTTCTCGGCCATATCGCATAGATCTCACTGTGAAAAGGCTTAAATGGCTTTTTTGACCTAAGTTTAATGATTGCGCTCAAACCAAATGTCCTAGAACGAAGTTTTCCAATGTAACTACTAGAATGTGATACAATACACTATTGGGTGAAGTTTGGTTGACTTCTGCGCAGCGGTTTGGGAGTTAACATCAAAATTACATTTCTCGGCCATATCGCATAGATCTCACTGTGAAAAGGCTTAAATGACTTTTTTAATTAAGTTTGATGATTGCGTTCAAACAAAATGTCCTAGAACAAAATTTTCAAATGTAACTACTAGATTGTGATACAATACACTATTGGGTGAAGTTTGGTTGACTTCTGCGCAGCGGTTTGGGAGTTAACATCAAAATTACATTTCTCGGCCATATCGCATAGATCTCACTGTGAAAAGGCTTAAATGGCTTTTTTGACCTAAGTTTGAGGATTGCGCTCAAATCAAATGTCCAAGAACCAAATTTCCAAATGTAACTACTAGATTGTGATACAATACACTATTGGGTGAAGTTTGGTTGACTTCTGCGCAGCGGTTTGGGAGTTAACATCAAAATTACATTTCTCGGCCATATCGCATAGATCTCACTGTGAAAAGGCTTAAATGACTTTTTTAATTAAGTTTGATGATTGCGTTCAAACAAAATGTCATAGAACAAAATTTTCAAATGTAACTACTAGATTGTGATACAATACACTATTGGGTGAAATTTGGTTGACTTCTGCGCAGCGGTTTGGGAGTTAACATCAAAATTACATTTCTCGGCCATATCGCATAGATCTCACTGTGAAAAGGCTTAAATGGCTTTTTTGACCTAAGTTTGAGGATTGTGCTCAAATCAAATGTCCTAGAACAAAATTTCCACATGTAATTACTATATTGTGATACAATACACTAATGGGTGAAGTTTGGTTGACTTCTGCGCAGCGGTTTGGGAGTTAACATCAAAATTACATTTCTCGGCCATATCGCATAGATCTCACTGTGAAAAGGCTTAAATGACTTTTTTAATTAAGTTTAATGATTGCGCTCAAACCAAATGTCCTAGAACGAAATTTTCAAATGTAACTACTAGAATGTGATACAATACACTATTGGGTGAAGTTTAGTTGACTTCTGCGCAGCGGTTTGGGAGTTAACATCAAAATTACATTTCTCGGCCATATCGCATAGATCTCACTGTGAAAAGGCTTAAATGGCTTTTTTGACCTAAGTTTAATGATTGCGCTCAAACCAAATGTCCTAGAACGAAATTTTCAAATGTAACTACTAGAATGTGATACAATACACTATTGGGTGAAGTTTGGTTGACTTCTGCGCAGCGGTTTGGGAGTTAACATCAAAATTACATTTCTCGGCCATATCGCATAGATCTCACTGTGAAAAGGCTTAAATGACTTTTTTAATTAAGTTTGATGATTGCGTTCAAACAAAATGTCCTAGAACAAAATTTTCAAATGTAACTACTAGATTGTGATACAATACACTATTGGGTGAAGTTTGGTTGACTTCTGCGCAGCGGTTTGGGAGTTAACATCAAAATTACATTTCTCGGCCATATCGCATAGATCTCACTGTGAAAAGGCTTAAATGGCTTTTTTGACCTAAGTTTGAGGATTGCGCTCAAATCAAATGTCCAAGAACCAAATTTCCAAATGTAACTACTAGATTGTGATACAATACACTATTGGGTGAAGTTTGGTTGACTTCTGCGCAGCGGTTTGGGAGTTAACATCAAAATTACATTTCTCGGCCATATCGCATAGATCTCACTGTGAAAAGGCTTAAATGACTTTTTTAATTAAGTTTGATGATTGCGTTCAAACAAAATGTCCTAGAACAAAATTTTCAAATGTAACTACTAGATTGTGATACAATACACTATTGGGTGAAGTTTGGTTGACTTCTGCGCAGCGGTTTGGGAGTTAACATCAAAATTACATTTCTCGGCCATATCGCATAGATCTCACTGTGAAAAGGCTTAAATGGCTTTTTTGACCTAAGTTTGAGGATTGCGCTCAAATCAAATGTCCTAGAACCAAATTTCCACATGTAATTACTAGATTGTGATACAATACACTAATGGGTGAAGTTTGGTTGACTTCTGCGCAGCGGTTTGGGAGTTAACATCAAAATTACATTTCTCGGCCATATCGCATAGATCTCACTGTGAAAAGGCTTAAATGACTTTTTTAATTAAGTTTAATGATTGCGCTCAAACCAAATGTCATAGAACAAAATTTTCAAATGTAACTACTAGATTGTGATACAATACACTATTGGGTGAAGTTTGGTTGACTTCTGCGCAGCGGTTTGGGAGTTAACATCAAAATTACATTTCTCGGCCATATCGCATAGATCTCACTGTGAAAAGGCTTAAATGGCTTTTTTGACCTAAGTTTGAGGATTGCGCTCAAATCAAATGTCCTAGAACCAAATTTCCACATGTAATTACTAGATTGTGATACAATACAATAATGGGTGAAGTTTGGTTGACTTCTGCGCAGCGGTTTGGGAGTTAACATCAAAATTACATTTCTCGGCCATATCGCATAGATCTCACTGTGAAAAGGCTTAAATGACTTTTTTAATTAAGTTTAATGATTGCGCTCAAACCAAATGTCCTAGAACGAAATTTTCAAATGTAACTACTAGAATGTGATACAATACACTATTGGGTGAAGTTTAGTTGACTTCTGCGCAGCGGTTTGGGAGTTAACATCAAAATTACATTTCTCGGCCATATCGCATAGATCTCACTGTGAAAAGGCTTAAATGGCTTTTTTGACCTAAGTTTAATGATTGCGCTCAAACCAAATGTCCTAGAACGAAATTTTCAAATGTAACTACTAGAATGTGATACAATACACTATTGGGTGAAGTTTGGTTGACTTCTGCGCAGCGGTTTGGGAGTTAACATCAAAATTACATTTCTCGGCCATATCGCATAGATCTCACCGTGAAAAGGCTTAAATGACTTTTTTAATTAAGTTTGATGGTTGCGTTCAAACAAAATGTCCTAGAACAAAATTTTCAAATGTAACTACTAGATTGTGATACAATACACTATTGGGTGAAGTTTGGTTGACTTCTGCGCAGCGGTTTGGGAGTTAACATCAAAATTACATTTCTCGGCCATATCGCATAGATCTCAATGTGAAAAGGCTTAAATGGCTTTTTTGACCTAAGTTTAAAGATTGCGCTCAAACCAAATGTCCTAGAACGAAATTTTCAAATGTAACTACTAGAATGTGATACAATACACTATTGGGTGAAGTTTGGTTGACTTCTGCGCAGCGGTTTGGGAGTTAACATCAAAATTACATTTCTCGGCCATATCGCATAGATCTCACTTGAAAAGGCTTAAATGGCTTTTTTGACCTAAGTTTGAGGATTGCGCTCAAATCAAATGTCCAATAACCAAATTTCCACATGTAACTACTAGATTGTGATACAATACACTAATGGGTGAAGTTTGGTTGACTTCTGCGCAGCGGTTTGGGAGTTAACATCAAAATTACATTTCTCGGCCATATCGCATAGATCTCACTGTGAAAAGGCTTAAATGACTTTTTTAATTAAGTTTGATGATTGCGTTCAAACAAAATGTCATAGAACAAAATTTTCAAATGTAACTACTAGATTGTGATACAATACACTATTGGGTGAAGTTTGGTTGACTTCTGCGCAGCGGTTTGGGAGTTAACATCAAAATTACATTTCTCGGCCATATCGCATAGATCTCACTGTGAAAAGGCTTAAATGGCTTTTTTGACCTAAGTTTGAGGATTGCGCTCAAATCAAATGTCCTTGAACCAAATTTCCACATGTAATTACTAGATTGTGATACAATACACTAATGGGTGAAGTTTGGTTGACTTCTGCGCAGCGGTTTGGGAGTTAACATCAAAATTACATTTCTCGGCCATATCGCATAGATCTCACTGTGAAAAGGCTTAAATGACTTTTTTAATTAAGTTTAATGATTGCGCTCAAACCAAATGTCCTAGAACAAAATTTTCAAATGTAACTACTAGATTGTGATACAATACACTAATGGGTGAAGTTTAGTTGACTTCTGCGCAGCGGTTTGGGAGTTAACATAAAAATTACATTTCTCGGCAATATCGCATAGATCTCACTGTGAAAAGGCTTAAATGACTTTTTTAATTAAGTTTGATGATTGCGCTCAAACAAAATTTCCTAGAACAAAATTTTCAAATGTAACTACTAGATTGTGATACAATACACTAATGGGTGAAGTTTGGTTGACTTCTGCGCAGCGGTTTGGAGTTAACATCAAAATTACATTTCTCGGCCATATCGCATAGATCTCACTGTGAAAAGGCTTAAATGACTTTTTTAATTAAGTTTAATGATTGCGCTCAAACCAAATGTCCTAGAACGAAATTTTCAAATGTAACTACTAGAATGTGATACAATACACTATTGGGTGAAGTTTAGTTGACTTCTGCGCAGCGGTTTGGGAGTTAACATCAAAATTACATTTCTCGGCCATATCGCATAGATCTCACTGTGAAAAGGCTTAAATGGCTTTTTTGACCTAAGTTTAATGATTGCGCTCAAACCAAATGTCCTAGAACGAAATTTTCAAATGTAACTACTAGAATGTGATACAATACACTATTGGGTGAAGTTTGGTTGACTTCTGCGCAGCGGTTTGGGAGTTAACATCAAAATTACATTTCTCGGCCATATCGCATAGATCTCACTGTGAAAAGGCTTAAATGGCTTTTTTGACCTAAGTTTGAGGATTGCGCTCAAATCAAATGTCCTAGAACCAAATTTTCACATGTAACTACTAGATTGTGATACAATACACTAATGGGTGAAGTTTGGTTGACTTCTGCGCAGCGGTTTGGGAGTTAACATCAAAATTACATTTCTCGGCCATATCGCATAGATCTCACTGTGAAAAGGCTTAAATGACATTTTTAATTAAGTTTGATGATTGCGCTCAAACAAAATTTCCTAGAACAAAATTTTCAAATGTAACTACTAGATTGTGATACAATACACTATTGGGTGAAGTTTGGTTGACTTCTGCGCAGCGGTTTGGGAGTTAACATCAAAATTACATTTCTCGGCCATATCGCATAGATCTCACTGTGAAAAGGCTTAAATGGCTTTTTTGACTTAAGTTTAATGATTGCGCTCAAACCAAATGTCCTAGAACGAAATTTTCAAATGTAACTACTAGAATGTGATACAATACACTATTGGGTGAAGTTTGGTTGACTTCTGCGCAGCGGTTTGGGAGTTAACATCAAAATTACGTTTCTCGGCCATATCGCATAGATCTCACTGTGAAAAGGCTTAAATGACTTTTTTAATTAAGTTTGATGATTGCGTTCAAACAAAATGTCCTAGAACAAAATTTTCAAATGTAACTACTAGATTGTGATACAATACACTATTGGGTGAAGTTTGGTTGACTTCTGCGCAGCGGTTTGGGAGTTAACATCAAAATTACATTTCTCGGCCATATCGCATAGATCTCACTGTGAAAAGGCTTAAATGGCTTTTTTGACCTAAGTTTGAGGATTGCGCTCAAATCAAATGTCCTAGAACCAAATTTCCACATGTAACTACTAGATTGTGATACAATACACTAATGGGTGAAGTTTGGTTGACTTCTGCGCAGAGGTTTGGGAGTTAACATCAAAATTACATTTCTCGGCCATATCGCATAGATCTCACTGTGAAAAGGCTTAAATGACTTTTTTAATTAAGTTTGATGATTGCGCTCAAACAAAATTTCCTAGAACAAAATTTTCAAATGTAACTACTAGATTGTGATACAATACACTATTGGGTGAAGTTTGGTTGACTTCTGCGCAGCGGTTTGGGAGTTAACATCAAAATTACATTTCTCGGCCATATCGCATAGATCTCACTGTGAAAAGGCTTAAATGGCTTTTTTGACCTAAGTTTAATGATTGCGCTCAAACCAAATGTCCAATAACCAAATTTCCACATGTAACTACTAGATTGTGATACAATACACTAATGGGTGAAGTTTGGTTGACTTCTGCGCAGCGGTTTGGGAGTTAACATCAAAATTACATTTCTCGGCCATGTCGCATAGATCTCACTGTGAAAAGGCTTAAATGGCTTTTTTGACCTAAGTTTGAGGATTGCGCTCAAATCAAATGTCCTAGAACCAAATTTTCACATGTAACTACTAGATTGTGATACAATACACTAATGGGTGAAGTTTGGTTGACTTCTGCGCAGCGGTTTGGGAGTTAACATCAAAATTACATTTCTCGGCCATATCGCATAGATCTCACTGTGAAAAGGCTTAAATGACTTTTTTAATTAAGTTTGATGATTGCGCTCAAACAAAATTTCCTAGAACAAAATTTTCAAATGTAACTACTAGATTGTGATACAATACACAATTGGGTGAAGTTTGGTTGACTTCTGCGCAGCGGTTTGGGAGTTAACATCAAAATTACATTTCTCGGCCATATCGCATAGATCTCACTGTGAAAAGGCTTAAATGGCTTTTTTGACCTAAGTTTAATGATTGCGCTCAAACCAAATGTCCTAGAACGAAGTTTTCAAATGTAACTACTAGAATGTGATACAATACACTATTGGGTGAAGTTTGGTTGACTTCTGCGCAGCGGTTTGGGAGTTAACATCAAAATTACATTTCTCGGCCATATCGCATAGATCTCACTGTGAAAAGGCTTAAATGACTTTTTTAATTAAGTTTGATGATTGCGTTCAAACAAAATGTCCTAGAACAAAATTTTCAAATGTAACTACTAGATTGTGATACAATACACTATTGGGTGAAGTTTGGTTGACTTCTGCGCAGCGGTTTGGGAGTTAACATCAAAATTACATTTCTCGGCCATATCGCATAGATCTCACTGTGAAAAGGCTTAAATGGCTTTTTTGACCTAAGTTTGAGGATTGCGCTCAAATCAAATGTCCAAGAACCAAATTTCCAAATGTAACTACTAGATTGTGATACAATACACTATTGGGTGAAGTTTGGTTGACTTCTGCGCAGCGGTTTGGGAGTTAACATCAAAATTACATTTCTCGGCCATATCGCATAGATCTCACTGTGAAAAGGCTTAAATGACTTTTTTAATTAAGTTTGATGATTGCGTTCAAACAAAATGTCATAGAACAAAATTTTCAAATGTAACTACTAGATTGTGATACAATACACTATTGGGTGAAATTTGGTTGACTTCTGCGCAGCGGTTTGGGAGTTAACATCAAAATTACATTTCTCGGCCATATCGCATAGATCTCACTGTGAAAAGGCTTAAATGGCTTTTTTGACCTAAGTTTGAGGATTGTGCTCAAATCAAATGTCCTAGAACAAAATTTCCACATGTAATTACTATATTGTGATACAATACACTAATGGGTGAAGTTTGGTTGACTTCTGCGCAGCGGTTTGGGAGTTAACATCAAAATTACATTTCTCGGCCATATCGCATAGATCTCACTGTGAAAAGGCTTAAATGACTTTTTTAATTAAGTTTAATGATTGCGCTCAAACCAAATGTCCTAGAACGAAATTTTCAAATGTAACTACTAGAATGTGATACAATACACTATTGGGTGAAGTTTAGTTGACTTCTGCGCAGCGGTTTGGGAGTTAACATCAAAATTACATTTCTCGGCCATATCGCATAGATCTCACTGTGAAAAGGCTTAAATGGCTTTTTTGACCTAAGTTTAATGATTGCGCTCAAACCAAATGTCCTAGAACGAAATTTTCAAATGTAACTACTAGAATGTGATACAATACACTATTGGGTGAAGTTTGGTTGACTTCTGCGCAGCGGTTTGGGAGTTAACATCAAAATTACATTTCTCGGCCATATCGCATAGATCTCACTGTGAAAAGGCTTAAATGACTTTTTTAATTAAGTTTGATGATTGCGTTCAAACAAAATGTCCTAGAACAAAATTTTCAAATGTAACTACTAGATTGTGATACAATACACTATTGGGTGAAGTTTGGTTGACTTCTGCGCAGCGGTTTGGGAGTTAACATCAAAATTACATTTCTCGGCCATATCGCATAGATCTCACTGTGAAAAGGCTTAAATGGCTTTTTTGACCTAAGTTTGAGGATTGCGCTCAAATCAAATGTCCAAGAACCAAATTTCCAAATGTAACTACTAGATTGTGATACAATACACTATTGGGTGAAGTTTGGTTGACTTCTGCGCAGCGGTTTGGGAGTTAACATCAAAATTACATTTCTCGGCCATATCGCATAGATCTCACTGTGAAAAGGCTTAAATGACTTTTTTAATTAAGTTTGATGATTGCGTTCAAACAAAATGTCCTAGAACAAAATTTTCAAATGTAACTACTAGATTGTGATACAATACACTATTGGGTGAAGTTTGGTTGACTTCTGCGCAGCGGTTTGGGAGTTAACATCAAAATTACATTTCTCGGCCATATCGCATAGATCTCACTGTGAAAAGGCTTAAATGGCTTTTTTGACCTAAGTTTGAGGATTGCGCTCAAATCAAATGTCCTAGAACCAAATTTCCACATGTAATTACTAGATTGTGATACAATACACTAATGGGTGAAGTTTGGTTGACTTCTGCGCAGCGGTTTGGGAGTTAACATCAAAATTACATTTCTCGGCCATATCGCATAGATCTCACTGTGAAAAGGCTTAAATGACTTTTTTAATTAAGTTTAATGATTGCGCTCAAACCAAATGTCCTAGAACGAAATTTTCAAATGTAACTACTAGAATGTGATACAATACACTATTGGGTGAAGTTTAGTTGACTTCTGCGCAGCGGTTTGGGAGTTAACATCAAAATTACATTTCTCGGCCATATCGCATAGATCTCACTGTGAAAAGGCTTAAATGGCTTTTTTGACCTAAGTTTAATGATTGCGCTCAAACCAAATGTCCTAGAACGAAATTTTCAAATGTAACTACTAGAATGTGATACAATACACTATTGGGTGAAGTTTGGTTGACTTCTGCGCAGCGGTTTGGGAGTTAACATCAAAATTACATTTCTCGGCCATATCGCATAGATCTCACTGTGAAAAGGCTTAAATGGCTTTTTTGACCTAAGTTTGAGGATTGCGCTCAAATCAAATGTCCTAGAACCAAATTTTCACATGTAACTACTAGATTGTGATACAATACACTAATGGGTGAAGTTTGGTTGACTTCTGCGCAGCGGTTTGGGAGTTAACATCAAAATTACATTTCTCGGCCATATCGCATAGATCTCACTGTGAAAAGGCTTAAATGACTTTTTTAATTGTTTGATGATTGCGCTCAAACAAAATTTCCTAGAACAAAATTTTCAAATGTAACTACTAGATTGTGATACAATACACTATTGGGTGAAGTTTGGTTGACTTCTGCGCAGCGGTTTGGGAGTTAACATCAAAATTACATTTCTCGGCCATATCGCATAGATCTCACTGTGAAAAGGCTTAAATGGCTTTTTTGACCTAAGTTTAATGATTGCGCTCAAACCAAATGTCCTAGAACGAAATTTTCAAATGTAACTACTAGAATGTGATACAATACACTATTGGGTGAAGTTTGGTTGACTTCTGCGCAGCGGTTTGGGAGTTAACATTAAAATTACATTTCTCGGCCATATCGCATAGATCTCACTGTGAAAAGGCTTAAATGACTTTTTTAATTAAGTTTAATGATTGCGCTCAAACCAAATGTCCTAGAACGAAATTTTCAAATGTAACTACTAGAATGTGATACAATACACTATTGGGTGAAGTTTAGTTGACTTCTGCGCAGCGGTTTGGGAGTTAACATCAAAATTACATTTCTCGGCCATATCGCATAGATCTCACTGTGAAAAGGCTTAAATGGCTTTTTTGACCTAAGTTTAATGATTGCGCTCAAACCAAATGTCCTAGAACGAAATTTTCAAATGTAACTACTAGAATGTGATACAATACACTATTGGGTGAAGTTTGGTTGACTTCTGCGCAGCGGTTTGGGAGTTAACATCAAAATTACATTTCTCGGCCATATCGCATAGATCTCACTGTGAAAAGGCTTGATGGCTTTTTTGACCTAAGTTTGAGGATTGCGCTCAAATCAAATGTCCTAGAACCAAATTTCCACATGTAACTACTAGATTGTGATACAATACACTAATGGGTGAAGTTTGGTTGACTTCTGCGCAGCGGTTTGGGAATTAACATCAAAATTACATTTCTCGGCCATATCGCATAGATCTCACTGTGAAAAGGCTTAAATGACTTTTTTAATTAAGTTTGATGATTGCGTTCAAACAAAATGTCATAGAACAAAATTTTTAAATGTAACTACTAGATTGTGATACAATACACTATTGGGTGACGTTTGGTTGACTTCTGCGCAGCGGTTTGGGAGTTAACATCAAAATTACATTTCTCGGCCATATCGCATAGATCTCACTGTGAAAAGGCTTAAATGGCTTTTTTGACCTAAGTTTGAGGATTGCGCTCAAATCAAATGTCCTAGAACCAAATTTCCACATGTAATTACTAGATTGTGATACAATACACTAATGGGTGAAGTTTGGTTGACTTCTGCGCAGCGGTTTGGGAGTTAACATCAAAATTACATTTCTCGGCCATATCGCATAGATCTCACTGTGAAAAGGCTTAAATGACTTTTTTAATTAAGTTTAATGATTGCGCTCAAACCAAATGTCCTAGAACGAAATTTTCAAATGTAACTACTAGAATGTGATACAATACACTATTGGGTGAAGTTTAGTTGACTTCTGCGCAGCGGTTTGGGAGTTAACATCAAAATTACATTTCTCGGCCATATCGCATAGATCTCACTGTGAAAAGGCTTAAATGGCTTTTTTGACCTAAGTTTAATGATTGCGCTCAAACCAAATGTCCTAGAACGAAATTTTCAAATGTAACTACTAGAATGTGATACAATACACTATTGGGTGAAGTTTGGTTGACTTCTGCGCAGCGGTTTGGGAGTTAACATCAAAATTACATTTCTCGGCCATATCGCATAGATCTCACTGTGAAAAGGCTTAAATGGCTTTTTTGACCTAAGTTTGAGGATTGCGCTCAAATCAAATGTCCTAGAACCAAATTTTCACATGTAACTACTAGATTGTGATACAATACACTAATGGGTGAAGTTTGGTTGACTTCTGCGCAGCGGTTTGGGAGTTAACATCAAAATTACATTTCTCGGCCATATCGCATAGATCTCACTGTGAAAAGGCTTAAATGACATTTTTAATTAAGTTTGATGATTGCGCTCAAACAAAATTTCCTAGAACAAAATTTTCAAATGTAACTACTAGATTGTGATACAATACACTATTGGGTGACGTTTGGTTGACTTCTGCGCAGCGGTTTGGGAGTTAACATCAAAATTACATTTCTCGGCCATATCGCATAGATCTCACTGTGAAAAGGCTTAAATGGCTTTTTTGACTTAAGTTTAATGATTGCGCTCAAACCAAATGTCCTAGAACGAAATTTTCAAATGTAACTACTAGAATGTGATACAATACACTATTGGGTGAACTTTGGTTGACTTCTGCGCAGCGGTTTGGGAGTTAACATCAAAATTACGTTTCTCGGCCATATCGCATAGATCTCACTGTGAAAAGGCTTAAATGACTTTTTTAATTAAGTTTGATGATTGCGTTCAAACAAAATGTCCTAGAACAAAATTTTCAAATGTAACTACTAGATTGTGATACAATACACTATTGGGTGAAGTTTGGTTGACTTCTGCGCAGCGGTTTGGGAGTTAACATCAAAATTACATTTCTCGGCCATATCGCATAGATCTCACTGTGAAAAGGCTTAAATGGCTTTTTTGACCTAAGTTTGAGGATTGCGCTCAAATCAAATGTCCAAGAACCAAATTTCCAAATGTAACTACTAGATTGTGATACAATACACTATTGGGTGAAGTTTGGTTGACTTCTGCGCAGCGGTTTGGGAGTTAACATCAAAATTACATTTCTCGGCCATATCGCATAGATCTCACTGTGAAAAGGCTTAAATGGCTTTTTTGACCTAAGTTTGAGGATTGCGCTCAAATCAAATGTCCTAGAACCAAATTTCCACATGTAACTACTAGATTGTGATACAATACACTAATGGGTGAAGTTTGGTTGACTTCTGCGCAGAGGTTTGGGAGTTAACATCAAAATTACATTTCTCGGCCATATCGCATAGATCTCACTGTGAAAAGGCTTAAATGACTTTTTTAATTAAGTTTGATGATTGCGCTCAAACAAAATTTCCTAGAACAAAATTTTCAAATGTAACTACTAGATTGTGATACAATACACTATTGGGTGAAGTTTGGTTGACTTCTGCGCAGCGGTTTGGGAGTTAACATCAAAATTACATTTCTCGGCCATATCGCATAGATCTCACTGTGAAAAGGCTTAAATGGCTTTTTTGACCTAAGTTTAATTATTGCGCTCAAACCAAATGTCCAATAACCAAATTTCCACATGTAACTACTAGATTGTGATACAATACACTAATGGGTGAAGTTTGGTTGACTTCTGCGCAGCGGTTTGGGAGTTAACATCAAAATTACATTTCTCGGCCATATCGCATAGATCTCACTGTGAAAAGGCTTAAATGGCTTTTTTGACCTAAGTTTGAGGATTGCGCTCAAATCAAATGTCCTAGAACCAAATTTTCACATGTAACTACTAGATTGTGATACAATACACTAATGGGTGAAGTTTGGTTGACTTCTGCGCAGCGGTTTGGGAGTTAACATCAAAATTACATTTCTCGGCCATATCGCATAGATCTCACTGTGAAAAGGCTTAAATGACTTTTTTAATTAAGTTTGATGATTGCGCTCAAACAAAATTTCCTAGAACAAAATTTTCAAATGTAACTACTAGATTGTGATACAATACACAATTGGGTGAAGTTTGGTTGACTTCTGCGCAGCGGTTTGGGAGTTAACATCAAAATTACATTTCTCGGCCATATCGCATAGATCTCACTGTGAAAAGGCTTAAATGACTTTTTTAATTAAGTTTGATGATTGCGCTCAAACAAAATTTCCTAGAACAAAATTTTCAAATGTAACTACTAGATTGTGATACAATACACAATTGGGTGAAGTTTGGTTGACTTCTGCGCAGCGGTTTGGGAGTTAACATCAAAATTACATTTCTCGGCCATATCGCATAGATCTCACTGTGAAAAGGCTTAAATGGCTTTTTTGACCTAAGTTTAATGATTGCGCTCAAACCAAATGTCCTAGAACGAAGTTTTCAAATGTAACTACTAGAATGTGATACAATACACTATTGGGTGAAGTTTGGTTGACTTCTGCGCAGCGGTTTGGGAGTTAACATCAAAATTACATTTCTCGGCCATATCGCATAGATCTCACTGTGAAAAGGCTTAAATGACTTTTTTAATTAAGTTTGATGATTGCGTTCAAACAAAATGTCCTAGAACAAAATTTTCAAATGTAACTACTAGATTGTGATACAATACACTATTGGGTAGAGTTTGGTTGACTTCTGCGCAGCGGTTTGGGAGTTAACATCAAAATTACATTTCTCGGCCATATCGCATAGATCTCACTGTGAAAAGGCTTAAATGGCTTTTTTTACCTAAGTTTGAGGATTGCGCTCAAATCAAATGTCCAAGAACCAAATTTCCAAATGTAACTACTAGATTGTGATACAATACACTATTGGGTGAAGTTTGGTTGACTTCTGCGCAGCGGTTTGGGAGTTAACATCAAAATTACATTTCTCGGCCATATCGCATAGATCTCACTGTGAAAAGGCTTAAATGGCTTTTTTGACCTAAGTTTGAGGATTGCGCTCAAATCAAATGTCCTAGAACCAAATTTCCACATGTAACTACTAGATTGTGATACAATACACTATTGGGTGAAGTTTGGTTGACTTCTGCGCAGCGGTTTGGGAGTGAACATCAAAATTACATTTCTCGGCCATATCGCATAGATCTCACTGTGAAAAGGCTTAAATGACTTTTTTAAATTAAGTTTGAAGATTGCGCTCAAATCAAATGTCCTAAAACTAAATTTCCAAATGTAACTACTAGATTGTGATAAAATACACTATTGGGTGAAGTTTGGTTGACTTCTGCGCAGCGGTTTGGGAGTTAACATCAAAATTACATTTCTCGGCCATATCGCATAGATCTCACTGTGAAAAGGCTTAAATGGCTTTTTTGACCTAAGTTTGAGGATTGCACTCAAATCAAATGTCCAAGAACAAAATTTCCAAATGTAACTACTAGATTGTGATACAATACACTATTGGGTGAAGTTTGGTTGACTTCTGCGCAGCGGTTTGGGAGTTAACATCAAAATTACATTTCTCGGCCATATCGCATAGATCTCACTGTGAAAAGGCTTAAATGGCTTTTTTGACCTAAGTTTAAAGATTGCTCTCAAATCAAATGTCCTAGAACCAAATTTCCACATGTAACTACTAGATTGTGATACAATACACTATTGGGTGAAGTTTGGTTGACTTCTGCGCAGAGGTTTGGGAGTTAACATCAAAATTACATTTCTCGGCCATATCGCATAGATCTCACTGTGAAAAGGCTTAAATGACTTTTTTAATTAAGTTTGATGATTGCGCTCAAACAAAATTTCCTAGAACAAAATTTTCAAATGTAACTACTAGATTGTGATACAATACACTATTGGGTGAAGTTTGGTTGACTTCTGCGCAGCGGTTTGGGAGTTAACATCAAAATTACATTTCTCGGCCATATCGCATAGATCTCACTGTGAAAAGGCTTAAATGGCTTTTTTGACCTAAGTTTGAGGATTGTGCTCAAATCAAATGTCCTAGAACAAAATTTCCACATGTAATTACTATATTGTGATACAATACACTAATGGGTGAAGTTTGGTTGACTTCTGCGCAGCGGTTTGGGAGTTAACATCAAAATTACATTTCTCGGCCATATCGCATAGATCTCACTGTGAAAAGGCTTAAATGACTTTTTTAATTAAGTTTAATGATTGCGCTCAAACCAAATGTCCTAGAACGAAATTTTCAAATGTAACTACTAGAATGTGATACAATACACTATTGGGTGAAGTTTAGTTGACTTCTGCGCAGCGGTTTGGGAGTTAACATCAAAATTACATTTCTCGGCCATATCGCATAGATCTCACTGTGAAAAGGCTTAAATGGCTTTTTTGACCTAAGTTTAATGATTGCGCTCAAACCAAATGTCCTAGAACGAAATTTTCAAATGTAACTACTAGAATGTGATACAATACACTATTGGGTGAAGTTTGGTTGACTTCTGCGCAGCGGTTTGGGAGTTAACATCAAAATTACATTTCTCGGCCATATCGCATAGATCTCACTGTGAAAAGGCTTAAATGACTTTTTTAATTAAGTTTGATGATTGCGTTCAAACAAAATGTCCTAGAACAAAATTTTCAAATGTAACTACTAGATTGTGATACAATACACTATTGGGTGAAGTTTGGTTGACTTCTGCGCAGCGGTTTGGGAGTTAACATCAAAATTACATTTCTCGGCCATATCGCATAGATCTCACTGTGAAAAGGCTTAAATGGCTTTTTTGACCTAAGTTTGAGGATTGCGCTCAAATCAAATGTCCAAGAACCAAATTTCCAAATGTAACTACTAGATTGTGATACAATACACTATTGGGTGAAGTTTGGTTGACTTCTGCGCAGCGGTTTGGGAGTTAACATCAAAATTACATTTCTCGGCCATATCGCATAGATCTCACTGTGAAAAGGCTTAAATGACTTTTTTAATTAAGTTTGATGATTGCGTTCAAACAAAATGTCATAGAACAAAATTTTCAAATGTAACTACTAGATTGTGATACAATACACTATTGGGTGAAGTTTGGTTGACTTCTGCGCAGCGGTTTGGGAGTTAACATCAAAATTACATTTCTCGGCCATATCGCATAGATCTCACTGTGAAAAGGCTTAAATGGCTTTTTTGACCTAAGTTTGAGGATTGCGCTCAAATCAAATGTCCTAGAACCAAATTTCCACATGTAATTACTAGATTGTGATACAATACACTAATGGGTGAAGTTTGGTTGACTTCTGCGCAGCGGTTTGGGAGTTAACATCAAAATTACATTTCTCGGCCATATCGCATAGATCTCACTGTGAAAAGGCTTAAATGACTTTTTTAATTAAGTTTGATGATTGCGTTCAAACAAAATGTCCTAGAACAAAATTTTCAAATGTAACTACTAGATTGTGATACAATACACTATTGGGTGAAGTTTGGTTGACTTCTGCGCAGCGGTTTGGGAGTTAACATCAAAATTACATTTCTCGGCCATATCGCATAGATCTCACTGTGAAAAGGCTTAAATGGCTTTTTTGACCTAAGTTTAAAGATTGCGCTCAAACCAAATGTCCTAGAACGAAATTATCAAATGTAACTACTAGAATGTGATACAATACACTATTGGGTGAAGTTTGGTTGACTTCTGCGCAGCGGTTTGGGAGTTAACATCAAAATTACATTTCTCGGCCATATCGCATAGATCTCACTGTGAAAAGGCTTAAATGGCTTTTTTGACCTAAGTTTAAAGATTGCGCTCAAACCAAATGTCCTAGAACGAAATTTTCAAATGTAACTACTAGAATGTGATACAATACACTATTGGGTGAAGTTTGGTTGACTTCTGCGCAGCGGTTTGGGAGTTAACATCAAAATTACATTTCTCGGCCATATCGCATAGATCTCACTGTGAAAAGGCTTAAATGGCTTTTTTGACCTAAGTTTGAGGATTGTGCTCAAATCAAATGTCCTAGAACAAAATTTCCACATGTAATTACTATATTGTGATACAATACACTAATGGGTGAAGTTTGGTTGACTTCTGCGCAGCGGTTTGGGAGTTAACATCAAAATTACATTTCTCGGCCATATCGCATAGATCTCACTGTGAAAAGGCTTAAATGACTTTTTTAATTAAGTTTAATGATTGCGCTCAAACCAAATGTCCTAGAACGAAATTTTCAAATGTAACTACTAGAATGTGATACAATACACTATTGGGTGAAGTTTAGTTGACTTCTGCGCAGCGGTTTGGGAGTTAACATCAAAATTACATTTCTCGGCCATATCGCATAGATCTCACTGTGAAAAGGCTTAAATGGCTTTTTTGACCTAAGTTTAATGATTGCGCTCAAACCAAATGTCCTAGAACGAAATTTTCAAATGTAACTACTAGAATGTGATACAATACACTATTGGGTGAAGTTTGGTTGACTTCTGCGCAGCGGTTTGGGAGTTAACATCAAAATTACATTTCTCGGCCATATCGCATAGATCTCACTGTGAAAAGGCTTAAATGACTTTTTTAATTAAGTTTGATGATTGCGTTCAAACAAAATGTCCTAGAACAAAATTTTCAAATGTAACTACTAGATTGTGATACAATACACTATTGGGTGAAGTTTGGTTGACTTCTGCGCAGCGGTTTGGGAGTTAACATCAAAATTACATTTCTCGGCCATATCGCATAGATCTCACTGTGAAAAGGCTTAAATGGCTTTTTTGACCTAAGTTTGAGGATTGCGCTCAAATCAAATGTCCAAGAACCAAATTTCCAAATGTAACTACTAGATTGTGATACAATACACTATTGGGTGAAGTTTGGTTGACTTCTGCGCAGCGGTTTGGGAGTTAACATCAAAATTACATTTCTCGGCCATATCGCATAGATCTCACTGTGAAAAGGCTTAAATGACTTTTTTAATTAAGTTTGATGATTGCGTTCAAACAAAATGTCATAGAACAAAATTTTCAAATGTAACTACTAGATTGTGATACAATACACTATTGGGTGAAGTTTGGTTGACTTCTGCGCAGCGGTTTGGGAGTTAACATCAAAATTACATTTCTCGGCCATATCGCATAGATCTCACTGTGAAAAGGCTTAAATGGCTTTTTTGACCTAAGTTTGAGGATTGCGCTCAAATCAAATGTCCTAGAACCAAATTTCCACATGTAATTACTAGATTGTGATACAATACACTAATGGGTGAAGTTTGGTTGACTTCTGCGCAGCGGTTTGGGAGTTAACATCAAAATTACATTTCTCGGCCATATCGCATAGATCTCACTGTGAAAAGGCTTAAATGACTTTTTTAATTAAGTTTAATGATTGCGCTCAAACCAAATGTCCTAGAACGAAATTTTCAAATGTAACTACTAGAATGTGATACAATACACTATTGGGTGAAGTTTAGTTGACTTCTGCGCAGCGGTTTGGGAGTTAACATCAAAATTACATTTCTCGGCCATATCGCATAGATCTCACTGTGAAAAGGCTTAAATGGCTTTTTTGACCTAAGTTTAATGATTGCGCTCAAACCAAATGTCCTAGAACGAAATTTTCAAATGTAACTACTAGAATGTGATACAATACACTATTGGGTGAAGTTTAGTTGACTTCTGCGCAGCGGTTTGGGAGTTAACATCAAAATTACATTTCTCGGCCATATCGCATAGATCTCACTGTGAAAAGGCTTGATGGCTTTTTTGACCTAAGTTTGAGGATTGCGCTCAAATCAAATGTCCTAGAACCAAATTTCCACATGTAACTACTAGATTGTGATACAATACACTAATGGGTGAAGTTTGGTTGACTTCTGCACAGCGGTTTGGGAATTAACATCAAAATTACATTTCTCGGCCATATCGCATAGATCTCACTGTGAAAAGGCTTAAATGACTTTTTTAATTAAGTTTGATGATTGCGTTCAAACAAAATGTCATAGAACAAAATTTTTAAATGTAACTACTAGATTGTGATACAATACACTATTGGGTGAAGTTTGGTTGACTTCTGCGCAGCGGTTTGGGAGTTAACATCAAAATTACATTTCTCGGCCATATCGCATAGATCTCACTGTGAAAAGGCTTAAATGGCTTTTTTGACCTAAGTTTGAGGATTGCGCTCAAATCAAATGTCCTAGAACCAAATTTCCACATGTAATTACTAGATTGTGATACAATACACTAATGGGTGAAGTTTGGTTGACTTCTGCGCAGCGGTTTGGGAGTTAACATCAAAATTACATTTCTCGGCCATATCGCATAGATCTCACTGTGAAAAGGCTTAAATGACTTTTTTAATTAAGTTTAATGATTGCGCTCAAACCAAATGTCCTAGAACGAAATTTTCAAATGTAACTACTAGAATGTGATACAATACACTATTGGGTGAAGTTTAGTTGACTTCTGCGCAGCGGTTTGGGAGTTAACATCAAAATTACATTTCTCGGCCATATCGCATAGATCTCACTGTGAAAAGGCTTAAATGGCTTTTTTGACCTAAGTTTAATGATTGCGCTCAAACCAAATGTCCTAGAACGAAATTTTCAAATGTAACTACTAGAATTTGATACAATACACTATTGGGTGAAGTTTGGTTGACTTCTGCGCAGCGGTTTGGGAGTTAACATCAAAATTACATTTCTCGGCCATATCGCATAGATCTCACTGTGAAAAGGCTTAAATGGCTTTTTTGACCTAAGTTTGAGGATTGCGCTCAAATCAAATGTCCTAGAACCAAATTTTCACATGTAACTACTAGATTGTGATACAATACACTAATGGGTGAAGTTTGGTTGACTTCTGCGCAGCGGTTTGGGAGTTAACATCAAAATTACATTTCTCGGCCATATCGCATAGATCTCACTGTGAAAAGGCTTAAATGACATTTTTAATTAAGTTTGATGATTGCGCTCAAACAAAATTTCCTAGAACAAAATTTTCAAATGTAACTACTAGATTGTGATACAATACACTATTGGGTGAAGTTTGGTTGACTTCTGCGCAGCGGTTTGGGAGTTAACATCAAAATTACATTTCTCGGCCATATCGCATAGATCTCACTGTGAAAAGGCTTAAATGGCTTTTTTGACCTAAGTTTAATGATTGCGCTCAAACCAAATGTCCTAGAACGAAATTTTCAAATGTAACTACTAGAATGTGATACAATACACTATTGGGTGAAGTTTGGTTGACTTCTGCGCAGCGGTTTGGGAGTTAACATTAAAATTACATTTCTCGGCCATATCGCATAGATCTCACTGTGAAAAGGCTTAAATGACTTTTTTAATTAAGTTTAATGATTGCGCTCAAACCAAATGTCCTAGAACGAAATTTTCAAATGTAACTACTAGAATGTGATACAATACACTATTGGGTGAAGTTTAGTTGACTTCTGCGCAGCGGTTTGGGAGTTAACATCAAAATTACATTTCTCGGCCATATCGCATAGATCTCACTGTGAAAAGGCTTAAATGGCTTTTTTGACCTAAGTTTAATGATTGCGCTCAAACCAAATGTCCTAGAACGAAATTTTCAAATGTAACTACTAGAATGTGATACAATACACTATTGGGTGAAGTTTGGTTGACTTCTGCGCAGCGGTTTGGGAGTTAACATCAAAATTACATTTCTCGGCCATATCGCATAGATCTCACTGTGAAAAGGCTTGATGGCTTTTTTGACCTAAGTTTGAGGATTGCGCTCAAATCAAATGTCCTAGAACCAAATTTCCACATGTAACTACTAGATTGTGATACAATACACTAATGGGTGAAGTTTGGTTGACTTCTGCACAGCGGTTTGGGAATTAACATCAAAATTACATTTCTCGGCCATATCGCATAGATCTCACTGTGAAAAGGCTTAAATGACTTTTTTAATTAAGTTTGATGATTGCGTTCAAACAAAATGTCATAGAACAAAATTTTCAAATGTAACTACTAGATTGTGATACAATACACTATTGGGTGAAGTTTGGTTGACTTCTGCGCAGCGGTTTGGGAGTTAACATCAAAATTACATTTCTCGGCCATATCGCATAGATCTCACTGTGAAAAGGCTTAAATGGCTTTTTTGACCTAAGTTTAAAGATTGCGCTCAAACCAAATGTCCTAGAACGAAATTATCAAATGTAACTACTAGAATGTGATACAATACACTATTGGGTGAAGTTTGGTTGACTTCTGCGCAGCGGTTTGGGAGTTAACATCAAAATTACATTTCTCGGCCATATCGCATAGATCTCACTGTGAAAAGGCTTAAATGGCTTTTTTGACCTAAGTTTAAAGATTGCGCTCAAACCAAATGTCCTAGAACGAAATTTTCAAATGTAACTACTAGAATGTGATACAATACACTATTGGGTGAAGTTTGGTTGACTTCTGCGCAGCGGTTTGGGAGTTAACATCAAAATTACATTTCTCGGCCATATCGCATAGATCTCACTGTGAAAAGGCTTAAATGGCTTTTTTGACCTAAGTTTGAGGATTGTGCTCAAATCAAATGTCCTAGAACAAAATTTCCACATGTAATTACTATATTGTGATACAATACACTAATGGGTGAAGTTTGGTTGACTTCTGCGCAGCGGTTTGGGAGTTAACATCAAAATTACATTTCTCGGCCATATCGCATAGATCTCACTGTGAAAAGGCTTAAATGACTTTTTTAATTAAGTTTAATGATTGCGCTCAAACCAAATGTCCTAGAACGAAATTTTCAAATGTAACTACTAGAATGTGATACAATACACTATTGGGTGAAGTTTAGTTGACTTCTGCGCAGCGGTTTGGGAGTTAACATCAAAATTACATTTCTCGGCCATATCGCATAGATCTCACTGTGAAAAGGCTTAAATGGCTTTTTTGACCTAAGTTTAATGATTGCGCTCAAACCAAATGTCCTAGAACGAAATTTTCAAATGTAACTACTAGAATGTGATACAATACACTATTGGGTGAAGTTTGGTTGACTTCTGCGCAGCGGTTTGGGAGTTAACATCAAAATTACATTTCTCGGCCATATCGCATAGATCTCACTGTGAAAAGGCTTAAATGACTTTTTTAATTAAGTTTGATGATTGCGTTCAAACAAAATGTCCTAGAACAAAATTTTCAAATGTAACTACTAGATTGTGATACAATACACTATTGGGTGAAGTTTGGTTGACTTCTGCGCAGCGGTTTGGGAGTTAACATCAAAATTACATTTCTCGGCCATATCGCATAGATCTCACTGTGAAAAGGCTTAAATGGCTTTTTTGACCTAAGTTTGAGGATTGCGCTCAAATCAAATGTCCAAGAACCAAATTTCCAAATGTAACTACTAGATTGTGATACAATACACTATTGGGTGAAGTTTGGTTGACTTCTGCGCAGCGGTTTGGGAGTTAACATCAAAATTACATTTCTCGGCCATATCGCATAGATCTCACTGTGAAAAGGCTTAAATGACTTTTTTAATTAAGTTTGATGATTGCGTTCAAACAAAATGTCATAGAACAAAATTTTCAAATGTAACTACTAGATTGTGATACAATACACTATTGGGTGAAGTTTGGTTGACTTCTGCGCAGCGGTTTGGGAGTTAACATCAAAATTACATTTCTCGGCCATATCGCATAGATCTCACTGTGAAAAGGCTTAAATGGCTTTTTTGACCTAAGTTTGAGGATTGCGCTCAAATCAAATGTCCTAGAACCAAATTTCCACATGTAATTACTAGATTGTGATACAATACACTAATGGGTGAAGTTTGGTTGACTTCTGCGCAGCGGTTTGGGAGTTAACATCAAAATTACATTTCTCGGCCATATCGCATAGATCTCACTGTGAAAAGGCTTAAATGACTTTTTTAATTAAGTTTAATGATTGCGCTCAAACCAAATGTCCTAGAACGAAATTTTCAAATGTAACTACTAGAATGTGATACAATACACTATTGGGTGAAGTTTAGTTGACTTCTGCGCAGCGGTTTGGGAGTTAACATCAAAATTACATTTCTCGGCCATATCGCATAGATCTCACTGTGAAAAGGCTTAAATGGCTTTTTTGACCTAAGTTTAATGATTGCGCTCAAACCAAATGTCCTAGAACGAAATTTTCAAATGTAACTACTAGAATGTGATACAATACACTATTGGGTGAAGTTTAGTTGACTTCTGCGCAGCGGTTTGGGAGTTAACATCAAAATTACATTTCTCGGCCATATCGCATAGATCTCACTGTGAAAAGGCTTGATGGCTTTTTTGACCTAAGTTTGAGGATTGCGCTCAAATCAAATGTCCTAGAACCAAATTTCCACATGTAACTACTAGATTGTGATACAATACACTAATGGGTGAAGTTTGGTTGACTTCTGCACAGCGGTTTGGGAATTAACATCAAAATTACATTTCTCGGCCATATCGCATAGATCTCACTGTGAAAAGGCTTAAATGACTTTTTTAATTAAGTTTGATGATTGCGTTCAAACAAAATGTCATAGAACAAAATTTTTAAATGTAACTACTAGATTGTGATACAATACACTATTGGGTGAAGTTTGGTTGACTTCTGCGCAGCGGTTTGGGAGTTAACATCAAAATTACATTTCTCGGCCATATCGCATAGATCTCACTGTGAAAAGGCTTAAATGGCTTTTTTGACCTAAGTTTGAGGATTGCGCTCAAATCAAATGTCCTAGAACCAAATTTCCACATGTAATTACTAGATTGTGATACAATACACTAATGGGTGAAGTTTGGTTGACTTCTGCGCAGCGGTTTGGGAGTTAACATCAAAATTACATTTCTCGGCCATATCGCATAGATCTCACTGTGAAAAGGCTTAAATGACTTTTTTAATTAAGTTTAATGATTGCGCTCAAACCAAATGTCCTAGAACGAAATTTTCAAATGTAACTACTAGAATGTGATACAATACACTATTGGGTGAAGTTTAGTTGACTTCTGCGCAGCGGTTTGGGAGTTAACATCAAAATTACATTTCTCGGCCATATCGCATAGATCTCACTGTGAAAAGGCTTAAATGGCTTTTTTGACCTAAGTTTAATGATTGCGCTCAAACCAAATGTCCTAGAACGAAATTTTCAAATGTAACTACTAGAATTTGATACAATACACTATTGGGTGAAGTTTGGTTGACTTCTGCGCAGCGGTTTGGGAGTTAACATCAAAATTACATTTCTCGGCCATATCGCATAGATCTCACTGTGAAAAGGCTTAAATGGCTTTTTTGACCTAAGTTTGAGGATTGCGCTCAAATCAAATGTCCTAGAACCAAATTTTCACATGTAACTACTAGATTGTGATACAATACACTAATGGGTGAAGTTTGGTTGACTTCTGCGCAGCGGTTTGGGAGTTAACATCAAAATTACATTTCTCGGCCATATCGCATAGATCTCACTGTGAAAAGGCTTAAATGACATTTTTAATTAAGTTTGATGATTGCGCTCAAACAAAATTTCCTAGAACAAAATTTTCAAATGTAACTACTAGATTGTGATACAATACACTATTGGGTGAAGTTTGGTTGACTTCTGCGCAGCGGTTTGGGAGTTAACATCAAAATTACATTTCTCGGCCATATCGCATAGATCTCACTGTGAAAAGGCTTAAATGGCTTTTTTGACCTAAGTTTAATGATTGCGCTCAAACCAAATGTCCTAGAACGAAATTTTCAAATGTAACTACTAGAATGTGATACAATACACTATTGGGTGAAGTTTGGTTGACTTCTGCGCAGCGGTTTGGGAGTTAACATTAAAATTACATTTCTCGGCCATATCGCATAGATCTCACTGTGAAAAGGCTTAAATGACTTTTTTAATTAAGTTTAATGATTGCGCTCAAACCAAATGTCCTAGAACGAAATTTTCAAATGTAACTACTAGAATGTGATACAATACACTATTGGGTGAAGTTTAGTTGACTTCTGCGCAGCGGTTTGGGAGTTAACATCAAAATTACATTTCTCGGCCATATCGCATAGATCTCACTGTGAAAAGGCTTAAATGGCTTTTTTGACCTAAGTTTAATGATTGCGCTCAAACCAAATGTCCTAGAACGAAATTTTCAAATGTAACTACTAGAATGTGATACAATACACTATTGGGTGAAGTTTGGTTGACTTCTGCGCAGCGGTTTGGGAGTTAACATCAAAATTACATTTCTCGGCCATATCGCATAGATCTCACTGTGAAAAGGCTTGATGGCTTTTTTGACCTAAGTTTGAGGATTGCGCTCAAATCAAATGTCCTAGAACCAAATTTCCACATGTAACTACTAGATTGTGATACAATACACTAATGGGTGAAGTTTGGTTGACTTCTGCACAGCGGTTTGGGAATTAACATCAAAATTACATTTCTCGGCCATATCGCATAGATCTCACTGTGAAAAGGCTTAAATGACTTTTTTAATTAAGTTTGATGATTGCGTTCAAACAAAATGTCATAGAACAAAATTTTTAAATGTAACTACTAGATTGTGATACAATACACTATTGGGTGAAGTTTGGTTGACTTCTGCGCAGCGGTTTGGGAGTTAACATCAAAATTACATTTCTCGGCCATATCGCATAGATCTCACTGTGAAAAGGCTTAAATGGCTTTTTTGACCTAAGTTTGAGGATTGCGCTCAAATCAAATGTCCTAGAACCAAATTTCCACATGTAATTACTAGATTGTGATACAATACACTAATGGGTGAAGTTTGGTTGACTTCTGCGCAGCGGTTTGGGAGTTAACATCAAAATTACATTTCTCGGCCATATCGCATAGATCTCACTGTGAAAAGGCTTAAATGACTTTTTTAATTAAGTTTAATGATTGCGCTCAAACCAAATGTCCTAGAACGAAATTTTCAAATGTAACTACTAGAATGTGATACAATACACTATTGGGTGAAGTTTAGTTGACTTCTGCGCAGCGGTTTGGGAGTTAACATCAAAATTACATTTCTCGGCCATATCGCATAGATCTCACTGTGAAAAGGCTTAAATGGCTTTTTTGACCTAAGTTTAATGATTGCGCTCAAACCAAATGTCCTAGAACGAAATTTTCAAATGTAACTACTAGAATTTGATACAATACACTATTGGGTGAAGTTTGGTTGACTTCTGCGCAGCGGTTTGGGAGTTAACATCAAAATTACATTTCTCGGCCATATCGCATAGATCTCACTGTGAAAAGGCTTAAATGGCTTTTTTGACCTAAGTTTGAGGATTGCGCTCAAATCAAATGTCCTAGAACCAAATTTTCACATGTAACTACTAGATTGTGATACAATACACTAATGGGTGAAGTTTGGTTGACTTCTGCGCAGCGGTTTGGGAGTTAACATCAAAATTACATTTCTCGGCCATATCGCATAGATCTCACTGTGAAAAGGCTTAAATGACATTTTTAATTAAGTTTGATGATTGCGCTCAAACAAAATTTCCTAGAACAAAATTTTCAAATGTAACTACTAGATTGTGATACAATACACTATTGGGTGAAGTTTGGTTGACTTCTGCGCAGCGGTTTGGGAGTTAACATCAAAATTACATTTCTCGGCCATATCGCATAGATCTCACTGTGAAAAGGCTTAAATGGCTTTTTTGACTTAAGTTTAATGATTGCGCTCAAACCAAATGTCCTAGAACGAAATTTTCAAATGTAACTACTAGAATGTGATACAATACACTATTGGGTGAAGTTTGGTTGACTTCTGCGCAGCGGTTTGGGAGTTAACATCAAAATTACGTTTCTCGGCCATATCGCATAGATCTCACTGTGAAAAGGCTTAAATGACTTTTTTAATTAAGTTTGATGATTGCGTTCAAACAAAATGTCCTAGAACAAAATTTTCAAATGTAACTACTAGATTGTGATACAATACACTATTGGGTGAAGTTTGGTTGACTTCTGCGCAGCGGTTTGGGAGTTAACATCAAAATTACATTTCTCGGCCATATCGCATAGATCTCACTGTGAAAAGGCTTAAATGGCTTTTTTGACCTAAGTTTGAGGATTGCGCTCAAATCAAATGTCCAAGAACCAAATTTCCAAATGTAACTACTAGATTGTGATACAATACACTATTGGGTGAAGTTTGGTTGACTTCTGCGCAGCGGTTTGGGAGTTAACATCAAAATTACATTTCTCGGCCATATCGCATAGATCTCACTGTGAAAAGGCTTAAATGGCTTTTTTGACCTAAGTTTGAGGATTGCGCTCAAATCAAATGTCCTAGAACCAAATTTCCACATGTAACTACTAGATTGTGATACAATACACTAATGGGTGAAGTTTGGTTGACTTCTGCGCAGAGGTTTGGGAGTTAACATCAAAATTACATTTCTCGGCCATATCGCATAGATCTCACTGTGAAAAGGCTTAAATGACTTTTTTAATTAAGTTTGATGATTGCGCTCAAACAAAATTTCCTAGAACAAAATTTTCAAATGTAACTACTAGATTGTGATACAATACACTATTGGGTGAAGTTTGGTTGACTTCTGCGCAGCGGTTTGGGAGTTAACATCAAAATTACATTTCTCGGCCATATCGCATAGATCTCACTGTGAAAAGGCTTAAATGGCTTTTTTGACCTAAGTTTAATTATTGCGCTCAAACCAAATGTCCAATAACCAAATTTCCACATGTAACTACTAGATTGTGATACAATACACTAATGGGTGAAGTTTGGTTGACTTCTGCGCAGCGGTTTGGGAGTTAACATCAAAATTACATTTCTCGGCCATATCGCATAGATCTCACTGTGAAAAGGCTTAAATGGCTTTTTTGACCTAAGTTTGAGGATTGCGCTCAAATCAAATGTCCTAGAACCAAATTTTCACATGTAACTACTAGATTGTGATACAATACACTAATGGGTGAAGTTTGGTTGACTTCTGCGCAGCGGTTTGGGAGTTAACATCAAAATTACATTTCTCGGCCATATCGCATAGATCTCACTGTGAAAAGGCTTAAATGACTTTTTTAATTAAGTTTGATGATTGCGCTCAAACAAAATTTCCTAGAACAAAATTTTCAAATGTAACTACTAGATTGTGATACAATACACAATTGGGTGAAGTTTGGTTGACTTCTGCGCAGCGGTTTGGGAGTTAACATCAAAATTACATTTCTCGGCCATATCGCATAGATCTCACTGTGAAAAGGCTTAAATGACTTTTTTAATTAAGTTTGATGATTGCGCTCAAACAAAATTTCCTAGAACAAAATTTTCAAATGTAACTACTAGATTGTGATACAATACACAATTGGGTGAAGTTTGGTTGACTTCTGCGCAGCGGTTTGGGAGTTAACATCAAAATTACATTTCTCGGCCATATCGCATAGATCTCACTGTGAAAAGGCTTAAATGGCTTTTTTGACCTAAGTTTAATGATTGCGCTCAAACCAAATGTCCTAGAACGAAGTTTTCAAATGTAACTACTAGAATGTGATACAATACACTATTGGGTGAAGTTTGGTTGACTTCTGCGCAGCGGTTTGGGAGTTAACATCAAAATTACATTTCTCGGCCATATCGCATAGATCTCACTGTGAAAAGGCTTAAATGACTTTTTTAATTAAGTTTGATGATTGCGTTCAAACAAAATGTCCTAGAACAAAATTTTCAAATGTAACTACTAGATTGTGATACAATACACTATTGGGTAGAGTTTGGTTGACTTCTGCGCAGCGGTTTGGGAGTTAACATCAAAATTACATTTCTCGGCCATATCGCATAGATCTCACTGTGAAAAGGCTTAAATGGCTTTTTTTACCTAAGTTTGAGGATTGCGCTCAAATCAAATGTCCAAGAACCAAATTTCCAAATGTAACTACTAGATTGTGATACAATACACTATTGGGTGAAGTTTGGTTGACTTCTGCGCAGCGGTTTGGGAGTTAACATCAAAATTACATTTCTCGGCCATATCGCATAGATCTCACTGTGAAAAGGCTTAAATGACTTTTTTAATTAAGTTTGATGATTGCGTTCAAACAAAATGTCATAGAACAAAATTTTCAAATGTAACTACTAGATTGTGATACAATACACTATTGGGTGAAGTTTGGTTGACTTCTGCGCAGCGGTTTGGGAGTTAACATCAAAATTACATTTCTCGGCCATATCGCATAGATCTCACTGTGAAAAGGCTTAAATGGCTTTTTTGACCTAAGTTTGAGGATTGCGCTCAAATCAAATGTCCTAGAACCAAATTTCCACATGTAATTACTAGATTGTGATACAATACACTAATGGGTGAAGTTTGGTTGACTTCTGCGCAGCGGTTTGGGAGTTAACATCAAAATTACATTTCTCGGCCATATCGCATAGATCTCACTGTGAAAAGGCTTAAATGACTTTTTTAATTAAGTTTGATGATTGCGTTCAAACAAAATGTCCTAGAACAAAATTTTCAAATGTAACTACTAGATTGTGATACAATACACTATTGGGTGAAGTTTGGTTGACTTCTGCGCAGCGGTTTGGGAGTTAACATCAAAATTACATTTCTCGGCCATATCGCATAGATCTCACTGTGAAAAGGCTTAAATGGCTTTTTTGACCTAAGTTTAAAGATTGCGCTCAAACCAAATGTCCTAGAACGAAATTATCAAATGTAACTACTAGAATGTGATACAATACACTATTGGGTGAAGTTTGGTTGACTTCTGCGCAGCGGTTTGGGAGTTAACATCAAAATTACATTTCTCGGCCATATCGCATAGATCTCACTGTGAAAAGGCTTAAATGGCTTTTTTGACCTAAGTTTAAAGATTGCGCTCAAACCAAATGTCCTAGAACGAAATTTTCAAATGTAACTACTAGAATGTGATACAATACACTATTGGGTGAAGTTTGGTTGACTTCTGCGCAGCGGTTTGGGAGTTAACATCAAAATTACATTTCTCGGCCATATCGCATAGATCTCACTGTGAAAAGGCTTAAATGGCTTTTTTGACCTAAGTTTGAGGATTGTGCTCAAATCAAATGTCCTAGAACAAAATTTCCACATGTAATTACTATATTGTGATACAATACACTAATGGGTGAAGTTTGGTTGACTTCTGCGCAGCGGTTTGGGAGTTAACATCAAAATTACATTTCTCGGCCATATCGCATAGATCTCACTGTGAAAAGGCTTAAATGACTTTTTTAATTAAGTTTAATGATTGCGCTCAAACCATATGTCCTAGAACGAAATTTTCAAATGTAACTACTAGAATGTGATACAATACACTATTGGGTGAAGTTTAGTTGACTTCTGCGCAGCGGTTTGGGAGTTAACATCAAAATTACATTTCTCGGCCATATCGCATAGATCTCACTGTGAAAAGGCTTAAATGGCTTTTTTGACCTAAGTTTAATGATTGCGCTCAAACCAAATGTCCTAGAACGAAATTTTCAAATGTAACTACTAGAATGTGATACAATACACTATTGGGTGAAGTTTGGTTGACTTCTGCGCAGCGGTTTGGGAGTTAACATCAAAATTACATTTCTCGGCCATATCGCATAGATCTCACTGTGAAAAGGCTTAAATGACTTTTTTAATTAAGTTTGATGATTGCGTTCAAACAAAATGTCCTAGAACAAAATTTTCAAATATAACTACTAGATTGTGATACAATACACTATTGGGTGAAGTTTGGTTGACTTCTGCGCAGCGGTTTGGGAGTTAACATCAAAATTACATTTCTCGGCCATATCGCATAGATCTCACTGTGAAAAGGCTTAAATGGCTTTTTTGACCTAAGTTTGAGGATTGCGCTCAAATCAAATGTCCAAGAACCAAATTTCCAAATGTAACTACTAGATTGTGATACAATACACTATTGGGTGAAGTTTGGTTGACTTCTGCGCAGCGGTTTGGGAGTTAACATCAAAATTACATTTCTCGGCCATATCGCATAGATCTCACTGTGAAAAGGCTTAAATGACTTTTTTAATTAAGTTTGATGATTGCGTTCAAACAAAATGTCATAGAACAAAATTTTCAAATGTAACTACTAGATTGTGATACAATACACTATTGGGTGAAGTTTGGTTGACTTCTGCGCAGCGGTTTGGGAGTTAACATCAAAATTACATTTCTCGGCCATATCGCATAGATCTCACTGTGAAAAGGCTTAAATGGCTTTTTTGACCTAAGTTTGAGGATTGCGCTCAAATCAAATGTCCTAGAACCAAATTTCCACATGTAATTACTAGATTGTGATACAATACACTAATGGGTGAAGTTTGGTTGACTTCTGCGCAGCGGTTTGGGAGTTAACATCAAAATTACATTTCTCGGCCATATCGCATAGATCTCACTGTGAAAAGGCTTAAATGACTTTTTTAATTAAGTTTAATGATTGCGCTCAAACCAAATGTCCTAGAACGAAATTTTCAAATGTAACTACTAGAATGTGATACAATACACTATTGGGTGAAGTTTAGTTGACTTCTGCGCAGCGGTTTGGGAGTTAACATCAAAATTACATTTCTCGGCCATATCGCATAGATCTCACTGTGAAAAGGCTTAAATGGCTTTTTTGACCTAAGTTTAATGATTGCGCTCAAACCAAATGTCCTAGAACGAAATTTTCAAATGTAACTACTAGAATGTGATACAATACACTATTGGGTGAAGTTTGGTTGACTTCTGCGCAGCGGTTTGGGAGTTAACATCAAAATTACATTTCTCGGCCATATCGCATAGATCTCACTGTGAAAAGGCTTAAATGGCTTTTTTGACCTAAGTTTGAGGATTGCGCTCAAATCAAATGTCCTAGAACCAAATTTTCACATGTAACTACTAGATTGTGATACAATACACTAATGGGTGAAGTTTGGTTGACTTCTGCGCAGCGGTTTGGGAGTTAACATCAAAATTACATTTCTCGGCCATATCGCATAGATCTCACTGTGAAAAGGCTTAAATGACTTTTTTAATTAAGTTTGATGATTGCGCTCAAACAAAATTTCCTAGAACAAAATTTTCAAATGTAACTACTAGATTGTGATACAATACACTATTGGGTGAAGTTTGGTTGACTTCTGCGCAGCGGTTTGGGAGTTAACATCAAAATTACATTTCTCGGCCATATCGCATAGATCTCACTGTGAAAAGGCTTAAATGGCTTTTTTGACCTAAGTTTAATGATTGCGCTCAAACCAAATGTCCTAGAACGAAATTTTCAAATGTAACTACTAGAATGTGATACAATACACTATTGGGTGAAGTTTGGTTGACTTCTGCGCAGCGGTTTGGGAGTTAACATTAAAATTACATTTCTCGGCCATATCGCATAGATCTCACTGTGAAAAGGCTTAAATGACTTTTTTAATTAAGTTTAATGATTGCGCTCAAACCAAATGTCCTAGAACGAAATTTTCAAATGTAACTACTAGAATGTGATACAATACACTATTGGGTGAAGTTTAGTTGACTTCTGCGCAGCGGTTTGGGAGTTAACATCAAAATTACATTTCTCGGCCATATCGCATAGATCTCACTGTGAAAAGGCTTAAATGGCTTTTTTGACCTAAGTTTAATGATTGCGCTCAAACCAAATGTCCTAGAACGAAATTTTCAAATGTAACTACTAGAATGTGATACAATACACTATTGGGTGAAGTTTGGTTGACTTCTGCGCAGCGGTTTGGGAGTTAACATCAAAATTACATTTCTCGGCCATATCGCATAGATCTCACTGTGAAAAGGCTTGATGGCTTTTTTGACCTAAGTTTGAGGATTGCGCTCAAATCAAATGTCCTAGAACCAAATTTCCACATGTAACTACTAGATTGTGATACAATACACTAATGGGTGAAGTTTGGTTGACTTCTGCACAGCGGTTTGGGAATTAACATCAAAATTACATTTCTCGGCCATATCGCATAGATCTCACTGTGAAAAGGCTTAAATGACTTTTTTAATTAAGTTTGATGATTGCGTTCAAACAAAATGTCATAGAACAAAATTTTTAAATGTAACTACTAGATTGTGATACAATACACTATTGGGTGAAGTTTGGTTGACTTCTGCGCAGCGGTTTGGGAGTTAACATCAAAATTACATTTCTCGGCCATATCGCATAGATCTCACTGTGAAAAGGCTTAAATGGCTTTTTTGACCTAAGTTTGAGGATTGCGCTCAAATCAAATGTCCTAGAACCAAATTTCCACATGTAATTACTAGATTGTGATACAATACACTAATGGGTGAAGTTTGGTTGACTTCTGCGCAGCGGTTTGGGAGTTAACATCAAAATTACATTTCTCGGCCATATCGCATAGATCTCACTGTGAAAAGGCTTAAATGACTTTTTTAATTAAGTTTAATGATTGCGCTCAAACCAAATGTCCTAGAACGAAATTTTCAAATGTAACTACTAGAATGTGTTGCAATACACTATTGGGTGAAGTTTAGTTGACTTCTGCGCAGCGGTTTGGGAGTTAACATCAAAATTACATTTCTCGGCCATATCGCATAGATCTCACTGTGAAAAGGCTTAAATGGCTTTTTTGACCTAAGTTTAATGATTGCGCTCAAACCAAATGTCCTAGAACGAAATTTTCAAATGTAACTACTAGAATTTGATACAATACACTATTGGGTGAAGTTTGGTTGACTTCTGCGCAGCGGTTTGGGAGTTAACATCAAAATTACATTTCTCGGCCATATCGCATAGATCTCACTGTGAAAAGGCTTAAATGGCTTTTTTGACCTAAGTTTGAGGATTGCGCTCAAATCAAATGTCCTAGAACCAAATTTTCACATGTAACTACTAGATTGTGATACAATACACTAATGGGTGAAGTTTGGTTGACTTCTGCGCAGCGGTTTGGGAGTTAACATCAAAATTACATTTCTCGGCCATATCGCATAGATCTCACTGTGAAAAGGCTTAAATGACATTTTTAATTAAGTTTGATGATTGCGCTCAAACAAAATTTCCTAGAACAAAATTTTCAAATGTAACTACTAGATTGTGATACAATACACTATTGGGTGAAGTTTGGTTGACTTCTGCGCAGCGGTTTGGGAGTTAACATCAAAATTACATTTCTCGGCCATATCGCATAGATCTCACTGTGAAAAGGCTTAAATGGCTTTTTTGACTTAAGTTTAATGATTGCGCTCAAACCAAATGTCCTAGAACGAAATTTTCAAATGTAACTACTAGAATGTGATACAATACACTATTGGGTGAAGTTTGGTTGACTTCTGCGCAGCGGTTTGGGAGTTAACATCAAAATTACGTTTCTCGGCCATATCGCATAGATCTCACTGTGAAAAGGCTTAAATGACTTTTTTAATTAAGTTTGATGATTGCGTTCAAACAAAATGTCCTAGAACAAAATTTTCAAATGTAACTACTAGATTGTGATACAATACACTATTGGGTGAAGTTTGGTTGACTTCTGCGCAGCGGTTTGGGAGTTAACATCAAAATTACATTTCTCGGCCATATCGCATAGATCTCACTGTGAAAAGGCTTAAATGGCTTTTTTGACCTAAGTTTGAGGATTGCGCTCAAATCAAATGTCCAAGAACCAAATTTCCAAATGTAACTACTAGATTGTGATACAATACACTATTGGGTGAAGTTTGGTTGACTTCTGCGCAGCGGTTTGGGAGTTAACATCAAAATTACATTTCTCGGCCATATCGCATAGATCTCACTGTGAAAAGGCTTAAATGGCTTTTTTGACCTAAGTTTGAGGATTGCGCTCAAATCAAATGTCCTAGAACCAAATTTCCACATGTAACTACTAGATTGTGATACAATACACTAATGGGTGAAGTTTGGTTGACTTCTGCGCAGAGGTTTGGGAGTTAACATCAAAATTACATTTCTCGGCCATATCGCATAGATCTCACTGTGAAAAGGCTTAAATGACTTTTTTAATTAAGTTTGATGATTGCGCTCAAACAAAATTTCCTAGAACAAAATTTTCAAATGTAACTACTAGATTGTGATACAATACACTATTGGGTGAAGTTTGGTTGACTTCTGCGCAGCGGTTTGGGAGTTAACATCAAAATTACATTTCTCGGCCATATCGCATAGATCTCACTGTGAAAAGGCTTAAATGGCTTTTTTGACCTAAGTTTAATTATTGCGCTCAAATCAAATGTCCAATAACCAAATTTCCACATGTAATTACTAGATTGTGATACAATACACTAATGGGTGAAGTTTGGTTGACTTCTGCGCAGCGGTTTGGGAGTTAACATCAAAATTACATTTCTCGGCCATATCGCATAGATCTCACTGTGAAAAGGCTTAAATGACTTTTTTAATTAAGTTTAATGATTGCGCTCAAACCAAATGTCCTAGAACGAAATTTTCAAATGTAACTACTAGAATGTGTTGCAATACACTATTGGGTGAAGTTTAGTTGACTTCTGCGCAGCGGTTTGGGAGTTAACATCAAAATTACATTTCTCGGCCATATCGCATAGATCTCACTGTGAAAAGGCTTAAATGGCTTTTTTGACCTAAGTTTAATGATTGCGCTCAAACCAAATGTCCTAGAACGAAATTTTCAAATGTAACTACTAGAATTTGATACAATACACTATTGGGTGAAGTTTGGTTGACTTCTGCGCAGCGGTTTGGGAGTTAACATCAAAATTACATTTCTCGGCCATATCGCATAGATCTCACTGTGAAAAGGCTTAAATGGCTTTTTTGACCTAAGTTTGAGGATTGCGCTCAAATCAAATGTCCTAGAACCAAATTTTCACATGTAACTACTAGATTGTGATACAATACACTAATGGGTGAAGTTTGGTTGACTTCTGCGCAGCGGTTTGGGAGTTAACATCAAAATTACATTTCTCGGCCATATCGCATAGATCTCACTGTGAAAAGGCTTAAATGACATTTTTAATTAAGTTTGATGATTGCGCTCAAACAAAATTTCCTAGAACAAAATTTTCAAATGTAACTACTAGATTGTGATACAATACACTATTGGGTGAAGTTTGGTTGACTTCTGCGCAGCGGTTTGGGAGTTAACATCAAAATTACATTTCTCGGCCATATCGCATAGATCTCACTGTGAAAAGGCTTAAATGGCTTTTTTGACTTAAGTTTAATGATTGCGCTCAAACCAAATGTCCTAGAACGAAATTTTCAAATGTAACTACTAGAATGTGATACAATACACTATTGGGTGAAGTTTGGTTGACTTCTGCGCAGCGGTTTGGGAGTTAACATCAAAATTACGTTTCTCGGCCATATCGCATAGATCTCACTGTGAAAAGGCTTAAATGACTTTTTTAATTAAGTTTGATGATTGCGTTCAAACAAAATGTCCTAGAACAAAATTTTCAAATGTAACTACTAGATTGTGATACAATACACTATTGGGTGAAGTTTGGTTGACTTCTGCGCAGCGGTTTGGGAGTTAACATCAAAATTACATTTCTCGGCCATATCGCATAGATCTCACTGTGAAAAGGCTTAAATGGCTTTTTTGACCTAAGTTTGAGGATTGCGCTCAAATCAAATGTCCAAGAACCAAATTTCCAAATGTAACTACTAGATTGTGATACAATACACTATTGGGTGAAGTTTGGTTGACTTCTGCGCAGCGGTTTGGGAGTTAACATCAAAATTACATTTCTCGGCCATATCGCATAGATCTCACTGTGAAAAGGCTTAAATGGCTTTTTTGACCTAAGTTTGAGGATTGCGCTCAAATCAAATGTCCTAGAACCAAATTTCCACATGTAACTACTAGATTGTGATACAATACACTAATGGGTGAAGTTTGGTTGACTTCTGCGCAGAGGTTTGGGAGTTAACATCAAAATTACATTTCTCGGCCATATCGCATAGATCTCACTGTGAAAAGGCTTAAATGACTTTTTTAATTAAGTTTGATGATTGCGCTCAAACAAAATTTCCTAGAACAAAATTTTCAAATGTAACTACTAGATTGTGATACAATACACTATTGGGTGAAGTTTGGTTGACTTCTGCGCAGCGGTTTGGGAGTTAACATCAAAATTACATTTCTCGGCCATATCGCATAGATCTCACTGTGAAAAGGCTTAAATGGCTTTTTTGACCTAAGTTTAATTATTGCGCTCAAACCAAATGTCCAATAACCAAATTTCCACATGTAACTACTAGATTGTGATACAATACACTAATGGGTGAAGTTTGGTTGACTTCTGCGCAGCGGTTTGGGAGTTAACATCAAAATTACATTTCTCGGCCATATCGCATAGATCTCACTGTGAAAAGGCTTAAATGGCTTTTTTGACCTAAGTGTGAGGATTGCGCTCAAATCAAATGTCCTAGAACCAAATTTTCACATGTAACTACTAGATTGTGATACAATACACTAATGGGTGAAGTTTGGTTGACTTCTGCGCAGCGGTTTGGGAGTTAACATCAAAATTACATTTCTCGGCCATATCGCATAGATCTCACTGTGAAAAGGCTTAAATGACTTTTTTAATTAAGTTTGATGATTGCGCTCAAACAAAATTTCCTAGAACAAAATTTTCAAATGTAACTACTAGATTGTGATACAATACACAATTGGGTGAAGTTTGGTTGACTTCTGCGCAGCGGTTTGGGAGTTAACATCAAAATTACATTTCTCGGCCATATCGCATAGATCTCACTGTGAAAAGGCTTAAATGACTTTTTTAATTAAGTTTGATGATTGCGCTCAAACAAAATTTCCTAGAACAAAATTTTCAAATGTAACTACTAGATTGTGATACAATACACAATTGGGTGAAGTTTGGTTGACTTCTGCGCAGCGGTTTGGGAGTTAACATCAAAATTACATTTCTCGGCCATATCGCATAGATCTCACTGTGAAAAGGCTTAAATGGCTTTTTTGACCTAAGTTTAATGATTGCGCTCAAACCAAATGTCCTAGAACGAAGTTTTCAAATGTAACTACTAGAATGTGATACAATACACTATTGGGTGAAGTTTGGTTGACTTCTGCGCAGCGGTTTGGGAGTTAACATCAAAATTACATTTCTCGGCCATATCGCATAGATCTCACTGTGAAAAGGCTTAAATGACTTTTTTAATTAAGTTTGATGATTGCGTTCAAACAAAATGTCCTAGAACAAAATTTTCAAATGTAACTACTAGATTGTGATACAATACACTATTGGGTAGAGTTTGGTTGACTTCTGCGCAGCGGTTTGGGAGTTAACATCAAAATTACATTTCTCGGCCATATCGCATAGATCTCACTGTGAAAAGGCTTAAATGGCTTTTTTTACCTAAGTTTGAGGATTGCGCTCAAATCAAATGTCCAAGAACCAAATTTCCAAATGTAACTACTAGATTGTGATACAATACACTATTGGGTGAAGTTTGGTTGACTTCTGCGCAGCGGTTTGGGAGTTAACATCAAAATTACATTTCTCGGCCATATCGCATAGATCTCACTGTGAAAAGGCTTAAATGGCTTTTTTGACCTAAGTTTGAGGATTGCGCTCAAATCAAATGTCCTAGAACCAAATTTCCACATGTAACTACTAGATTGTGATACAATACACTAATGGGTGAAGTTTGGTTGACTTCTGCGCAGAGGTTTGGGAGTTAACATCAAAATTACATTTCTCGGCCATATCGCATAGATCTCAATGTGAAAAGGCTTAAATGACTTTTTTAATTAAGTTTGATGATTGCGCTCAAACAAATTTTCCTAGAACAAAATTTTCAAATGTAACTACTAGATTGTGATACAATACACTATTGGGTGAAGTTTGGTTGACTTCTGCGCAGCGGTTTGGGAGTTAACATCAAAATTACATTTCTCGGCCATATCGCATAGATCTCACTGTGAAAAGGCTTAAATGGCTTTTTTGACCTAAGTTTAATGATTGCGCTCAAACCAAATGTCCAATAACCAAATTTCCACATGTAACTACTAGATTGTGATACAATACACTAATGGGTGAAGTTTGGTTGACTTCTGCGCAGCGGTTTGGGAGTTAACATCAAAATTACATTTCTCGGCCATATCGCATAGATCTCACTGTGAAAATGCTTAAATGACTTTTTTAATTAAGTTTGATGATTGCGTTCAAACAAAATGTCATAGAACAAAATTTTCAAATGTAACTACTAGATTGTGATACAATACACTATTGGGTGAAATTTGGTTGACTTCTGCGCAGCGGTTTGGGAGTTAACATCAAAATTACATTTCTCGGCCATATCGCATAGATCTCACTGTGAAAAGGCTTAAATGGCTTTTTTGACCTAAGTTTGAGGATTGCGCTCAAATCAAATGTCCTAGAACCAAATTTCCACATGTAATTACTAGATAGTGATACAATACACTAATGGGTGAAGTTTGGTTGACTTCTGCGCAGCGGTTTGGGAGTTAACATCAAAATTACATTTCTCGGCCATATCGCATAGATCTCACTGTGAAAAGGCTTAAATGACTTTTTTAATTAAGTTTAATGATTGCGCTCAAACCAAATGTCCTAGAACGAAATTTTCAAATGTAACTACTAGAATGTGATACAATACACTATTGGGTGAAGTTTGGTTGACTTCTGCGCAGCGGTTTGGGAGTTAACATCAAAATTACATTTCTCGGCCATATCGCATAGATCTCACCGTGAAAAGGCTTAAATGACTTTTTTAATTAAGTTTGATGATTGCGTTCAAACAAAATGTCCTAGAACAAAATTTTCAAATGTAACTACTAGATTGTGATACAATACACTATTGGGTGAAGTTTGGTTGACTTCTGCGCAGCGGTTTGGGAGTTAACATCAAAATTACATTTCTCGGCCATATCGCATAGATCTCACTGTGAAAAGGCTTAAATGACTTTTTTAATTAAGTTTGATGATTGCGTTCAAACAAAATGTCCTAGAACTAAATTTTCAAATGTAACTACTAGATTGTGATACAATACACTATTGGGTGAAGTTTGGTTGACTTCTGCGCAGCGGTTTGGGAGTTAACATCAAAATTACATTTCTCGGCCATATCGCATAGATCTCACTGTGAAAAGGCTTAAATGGCTTTTTTGACCTAAGTTTAAAGATTGCGCTCAAACCAAATGTCCTAGAACGAAATTTTCAAATGTAACTACTAGAATGTGATACAATACACTATTGGGTGAAGTTTGGTTGACTTCTGCGCAGCGGTTTGGGAGTTAACATCAAAATTACATTTCTCGGCCATATCGCATAGATCTCACTGTGAAAAGGCTTAAATGGCTTTAATGACCTAAGTTTGAGGATTGCGCTCAAATCAAATGTCCTAGAACCAAATTTCCACATGTAAATACTAGATTGTGATACAATACACTAATGGGTGAAGTTTGGTTGACTTCTGCGCAGCGGTTTGGGAGTTAACATCAAAATTACATTTCTCGGCCATATCGCATAGATCTCACTGTGAAAAGGCTTAAATGGCTTTTTTGACCTAAGTTTGAGGATTGCACTCAAATCAAATGTCCAAGAACAAAATTTCCAAATGTAACTACTAGATTGTGATACAATACACTATTGGGTGAAGTTTGGTTGACTTCTGCGCAGCGGTTTGGGAGTTAACATCAAAATTACATTTCTCGGCCATATCGCATAGATCTCACTGTGAAAAGGCTTAAATGGCTTTTTTGACCTAAGTTTAAAGATTGCTCTCAAATCAAATGTCCTAGAACCAAATTTCCACATGTAACTACTAGATTGTGATACAATACACTATTGGGTGAAGTTTGGTTGACTTCTGCGCAGAGGTTTGGGAGTTAACATCAAAATTACATTTCTCGGCCATATCGCATAGATCTCACTGTGAAAAGGCTTAAATGACTTTTTTAATTAAGTTTGATGATTGCGCTCAAACAAAATTTCCTAGAACAAAATTTTCAAATGTAACTACTAGATTGTGATACAATACACTATTGGGTGAAGTTTGGTTGACTTCTGCGCAGCGGTTTGGGAGTTAACATCAAAATTACATTTCTCGGCCATATCGCATAGATCTCACTGTGAAAAGGCTTAAATGGCTTTTTTGACCTAAGTTTGATGATTGCGCTCAAACCAAATGTCCAATAACCAAATTTCCACATGTAACTACTAGATTGTGATACAATACACTAATGGGTGAAGTTTGGTTGACTTCTGCGCAGCGGTTTCGGAGTTAACATCAAAATTACATTTCTCGGCCATATCGCATAGATCTCACTGTGAAAAGGCTTAAATGACTTTTTTAATTAAGTTTGATGATTGCGTTCAAACAAAATGTCATAGAACAAAATTTTCAAATGTAACTACTAGATTGTGATACAATACACTATTGGGTGAAGTTTGGTTGACTTCTGCGCAGCGGTTTGGGAGTTAACATCAAAATTACATTTCTCGGCCATATCGCATAGATCTCACTGTGAAAAGGCTTAAATGACTTTTTTAATTAAGTTTGATGATTGCGTTCAAACAAAATGTCCTAGAACAAAATTTTCAAATGTAACTACTAGATTGTGATACAATACACTATTGGGTGAAGTTTGGTTGACTTCTGCGCAGCGGTTTGGGAGTTAACATCAAAATTACATTTCTCGGCCATATCGCATAGATCTCACTGTGAAAAGGCTTAAATGGCTTTTTTGACCTAAGTTTAAAGATTGCGCTCAAACCAAATGTCCTAGAACGAAATTTTCAAATGTAACTACTAGAATGTGATACAATACACTATTGGGTGAAGTTTGGTTGACTTCTGCGCAGCGGTTTGGGAGTTAACATCAAAATTACATTTCTCGGCCATATCGCATAGATCTCACTGTGAAAAGGCTTAAATGGCTTTTTTGACCTAAGTTTGAGGATTGCGCTCAAATCAAATGTCCTAGAACCAAATTTCCACATGTAACTACTAGATTGTGATACAATACACTAATGGGTGAAGTTTGGTTGACTTCTGCGCAGAGGTTTGGGAGTTAACATCAAAATTACATTTCTCGGCCATATCGTATAGATCTCACTATGAAAAGGCTTAAATGACTTTTTTAATTAAGTTTGATGATTGCGCTCAAAAAAAATTTCCTAGAACAAAATTTTCAAATGTAACTACTAGATTGTGATACAATACACTATTGGGTGAAGTTTGGTTGACTTCTGCGCAGCGGTTTGGGAGTTAACATCAAAATTACATTTCTCGGCCATATCGCATAGATCTCACTGTGAAAAGGCTTAAATGGCTTTTTTGACCTAAGTTTAATGATTGCGCTCAAACCAAATGTCCTAGAACGAAATTTTCAAATGTAACTACTAGAATGTGATACAATACACTATTGGGTGAAGTTTGGTTGACTTCTGCGCAGCGGTTTGGGAGTTAACATCAAAATTACATTTCTCGGCCATATCGCATAGATCTCACCGTGAAAAGGCTTAAATGACTTTTTTAATTAAGTTTGATGATTGCGTTCAAACAAAATGTCCTAGAACAAAATTTTCAAATGTAACTACTAGATTGTGATACAATACACTATTAGGTGAAGTTTGGTTGACTTCTGCGCAGCGGTTTGGGAGTTAACATCAAAATTACATTTCTCGGCCATATCGCATAGATCTCACTGTGAAAAGGCTTAAATGACTTTTTTAATTAAGTTTGATGATTGCGCTCAAACAAAATTTCCTAGAACAAAATTTTCAAATGTAACTACTAGATTGTGATACAATACACTATTGGGTGAAGTTTGGTTGACTTCTGCGCAGCGGTTTGGGAGTTAACATCAAAATTACATTTCTCGGCCATATCGCATAGATCTCACTGTGAAAAGGCTTAAATGGCTTTTTTGACATAAGTTTAAAGATTGCGCTCAAACCAAATGTCCTAGAACGAAATTTTCAAATGTAACTACTAGAATGTGATACAATACACTATTGGGTGAAGTTTGGTTGACTTCTGCGCAGCGGTTTGGGAGTTAACATCAAAATTACATTTCTCGGCCATATCGCATAGATCTCACTGTGAAAAGGCTTAAATGGCTTTTTTGACCTAAGTTTGAGGATTGCGCTCAAATCAAATGTCCTAGAACCAAATTTCCACATGTAACTACTAGATTGTGATACAATACACTAATGGGTGAAGTTTGGTTGACTTCTGCGCAGAGGTTTGGGAGTTAACATCAAAATTACATTTCTCGGCCATATCGCATAGATCTCACTGTGAAAAGGCTTAAATGACTTTTTTAATTAAGTTTGATGATTGCGCTCAAACAAAATTTCCTAGAACAAAATTTTCAAATGTAACTATTAGATTGTGATACAATACACTATTGGGTGAAGTTTGGTTGACTTCTGCGCAGCGGTTTGGGAGTTAACATCAAAATTACATTTCTCGGCCATATCGCATAGATCTCACTGTGAAAAGGCTTAAATGGCTTTTTTGACCTAAGTTTAATGATTGCGCTCAAACCAAATGTCCAAAAACCAAATTTCCACATGTAACTACTAGATTGTGATACAATACACTAATGGGTGAAGTTTGGTTGACTTCTGCGCAGCGGTTTGGGAGTTAACATCAAAATTACATTTCTCGGCCATATCGCATAGATCTCACTGTGAAAAGGCTTAAATGGCTTTTTTGACCTAAGTTTGATGATTGCGCTCAAATCAAATGTCGTAGAACCAAATTTCCACATGTAATTACTAGATTGTGATACAATACACAAATGGGTGAAGTTTGGTTGACTTCTGCGCAGCGGTTTGGGAGTTAACATCAAAATTACATTTCTCGGCCATATCGCATAGATCTCACTGTGAAAAGGCTTAAATGACTTTTTTAATTAAGTTTAATGATTGCGCTCAAACAAAATTTCCCAGAACAAAATTTTCAAATGTAACTACTAGATTGTGATACAATACACTATTGGGTGAAGTTTGGTTGACTTCTGCGCAGCGGTTTGGGAGTTAACATCAAAATTACATTTCTCGGCCATATCGCATAGATCTCACTGTGAAAAGGCTTAAATGGCTTTTTTGACCTAAGTTTAATGATTGCGCTCAAACCAAATGTCCAATAACCAAATTTCCACATGTAACTACTAGATTGTGATACAATACACTAATGGGTGAAGTTTGGTTGACTTCTGCGCAGCGGTTTGGGAGTTAACATCAAAATTACATTTCTCGGCCATATCGCATAGATCTCACTGTGAAAAGGCTTAAATGACTTTTTTAATTAAGTTTGATGATTGCGCTCAAACAAAATGTCCTAGAACAAAATTTTCAAATGTAACTACTAGATTGTGATACAATACACTATTGGGTGAAGTTTGGTTGACTTCTGCGCAGCGGTTTGGGAGTTAACATCAAAATTACATTTCTCGGCCATATCGCATAGATCTCACTGTGAAAAGGCTTAAATGGCTTTTTTGACCTAAGTTTGAGGACTGCGCTCAAATCAAATGTCCTAGAACCAAATTTCCACATGTAACTACTAGATTGTGATACAATACACTAATGGTTGAAGTTTGGTTGACTTCTGCGCAGCGGTTTGGGAGTTAACATCAAAATTACATTTCTCGGCCATATCGCATAGATCTCACTGTGAAAAGGCTTAAATGGCTTTTTTGACCTAAGTTTAAAGATTGCGCTCAAACCAAATGTCCTAGAACGAAATTTTCAAATGTAACTACTAGAATGTGATACAATACACTATTGGGTGAAGTTTGGTTGACTTCTGCGCAGCGGTTTGGGAGTTAACATCAAAATTACATTTCTCGGCCATATCGCATAGATCTCACTGTGAAAAGGCTTAAATGGCTTTTTTGACCTAAGTTTGAGGATTGCGCTCAAATCAAATGTCCTAAAACCAAATTTCCACATGTAACTACTAGATTGTGATACAATACACTAATGGGTGAAGTTTGGTTGACTTCTGCGCAGAGGTTTGGGAGTTAACATCAAAATTACATTTCTCGGCCATATCGCATAGATCTCACTGTGAAAAGGCTTAAATGACTTTTTTAATTAAGTTTGATGATTGCGCTCAAACAAAATTTCCTAGAACAAAATTTTCAAATGTAACTATTAGATTGTGATACAATACACTATTGGGTGAAGTTTGGTTGACTTCTGCGCAGCGGTTTGGGAGTTAACATCAAAATTACATTTCTCGGCCATATCGCATAGATCTCACTGTGAAAAGGCTTAAATGGCTTTTTTGACCTAAGTTTAATGATTGCGCTCAAACCAAATGTCCAATAACCAAATTTCCACATGTAACTACTAGATTGTGATACAATACACTATTGGGTGAAGTTTGGTTGACTTCTGCGCAGCGGTTTGGGAGTTAACATCAAAATTACATTTCTCGGCCATATCGCATAGATCTCACTGTGAAAAGGCTTAAATGACTTTTTTAATTAAGTTTGATGATTGCGCTCAAACAAAATGTCCTAGAACGAAATTTTCAAATGTAACTACTAGATTGTGATACAATACACTATTGGGTGAAGTTTGGTTGACTTCTGCGCAGCGGTTTGGGAGTTAACATCAAAATTACATTTCTCGGCCATATCGCATAGATCTCACTGTGAAAAGGCTTAAATGGCTTTTTTGACCTAAGTTTGAGGACTGCGCTCAAATCAAATGTCCTAGAACCAAATTTCCACATGTAACTACTAGATTGTGATACAATACACTAATGGTTGAAGTTTGGTTGACTTCTGCGCAGCGGTTTGGGAGTTAACATCAAAATTACATTTCTCGGCCATATCGCATAGATCTCACTGTGAAAAGGCTTAAATGACTTTTTTAATTAAGTTTGATGATTGCGTTCAAACAAAATGTCCTAGAACAAAATTTTCAAATGTAACTACTAGATTGTGATACAATACACTATTGGGTGAAGTTTGGTTGACTTCTGCGCAGCGGTTTGGGAGTTAACATCAAAATTACATTTCTCGGCCATATCGCATAGATCTCACCGTGAAAAGGCTTAAATGACTTTTTTAATTAAGTTTGATGATTGCGTTCAAACAAAATGTCCTAGAACAAAATTTTCAAATGTAACTACTAGATTGTGATACAATACACTATTGGGTGAAGTTTGGTTGACTTCTGCGCAGCGGTTTGGGAGTTAACATCAAAATTACATTTCTCGGCCATATCGCATAGATCTCACTGTGAAAAGGCTTAAATGACTTTTTTAATTAAGTTTGATGATTGCGTTCAAACAAAATGTCCTAGAACAAAATTTTCAAATGTAACTACTAGATTGTGATACAATTGGATACTATTGGGTGAAGTTTGGTTGACTTCTGCGCAGCGGTTTGGGAGTTAACATCAAAATTACATTTCTCGGCCATATCGCATAGATCTCACTGTGAAAAGGCTTAAATGGCTTTTTTGACCTAAGTTTAAAGATTGCGCTCAAACCAAATGTCCTAGAACGAAATTTTCAAATGTAACTACTAGAATGTGATACAATACACTATTGGGTGAAGTTTGGTTGACTTCTGCGCAGCGGTTTGGGAGTTAACATCAAAATTACATTTCTCGGCCATATCGCATAGATCTCACTGTGAAAAGGCTTAAATGGCTTTTTTGACCTAAGTTTGAGGATTGCGCTCAAATCAAATGTCCTAAAACCAAATTTCCACATGTAACTACTAGATTGTGATACAATACACTAATGGGTGAAGTTTGGTTGACTTCTGCGCAGAGGTTTGGGAGTTAACATCAAAATTACATTTCTCGGCCATATCGCATAGATCTCACTGTGAAAAGGCTTAAATGACTTTTTTAATTAAGTTTGATGATTGCGCTCAAACAAAATGTCCTAGAACGAAATTTTCAAATGTAACTACTAGATTGTGATACAATACACTATTGGGTGAAGTTTGGTTGACTTCTGCGCAGCGGTTTGGGAGTTAACATCAAAATTACATTTCTCGGCCATATCGCATAGATCTCACTGTGAAAAGGCTTAAATGGCTTTTTTGACCTAAGTTTAATGATTGCGCTCAAACCAAATTTCCAATAACCAAATTTCCACATATAACTACTAGATTGTGATACAATACACTAATGGGTGAAGTTTGGTTGACTTCTGCGCAGCGGTTTGGGAGTTAACATCAAAATTACATTTCTCGGCCATATCGCATAGATCTCACTGTGAAAAGGCTTAAATGACTTTTTTAATTAAGTTTGATGATTGCGTTCAAACAAAATGTCATAGAACAAAATTTTCAAATGTAACTACTAGATTGTGATACAATACACTATTGGGTGAAGTTTGGTTGACTTCTGCGCAGCGGTTTGGGAGTTAACATCAAAATTACATTTCTCGGCCATATCGCATAGATCTCACTGTGAAAAGGCTTAAATGGCTTTTTTGACCTAAGTTTGAGGATTGCGCTCAAATCAAATGTCCTAGAACCAAATTTCCACATGTAATTACTAGATTGTGATACAATACACTAATGGGTGAAGTTTGGTTGACTTCTGCGCAGCGGTTTGGGAGTTAACATCAAAATTACATTTCTCGGCCATATCGCATAGATCTCACTGTGAAAAGGCTTAAATGACTTTTTTAATTAAGTTTAATGATTGCGCTCAAATCAAATGTCCAAGAACTAAATTTCCAAATGTAACTACTAGATTGTGATAAAATACACTATTGGGTGAAGTTTGGTTGACTTCTGCGCAGCGGTTTGGGAGTTAACATCAAAATTACATTTCTCGGCCATATCGCATAGATCTCACTGTGAAAAGGCTTAAATGACTTTTTTAATTAAGTTTGATGATTGCGTTCAAACAAAATGTCCTAGAAAAAAATTTTCAAATGTAACTACTAGATTGTGATACAATACACTATTGGGTGAAGTTTGGTTGACTTCTGCGCAGCGGTTTGGGAGTTAACATCAAAATTACATTTCTCGGCCATATCGCATAGATCTCACTGTGAAAAGGCTTAAATGGCTTTTTTGACCTAAGTTTGAGGATTGCGCTCAAATCAAATGTCCAAGAACCAAATTTCCAAATGTAACTACTAGATTGTGATACAATACACTATTGGGTGAAGTTTGGTTGACTTCTGCGCAGCGGTTTGGGAGTTAACATCAAAATTACATTTCTCGGCCATATCGCATAGATCTCACTGTGAAAAGGCTTAAATGACTTTTTTAATTAAGTTTGATGATTGCGTTCAAACAAAATGTCCTAGAACAAAATTTTCAAATGTAACTACTAGATTGTGATACAATACACTATTGGGTGAAGTTTGGTTGACTTCTGCGCAGCGGTTTGGGAGTTAACATCAAAATTACATTTCTCGGCCATATCGCATAGATCTCACTGTGAAAAGGCTTAAATGGCTTTTTTGACCTAAGTTTGAGGATTGCGCTCAAATCAAATGTCCTAGAACCAAATTTCCACATGTAACTACTAGATTGTGATACAATACACTAATGGGTGAAGTTTGGTTGACTTCTGCGCAGAGGTTTGGGAGTTAACATCAAAATTACATTTCTCGGCCATATCGCATAGATCTCACTGTGAAAAGGCTTAAATGACTTTTTTAATTAAGTTTGATGATTGCGCTCAAACAAAATTTCCTAGAACAAAATTTTCAAATGTAACTATTAGATTGTGATACAATACACTATTGGGTGAAGTTTGGTTGACTTCTGCGCAGCGGTTTGGGAGTTAACATCAAAATTACATTTCTCGGCCATATCGCATAGATCTCACTGTGAAAAGTTTTAAATGGCTTTTTTGACCTAAGTTTAATGATTGCGCTCAAACCAAATGTCCAAAAACCAAATTTCCACATGTAACTACTAGATTGTGATACAATACACTATTGGGTGAAGTTTGGTTGACTTCTGCGCAGCGGTTTGGGAGTTAACATCAAAATTACATTCCTCGGCCATATCGCATAGATCTCACTGTGAAAAGGCTTAAATGGCTTTTTTGACCTAAGTTTAAAGATTGCGCTCAAACCAAATGTCCTAGAACGAAATTTTCAAATGTAACTACTAGAATGTGATACAATACACTATTGGGTGAAGTTTGGTTGACTTCTGCGCAGCGGTTTGGGAGTTAACATCAAAATTACATTTCTCGGCCATATCGCATAGATCTCACTGTGAAAAGGCTTAAATGGCTTTTTTGACCTAAGTTTGAGGATTGCGCTCAAATCAAATGTCCTAGAACCAAATTTTCACATGTAACTACTAGATTGTGATACAATACACTAATGGGTGAAGTTTGGTTGACTTCTGCGCAGCGGTTTGGGAGTTAACATCAAAATTACATTTCTCGGCCATATCGCATAGATCTCAATGTGAAAAGGCTTAAATGACTTTTTTAATTAAGTTTGATGATTGCGCTCAAACAAAATGTCCTAGAACGAAATTTTCAAATGTAACTACTAGATTGTGATACAATACACTATTGGGTGAAGTTTGGTTGACTTCTGCGCAGCGGTTTGGGAGTTAACATCAAAATTACATTTCTCGGCCATATCGCATAGATCTCACTGTGAAAAGGCTTAAATGGCTTTTTTGACCTAAGTTTAATGATTGCGCTCAAACCAAATTTCCAATAACCAAATTTCCACATATAACTACTAGATTGTGATACAATACACTAATGGGTGAAGTTTGGTTGACTTCTGCGCAGCGGTTTGGGAGTTAACATCAAAATTACATTTCTCGGCCATATCGCATAGATCTCACTGTGAAAAGGCTTAAATGACTTTTTTAATTAAGTTTGATGATTGCGTTCAAACAAAATGTCATAGAACAAAATTTTCAAATGTAACTACTAGATTGTGATACAATACACTATTGGGTGAAGTTTGGTTGACTTCTGCGCAGCGGTTTGGGAGTTAACATCAAAATTACATTTCTCGGCCATATCGCATAGATCTCACTGTGAAAAGGCTTAAATGGCTTTTTTGACCTAAGTTTGAGGATTGCGCTCAAATCAAATGTCCTAGAACCAAATTTCTACATGTAATTACTAGATTGTGATACAATACACTAATGGGTGAAGTTTGGTTGACTTCTGCGCAGCGGTTTGGGAGTTAACATCAAAATTACATTTCTCGGCCATATCGCATAGATCTCACTGTGAAAAGGCTTAAATGACTTTTTTAATTAAGTTTAATGATTGCGCTCAAATCAAATGTCCAAGAACTAAATTTCCAAATGTAACTACTAGATTGTGATAAAATACACTATTGGGTGAAGTTTGGTTGACTTCTGCGCAGCGGTTTGGGAGTTAACATCAAAATTACATTTCTCGGCCATATCGCATAGATCTCACTGTGAAAAGGCTTAAATGACTTTTTTAATTAAGTTTGATGATTGCGTTCAAACAAAATGTCCTAGAACAAAATTTTCAAATGTAACTACTAGATTGTGATACAATACACTATTGGGTGAAGTTTGGTTGACTTCTGCGCAGCGGTTTGGGAGTTAACATCAAAATTACATTTCTCGGCCATATCGCATAGATCTCACTGTGAAAAGGCTTAAATGGCTTTTTTGACCTAAGTTTGAGGATTGCGCTCAAATCAAATGTCCAAGAACCAAATTTCCAAATGTAACTACTAGATTGTGATACAATACACTATTGGGTGAAGTTTGGTTGACTTCTGCGCAGCGGTTTGGGAGTTAACATCAAAATTACATTTCTCGGCCATATCGCATAGATCTCACTGTGAAAAGGCTTAAATGACTTTTTTAATTAAGTTTGATGATTGCGTTCAAACAAAATGTCCTAGAACAAAATTTTCAAATGTAACTACTAGATTGTGATACAATACACTATTGGGTGAAGTTTGGTTGACTTCTGCGCAGCGGTTTGGGAGTTAACATCAAAATTACATTTCTCGGCCATATCGCATAGATCTCACTGTGAAAAGGCTTAAATGGCTTTTTTGACCTAAGTTTAAAGATTGCGCTCAAACCAAATGTCCTAGAACGAAATTTTCAAATGTAACTACTAGAATGTGATACAATACACTATTGGGTGAAGTTTGGTTGACTTCTGCGCAGCGGTTTGGGAGTTAACATCAAAATTACATTTCTCGGCCATATCGCATAGATCTCACTGTGAAAAGGCTTAAATGGCTTTTTTGACCTAAGTTAAAGGATTGCGCTCAAATCAAATGTCCTAGAACCAAATTTCCACATGTAACTACTAGATTGTGATACAATACACTAATGGGTGAAGTTTGGTTGACTTCTGCGCAGAGGTTTGGGAGTTAACATCAAAATTACATTTCTCGGCCATATCGCATAGATCTCACTGTGAAAAGGCTTAAATGACTTTTTTAATTAAGTTTGATGATTGCGCTCAAACAAAATTTCCTAGAACAAAATTTTCAAATGTAACTACTAGATTGTGATACAATACACTATTGGGTGAAGTTTGGTTGACTTCTGCACAGCGGTTTGGGAGTTAACATCAAAATTACATTTCTCGGCCATATCGCATAGATCTCACTGTGAAAAGGCTTAAATGGCTTTTTTGACCTAAGTTTGAGGATTGCGCTCAAATCAAATGTCCAAGAACCAAATTTCCAAATGTAACTAATAGATTGTGATACAATACACTAATGGGTGAAGTTTGGTTGACTTCTGCGCAGCGGTTTGGGAGTTAACATCAAAATTACATTTCTCGGCCATATCGCATAGATCTCACTGTGAAAAGGCTTAAATGACTTTTTTAATTAAGTTTGATGATTGCGTTCAAACAAAATGTCCTAGAACAAAATTTTCAAATGTAACTACTAGATTGTGATACAATACACTATTGGGTGAAGTTTGGTTGACTTCTGCGCAGCGGTTTGGGAGTTAACATCAAAATTACATTTCTCGGCCATATCGCATAGATCTCACTGTGAAAAGGCTTAAATGGCTTTTTTGACCTAAGTTTGATGATTGCGCTCAAATCAAATGTCGTAGAACCAAATTTCCACATGTAATTACTAGATTGTGATACAATACACAAATGGGTGAAGTTTGGTTGACTTCTGCGCAGCGGTTTGGGAGTTAACATCAAAATTACATTTCTCGGCCATATCGCATAGATCTCACTGTGAAAAGGCTTAAATGACTTTTTTAATTAAGTTTAATGATTGCGCTCAAACAAAATTTCCCAGAACAAAATTTTCAAATGTAACTACTAGATTGTGATACAATACACTATTGGGTGAAGTTTGGTTGACTTCTGCGCAGCGGTTTGGGAGTTAACATCAAAATTACATTTCTCGGCCATATCGCATAGATCTCACTGTGAAAAGGCTTAAATGACTTTTTTAATTAAGTTTGATGATTGCGTTCAAACAAAATGTCATAGAACAAAATTTTCAAATGTAACTACTAGATTGTGATACAATACACTATTGGGTGAAGTTTGGTTGACTTCTGCGCAGCGGTTTGGGAGTTAACATCAAAATTACATTTCTCGGCCATATCGCATAGATCTCACTGTGAAAAGGCTTAAATGGCTTTTTTGACCTAAGTTTGAGGATTGCGCTCAAATCAAATGTCCTAGAACCAAATTTCTACATGTAATTACTAGATTGTGATACAATACACTAATGGGTGAAGTTTGGTTGACTTCTGCGCAGCGGTTTGGGAGTTAACATCAAAATTACATTTCTCGGCCATATCGCATAGATCTCACTGTGAAAAGGCTTAAATGACTTTTTTAATTAAGTTTAATGATTGCGCTCAAATCAAATGTCCAAGAACTAAATTTCCAAATGTAACTACTAGATTGTGATAAAATACACTATTGGGTGAAGTTTGGTTGACTTCTGCGCAGCGGTTTGGGAGTTAACATCAAAATTACATTTCTCGGCCATATCGCATAGATCTCACTGTGAAAAGGCTTAAATGACTTTTTTAATTAAGTTTGATGATTGCGTTCAAACAAAATGTCCTAGAACAAAATTTTCAAATGTAACTACTAGATTGTGATACAATACACTATTGGGTGAAGTTTGGTTGACTTCTGCGCAGCGGTTTGGGAGTTAACATCAAAATTACATTTCTCGGCCATATCGCATAGATCTCACTGTGAAAAGGCTTAAATGGCTTTTTTGACCTAAGTTTGAGGATTGCGCTCAAATCAAATGTCCAAGAACCAAATTTCCAAATGTAACTACTAGATTGTGATACAATACACTATTGGGTGAAGTTTGGTTGACTTCTGCGCAGCGGTTTGGGAGTTAACATCAAAATTACATTTCTCGGCCATATCGCATAGATCTCACTGTGAAAAGGCTTAAATGACTTTTTTAATTAAGTTTGATGATTGCGTTCAAACAAAATGTCCTAGAACAAAATTTTCAAATGTAACTACTAGATTGTGATACAATACACTATTGGGTGAAGTTTGGTTGACTTCTGCGCAGCGGTTTGGGAGTTAACATCAAAATTACATTTCTCGGCCATATCGCATAGATCTCACTGTGAAAAGGCTTAAATGGCTTTTTTGACCTAAGTTTAAAGATTGCGCTCAAACCAAATGTCCTAGAACGAAATTTTCAAATGTAACTACTAGAATGTGATACAATACACTATTGGGTGAAGTTTGGTTGACTTCTGCGCAGCGGTTTGGGAGTTAACATCAAAATTACATTTCTCGGCCATATCGCATAGATCTCACTGTGAAAAGGCTTAAATGGCTTTTTTGACCTAAGTTAAAGGATTGCGCTCAAATCAAATGTCCTAGAACCAAATTTCCACATGTAACTACTAGATTGTGATACAATACACTAATGGGTGAAGTTTGGTTGACTTCTGCGCAGAGGTTTGGGAGTTAACATCAAAATTACATTTCTCGGCCATATCGCATAGATCTCACTGTGAAAAGGCTTAAATGACTTTTTTAATTAAGTTTGATGATTGCGCTCAAACAAAATTTCCTAGAACAAAATTTTCAAATGTAACTACTAGATTGTGATACAATACACTATTGGGTGAAGTTTGGTTGACTTCTGCACAGCGGTTTGGGAGTTAACATCAAAATTACATTTCTCGGCCATATCGCATAGATCTCACTGTGAAAAGGCTTAAATGGCTTTTTTGACCTAAGTTTGAGGATTGCGCTCAAATCAAATGTCCAAGAACCAAATTTCCAAATGTAACTAATAGATTGTGATACAATACACTAATGGGTGAAGTTTGGTTGACTTCTGCGCAGCGGTTTGGGAGTTAACATCAAAATTACATTTCTCGGCCATATCGCATAGATCTCACTGTGAAAAGGCTTAAATGACTTTTTTAATTAAGTTTGATGATTGCGTTCAAACAAAATGTCCTAGAACAAAATTTTCAAATGTAACTACTAGATTGTGATACAATACACTATTGGGTGAAGTTTGGTTGACTTCTGCGCAGCGGTTTGGGAGTTAACATCAAAATTACATTTCTCGGCCATATCGCATAGATCTCACTGTGAAAAGGCTTAAATGGCTTTTTTGACCTAAGTTTGATGATTGCGCTCAAATCAAATGTCGTAGAACCAAATTTCCACATGTAATTACTAGATTGTGATACAATACACAAATGGGTGAAGTTTGGTTGACTTCTGCGCAGCGGTTTGGGAGTTAACATCAAAATTACATTTCTCGGCCATATCGCATAGATCTCACTGTGAAAAGGCTTAAATGACTTTTTTAATTAAGTTTAATGATTGCGCTCAAACAAAATTTCCCAGAACAAAATTTTCAAATGTAACTACTAGATTGTGATACAATACACTATTGGGTGAAGTTTGGTTGACTTCTGCGCAGCGGTTTGGGAGTTAACATCAAAATTACATTTCTCGGCCATATCGCATAGATCTCACTGTGAAAAGGCTTAAATGGCTTTTTTGACCTAAGTTTAATGATTGCGCTCAAACCAAATGTCCAATAACCAAATTTCCACATGTAACTACTAGATTGTGATACAATACACTAATGGGTGAAGTTTGGTTGACTTCTGCGCAGCGGTTTGGGAGTTAACATCAAAATTACATTTCTCGGCCATATCGCATAGATCTCACTGTGAAAAGGCTTAAATGACTTTTTTAATTAAGTTTGATGATTGCGCTCAAACAAAATGTCCTAGAACAAAATTTTCAAATGTAACTACTAGATTGTGATACAATACACTATTGGGTGAAGTTTGGTTGACTTCTGCGCAGCGGTTTGGGAGTTAACATCAAAATTACATTTCTCGGCCATATCGCATAGATCTCACTGTGAAAAGGCTTAAATGGCTTTTTTGACCTAAGTTTGAGGACTGCGCTCAAATCAAATGTCCTAGAACCAAATTTCCACATGTAACTACTAGATTGTGATACAATACACTAATGGTTGAAGTTTGGTTGACTTCTGCGCAGCGGTTTGGGAGTTAACATCAAAATTACATTTCTCGGCCATATCGCATAGATCTCACTGTGAAAAGGCTTAAATGACTTTTTTAATTAAGTTTGATGATTGCGTTCAAACAAAATGTCCTAGAACAAAATTTTCAAATGTAACTACTAGATTGTGATACAATACACTATTGGGTGAAGTTTGGTTGACTTCTGCGCAGCGGTTTGGGAGTTAACATCAAAATTACATTTCTCGGCCATATCGCATAGATCTCACCGTGAAAAGGCTTAAATGACTTTTTTAATTAAGTTTGATGATTGCGTTCAAACAAAATGTCCTAGAACAAAATTTTCAAATGTAACTACTAGATTGTGATACAATACACTATTGGGTGAAGTTTGGTTGACTTCTGCGCAGCGGTTTGGGAGTTAACATCAAAATTACATTTCTCGGCCATATCGCATAGATCTCACTGTGAAAAGGCTTAAATGACTTTTTTAATTAAGTTTGATGATTGCGTTCAAACAAAATGTCCTAGAACAAAATTTTCAAATGTAACTACTAGATTGTGATACAATACACTATTGGGTGAAGTTTGGTTGACTTCTGCGCAGCGGTTTGGGAGTTAACATCAAAATTACATTTCTCGGCCATATCGCATAGATCTCACTGTGAAAAGGCTTAAATGGCTTTTTTGACCTAAGTTTAAAGATTGCGCTCAAACCAAATGTCCTAGAACGAAATTTTCAAATGTAACTACTAGAATGTGATACAATACACTATTGGGTGAAGTTTGGTTGACTTCTGCGCAGCGGTTTGGGAGTTAACATCAAAATTACATTTCTCGGCCATATCGCATAGATCTCACTGTGAAAAGGCTTAAATGGCTTTTTTGACCTAAGTTTGAGGATTGCGCTCAAATCAAATGTCCTAGAACCAAATTTCCACATGTAACTACTAGATTGTGATACAATACACTAATGGGTGAAGTTTGGTTGACTTCTGCGCAGAGGTTTGGGAGTTAACATCAAAATTACATTTCTCGGCCATATCGCATAGATCTCACTGTGAAAAGGCTTAAATGACTTTTTTAATTAAGTTTGATGATTGCGCTCAAACAAAATTTCCTAGAACAAAATTTTCAAATGTAACTATTAGATTGTGATACAATACACTATTGGGTGAAGTTTGGTTGACTTCTGCGCAGCGGTTTGGGAGTTAACATCAAAATTACATTTCTCGGCCATATCGCATAGATCTCACTGTGAAAAGGCTTAAATGGCTTTTTTGACCTAAGTTTAATGATTGCGCTCAAACCAAATGTCCAAAAACCAAATTTCCACATGTAACTACTAGATTGTGATACAATACACTATTGGGTGAAGTTTGGTTGACTTCTGCGCAGCGGTTTGGGAGTTAACATCAAAATTACATTCCTCGGCCATATCGCATAGATCTCACTGTGAAAAGGCTTAAATGGCTTTTTTGACCTAAGTTTAAAGATTGCGCTCAAACCAAATGTCCTAGAACGAAATTTTCAAATGTAACTACTAGAATGTGATACAATACACTATTGGGTGAAGTTTGGTTGACTTCTGCGCAGCGGTTTGGGAGTTAACATCAAAATTACATTTCTCGGCCATATCGCATAGATCTCACTGTGAAAAGGCTTAAATGGCTTTTTTGACCTAAGTTTGAGGATTGCGCTCAAATCAAATGTCCTAGAACCAAATTTTCACATGTAACTACTAGATTGTGATACAATACACTAATGGGTGAAGTTTGGTTGACTTCTGCGCAGCGGTTTGGGAGTTAACATCAAAATTACATTTCTCGGCCATATCGCATAGATCTCACTGTGAAAAGGCTTAAATGACTTTTTTAATTAAGTTTGATGATTGCGCTCAAACAAAATGTCCTAGAACGAAATTTTCAAATGTAACTACTAGATTGTGATACAATACACTATTGGGTGAAGTTTGGTTGACTTCTGCGCAGCGGTTTGGGAGTTAACATCAAAATTACATTTCTCGGCCATATCGCATAGATCTCACTGTGAAAAGGCTTAAATGGCTTTTTTGACCTAAGTTTAATGATTGCGCTCAAACCAAATTTCCAATAACCAAATTTCCACATATAACTACTAGATTGTGATACAATACACTAATGGGTGAAGTTTGGTTGACTTCTGCGCAGCGGTTTGGGAGTTAACATCAAAATTACATTTCTCGGCCATATCGCATAGATCTCACTGTGAAAAGGCTTAAATGACTTTTTTAATTAAGTTTGATGATTGCGTTCAAACAAAATGTCATAGAACAAAATTTTCAAATGTAACTACTAGATTGTGATACAATACACTATTGGGTGAAGTTTGGTTGACTTCTGCGCAGCGGTTTGGGAGTTAACATCAAAATTACATTTCTCGGCCATATCGCATAGATCTCACTGTGAAAAGGCTTAAATGGCTTTTTTGACCTAAGTTTGAGGATTGCGCTCAAATCAAATGTCCTAGAACCAAATTTCTACATGTAATTACTAGATTGTGATACAATACACTAATGGGTGAAGTTTGGTTGACTTCTGCGCAGCGGTTTGGGAGTTAACATCAAAATTACATTTCTCGGCCATATCGCATAGATCTCACTGTGAAAAGGCTTAAATGACTTTTTTAATTAAGTTTAATGATTGCGCTCAAATCAAATGTCCAAGAACTAAATTTCCAAATGTAACTACTAGATTGTGATAAAATACACTATTGGGTGAAGTTTGGTTGACTTCTGCGCAGCGGTTTGGGAGTTAACATCAAAATTACATTTCTCGGCCATATCGCATAGATCTCACTGTGAAAAGGCTTAAATGACTTTTTTAATTAAGTTTGATGATTGCGTTCAAACAAAATGTCCTAGAACAAAATTTTCAAATGTAACTACTAGATTGTGATACAATACACTATTGGGTGAAGTTTGGTTGACTTCTGCGCAGCGGTTTGGGAGTTAACATCAAAATTACATTTCTCGGCCATATCGCATAGATCTCACTGTGAAAAGGCTTAAATGGCTTTTTTGACCTAAGTTTGAGGATTGCGCTCAAATCAAATGTCCAAGAACCAAATTTCCAAATGTAACTACTAGATTGTGATACAATACACTATTGGGTGAAGTTTGGTTGACTTCTGCGCAGCGGTTTGGGAGTTAACATCAAAATTACATTTCTCGGCCATATCGCATAGATCTCACTGTGAAAAGGCTTAAATGACTTTTTTAATTAAGTTTGATGATTGCGTTCAAACAAAATGTCCTAGAACAAAATTTTCAAATGTAACTACTAGATTGTGATACAATACACTATTGGGTGAAGTTTGGTTGACTTCTGCGCAGCGGTTTGGGAGTTAACATCAAAATTACATTTCTCGGCCATATCGCATAGATCTCACTGTGAAAAGGCTTAAATGGCTTTTTTGACCTAAGTTTAAAGATTGCGCTCAAACCAAATGTCCTAGAACGAAATTTTCAAATGTAACTACTAGAATGTGATACAATACACTATTGGGTGAAGTTTGGTTGACTTCTGCGCAGCGGTTTGGGAGTTAACATCAAAATTACATTTCTCGGCCATATCGCATAGATCTCACTGTGAAAAGGCTTAAATGGCTTTTTTGACCTAAGTTAAAGGATTGCGCTCAAATCAAATGTCCTAGAACCAAATTTCCACATGTAACTACTAGATTGTGATACAATACACTAATGGGTGAAGTTTGGTTGACTTCTGCGCAGAGGTTTGGGAGTTAACATCAAAATTACATTTCTCGGCCATATCGCATAGATCTCACTGTGAAAAGGCTTAAATGACTTTTTTAATTAAGTTTGATGATTGCGCTCAAACAAAATTTCCTAGAACAAAATTTTCAAATGTAACTACTAGATTGTGATACAATACACTATTGGGTGAAGTTTGGTTGACTTCTGCACAGCGGTTTGGGAGTTAACATCAAAATTACATTTCTCGGCCATATCGCATAGATCTCACTGTGAAAAGGCTTAAATGGCTTTTTTGACCTAAGTTTGAGGATTGCGCTCAAATCAAATGTCCAAGAACCAAATTTCCAAATGTAACTAATAGATTGTGATACAATACACTAATGGGTGAAGTTTGGTTGACTTCTGCGCAGCGGTTTGGGAGTTAACATCAAAATTACATTTCTCGGCCATATCGCATAGATCTCACTGTGAAAAGGCTTAAATGACTTTTTTAATTAAGTTTGATGATTGCGTTCAAACAAAATGTCCTAGAACAAAATTTTCAAATGTAACTACTAGATTGTGATACAATACACTATTGGGTGAAGTTTGGTTGACTTCTGCGCAGCGGTTTGGGAGTTAACATCAAAATTACATTCCTCGGCCATATCGCATAGATCTCACTGTGAAAAGGCTTAAATGGCTTTTTTGACCTAAGTTTAAAGATTGCGCTCAAACCAAATGTCCTAGAACGAAATTTTCAAATGTAACTACTAGAATGTGATACAATACACTATTGGGTGAAGTTTGGTTGACTTCTGCGCAGCGGTTTGGGAGTTAACATCAAAATTACATTTCTCGGCCATATCGCATAGATCTCACTGTGAAAAGGCTTAAATGGCTTTTTTGACCTAAGTTTGAGGATTGCGCTCAAATCAAATGTCCTAGAACCAAATTTCCACATGTAATTACTAGATTGTGATACAATACACTAATGGGTGAAGTTTGGTTGACTTCTGCGCAGCGGTTTGGGAGTTAACATCAAAATTACATTTCTCGGCCATATCGCATAGATCTCACTGTGAAAAGGCTTAAATGACTTTTTTAATTAAGTTTAATGATTGCGCTCAAACCAAATGTCCTAGAACGAAATTTTCAAATGTAACTACTAGAATGTGATACAATACACTATTGGGTGAAGTTTAGTTGACTTCTGCGCAGCGGTTTGGGAGTTAACATCAAAATTACATTTCTCGGCCATATCGCATAGATCTCACTGTGAAAAGGGTTAAATGGCTTTTTTGACCTAAGTTTAATGATTGCGCTCAAACCAAATGTCCTAGAACAAAATTTTCAAATGTAACTACTAGAATGTGATACAATACACTATTGGGTGAAGTTTGGTTGACTTCTGCGCAGCGGTTTGGGAGTTAACATCAAAATTACATTTCTCGGCCATATCGCATAGATCTCACTGTGAAAAGGCTTAAATGACTTTTTTAATTAAGTTTGATGATTGCGTTCAAACAAAATGTCCTAGAACAAAATTTTCAAATGTAACTACTAGATTGTGATACAATACACTATTGGGTGAAGTTTGGTTGACTTCTGCGCAGCGGTTTGGGAGTTAACATCAAAATTACATTTCTCGGCCATATCGCATAGATCTCACTGTGAAAAGGCTTAAATGACTTTTTTAATTAAGTTTGATGATTGCGTTCAAACAAAATGTCCTAGAACAAAATTTTCAAATGTAACTACTAGATTGTGATACAATACACTATTGGGTGAAGTTTGGTTGACTTCTGCGCAGCGGTTTGGGAGTTAACATCAAAATTACATTTCTCGGCCATATCGCATAGATCTCACTGTGAAAAGGCTTAAATGGCTTTTTTGACCTAAGTTTAAAGATTGCGCTCAAACCAAATGTCCTAGAACGAAATTTTCAAATGTAACTACTAGAATGTGATACAATACACTATTGGGTGAAGTTTGGTTGACTTCTGCGCAGCGGTTTGGGAGTTAACATCAAAATTACATTTCTCGGCCATATCGCATAGATCTCACTGTGAAAAGGCTTAAATGGCTTTTTTGACCTAAGTTTGAGGATTGCGCTCAAATCAAATGTCCTAGAACCAAATTTCCACATGTAACTACTAGATTGTGATACAATACACTAATGGGTGAAGTTTGGTTGACTTCTGCGCAGAGGTTTGGGAGTTAACATCAAAATTACATTTCTCGGCCATATCGCATAGATCTCACTGTGAAAAGGCTTAAATGACTTTTTTAATTAAGTTTGATGATTGCGCTCAAACAAAATTTCCTAGAACAAAATTTTCAAATGTAACTATTAGATTGTGATACAATACACTATTGGGTGAAGTTTGGTTGACTTCTGCGCAGCGGTTTGGGAGTTAACATCAAAATTACATTTCTCGGCCATATCGCATAGATCTCACTGTGAAAAGGCTTAAATGGCTTTTTTGACCTAAGTTTAATGATTGCGCTCAAACCAAATGTCCAAAAACCAAATTTCCACATGTAACTACTAGATTGTGATACAATACACTATTGGGTGAAGTTTGGTTAACTTCTGCGCAGCGGTTTGGGAGTTAACATCAAAATTACATTCCTCGGCCATATCGCATAGATCTCACTGTGAAAAGGCTTAAATGGCTTTTTTGACCTAAGTTTAAAGATTGCGCTCAAACCAAATGTCCTAGAACGAAATTTCCAAATGTAACTACTAGAATGTGATACAATACACTATTGGGTGAAGTTTGGTTGACTTCTGCGCAGCGGTTTGGGAGTTAACATCAAAATTACATTTCTCGGCCATATCGCATAGATCTCACTGTGAAAAGGCTTAAATGGCTTTTTTGACCTAAGTTTGAGGATTGCGCTCAAATCAAATGTCCTAGAACCAAATTTTCACATGTAACTACTAGATTGTGATACAATACACTAATGGGTGAAGTTTGGTTGACTTCTGCGCAGCGGTTTGGGAGTTAACATCAAAATTACATTTCTCGGCCATATCGCATAGATCTCACTGTGAAAAGGCTTAAATGACTTTTTTAAATAAGTTTGATGATTGCGCTCAAACAAAATGTCCTAGAACGAAATTTTCAAATGTAACTACTAGATTGTGATACAATACACTATTGGGTGAAGTTTGGTTGACTTCTGCGCAGCGGTTTGGGAGTTAACATCAAAATTACATTTCTCGGCCATATCGCATAGATCTCACTGTGAAAAGGCTTAAATGGCTTTTTTGACCTAAGTTTAATGATTGCGCTCAAACCAAATTTCCAATAACCAAATTTCCACATATAACTACTAGATTGTGATACAATACACTAATGGGTGAAGTTTGGTTGACTTCTGCGCAGCGGTTTGGGAGTTAACATCAAAATTACATTTCTCGGCCATATCGCATAGATCTCACTGTGAAAAGGCTTAAATGACTTTTTTAATTAAGTTTGATGATTGCGTTCAAACAAAATGTCATAGAACAAAATTTTCAAATGTAACTACTAGATTGTGATACAATACACTATTGGGTGAAGTTTGGTTGACTTCTGCGCAGCGGTTTGGGAGTTAACATCAAAATTACATTTCTCGGCCATATCGCATAGATCTCACTGTGAAAAGGCTTAAATGGCTTTTTTGACCTAAGTTTGAGGATTGCGCTCAAATCAAATGTCCTAGAACCAAATTTCCACATGTAATTACTAGATTGTGATACAATACACTAATGGGTGAAGTTTGGTTGACTTCTGCGCAGCGGTTTGGGAGTTAACATCAAAATTACATTTCTCGGCCATATCGCATAGATCTCACTGTGAAAAGGCTTAAATGACTTTTTTAATTAAGTTTGATGATTGCGTTCAAACAAAATGTCCTAGAACAAAATTTTCAAATGTAACTACTAGATTGTGATACAATACACTATTGGGTGAAGTTTGGTTGACTTCTGCGCAGCGGTTTGGGAGTTAACATCAAAATTACATTTCTCGGCCATATCGCATAGATCTCACTGTGAAAAGGCTTAAATGGCTTTTTTGACCTAAGTTTAAAGATTGCGCTCAAACCAAATGTCCTAGAACGAAATTTTCAAATGTAACTACTAGAATGTGATACAATACACTATTGGGTGAAGTTTGGTTGACTTCTGCGCAGCGGTTTGGGAGTTAACATCAAAATTACATTTCTCGGCCATATCGCATAGATCTCACTGTGAAAAGGCTTAAATGGCTTTTTTGACCTAAGTTAAAGGATTGCGCTCAAATCAAATGTCCTAGAACCAAATTTCCACATGTAACTACTAGATTGTGATACAATACACTAATGGGTGAAGTTTGGTTGACTTCTGCGCAGAGGTTTGGGAGTTAACATCAAAATTACATTTCTCGGCCATATCGCATAGATCTCACTGTGAAAAGGCTTAAATGACTTTTTTAATTAAGTTTGATGATTGCGCTCAAACAAAATTTCCTAGAACAAAATTTTCAAATGTAACTACTAGATTGTGATACAATACACTATTGGGTGAAGTTTGGTTGACTTCTGCACAGCGGTTTGGGAGTTAACATCAAAATTACATTTCTCGGCCATATCGCATAGATCTCACTGTGAAAAGGCTTAAATGGCTTTTTTGACCTAAGTTTGAGGATTGCGCTCAAATCAAATGTCCAAGAACCAAATTTCCAAATGTAACTAATAGATTGTGATACAATACACTAATGGGTGAAGTTTGGTTGACTTCTGCGCAGCGGTTTGGGAGTTAACATCAAAATTACATTTCTCGGCCATATCGCATAGATCTCACTGTGAAAAGGCTTAAATGACTTTTTTAATTAAGTTTGATGATTGCGTTCAAACAAAATGTCCTAGAACAAAATTTTCAAATGTAACTACTAGATTGTGATACAATACACTATTGGGTGAAGTTTGGTTGACTTCTGCGCAGCGGTTTGGGAGTTAACATCAAAATTACATTCCTCGGCCATATCGCATAGATCTCACTGTGAAAAGGCTTAAATGGCTTTTTTGACCTAAGTTTAAAGATTGCGCTCAAACCAAATGTCCTAGAACGAAATTTTCAAATGTAACTACTAGAATGTGATACAATACACTATTGGGTGAAGTTTGGTTGACTTCTGCGCAGCGGTTTGGGAGTTAACATCAAAATTACATTTCTCGGCCATATCGCATAGATCTCACTGTGAAAAGGCTTAAATGGCTTTTTTGACCTAAGTTTGAGGATTGCGCTCAAATCAAATGTCCTAGAACCAAATTTCCACATGTAATTACTAGATTGTGATACAATACACTAATGGGTGAAGTTTGGTTGACTTCTGCGCAGCGGTTTGGGAGTTAACATCAAAATTACATTTCTCGGCCATATCGCATAGATCTCACTGTGAAAAGGCTTAAATGACTTTTTTAATTAAGTTTAATGATTGCGCTCAAACCAAATGTCCTAGAACGAAATTTTCAAATGTAACTACTAGAATGTGATACAATACACTATTGGGTGAAGTTTAGTTGACTTCTGCGCAGCGGTTTGGGAGTTAACATCAAAATTACATTTCTCGGCCATATCGCATAGATCTCACTGTGAAAAGGGTTAAATGGCTTTTTTGACCTAAGTTTAATGATTGCGCTCAAACCAAATGTCCTAGAACAAAATTTTCAAATGTAACTACTAGAATGTGATACAATACACTATTGGGTGAAGTTTGGTTGACTTCTGCGCAGCGGTTTGGGAGTTAACATCAAAATTACATTTCTCGGCCATATCGCATAGATCTCACTGTGAAAAGGCTTAAATGACTTTTTTAATTAAGTTTGATGATTGCGTTCAAACAAAATGTCCTAGAACAAAATTTTCAAATGTAACTACTAGATTGTGATACAATACACTATTGGGTGAAGTTTGGTTGACTTCTGCGCAGCGGTTTGGGAGTTAACATCAAAATTACATTTCTCGGCCATATCGCATAGATCTCACTGTGAAAAGGCTTAAATGACTTTTTTAATTAAGTTTGATGATTGCGTTCAAACAAAATGTCCTAGAACAAAATTTTCAAATGTAACTACTAGATTGTGATACAATACACTATTGGGTGAAGTTTGGTTGACTTCTGCGCAGCGGTTTGGGAGTTAACATCAAAATTACATTTCTCGGCCATATCGCATAGATCTCACTGTGAAAAGGCTTAAATGGCTTTTTTGACCTAAGTTTAAAGATTGCGCTCAAACCAAATGTCCTAGAACGAAATTTTCAAATGTAACTACTAGAATGTGATACAATACACTATTGGGTGAAGTTTGGTTGACTTCTGCGCAGCGGTTTGGGAGTTAACATCAAAATTACATTTCTCGGCCATATCGCATAGATCTCACTGTGAAAAGGCTTAAATGGCTTTTTTGACCTAAGTTTGAGGATTGCGCTCAAATCAAATGTCCTAGAACCAAATTTCCACATGTAACTACTAGATTGTGATACAATACACTAATGGGTGAAGTTTGGTTGACTTCTGCGCAGAGGTTTGGGAGTTAACATCAAAATTACATTTCTCGGCCATATCGCATAGATCTCACTGTGAAAAGGCTTAAATGACTTTTTTAATTAAGTTTGATGATTGCGCTCAAACAAAATTTCCTAGAACAAAATTTTCAAATGTAACTATTAGATTGTGATACAATACACTATTGGGTGAAGTTTGGTTGACTTCTGCGCAGCGGTTTGGGAGTTAACATCAAAATTACATTTCTCGGCCATATCGCATAGATCTCACTGTGAAAAGGCTTAAATGGCTTTTTTGACCTAAGTTTAATGATTGCGCTCAAACCAAATGTCCAAAAACCAAATTTCCACATGTAACTACTAGATTGTGATACAATACACTATTGGGTGAAGTTTGGTTAACTTCTGCGCAGCGGTTTGGGAGTTAACATCAAAATTACATTCCTCGGCCATATCGCATAGATCTCACTGTGAAAAGGCTTAAATGGCTTTTTTGACCTAAGTTTAAAGATTGCGCTCAAACCAAATGTCCTAGAACGAAATTTTCAAATGTAACTACTAGAATGTGATACAATACACTATTGGGTGAAGTTTGGTTGACTTCTGCGCAGCGGTTTGGGAGTTAACATCAAAATTACATTTCTCGGCCATATCGCATAGATCTCACTGTGAAAAGGCTTAAATGGCTTTTTTGACCTAAGTTTGAGGATTGCGCTCAAATCAAATGTCCTAGAACCAAATTTTCACATGTAACTACTAGATTGTGATACAATACACTAATGGGTGAAGTTTGGTTGACTTCTGCGCAGCGGTTTGGGAGTTAACATCAAAATTACATTTCTCGGCCATATCGCATAGATCTCACTGTGAAAAGGCTTAAATGACTTTTTTAAATAAGTTTGATGATTGCGCTCAAACAAAATGTCCTAGAACGAAATTTTCAAATGTAACTACTAGATTGTGATACAATACACTATTGGGTGAAGTTTGGTTGACTTCTGCGCAGCGGTTTGGGAGTTAACATCAAAATTACATTTCTCGGCCATATCGCATAGATCTCACTGTGAAAAGGCTTAAATGGCTTTTTTGACCTAAGTTTAATGATTGCGCTCAAACCAAATTTCCAATAACCAAATTTCCACATATAACTACTAGATTGTGATACAATACACTAATGGGTGAAGTTTGGTTGACTTCTGCGCAGCGGTTTGGGAGTTAACATCAAAATTACATTTCTCGGCCATATCGCATAGATCTCACTGTGAAAAGGCTTAAATGACTTTTTTAATTAAGTTTGATGATTGCGTTCAAACAAAATGTCATAGAACAAAATTTTCAAATGTAACTACTAGATTGTGATACAATACACTATTGGGTGAAGTTTGGTTGACTTCTGCGCAGCGGTTTGGGAGTTAACATCAAAATTACATTTCTCGGCCATATCGCATAGATCTCACTGTGAAAAGGCTTAAATGGCTTTTTTGACCTAAGTTTGAGGATTGCGCTCAAATCAAATGTCCTAGAACCAAATTTCCACATGTAATTACTAGATTGTGATACAATACACTAATGGGTGAAGTTTGGTTGACTTCTGCGCAGCGGTTTGGGAGTTAACATCAAAATTACATTTCTCGGCCATATCGCATAGATCTCACTGTGAAAAGGCTTAAATGACTTTTTTAATTAAGTTTAATGATTGCGCTCAAATCAAATGTCCAAGAACTAAATTTCCAAATGTAACTACTAGATTGTGATAAAATACACTATTGGGTGAAGTTTGGTTGACTTCTGCGCAGCGGTTTGGGAGTTAACATCAAAATTACATTTCTCGGCCATATCGCATAGATCTCACTGTGAAAAGGCTTAAATGACTTTTTTAATTAAGTTTGATGATTGCGTTCAAACAAAATGTCCTAGAACAAAATTTTCAAATGTAACTACTAGATTGTGATACAATACACTATTGGGTGAAGTTTGGTTGACTTCTGCGCAGCGGTTTGGGAGTTAACATCAAAATTACATTTCTCGGCCATATCGCATAGATCTCACTGTGAAAAGGCTTAAATGGCTTTTTTGACCTAAGTTTGAGGATTGCGCTCAAATCAAATGTCCAAGAACCAAATTTCCAAATGTAACTACTAGATTGTGATACAATACACTATTGGGTGAAGTTTGGTTGACTTCTGCGCAGCGGTTTTGGAGTTAACATCAAAATTACATTTCTCGGCCATATCGCATAGATCTCACTGTGAAAAGGCTTAAATGACTTTTTTAATTAAGTTTGATGATTGCGTTCAAACAAAATGTCCTAGAACAAAATTTTCAAATGTAACTACTAGATTGTGATACAATACACTATTGGGTGAAGTTTGGTTGACTTCTGCGCAGCGGTTTGGGAGTTAACATCAAAATTACATTTCTCGGCCATATCGCATAGATCTCACTGTGAAAAGGCTTAAATGGCTTTTTTGACCTAAGTTTAAAGATTGCGCTCAAACCAAATGTCCTAGAACGAAATTTTCAAATGTAACTACTAGAATGTGATACAATACACTATTGGGTGAAGTTTGGTTGACTTCTGCGCAGCGGTTTGGGAGTTAACATCAAAATTACATTTCTCGGCCATATCGCATAGATCTCACTGTGAAAAGGCTTAAATGGCTTTTTTGACCTAAGTTTGAGGATTGCGCTCAAATCAAATGTCCTAGAACCAAATTTCCACATGTAACTACTAGATTGTGATACAATACACTAATGGGTGAAGTTTGGTTGACTTCTGCGCAGAGGTTTGGGAGTTAACATCAAAATTACATTTCTCGGCCATATCGCATAGATCTCACTGTGAAAAGGCTTAAATGACTTTTTTAATTAAGTTTGATGATTGCGCTCAAACAAAATTTCCTAGAACAAAATTTTCAAATGTAACTATTAGATTGTGATACAATACACTATTGGGTGAAGTTTGGTTGACTTCTGCGCAGCGGTTTGGGAGTTAACATCAAAATTACATTTCTCGGCCATATCGCATAGATCTCACTGTGAAAAGGCTTAAATGGCTTTTTTGACCTAAGTTTAATGATTGCGCTCAAACCAAATGTCCAAAAACCAAATTTCCACATGTAACTACTAGATTGTGATACAATACACTATTGGGTGAAGTTTGGTTAACTTCTGCGCAGCGGTTTGGGAGTTAACATCAAAATTACATTCCTCGGCCATATCGCATAGATCTCACTGTGAAAAGGCTTAAATGGCTTTTTTGACCTAAGTTTAAAGATTGCGCTCAAACCAAATGTCCTAGAACGAAATTTTCAAATGTAACTACTAGAATGTGATACAATACACTATTGGGTGAAGTTTGGTTGACTTCTGCGCAGCGGTTTGGGAGTTAACATCAAAATTACATTTCTCGGCCATATCGCATAGATCTCACTGTGAAAAGGCTTAAATGGCTTTTTTGACCTAAGTTTGAGGATTGCGCTCAAATCAAATGTCCTAGAACCAAATTTTCACATGTAACTACTAGATTGTGATACAATACACTAATGGGTGAAGTTTGGTTGACTTCTGCGCAGCGGTTTGGGAGTTAACATCAAAATTACATTTCTCGGCCATATCGCATAGATCTCACTGTGAAAAGGCTTAAATGACTTTTTTAAATAAGTTTGATGATTGCGCTCAAACAAAATGTCCTAGAACGAAATTTTCAAATGTAACTACTAGATTGTGATACAATACACTATTGGGTGAAGTTTGGTTGACTTCTGCGCAGCGGTTTGGGAGTTAACATCAAAATTACATTTCTCGGCCATATCGCATAGATCTCACTGTGAAAAGGCTTAAATGGCTTTTTTGACCTAAGTTTAATGATTGCGCTCAAACCAAATTTCCAATAACCAAATTTCCACATATAACTACTAGATTGTGATACAATACACTAATGGGTGAAGTTTGGTTGACTTCTGCGCAGCGGTTTGGGAGTTAACATCAAAATTACATTTCTCGGCCATATCGCATAGATCTCACTGTGAAAAGGCTTAAATGACTTTTTTAATTAAGTTTGATGATTGCGTTCAAACAAAATGTCATAGAACAAAATTTTCAAATGTAACTACTAGATTGTGATACAATACACTATTGGGTGAAGTTTGGTTGACTTCTGCGCAGCGGTTTGGGAGTTAACATCAAAATTACATTTCTCGGCCATATCGCATAGATCTCACTGTGAAAAGGCTTAAATGGCTTTTTTGACCTAAGTTTGAGGATTGCGCTCAAATCAAATGTCCTAGAACCAAATTTCCACATGTAATTACTAGATTGTGATACAATACACTAATGGGTGAAGTTTGGTTGACTTCTGCGCAGCGGTTTGGGAGTTAACATCAAAATTACATTTCTCGGCCATATCGCATAGATCTCACTGTGAAAAGGCTTAAATGACTTTTTTAATTAAGTTTAATGATTGCGCTCAAATCAAATGTCCAAGAACTAAATTTCCAAATGTAACTACTAGATTGTGATAAAATACACTATCGGGTGAAGTTTGGTTGACTTCTGCGCAGCGGTTTGGGAGTTAACATCAAAATTACATTTCTCGGCCATATCGCATAGATCTCACTGTGAAAAGGCTTAAATGACTTTTTTAATTAAGTTTGATGATTGCGTTCAAACAAAATGTCCTAGAACAAAATTTTCAAATGTAACTACTAGATTGTGATACAATACACTATTGGGTGAAGTTTGGTTGACTTCTGCGCAGCGGTTTGGGAGTTAACATCAAAATTACATTTCTCGGCCATATCGCATAGATCTCACTGTGAAAAGGCTTAAATGGCTTTTTTGACCTAAGTTTGAGGATTGCGCTCAAATCAAATGTCCAAGAACCAAATTTCCAAATGTAACTACTAGATTGTGATACAATACACTATTGGGTGAAGTTTGGTTGACTTCTGCGCAGCGGTTTGGGAGTTAACATCAAAATTACATTTCTCGGCCATATCGCATAGATCTCACTGTGAAAAGGCTTAAATGACTTTTTTAATTAAGTTTGATGATTGCGTTCAAACAAAATGTCCTAGAACAAAATTTTCAAATGTAACTACTAGATTAAGATACAATACACTATTGGGTGAAGTTTGGTTGACTTCTGCGCAGCGGTTTGGGAGTTAACATCAAAATTACATTTCTCGGCCATATCGCATAGATCTCACTGTGAAAAGGCTTAAATGGCTTTTTTGACCTAAGTTTAAAGATTGCGCTCAAACCAAATGTCCTAGAACGAAATTTTCAAATGTAACTACTAGAATGTGATACAATACACTATTGGGTGAAGTTTGGTTGACTTCTGCGCAGCGGTTTGGGAGTTAACATCAAAATTACATTTCTCGGCCATATCGCATAGATCTCACTGTGAAAAGGCTTAAATGGCTTTTTTGACCTAAGTTTGAGGATTGCGCTCAAATCAAATGTCCTAGAACCAAATTTCCACATGTAACTACTAGATTGTGATACAATACACTAATGGGTGAAGTTTGGTTGACTTCTGCGCAGAGGTTTGGGAGTTAACATCAAAATTACATTTCTCGGCCATATCGCATAGATCTCACTGTGAAAAGGCTTAAATGACTTTTTTAATTAAGTTTGATGATTGCGCTCAAACAAAATTTCCTAGAACAAAATTTTCAAATGTAACTATTAGATTGTGATACAATACACTATTGGGTGAAGTTTGGTTGACTTCTGCGCAGCGGTTTGGGAGTTAACATCAAAATTACATTTCTCGGCCATATCGCATAGATCTCACTGTGAAAAGGCTTAAATGGCTTTTTTGACCTAAGTTTAATGATTGCGCTCAAACCAAATGTCCAAAAACCAAATTTCCACATGTAACTACTAGATTGTGATACAATACACTATTGGGTGAAGTTTGGTTGACTTCTGCGCAGCGGTTTGGGAGTTAACATCAAAATTACATTCCTCGGCCATATCGCATAGATCTCACTGTGAAAAGGCTTAAATGGCTTTTTTGACCTAAGTTTAAAGATTGCGCTCAAACCAAATGTCCTAGAACGAAATTTTCAAATGTAACTACTAGAATGTGATACAATACACTATTGGGTGAAGTTTGGTTGACTTCTGCGCAGCGGTTTGGGAGTTAACATCAAAATTACATTTCTCGGCCATATCGCATAGATCTCACTGTGAAAAGGCTTAAATGGCTTTTTTGACCTAAGTTTGAGGATTGCGCTCAAATCAAATGTCCTAGAACCAAATTTTCACATGTAACTACTAGATTGTGATACAATACACTAATGGGTGAAGTTTGGTTGACTTCTGCGCAGCGGTTTGGGAGTTAACATCAAAATTACATTTCTCGGCCATATCGCATAGATCTCACTGTGAAAAGGCTTAAATGACTTTTTTAATTAAGTTTGATGATTGCGCTCAAACAAAATGTCCTAGAACGAAATTTTCAAATGTAACTACTAGATTGTGATACAATACACTATTGGGTGAAGTTTGGTTGACTTCTGCGCAGCGGTTTGGGAGTTAACATCAAAATTACATTTCTCGGCCATATCGCATAGATCTCACTGTGAAAAGGCTTAAATGGCTTTTTTGACCTAAGTTTAATGATTGCGCTCAAACCAAATTTCCAATAACCAAATTTCCACATATAACTACTAGATTGTGATACAATACACTAATGGGTGAAGTTTGGTTGACTTCTGCGCAGCGGTTTGGGAGTTAACATCAAAATTACATTTCTCGGCCATATCGCATAGATCTCACTGTGAAAAGGCTTAAATGACTTTTTTAATTAAGTTTGATGATTGCGTTCAAACAAAATGTCATAGAACAAAATTTTCAAATGTAACTACTAGATTGTGATACAATACACTATTGGGTGAAGTTTGGTTGACTTCTGCGCAGCGGTTTGGGAGTTAACATCAAAATTACATTTCTCGGCCATATCGCATAGATCTCACTGTGAAAAGGCTTAAATGGCTTTTTTGACCTAAGTTTGAGGATTGCGCTCAAATCAAATGTCCTAGAACCAAATTTCTACATGTAATTACTAGATTGTGATACAATACACTAATGGGTGAAGTTTGGTTGACTTCTGCGCAGCGGTTTGGGAGTTAACATCAAAATTACATTTCTCGGCCATATCGCATAGATCTCACTGTGAAAAGGCTTAAATGACTTTTTTAATTAAGTTTAATGATTGCGCTCAAATCAAATGTCCAAGAACTAAATTTCCAAATGTAACTACTAGATTGTGATAAAATACACTATCGGGTGAAGTTTGGTTGACTTCTGCGCAGCGGTTTGGGAGTTAACATCAAAATTACATTTCTCGGCCATATCGCATAGATCTCACTGTGAAAAGGCTTAAATGACTTTTTTAATTAAGTTTGATGATTGCGTTCAAACAAAATGTCCTAGAACAAAATTTTCAAATGTAACTACTAGATTGTGATACAATACACTATTGGGTGAAGTTTGGTTGACTTCTGCGCAGCGGTTTGGGAGTTAACATCAAAATTACATTTCTCGGCCATATCGCATAGATCTCACTGTGAAAAGGCTTAAATGGCTTTTTTGACCTAAGTTTGAGGATTGCGCTCAAATCAAATGTCCAAGAACCAAATTTCCAAATGTAACTACTAGATTGTGATACAATACACTATTGGGTGAAGTTTGGTTGACTTCTGCGCAGCGGTTTGGGAGTTAACATCAAAATTACATTTCTCGGCCATATCGCATAGATCTCACTGTGAAAAGGCTTAAATGACTTTTTTAATTAAGTTTGATGATTGCGTTCAAACAAAATGTCCTAGAACAAAATTTTCAAATGTAACTACTAGATTGTGATACAATACACTATTGGGTGAAGTTTGGTTGACTTCTGCGCAGCGGTTTGGGAGTTAACATCAAAATTACATTTCTCGGCCATATCGCATAGATCTCACTGTGAAAAGGCTTAAATGGCTTTTTTGACCTAAGTTTAAAGATTGCGCTCAAACCAAATGTCCTAGAACGAAATTTTCAAATGTAACTACTAGAATGTGATACAATACACTATTGGGTGAAGTTTGGTTGACTTCTGCGCAGCGGTTTGGGAGTTAACATCAAAATTACATTTCTCGGCCATATCGCATAGATCTCACTGTGAAAAGGCTTAAATGGCTTTTTTGACCTAAGTTAAAGGATTGCGCTCAAATCAAATGTCCTAGAACCAAATTTCCACATGTAACTACTAGATTGTGATACAATACACTAATGGGTGAAGTTTGGTTGACTTCTGCGCAGAGGTTTGGGAGTTAACATCAAAATTACATTTCTCGGCCATATCGCATAGATCTCACTGTGAAAAGGCTTAAATGACTTTTTTAATTAAGTTTGATGATTGCGCTCAAACAAAATTTCCTAGAACAAAATTTTCAAATGTAACTACTAGATTGTGATACAATACACTATTGGGTGAAGTTTGGTTGACTTCTGCACAGCGGTTTGGGAGTTAACATCAAAATTACATTTCTCGGCCATATCGCATAGATCTCACTGTGAAAAGGCTTAAATGGCTTTTTTGACCTAAGTTTGAGGATTGCGCTCAAATCAAATGTCCAAGAACCAAATTTCCAAATGTAACTAATAGATTGTGATACAATACACTAATGGGTGAAGTTTGGTTGACTTCTGCGCAGCGGTTTGGGAGTTAACATCAAAATTACATTTCTCGGCCATATCGCATAGATCTCACTGTGAAAAGGCTTAAATGACTTTTTTAATTAAGTTTGATGATTGCGTTCAAACAAAATGTCCTAGAACAAAATTTTCAAATGTAACTACTAGATTGTGATACAATACACTATTGGGTGAAGTTTGGTTGACTTCTGCGCAGCGGTTTGGGAGTTAACATCAAAATTACATTCCTCGGCCATATCGCATAGATCTCACTGTGAAAAGGCTTAAATGGCTTTTTTGACCTAAGTTTAAAGATTGCGCTCAAACCAAATGTCCTAGAACGAAATTTTCAAATGTAACTACTAGAATGTGATACAATACACTATTGGGTGAAGTTTGGTTGACTTCTGCGCAGCGGTTTGGGAGTTAACATCAAAATTACATTTCTCGGCCATATCGCATAGATCTCACTGTGAAAAGGCTTAAATGGCTTTTTTGACCTAAGTTTGAGGATTGCGCTCAAATCAAATGTCCTAGAACCAAATTTCCACATGTAATTACTAGATTGTGATACAATACACTAATGGGTGAAGTTTGGTTGACTTCTGCGCAGCGGTTTGGGAGTTAACATCAAAATTACATTTCTCGGCCATATCGCATAGATCTCACTGTGAAAAGGCTTAAATGACTTTTTTAATTAAGTTTAATGATTGCGCTCAAACCAAATGTCCTAGAACGAAATTTTCAAATGTAACTACTAGAATGTGATACAATACACTATTGGGTGAAGTTTAGTTGACTTCTGCGCAGCGGTTTGGGAGTTAACATCAAAATTACATTTCTCGGCCATATCGCATAGATCTCACTGTGAAAAGGCTTAAATGGCTTTTTTGACCTAAGTTTAATGATTGCGCTCAAACCAAATGTCCTAGAACAAAATTTTCAAATGTAACTACTAGAATGTGATACAATACACTATTGGGTGAAGTTTGGTTGACTTCTGCGCAGCGGTTTGGGAGTTAACATCAAAATTACATTTCTCGGCCATATCGCATAGATCTCACTGTGAAAAGGCTTAAATGACTTTTTTAATTAAGTTTGATGATTGCGTTCAAACAAAATGTCCTAGAACAAAATTTTCAAATGTAACTACTAGATTGTGATACAATACACTATTGGGTGAAGTTTGGTTGACTTCTGCGCAGCGGTTTGGGAGTTAACATCAAAATTACATTTCTCGGCCATATCGCATAGATCTCACTGTGAAAAGGCTTAAATGACTTTTTTAATTAAGTTTGATGATTGCGTTCAAACAAAATGTCCTAGAACAAAATTTTCAAATGTAACTACTAGATTGTGATACAATACACTATTGGGTGAAGTTTGGTTGACTTCTGCGCAGCGGTTTGGGAGTTAACATCAAAATTACATTTCTCGGCCATATCGCATAGATCTCACTGTGAAAAGGCTTAAATGGCTTTTTTGACCTAAGTTTAAAGATTGCGCTCAAACCAAATGTCCTAGAACGAAATTTTCAAATGTAACTACTAGAATGTGATACAATACACTATTGGGTGAAGTTTGGTTGACTTCTGCGCAGCGGTTTGGGAGTTAACATCAAAATTACATTTCTCGGCCATATCGCATAGATCTCACTGTGAAAAGGCTTAAATGGCTTTTTTGACCTAAGTTTGAGGATTGCGCTCAAATCAAATGTCCTAGAACCAAATTTCCACATGTAACTACTAGATTGTGATACAATACACTAATGGGTGAAGTTTGGTTGACTTCTGCGCAGAGGTTTGGGAGTTAACATCAAAATTACATTTCTCGGCCATATCGCATAGATCTCACTGTGAAAAGGCTTAAATGACTTTTTTAATTAAGTTTGATGATTGCGCTCAAACAAAATTTCCTAGAACAAAATTTTCAAATGTAACTATTAGATTGTGATACAATACACTATTGGGTGAAGTTTGGTTGACTTCTGCGCAGCGGTTTGGGAGTTAACATCAAAATTACATTTCTCGGCCATATCGCATAGATCTCACTGTGAAAAGGCTTAAATGGCTTTTTTGACCTAAGTTTAATGATTGCGCTCAAACCAAATGTCCAAAAACCAAATTTCCACATGTAACTACTAGATTGTGATACAATACACTATTGGGTGAAGTTTGGTTAACTTCTGCGCAGCGGTTTGGGAGTTAACATCAAAATTACATTCCTCGGCCATATCGCATAGATCTCACTGTGAAAAGGCTTAAATGGCTTTTTTGACCTAAGTTTAAAGATTGCGCTCAAACCAAATGTCCTAGAACGAAATTTTCAAATGTAACTACTAGAATGTGATACAATACACTATTGGGTGAAGTTTGGTTGACTTCTGCGCAGCGGTTTGGGAGTTAACATCAAAATTACATTTCTCGGCCATATCGCATAGATCTCACTGTGAAAAGGCTTAAATGGCTTTTTTGACCTAAGTTTGAGGATTGCGCTCAAATCAAATGTCCTAGAACCAAATTTTCACATGTAACTACTAGATTGTGATACAATACACTAATGGGTGAAGTTTGGTTGACTTCTGCGCAGCGGTTTGGGAGTTAACATCAAAATTACATTTCTCGGCCATATCGCATAGATCTCACTGTGAAAAGGCTTAAATGACTTTTTTAATTAAGTTTGATGATTGCGCTCAAACAAAATGTCCTAGAACGAAATTTTCAAATGTAACTACTAGATTGTGATACAATACACTATTGGGTGAAGTTTGGTTGACTTCTGCGCAGCGGTTTGGGAGTTAACATCAAAATTACATTTCTCGGCCATATCGCATAGATCTCACTGTGAAAAGGCTTAAATGGCTTTTTTGACCTAAGTTTAATGATTGCGCTCAAACCAAATTTCCAATAACCAATTTTCCACATATAACTACTAGATTGTGATACAATACACTAATGGGTGAAGTTTGGTTGACTTCTGCGCAGCGGTTTGGGAGTTAACATCAAAATTACATTTCTCGGCCATATCGCATAGATCTCACTGTGAAAAGGCTTAAATGACTTTTTTAATTAAGTTTGATGATTGCGTTCAAACAAAATGTCATAGAACAAAATTTTCAAATGTAACTACTAGATTGTGATACAATACACTATTGGGTGAAGTTTGGTTGACTTCTGCGCAGCGGTTTGGGAGTTAACATCAAAATTACATTTCTCGGCCATATCGCATAGATCTCATTGTGAAAAGGCTTAAATGGCTTTTTTGACCTAAGTTTGAGGATTGCGCTCAAATCAAATGTCCAAGAACCAAATTTCCAAATGTAACTACTAGATTGTGATACAATACACTATTGGGTGAAGTTTGGTTGACTTCTGCGCAGCGGTTTGGGAGTTAACATCAAAATTACATTTCTCGGCCATATCGCATAGATCTCACTGTGAAAAGGCTTAAATGACTTTTTTAATTAAGTTTGATGATTGCGTTCAAACAAAATGTCCTAGAACAATATTTTCAAATGTAACTACTAGATTGTGATACAATACACTATTGGGTGAAGTTTGGTTGACTTCTGCGCAGCGGTTTGGGAGTTAACATCAAAATTACATTTCTCGGCCATATCGCATAGATCTCACTGTGAAAAGGCTTAAATGGCTTTTTTGACCTAAGTTTAAAGATTGCGCTCAAACCAAATGTCCTAGAACGAAATTTTCAAATGTAACTACTAGAATGTGATACAATACACTATTGGGTGAAGTTTGGTTGACTTCTGCGCAGCGGTTTGGGAGTTAACATCAAAATTACATTTCTCGGCCATATCGCATAGATCTCACTGTGAAAAGGCTTAAATGGCTTTTTTGACCTAAGTTAAAGGATTGCGCTCAAATCAAATGTCCTAGAACCAAATTTCCACATGTAACTACTAGATTGTGATACAATACACTAATGGGTGAAGTTTGGTTGACTTCTGCGCAGAGGTTTGGGAGTTAACATCAAAATTACATTTCTCGGCCATATCGCATAGATCTCACTGTGAAAAGGCTTAAATGACTTTTTTAATTAAGTTTGATGATTGCGCTCAAACAAAATTTCCTAGAACAAAATTTTCAAATGTAACTACTAGATTGTGATACAATACACTATTGGGTGAAGTTTGGTTGACTTCTGCACAGCGGTTTGGGAGTTAACATCAAAATTACATTTCTCGGCCATATCGCATAGATCTCACTGTGAAAAGGCTTAAATGGCTTTTTTGACCTAAGTTTGAGGATTGCGCTCAAATCAAATGTCCAAGAACCAAATTTCCAAATGTAACTAATAGATTGTGATACAATACACTAATGGGTGAAGTTTGGTTGACTTCTGCGCAGCGGTTTGGGAGTTAACATCAAAATTACATTTCTCGGCCATATCGCATAGATCTCACTGTGAAAAGGCTTAAATGACTTTTTTAATTAAGTTTGATGATTGCGTTCAAACAAAATGTCCTAGAACAAAATTTTCAAATGTAACTACTAGATTGTGATACAATACACTATTGGGTGAAGTTTGGTTGACTTCTGCGCAGCGGTTTGGGAGTTAACATCAAAATTACATTCCTCGGCCATATCGCATAGATCTCACTGTGAAAAGGCTTAAATGGCTTTTTTGACCTAAGTTTAAAGATTGCGCTCAAACCAAATGTCCTAGAACGAAATTTTCAAATGTAACTACTAGAATGTGATACAATACACTATTGGGTGAAGTTTGGTTGACTTCTGCGCAGCGGTTTGGGAGTTAACATCAAAATTACATTTCTCGGCCATATCGCATAGATCTCACTGTGAAAAGGCTTAAATGGCTTTTTTGACCTAAGTTTGAGGATTGCGCTCAAATCAAATGTCCTAGAACCAAATTTCCACATGTAATTACTAGATTGTGATACAATACACTAATGGGTGAAGTTTGGTTGACTTCTGCGCAGCGGTTTGGGAGTTAACATCAAAATTACATTTCTCGGCCATATCGCATAGATCTCACTGTGAAAAGGCTTAAATGACTTTTTTAATTAAGTTTAATGATTGCGCTCAAACCAAATGTCCTAGAACGAAATTTTCAAATGTAACTACTAGAATGTGATACAATACACTATTGGGTGAAGTTTAGTTGACTTCTGCGCAGCGGTTTGGGAGTTAACATCAAAATTACATTTCTCGGCCATATCGCATAGATCTCACTGTGAAAAGGCTTAAATGGCTTTTTTGACCTAAGTTTAATGATTGCGCTCAAACCAAATGTCCTAGAACAAAATTTTCAAATGTAACTACTAGAATGTGATACAATACACTATTGGGTGAAGTTTGGTTGACTTCTGCGCAGCGGTTTGGGAGTTAACATCAAAATTACATTTCTCGGCCATATCGCATAGATCTCACTGTGAAAAGGCTTAAATGACTTTTTTAATTAAGTTTGATGATTGCGTTCAAACAAAATGTCCTAGAACAAAATTTTCAAATGTAACTACTAGATTGTGATACAATACACTATTGGGTGAAGTTTGGTTGACTTCTGCGCAGCGGTTTGGGAGTTAACATCAAAATTACATTTCTCGGCCATATCGCATAGATCTCACTGTGAAAAGGCTTAAATGACTTTTTTAATTAAGTTTGATGATTGCGTTCAAACAAAATGTCCTAGAACAAAATTTTCAAATGTAACTACTAGATTGTGATACAATACACTATTGGGTGAAGTTTGGTTGACTTCTGCGCAGCGGTTTGGGAGTTAACATCAAAATTACATTTCTCGGCCATATCGCATAGATCTCACTGTGAAAAGGCTTAAATGGCATTTTTGACCTAAGTTTAAAGATTGCGCTCAAACCAAATGTCCTAGAACGAAATTTTCAAATGTAACTACTAGAATGTGATACAATACACTATTGGGTGAAGTTTGGTTGACTTCTGCGCAGCGGTTTGGGAGTTAACATCAAAATTACATTTCTCGGCCATATCGCATAGATCTCACTGTGAAAAGGCTTAAATGGCTTTTTTGACCTAAGTTTGAGGATTGCGCTCAAATCAAATGTCCTAGAACCAAATTTCCACATGTAACTACTAGATTGTGATACAATACACTAATGGGTGAAGTTTGGTTGACTTCTGCGCAGAGGTTTGGGAGTTAACATCAAAATTACATTTCTCGGCCATATCGCATAGATCTCACTGTGAAAAGGCTTAAATGACTTTTTTAATTAAGTTTGATGATTGCGCTCAAACAAAATTTCCTAGAACAAAATTTTCAAATGTAACTATTAGATTGTGATACAATACACTATTGGGTGAAGTTTGGTTGACTTCTGCGCAGCGGTTTGGGAGTTAACATCAAAATTACATTTCTCGGCCATATCGCATAGATCTCACTGTGAAAAGGCTTAAATGGCTTTTTTGACCTAAGTTTAATGATTGCGCTCAAACCAAATGTCCAAAAACCAAATTTCCACATGTAACTACTAGATTGTGATACAATACACTATTGGGTGAAGTTTGGTTAACTTCTGCGCAGCGGTTTGGGAGTTAACATCAAAATTACATTCCTTGGCCATATCGCATAGATCTCACTGTGAAAAGGCTTAAATGGCTTTTTTGACCTAAGTTTAAAGATTGCGCTCAAACCAAATGTCCTAGAACGAAATTTTCAAATGTAACTACTAGAATGTGATACAATACACTATTGGGTGAAGTTTGGTTGACTTCTGCGCAGCGGTTTGGGAGTTAACATCAAAATTACATTTCTCGGCCATATCGCATAGATCTCACTGTGAAAAGGCTTAAATGGCTTTTTTGACCTAAGTTTGAGGATTGCGCTCAAATCAAATGTCCTAGAACCAAATTTTCACATGTAACTACTAGATTGTGATACAATACACTAATGGGTGAAGTTTGGTTGACTTCTGCGCAGCGGTTTGGGAGTTAACATCAAAATTACATTTCTCGGCCATATCGCATAGATCTCACTGTGAAAAGGCTTAAATGACTTTTTTAATTAAGTTTGATGATTGCGCTCAAACAAAATGTCCTAGAACGAAATTTTCAAATGTAACTACTAGATTGTGATACAATACACTATTGGGTGAAGTTTGGTTGACTTCTGCGCAGCGGTTTGGGAGTTAACATCAAAATTACATTTCTCGGCCATATCGCATAGATCTCACTGTGAAAAGGCTTAAATGGCTTTTTTGACCTAAGTTTAATGATTGCGCTCAAACCAAATTTCCAATAACCAATTTTCCACATATAACTACTAGATTGTGATACAATACACTAATGGGTGAAGTTTGGTTGACTTCTGCGCAGCGGTTTGGGAGTTAACATCAAAATTACATTTCTCGGCCATATCGCATAGATCTCACTGTGAAAAGGCTTAAATGACTTTTTTAATTAAGTTTGATGATTGCGTTCAAACAAAATGTCATAGAACAAAATTTTCAAATGTAACTACTAGATTGTGATACAATACACTATTGGGTGAAGTTTGGTTGACTTCTGCGCAGCGGTTTGGGAGTTAACATCAAAATTACATTTCTCGGCCATATCGCATAGATCTCACTGTGAAAAGGCTTAAATGGCTTTTTTGACCTAAGTTTGAGGATTGCGCTCAAATCAAATGTCCTAGAACCAAATTTCCACATGTAATTACTAGATTGTGATACAATACACTAATGGGTGAAGTTTGGTTGACTTCTGCGCAGCGGTTTGGGAGTTAACATCAAAATTACATTTCTCGGCCATATCGCATAGATCTCACTGTGAAAAGGCTTAAATGACTTTTTTAATTAAGTTTAATGATTGCGCTCAAATCAAATGTCCAAGAACTAAATTTCCAAATGTAACTACTAGATTGTGATAAAATACACTATTGGGTGAAGTTTGGTTGACTTCTGCGCAGCGGTTTGGGAGTTAACATCAAAATTACATTTCTCGGCCATATCGCATAGATCTCACTGTGAAAAGGCTTAAATGACTTTTTTAATTAAGTTTGATGATTGCGTTCAAACAAAATGTCCTAGAACAAAATTTTCAAATGTAACTACTAGATTGTGATACAATACACTATTGGGTGAAGTTTGGTTGACTTCTGCGCAGCGGTTTGGGAGTTAACATCAAAATTACATTTCTCGGCCATATCGCATAGATCTCACTGTGAAAAGGCTTAAATGGCTTTTTTGACCTAAGTTTGAGGATTGCGCTCAAATCAAATGTCCAAGAACCAAATTTCCAAATGTAACTACTAGATTGTGATACAATACACTATTGGGTGAAGTTTGGTTGACTTCTGCGCAGCGGTTTGGGAGTTAACATCAAAATTACATTTCTCGGCCATATCGCATAGATCTCACTGTGAAAAGGCTTAAATGACTTTTTTAATTAAGTTTGATGATTGCGTTCAAACAAAATGTCCTAGAACAAAATTTTCAAATGTAACTACTAGATTAAGATACAATACACTATTGGGTGAAGTTTGGTTGACTTCTGCGCAGCGGTTTGGGAGTTAACATCAAAATTACATTTCTCGGCCATATCGCATAGATCTCACTGTGAAAAGGCTTAAATGGCTTTTTTGACCTAAGTTTAAAGATTGCGCTCAAACCAAATGTCCTAGAACGAAATTTTCAAATGTAACTACTAGAATGTGATACAATACACTATTGGGTGAAGTTTGGTTGACTTCTGCGCAGCGGTTTGGGAGTTAACATCAAAATTACATTTCTCGGCCATATCGCATAGATCTCACTGTGAAAAGGCTTAAATGGCTTTTTTGACCTAAGTTTGAGGATTGCGCTCAAATCAAATGTCCTAGAACCAAATTTCCACATGTAACTACTAGATTGTGATACAATACACTAATGGGTGAAGTTTGGTTGACTTCTGCGCAGAGGTTTGGGAGTTAACATCAAAATTACATTTCTCGGCCATATCGCATAGATCTCACTGTGAAAAGGCTTAAATGACTTTTTTAATTAAGTTTGATGATTGCGCTCAAACAAAATTTCCTAGAACAAAATTTTCAAATGTAACTACTACATTGTGATACAATACACTATTGGGTGAAGTTTGGTTGACTTCTGCACAGCGGTTTGGGAGTTAACATCAAAATTACATTTCTCGGCCATATCGCATAGATCTCACTGTGAAAAGGCTTAAATGGCTTTTTTGACCTAAGTTTGAGGATTGCGCTCAAATCAAATGTCCAAGAACCAAATTTCCAAATGTAACTAATAGATTGTGATACAATACACTATTGGGTGAAGTTTGGTTGACTTCTGCGCAGCGGTTTGGGAGTTAACATCAAAATTACATTTCTCGGCCATATCGCATAGATCTCACTGTGAAAAGGCTTAAATGACTTTTTTAATTAAGTTTGATGATTGCGTTCAAACAAAATGTCCTAGAACAAAATTTTCAAATGTAACTACTAGATTGTGATACAATACACTATTGGGTGAAGTTTGGTTGACTTCTGCGCAGCGGTTTGGGAGTTAACATCAAAATTACATTCCTCGGCCATATCGCATAGATCTCACTGTGAAAAGGCTTAAATGGCTTTTTTGACCTAAGTTTAAAGATTGCGCTCAAACCAAATGTCCTAGAACGAAATTTTCAAATGTAACTACTAGAATGTGATACAATACACTATTGGGTGAAGTTTGGTTGACTTCTGCGCAGCGGTTTGGGAGTTAACATCAAAATTACATTTCTCGGCCATATCGCATAGATCTCACTGTGAAAAGGCTTAAATGGCTTTTTTGACCTAAGTTTGAGGATTGCGCTCAAATCAAATGTCCTAGAACCAAATTTCCACATGTAATTACTAGATTGTGATACAATACACTAATGGGTGAAGTTTGGTTGACTTCTGCGCAGCGGTTTGGGAGTTAACATCAAAATTACATTTCTCGGCCATATCGCATAGATCTCACTGTGAAAAGGCTTAAATGACTTTTTTAATTAAGTTTAATGATTGCGCTCAAACCAAATGTCCTAGAACGAAATTTTCAAATGTAACTACTAGAATGTGATACAATACACTATTGGGTGAAGTTTAGTTGACTTCTGCGCAGCGGTTTGGGAGTTAACATCAAAATTACATTTCTCGGCCATATCGCATAGATCTCACTGTGAAAAGGCTTAAATGACTTTTTTAATTAAGTTTGATGATTGCGCTCAAACAAAATGTCCTAGAACGAAATTTTCAAATGTAACTACTAGATTGTGATACAATACACTATTGGGTGAAGTTTGGTTGACTTCTGCGCAGCGGTTTGGGAGTTAACATCAAAATTACATTTCTCGGCCATATCGCATAGATCTCACTGTGAAAAGGCTTAAATGGCTTTTTTGACCTAAGTTTAATGATTGCGCTCAAACCAAATTTCCAATAACCAAATTTCCACATATAACTACTAGATTGTGATACAATACACTAATGGGTGAAGTTTGGTTGACTTCTGCGCAGCGGTTTGGGAGTTAACATCAAAATTACATTTCTCGGCCATATCGCATAGATCTCACTGTGAAAAGGCTTAAATGACTTTTTTAATTAAGTTTGATGATTGCGTTCAAACAAAATGTCATAGAACAAAATTTTCAAATGTAACTACTAGATTGTGATACAATACACTATTGGGTGAAGTTTGGTTGACTTCTGCGCAGCGGTTTGGGAGTTAACATCAAAATTACATTTCTCGGCCATATCGCATAGATCTCACTGTGAAAAGGCTTAAATGGCTTTTTTGACCTAAGTTTGAGGATTGCGCTCAAATCAAATGTCCTAGAACCAAATTTCCACATGTAATTACTAGATTGTGATACAATACACTAATGGGTGAAGTTTGGTTGACTTCTGCGCAGCGGTTTGGGAGTTAACATCAAAATTACATTTCTCGGCCATATCGCATAGATCTCACTGTGAAAAGGCTTAAATGACTTTTTTAATTAAGTTTGATGATTGCGTTCAAACAAAATGTCATAGAACAAAATTTTCAAATGTAACTACTAGATTGTGATACAATACACTATTGGGTGAAGTTTGGTTGACTTCTGCGCAGCGGTTTGGGAGTTAACATCAAAATTACATTTCTCGGCCATATCGCATAGATCTCACTGTGAAAAGGCTTAAATGGCTTTTTTGACCTAAGTTTGAGGATTGCGCTCAAATCAAATGTCCTAGAACCAAATTTCCACATGTAATTACTAGATTGTGATACAATACACTAATGGGTGAAGTTTGGTTGACTTCTGCGCAGCGGTTTGGGAGTTAACATCAAAATTACATTTCTCGGCCATATCGCATAGATCTCACTGTGAAAAGGCTTAAATGACTTTTTTAATTAAGTTTAATGATTGCGCTCAAATCAAATGTCCAAGAACTAAATTTCCAAATGTAACTACTAGATTGTGATAAAATACACTATTGGGTGAAGTTTGGTTGACTTCTGCGCAGCGGTTTGGGAGTTAACATCAAAATTACATTTCTCGGCCATATCGCATAGATCTCACTGTGAAAAGGCTTAAATGACTTTTTTAATTAAGTTTGATGATTGCGTTCAAACAAAATGTCCTAGAACAAAATTTTCAAATGTAACTACTAGATTGTGATACAATACACTATTGGGTGAAGTTTGGTTGACTTCTGCGCAGCGGTTTGGGAGTTAACATCAAAATTACATTTCTCGGCCATATCGCATAGATCTCACTGTGAAAAGGCTTAAATGGCTTTTTTGACCTAAGTTTGAGGATTGCGCTCAAATCAAATGTCCAAGAACCAAATTTCCAAATGTAACTACTAGATTGTGATACAATACACTATTGGGTGAAGTTTGGTTGACTTCTGCGCAGCGGTTTGGGAGTTAACATCAAAATTACATTTCTCGGCCATATCGCATAGATCTCACTGTGAAAAGGCTTAAATGACTTTTTTAATTAAGTTTGATGATTGCGTTCAAACAAAATGTCCTAGAACAAAATTTTCAAATGTAACTACTAGATTAAGATACAATACACTATTGGGTGAAGTTTGGTTGACTTCTGCGCAGCGGTTTGGGAGTTAACATCAAAATTACATTTCTCGGCCATATCGCATAGATCTCACTGTGAAAAGGCTTAAATGGCTTTTTTGACCTAAGTTTAAAGATTGCGCTCAAACCAAATGTCCTAGAACGAAATTTTCAAATGTAACTACTAGAATGTGATACAATACACTATTGGGTGAAGTTTGGTTGACTTCTGCGCAGCGGTTTGGGAGTTAACATCAAAATTACATTTCTCGGCCATATCGCATAGATCTCACTGTGAAAAGGCTTAAATGGCTTTTTTGACCTAAGTTTGAGGATTGCGCTCAAATCAAATGTCCAAGAACCAAATTTCCAAATGTAACTACTAGATTGTGATACAATACACTATTGGGTGAAGTTTGGTTGACTTCTGCGCAGCGGTTTGGGAGTTAACATCAAAATTACATTTCTCGGCCATATCGCATAGATCTCACTGTGAAAAGGCTTAAATGACTTTTTTAATTAAGTTTGATGATTGCGTTCAAACAAAATGTCCTAGAACAAAATTTTCAAATGTAACTACTAGATTAAGATACAATACACTATTGGGTGAAGTTTGGTTGACTTCTGCGCAGCGGTTTGGGAGTTAACATCAAAATTACATTTCTCGGCCATATCGCATAGATCTCACTGTGAAAAGGCTTAAATGGCTTTTTTGACCTAAGTTTAAAGATTGCGCTCAAACCAAATGTCCTAGAACAAAATTTTCAAATGTAACTACTAGAATGTGATACAATACACTATTGGGTGAAGTTTGGTTGACTTCTGCACAGCGGTTTGGGAGTTAACATCAAAATTACATTTCTCGGCCATATCGCATAGATCTCACTGTGAAAAGGCTTAAATGGCTTTTTTGACCTAAGTTTGAGGATTGCGCTCAAATCAAATGTCCAAGAACCAAATTTCCAAATGTAACTAATAGATTGTGATACAATACACTATTGGGTGAAGTTTGGTTGACTTCTGCGCAGCGGTTTGGGAGTTAACATCAAAATTACATTTCTCGGCCATATCGCATAGATCTCACTGTGAAAAGGCTTAAATGACTTTTTTAATTAAGTTTGATGATTGCGTTCAAACAAAATGTCCTAGAACAAAATTTTCAAATGTAACTACTAGATTGTGATACAATACACTATTGGGTGAAGTTTGGTTGACTTCTGCGCAGCGGTTTGGGAGTTAACATCAAAATTACATTCCTCGGCCATATCGCATAGATCTCACTGTGAAAAGGCTTAAATGGCTTTTTTGACCTAAGTTTAAAGATTGCGCTCAAACCAAATGTCCTAGAACGAAATTTTCAAATGTAACTACTAGAATGTGATACAATACACTATTGGGTGAAGTTTGGTTGACTTCTGCGCAGCGGTTTGGGAGTTAACATCAAAATTACATTTCTCGGCCATATCGCATAGATCTCACTGTGAAAAGGCTTAAATGGCTTTTTTGACCTAAGTTTGAGGATTGCGCTCAAATCAAATGTCCTAGAACCAAATTTCCACATGTAATTACTAGATTGTGATACAATACACTAATGGGTGAAGTTTGGTTGACTTCTGCGCAGCGGTTTGGGAGTTAACATCAAAATTACATTTCTCGGCCATATCGCATAGATCTCACTGTGAAAAGGCTTAAATGACTTTTTTAATTAAGTTTAATGATTGCGCTCAAACCAAATGTCCTAGAACGAAATTTTCAAATGTAACTACTAGAATGTGATACAATACACTATTGGGTGAAGTTTAGTTGACTTCTGCGCAGCGGTTTGGGAGTTAACATCAAAATTACATTTCTCGGCCATATCGCATAGATCTCACTGTGAAAAGGCTTAAATGACTTTTTTAATTAAGTTTGATGATTGCGCTCAAACAAAATGTCCTAGAACGAAATTTTCAAATGTAACTACTAGATTGTGATACAATACACTATTGGGTGAAGTTTGGTTGACTTCTGCGCAGCGGTTTGGGAGTTAACATCAAAATTACATTTCTCGGCCATATCGCATAGATCTCACTGTGAAAAGGCTTAAATGGCTTTTTTGACCTAAGTTTAATGATTGCGCTCAAACCAAATTTCCAATAACCAAATTTCCACATATAACTACTAGATTGTGATACAATACACTAATGGGTGAAGTTTGGTTGACTTCTGCGCAGCGGTTTGGGAGTTAACATCAAAATTACATTTCTCGGCCATATCGCATAGATCTCACTGTGAAAAGGCTTAAATGACTTTTTTAATTAAGTTTGATGATTGCGTTCAAACAAAATGTCATAGAACAAAATTTTCAAATGTAACTACTAGATTGTGATACAATACACTATTGGGTGAAGTTTGGTTGACTTCTGCGCAGCGGTTTGGGAGTTAACATCAAAATTACATTTCTCGGCCATATCGCATAGATCTCACTGTGAAAAGGCTTAAATGGCTTTTTTGACCTAAGTTTGAGGATTGCGCTCAAATCAAATGTCCTAGAACCAAATTTCCACATGTAATTACTAGATTGTGATACAATACACTAATGGGTGAAGTTTGGTTGACTTCAGCGCAGCGGTTTGGGAGTTAACATCAAAATTACATTTCTCGGCCATATCGCATAGATCTCACTGTGAAAAGGCTTAAATGACTTTTTTAATTAAGTTTGATGATTGCGTTCAAACAAAATGTCATAGAACAAAATTTTCAAATGTAACTACTAGATTGTGATATAATACACTATTGGGTGAAGTTTGGTTGACTTCTGCGCAGCGGTTTGGGAGTTAACATCAAAATTACATTTCTCGGCCATATCGCATAGATCTCACTGTGAAAAGGCTTAAATGGCTTTTTTGACCTAAGTTTGAGGATTGCGCTCAAATCAAATGTCCTAGAACCAAATTTCCACATGTAATTACTAGATTGTGATACAATACACTAATGGGTGAAGTTTGGTTGACTTCTGCGCAGCGGTTTGGGAGTTAACATCAAAATTACATTTCTCGGCCATATCGCATAGATCTCACTGTGAAAAGGCTTAAATGACTTTTTTAATTAAGTTTAATGATTGCGCTCAAATCAAATGTCCAAGAACTAAATTTCCAAATGTAACTACTAGATTGTGATAAAATACACTATTGGGTGAAGTTTGGTTGACTTCTGCGCAGCGGTTTGGGAGTTAACATCAAAATTACATTTCTCGGCCATATCGCATAGATCTCACTGTGAAAAGGCTTAAATGACTTTTTTAATTAAGTTTGATGATTGCGTTCAAACAAAATGTCCTAGAACCAAATTTTCAAATGTAACTACTAGATTGTGATACAATACACTATTGGGTGAAGTTTGGTTGACTTCTGCGCAGCGGTTTGGGAGTTAACATCAAAATTACATTTCTCGGCCATATCGCATAGATCTCACTGTGAAAAGGCTTAAATGGCTTTTTTGACCTAAGTTTGAGGATTGCGCTCAAATCAAATGTCCAAGAACCAAATTTCCAAATGTAACTACTAGATTGTGATACAATACACTATTGGGTGACGTTTGGTTGACTTCTGCGCAGCGGTTTGGGAGTTAACATCAAAATTACATTTCTCGGCCATATCGCATAGATCTCACTGTGAAAAGGCTTAAATGACTTTTTTAATTAAGTTTGATGATTGCGTTCAAACAAAATGTCCTAGAACAAAATTTTCAAATGTAACTACTAGATTAAGATACAATACACTATTGGGTGAAGTTTGGTTGACTTCTGCGCAGCGGTTTGGGAGTTAACATCAAAATTACATTTCTCGGCCATATCGCATAGATCTCACTGTGAAAAGGCTTAAATGGCTTTTTTGACCTAAGTTTAAAGATTGCGCTCAAACCAAATGTCCTAGAACGAAATTTTCAAATGTAACTACTAGAATGTGATACAATACACTATTGGGTGAAGTTTGGTTGACTTCTGCGCAGCGGTTTGGGAGTTAACATCAAAATTACATTTCTCGGCCATATCGCATAGATCTCACTGTGAAAAGGCTTAAATGACTTTTTTAATTAAGTTTGATGATTGCGCTCAAACAAAATTTCCTAGAACAAAATTTTCAAATGTAACTACTACATTGTGATACAATACACTATTGGGTGAAGTTTGGTTGACTTCTGCACAGCGGTTTGGGAGTTAACATCAAAATTACATTTCTCGGCCATATCGCATAGATCTCACTGTGAAAAGGCTTAAATGGCTTTTTTGACCTAAGTTTGAGGATTGCGCTCAAATCAAATGTCCAAGAACCAAATTTCCAAATGTAACTAATAGATTGTGATACAATACACTATTGGGTGAAGTTTGGTTGACTTCTGCGCAGCGGTTTGGGAGTTAACATCAAAATTACATTTCTCGGCCATATCGCATAGATCTCACTGTGAAAAGGCTTAAATGACTTTTTTAATTAAGTTTGATGATTGCGTTCAAACAAAATGTCCTAGAACAAAATTTTCAAATGTAACTACTAGATTGTGATACAATACACTATTGGGTGAAGTTTGGTTGACTTCTGCGCAGCGGTTTGGGAGTTAACATCAAAATTACATTCCTCGGCCATATCGCATAGATCTCACTGTGAAAAGGCTTAAATGGCTTTTTTGACCTAAGTTTAAAGATTGCGCTCAAACCAAATGTCCTAGAACGAAATTTTCAAATGTAACTACTAGAATGTGATACAATACACTATTGGGTGAAGTTTGGTTGACTTCTGCGCAGCGGTTTGGGAGTTAACATCAAAATTACATTTCTCGGCCATATCGCATAGATCTCACTGTGAAAAGGCTTAAATGGCTTTTTTGACCTAAGTTTGAGGATTGCGCTCAAATCAAATGTCCTAGAACCAAATTTCCACATGTAATTACTAGATTGTGATACAATACACTAATGGGTGAAGTTTGGTTGACTTCTGCGCAGCGGTTTGGGAGTTAACATCAAAATTACATTTCTCGGCCATATCGCATAGATCTCACTGTGAAAAGGCTTAAATGACTTTTTTAATTAAGTTTAATGATTGCGCTCAAACCAAATGTCCTAGAACGAAATTTTCAAATGTAACTACTAGAATGTGATACAATACACTATTGGGTGAAGTTTAGTTGACTTCTGCGCAGCGGTTTGGGAGTTAACATCAAAATTACATTTCTCGGCCATATCGCATAGATCTCACTGTGAAAAGGCTTAAATGGCTTTTTTGACCTAAGTTTAATGATTGCGCTCAAACCAAATGTCCTAGAACGAAATTTTCAAATGTAACTACTAGAATGTGATACAATACACTATTGGGTGAAGTTTGGTTGACTTCTGCACAGCGGTTTGGGAGTTAACATCAAAATTACATTTCTCGGCCATATCGCATAGATCTCACTGTGAAAAGGCTTAAATGACTTTTTTAATTAAGTTTGATGATTGCGTTCAAACAAAATGTCCTAGAACAAAATTTTCAAATGTAACTACTAGATTGTGATACAATACACTATTGGGTGAAGTTTGGTTGACTTCTGCGCAGCGGTTTGGGAGTTGACATCAAAATTACATTTCTCGGCCATATCGCATAGATCTCACTGTGAAAAGGCTTAAATGACTTTTTTAATTAAGTTTGATGATTGCGTTCAAACAAAATGTCCTAGAACAAAATTTTCAAATGTAACTACTAGATTGTGATACAATACACTATTGGGTGAAGTTTGGTTGACTTCTGCGCAGCGGTTTGGGAGTTAACATCAAAATTACATTTCTCGGCCATATCGCATAGATCTCACTGTGAAAAGGCTTAAATGGCTTTTTTGACCTAAGTTTAAAGATTGCGCTCAAACCAAATGTCCTAGAACGAAATTTTCAAATGTAACTACTAGAATGTGATACAATACACTATTGGGTGAAGTTTGGTTGACTTCTGCGCAGCGGTTTGGGAGTTAACATCAAAATTACATTTCTCGGCCATATCGCATAGATCTCACTATGAAAAGGCTTAAATGGCTTTTTTGACCTAAGTTTGAGGATTGCGCTCAAATCAAATGTCCTAGAACCAAATTTCCACATGTAACTACTAGATTGTGATACAATACACTAATGGGTGAAGTTTGGTTGACTTCTGCGCAGAGGTTTGGGAGTTAACATCAAAATTACATTTCTCGGCCATATCGCATAGATCTCACTGTGAAAAGGCTTAAATGACTTTTTTAATTAAGTTTGATGATTGCGCTCAAACAAAATTTCCTGGAACAAAATTTTCAAATGTAACTACTAGATTGTGATACAATACACTATTGGGTGAAGTTTGGTTGACTTCTGCGCAGCGGTTTGGGAGTTAACATCAAAATTACATTTCTCGGCCATATCGCATAGATCTCACTGTGAAAAGGCTTAAATGGCTTTTTTGACCTAAGTTTAATGATTGCGCTCAAACCAAATGTCCAATAACCAAATTTCCACATGTAACTACTAGATTGTGATACAATACACTAATGGGTGAAGTTTGGTTGACTTCTGCGCAGCGGTTTGGGAGTTAACATCAAAATTACATTTCTCGGCCATATCGCATAGATCTCACTGTGAAAAGGCTTAAATGACTTTTTTAATTAAGTTTGATGATTGCGTTCAAACAAAATGTCATAGAACAAAATTTTCAAATGTAACTACTAGATTGTGATACAATACACTATTGGGTGAAGTTTGGTTGACTTCTGCGCAGCGGTTTGGGAGTTAACATCAAAATTACATTTCTCGGCCATATCGCATAGATCTCACTGTGAAAAGGCTTAAATGACTTTTTTAATTAAGTTTAATGATTGCGCTCAAACCAAATGTCCTAGAACGAAATTTTCAAATGTAACTACTAGAATGTGATACAATACACTATTGGGTGAAGTTTAGTTGACTTCTGCGCAGCGGTTTGGGAGTTAACATCAAAATTACATTTCTCGGCCATATCGCATAGATCTCACTGTGAAAAGGCTTAAATGGCTTTTTTGACCTAAGTTTAATGATTGCGCTCAAACCAAATGTCCTAGAACGAAATTTTCAAATGTAACTACTAGAATGTGATACAATACACTATTGGGTGAAGTTTGGTTGACTTCTGCGCAGCGGTTTGGGAGTTAACATCAAAATTACATTTCTCGGCCATATCGCATAGATCTCACTGTGAAAAGGCTTAAATGACTTTTTTAATTAAGTTTGATGATTGCGTTCAAACAAAATGTCCTAGAACAAAATTTTCAAATGTAACTACTAGATTGTGATACAATACACTATTGGGTGAAGTTTGGTTGACTTCTGCGCAGCGGTTTGGGAGTTAACATCAAAATTACATTTCTCGGCCATATCGCATAGATCTCACTGTGAAAAGGCTTAAATGACTTTTTTAATTAAGTTTGATGATTGCGTTCAAACAAAATGTCCTAGAACAAAATTTTCAAATGTAACTACTAGATTGTGATACAATACACTATTGGGTGAAGTTTGGTTGACTTCTGCGCAGCGGTTTGGGAGTTAACATCAAAATTACATTTCTCGGCCATATCGCATAGATCTCACTGTGAAAAGGCTTAAATGGCTTTTTTGACCTAAGTTTAAAGATTGCGCTCAAACCAAATGTCCTAGAACGAAATTTTCAAATGTAACTACTAGAATGTGATACAATACACTATTGGGTGAAGTTTGGTTGACTTCTGCGCAGCGGTTTGGGAGTTAACATCAAAATTACATTTCTCGGCCATATCGCATAGATCTCACTGTGAAAAGGCTTAAATGGCTTTTTTGACCTAAGTTTGAGGATTGCGCTCAAATCAAATGTCCTAGAACCAAATTTCCACATGTAACTACTAGATTGTGATACAATACACTAATGGGTGAAGTTTGGTTGACTTCTGCGCAGAGGTTTGGGAGTTAACATCAAAATTACATTTCTCGGCCATATCGCATAGATCTCACTGTGAAAAGGCTTAAATGACTTTTTTAATTAAGTTTGATGATTGCGCTCAAACAAAATTTCCTAGAACAAAATTTTCAAATGTAACTACTAGATTGTGATACAATACACTATTGGGTGAAGTTTGGTTGACTTCTGCGCAGCGGTTTGGGAGTTAACATCAAAATTACATTTCTCGGCCATATCGCATAGATTTCACTGTGAAAAGGCTTAAATGGCTTTTTTGACCTAAGTTTAATGATTGCGCTCAAACCAAATGTCCAATAACCAAATTTCCACATGTAACTACTAGATTGTGATACAATACACTAATGGGTGAAGTTTGGTTGACTTCTGCGCAGCGGTTTGGGAGTTAACATCAAAATTACATTTCTCGGCCATATCGCATAGATCTCACTGTGAAAAGGCTTAAATGACTTTTTTAATTAAGTTTGATGATTGCGTTCAAACAAAATGTCATAGAACAAAATTTTCAAATGTAACTACTAGATTGTGATACAATACACTATTGGGTGAAGTTTGGTTGACTTCTGCGCAGCGGTTTGGGAGTTAACATCAAAATTACATTTCTCGGCCATATCGCATAGATCTCACTGTGAAAAGGCTTAAATGGCTTTTTTGACCTAAGTTTGAGGATTGCGCTCAAATCAAATGTCCTAGAACCAAATTTCCACATGTAATTACTAGATTGTGATACAATACACTAATGGGTGAAGTTTGGTTGACTTCTGCGCAGCGGTTTGGGAGTTAACATCAAAATTACATTTCTCGGCCATATCGCATAGATCTCACTGTGAAAAGGCTTAAATGGCTTTTTTGACCTAAGTTTGAGGATTGCGCTCAAATCAAATGTCCTAGAACCAAATTTCCACATGTAATTACTAGATTGTGATACAATACACTAATGGGTGAAGTTTGGTTGACTTCTGCGCAGCGGTTTGGGAGTTAACATCAAAATTACATTTCTCGGCCATATCGCATAGATCTCACTGTGAAAAGGCTTAAATGACTTTTTTAATTAAGTTTAATGATTGCGCTCAAATCAAATGTCCAAGAACTAAATTTCCAAATGTAACTACTAGATTGTGATAAAATACACTATTGGGTGAAGTTTGGTTGACTTCTGCGCAGCGGTTTGGGAGTTAACATCAAAATTACATTTCTCGGCCATATCGCATAGATCTCACTGTGAAAAGGCTTAAATGACTTTTTTAATTAAGTTTGATGATTGCGTTCAAACAAAATGTCCTAGAACAAAATTTTCAAATGTAACTACTAGATTGTGATACAATACACTATTGGGTGAAGTTTGGTTGACTTCTGCGCAGCGGTTTGGGAGTTAACATCAAAATTACATTTCTCGGCCATATCGCATAGATCTCACTGTGAAAAGGCTTAAATGGCTTTTTTGACCTAAGTTTGAGGATTGCGCTCAAATCAAATGTCCAAGAACCAAATTTCCAAATGTAACTACTAGATTGTGATACAATACACTATTGGGTGAAGTTTGGTTGACTTCTGCGCAGCGGTTTGGGAGTTAACATCAAAATTACATTTCTCGGCCATATCGCATAGATCTCACTGTGAAAAGGCTTAAATGACTTTTTTAATTAAGTTTGATGATTGCGTTCAAACAAAATGTCCTAGAACAAAATTTTCAAATGTAACTACTAGATTGTGATACAATACACTATTGGGTGAAGTTTGGTTGACTTCTGCGCAGCGGTTTGGGAGTTAACATCAAAATTACATTTCTCGGCCATATCGCATAGATCTCACTGTGAAAAGGCTTAAATGGCTTTTTTGACCTAAGTTTGAGGATTGCGCTCAAATCAAATGTCCTAGAACAAAATTTCCACATGTAACTACTAGATTGTGATACAATACACTAATGGGTGAAGTTTGGTTGACTTCTGCGCAGAGGTTTGGGAGTTAACATCAAAATTACATTTCTCGGCCATATCGCATAGATCTCACTGTGAAAAGGCTTAAATGACTTTTTTAATTAAGTTTGATGATTGCGCTCAAACAAAATTTCCTAGAACAAAATTTTCAAATGTAACTATTAGATTGTGATACAATACACTATTGGGTGAAGTTTGGTTGACTTCTGCGCAGCGGTTTGGGAGTTAACATCAAAATTACATTTCTCGGCCATATCGCATAGATCTCACTGTGAAAAGGCTTAAATGGCTTTTTTGACCTAAGTTTAATGATTGCGCTCAAACCAAATGTCCAAAAACCAAATTTCCACATGTAACTACTAGATTGTGATACAATACACTATTGGGTGAAGTTTGGTTGACTTCTGCGCAGCGGTTTGGGAGTTAACATCAAAATTACATTCCTCGGCCATATCGCATAGATCTCACTGTGAAAAGGCTTAAATGGCTTTTTTGACCTAAGTTTAAAAATTGCGCTCAAACCAAATGTCCTAGAACGAAATTTTCAAATGTAACTACTAGAATGTGATACAATACACTATTGGGTGAAGTTTGGTTGACTTCTGCGCAGCGGTTTGGGAGTTAACATCAAAATTACATTTCTCGGCCATATCGCATAGATCTCACTGTGAAAAGGCTTAAATGGCTTTTTTGACCTAAGTTTGAGGATTGCGCTCAAATCAAATGTCCTAGAACCAAATTTTCACATGTAACTACTAGATTGTGATACAATACACTAATGGGTGAAGTTTGGTTGACTTCTGCGCAGCGGTTTGGGAGTTAACATCAAAATTACATTTCTCGGCCATATCGCATAGATCTCACTGTGAAAAGGCTTAAATGACTTTTTTAATTAAGTTTGATGATTGCGCTCAAACAAAATGTCCTAGAACGAAATTTTCAAATGTAACTACTAGATTGTGATACAATACACTATTGGGTGAAGTTTGGTTGACTTCTGCGCAGCGGTTTGGGAGTTAACATCAAAATTACATTTCTCGGCCATATCGCATAGATCTCACTGTGAAAAGGCTTAAATGGCTTTTTTGACCTAAGTTTAATGATTGCGCTCAAACCAAATTTCCAATAACCAAATTTCCACATATAACTACTAGATTGTGATACAATACACTAATGGGTGAAGTTTGGTTGACTTCTGCGCAGCGGTTTGGGAGTTAACATCAAAATTACATTTCTCGGCCATATCGCATAGATCTCACTGTGAAAAGGCTTAAATGACTTTTTTAATTAAGTTTGATGATTGCGTTCAAACAAAATGTCATAGAACAAAATTTTCAAATGTAACTACTAGATTGTGATACAATACACTATTGGGTGAAGTTTGGTTGACTTCTGCGCAGCGGTTTGGGAGTTAACATCAAAATTACATTTCTCGGCCATATCGCATAGATCTCACTGTGAAAAGGCTTAAATGGCTTTTTTGACCTAAGTTTGAGGATTGCGCTCAAATCAAATGTCCTAGAACCAAATTTCTACATGTAATTACTAGATTGTGATACAATACACTAATGGGTGAAGTTTGGTTGACTTCTGCGCAGCGGTTTGGGAGTTAACATCAAAATTACATTTCTCGGCCATATCGCATAGATCTCACTGTGAAAAGGCTTAAATGACTTTTTTAATTAAGTTTAATGATTGCGCTCAAATCAAATGTCCAAGAACTAAATTTCCAAATGTAACTACTAGATTGTGATAAAATACACTATTGGGTGAAGTTTGGTTGACTTCTGCGCAGCGGTTTGGGAGTTAACATCAAAATTACATTTCTCGGCCATATCGCATAGATCTCACTGTGAAAAGGCTTAAATGACTTTTTTAATTAAGTTTGATGATTGCGTTCAAACAAAATGTCCTAGAACAAAATTTTCAAATGTAACTACTAGATTGTGATACAATACACTATTGGGTGAAGTTTGGTTGACTTCTGCGCAGCGGTTTGGGAGTTAACATCAAAATTACATTTCTCGGCCATATCGCATAGATCTCATTGTGAAAAGGCTTAAATGGCTTTTTTGACCTAAGTTTGAGGATTGCGCTCAAATCAAATGTCCAAGAACCAAATTTCCAAATGTAACTACTAGATTGTGATACAATACACTATTGGGTGAAGTTTGGTTGACTTCTGCGCAGCGGTTTGGGAGTTAACATCAAAATTACATTTCTCGGCCATATCGCATAGATCTCACTGTGAAAAGGCTTAAATGACTTTTTTAATTAAGTTTGATGATTGCGTTCAAACAAAATGTCCTAGAACAAAATTTTCAAATGTAACTACTAGATTGTGATACAATACACTATTGGGTGAAGTTTGGTTGACTTCTGCGCAGCGGTTTGGGAGTTAACATCAAAATTACATTTCTCGGCCATATCGCATAGATCTCACTGTGAAAAGGCTTAAATGGCTTTTTTGACCTAAGTTTAAAGATTGCGCTCAAACCAAATGTCCTAGAACGAAATTTTCAAATGTAACTACTAGAATGTGATACAATACACTATTGGGTGAAGTTTGGTTGACTTCTGCGCAGCGGTTTGGGAGTTAACATCAAAATTACATTTCTCGGCCATATCGCATAGATCTCACTGTGAAAAGGCTTAAATGGCTTTTTTGACCTAAGTTAAAGGATTGCGCTCAAATCAAATGTCCTAGAACCAAATTTCCACATGTAACTACTAGATTGTGATACAATACACTAATGGGTGAAGTTTGGTTGACTTCTGCGCAGAGGTTTGGGAGTTAACATCAAAATTACATTTCTCGGCCATATCGCATAGATCTCACTGTGAAAAGGCTTAAATGACTTTTTTAATTAAGTTTGATGATTGCGCTCAAACAAAATTTCCTAGAACAAAATTTTCAAATGTAACTACTAGATTGTGATACAATACACTATTGGGTGAAGTTTGGTTGACTTCTGCACAGCGGTTTGGGAGTTAACATCAAAATTACATTTCTCGGCCATATCGCATAGATCTCACTGTGAAAAGGCTTAAATGGCTTTTTTGACCTAAGTTTGAGGATTGCGCTCAAATCAAATGTCCAAGAACCAAATTTCCAAATGTAACTAATAGATTGTGATACAATACACTAATGGGTGAAGTTTGGTTGACTTCTGCGCAGCGGTTTGGGAGTTAACATCAAAATTACATTTCTCGGCCATATCGCATAGATCTCACTGTGAAAAGGCTTAAATGACTTTTTTAATTAAGTTTGATGATTGCGTTCAAACAAAATGTCCTAGAACAAAATTTTCAAATGTAACTACTAGATTGTGATACAATACACTATTGGGTGAAGTTTGGTTGACTTCTGCGCAGCGGTTTGGGAGTTAACATCAAAATTACATTCCTCGGCCATATCGCATAGATCTCACTGTGAAAAGGCTTAAATGGCTTTTTTGACCTAAGTTTAAAGATTGCGCTCAAACCAAATGTCCTAGAACGAAATTTTCAAATGTAACTACTAGAATGTGATACAATACACTATTGGGTGAAGTTTGGTTGACTTCTGCGCAGCGGTTTGGGAGTTAACATCAAAATTACATTTCTCGGCCATATCGCATAGATCTCACTGTGAAAAGGCTTAAATGGCTTTTTTGACCTAAGTTTGAGGATTGCGCTCAAATCAAATGTCCTAGAACCAAATTTCCACATGTAATTACTAGATTGTGATACAATACACTAATGGGTGAAGTTTGGTTGACTTCTGCGCAGCGGTTTGGGAGTTAACATCAAAATTACATTTCTCGGCCATATCGCATAGATCTCACTGTGAAAAGGCTTAAATGACTTTTTTAATTAAGTTTAATGATTGCGCTCAAACCAAATGTCCTAGAACGAAATTTTCAAATGTAACTACTAGAATGTGATACAATACACTATTGGGTGAAGTTTAGTTGACTTCTGCGCAGCGGTTTGGGAGTTAACATCAAAATTACATTTCTCGGCCATATCGCATAGATCTCACTGTGAAAAGGGTTAAATGGCTTTTTTGACCTAAGTTTAATGATTGCGCTCAAACCAAATGTCCTAGAACAAAATTTTCAAATGTAACTACTAGATTGTGATACAATACACTAATGGGTGAAGTTTGGTTGACTTCTGCGCAGAGGTTTGGGAGTTAACATCAAAATTACATTTCTCGGCCATATCGCATAGATCTCACTGTGAAAAGGCTTAAATGACTTTTTTAATTAAGTTTGATGATTGCGCTCAAACAAAATTTCCTAGAACAAAATTTTCAAATGTAACTACTAGATTGTGATACAATACACTATTGGGTGAAGTTTGGTTGACTTCTGCGCAGCGGTTTGGGAGTTAACATCAAAATTACATTTCTCGGCCATATCGCATAGATTTCACTGTGAAAAGGCTTAAATGGCTTTTTTGACCTAAGTTTAATGATTGCGCTCAAACCAAATGTCCAATAACCAAATTTCCACATGTAACTACTAGATTGTGATACAATACACTAATGGGTGAAGTTTGGTTGACTTCTGCGCAGCGGTTTGGGAGTTAACATCAAAATTACATTTCTCGGCCATATCGCATAGATCTCACTGTGAAAAGGCTTAAATGACTTTTTTAATTAAGTTTGATGATTGCGTTCAAACAAAATGTCATAGAACAAAATTTTCAAATGTAACTACTAGATTGTGATACAATACACTATTGGGTGAAGTTTGGTTGACTTCTGCGCAGCGGTTTGGGAGTTAACATCAAAATTACATTTCTCGGCCATATCGCATAGATCTCACTGTGAAAAGGCTTAAATGGCTTTTTTGACCTAAGTTTGAGGATTGCGCTCAAATCAAATGTCCTAGAACCAAATTTCCACATGTAATTACTAGATTGTGATACAATACACTAATGGGTGAAGTTTGGTTGACTTCTGCGCAGCGGTTTGGGAGTTAACATCAAAATTACATTTCTCGGCCATATCGCATAGATCTCACTGTGAAAAGGCTTAAATGGCTTTTTTGACCTAAGTTTGAGGATTGCGCTCAAATCAAATGTCCTAGAACCAAATTTCCACATGTAATTACTAGATTGTGATACAATACACTAATGGGTGAAGTTTGGTTGACTTCTGCGCAGCGGTTTGGGAGTTAACATCAAAATTACATTTCTCGGCCATATCGCATAGATCTCACTGTGAAAAGGCTTAAATGACTTTTTTAATTAAGTTTAATGATTGCGCTCAAATCAAATGTCCAAGAACTAAATTTCCAAATGTAACTACTAGATTGTGATAAAATACACTATTGGGTGAAGTTTGGTTGACTTCTGCGCAGCGGTTTGGGAGTTAACATCAAAATTACATTTCTCGGCCATATCGCATAGATCTCACTGTGAAAAGGCTTAAATGACTTTTTTAATTAAGTTTGATGATTGCGTTCAAACAAAATGTCCTAGAACAAAATTTTCAAATGTAACTACTAGATTGTGATACAATACACTATTGGGTGAAGTTTGGTTGACTTCTGCGCAGCGGTTTGGGAGTTAACATCAAAATTACATTTCTCGGCCATATCGCATAGATCTCACTGTGAAAAGGCTTAAATGGCTTTTTTGACCTAAGTTTGAGGATTGCGCTCAAATCAAATGTCCAAGAACCAAATTTCCAAATGTAACTACTAGATTGTGATACAATACACTATTGGGTGAAGTTTGGTTGACTTCTGCGCAGCGGTTTGGGAGTTAACATCAAAATTACATTTCTCGGCCATATCGCATAGATCTCACTGTGAAAAGGCTTAAATGACTTTTTTAATTAAGTTTGATGATTGCGTTCAAACAAAATGTCCTAGAACAAAATTTTCAAATGTAACTACTAGATTGTGATACAATACACTATTGGGTGAAGTTTGGTTGACTTCTGCGCAGCGGTTTGGGAGTTAACATCAAAATTACATTTCTCGGCCATATCGCATAGATCTCACTGTGAAAAGGCTTAAATGGCTTTTTTGACCTAAGTTTGAGGATTGCGCTCAAATCAAATGTCCTAGAACAAAATTTCCACATGTAACTACTAGATTGTGATACAATACACTAATGGGTGAAGTTTGGTTGACTTCTGCGCAGAGGTTTGGGAGTTAACATCAAAATTACATTTCTCGGCCATATCGCATAGATCTCACTGTGAAAAGGCTTAAATGACTTTTTTAATTAAGTTTGATGATTGCGCTCAAACAAAATTTCCTAGAACAAAATTTTCAAATGTAACTATTAGATTGTGATACAATACACTATTGGGTGAAGTTTGGTTGACTTCTGCGCAGCGGTTTGGGAGTTAACATCAAAATTACATTTCTCGGCCATATCGCATAGATCTCACTGTGAAAAGGCTTAAATGGCTTTTTTGACCTAAGTTTAATGATTGCGCTCAAACCAAATGTCCAAAAACCAAATTTCCACATGTAACTACTAGATTGTGATACAATACACTATTGGGTGAAGTTTGGTTGACTTCTGCGCAGCGGTTTGGGAGTTAACATCAAAATTACATTCCTCGGCCATATCGCATAGATCTCACTGTGAAAAGGCTTAAATGGCTTTTTTGACCTAAGTTTAAAAATTGCGCTCAAACCAAATGTCCTAGAACGAAATTTTCAAATGTAACTACTAGAATGTGATACAATACACTATTGGGTGAAGTTTGGTTGACTTCTGCGCAGCGGTTTGGGAGTTAACATCAAAATTACATTTCTCGGCCATATCGCATAGATCTCACTGTGAAAAGGCTTAAATGGCTTTTTTGACCTAAGTTTGAGGATTGCGCTCAAATCAAATGTCCTAGAACCAAATTTTCACATGTAACTACTAGATTGTGATACAATACACTAATGGGTGAAGTTTGGTTGACTTCTGCGCAGCGGTTTGGGAGTTAACATCAAAATTACATTTCTCGGCCATATCGCATAGATCTCACTGTGAAAAGGCTTAAATGACTTTTTTAATTAAGTTTGATGATTGCGCTCAAACAAAATGTCCTAGAACGAAATTTTCAAATGTAACTACTAGATTGTGATACAATACACTATTGGGTGAAGTTTGGTTGACTTCTGCGCAGCGGTTTGGGAGTTAACATCAAAATTACATTTCTCGGCCATATCGCATAGATCTCACTGTGAAAAGGCTTAAATGGCTTTTTTGACCTAAGTTTAATGATTGCGCTCAAACCAAATTTCCAATAACCAAATTTCCACATATAACTACTAGATTGTGATACAATACACTAATGGGTGAAGTTTGGTTGACTTCTGCGCAGCGGTTTGGGAGTTAACATCAAAATTACATTTCTCGGCCATATCGCATAGATCTCACTGTGAAAAGGCTTAAATGACTTTTTTAATTAAGTTTGATGATTGCGTTCAAACAAAATGTCATAGAACAAAATTTTCAAATGTAACTACTAGATTGTGATACAATACACTATTGGGTGAAGTTTGGTTGACTTCTGCGCAGCGGTTTGGGAGTTAACATCAAAATTACATTTCTCGGCCATATCGCATAGATCTCACTGTGAAAAGGCTTAAATGGCTTTTTTGACCTAAGTTTGAGGATTGCGCTCAAATCAAATGTCCTAGAACCAAATTTCTACATGTAATTACTAGATTGTGATACAATACACTAATGGGTGAAGTTTGGTTGACTTCTGCGCAGCGGTTTGGGAGTTAACATCAAAATTACATTTCTCGGCCATATCGCATAGATCTCACTGTGAAAAGGCTTAAATGACTTTTTTAATTAAGTTTAATGATTGCGCTCAAATCAAATGTCCAAGAACTAAATTTCCAAATGTAACTACTAGATTGTGATAAAATACACTATTGGGTGAAGTTTGGTTGACTTCTGCGCAGCGGTTTGGGAGTTAACATCAAAATTACATTTCTCGGCCATATCGCATAGATCTCACTGTGAAAAGGCTTAAATGACTTTTTTAATTAAGTTTGATGATTGCGTTCAAACAAAATGTCCTAGAACAAAATTTTCAAATGTAACTACTAGATTGTGATACAATACACTATTGGGTGAAGTTTGGTTGACTTCTGCGCAGCGGTTTGGGAGTTAACATCAAAATTACATTTCTCGGCCATATCGCATAGATCTCATTGTGAAAAGGCTTAAATGGCTTTTTTGACCTAAGTTTGAGGATTGCGCTCAAATCAAATGTCCAAGAACCAAATTTCCAAATGTAACTACTAGATTGTGATACAATACACTATTGGGTGAAGTTTGGTTGACTTCTGCGCAGCGGTTTGGGAGTTAACATCAAAATTACATTTCTCGGCCATATCGCATAGATCTCACTGTGAAAAGGCTTAAATGACTTTTTAATTAAGTTTGATGATTGCGTTCAAACAAAATGTCCTAGAACAAAATTTTCAAATGTAACTACTAGATTGTGATACAATACACTATTGGGTGAAGTTTGGTTGACTTCTGCGCAGCGGTTTGGGAGTTAACATCAAAATTACATTTCTCGGCCATATCGCATAGATCTCACTGTGAAAAGGCTTAAATGGCTTTTTTGACCTAAGTTTAAAGATTGCGCTCAAACCAAATGTCCTAGAACGAAATTTTCAAATGTAACTACTAGAATGTGATACAATACACTATTGGGTGAAGTTTGGTTGACTTCTGCGCAGCGGTTTGGGAGTTAACATCAAAATTACATTTCTCGGCCATATCGCATAGATCTCACTGTGAAAAGGCTTAAATGGCTTTTTTGACCTAAGTTAAAGGATTGCGCTCAAATCAAATGTCCTAGAACCAAATTTCCACATGTAACTACTAGATTGTGATACAATACACTAATGGGTGAAGTTTGGTTGACTTCTGCGCAGAGGTTTGGGAGTTAACATCAAAATTACATTTCTCGGCCATATCGCATAGATCTCACTGTGAAAAGGCTTAAATGACTTTTTTAATTAAGTTTGATGATTGCGCTCAAACAAAATTTCCTAGAACAAAATTTTCAAATGTAACTACTAGATTGTGATACAATACACTATTGGGTGAAGTTTGGTTGACTTCTGCACAGCGGTTTGGGAGTTAACATCAAAATTACATTTCTCGGCCATATCGCATAGATCTCACTGTGAAAAGGCTTAAATGGCTTTTTTGACCTAAGTTTGAGGATTGCGCTCAAATCAAATGTCCAAGAACCAAATTTCCAAATGTAACTAATAGATTGTGATACAATACACTAATGGGTGAAGTTTGGTTGACTTCTGCGCAGCGGTTTGGGAGTTAACATCAAAATTACATTTCTCGGCCATATCGCATAGATCTCACTGTGAAAAGGCTTAAATGACTTTTTTAATTAAGTTTGATGATTGCGTTCAAACAAAATGTCCTAGAACAAAATTTTCAAATGTAACTACTAGATTGTGATACAATACACTATTGGGTGAAGTTTGGTTGACTTCTGCGCAGCGGTTTGGGAGTTAACATCAAAATTACATTCCTCGGCCATATCGCATAGATCTCACTGTGAAAAGGCTTAAATGGCTTTTTTGACCTAAGTTTAAAGATTGCGCTCAAACCAAATGTCCTAGAACGAAATTTTCAAATGTAACTACTAGAATGTGATACAATACACTATTGGGTGAAGTTTGGTTGACTTCTGCGCAGCGGTTTGGGAGTTAACATCAAAATTACATTTCTCGGCCATATCGCATAGATCTCACTGTGAAAAGGCTTAAATGGCTTTTTTGACCTAAGTTTGAGGATTGCGCTCAAATCAAATGTCCTAGAACCAAATTTCCACATGTAATTACTAGATTGTGATACAATACACTAATGGGTGAAGTTTGGTTGACTTCTGCGCAGCGGTTTGGGAGTTAACATCAAAATTACATTTCTCGGCCATATCGCATAGATCTCACTGTGAAAAGGCTTAAATGACTTTTTTAATTAAGTTTAATGATTGCGCTCAAACCAAATGTCCTAGAACGAAATTTTCAAATGTAACTACTAGAATGTGATACAATACACTATTGGGTGAAGTTTAGTTGACTTCTGCGCAGCGGTTTGGGAGTTAACATCAAAATTACATTTCTCGGCCATATCGCATAGATCTCACTGTGAAAAGGGTTAAATGGCTTTTTTGACCTAAGTTTAATGATTGCGCTCAAACCAAATGTCCTAGAACAAAATTTTCAAATGTAACTACTAGAATGTGATACAATACACTATTGGGTGAAGTTTGGTTGACTTCTGCGCAGCGGTTTGGGAGTTAACATCAAAATTACATTTCTCGGCCATATCGCATAGATCTCACTGTGAAAAGGCTTAAATGACTTTTTTAATTAAGTTTGATGATTGCGTTCAAACAAAATGTCCTAGAACAAAATTTTCAAATGTAACTACTAGATTGTGATACAATACACTATTGGGTGAAGTTTGGTTGACTTCTGCGCAGCGGTTTGGGAGTTAACATCAAAATTACATTTCTCGGCCATATCGCATAGATCTCACTGTGAAAAGGCTTAAATGACTTTTTTAATTAAGTTTGATGATTGCGTTCAAACAAAATGTCCTAGAACAAAATTTTCAAATGTAACTACTAGATTGTGATACAATACACTATTGGGTGAAGTTTGGTTGACTTCTGCGCAGCGGTTTGGGAGTTAACATCAAAATTACATTTCTCGGCCATATCGCATAGATCTCACTGTGAAAAGGCTTAAATGGCTTTTTTGACCTAAGTTTAAAGATTGCGCTCAAACCAAATGTCCTAGAACGAAATTTTCAAATGTAACTACTAGAATGTGATACAATACACTATTGGGTGAAGTTTGGTTGACTTCTGCGCAGCGGTTTGGGAGTTAACATCAAAATTACATTTCTCGGCCATATCGCATAGATCTCACTGTGAAAAGGCTTAAATGGCTTTTTTGACCTAAGTTTGAGGATTGCGCTCAAATCAAATGTCCTAGAACCAAATTTCCACATGTAACTACTAGATTGTGATACAATACACTAATGGGTGAAGTTTGGTTGACTTCTGCGCAGAGGTTTGGGAGTTAACATCAAAATTACATTTCTCGGCCATATCGCATAGATCTCACTGTGAAAAGGCTTAAATGACTTTTTTAATTAAGTTTGATGATTGCGCTCAAACAAAATTTCCTAGAACAAAATTTTCAAATGTAACTATTAGATTGTGATACAATACACTATTGGGTGAAGTTTGGTTGACTTCTGCGCAGCGGTTTGGGAGTTAACATCAAAATTACATTTCTCGGCCATATCGCATAGATCTCACTGTGAAAAGGCTTAAATGGCTTTTTTGACCTAAGTTTAATGATTGCGCTCAAACCAAATGTCCAAAAACCAAATTTCCACATGTAACTACTAGATTGTGATACAATACACTATTGGGTGAAGTTTGGTTAACTTCTGCGCAGCGGTTTGGGAGTTAACATCAAAATTACATTCCTCGGCCATATCGCATAGATCTCACTGTGAAAAGGCTTAAATGGCTTTTTTGACCTAAGTTTAAAGATTGCGCTCAAACCAAATGTCCTAGAACGAAATTTTCAAATGTAACTACTAGAATGTGATACAATACACTATTGGGTGAAGTTTGGTTGACTTCTGCGCAGCGGTTTGGGAGTTAACATCAAAATTACATTTCTCGGCCATATCGCATAGATCTCACTGTGAAAAGGCTTAAATGGCTTTTTTGACCTAAGTTTGAGGATTGCGCTCAAATCAAATGTCCTAGAACCAAATTTTCACATGTAACTACTAGATTGTGATACAATACACTAATGGGTGAAGTTTGGTTGACTTCTGCGCAGCGGTTTGGGAGTTAACATCAAAATTACATTTCTCGGCCATATCGCATAGATCTCACTGTGAAAAGGCTTAAATGACTTTTTTAATTAAGTTTGATGATTGCGCTCAAACAAAATGTCCTAGAACGAAATTTTCAAATGTAACTACTAGATTGTGATACAATACACTATTGGGTGAAGTTTGGTTGACTTCTGCGCAGCGGTTTGGGAGTTAACATCAAAATTACATTTCTCGGCCATATCGCATAGATCTCACTGTGAAAAGGCTTAAATGGCTTTTTTGACCTAAGTTTAATGATTGCGCTCAAACCAAATTTCCAATAACCAAATTTCCACATATAACTACTAGATTGTGATACAATACACTAATGGGTGAAGTTTGGTTGACTTCTGCGCAGCGGTTTGGGAGTTAACATCAAAATTACATTTCTCGGCCATATCGCATAGATCTCACTGTGAAAAGGCTTAAATGACTTTTTTAATTAAGTTTGATGATTGCGTTCAAACAAAATGTCATAGAACAAAATTTTCAAATGTAACTACTAGATTGTGATACAATACACTATTGGGTGAAGTTTGGTTGACTTCTGCGCAGCGGTTTGGGAGTTAACATCAAAATTACATTTCTCGGCCATATCGCATAGATCTCACTGTGAAAAGGCTTAAATGGCTTTTTTGACCTAAGTTTGAGGATTGCGCTCAAATCAAATGTCCTAGAACCAAATTTCCACATGTAATTACTAGATTGTGATACAATACACTAATGGGTGAAGTTTGGTTGACTTCTGCGCAGCGGTTTGGGAGTTAACATCAAAATTACATTTCTCGGCCATATCGCATAGATCTCACTGTGAAAAGGCTTAAATGACTTTTTTAATTAAGTTTAATGATTGCGCTCAAATCAAATGTCCAAGAACTAAATTTCCAAATGTAACTACTAGATTGTGATAAAATACACTATTGGGTGAAGTTTGGTTGACTTCTGCGCAGCGGTTTGGGAGTTTACATCAAAATTACATTTCTCGGCCATATCGCATAGATCTCACTGTGAAAAGGCTTAAATGACTTTTTTAATTAAGTTTGATGATTGCGTTCAAACAAAATGTCCTAGAACAAAATTTTCAAATGTAACTACTAGATTGTGATACAATACACTATTGGGTGAAGTTTGGTTGACTTCTGCGCAGCGGTTTGGGAGTTAACATCAAAATTACATTTCTCGGCCATATCGCATAGATCTCACTGTGAAAAGGCTTAAATGGCTTTTTTGACCTAAGTTTGAGGATTGCGCTCAAATCAAATGTCCAAGAACCAAATTTCCAAATGTAACTACTAGATTGTGATACAATACACTATTGGGTGAAGTTTGGTTGACTTCTGCGCAGCGGTTTGGGAGTTAACATCAAAATTACATTTCTCGGCCATATCGCATAGATCTCACTGTGAAAAGGCTTAAATGACTTTTTTAATTAAGTTTGATGATTGCGTTCAAACAAAATGTCCTAGAACAAAATTTTCAAATGTAACTACTAGATTAAGATACAATACACTATTGGGTGAAGTTTGGTTGACTTCTGCGCAGCGGTTTGGGAGTTAACATCAAAATTACATTTCTCGGCCATATCGCATAGATCTCACTGTGAAAAGGCTTAAATGGCTTTTTTGACCTAAGTTTAAAGATTGCGCTCAAACCAAATGTCCTAGAACGAAATTTTCAAATGTAACTACTAGAATGTGATACAATACACTATTGGGTGAAGTTTGGTTGACTTCTGCGCAGCGGTTTGGGAGTTAACATCAAAATTACATTTCTCGGCCATATCGCATAGATCTCACTGTGAAAAGGCTTAAATGGCTTTTTTGACCTAAGTTTGAGGATTGCGCTCAAATCAAATGTCCTAGAACCAAATTTCCACATGTAACTACTAGATTGTGATACAATACACTAATGGGTGAAGTTTGGTTGACTTCTGCGCAGAGGTTTGGGAGTTAACATCAAAATTACATTTCTCGGCCATATCGCATAGATCTCACTGTGAAAAGGCTTAAATGACTTTTTTAATTAAGTTTGATGATTGCGCTCAAACAAAATTTCCTAGAACAAAATTTTCAAATGTAACTATTAGATTGTGATACAATACACTATTGGGTGAAGTTTGGTTGACTTCTGCGCAGCGGTTTGGGAGTTAACATCAAAATTACATTTCTCGGCCATATCGCATAGATCTCACTGTGAAAAGGCTTAAATGGCTTTTTTGACCTAAGTTTAATGATTGCGCTCAAACCAAATGTCCAAAAACCAAATTTCCACATGTAACTACTAGATTGTGATACAATACACTATTGGGTGAAGTTTGGTTGACTTCTGCGCAGCGGTTTGGGAGTTAACATCAAAATTACATTCCTCGGCCATATCGCATAGATCTCACTGTGAAAAGGCTTAAATGGCTTTTTTGACCTAAGTTTAAAGATTGCGCTCAAACCAAATGTCCTAGAACGAAATTTTCAAATGTAACTACTAGAATGTGATACAATACACTATTGGGTGAAGTTTGGTTGACTTCTGCGCAGCGGTTTGGGAGTTAACATCAAAATTACATTTCTCGGCCATATCGCATAGATCTCACTGTGAAAAGGCTTAAATGGCTTTTTTGACCTAAGTTTGAGGATTGCGCTCAAATCAAATGTCCTAGAACCAAATTTTCACATGTAACTACTAGATTGTGATACAATACACTAATGGGTGAAGTTTGGTTGACTTCTGCGCAGCGGTTTGGGAGTTAACATCAAAATTACATTTCTCGGCCATATCGCATAGATCTCACTGTGAAAAGGCTTAAATGACTTTTTTAATTAAGTTTGATGATTGCGTTCAAACAAAATGTCATAGAACAAAATTTTCAAATGTAACTACTAGATTGTGATACAATACACTATTGGGTGAAGTTTGGTTGACTTCTGCGCAGCGGTTTGGGAGTTAACATCAAAATTACATTTCTCGGCCATATCGCATAGATCTCACTGTGAAAAGGCTTAAATGGCTTTTTTGACCTAAGTTTGAGGATTGCGCTCAAATCAAATGTCCTAGAACCAAATTTCCACATGTAATTACTAGATTGTGATACAATACACTAATGGGTGAAGTTTGGTTGACTTCTGCGCAGCGGTTTGGGAGTTAACATCAAAATTACATTTCTCGGCCATATCGCATAGATCTCACTGTGAAAAGGCTTAAATGACTTTTTTAATTAAGTTTAATGATTGCGCTCAAATCAAATGTCCAAGAACTAAATTTCCAAATGTAACTACTAGATTGTGATAAAATACACTATTGGGTGAAGTTTGGTTGACTTCTGCGCAGCGGTTTGGGAGTTAACATCAAAATTACATTTCTCGGCCATATCGCATAGATCTCACTGTGAAAAGGCTTAAATGACTTTTTTAATTAAGTTTGATGATTGCGTTCAAACAAAATGTCCTAGAACAAAATTTTCAAATGTAACTACTAGATTGTGATACAATACACTATTGGGTGAAGTTTGGTTGACTTCTGCGCAGCGGTTTGGGAGTTAACATCAAAATTACATTTCTCGGCCATATCGCATAGATCTCACTGTGAAAAGGCTTAAATGGCTTTTTTGACCTAAGTTTGAGGATTGCGCTCAAATCAAATGTCCAAGAACCAAATTTCCAAATGTAACTACTAGATTGTGATACAATACACTATTGGGTGAAGTTTGGTTGACTTCTGCGCAGCGGTTTGGGAGTTAACATCAAAATTACATTTCTCGGCCATATCGCATAGATCTCACTGTGAAAAGGCTTAAATGACTTTTTTAATTAAGTTTGATGATTGCGTTCAAACAAAATGTCCTAGAACAAAATTTTCAAATGTAACTACTAGATTAAGATACAATACACTATTGGGTGAAGTTTGGTTGACTTCTGCGCAGCGGTTTGGGAGTTAACATCAAAATTACATTTCTCGGCCATATCGCATAGATCTCACTGTGAAAAGGCTTAAATGGCTTTTTTGACCTAAGTTTAAAGATTGCGCTCAAACCAAATGTCCTAGAACGAAATTTTCAAATGTAACTACTAGAATGTGATACAATACACTATTGGGTGAAGTTTGGTTGACTTCTGCGCAGCGGTTTGGGAGTTAACATCAAAATTACATTTCTCGGCCATATCGCATAGATCTCACTGTGAAAAGGCTTAAATGGCTTTTTTGACCTAAGTTTGAGGATTGCGCTCAAATCAAATGTCCTAGAACCAAATTTCCACATGTAACTACTAGATTGTGATACAATACACTAATGGGTGAAGTTTGGTTGACTTCTGCGCAGAGGTTTGGGAGTTAACATCAAAATTACATTTCTCGGCCATATCGCATAGATCTCACTGTGAAAAGGCTTAAATGACTTTTTTAATTAAGTTTGATGATTGCGCTCAAACAAAATTTCCTAGAACAAAATTTTCAAATGTAACTATTAGATTGTGATACAATACACTATTGGGTGAAGTTTGGTTGACTTCTGCGCAGCGGTTTGGGAGTTAACATCAAAATTACATTTCTCGGCCATATCGCATAGATCTCACTGTGAAAAGGCTTAAATGGCTTTTTTGACCTAAGTTTAATGATTGCGCTCAAACCAAATGTCCAAAAACCAAATTTCCACATGTAACTACTAGATTGTGATACAATACACTATTGGGTGAAGTTTGGTTGACTTCTGCGCAGCGGTTTGGGAGTTAACATCAAAATTACATTCCTCGGCCATATCGCATAGATCTCACTGTGAAAAGGCTTAAATGGCTTTTTTGACCTAAGTTTAAAGATTGCGCTCAAACCAAATGTCCTAGAACGAAATTTTCAAATGTAACTACTAGAATGTGATACAATACACTATTGGGTGAAGTTTGGTTGACTTCTGCGCAGCGGTTTGGGAGTTAACATCAAAATTACATTTCTCGGCCATATCGCATAGATCTCACTGTGAAAAGGCTTAAATGGCTTTTTTGACCTAAGTTTGAGGATTGCGCTCAAATCAAATGTCCTAGAACCAAATTTTCACATGTAACTACTAGATTGTGATACAATACACTAATGGGTGAAGTTTGGTTGACTTCTGCGCAGCGGTTTGGGAGTTAACATCAAAATTACATTTCTCGGCCATATCGCATAGATCTCACTGTGAAAAGGCTTAAATGACTTTTTTAATTAAGTTTGATGATTGCGCTCAAACAAAATGTCCTAGAACGAAATTTTCAAATGTAACTACTAGATTGTGATACAATACACTATTGGGTGAAGTTTGGTTGACTTCTGCGCAGCGGTTTGGGAGTTAACATCAAAATTACATTTCTCGGCCATATCGCATAGATCTCACTGTGAAAAGGCTTAAATGGCTTTTTTGACCTAAGTTTAATGATTGCGCTCAAACCAAATTTCCAATAACCAAATTTCCACATATAACTACTAGATTGTGATACAATACACTAATGGGTGAAGTTTGGTTGACTTCTGCGCAGCGGTTTGGGAGTTATCATCAAAATTACATTTCTCGGCCATATCGCATAGATCTCACTGTGAAAAGGCTTAAATGACTTTTTTAATTAAGTTTGATGATTGCGTTCAAACAAAATGTCATAGAACAAAATTTTCAAATGTAACTACTAGATTGTGATACAATACACTATTGGGTGAAGTTTGGTTGACTTCTGCGCAGCGGTTTGGGAGTTAACATCAAAATTACATTTCTCGGCCATATCGCATAGATCTCACTGTGAAAAGGCTTAAATGGCTTTTTTGACCTAAGTTTGAGGATTGCGCTCAAATCAAATGTCCTAGAACCAAATTTCTACATGTAATTACTAGATTGTGATACAATACACTAATGGGTGAAGTTTGGTTGACTTCTGCGCAGCGGTTTGGGAGTTAACATCAAAATTACATTTCTCGGCCATATCGCATAGATCTCACTGTGAAAAGGCTTAAATGACTTTTTTAATTAAGTTTAATGATTGCGCTCAAATCAAATGTCCAAGAACTAAATTTCCAAATGTAACTACTAGATTGTGATAAAATACACTATTGGGTGAAGTTTGGTTGACTTCTGCGCAGCGGTTTGGGAGTTAACATCAAAATTACATTTCTCGGCCATATCGCATAGATCTCACTGTGAAAAGGCTTAAATGACTTTTTTAATTAAGTTTGATGATTGCGTTCAAACAAAATGTCCTAGAACAAAATTTTCAAATGTAACTACTAGATTGTGATACAATACACTATTGGGTGAAGTTTGGTTGACTTCTGCGCAGCGGTTTGGGAGTTAACATCAAAATTACATTTCTCGGCCATATCGCATAGATCTCACTGTGAAAAGGCTTAAATGGCTTTTTTGACCTAAGTTTGAGGATTGCGCTCAAATCAAATGTCCAAGAACCAAATTTCCAAATGTAACTACTAGATTGTGATACAATACACTATTGGGTGAAGTTTGGTTGACTTCTGCGCAGCGGTTTGGGAGTTAACATCAAAATTACATTTCTCGGCCATATCGCATAGATCTCACTGTGAAAAGGCTTAAATGACTTTTTTAATTAAGTTTGATGATTGCGTTCAAACAAAATGTCCTAGAACAAAATTTTCAAATGTAACTACTAGATTGTGATACAATACACTATTGGGTGAAGTTTGGTTGACTTCTGCGCAGCGGTTTGGGAGTTAACATCAAAATTACATTTCTCGGCCATATCGCATAGATCTCACTGTGAAAAGGCTTAAATGGCTTTTTTGACCTAAGTTTAAAGATTGCGCTCAAACCAAATGTCCTAGAACGAAATTTTCAAATGTAACTACTAGAATGTGATACAATACACTATTGGGTGAAGTTTGGTTGACTTCTGCGCAGCGGTTTGGGAGTTAACATCAAAATTACATTTCTCGGCCATATCGCATAGATCTCACTGTGAAAAGGCTTAAATGGCTTTTTTGACCTAAGTTAAAGGATTGCGCTCAAATCAAATGTCCTAGAACCAAATTTCCACATGTAACTACTAGATTGTGATACAATACACTAATGGGTGAAGTTTGGTTGACTTCTGCGCAGAGGTTTGGGAGTTAACATCAAAATTACATTTCTCGGCCATATCGCATAGATCTCACTGTGAAAAGGCTTAAATGGCTTTTTTGACCTAAGTTTGAGGATTGCGCTCAAATCAAATGTCCTAGAACCAAATTTCCACATGTAATTACTAGATTGTGATACAATACACTAATGGGTGAAGTTTGGTTGACTTCTGCGCAGCGGTTTGGGAGTTAACATCAAAATTACATTTCTCGGCCATATCGCATAGATCTCACTGTGAAAAGGCTTAAATGGCTTTTTTGACCTAAGTTTAATGATTGCGCTCAAACCAAATGTCCAAAAACCAAATTTCCACATGTAACTACTAGATTGTGATACAATACACTATTGGGTGAAGTTTGGTTGACTTCTGCGCAGCGGTTTGGGAGTTAACATCAAAATTACATTCCTCGGCCATATCGCATAGATCTCACTGTGAAAAGGCTTAAATGGCTTTTTTGACCTAAGTTTAAAGATTGCGCTCAAACCAAATGTCCTAGAACGAAATTTTCAAATGTAACTACTAGAATGTGATACAATACACTATTGGGTGAAGTTTGGTTGACTTCTGCGCAGCGGTTTGGGAGTTAACATCAAAATTACATTTCTCGGCCATATCGCATAGATCTCACTGTGAAAAGGCTTAAATGGCTTTTTTGACCTAAGTTTGAGGATTGCGCTCAAATCAAATGTCCTAGAACCAAATTTTCACATGTAACTACTAGATTGTGATACAATACACTAATGGGTGAAGTTTGGTTGACTTCTGCGCAGCGGTTTGGGAGTTAACATCAAAATTACATTTCTCGGCCATATCGCATAGATCTCACTGTGAAAAGGCTTAAATGACTTTTTTAATTAAGTTTGATGATTGCGTTCAAACAAAATGTCATAGAACAAAATTTTCAAATGTAACTACTAGATTGTGATACAATACACTATTGGGTGAAGTTTGGTTGACTTCTGCGCAGCGGTTTGGGAGTTAACATCAAAATTACATTTCTCGGCCATATCGCATAGATCTCACTGTGAAAAGGCTTAAATGGCTTTTTTGACCTAAGTTTGAGGATTGCGCTCAAATCAAATGTCCTAGAACCAAATTTCCACATGTAATTACTAGATTGTGATACAATACACTAATGGGTGAAGTTTGGTTGACTTCTGCGCAGCGGTTTGGGAGTTAACATCAAAATTACATTTCTCGGCCATATCGCATAGATCTCACTGTGAAAAGGCTTAAATGACTTTTTTAATTAAGTTTAATGATTGCGCTCAAATCAAATGTCCAAGAACTAAATTTCCAAATGTAACTACTAGATTGTGATAAAATACACTATTGGGTGAAGTTTGGTTGACTTCTGCGCAGCGGTTTGGGAGTTAACATCAAAATTACATTTCTCGGCCATATCGCATAGATCTCACTGTGAAAAGGCTTAAATGACTTTTTTAATTAAGTTTGATGATTGCGTTCAAACAAAATGTCCTAGAACAAAATTTTCAAATGTAACTACTAGATTGTGATACAATACACTATTGGGTGAAGTTTGGTTGACTTCTGCGCAGCGGTTTGGGAGTTAACATCAAAATTACATTTCTCGGCCATATCGCATAGATCTCACTGTGAAAAGGCTTAAATGGCTTTTTTGACCTAAGTTTGAGGATTGCGCTCAAATCAAATGTCCAAGAACCAAATTTCCAAATGTAACTACTAGATTGTGATACAATACACTATTGGGTGAAGTTTGGTTGACTTCTGCGCAGCGGTTTGGGAGTTAACATCAAAATTACATTTCTCGGCCATATCGCATAGATCTCACTGTGAAAAGGCTTAAATGACTTTTTTAATTAAGTTTGATGATTGCGTTCAAACAAAATGTCCTAGAACAAAATTTTCAAATGTAACTACTAGATTAAGATACAATACACTATTGGGTGAAGTTTGGTTGACTTCTGCGCAGCGGTTTGGGAGTTAACATCAAAATTACATTTCTCGGCCATATCGCATAGATCTCACTGTGAAAAGGCTTAAATGGCTTTTTTGACCTAAGTTTAAAGATTGCGCTCAAACCAAATGTCCTAGAACGAAATTTTCAAATGTAACTACTAGAATGTGATACAATACACTATTGGGTGAAGTTTGGTTGACTTCTGCGCAGCGGTTTGGGAGTTAACATCAAAATTACATTTCTCGGCCATATCGCATAGATCTCACTGTGAAAAGGCTTAAATGGCTTTTTTGACCTAAGTTTGAGGATTGCGCTCAAATCAAATGTCCTAGAACCAAATTTCCACATGTAACTACTAGATTGTGATACAATACACTAATGGGTGAAGTTTGGTTGACTTCTGCGCAGAGGTTTGGGAGTTAACATCAAAATTACATTTCTCGGCCATATCGCATAGATCTCACTGTGAAAAGGCTTAAATGACTTTTTTAATTAAGTTTGATGATTGCGCTCAAACAAAATTTCCTAGAACAAAATTTTCAAATGTAACTATTAGATTGTGATACAATACACTATTGGGTGAAGTTTGGTTGACTTCTGCGCAGCGGTTTGGGAGTTAACATCAAAATTACATTTCTCGGCCATATCGCATAGATCTCACTGTGAAAAGGCTTAAATGGCTTTTTTGACCTAAGTTTAATGATTGCGCTCAAACCAAATGTCCAAAAACCAAATTTCCACATGTAACTACTAGATTGTGATACAATACACTATTGGGTGAAGTTTGGTTGACTTCTGCGCAGCGGTTTGGGAGTTAACATCAAAATTACATTCCTCGGCCATATCGCATAGATCTCACTGTGAAAAGGCTTAAATGGCTTTTTTGACCTAAGTTTAAAGATTGCGCTCAAACCAAATGTCCTAGAACGAAATTTTCAAATGTAACTACTAGAATGTGATACAATACACTATTGGGTGAAGTTTGGTTGACTTCTGCGCAGCGGTTTGGGAGTTAACATCAAAATTACATTTCTCGGCCATATCGCATAGATCTCACTGTGAAAAGGCTTAAATGGCTTTTTTGACCTAAGTTTGAGGATTGCGCTCAAATCAAATGTCCTAGAACCAAATTTTCACATGTAACTACTAGATTGTGATACAATACACTAATGGGTGAAGTTTGGTTGACTTCTGCGCAGCGGTTTGGGAGTTAACATCAAAATTACATTTCTCGGCCATATCGCATAGATCTCACTGTGAAAAGGCTTAAATGACTTTTTTAATTAAGTTTGATGATTGCGCTCAAACAAAATGTCCTAGAACGAAATTTTCAAATGTAACTACTAGATTGTGATACAATACACTATTGGGTGAAGTTTGGTTGACTTCTGCGCAGCGGTTTGGGAGTTAACATCAAAATTACATTTCTCGGCCATATCGCATAGATCTCACTGTGAAAAGGCTTAAATGGCTTTTTTGACCTAAGTTTAATGATTGCGCTCAAACCAAATTTCCAATAACCAAATTTCCACATATAACTACTAGATTGTGATACAATACACTAATGGGTGAAGTTTGGTTGACTTCTGCGCAGCGGTTTGGGAGTTATCATCAAAATTACATTTCTCGGCCATATCGCATAGATCTCACTGTGAAAAGGCTTAAATGACTTTTTTAATTAAGTTTGATGATTGCGTTCAAACAAAATGTCATAGAACAAAATTTTCAAATGTAACTACTAGATTGTGATACAATACACTATTGGGTGAAGTTTGGTTGACTTCTGCGCAGCGGTTTGGGAGTTAACATCAAAATTACATTTCTCGGCCATATCGCATAGATCTCACTGTGAAAAGGCTTAAATGGCTTTTTTGACCTAAGTTTGAGGATTGCGCTCAAATCAAATGTCCTAGAACCAAATTTCTACATGTAATTACTAGATTGTGATACAATACACTAATGGGTGAAGTTTGGTTGACTTCTGCGCAGCGGTTTGGGAGTTAACATCAAAATTACATTTCTCGGCCATATCGCATAGATCTCACTGTGAAAAGGCTTAAATGACTTTTTTAATTAAGTTTAATGATTGCGCTCAAATCAAATGTCCAAGAACTAAATTTCCAAATGTAACTACTAGATTGTGATAAAATACACTATTGGGTGAAGTTTGGTTGACTTCTGCGCAGCGGTTTGGGAGTTAACATCAAAATTACATTTCTCGGCCATATCGCATAGATCTCACTGTGAAAAGGCTTAAATGACTTTTTTAATTAAGTTTGATGATTGCGTTCAAACAAAATGTCCTAGAACAAAATTTTCAAATGTAACTACTAGATTGTGATACAATACACTATTGGGTGAAGTTTGGTTGACTTCTGCGCAGCGGTTTGGGAGTTAACATCAAAATTACATTTCTCGGCCATATCGCATAGATCTCACTGTGAAAAGGCTTAAATGGCTTTTTTGACCTAAGTTTGAGGATTGCGCTCAAATCAAATGTCCAAGAACCAAATTTCCAAATGTAACTACTAGATTGTGATACAATACACTATTGGGTGAAGTTTGGTTGACTTCTGCGCAGCGGTTTGGGAGTTAACATCAAAATTACATTTCTCGGCCATATCGCATAGATCTCACTGTGAAAAGGCTTAAATGACTTTTTTAATTAAGTTTGATGATTGCGTTCAAACAAAATGTCCTAGAACAAAATTTTCAAATGTAACTACTAGATTGTGATACAATACACTATTGGGTGAAGTTTGGTTGACTTCTGCGCAGCGGTTTGGGAGTTAACATCAAAATTACATTTCTCGGCCATATCGCATAGATCTCACTGTGAAAAGGCTTAAATGGCTTTTTTGACCTAAGTTTAAAGATTGCGCTCAAACCAAATGTCCTAGAACGAAATTTTCAAATGTAACTACTAGAATGTGATACAATACACTATTGGGTGAAGTTTGGTTGACTTCTGCGCAGCGGTTTGGGAGTTAACATCAAAATTACATTTCTCGGCCATATCGCATAGATCTCACTGTGAAAAGGCTTAAATGGCTTTTTTGACCTAAGTTAAAGGATTGCGCTCAAATCAAATGTCCTAGAACCAAATTTCCACATGTAACTACTAGATTGTGATACAATACACTAATGGGTGAAGTTTGGTTGACTTCTGCGCAGAGGTTTGGGAGTTAACATCAAAATTACATTTCTCGGCCATATCGCATAGATCTCACTGTGAAAAGGCTTAAATGGCTTTTTTGACCTAAGTTTGAGGATTGCGCTCAAATCAAATGTCCTAGAACCAAATTTCCACATGTAATTACTAGATTGTGATACAATACACTAATGGGTGAAGTTTGGTTGACTTCTGCGCAGCGGTTTGGGAGTTAACATCAAAATTACATTTCTCGGCCATATCGCATAGATCTCACTGTGAAAAGGCTTAAATGACTTTTTTAATTAAGTTTAATGATTGCGCTCAAACCAAATGTCCTAGAACGAAATTTTCAAATGTAACTACTAGAATGTGATACAATACACTATTGGGTGAAGTTTAGTTGACTTCTGCGCAGCGGTTTGGGAGTTAACATCAAAATTACATTTCTCGGCCATATCGCATAGATCTCACTGTGAAAAGGCTTAAATGGCTTTTTTGACCTAAGTTTAATGATTGCGCTCAAACCAAATGTCCTAGAACAAAATTTTCAAATGTAACTACTAGAATGTGATACAATACACTATTGGGTGAAGTTTGGTTGACTTCTGCGCAGCGGTTTGGGAGTTAACATCAAAATTACATTTCTCGGCCATATCGCATAGATCTCACTGTGAAAAGGCTTAAATGACTTTTTTAATTAAGTTTGATGATTGCGTTCAAACAAAATGTCCTAGAACAAAATTTTCAAATGTAACTACTAGATTGTGATACAATACACTATTGGGTGAAGTTTGGTTGACTTCTGCGCAGCGGTTTGGGAGTTAACATCAAAATTACATTTCTCGGCCATATCGCATAGATCTCACTGTGAAAAGGCTTAAATGACTTTTTTAATTAAGTTTGATGATTGCGTTCAAACAAAATGTCCTAGAACAAAATTTTCAAATGTAACTACTAGATTGTGATACAATACACTATTGGGTGAAGTTTGGTTGACTTCTGCGCAGCGGTTTGGGAGTTAACATCAAAATTACATTTCTCGGCCATATCGCATAGATCTCACTGTGAAAAGGCTTAAATGGCTTTTTTGACCTAAGTTTAAAGATTGCGCTCAAACCAAATGTCCTAGAACGAAATTTTCAAATGTAACTACTAGAATGTGATACAATACACTATTGGGTGAAGTTTGGTTGACTTCTGCGCAGCGGTTTGGGAGTTAACATCAAAATTACATTTCTCGGCCATATCGCATAGATCTCACTGTGAAAAGGCTTAAATGGCTTTTTTGACCTAAGTTTGAGGATTGCGCTCAAATCAAATGTCCTAGAACCAAATTTCCACATGTAACTACTAGATTGTGATACAATACACTAATGGGTGAAGTTTGGTTGACTTCTGCGCAGAGGTTTGGGAGTTAACATCAAAATTACATTTCTCGGCCATATCGCATAGATCTCACTGTGAAAAGGCTTAAATGACTTTTTTAATTAAGTTTGATGATTGCGCTCAAACAAAATTTCCTAGAACAAAATTTTCAAATGTAACTATTAGATTGTGATACAATACACTATTGGGTGAAGTTTGGTTGACTTCTGCGCAGCGGTTTGGGAGTTAACATCAAAATTACATTTCTCGGCCATATCGCATAGATCTCACTGTGAAAAGGCTTAAATGGCTTTTTTGACCTAAGTTTAATGATTGCGCTCAAACCAAATGTCCAAAAACCAAATTTCCACATGTAACTACTAGATTGTGATACAATACACTATTGGGTGAAGTTTGGTTAACTTCTGCGCAGCGGTTTGGGAGTTAACATCAAAATTACATTCCTCGGCCATATCGCATAGATCTCACTGTGAAAAGGCTTAAATGGCTTTTTTGACCTAAGTTTAAAGATTGCGCTCAAACCAAATGTCCTAGAACGAAATTTTCAAATGTAACTACTAGAATGTGATACAATACACTATTGGGTGAAGTTTGGTTGACTTCTGCGCAGCGGTTTGGGAGTTAACATCAAAATTACATTTCTCGGCCATATCGCATAGATCTCACTGTGAAAAGGCTTAAATGGCTTTTTTGACCTAAGTTTGAGGATTGCGCTCAAATCAAATGTCCTAGAACCAAATTTTCACATGTAACTACTAGATTGTGATACAATACACTAATGGGTGAAGTTTGGTTGACTTCTGCGCAGCGGTTTGGGAGTTAACATCAAAATTACATTTCTCGGCCATATCGCATAGATCTCACTGTGAAAAGGCTTAAATGACTTTTTTAATTAAGTTTGATGATTGCGCTCAAACAAAATGTCCTAGAACGAAATTTTCAAATGTAACTACTAGATTGTGATACAATACACTATTGGGTGAAGTTTGGTTGACTTCTGCGCAGCGGTTTGGGAGTTAACATCAAAATTACATTTCTCGGCCATATCGCATAGATCTCACTGTGAAAAGGCTTAAATGGCTTTTTTGACCTAAGTTTGAGGATTGCGCTCAAATCAAATGTCCTAGAACCAAATTTCCACATGTAATTACTAGATTGTGATACAATACACTAATGGGTGAAGTTTGGTTGACTTCTGCGCAGCGGTTTGGGAGTTAACATCAAAATTACATTTCTCGGCCATATCGCATAGATCTCACTGTGAAAAGGCTTAAATGACTTTTTTAATTAAGTTTAATGATTGCGCTCAAATCAAATGTCCAAGAACTAAATTTCCAAATGTAACTACTAGATTGTGATAAAATACACTATTGGGTGAAGTTTGGTTGACTTCTGCGCAGCGGTTTGGGAGTTAACATCAAAATTACATTTCTCGGCCATATCGCATAGATCTCACTGTGAAAAGGCTTAAATGACTTTTTTAATTAAGTTTGATGATTGCGTTCAAACAAAATGTCCTAGAACAAAATTTTCAAATGTAACTACTAGATTGTGATACAATACACTATTGGGTGAAGTTTGGTTGACTTCTGCGCAGCGGTTTGGGAGTTAACATCAAAATTACATTTCTCGGCCATATCGCATAGATCTCACTGTGAAAAGGCTTAAATGGCTTTTTTGACCTAAGTTTGAGGATTGCGCTCAAATCAAATGTCCAAGAACCAAATTTCCAAATGTAACTACTAGATTGTGATACAATACACTATTGGGTGAAGTTTGGTTGACTTCTGCGCAGCGGTTTGGGAGTTAACATCAAAATTACATTTCTCGGCCATATCGCATAGATCTCACTGTGAAAAGGCTTAAATGACTTTTTTAATTAAGTTTGATGATTGCGTTCAAACAAAATGTCCTAGAACAAAATTTTCAAATGTAACTACTAGATTAAGATACAATACACTATTGGGTGAAGTTTGGTTGACTTCTGCGCAGCGGTTTGGGAGTTAACATCAAAATTACATTTCTCGGCCATATCGCATAGATCTCACTGTGAAAAGGCTTAAATGGCTTTTTTGACCTAAGTTTAAAGATTGCGCTCAAACCAAATGTCCTAGAACGAAATTTTCAAATGTAACTACTAGAATGTGATACAATACACTATTGGGTGAAGTTTGGTTGACTTCTGCGCAGCGGTTTGGGAGTTAACATCAAAATTACATTTCTCGGCCATATCGCATAGATCTCACTGTGAAAAGGCTTAAATGGCTTTTTTGACCTAAGTTTGAGGATTGCGCTCAAATCAAATGTCCAAGAACCAAATTTCCAAATGTAACTAATAGATTGTGATACAATACACTATTGGGTGAAGTTTGGTTGACTTCTGCGCAGCGGTTTGGGAGTTAACATCAAAATTACATTTCTCGGCCATATCGCATAGATCTCACTGTGAAAAGGCTTAAATGGCTTTTTTGACCTAAGTTTAATGATTGCGCTCAAACCAAATAACCAATAACCAAATTTCCACATATAACTACTAGATTGTGATACAATACACTAATGGGTGAAGTTTGGTTGACTTCTGCGCAGCGGTTTGGGAGTTAACATCAAAATTACATTTCTCGGCCATATCGCATAGATCTCACTGTGAAAAGGCTTAAATGACTTTTTTAATTAAGTTTGATGATTGCGTTCAAACAAAATGTCATAGAACAAAATTTTCAAATGTAACTACTAGATTGTGATACAATACACTATTGGGTGAAGTTTGGTTGACTTCTGCGCAGCGGTTTGGGAGTTAACATCAAAATTACATTTCTCGGCCATATCGCATAGATCTCACTGTGAAAAGGCTTAAATGGCTTTTTTGACCTAAGTTTGAGGATTGCGCTCAAATCAAATGTCCTAGAACCAAATTTCCACATGTAATTACTAGATTGTGATACAATACACTAATGGGTGAAGTTTGGTTGACTTCTGCGCAGCGGTTTGGGAGTTAACATCAAAATTACATTTCTCGGCCATATCGCATAGATCTCACTGTGAAAAGGCTTAAATGACTTTTTTAATTAAGTTTAATGATTGCGCTCAAATCAAATGTCCAAGAACTAAATTTCCAAATGTAACTACTAGATTGTGATAAAATACACTATTGGGTGAAGTTTGGTTGACTTCTGCGCAGCGGTTTGGGAGTTAACATCAAAATTACATTTCTCGGCCATATCGCATAGATCTCACTGTGAAAAGGCTTAAATGACTTTTTTAATTAAGTTTGATGATTGCGTTCAAACAAAATGTCCTAGAACAAAATTTTCAAATGTAACTACTAGATTGTGATACAATACACTATTGGGTGAAGTTTGGTTGACTTCTGCGCAGCGGTTTGGGAGTTAACATCAAAATTACATTTCTCGGCCATATCGCATAGATCTCACTGTGAAAAGGCTTAAATGGCTTTTTTGACCTAAGTTTGAGGATTGCGCTCAAATCAAATGTCCAAGAACCAAATTTCCAAATGTAACTACTAGATTGTGATACAATACACTATTGGGTGAAGTTTGGTTGACTTCTGCGCAGCGGTTTGGGAGTTAACATCAAAATTACATTTCTCGGCCATATCGCATAGATCTCACTGTGAAAAGGCTTAAATGACTTTTTTAATTAAGTTTGATGATTGCGTTCAAACAAAATGTCCTAGAACAAAATTTTCAAATGTAACTACTAGATTAAGATACAATACACTATTGGGTGAAGTTTGGTTGACTTCTGCGCAGCGGTTTGGGAGTTAACATCAAAATTACATTTCTCGGCCATATCGCATAGATCTCACTGTGAAAAGGCTTAAATGGCTTTTTTGACCTAAGTTTAAAGATTGCGCTCAAACCAAATGTCCTAGAACGAAATTTTCAAATGTAACTACTAGAATGTGATACAATACACTATTGGGTGAAGTTTGGTTGACTTCTGCGCAGCGGTTTGGGAGTTAACATCAAAATTACATTTCTCGGCCATATCGCATAGATCTCACTGTGAAAAGGCTTAAATGGCTTTTTTGACCTAAGTTTGAGGATTGCGCTCAAATCAAATGTCCTAGAACCAAATTTCCACATGTAACTACTAGATTGTGATACAATACACTAATGGGTGAAGTTTGGTTGACTTCTGCGCAGAGGTTTGGGAGTTAACATCAAAATTACATTTCTCGGCCATATCGCATAGATCTCACTGTGAAAAGGCTTAAATGACTTTTTTAATTAAGTTTGATGATTGCGCTCAAACAAAATTTCCTAGAACAAAATTTTCAAATGTAACTACTACATTGTGATACAATACACTATTGGGTGAAGTTTGGTTGACTTCTGCACAGCGGTTTGGGAGTTAACATCAAAATTACATTTCTCGGCCATATCGCATAGATCTCACTGTGAAAAGGCTTAAATGGCTTTTTTGACCTAAGTTTGAGGATTGCGCTCAAATCAAATGTCCAAGAACCAAATTTCCAAATGTAACTAATAGATTGTGATACAATACACTATTGGGTGAAGTTTGGTTGACTTCTGCGCAGCGGTTTGGGAGTTAACATCAAAATTACATTTCTCGGCCATATCGCATAGATCTCACTGTGAAAAGGCTTAAATGACTTTTTTAATTAAGTTTGATGATTGCGTTCAAACAAAATGTCCTAGAACAAAATTTTCAAATGTAACTACTAGATTGTGATACAATACACTATTGGGTGAAGTTTGGTTGACTTCTGCGCAGCGGTTTGGAAGTTAACATCAAAATTACATTCCTCGGCCATATCGCATAGATCTCACTGTGAAAATGCTTAAATGGCTTTTTTGACCTAAGTTTAAAGATTGCGCTCAAACCAAATGTCCTAGAACGAAATTTTCAAATGTAACTACTAGAATGTGATACAATACACTATTGGGTGAAGTTTGGTTGACTTCTGCGCAGCGGTTTGGGAGTTAACATCAAAATTACATTTCTCGGCCATATCGCATAGATCTCACTGTGAAAAGGCTTAAATGGCTTTTTTGACCTAAGTTTGAGGATTGCGCTCAAATCAAATGTCCTAGAACCAAATTTCCACATGTAATTACTAGATTGTGATACAATACACTAATGGGTGAAGTTTGGTTGACTTCTGCGCAGCGGTTTGGGAGTTAACATCAAAATTACATTTCTCGGCCATATCGCATAGATCTCACTGTGAAAAGGCTTAAATGACTTTTTTAATTAAGTTTAATGATTGCGCTCAAACCAAATGTCCTAGAACGAAATTTTCAAATGTAACTACTAGAATGTGATACAATACACTATTGGGTGAAGTTTAGTTGACTTCTGCGCAGCGGTTTGGGAGTTAACATCAAAATTACATTTCTCGGCCATATCGCATAGATCTCACTGTGAAAAGGCTTAAATGACTTTTTTAATTAAGTTTGATGATTGCGCTCAAACAAAATGTCCTAGAACGAAATTTTCAAATGTAACTACTAGATTGTGATACAATACACTATTGGGTGAAGTTTGGTTGACTTCTGCGCAGCGGTTTGGGAGTTAACATCAAAATTACATTTCTCGGCCATATCGCATAGATCTCACTGTGAAAAGGCTTAAATGGCTTTTTTGACCTAAGTTTAATGATTGCGCTCAAACCAAATTTCCAATAACCAAATTTCCACATATAACTACTAGATTGTGATACAATACACTAATGGGTGAAGTTTGGTTGACTTCTGCGCAGCGGTTTGGGAGTTAACATCAAAATTACATTTCTCGGCCATATCGCATAGATCTCACTGTGAAAAGGCTTAAATGACTTTTTTAATTAAGTTTGATGATTGCGTTCAAACAAAATGTCATAGAACAAAATTTTCAAATGTAACTACTAGATTGTGATACAATACACTATTGGGTGAAGTTTGGTTGACTTCTGCGCAGCGGTTTGGGAGTTAACATCAAAATTACATTTCTCGGCCATATCGCATAGATCTCACTGTGAAAAGGCTTAAATGGCTTTTTTGACCTAAGTTTGAGGATTGCGCTCAAATCAAATGTCCTAGAACCAAATTTCCACATGTAATTACTAGATTGTGATACAATACACTAATGGGTGAAGTTTGGTTGACTTCTGCGCAGCGGTTTGGGAGTTAACATCAAAATTACATTTCTCGGCCATATCGCATAGATCTCACTGTGAAAAGGCTTAAATGACTTTTTTAATTAAGTTTAATGATTGCGCTCAAATCAAATGTCCAAGAACTAAATTTCCAAATGTAACTACTAGATTGTGATAAAATACACTATTGGGTGAAGTTTGGTTGACTTCTGCGCAGCGGTTTGGGAGTTAACATCAAAATTACATTTCTCGGCCATATCGCATAGATCTCACTGTGAAAAGGCTTAAATGACTTTTTTAATTAAGTTTGATGATTGCGTTCAAACAAAATGTCCTAGAACAAAATTTTCAAATGTAACTACTAGATTGTGATACAATACACTATTGGGTGAAGTTTGGTTGACTTCTGCGCAGCGGTTTGGGAGTTAACATCAAAATTACATTTCTCGGCCATATCGCATAGATCTCACTGTGAAAAGGCTTAAATGGCTTTTTTGACCTAAGTTTGAGGATTGCGCTCAAATCAAATGTCCAAGAACCAAATTTCCAAATGTAACTACTAGATTGTGATACAATACACTATTGGGTGAAGTTTGGTTGACTTCTGCGCAGCGGTTTGGGAGTTAACATCAAAATTACATTTCTCGGCCATATCGCATAGATCTCACTGTGAAAAGGCTTAAATGACTTTTTTAATTAAGTTTGATGATTGCGTTCAAACAAAATGTCCTAGAACAAAATTTTCAAATGTAACTACTAGATTAAGATACAATACACTATTGGGTGAAGTTTGGTTGACTTCTGCGCAGCGGTTTGGGAGTTAACATCAAAATTACATTTCTCGGCCATATCGCATAGATCTCACTGTGAAAAGGCTTAAATGGCTTTTTTGACCTAAGTTTAAAGATTGCGCTCAAACCAAATGTCCTAGAACGAAATTTTCAAATGTAACTACTAGAATGTGATACAATACACTATTGGGTGAAGTTTGGTTGACTTCTGCGCAGCGGTTTGGGAGTTAACATCAAAATTACATTTCTCGGCCATATCGCATAGATCTCACTGTGAAAAGGCTTAAATGGCTTTTTTGACCTAAGTTTGAGGATTGCGCTCAAATCAAATGTCCTAGAACCAAATTTCCACATGTAACTACTAAATTGTGATACAATACACTAATGGGTGAAGTTTGGTTGACTTCTGCGCAGAGGTTTGGGAGTTAACATCAAAATTACATTTCTCGGCCATATCGCATAGATCTCACTGTGAAAAGGCTTAAATGACTTTTTTAATTAAGTTTGATGATTGCGCTCAAACAAAATTTCCTAGAACAAAATTTTCAAATGTCACTACTACATTGTGATACAATACACTATTGGGTGAAGTTTGGTTGACTTCTGCACAGCGGTTTGGGAGTTAACATCAAAATTACATTTCTCGGCCATATCGCATAGATCTCACTGTGAAAAGGCTTAAATGGCTTTTTTGACCTAAGTTTGAGGATTGCGCTCAAATCAAATGTCCAAGAACCAAATTTCCAAATGTAACTAATAGATTGTGATACAATACACTATTGGGTGAAGTTTGGTTGACTTCTGCGCAGCGGTTTGGGAGTTAACATCAAAATTACATTTCTCGGCCATATCGCATAGATCTCACTGTGAAAAGGCTTAAATGACTTTTTTAATTAAGTTTGATGATTGCGTTCAAACAAAATGTCCTAGAACAAAATTTTCAAATGTAACTACTAGATTGTGATACAATACACTATTGGGTGAAGTTTGGTTGACTTCTGCGCAGCGGTTTGGGAGTTAACATCAAAATTACATTCCTCGGCCATATCGCATAGATCTCACTGTGAAAAGGCTTAAATGGCTTTTTTGACCTAAGTTTAAAGATTGCGCTCAAACCAAATGTCCTAGAACGAAATTTTCAAATGTAACTACTAGAATGTGATACAATACACTATTGGGTGAAGTTTGGTTGACTTCTGCGCAGCGGTTTGGGAGTTAACATCAAAATTACATTTCTCGGCCATATCGCATAGATCTCACTGTGAAAAGGCTTAAATGGCTTTTTTGACCTAAGTTTGAGGATTGCGCTCAAATCAAATGTCCTAGAACCAAATTTCCACATGTAATTACTAGATTGTGATACAATACACTAATGGGTGAAGTTTGGTTGACTTCTGCGCAGCGGTTTGGGAGTTAACATCAAAATTACATTTCTCGGCCATATCGCATAGATCTCACTGTGAAAAGGCTTAAATGACTTTTTTAATTAAGTTTAATGATTGCGCTCAAACCAAATGTCCTAGAACGAAATTTTCAAATGTAACTACTAGAATGTGATACAATACACTATTGGGTGAAGTTTAGTTGACTTCTGCGCAGCGGTTTGGGAGTTAACATCAAAATTACATTTCTCGGCCATATCGCATAGATCTCACTGTGAAAAGGCTTAAATGGCTTTTTTGACCTAAGTTTAATGATTGCGCTCAAACCAAATGTCCTAGAACGAAATTTTCAAATGTAACTACTAGAATGTGATACAATACACTATTGGGTGAAGTTTGGTTGACTTCTGCGCAGCGGTTTGGGAGTTAACATCAAAATTACATTTCTCGGCCATATCGCATAGATCTCACTGTGAAAAGGCTTAAATGACTTTTTTAATTAAGTTTGATGATTGCGTTCAAACAAAATGTCCTAGAACAAAATTTTCAAATGTAACTACTAGATTGTGATACAATACACTATTGGGTGAAGTTTGGTTGACTTCTGCGCAGCGGTTTGGGAGTTGACATCAAAATTACATTTCTCGGCCATATCGCATAGATCTCACTGTGAAAAGGCTTAAATGACTTTTTTAATTAAGTTTGATGATTGCGTTCAAACAAAATGTCCTAGAACAAAATTTTCAAATGTAACTACTAGATTGTGATACAATACACTATTGGGTGAAGTTTGGTTGACTTCTGCGCAGCGGTTTGGGAGTTAACATCAAAATTACATTTCTCGGCCATATCGCATAGATCTCACTGTGAAAAGGCTTAAATGGCTTTTTTGACCTAAGTTTAAAGATTGCGCTCAAACCAAATGTCCTAGAACGAAATTTTCAAATGTAACTACTAGAATGTGATACAATACACTATTGGGTGAAGTTTGGTTGACTTCTGCGCAGCGGTTTGGGAGTTAACATCAAAATTACATTTCTCGGCCATATCGCATAGATCTCACTGTGAAAAGGCTTAAATGGCTTTTTTGACCTAAGTTTGAGGATTGCGCTCAAATCAAATGTCCTAGAACCAAATTTCCACATGTAACTACTAGATTGTGATACAATACACTAATGGGTGAAGTTTGGTTGACTTCTGCGCAGAGGTTTGGGAGTTAACATCAAAATTACATTTCTCGGCCATATCGCATAGATCTCACTGTGAAAAGGCTTAAATGACTTTTTTAATTAAGTTTGATGATTGCGCTCAAACAAAATTTCCTGGAACAAAATTTTCAAATGTAACTACTAGATTGTGATACAATACACTATTGGGTGAAGTTTGGTTGACTTCTGCGCAGCGGTTTGGGAGTTAACATCAAAATTACATTTCTCGGCCATATCGCATAGATCTCACTGTGAAAAGGCTTAAATGGCTTTTTTGACCTAAGTTTAATGATTGCGCTCAAACCAAATGTCCAATAACCAAATTTCCACATGTAACTACTAGATTGTGATACAATACACTAATGGGTGAAGTTTGGTTGACTTCTGCGCAGCGGTTTGGGAGTTAACATCAAAATTACATTTCTCGGCCATATCGCATAGATCTCACTGTGAAAAGGCTTAAATGACTTTTTTAATTAAGTTTGATGATTGCGTTCAAACAAAATGTCATAGAACAAAATTTTCAAATGTAACTACTAGATTGTGATACAATACACTATTGGGTGAAGTTTGGTTGACTTCTGCGCAGCGGTTTGGGAGTTAACATCAAAATTACATTTCTCGGCCATATCGCATAGATCTCACTGTGAAAAGGCTTAAATGACTTTTTTAATTAAGTTTAATGATTGCGCTCAAACCAAATGTCCTAGAACGAAATTTTCAAATGTAACTACTAGAATGTGATACAATACACTATTGGGTGAAGTTTAGTTGACTTCTGCGCAGCGGTTTGGGAGTTAACATCAAAATTACATTTCTCGGCCATATCGCATAGATCTCACTGTGAAAAGGCTTAAATGGCTTTTTTGACCTAAGTTTAATGATTGCGCTCAAACCAAATGTCCTAGAACGAAATTTTCAAATGTAACTACTAGAATGTGATACAATACACTATTGGGTGAAGTTTGGTTGACTTCTGCGCAGCGGTTTGGGAGTTAACATCAAAATTACATTTCTCGGCCATATCGCATAGATCTCACTGTGAAAAGGCTTAAATGACTTTTTTAATTAAGTTTGATGATTGCGTTCAAACAAAATGTCCTAGAACAAAATTTTCAAATGTAACTACTAGATTGTGATACAATACACTATTGGGTGAAGTTTGGTTGACTTCTGCGCAGCGGTTTGGGAGTTAACATCAAAATTACATTTCTCGGCCATATCGCATAGATCTCACTGTGAAAAGGCTTAAATGACTTTTCTAATTAAGTTTGATGATTGCGTTCAAACAAAATGTCCTAGAACAAAATTTTCAAATGTAACTACTAGATTGTGATACAATACACTATTGGGTGAAGTTTGGTTGACTTCTGCGCAGCGGTTTGGGAGTTAACATCAAAATTACATTTCTCGGCCATATCGCATAGATCTCACTGTGAAAAGGCTTAAATGGCTTTTTTGACCTAAGTTTAAAGATTGCGCTCAAACCAAATGTCCTAGAACGAAATTTTCAAATGTAACTACTAGAATGTGATACAATACACTATTGGGTGAAGTTTGGTTGACTTCTGCGCAGCGGTTTGGGAGTTAACATCAAAATTACATTTCTCGGCCATATCGCATAGATCTCACTGTGAAAAGGCTTAAATGGCTTTTTTGACCTAAGTTTGAGGATTGCGCTCAAATCAAATGTCCTAGAACCAAATTTCCACATGTAACTACTAGATTGTGATACAATACACTAATGGGTGAAGTTTGGTTGACTTCTGCGCAGAGGTTTGGGAGTTAACATCAAAATTACATTTCTCGGCCATATCGCATAGATCTCACTGTGAAAAGGCTTAAATGACTTTTTTAATTAAGTTTGATGATTGCGCTCAAACAAAATTTCCTAGAACAAAATTTTCAAATGTAACTACTAGATTGTGATACAATACACTATTGGGTGAAGTTTGGTTGACTTCTGCGCAGCGGTTTGGGAGTTAACATCAAAATTACATTTCTCGGCCATATCGCATAGATTTCACTGTGAAAAGGCTTAAATGGCTTTTTTGACCTAAGTTTAATGATTGCGCTCAAACCAAATGTCCAATAACCAAATTTCCACATGTAACTACTAGATTGTGATACAATACACTAATGGGTGAAGTTTGGTTGACTTCTGCGCAGCGGTTTGGGAGTTAACATCAAAATTACATTTCTCGGCCATATCGCATAGATCTCACTGTGAAAAGGCTTAAATGACTTTTTTAATTAAGTTTGATGATTGCGTTCAAACAAAATGTCATAGAACAAAATTTTCAAATGTAACTACTAGATTGTGATACAATACACTATTGGGTGAAGTTTGGTTGACTTCTGCGCAGCGGTTTGGGAGTTAACATCAAAATTACATTTCTCGGCCATATCGCATAGATCTCACTGTGAAAAGGCTTAAATGGCTTTTTTGACCTAAGTTTGAGGATTGCGCTCAAATCAAATGTCCTAGAACCAAATTTCCACATGTAATTACTAGATTGTGATACAATACACTAATGGGTGAAGTTTGGTTGACTTCTGCGCAGCGGTTTGGGAGTTAACATCAAAATTACATTTCTCGGCCATATCGCATAGATCTCACTGTGAAAAGGCTTAAATGACTTTTTTAATTAAGTTTAATGATTGCGCTCAAATCAAATGTCCTAGAACTAAATTTCCAAATGTAACTACTAGATTGTGATAAAATACACTATTGGGTGAAGTTTGGTTGACTTCTGCGCAGCGGTTTGGGAGTTAACATCAAAATTACATTTCTCGGCCATATCGCATAGATCTCACTGTGAAAAGGCTTAAATGACTTTTTTAATTAAGTTTGATGATTGCGTTCAAACAAAATGTCCTAGAACAAAATTTTCAAATGTAACTACTAGAATGTGATACAATACAATATTGGGTGAAGTTTGGTTGACTTCTGCGCAGCGGTTTGGGAGTTAACATCAAAATTACATTTCTCGGCCATATCGCATAGATCTCACTGTGAAAAGGCTTAAATGGCTTTTTTGACCTAAATTTGAGGATTGCGCTCAAATCAAATGTCCTAGAACCAAATTTCCACATGTAACTACTAGATTGTGATACAATACACTAATGGGTGAAGTTTGGTTGACTTCTGCGCAGAGGTTTGGGAGTTAACATCAAAATTACATTTCTCGGCCATATCGCATAGATCTCACTGTGAAAAGGCTTAAATGACTTTTTTAATTAAGTTTGATGATTGCGCTCAAACAAAATTTCCTAGAACAAAATTTTCAAATGTAACTACTAGATTGTGATACAATACACTATTGGGTGAAGTTTGGTTGACTTCTGCGCAGCGGTTTGGGAGTTAACATCAAAATTACATTTCTCGGCCATATCGCATAGATTTCACTGTGAAAAGGCTTAAATGGCTTTTTTGACCTAAGTTTAATGATTGCGCTCAAACCAAATGTCCAATAACCAAATTTCCACATGTAACTACTAGATTGTGATACAATACACTAATGGGTGAAGTTTGGTTGACTTCTGCGCAGCGGTTTGGGAGTTAACATCAAAATTACATTTCTCGGCCATATCGCATAGATCTCACTGTGAAAAGGCTTAAATGACTTTTTTAATTAAGTTTGATGATTGCGTTCAAACAAAATGTCATAGAACAAAATTTTCAAATGTAACTACTAGATTGTGATACAATACACTATTGGGTGAAGTTTGGTTGACTTCTGCGCAGCGGTTTGGGAGTTAACATCAAAATTACATTTCTCGGCCATATCGCATAGATCTCACTGTGAAAAGGCTTAAATGGCTTTTTTGACCTAAGTTTGAGGATTGCGCTCAAATCAAATGTCCTAGAACCAAATTTCCACATGTAATTACTAGATTGTGATACAATACACTAATGGGTGAAGTTTGGTTGACTTCTGCGCAGCGGTTTGGGAGTTAACATCAAAATTACATTTCTCGGCCATATCGCATAGATCTCACTGTGAAAAGGCTTAAATGACTTTTTTAATTAAGTTTAATGATTGCGCTCAAATCAAATGTCCTAGAACTAAATTTCCAAATGTAACTACTAGATTGTGATAAAATACACTATTGGGTGAAGTTTGGTTGACTTCTGCGCAGCGGTTTGGGAGTTAACATCAAAATTACATTTCTCGGCCATATCGCATAGATCTCACTGTGAAAAGGCTTAAATGACTTTTTTAATTAAGTTTGATGATTGCGTTCAAACAAAATGTCCTAGAACAAAATTTTCAAATGTAACTACTAGATTGTGATACAATACACTATTGGGTGAAGTTTGGTTGACTTCTGCGCAGCGGTTTGGGAGTTAACATCAAAATTACATTTCTCGGCCATATCGCATAGATCTCACTGTGAAAAGGCTTAAATGGCTTTTTTGACCTAAGTTTAATGATTGCGCTCAAACCAAATGTCCTAGAACGAAATTTTCAAATGTAACTACTAGAATGTGATACAATACACTATTGGGTGAAGTTTGGTTGACTTCTGCGCAGCGGTTTGGGAGTTAACATCAAAATTACATTTCTCGGCCATATCGCATAGATCTCACTGTGAAAAGGCTTAAATGACTTTTTTAATTAAGTTTGATGATTGCGTTCAAACAAAATGTCCTAGAACAAAATTTTCAAATGTAACTACTAGATTGTGATACAATACACTATTGGGTGAAGTTTGGTTGACTTCTGCGCAGCGGTTTGGGAGTTGACATCAAAATTACATTTCTCGGCCATATCGCATAGATCTCACTGTGAAAAGGCTTAAATGACTTTTTTAATTAAGTTTGATGATTGCGTTCAAACAAAATGTCCTAGAACAAAATTTTCAAATGTAACTACTAGATTGTGATACAATACACTATTGGGTGAAGTTTGGTTGACTTCTGCGCAGCGGTTTGGGAGTTAACATCAAAATTACATTTCTCGGCCATATCGCATAGATCTCACTGTGAAAAGGCTTAAATGGCTTTTTTGACCTAAGTTTAAAGATTGCGCTCAAACCAAATGTCCTAGAACGAAATTTTCAAATGTAACTACTAGAATGTGATACAATACACTATTGGGTGAAGTTTGGTTGACTTCTGCGCAGCGGTTTGGGAGTTAACATCAAAATTACATTTCTCGGCCATATCGCATAGATCTCACTGTGAAAAGGCTTAAATGGCTTTTTTGACCTAAGTTTGAGGATTGCGCTCAAATCAAATGTCCTAGAACCAAATTTCCACATGTAACTACTAGATTGTGATACAATACACTAATGGGTGAAGTTTGGTTGACTTCTGCGCAGAGGTTTGGGAGTTAACATCAAAATTACATTTCTCGGCCATATCGCATAGATCTCACTGTGAAAAGGCTTAAATGACTTTTTTAATTGTTTGATGATTGCGCTCAAACAAAATTTCCTAGAACAAAATTTTCAAATGTAACTACTAGATTGTGATACAATACACTATTGGGTGAAGTTTGGTTGACTTCTGCGCAGCGGTTTGGGAGTTAACATCAAAATTACATTTCTCGGCCATATCGCATAGATCTCACTGTGAAAAGGCTTAAATGGCTTTTTTGACCTAAGTTTAATGATTGCGCTCAAACCAAATGTCCAATAACCAAATTTCCACATGTAACTACTAGATTGTGATACAATACACTAATGGGTGAAGTTTGGTTGACTTCTGCGCAGCGGTTTGGGAGTTAACATCAAAATTACATTTCTCGGCCATATCGCATAGATCTCACTGTGAAAAGGCTTAAATGACTTTTTTAATTAAGTTTGATGATTGCGTTCAAACAAAATGTCATAGAACAAAATTTTCAAATGTAACTACTAGATTGTGATACAATACACTATTGGGTGAAGTTTGGTTGACTTCTGCGCAGCGGTTTGGGAGTTAACATCAAAATTACATTTCTCGGCCATATCGCATAGATCTCACTGTGAAAAGGCTTAAATGACTTTTTTAATTAAGTTTAATGATTGCGCTCAAACCAAATGTCCTAGAACGAAATTTTCAAATGTAACTACTAGAATGTGATACAATACACTATTGGGTGAAGTTTAGTTGACTTCTGCGCAGCGGTTTGGGAGTTAACATCAAAATTACATTTCTCGGCCATATCGCATAGATCTCACTGTGAAAAGGCTTAAATGGCTTTTTTGACCTAAGTTTAATGATTGCGCTCAAACCAAATGTCCTAGAACGAAATTTTCAAATGTAACTACTAGAATGTGATACAATACACTATTGGGTGAAGTTTGGTTGACTTCTGCGCAGCGGTTTGGGAGTTAACATCAAAATTACATTTCTCGGCCATATCGCATAGATCTCACTGTGAAAAGGCTTAAATGACTTTTTTAATTAAGTTTGATGATTGCGTTCAAACAAAATGTCCTAGAACAAAATTTTCAAATGTAACTACTAGATTGTGATACAATACACTATTGGGTGAAGTTTGGTTGACTTCTGCGCAGCGGTTTGGGAGTTAACATCAAAATTACATTTCTCGGCCATATCGCATAGATCTCACTGTGAAAAGGCTTAAATGACTTTTTTAATTAAGTTTGATGATTGCGTTCAAACAAAATGTCCTAGAACAAAATTTTCAAATGTAACTACTAGATTGTGATACAATACACTATTGGGTGAAGTTTGGTTGACTTCTGCGCAGCGGTTTGGGAGTTAACATCAAAATTACATTTCTCGGCCATATCGCATAGATCTCACTGTGAAAAGGCTTAAATGGCTTTTTTGACCTAAGTTTAAAGATTGCGCTCAAACCAAATGTCCTAGAACGAAATTTTCAAATGTAACTACTAGAATGTGATACAATACACTATTGGGTGAAGTTTGGTTGACTTCTGCGCAGCGGTTTGGGAGTTAACATCAAAATTACATTTCTCGGCCATATCGCATAGATCTCACTGTGAAAAGGCTTAAATGGCTTTTTTGACCTAAGTTTGAGGATTGCGCTCAAATCAAATGTCCTAGAACCAAATTTCCACATGTAACTACTAGATTGTGATACAATACACTAATGGGTGAAGTTTGGTTGACTTCTGCGCAGAGGTTTGGGAGTTAACATCAAAATTACATTTCTCGGCCATATCGCATAGATCTCACTGTGAAAAGGCTTAAATGACTTTTTTAATTAAGTTTGATGATTGCGCTCAAACAAAATTTCCTAGAACAAAATTTTCAAATGTAACTACTAGATTGTGATACAATACACTATTGGGTGAAGTTTGGTTGACTTCTGCGCAGCGGTTTGGGAGTTAACATCAAAATTACATTTCTCGGCCATATCGCATAGATCTCACTGTGAAAAGGCTTAAATGACTTTTTTAATTAAGTTTAATGATTGCGCTCAAACCAAATGTCCTAGAACGAAATTTTCAAATGTAACTACTAGAATGTGATACAATACACTATTGGGTGAAGTTTAGTTGACTTCTGCGCAGCGGTTTGGGAGTTAACATCAAAATTACATTTCTCGGCCATATCGCATAGATCTCACTGTGAAAAGGCTTAAATGGCTTTTTTGACCTAAGTTTAATGATTGCGCTCAAACCAAATGTCCTAGAACGAAATTTTCAAATGTAACTACTAGAATGTGATACAATACACTATTGGGTGAAGTTTGGTTGACTTCTGCGCAGCGGTTTGGGAGTTAACATCAAAATTACATTTCTCGGCCATATCGCATAGATCTCACTGTGAAAAGGCTTAAATGACTTTTTTAATTAAGTTTGATGATTGCGTTCAAACAAAATGTCCTAGAACAAAATTTTCAAATGTAACTACTAGATTGTGATACAATACACTATTGGGTGAAGTTTGGTTGACTTCTGCGCAGCGGTTTGGGAGTTAACATCAAAATTACATTTCTCGGCCATATCGCATAGATCTCACTGTGAAAAGGCTTAAATGACTTTTCTAATTAAGTTTGATGATTGCGTTCAAACAAAATGTCCTAGAACAAAATTTTCAAATGTAACTACTAGATTGTGATACAATACACTATTGGGTGAAGTTTGGTTGACTTCTGCGCAGCGGTTTGGGAGTTAACATCAAAATTACATTTCTCGGCCATATCGCATAGATCTCACTGTGAAAAGGCTTAAATGGCTTTTTTGACCTAAGTTTAAAGATTGCGCTCAAACCAAATGTCCTAGAACGAAATTTTCAAATGTAACTACTAGAATGTGATACAATACACTATTGGGTGAAGTTTGGTTGACTTCTGCGCAGCGGTTTGGGAGTTAACATCAAAATTACATTTCTCGGCCATATCGCATAGATCTCACTGTGAAAAGGCTTAAATGGCTTTTTTGACCTAAGTTTGAGGATTGCGCTCAAATCAAATGTCCTAGAACCAAATTTCCACATGTAACTACTAGATTGTGATACAATACACTAATGGGTGAAGTTTGGTTGACTTCTGCGCAGAGGTTTGGGAGTTAACATCAAAATTACATTTCTCGGCCATATCGCATAGATCTCACTGTGAAAAGGCTTAAATGACTTTTTTAATTAAGTTTGATGATTGCGCTCAAACAAAATTTCCTAGAACAAAATTTTCAAATGTAACTACTAGATTGTGATACAATACACTATTGGGTGAAGTTTGGTTGACTTCTGCGCAGCGGTTTGGGAGTTAACATCAAAATTACATTTCTCGGCCATATCGCATAGATTTCACTGTGAAAAGGCTTAAATGGCTTTTTTGACCTAAGTTTAATGATTGCGCTCAAACCAAATGTCCAATAACCAAATTTCCACATGTAACTACTAGATTGTGATACAATACACTAATGGGTGAAGTTTGGTTGACTTCTGCGCAGCGGTTTGGGAGTTAACATCAAAATTACATTTCTCGGCCATATCGCATAGATCTCACTGTGAAAAGGCTTAAATGACTTTTTTAATTAAGTTTGATGATTGCGTTCAAACAAAATGTCATAGAACAAAATTTTCAAATGTAACTACTAGATTGTGATACAATACACTATTGGGTGAAGTTTGGTTGACTTCTGCGCAGCGGTTTGGGAGTTAACATCAAAATTACATTTCTCGGCCATATCGCATAGATCTCACTGTGAAAAGGCTTAAATGGCTTTTTTGACCTAAGTTTGAGGATTGCGCTCAAATCAAATGTCCTAGAACCAAATTTCCACATGTAATTACTAGATTGTGATACAATACACTAATGGGTGAAGTTTGGTTGACTTCTGCGCAGCGGTTTGGGAGTTAACATCAAAATTACATTTCTCGGCCATATCGCATAGATCTCACTGTGAAAAGGCTTAAATGACTTTTTTAATTAAGTTTAATGATTGCGCTCAAATCAAATGTCCTAGAACTAAATTTCCAAATGTAACTACTAGATTGTGATAAAATACACTATTGGGTGAAGTTTGGTTGACTTCTGCGCAGCGGTTTGGGAGTTAACATCAAAATTACATTTCTCGGCCATATCGCATAGATCTCACTGTGAAAAGGCTTAAATGACTTTTTTAATTAAGTTTGATGATTGCGTTCAAACAAAATGTCCTAGAACAAAATTTTCAAATGTAACTACTAGAATGTGATACAATACACTATTGGGTGAAGTTTGGTTGACTTCTGCGCAGCGGTTTGGGAGTTAACATCAAAATTACATTTCTCGGCCATATCGCATAGATCTCACTGTGAAAAGGCTTAAATGGCTTTTTTGACCTAAGTTTGAGGATTGCGCTCAAATCAAATGTCCTAGAACCAAATTTCCACATGTAACTACTAGATTGTGATACAATACACTAATGGGTGAAGTTTGGTTGACTTCTGCGCAGAGGTTTGGGAGTTAACATCAAAATTACATTTCTCGGCCATATCGCATAGATCTCACTGTGAAAAGGCTTAAATGACTTTTTTAATTAAGTTTGATGATTGCGCTCAAACAAAATTTCCTAGAACAAAATTTTCAAATGTAACTACTAGATTGTGATACAATACACTATTGGGTGAAGTTTGGTTGACTTCTGCGCAGCGGTTTGGGAGTTAACATCAAAATTACATTTCTCGGCCATATCGCATAGATTTCACTGTGAAAAGGCTTAAATGGCTTTTTTGACCTAAGTTTAATGATTGCGCTCAAACCAAATGTCCAATAACCAAATTTCCACATGTAACTACTAGATTGTGATACAATACACTAATGGGTGAAGTTTGGTTGACTTCTGCGCAGCGGTTTGGGAGTTAACATCAAAATTACATTTCTCGGCCATATCGCATAGATCTCACTGTGAAAAGGCTTAAATGACTTTTTTAATTAAGTTTGATGATTGCGTTCAAACAAAATGTCATAGAACAAAATTTTCAAATGTAACTACTAGATTGTGATACAATACACTATTGGGTGAAGTTTGGTTGACTTCTGCGCAGCGGTTTGGGAGTTGACATCAAAATTACATTTCTCGGCCATATCGCATAGATCTCACTGTGAAAAGGCTTAAATGACTTTTTTAATTAAGTTTGATGATTGCGTTCAAACAAAATGTCCTAGAACAAAATTTTCAAATGTAACTACTAGATTGTGATACAATACACTATTGGGTGAAGTTTGGTTGACTTCTGCGCAGCGGTTTGGGAGTTAACATCAAAATTACATTTCTCGGCCATATCGCATAGATCTCACTGTGAAAAGGCTTAAATGGCTTTTTTGACCTAAGTTTAAAGATTGCGCTCAAACCAAATGTCCTAGAACGAAATTTTCAAATGTAACTACTAGAATGTGATACAATACACTATTGGGTGAAGTTTGGTTGACTTCTGCGCAGCGGTTTGGGAGTTAACATCAAAATTACATTTCTCGGCCATATCGCATAGATCTCACTGTGAAAAGGCTTAAATGGCTTTTTTGACCTAAGTTTGAGGATTGCGCTCAAATCAAATGTCCTAGAACCAAATTTCCACATGTAACTACTAGATTGTGATACAATACACTAATGGGTGAAGTTTGGTTGACTTCTGCGCAGAGGTTTGGGAGTTAACATCAAAATTACATTTCTCGGCCATATCGCATAGATCTCACTGTGAAAAGGCTTAAATGACTTTTTTAATTAAGTTTGATGATTGCGCTCAAACAAAATTTCCTAGAACAAAATTTTCAAATGTAACTACTAGATTGTGATACAATACACTATCGGGTGAAGTTTGATTGACTTCTACGCAGCGGTTTGGGAGTTAACATCAAAATTACATTTCTCGGCCATATCGCATAGATCTCACTGTGAAAAGGCTTAAATGGCTTTTTTGACCTAAGTTTAATGATTGCGCTCAAACCAAATGTCCAATAACCAAATTTCCACATGTAACTACTAGATTGTGATACAATACACTAATGGGTGAAGTTTGGTTGACTTCTGCGCAGCGGTTTGGGAGTTAACATCAAAATTACATTTCTCGGCCATATCGCATAGATCTCACTGTGAAAAGGCTTAAATGACTTTTTTAATTAAGTTTGATGATTGCGTTCAAACCAAATGTCCTAGAACGAAATTTTCAAATGTAACTACTAGATTGTGATACAATACACTATTGGGTGAAGTTTGGTTGACTTCTGCGCAGCGGTTTGGGAGTTAACATCAAAATTACATTTCTCGGCCATATCGCATAGATCTCACTGTGAAAAGGCTTAAATGGCTTTTTTGACCTAAGTTTAATGATTGCGCTCAAACCAAATGTCCTAGAACGAAATTTTCAAATGTAACTACTAGAATGTGATACAATACACTATTGGGTGAAGTTTGGTTGACTTCTGCGCAGCGGTTTGGGAGTTATCAAAATTACATTTCTCGGCCATATCGCATAGATCTCACTGTGAAAAGGCTTAAATGACTTTTTTAATTAAGTTTGATGATTGCGTTCAAACAAAATGTCCTAGAACAAAATTTTCAAATGTAACTACTAGATTGTGATACAATACACTATTGGGTGAAGTTTGGTTGACTTCTGCGCAGCGGTTTGGGAGTTAACATCAAAATTACATTTCTCGGCCATATCGCATAGATCTCACTGTGAAAAGGCTTAAATGACTTTTTTAATTAAGTTTGATGATTGCGTTCAAACAAAATGTCCTAGAACAAAATTTTCAAATGTAACTACTAGATTGTGATACAATACACTATTGGGTGAAGTTTGGTTGACTTCTGCGCAGCGGTTTGGGAGTTAACATCAAAATTACATTTCTCGGCCATATCGCATAGATCTCACTGTGAAAAGGCTTAAATGGCTTTTTTGACCTAAGTTTAAAGATTGCGCTCAAACCAAATGTCCTAGAACGAAATTTTCAAATGTAACTACTAGAATGTGATACAATACACTATTGGGTGAAGTTTGGTTGACTTCTGCGCAGCGGTTTGGGAGTTAACATCAAAATTACATTTCTCGGCCATATCGCATAGATCTCACTGTGAAAAGGCTTAAATGGCTTTTTTGACCTAAGTTTGAGGATTGCGCTCAAATCAAATGTCCTAGAACCAAATTTCCACATGTAACTACTAGATTGTGATACAATACACTAATGGGTGAAGTTTGGTTGACTTCTGCGCAGAGGTTTGGGAGTTAACATCAAAATTACATTTCTCGGCCATATCGCATAGATCTCACTGTGAAAAGGCTTAAATGACTTTTTTAATTAAGTTTGATGATTGCGCTCAAACAAAATTTCCTAGAACAAAATTTTCAAATGTAACTACTAGATTGTGATACAATACACTATTGGGTGAAGTTTGGTTGACTTCTGCGCAGCGGTTTGGGAGTTAACATCAAAATTACATTTCTCGGCCATATCGCATAGATCTCACTGTGAAAAGGCTTAAATGGCTTTTTTGACCTAAGTTTAATGATTGCGCTCAAACCAAATGTCCAATAACCAAATTTCCACATGTAACTACTAGATTGTGATACAATACACTAATGGGTGAAGTTTGGTTGACTTCTGCGCAGCGGTTTGGGAGTTAACATCAAAATTACATTTCTCGGCCATATCGCATAGATCTCACTGTGAAAAGGCTTAAATGACTTTTTTAATTAAGTTTAATGATTGCGCTCAAATCAAATGTCCTAGAACTAAATTTCCAAATGTAACTACTAGATTGTGATAAAATACACTATTGGGTGAAGTTTGGTTGACTTCTGCGCAGCGGTTTGGGAGTTAACATCAAAATTACATTTCTCGGCCATATCGCATAGATCTCACTGTGAAAAGGCTTAAATGACTTTTTTAATTAAGTTTGATGATTGCGTTCAAACAAAATGTCCTAGAACAAAATTTTCAAATGTAACTACTAGATTGTGATACAATACACTATTGGGTGAAGTTTGGTTGACTTCTGCGCAGCGGTTTGGGAGTTAACATCAAAATTACATTTCTCGGCCATATCGCATAGATCTCACTGTGAAAAGGCTTAAATGGCTTTTTTGACCTAAGTTTAAGGATTGCGCTCAAATCAAATGTCCTAGAACCAAATTTCCACATGTAACTACTAGATTGTGATACAATACACTAATGGGTGAAGTTTGGTTGACTTCTGCGCAGAGGTTTGGGAGTTAACATCAAAATTACATTTCTCGGCCATATCGCATAGATCTCACTGTGAAAAGGCTTAAATGACTTTTTTAATTAAGTTTGATGATTGCGCTCAAACAAAATTTCCTAGAACAAAATTTTCAAATGTAACTACTAGATTGTGATACAATACACTATTGGGTGAAGTTTGGTTGACTTCTGCGCAGCGGTTTGGGAGTTAACATCAAAATTACATTTCTCGGCCATATCGCATAGATCTCACTGTGAAAAGGCTTAAATGGCTTTTTTGACCTAAGTTTAATGATTGCGCTCAAACCAAATTTCCAATAACCAAATTTCCACATATAACTACTAGATTGTGATACAATACACTAATGGGTGAAGTTTGGTTGACTTCTGCGCAGCGGTTTGGGAGTTAACATCAAAATTACATTTCTCGGCCATATCGCATAGATCTCACTGTGAAAAGGCTTAAATGACTTTTTTAATTAAGTTTGATGATTGCGTTCAAACAAAATGTCATAGAACAAAATTTTCAAATGTAACTACTAGATTGTGATACAATACACTATTGGGTGAAGTTTGGTTGACTTCTGCGCAGCGGTTTGGGAGTTAACATCAAAATTACATTTCTCGGCCATATCGCATAGATCTCACTGTGAAAAGGCTTAAATGGCTTTTTTGACCTAAGTTTGAGGATTGCGCTCAAGTCAAATGTCCTAGAACCAAATTTCCACATGTAATTACTAGATTGTGATACAATACACTATTGGGTGAAGTTTGGTTGACTTCTGCGCAGCGGTTTGGGAGTTAACATCAAAATTACATTTCTCGGCCATATCGCATAGATCTCACTGTGAAAAGGCTTAAATGGCTTTTTTGACCTAAGTTTGAGGATTGCGCTCAAGTCAAATGTCCTAGAACCAAATTTCCACATGTAATTACTAGATTGTGATACAATACACTAATGGGTGAAGTTTGGTTGACTTCTGCGCAGCGGTTTGGGAGTTAACATCAAAATTACATTTCTCGGCCATATCGCATAGATCTCACTGTGAAAAGGCTTAAATGACTTTTTTAATTAAGTTTAATGATTGCGCTCAAATCAAATGTCCAAGAACTAAATTTCCAAATGTAACTACTAGATTGTGATAAAATACACTATTGGGTGAAGTTTGGTTGACTTCTGCGCAGCGGTTTGGGAGTTAACATCAAAATTACATTTCTCGGCCATATCGCATAGATCTCACTGTGAAAAGGCTTAAATGACTTTTTTAATTAAGTTTGATGATTGCGTTCAAACAAAATGTCCTAGAACAAAATTTTCAAATGTAACTACTAGATTGTGATACAATACACTATTGGGTGAAGTTTGGTTGACTTCTGCGCAGCGGTTTGGGAGTTAACATCAAAATTACATTTCTCGGCCATATCGCATAGATCTCACTGTGAAAAGGCTTAAATGGCTTTTTTGACCTAAGTTTAAAGATTGCGCTCAAACCAAATGTCCTAGAACGAAATTTTCAAATGTAACTACTAGAATGTGATACAATACACTATTGGGTGAAGTTTGGTTGACTTCTGCGCAGCGGTTTGGGAGTTAACATCAAAATTACATTTCTCGGCCATATCGCATAGATCTCACTGTGAAAAGGCTTAAATGGCTTTTTTGACCTAAGTTTGAGGATTGCGCTCAAATCAAATGTCCTAGAACCAAATTTCCACATGTAACTACTAGATTGTGATACAATACACTAATGGGTGAAGTTTGGTTGACTTCTGCGCAGAGGTTTGGGAGTTAACATCAAAATTACATTTCTCGGCCATATCGCATAGATCTCACTGTGAAAAGGCTTAAATGACTTTTTTAATTAAGTTTGATGATTGCGCTCAAACAAAATTTCCTAGAACAAAATTTTCAAATGTAACTACTAGATTGTGATACAATACACTATTGGGTGAAGTTTGGTTGACTTCTGCACAGCGGTTTGGGAGTTAACATCAAAATTACATTTCTCGGCCATATCGCATAGATCTCACTGTGAAAAGGTTAAAATGGCTTTTTTGACCTAAGTTTAATGATTGCGCTCAAACCAAATGTCCAATAACCAAATTTCCACATGTAACTACTAGATTGTGATACAATACACTAATGGGTGAAGTTTGGTTGACTTCTGCGCAGCGGTTTGGGAGTTAACATCAAAATTACATTTCTCGGCCATATCGCATAGATCTCACTGTGAAAAGGCTTAAATGGCTTTTTTGACCTAAGTTTGAGGATTGCGCTCAAATCAAATGTCCAAGAACCAAATTTTCAAATGTAACTACTAGATTGTGATACAATACACTATTGGGTGAAGTTTGGTTGACTTCTGCGCAGCGGTTTGGGAGTTAACATCAAAATTACATTTCTCGGCCATATCGCATAGATCTCACTGTGAAAAGGCTTAAATGGCTTTTTTGACCTAAGTTTAAAGATTGCGCTCAAACCAAATGTCCTAGAACGAAATTTTCAAATGTAACTACTAGAATGTGATACAATACACTATTGGGTGAAGTTTGGTTGACTTCTGCGCAGCGGTTTGGGAGTTAACATCAAAATTACATTTCTCGGCCATATCGCATAGATCTCACTGTGAAAAGGCTTAAATGGCTTTTTTGACCTAAGTTTGAGGATTGCGCTCAAATCAAATGTCCTAGAACCAAATTTCCACATGTAACTACTAGATTGTGATACAATACACTAATGGGTGAAGTTTGGTTGACTTCTGCGCAGAGGTTTGGGAGTTAACATCAAAATTACATTTCTCGGCCATATCGCATAGATCTCACTGTGAAAAGGCTTAAATGACTTTTTTAATTAAGTTTGATGATTGCGCTCAAACAAAATTTCCTAGAACAAAATTTTCAAATGTAACTACTAGATTGTGATACAATACACTATTGGGTGAAGTTTGGTTGACTTCTGCACAGCGGTTTGGGAGTTAACATCAAAATTACATTTCTCGGCCATATCGCATAGATCTCACTGTGAAAAGGTTAAAATGGCTTTTTTGACCTAAGTTTAATGATTGCGCTCAAACCAAATGTCCAATAACCAAATTTCCACATGTAACTACTAGATTGTGATACAATACACTAATGGGTGAAGTTTGGTTGACTTCTGCGCAGCGGTTTGGGAGTTAACATCAAAATTACATTTCTCGGCCATATCGCATAGATCTCACTGTGAAAAGGCTTAAATGGCTTTTTTGACCTAAGTTTGAGGATTGCGCTCAAATCAAATGTCCAAGAACCAAATTTCCAAATGTAACTAATAGATTGTGATACAATACACTATTGGGTGAAGTTTGGTTGACTTCTGCGCAGCGGTTTGGGAGTTAACATCAAAATTACATTTCTCGGCCATATCGCATAGATCTCACTGTGAAAAGGCTTAAATGACTTTTTTAATTAAGTTTGATGATTGCGTTCAAACAAAATGTCCTAGAAAAAAATTTTCAAATGTAACTACTAGATTGTGATACAATACACTATTGGGTGAAGTTTGGTTGACTTCTGCGCAGCGGTTTGGGAGTTAACATCAAAATTACATTCCTCGGCCATATCGCATAGATCTCACTGTGAAAAGGCTTAAATGGCTTTTTTGACCTAAGTTTAAAGATTGCGCTCAAACCAAATGTCCTAGAACGAAATTTTCAAATGTAACTACTAGAATGTGATACAATACACTATTGGGTGAAGTTTGGTTGACTTCTGCGCAGCGGTTTGGGAGTTAACATCAAAATTACATTTCTCGGCCATATCGCATAGATCTCACTGTGAAAAGGCTTAAATGGCTTTTTTGACCTAAGTTTGAGGATTGCGCTCAAATCAAATGTCCTAGAACCAAATTTCCACATGTAATTACTAGATTGTGATACAATACACTAATGGGTGAAGTTTGGTTGACTTCTGCGCAGCGGTTTGGGAGTTAACATCAAAATTACATTTCTCGGCCATATCGCATAGATCTCACTGTGAAAAGGCTTAAATGACTTTTTTAATTAAGTTTAATGATTGCGCTCAAACCAAATGTCCTAGAACGAAATTTTCAAATGTAACTACTAGAATGTGATACAATACACTATTGGGTGAAGTTTAGTTGACTTCTGCGCAGCGGTTTGGGAGTTAACATCAAAATAACATTTCTCGGCCATATCGCATAGATCTCACTGTGAAAAGGCTTAAATGGCTTTTTTGACCTAAGTTTAATGATTGCGCTCAAACCAAATGTCCTAGAACGAAATTTTCAAATGTAACTACTAGAATGTGATACAATACACTATTGGGTGAAGTTTGGTTGACTTCTGCGCAGCGGTTTGGGAGTTAACATCAAAATTACATTTCTCGGCCATATCGCATAGATCTCACTGTGAAAAGGCTTAAATGACTTTTTTAAGTAAGTTTGATGATTGCGTTCAAACAAAATGTCCTAGAACAAAATTTTCAAATGTAACTACTAGATTGTGATACAATACACTATTGGGTGAAGTTTGGTTGACTTCTGCGCAGCGGTTTGGGAGTTAACATCAAAATTACATTTCTCGGCCATATCGCATAGATCTCACTGTGAAAAGGCTTAAATGACTTTTTTAATTAAGTTTGATGATTGCGTTCAAACAAAATGTCCTAGAACAAAATTTTCAAATGTAACTACTAGATTGTGATACAATACACTATTGGGTGAAGTTTGGTTGACTTCTGCGCAGCGGTTTGGGAGTTAACATCAAAATTACATTTCTCGGCCATATCGCATAGATCTCACTGTGAAAAGGCTTAAATGGCTTTTTTGACCTAAGTTTGAGGATTGCGCTCAAACCAAATGTCCTAGAACGAAATTTTCAAATGTAACTACTAGAATGTGATACAATACACTATTGGGTGAAGTTTGGTTGACTTCTGCGCAGCGGTTTGGGAGTTAACATCAAAATTACATTTCTCGGCCATATCGCATAGATCTCACTGTGAAAAGGCTTAAATGGCTTTTTTGACCTAAGTTTAATGATTGCGCTCAAACCAAATGTCCAATAACCAAATTTCCACATGTAACTACTAGATTGTGATACAATACACTAATGGGTGAAGTTTGGTTGACTTCTGCGCAGCGGTTTGGGAGTTAACATCAAAATTACATTTCTCGGCCATATCGCATAGATCTCACTGTGAAAAGGCTTAAATGACTTTTTTAATTAAGTTTGATGATTGCGTTCAAACAAAATGTCATAGAACAAAATTTTCAAATGTAACTACTAGATTGTGATACAATACACTATTGGGTGAAGTTTGGTTGACTTCTGCGCAGCGGTTTGGGAGTTAACATCAAAATTACATTTCTCGGCCATATCGCATAGATCTCACTGTGAAAAGGCTTAAATGGCTTTTTTGACCTAAGTTTGAGGATTGCGCTCAAATCAAATGTCCTAGAACCAAATTTCCACATGTAATTACTAGATTGTGATACAATACACTAATGGGTGAAGTTTGGTTGACTTCTGCGCAGCGGTTTGGGAGTTAACATCAAAATTACATTTCTCGGCCATATCGCATAGATCTCACTGTGAAAAGGCTTAAATGACTTTTTTAATTAAGTTTAATGATTGCGCTCAAATCAAATGTCCTAGAACTAAATTTCCAAATGTAACTACTAGATTGTGATAAAATACACTATTGGGTGAAGTTTGGTTGACTTCTGCGCAGCGGTTTGGGAGTTAACATCAAAATTACATTTCTCGGCCATATCGCATAGATCTCACTGTGAAAAGGCTTAAATGACTTTTTTAATTAAGTTTGATGATTGCGTTCAAACAAAATGTCCTAGAACAAAATTTTCAAATGTAACTACTAGATTGTGATACAATACACTATTGGGTGAAGTTTGGTTGACTTCTGCGCAGCGGTTTGGGAGTTAACATCAAAATTACATTTCTCGGCCATATCGCATAGATCTCACTGTGAAAAGGCTTAAATGGCTTTTTTGACCTAAGTTTGAGGATTGCGCTCAAATCAAATGTCCAAGAACCAAATTTCCAAATGTAACTACTAGATTGTGATACAATACACTATTGGGTGAAGTTTGGTTGACTTCTGCGCAGCGGTTTGGGAGTTAACATCAAAATTACATTTCTCGGCCATATCGCATAGATCTCACTGTGAAAAGGCTTAAATGACTTTTTTAATTAAGTTTGATGATTGCGTTCAAACAAAATGTCCTAGAACAAAATTTTCAAATATAACTACTAGATTGTGATACAATACACTATTGGGTGAAGTTTGGTTGACTTCTGCGCAGCGGTTTGGGAGTTAACATCAAAATTACATTCCTCGGCCATATCGCATAGATCTCACTGTGAAAAGGCTTAAATGGCTTTTTTGACCTAAGTTTAAAGATTGCGCTCAAACCAAATGTCCTAGACCGAAATTTTCAAATGTAACTACTAGAATGTGATACAATACACTATTGGGTGAAGTTTGGTTGACTTCTGCGCAGCGGTTTGGGAGTTAACATCAAAATTACATTTCTCGGCCATATCGCATAGATCTCACTGTGAAAAGGCTTAAATGGCTTTTTTGACCTAAGTTTGAGGATTGCGCTCAAATCAAATGTCCAAGAACTAAATTTCCAAATGTAACTACTAGATTGTGATAAAATACACTATTGGGTGAAGTTTGGTTGACTTCTGCGCAGCGGTTTGGGAGTTAACATCAAAATTACATTTCTCGGCCATATCGCATAGATCTCACTGTGAAAAGGCTTAAATGGCTTTTTTGACCTAAGTTTGAGGATTGCGCTCAAATCAAATGTCCTAGAACCAAATTTCCACAGGTAATTACTAGATTGTGATACAATACACTAATGGGTGAAGTTTAGTTGACTTCTGCGCAGCGGTTTGGGAGTTAACATCAAAATTACATTTCTCGGCCATATCGCATAGATCTCACTGTGAAAAGGCTTAAATGACTTTTTTAATTAAGTTTAATGATTGCGCTCAAATCAAATGTCCAAGAACTAAATTTCCAAATGTAACTACTAGATTGTGATAAAATACACTATTGGGTGAAGTTTGGTTGACTTCTGCGCAGCGGTTTGGGAGTTAACATCAAAATTACATTTCTCGGCCATATCGCATAGATCTCACTGTGAAAAGGCTTAAATGACTTTTTTAATTAAGTTTGATGATTGCGTTCAAACAAAATGTCCTAGAACAAAATTTTCAAATGTAACTACTAGATTGTGATACAATACACTATTGGGTGAAGTTTGGTTGACTTCTGCGCAGCGGTTTGGGAGTTAACATCAAAATTACATTTCTCGGCCATATCGCATAGATCTCACTGTGAAAAGGCTTAAATGGCTTTTTTGACCTAAGTTTGAGGATTGCGCTCAAATCAAATGTCCAAGAACCAAATTTCCAAATGTAACTACTAGATTGTGATACAATACACTATTGGGTGAAGTTTGGTTGACTTCTGCGCAGCGGTTTGGGAGTTAACATCAAAATTACATTTCTCGGCCATATCGCATAGATCTCACTGTGAAAAGGCTTAAATGACTTTTTTAATTAAGTTTGATGATTGCGTTCAAACAAAATGTCCTAGAACAAAATTTTCAAATGCAACTACTAGATTGTGATACAATACACTATTGGGTGAAGTTTGGTTGACTTCTGCGCAGCGGTTTGGGAGTTAACATCAAAATTACATTTCTCGGCCATATCGCATAGATCTCACTGTGAAAAGGCTTAAATGGCTTTTTTGACCTAAGTTTAATGATTGCGCTCAAACCAAATGTCCAATAACCAAATTTCCACATGTAACTACTAGATTGTGATACAATACACTAATGGGTGAAGTTTGGTTGACTTCTGCGCAGCGGTTTGGGAGTTAACATCAAAATTACATTTCTCGGCCATATCGCATAGATCTCACTGTGAAAAGGCTTAAATGGCTTTTTTGACCTAAGTTTGAGGATTGCGCTCAAATCAAATGTCCAAGAACCAAATTTCCAAATGTAACTAATAGATTGTGATACAATACACTATTGGGTGAAGTTTGGTTGACTTCTGCGCAGCGGTTTGGGAGTTAACATCAAAATTACATTTCTCGGCCATATCGCATAGATCTCACTGTGAAAAGGCTTAAATGACTTTTTTAATTAAGTTTAATGATTGCGCTCAAACCAAATGTCCTAGAACGAAATTTTCAAATGTAACTACTAGAATGTGATACAATACACTATTGGGTGAAGTTTAGTTGACTTCTGCGCAGCGGTTTGGGAGTTAACATCAAAATTACATTTCTCGGCCATATCGCATAGATCTCACTGTGAAAAGGCTTAAATGGCTTTTTTGACCTAAGTTTAATGATTGCGCTCAAACCAAATGTCCTAGAACGAAATTTTCAAATGTAACTACTAGAATGTGATACAATACACTATTGGGTGAAGTTTGGTTGACTTCTGCGCAGCGGTTTGGGAGTTAACATCAAAATTACATTTCTCGGCCATATCGCATAGATCTCACTGTGAAAAGGCTTAAATGACTTTTTTAATTAAGTTTGATGATTGCGTTCAAACAAAATGTCCTAGAACAAAATTTTCAAATGTAACTACTAGATTGTGATACAATACACTATTGGGTGAAGTTTGGTTGACTTCTGCGCAGCGGTTTTGGAGTTAACATCAAAATTACATTTCTCGGCCATATCGCATAGATCTCACTGTGAAAAGGCTTAAATGACTTTTTTAATTAAGTTTGATGATTGCGTTCAAACAAAATGTCCTAGAACAAAATTTTCAAATGTAACTACTAGATTGTGATACAATACACTATTGGGTGAAGTTTGGTTGACTTCTGCGCAGCGGTTTGGGAGTTAACATCAAAATTACATTTCTCGGCCATATCGCATAGATCTCACTGTGAAAAGGCTTAAATGGCTTTTTTGACCTAAGTTTAAAGATTGCGCTCAAACCAAATGTCCTAGAACGAAATTTTCAAATGTAACTACTAGAATGTGATACAATACACTATTGGGTGAAGTTTGGTTGACTTCTGCGCAGCGGTTTGGGAGTTAACATCAAAATTACATTTCTCGGCCATATCGCATAGATCTCACTGTGAAAAGGCTTAAATGACTTTTTTAATTAAGTTTAATGATTGCGCTCAAATCAAATGTCCTAGAACTAAATTTCCAAATGTAACTACTAGATTGTGATAAAATACACTATTGGGTGAAGTTTGGTTGACTTCTGCGCAGCGGTTTGGGAGTTAACATCAAAATTACATTTCTCGGCCATATCGCATAGATCTCACTGTGAAAAGGCTTAAATGACTTTTTTAATTAAGTTTGATGATTGCGTTCAAACAAAATGTCCTAGAACAAAATTTTCAAATGTAACTACTAGATTGTGATACAATACACTATTGGGTGAAGTTTGGTTGACCTCTGCGCAGCGGTTTGGGAGTTAACATCAAAATTACATTTCTCGGCCATATCGCATAGATCTCACTGTGAAAAGGCTTAAATGGCTTTTTTGACCTAAGTTTGAGGATTGCGCTCAAACAAAATGTCCTAGAACAAAATTTTCAAATGTAACTACTAGATTGTGATACAATACACTATTGGGTGAAGTTTGGTTGACTTCTGCGCAGCGGTTTGGGAGTTAACATCAAAATTACATTTCTCGGCCATATCGCATAGATCTCACTGTGAAAAGGCTTAAATGGCTTTTTTGACCTAAGTTTGAGGATTGCGCTCAAATCAAATGTCCTAGAACCAAATTTCCACATGTAACTACTAGATTGTGATACAATACACTAATGGGTGAAGTTTGGTTGACTTCTGCGCAGAGGTTTGGGAGTTAACATCAAAATTACATTTCTCGGCCATATCGCATAGATCTCACTGTGAAAAGGCTTAAATGACTTTTTTAATTAAGTTTGATGATTGCGCTCAAACAAAATTTCCTAGAACAAAATTTTCAAATGTAACTACTAGATTGTGATACAATACACTATTGGGTGAAGTTTGGTTGACTTCTGCGCAGCGGTTTGGGAGTTAACATCAAAATTACATTTCTCGGCCATATCGCATAGATCTCACTGTGAAAAGGCTTAAATGGCTTTTTTGACCTAAGTTTAATGATTGCGCTCAAACCAAATGTCCAATAACCAAATTTCCACATGTAACTACTAGATTGTGATACAATACACTAATGGGTGAAGTTTGGTTGACTTCTGCGCAGCGGTTTGGGAGTTAACATCAAAATTACATTTCTCGGCCATATCGCATAGATCTCACTGTGAAAAGGCTTAAATGGCTTTTTTGACCTAAGTTTGAGGATTGCGCTCAAATCAAATGTCCAAGAACCAAATTTCCAAATGTAACTAATAGATTGTGATACAATACACTATTGGGTGAAGTTTGGTTGACTTCTGCGCAGCGGTTTGGGAGTTAACATCAAAATTACATTTCTCGGCCATATCGCATAGATCTCACTGTGAAAAGGCTTAAATGACTTTTTTAATTAAGTTTAATGATTGCGCTCAAACCAAATGTCCTAGAACGAAATTTTCAAATGTAACTACTAGAATGTGATACAATACACTATTGGGTGAAGTTTAGTTGACTTCTGCGCAGCGGTTTGGGAGTTAACATCAAAATTACATTTCTCGGCCATATCGCATAGATCTCACTGTGAAAAGGCTTAAATGGCTTTTTTGACCTAAGTTTAATGATTGCGCTCAAACCAAATGTCCTAGAACGAAATTTTCAAATGTAACTACTAGAATGTGATACAATACACTATTGGGTGAAGTTTGGTTGACTTCTGCGCAGCGGTTTGGGAGTTAACATCAAAATTACATTTCTCGGCCATATCGCATAGATCTCACTGTGAAAAGGCTTAAATGACTTTTTTAATTAAGTTTGATGATTGCGTTCAAACAAAATGTCCTAGAACAAAATTTTCAAATGTAACTACTAGATTGTGATACAATACACTATTGGGTGAAGTTTGGTTGACTTCTGCGCAGCGGTTTTGGAGTTAACATCAAAATTACATTTCTCGGCCATATCGCATAGATCTCACTGTGAAAAGGCTTAAATGACTTTTTTAATTAAGTTTGATGATTGCGTTCAAACAAAATGTCCTAGAACAAAATTTTCAAATGTAACTACTAGATTGTGATACAATACACTATTGGGTGAAGTTTGGTTGACTTCTGCGCAGCGGTTTGGGAGTTAACATCAAAATTACATTTCTCGGCCATATCGCATAGATCTCACTGTGAAAAGGCTTAAATGGCTTTTTTGACCTAAGTTTAAAGATTGCGCTCAAACCAAATGTCCTAGAACGAAATTTTCAAATGTAACTACTAGAATGTGATACAATACACTATTGGGTGAAGTTTGGTTGACTTCTGCGCAGCGGTTTGGGAGTTAACATCAAAATTACATTTCTCGGCCATATCGCATAGATCTCACTGTGAAAAGGCTTAAATGACTTTTTTAATTAAGTTTAATGATTGCGCTCAAATCAAATGTCCTAGAACTAAATTTCCAAATGTAACTACTAGATTGTGATAAAATACACTATTGGGTGAAGTTTGGTTGACTTCTGCGCAGCGGTTTGGGAGTTAACATCAAAATTACATTTCTCGGCCATATCGCATAGATCTCACTGTGAAAAGGCTTAAATGACTTTTTTAATTAAGTTTGATGATTGCGTTCAAACAAAATGTCCTAGAACAAAATTTTCAAATGTAACTACTAGATTGTGATACAATACACTATTGGGTGAAGTTTGGTTGACCTCTGCGCAGCGGTTTGGGAGTTAACATCAAAATTACATTTCTCGGCCATATCGCATAGATCTCACTGTGAAAAGGCTTAAATGGCTTTTTTGACCTAAGTTTGAGGATTGCGCTCAAACAAAATGTCCTAGAACAAAATTTTCAAATGTAACTACTAGATTGTGATACAATACACTATTGGGTGAAGTTTGGTTGACTTCTGCGCAGCGGTTTGGGAGTTAACATCAAAATTACATTTCTCGGCCATATCGCATAGATCTCACTGTGAAAAGGCTTAAATGGCTTTTTTGACCTAAGTTTGAGGATTGCGCTCAAATCAAATGTCCTAGAACCAAATTTCCACATGTAACTACTAGATTGTGATACAATACACTAATGGGTGAAGTTTGGTTGACTTCTGCGCAGAGGTTTGGGAGTTAACATCAAAATTACATTTCTCGGCCATATCGCATAGATCTCACTGTGAAAAGGCTTAAATGACTTTTTTAATTAAGTTTGATGATTGCGCTCAAACAAAATTTCCTAGAACAAAATTTTCAAATGTAACTACTAGATTGTGATACAATACACTATTGGGTGAAGTTTGGTTGACTTCTGCGCAGCGGTTTGGGAGTTAACATCAAAATTACATTTCTCGGCCATATCGCATAGATTTCACTGTGAAAAGGCTTAAATGGCTTTTTTGACCTAAGTTTAATGATTGCGCTCAAACCAAATGTCCAATAACCAAATTTCCACATGTAACTACTAGATTGTGATACAATACACTAATGGGTGAAGTTTGGTTGACTTCTGCGCAGCGGTTTGGGAGTTAACATCAAAATTACATTTCTCGGCCATATCGCATAGATCTCACTGTGAAAAGGCTTAAATGACTTTTTTAATTAAGTTTGATGATTGCGTTCAAACAAAATGTCATAGAACAAAATTTTCAAATGTAACTACTAGATTGTGATACAATACACTATTGGGTGAAGTTTGGTTGACTTCTGCGCAGCGGTTTGGGAGTTAACATCAAAATTACATTTCTCGGCCATATCGCATAGATCTCACTGTGAAAAGGCTTAAATGGCTTTTTTGACCTAAGTTTGAGGATTGCGCTCAAATCAAATGTCCTAGAACCAAATTTCCACATGTAATTACTAGATTGTGATACAATACACTAATGGGTGAAGTTTGGTTGACTTCTGCGCAGCGGTTTGGGAGTTAACATCAAAATTACATTTCTCGGCCATATCGCATAGATCTCACTGTGAAAAGGCTTAAATGACTTTTTTAATTAAGTTTAATGATTGCGCTCAAATCAAATGTCCTAGAACTAAATTTCCAAATGTAACTACTAGATTGTGATAAAATACACTATTGGGTGAAGTTTGGTTGACTTCTGCGCAGCGGTTTGGGAGTTAACATCAAAATTACATTTCTCGGCCATATCGCATAGATCTCACTGTGAAAAGGCTTAAATGACTTTTTTAATTAAGTTTGATGATTGCGTTCAAACAAAATGTCCTAGAACAAAATTTTCAAATGTAACTACTAGATTGTGATACAATACACTATTGGGTGAAGTTTGGTTGACTTCTGCGCAGCGGTTTGGGAGTTAACATCAAAATTACATTTCTCGGCCATATCGCATAGATCTCACTGTGAAAAGGCTTAAATGGCTTTTTTGACCTAAGTTTGAGGATTGCGCTCAAATCAAATGTCCTAGAACCAAATTTCCACATGTAACTACTAGATTGTGATACAATACACTAATGGGTGAAGTTTGGTTGACTTCTGCGCAGAGGTTTGGGAGTTAACATCAAAATTACATTTCTCGGCCATATCGCATAGATCTCACTGTGAAAAGGCTTAAATGACTTTTTTAATTAAGTTTGATGATTGCGCTCAAACAAAATTTCCTAGAACAAAATTTTCAAATGTAACTACTAGATTGTGATACAATACACTATTGGGTGAAGTTTGGTTGACTTCTGCGCAGCGGTTTGGGAGTTAACATCAAAATTACATTTCTCGGCCATATCGCATAGATCTCACTGTGAAAAGGCTTAAATGGCTTTTTTGACCTAAGTTTAATGATTGCGCTCAAACCAAATTTCCAATAACCAAATTTCCACATATAACTACTAGATTGTGATACAATACACTAATGGGTGAAGTTTGGTTGACTTCTGCGCAGCGGTTTGGGAGTTAACATCAAAATTACATTTCTCGGCCATATCGCATAGATCTCACTGTGAAAAGGCTTAAATGACTTTTTTAATTAAGTTTGATGATTGCGTTCAAACAAAATGTCATAGAACAAAATTTTCAAATGTAACTACTAGATTGTGATACAATACACTATTGGGTGAAGTTTGGTTGACTTCTGCGCAGCGGTTTGGGAGTTAACATCAAAATTACATTTCTCGGCCATATCGCATAGATCTCACTGTGAAAAGGCTTAAATGGCTTTTTTGACCTAAGTTTGAGGATTGCGCTCAAGTCAAATGTCCTAGAACCAAATTTCCACATGTAATTACTAGATTGTGATACAATACACTAATGGGTGAAGTTTGGTTGACTTCTGCGCAGCGGTTTGGGAGTTAACATCAAAATTACATTTCTCGGCCATATCGCATAGATCTCACTGTGAAAAGGCTTAAATGACTTTTTTAATTAAGTTTAATGATTGCGCTCAAATCAAATGTCCAAGAACTAAATTTCCAAATGTAACTACTAGATTGTGATAAAATACACTATTGGGTGAAGTTTGGTTGACTTCTGCGCAGCGGTTTGGGAGTTAACATCAAAATTACATTTCTCGGCCATATCGCATAGATCTCACTGTGAAAAGGCTTAAATGACTTTTTTAATTAAGTTTGATGATTGCGCTCAAACCAAATGTCCTAGAACGAAATTTTCAAATGTAACTACTAGAATGTGATACAATACACTATTGGGTGAAGTTTAGTTGACTTCTGCGCAGCGGTTTGGGAGTTAACATCAAAATTACATTTCTCGGCCATATCGCATAGATCTCACTGTGAAAAGGCTTAAATGGCTTTTTTGACCTAAGTTTAATGATTGCGCTCAAACCAAATGTCCTAGAACGAAATTTTCAAATGTAACTACTAGAATGTGATACAATACACTATTGGGTGAAGTTTGGTTGACTTCTGCGCAGCGGTTTGGGAGTTAACATCAAAATTACATTTCTCGGCCATATCGCATAGATCTCACTGTGAAAAGGCTTAAATGACTTTTTTAATTAAGTTTGATGATTGCGTTCAAACAAAATGTCCTAGAACAAAATTTTCAAATGTAACTACTAGATTGTGATACAATACACTATTGGGTGAAGTTTGGTTGACTTCTGCGCAGCGGTTTGGGAGTTAACATCAAAATTACATTTCTCGGCCATATCGCATAGATCTCACTGTGAAAAGGCTTAAATGACTTTTTTAATTAAGTTTGATGATTGCGTTCAAACAAAATGTCAGAGAGTAATAAAATACACCTTGTGTCAAGTAGGGTTCATGCCCCCGATGATTTATGACTTTGACCTCTATGACCCCGCCCCCTTTGATTGTAGTCCTTTGATCTCTATTGATGATGACAGATGATTGATGACCCCTCCCTCCCCTTCCCCTTTGATCGTGGTCCTTTGATCTCTATTGGTGCTGACAGGTGATTGATGACCCCCCCCCCCCCCCCCTTTATCCCTTTGATCGTAGTCCTTTGATCTCTATTGGTGCTGACAGATGATTAATGAGCCCAGCCCCCCTTTACCCCTTTGATCGTAGTCCTTTGATCTCTATTGGTGCTGACAGATGATTAATGACCCCCGCCCCCGGACCCCTTTTGATCGTAGTCCTTTGATCACTATTGGTCATGGCAGATGTTTAACAACTTTGAAGTTTAGCGCATGCGTGCTAGGCGTGTTATGGGTTATGTCCGTACATGTCCCCCCTAGAAAAAAACGTAGTGTGTGGAGGGGGCGTGTTTAGCGCATGCGTGCTAATGCGTGTTCCGGGGACATGTCCGTACATGTGAATCGGAAGTAGTAGGGCGTGTTTAGCGCATGCGTGCTAATGCGTGTTCCGGGGACATGTCCGTACATGTCCTAACGAAGAATCGGAAGTAGTAGGGCGTGGCTAGCGCCTGGGCTAGTCGTAGCCAAAGCGAGCTAACCGGCATTCTCAACAAGCTACCGTGAGGGGAGCCATGATTAACGAGACGTGTGTTAACATTAGCCCTCAGCTGGTGAAGACTGCTTTTTACCAGGTTGGTCACATTATATGAAATTATTGATCATTTAGTGAAAGGAACAGCATCATAAAACATAATATCCTCTTACTTGTTAATTTTTAAACCTAACTTAACCTAACCTAACCTATTGAACTCGCCTAAGTATCCTTGAGCAAGGTACTGAATCCCTCAATGCTCCTGGTGACGCAACACCAGTAGGTAGATGGCAATGTAGTGTATGCCATGAAGTCTATTCTTTTTAGACTAATAATGACTCAAAATGAGCTCCAAAATGTAATGCTACTGGAAGGAATCTCAAGTCTGTACAGAAAAATGGTTGAAGCATGACGCAGTCCTGCAGATGTTATTCCTATTGCATGATAGTTTACGCGGACCTGTGTATCAGTGGGGGAGACGCTGCAAAAACGCGGCATTTTTCAACAAATGTATGTCTACACACATATACAGATCTCATGTTTGTGTTAAGATGGGTATCTGTGCAATCTCAAAGGCGTTATCAGTGGAGAGAAACGAAGCATTTTTTTCAACAAATGTATGTCCACTCAGCAAAATGCAGAGCCCCATGTTCATTTAAAGATCAAGGTCATAAAACATTTTAAAAATCAAAAACTACAAAATACGATTACGTAAAAATGGGTGGGGAAAACCCTATAAATTCGCTATCTCCTCGCCTTCTTCGTTGTCCGTTCAACATACCTGATACCAAATGGCCAGAGGTGAGTTCCAACTCATTTTCATGATGTTAATATTGGCACTTTATGAAGATGTAGCTATTGATAACAAAAGCCTCTTTGCTTTATATTCACAGAGGTTAAAGAAATCAACATTTCAAACTATGGTATGTAGACCTTTTTTCTTTCTGTTTAAATGTATGCATTTTTAGTACAAAATTCCCCCATACACCAGAGTTGGACCTAAGGTCTGATGCGGAGGACACTGAATTGACACATCACGCGTCGACACCGGCTTCTTCGCCATCCCTACTATGGGACCTTGGTGATTCGGAGGCTGATCTTAATTATTCTTCGCAATCGACTTCGAATAACGACATACAGCCGCACGACTGGCGTAGGCCATTATCGCGATCAAGTGAGGAGGACAGTGGCTATTATTCACAATCTAATGGCCTATCCACTCCACCAAGAGGTATGCTTTTTTTTCTAAAACCAAATTATTCATTAGAACGAAATGTAAACTGTGTTTTATCATTTTTCTAAACAGCAGCAACAGCATACTTAGCAGGTGAGAATTTCAATATTTTCCCCATCGATTATCCAATACTTAACCTTATAACATTTCTATAAATTCATATTACAGATGCCTCTACACAAACTGACATATTCATTAAATCAGAAGGTAAGCCTTTTTTTTTTCTAAAACAAATTATTCATTTACAAGGAAATGTGTTTTATCATTTTTTTAAGCTGTCGATGAGCCAGCCATCTTAGTTGGTGAGAATTTTATATTTACCCCCTCGGTGATTCGATACGCACCACCAGCGCAGGTGTTAGTTGCGGGTAAGAATATTTTATTATATATTTTCCCCTCTGTTATGTTCTACATGTCCTATTAATTATAAAATCCCCCTCTATTTGTAGATGCAACTGCGCAGATTGATGAGTTATTCATTCAACCAAACGGTAAGTGACAGTTTTTTTTTAATGATGAAATGTGTTTTATCATTTATTTATATATTTTTTATTTTTTTTAAGCCGCCCCAAAACCTGCAATAGTTGTGGGTAAGAATATTTTATTATATATTTTCCCTCTATTATGTTCTACATGTCCTATTAATTATAAAATTCCCCTCTATTTGTAGATGCAACTGCGCAGATTGATGGGTTATTCATTCAACCAAACGGTAAGAGACAGTTTTTTTTAATGATGAAAATGAAATTCAATAGTATAGTGAGAAAAATGTCCACATTTCCTAACGCACTTGTTAAGGAAGGAGAAAGACGTGAGGGTGTGGGTGTGTGTGGGGGCATGTGTGTGTGTGTGTGTGTGTGTGTGTGTGTGTGTGTGTGTGTGTGTGTGTGTGTGTGTGTGTGTGTGTGCTCACATGTTAAGGAAGGAGAAAAAGAAAGAGGAGGGATGTGCGTGCGTGCGTGCGTGCGTGTGTGTGTATGTGCGCACACATTCCAAGATGGGAACGCTACGCAGACCAAGAAAAAGGCGAGGGGAACGCTTACTGCAGTGCTTTAAATAAAAAAATGCAAAACATTGTGTGATTCTTATTTAATCTACCTGTTATTAAGCTGTATGTTGCCCTTAATAATGATTTTGTATTGAATATGTATTCACTTTTTATTAATCTACCCTTAATGAAATTATCATTTATTTATATATTTTTTATTTTTTCTTAAGCCGCCCCAGCGCAGGTGTTAGTTGCGGGTAAGAATATTTTATTATATATTTTCCCTCTATTATGTTCTACATGTCCTATTAATTATAAAATTCCCCTCTATTTGTAGATGCAACTGCGCAGATTGATGAGTTATTCGTTCAACCAAACGGTAAGAGACAGTGTTTTTTTAATGATGAAAATGAAATTCAATAGTATAGTGAGAAAAACGTCCACATTTCCTAGCGCACATGTTAAGGAAGGAGAAAAAGAAAGAGGAGGGATGTGCGTGTGTGCGTGCGTGTGTGTGTATGTGCGCACACATTCCAAGATGGGAACGCTACGCAGACCAAGAAAAAGGCGAGGGGAACGCTTACTGCAGTGCTTTGAATAAAAAAATGCAAAACATTGTGTGATTCTTATTTAATCTACCTGTTATTAAGCTGTATGTTGACCTTAATAATGAATTTATATATTTTATTAATCTATCCTTATTGAACGTATATGTCATACTTCATAATGAAAATGTAATGAATTTGTACAATTGCAAGCTGATATGTGTTTCTTAACTTTGCAGTTATAATTCCACGTCTCATCAGGAGCGGGCCGCATGAGCTTCCTCGGGAACCTGGCACCCCGTTTGGATTCATTATTGACGAAGCGAGAGGTCGATATTATTCATATTATTTTGTCTGATTTGCTATCCTGATTAAAAATGGATGATTCTATTCCTGACATACCGTGTGAATTTCAAGATTTTATCAATCAAATAAACGAGCAAATGGTGTCACAGCCTGATATACCTTACGAACTGTTGGATATTGTCAGCGGAATAAACAATGTGAATCAGGTAAACAATGAGATGGCATTTGAGCAACACAACCCAGACACGCTGATTGATTCAGATGATCCATTTGTAGCCATTCGATCAATAGATGATTTTGTCGATTTCTTTCAGCCTTTACAAAACGCTTTAATACAACTTAATCAACCGAGCAATGTTCCAAACGAATCAACTGACAGTGTCATGCACAATGATGTACAAGCTGACACACAGGAGCAAACTGACAGTGTCATGCATAATGATGTACAAGCTGACACACAGGAGCAAACTGACAGTGTCATGCACAATGATGTACAAGCTGACACGCAGGAGCAAACTGACAGTGTCATGCACAATGATGTACAAGCTGACACGCAGGAGCAAACTGACAGTGTCATGCACAATGATGTACAAGCTGACACGCAGGAGCAAACTGACAGTGTCATGCACAATGATGTACAAGCTGACACGCAGGAGCAAACTGACTCGGACACACAAATAGGGGGTGCAAGCGAAACAGTAAGACCAAAATTTAACAATATCGAATTGAGACAGATATTGACACCGTCGAGGGTCGCCGATTCTCCTGATTTTGTCAGCTTTTACAACGACATAATGGAAAATGTTCAGCGACAGACTGATCATGTGGTTGCAATTACACAACCTGGTGACATTATTCAAATTGAGGTGGTCGGTGACAATGTTCAGCAACATGTCGTCTTAAATGCCACCGATGACCCTGAAATAATCCTTCATGGTTTTCACAATGTGATCGATCGACTTGTACAATCCAATTACCAAATCCTCTGCAATACTGAGTTGGAGATGGTGGTCAACATCGTTAAAGATCAAAGGGGCGGGGTTAGGAGAAAGTTGACACACATGCTCGATTGTGAGATTGTTCGCAAAAAACGACGGTACCTGTATGACCCACATCCTCAAAACAATCAACTATGTTTAGCCATGGCGTTAGCATATATGTTAGACAAATCGTTACCCACAAATGCCTTAATACAAAAGGCTCGTGAACTCCATACAGCCATAGGTCTGAGTGAACAAACTGCTGCGGGGTTTGCTGACATTCACAAATTTGAACAACACCTGAATCGTAAAATAGTTGTCTTGTACAGGCCTGATGACTCGGATATGCCGATGAAGCATTTCGAGACTGATTTTGTCAAAAATCCAAACACTTTGGTGTTGACTCTAATTCAGAATCATTTTTATGGCGTGAAATCTCCAGCACAATTTCTGGGTCACGCCTACTTCTGCTATTTCTGTTATAAAGGTCACGCGAATGCCAACTTTCACAGGTGTGCATTCTATTGTCATTTATGTAAAGACCCCGAATGCCGTCAACGATCGGTGGATTATACCAAATGCACAGACTGTAATAACGTTTGTTACAACAAGATTTGCTACGCTAAGCATAAAGAAGTTGTTAAAACGTCCCATGGCGAATGGGGGAGCAGATGCTCCAGATACAAGAAATGTGAGAAATGTGGTCAGACATTCTACGTTAATATGTACAAGAAAGCCAGACAACACAGATGTCCTGTCCCTAAATGCCAAATTTGTAGGGTCCCATTGGTGACAGCCAACATTGTCAATGATAGACACCTTTGCTTTATCCAAACCCTGAAACCCCAGGCACCAAATCAGAACATAGTCTTTTACGACTTTGAGACTTTTTTATCAAATGAGGGGGTACACACAGCTTTCTTGGTGTGCACAAAATCATTTGCAGGAGAGAACAAATGCTTTTACGGGGTTGATTGTTGTCGTCAATTTATCCTACATTTTAGACAAAAAAAATTTGAAAATTACATCTTCGTGGCCCACAATGCTCGAGCTTTTGACGCTTATTTATTGATTTCAAAAATGTTGGATCTGGGTGTCGGTCTGTCCCCTATCATGCAGGGTAGTAAAATTATATGTTTTACCGAGACTCGGTATGGCTTAAAATTTATTGACTCCTTGTCCTTCTTAATGATGAAGTTGTCTTCGATGCCTAAAACTTTGGGGTATGAAGACAAAATGAAGGGGTATTTCCCTCACTTATTCAGCTCCCAAGAGAACCTGAATTATGTAGGGCCCTACCCAGCCCCTGAATTTTACAGCATAGACCGCATGTCAGAGATCGAACGGGAGAAATTCCTTGATTGGTACCGAAAAGAATGTCACGGTACATTCGATTTCCGCAAGGAGGCGCTAATGTACTGTCAGAACGATGTGGACATTTTAGCTATTGGTTGTCGGCTGTTCAGAGATGCTTTTTTGAAAGAAACAGATGTGGATCCTCTAAACAGTGTCACGATAGCCTCGGCCTGCATGAAAGTCTTCCGTACAAAATTCTTACAGGCCGACACTTTGGCTATACCATCCCCTGACAATTACAGACGTCAGCATAAGTCCTACTCACACGCGTCCATACAATATTTAGAATGGGTGTCGCATGATAGAGGAATATTCATCGAACATGCCTTGAACACAGGCGAACGTAAGGTGGGTGGTTTTTTTGTTGACGGCCACGCCTTAGGGGCGGATGGTACGATTCATGTTTGGGAATTTGATGGCTGTTATTTTCACGGCTGTCCTGATTGTTTTGAACCGTCGGCGATTTGTCCGATGACGCAAAGACCCTTTCGTGAACTTCATGAGGCAAATGAGGAAAAGTTGGCGGCATTGAAGTCGGTGCCAGGAGTCCGGCTAACGATCATGAAAGAGCACGAATGGAACAAACTGAAATGTGAGAACCCCGCTATCCGGGAGTTCTTACACAACTCTGATTTCCCCAAACCGCTAGATCCCCGTGAAGCTCTCTTTGGCGGTAGGACAAATGCCTTTGTGTTAAGACACACTGCTGGTCCCGATCAGAAAATACTTTATGTTGATGTCACTAGCCTGTACCCCTTTGTAAACGCCTCAAAAAAATATGCGATCGGACATCCAATTATTATCCACAACAATTTTGAGGCTGATGTAACCAAGTACTTTGGTTTCATCAGAGCTAAAGTCTACCCGCCGCGAAAACTGTATTTCCCGGTGCTCCCTTACAAAACTGCTAAAGGCAAACTCGTGTTTACACTATGCCGCACATGTGCGGAAATAAACAACCAGTCTGATGACTGCAAACATGATGATGAATCGAGGGCCCTGACTGGCGTGTGGGTCACTCTCGAAATGAACAAAGCTGTTGAGTTGGGTTACAGATTAGCTCGTGTAATGGAGGTCTGGCATTTTGAAAAGACCAGTAGCGAGGTCTTTGAAGGATATATAAAAACGTTTCTCAAGGGGAAACAAGAAGCGTCTGGTTTTCCGACCAATGTTGTTAGTCAGGCCGACAAGCAGAAATACATTTGCGACTACCAAGCAAATCAAGGAATACAATTAGACATAGACTCCATCGAACTCAATCCGGGAAAGAGACAGGTTGCAAAGTTGTGTCTGAACAGTCTTTGGGGGAAATTTGGTCAAAGGAGTAACTTGAATCAAACCCATTTTGTCAAAAAGGCTGCAGAGTTTTTCAAAATTTTGTTCTCGGGGATGTATGAGATCAAATACTTTGGTTTTATTAACAAGGATGTAGCCATGATTCAGTACAACTTTAACAAAAAAAACATTACCCCGCCCTCTGCATCTTCCAATGTTTTTGTCGCATGCATGACAACTGCGCACGCTCGATTAGTCATGTACGAATATTTGGAAAAACTGCAGGAAAATGTCCTGTATTCGGACACTGACTCTCTCATCTATGTAGTTGGTCCTGGAGAAGAGCCCCTCCCTCTAGGTAATTATCTTGGCGATTTGACGGATGAGCTAGCTAACGATTCCATCGAGGAATTCGTCTCTGCCGGTCCAAAATCGTACGCGTATCAGACGAGACAAACCAAAAAAACAGTAATAAAAGTCAAGGGGATCACTCAGACTTATGCTTGTTCACAGCGTGTGAATTTTGATACTATAAAGGACTTGGTCGACGGGTATGTCGATCACTGTGGCGTTGGCACCCCCAGGACTATAAACACTCCGCAACACATCATTGTGCGTGACAAAAAGTCGTTTGAGCTAAGAAATAAATCATTTCAGAAAACATTTAAAGTCGTGTACGACAAACGACGGTTATTAGCCGGCGGTAAAACTCTTCCTTTTGGCTATTAAGGAAATGGAAATGTCTGAGGTTGGTTTCGACCCCCGCTTCCAAATGCCATGCTCTATTTTATTAGCAGGCCCTAGCGGGGCTGGGAAAACGTTTTTTGTAAAGAAGCTTTTGGAGAATTGTAAACATGTGATGACATATGTGCCTGAAAATGTTGTTTGGATTTACACATCAATGCAACCCATGTATTTAGAGCTGAAGGAACAAAATAAAGAAATTCAATTTTTGAAAGGCATTCCTGATTCATTCGAGGACGAGAGACTCTTTCCAACAAACCAAAGCCATCTCATAATTCTAGATGATGTCATTTTTCAAGCCTTGGACCACCCAGAAGTGGTTAGATTATTTACACAATACAGACATCATTGTAACAAGAGTGTGATTCTTTTGACTCAAAACATATTTCATCAAGGCAAATATAGCCGCACTATCAGCTTAAATAGTAATTATATCATACTGTTTAAAAATCCTCGAGATCAACTGCAGACAAGTGTGTTGGCCAACCAGATGTTCCCTTCCAAGAAAAAGTATTTTTTAGAATGTTATGAAGATGCCACACGTGTACCTCACGGCTACTTAATTGTAGATCTCACCCCAAACTGTCCAGAACGATACAGACTGAGGACAGGTGTGCTTCCTCATCAGTGGCCTACCGTGTATATTTCTAAGGCCTAGCATGTCTACTCTCTTAAAAACCAACGCCCCTCTACTCAAAGCGCTTTTTCAGGCCAAACCTGAGAAACGTAAGGACATACTGAAACGAAGTCCAGACAGTCTGGTCAAAGCGTTGTGTGAAATTGCCCTTAACCTTGTACGTGGGAACATTCCTCTTACGTCAACACAACTCAAAAAGCTGAAAAAACAAAGGACGGTGATCCGTCTACTGGCCGACAGGAGAAAAAGCTTGAAAAGAAAAAGAGCTGCCTTGCAGCAGAAAGGCGGTTTTATTTTCCCTTTGTTGGCAACACTGGCTCCTGTCCTGGGTAGTGTTATAGGTGGTTTGATCAGAAAAGACTGATAAACATGACCCTCAGAACAGCGGACAAAATGTTTTTGATTTCCCCACAACAGCTAGAACGGCTGAGGAACACAGAGCCCAACATTCGGCAGAAAGCCGAGCATGATCTGGATATAAAAATGAGAGAGGTTCTAGAGAATCGCTCTTTGAGTCAATACGATAAAATTAAAAAGTATGAAGCTCTGATGCAACGTTACTTAAGTCTTTTGAAACAAGGGGAGAAGGAGCCTCGGAATGTCACATTGACCCTCCCCACAGCGACTTACCAACACAACACAAGCGTTGATGGAGAAGGAGCGGTTGTAAAGAAGGAGGAGGAGCCATGGCATGATCTGGTGCAAAACTTTCCAATCAGTTATCGCAAAAACGCTCTATTTGTGTTAAAAAAATTTGTCGACAATGATAAAAGCTGGACATCGCGAAACGAATTCATATTCCGAGGTAGACCCATTATCGGCTCGCACATGATTGATCTCCTCAAACATCTGACATCTACTGGAAAAACAGTCATGATACCACCCCCTAGAGGTTGGGATGAGTTCCTGCATACACTGCGTGAATTAAACATCCCCGAGACTTCCATCTCGAATCCACATGCTCGTGAACAGTTCCGACGATTAAAACTTGACGACGGTTTGGAGTTTAACGACCAGCCTAAGGCGCATCCGAAAAAAAGAAGAGCGAAGAGAGAGAGGTCGTCGCCTCACAAGTGGATTGGATTAAATGAGTAATGCACACGAGAAAATATTCTGTTTTTTTTTTTCATTTATTGAATAAAATGTTTGTAAAAAGTCAAGCGTTTACAGACAATGACATTTTTTAAACTTTTGCAACGAGCATGATCGCTGACCATAGCATGCATCATAGGTAAACATTTGATGACGTTTAACAAAAGTAGATACCATGGAGTCATTTTTAAGTGTGTCATCGCTATAGCAAGCTAATACATCATGAAATGAAAGGCCGCAGCCTCGCTGAATTAAGTAATATACACAATGTTGACCACATGTGATTGAGAGCTCGTTCTGTAGTTGGTAGGTGTGGTATATTATTCGGTTGGCGTGTTTTTCCAAAAAAGAGATGATACTCGGGGGATAATAGTCCAAATCTGGAGGCAGGCCATAGGCGTCAAAGAATGTTGCCACATTATTCTCCTCCAAGGTCAAGGCGAGCCAGTGCTCCCCCGGTTGGCTACGCGGGTGGGTGTTTACAATAAAATGTCTCGCCGGGGTGGGGGTTAAAGAGTTTAACTCATCAGAGGCGTAGACACCTCCAAATAACTTCCCCTGGAGGCGGGTCATCAGAGTTTCCAGGGCTCTCCCGTCCATCTCTCAGTAATAGTCCACCAGTACTTGCCGTTTTGAGTCTATTTCCAGAATAGAGTCATAGCATGCGTAGACAATAAGTGTGACTGTGTGAGGCAGTGGAGCTTTGAATCTCATCTCCAATCTGACACTACCGTTAGACACAGTCGATAATGCAGATGTGTCGTCGTTAGCGCTCAAATTGAACACATATAGAGCATAGCCGTCCATGAAATCCTCGTGATCAATACAGAGAGGCAGATCCTTCAAATGTCTGCCTGTAGACGTAAACAAATTATAAAACTCGCGAGCGGCATTCCTTTCGGAAAATTGTGGTTGAAAAGGTTTCGAGGGGATTTGTCTTCCTTCCTGCGTCAGAGCTAAATACTCCATGTTATAATTAGCAAAGTTGAAAGGGTTACTTTCTCGACGACCCGTGAACGCCGTGTGTGCAACTAGGCCAACTACGACATAACGAGGCATTGGTCCGAGGAAAAGGTTATCTTGCTGACACGTTCGAGATTGTTGAGGGATAGAGTACGTTTTTACGTTAATACGTGACAGGGGGTACAAAGCGTTCTCTTTGCGGAGTGCAGCCTCGTGTCCCAGAGAAACAGCTGGAGACACAGCGACCCTTTTGACAAATAAAGAAGCGCTCAATATTTTTAACTTATGATCGCTGTTAGCCGGTGAAATGAAGCAGAAATCATTGTTGGCCTTGATGAGTTTGACGCGTAAGTCCACATTGTTTAACAGGAGTCGTTCACAAAAAAATATGTCGGCATGTAGAGGGCCTATGACATAAAATGATCTGGAGCCAGCAACCCTCTGCGCTCGGTTCACCAAACCCTCATTCACAGCGTCGCCAGTAAGGTCAGTGGTGTCCATTTGTCCACTTTTATCTTTGAAAAACATACCGGCTGTGAACTGGCTCTTCAAAGAAGCGTCCGAAAAGTTTAATAAAGCTTCTATCATGGATCGATAAGGGTGTGTCGAACTGGACTGAGATATCAATCTGTCTGCCAAAGTAACATCAACTTGGGAGAATATGGTGTTAAGTGGGTAATTGATAAGCCCCACCTTCTCCGCCGCAGGTAAACGGGATCCATCGGCGTTTGTCACCTGTAATTGGAGCTGAAGCAGGGTGTCCGCGAGGTCCAGATATTTAGAACCATCGCCAGGAACAAAAAACTCGATGGGGCCGTCTTCGGTAAGGGCCGAGATCGGGAGCATCTCCACATATTGACTCCCTTCGATCGATAATTGCGTAAGGGGTGGGGCAAACAAATCCAATTCGGCCAGAGTGCATTCATGTGAACGGTGGTGTGCGAGCGCCATTTGGTATGAAGGGGTTAGGAGAAGATGTCCGCGTGGCTTCTTCGACGCTTCCTTCTGGAAACTGATCTCGGTCTAGATGCACTCGCACGCTTTTTACGTGACTTCACAGGTCGACGCCCCCTTTTAACGAGTCTCCTTGCAGGTGATTTATGAGGTCTGCGTGCCAGGGTCATGATACCGGAGCCTTCCTGTGGATCTGGCTTTTTCTGAATCCTTTCCATCACGCGCCCTGCGACGTCCGTCGCTATGTTTTTAGCGGCTGTCTGGAGGTGTGGTTTCGCCATGCTGAAACCTCTCCTAAGGAGCGGAGTTACAAATCGGAACAGCTTGGCAAAGATGGAACCCAGACCTCTTCCATATTGAATTGGTGACCCGTGGAACCCAGGTAACGCCCCTCCAGCCTGGCTTTCGTAATAATCCACTAGGCGGTAAAGGTCCGGGTGTGTTGCTAACACCACCATTTTCTCACTTTGGTCTAAAATGGAGCGTGATAATTACTTTGCCGTAAGCGAAGGGGACTGGTTTGTTCTGATCAGTTTTAATTTCTATCGCTATGTCCTCAATGTGTCTTTTGTTAAGTGGAAGATAGTAAGGCGGGTTAAACGTTTTAAAAACTGTTTCTTGGTGCTCCCCCGTTATTGGAATAGTCCTTAGTAGCGGGGCTAGGGTGTCGCCGACCGTTTGGTGTTGAATCAAGTCCGTGTATATGTAGAAATGGTAAAGACCAGCCCTAATATCGGCGGGGTGCGTGGCTGCGGTCCAATGGGGTCCACAAGTATACCATTCGTCCGCCAAGAGTCCAAATATATATGATACCGGTGGCCTGAGCCGGATTCTGAAACGCCCAGTTCCTGTGAAAAAAAATCTCCCCACGTTCCTGGCGTATGCTATTTTAATGTCAACCTCAAAATTATGTTTCAAGATTTTTTCAAACTCTTTCCCGATTGTCTCGGGATCGTTGTAATACCCTTCTGTTAAGAATAGAGTTTTAATTTTTCTTTCATCATATTCGGTAATCACTCTCTCGCCGGGTTTGGGACGACCATGATGCCAAACGTCTATAACATCAAATGATGCCTCTTCTTCTGGCACGTTGAACCAAGTATGCGGATAGGAAATCTCTGTTATGGCGACTTCCCAATTGGAATTTAAATTTATATGACTTGCTAAGTTAACTCTGTATTGGGAAATTGTATTATCTGTATAGACAGAGGCACTGGCGTTTGAAGGCAGCGTTACATAGAACCCGTCAACTAGATTCGGGTCCATGAGGTTGAATGATGACGAATGCGTTTGTTAATTTGTTTTATATGTCTATAACTTGATCCGCATCGACCCATTGATTAAATTTTGATGGCCAATTTTTCCATTGAACTAGGAATTGTCTTTTTCCATTAATCACACGTCTCTTTAGAATTTTATCGACGTGGAAAATATGATCTTTTGTTATCCTAACTTTCTGAAGTTCGCTTTCATAAAATGAGCCTTGTATCAAATCTCCATCGTAATCCGCCAGTTTATAAACAGGCGGGGTTCGTGGTAGGCATTCTTTCACAGTAAACAGTTCATTTGTAAAGCTTTGCTCATATTTCTTATCAAATATTCCTCGCAATTTTGAAATTCTGACAATATCTCCTGTTTTAAATTTCATTTTGCTAATTGTACAGGTCAGGTCTCCATAAAGATTCCGAAAAACCTGAGGACTAGTCTCAGCGTTAACTTGGATAGGTTTCATTTTAATACTAGAATGATAACTATCGTTATAACTCGATACAAGGTCTTGGAGGACATCGATGTAGCGACGGGTATTTTTAGCGGTAAAATATCGCCACATCCTGGTCTTTAGAGTCCGGTTGTATCTCTCGACGGTGGACGCTTTCAGATCGCTGGCAGTAGCAAAATGTGTAATATTATGTTTTTTCATCAGCCTCTGGAAGACCTTGTTGAAAAACTCGCGTCCATCGTCAGTTTGTATTTTCTGTGGAATGCCGCTCTCTAAAAGAACAGATTGGAATGCCTCGGTCACCTCTGAGGCCTTTTTGCTTTTTAAAGTCCTGACATAAGACATTTTGGAAAACACATCGATGACTGTTAATATATATCTAAAGCCGTCGTTAAATTCGGCTAAATTTTGAAGATCAACCAAATCACATTGGAACTGATTTAATGCTCTTGAGACAAAAACTCTATTCCTCGGGAAGTTAATTCTGGCAGATTTATGTAACGTGTAACTGTCTTGGCCTGCTAAAAAATCCTTGACTCTATCTCTGTTTATTTTTTCTCCTGTTTCCTCTTGCAAACCTCGATGGAGCCTTTCCACACCCCCAAAACTAGCTGGGTGGGTGGGGTCATAGTATAGCTTCTTCATACGCCTCTTCAGAGCCATGGTGATAAATGAACTAGTGTCATGGACTTTGTGGATTTTATACAGACACACAGAGACACAAGATTTTTTTTTTTTAATGAGTACATGGTGACAAGGAGTACAAATACTTGATACAATACAATCAAGAGAAAATATCATATGCAGCCTCGGCTAGTGTATGAGGTTTCACATTTAACTTTATAATATTTTGAAAGGCTGTCAATTCTCTCTCTATGTCTAAAGGTTGATTATTTTCAAGACAGTATTTGATACAATCAACAAACAATGTGATAATAGTTTTCAAATGGCCTGTAGTGATCTGAGTATCCCAGTTGTTGAAAATAGTTTGTACTGTTGTGGCTACACTTGGATTACTGACGCTTACACAATCTTTCACCATAGATTCCCATGGTAGATTGAAAAGCAAATTAGACAAAGGTCTAACTTTGCGCATTACAGTCAGTAATTTCTCTACTTGTTCATCTCCGGTTGAGTTAGAGTCATAACTAATAGTTCTGTCCAATATGTCCTTCCAATCAAATGTCGGGGGAGGGTCGTCCTGATCACACGTTGTAGAAGGTTCGTCCCGATTACATGTCGGAACAGGCTCTGTTGACTGGCATGATCTGTTGTTCCCCATCCTCAGACTCTAAAGTAGTATTGATCCAGGGCACGTTTGATTTCAGTGGTAAATGAATTTGCGTTCACCTCAGAGACCTTATCAGAGATATTCTTAGCCTGTTCGAGCTCCAGGAGAATTATCTCCGCCGCGGTTTCCACTTTTTTAAGCTCGGCCTTATACTCGAACAGGTTCAGCATGAATTGGATGCTCGGAAAAAAGTTTGGCGTGTACAAATGTCGAATCACAAAGTGGAAATGATTGTTATAATAATAGTCTTCGTTTATATAGAGACATGCATGCTCTTTTTGACTGGGGTGGTTCACCTGGCAACCATAGCACTCAGATTCCATGTGTTTTTCTAACACTCTACTAAGTAGATGGTAAATTGTTTTCTTAATGCAATCATATTCGTTAAGCATTAGCCAACCTTTTTGAGTCTCTCGAAAAATAAGCTCGCCATCCTCCGCCTCCTTGAAGAACTCGGAAGGTGCCAAGTAATGTGGTTGAGGGGGTGTCTTAAGTGGCGGGGTCTCTTTTAAAGGGGAGGATGGGTGCTCACCCGAGAGAGGTTCTACCGATGCCTTTGAAGGAGGGGCTGTCTCTTCAGAGTTAGACGACCCCGCTGGTGTGTCATCAGAATCCGCTGACCTCTTCATGAGTCGCAGAGTGCGCACAGGTGGTGGAGCCTCAGGCGGCCAGAGGGGGGACGACGGCATGGAATCGGCTTGCTGTGTCTCCCCATCCTCGGCGTTAGGGTTGACGTTCTCAGTCAACTCTGGCTGTGAAGAGTCCTCAGACCTGGTAGCGGCTGATCTCACCCCTGACGCATGCATCGGTAGTGGGGGATCGTCCGCCCCGATGGCCGATGATGGCTCAGGATCAGCTTGCTGTGTTTCGCCATCCTCAGCGGTAGGGTTGACGAGTTCAGGCCCATCACAGGTAACGCTCTCCGTCCAAGTACTGGCGAGTAGTGGGGTATTAGATTCCATATCGTCCTCAAACACTACTCCACGATCCGTTTCAAACGGTGTCCAGATGGTGGACAAACGTCTCCGAGTCGGTCTGGATCCAGGCATCATGGAGTTTCCTTCAAAAAAGTGATATAAGCGGCTCCGTTGTAGGTTTGGAGTGAGCTATGTGCCCCGCCAATCTGTGGTATATATACATGAAAAGGGGGTGTGGTGTTATTGGAGGCGGGGGGCGTGGTTGGGGTGGGGCTTCTCTTTTTTAAAAAAATAACTTTGTACCGCGAGGTTGGCTACACAAACGTTAACGCCTTTTTAACGCCCACCTCATTATGCCAAAGACGGCTGCTTTGGAAGAGGGCGGAGATTCTCACGGAGAACTCCCTCATCAGATCATTCCAATCTAACAGAGGGACCGCCATGATGATCATAAACACTCCGCATTCGCTGTTAAATGATTCTAACTGGAATTCCAACTCATCATGACAGACGCTTTGATCATCTTCCTTCTCCAAACCCTCTTGTAACTTAATCTTCACTCTGAAGAACCACCGTCCACTGTTTGAATTTCTGGAGAGCCAAACAAAGCTCAAATCTTCCCACGCTTCCGATGAAGATAAACACTTTTCCAACACACCAGGTATGAGGTCCTTTATAACACCCCAATCATTAGAATTAAGCATGCCTATGTCAGCCGGCAGCATGTTGTCGTTGTCCTCATATTTACTGAAGAAACACAGCTCACCCATCGCATAGTTGAACCGGAACCCCCATGATCCTGAGTCAGGTAAAGGTCTAACCTCTTCCAGCTCCTCACTAGGCGGGTATTGCACACGCCTTAGGTACATCTGCATTTTGCGGGGGGCACCCGTGACCGCATTGGGTCGTTCCCGGCTAATGTTAACACACGTCTCGTTAATCATGGCTCCCCTCACGGTAGCTTGTTGAGAATGCCGGTTAGCTCGCTTTGGCTACGACTAGCCCAGGCGCTAGCCACGCCCTACTACTTCCGATTCTTCGTTAGGACATGTACGGACATGTCCCCGGAACACGCATTAGCACGCATGCGCTAAACACGCCCTACTACTTCCGATTCACATGTACGGACATGTCCCCGGAACACGCATTAGCACGCATGCGCTAAACACGCCCCCTCCACACACTACGTTTTTTTCTAGGGGGGACATGTACGGACATAACCCATAACACGCCTAGCACGCATGCGCTAAACTTCAAAGTTGTTAAACATCTGCCATGACCAATAGTGATCAAAGGACTACGATCAAAAGGGGTCCGGGGGCGGGGGTCATTAATCATCTGTCAGCACCAATAGAGATCAAAGGACTACGATCAAAGGGGTAAAGGGGGGCTGGGCTCATTAATCATCTGTCAGCACCAATAGAGATCAAAGGACTACGATCAAAGGGATAAAGGGGGGGGGGGGGGGGGGTCATCAATCACCTGTCAGCACCAATAGAGATCAAAGGACCACGATCAAAGGGGAAGGGGAGGGAGGGGTCATCAATCATCTGTCATCATCAATAGAGATCAAAGGACTACAATCAAAGGGGGCGGGGTCATAGAGGTCAAAGTCATAAATCATCGGGGGCATGAACCCTACTTGACACAAGGTGTATTTTATTACTCTCTCTAATGTCCTAGAACAAAATTTTCAAATGTAACTACTAGATTGTGATACAATACACTATTGGGTGAAGTTTGGTTGACTTCTGCGCAGCGGTTTGGGAGTTAACATCAAAATTACATTTCTCGGCCATATCGCATAGATCTCACTGTGAAAAGGCTTAAATGGCTTTTTTGACCTAAGTTTAAAGATTGCGCTCAAACCAAATGTCCTAGAACGAAATTTTCAAATGTAACTACTAGAATGTGATACAATACACTATTGGGTGAAGTTTGGTTGACTTCTGCGCAGCGGTTTGGGAGTTAACATCAAAATTACATTTCTCGGCCATATCGCATAGATCTCACTGTGAAAAGGCTTAAATGGCTTTTTTGACCTAAGTTTGAGGATTGCGCTCAAATCAAATGTCCTAGAACCAAATTTCCACATGTAACTACTAGATTGTGATGCAATACACTAATGGGTGAAGTTTGGTTGACTTCTGCGCAGAGGTTTGGGAGTTAACATCAAAATTACATTTCTCGGCCATATCGCATAGATCTCACTGTGAAAAGGCTTAAATGACTTTTTTAATTAAGTTTGATGATTGCGCTCAAACAAAATTTCCTAGAACAAAATTTTCAAATGTAACTACTAGATTGTGATACAATACACTATTGGGTGAAGTTTGGTTGACTTCTGCGCAGCGGTTTGGGAGTTAACAAAATTACATTTCTCGGCCATATCGCATAGATCTCACTGTGAAAAGGCTTAAATGGCTTTTTTGACCTAAGTTTAATGATTGCGCTCAAACCAAATGTCCAATAACCAAATTTCCACATGTAACTACTAGATTGTGATACAATACACTAATGGGTGAAGTTTGGTTGACTTCTGCGCAGCGGTTTGGGAGTTAACATCAAAATTACATTTCTCGGCCATATCGCATAGATCTCACTGTGAAAAGGCTTAAATGACTTTTTTAATTAAGTTTAATGATTGCGCTCAAATCAAATGTCCTAGAACTAAATTTCCAAATGTAACTACTAGATTGTGATAAAATACACTATTGGGTGAAGTTTGGTTGACTTCTGCGCAGCGGTTTGGGAGTTAACATCAAAATTACATTTCTCGGCCATATCGCATAGATCTCACTGTGAAAAGGCTTAAATGACTTTTTTAATTAAGTTTGATGATTGCGTTCAAACAAAATGTCCTAGAACAAAATTTTCAAATGTAACTACTAGATTGTGATACAATACACTATTGGGTGAAGTTTGGTTGACTTCTGCGCAGCGGTTTGGGAGTTAACATCAAAATTACATTTCTCGGCCATATCGCATAGATCTCACTGTGAAAAGGCTTAAATGGCTTTTTTGACCTAAGTTTGAGGATTGCGCTCAAATCAAATGTCCTAGAACCAAATTTCCACATGTAACTACTAGATTGTGATACAATACACTAATGGGTGAAGTTTGGTTGACTTCTGCGCAGAGGTTTGGGAGTTAACATCAAAATTACATTTCTCGGCCATATCGCATAGATCTCACTGTGAAAAGGCTTAAATGACTTTTTTAATTAAGTTTGATGATTGCGCTCAAACAAAATTTCCTAGAACAAAATTTTCAAATGTAACTACTAGATTGTGATACAATACACTATTGGGTGAAGTTTGGTTGACTTCTGCGCAGCGGTTTGGGAGTTAACATCAAAATTACATTTCTCGGCCATATCGCATAGATCTCACTGTGAAAAGGCTTAAATGGCTTTTTTGACCTAAGTTTAATGATTGCGCTCAAACCAAATTTCCAATAACCAAATTTCCACATATAACTACTAGATTGTGATACAATACACTAATGGGTGAAGTTTGGTTGACTTCTGCGCAGCGGTTTGGGAGTTAACATCAAAATTACATTTCTCGGCCATATCGCATAGATCTCACTGTGAAAAGGCTTAAATGACTTTTTTAATTAAGTTTGATGATTGCGTTCAAACAAAATGTCATAGAACAAAATTTTCAAATGTAACTACTAGATTGTGATACAATACACTATTGGGTGAAGTTTGGTTGACTTCTGCGCAGCGGTTTGGGAGTTAACATCAAAATTACATTTCTCGGCCATATCGCATAGATCTCACTGTGAAAAGGCTTAAATGGCTTTTTTGACCTAAGTTTGAGGATTGCGCTCAAGTCAAATGTCCTAGAACCAAATTTCCACATGTAATTACTAGATTGTGATACAATACACTAATGGGTGAAGTTTGGTTGACTTCTGCGCAGCGGTTTGGGAGTTAACATCAAAATTACATTTCTCGGCCATATCGCATAGATCTCACTGTGAAAAGGCTTAAATGACTTTTTTAATTAAGTTTAATGATTGCGCTCAAATCAAATGTCCAAGAACTAAATTTCCAAATGTAACTACTAGATTGTGATAAAATACACTATTGGGTGAAGTTTGGTTGACTTCTGCGCAGCGGTTTGGGAGTTAACATCAAAATTACATTTCTCGGCCATATCGCATAGATCTCACTGTGAAAAGGCTTAAATGACTTTTTTAATTAAGTTTGATGATTGCGTTCAAACAAAATGTCCTAGAACAAAATTTTCAAATGTAACTACTAGATTGTGATACAATACACTATTGGGTGAAGTTTGGTTGACTTCTGCGCAGCGGTTTGGGAGTTAACATCAAAATTACATTTCTCGGCCATATCGCATAGATCTCACTGTGAAAAGGCTTAAATGGCTTTTTTGACCTAAGTTTAAAGATTGCGCTCAAACCAAATGTCCTAGAACGAAATTTTCAAATGTAACTACTAGAATGTGATACAATACACTATTGGGTGAAGTTTGGTTGACTTCTGCGCAGCGGTTTGGGAGTTAACATCAAAATTACATTTCTCGGCCATATCGCATAGATCTCACTGTGAAAAGGCTTAAATGGCTTTTTTGACCTAAGTTTGAGGATTGCGCTCAAATCAAATGTCCTAGAACCAAATTTCCACATGTAACTACTAGATTGTGATACAATACACTAATGGGTGAAGTTTGGTTGACTTCTGCGCAGAGGTTTGGGAGTTAACATCAAAATTACATTTCTCGGCCATATCGCATAGATCTCACTGTGAAAAGGCTTAAATGACTTTTTTAATTAAGTTTGATGATTGCGCTCAAACAAAATTTCCTAGAACAAAATTTTCAAATGTAACTACTAGATTGTGATACAATACACTATTGGGTGAAGTTTGGTTGACTTCTGCACAGCGGTTTGGGAGTTAACATCAAAATTACATTTCTCGGCCATATCGCATAGATCTCACTGTGAAAAGGTTAAAATGGCTTTTTTGACCTAAGTTTAATGATTGCGCTCAAACCAAATGTCCAATAACCAAATTTCCACATGTAACTACTAGATTGTGATACAATACACTAATGGGTGAAGTTTGGTTGACTTCTGCGCAGCGGTTTGGGAGTTAACATCAAAATTACATTTCTCGGCCATATCGCATAGATCTCACTGTGAAAAGGCTTAAATGGCTTTTTTGACCTAAGTTTGAGGATTGCGCTCAAATCAAATGTCCAAGAACCAAATTTCCAAATGTAACTAATAGATTGTGATACAATACACTATTGGGTGAAGTTTGGTTGACTTCTGCGCAGCGGTTTGGGAGTTAACATCAAAATTACATTTCTCGGCCATATCGCATAGATCTCACTGTGAAAAGGCTTAAATGACTTTTTTAATTAAGTTTGATGATTGCGTTCAAACAAAATGTCCTAGAAAAAAATTTTCAAATGTAACTACTAGATTGTGATACAATACACTATTGGGTGAAGTTTGGTTGACTTCTGCGCAGCGGTTTGGGAGTTAACATCAAAATTACATTCCTCGGCCATATCGCATAGATCTCACTGTGAAAAGGCTTAAATGGCTTTTTTGACCTAAGTTTAAAGATTGCGCTCAAACCAAATGTCCTAGAACGAAATTTTCAAATGTAACTACTAGAATGTGATACAATACACTATTGGGTGAAGTTTGGTTGACTTCTGCGCAGCGGTTTGGGAGTTAACATCAAAATTACATTTCTCGGCCATATCGCATAGATCTCACTGTGAAAAGGCTTAAATGGCTTTTTTGACCTAAGTTTGAGGATTGCGCTCAAATCAAATGTCCTAGAACCAAATTTCCACATGTAATTACTAGATTGTGATACAATACACTAATGGGTGAAGTTTGGTTGACTTCTGCGCAGCGGTTTGGGAGTTAACATCAAAATTACATTTCTCGGCCATATCGCATAGATCTCACTGTGAAAAGGCTTAAATGACTTTTTTAATTAAGTTTAATGATTGCGCTCAAACCAAATGTCCTAGAACGAAATTTTCAAATGTAACTACTAGAATGTGATACAATACACTATTGGGTGAAGTTTAGTTGACTTCTGCGCAGCGGTTTGGGAGTTAACATCAAAATTACATTTCTCGGCCATATCGCATAGATCTCACTGTGAAAAGGCTTAAATGGCTTTTTTGACCTAAGTTTAATGATTGCGCTCAAACCAAATGTCCTAGAACCAAATTTCCACATGTAACTACTAGATTGTGATACAATACACTAATGGGTGAAGTTTGGTTGACTTCTGCGCAGAGGTTTGGGAGTTAACATCAAAATTACATTTCTCGGCCATATCGCATAGATCTCACTGTGAAAAGGCTTAAATGACTTTTTTAATTAAGTTTGATGATTGCGCTCAAACAAAATTTCCTAGAACAAAATTTTCAAATGTAACTACTAGATTGTGATACAATACACTATTGGGTGAAGTTTGGTTGACTTCTGCGCAGCGGTTTGGGAGTTAACATCAAAATTACATTTCTCGGCCATATCGCATAGATCTCACTGTGAAAAGGCTTAAATGGCTTTTTTGACCTAAGTTTAATGATTGCGCTCAAACCAAATTTCCAATAACCAAATTTCCACATATAACTACTAGATTGTGATACAATACACTAATGGGTGAAGTTTGGTTGACTTCTGCGCAGCGGTTTGGGAGTTAACATCAAAATTACATTTCTCGGCCATATCGCATAGATCTCACTGTGAAAAGGCTTAAATGACTTTTTTAATTAAGTTTGATGATTGCGTTCAAACAAAATGTCATAGAACAAAATTTTCAAATGTAACTACTAGATTGTGATACAATACACTATTGGGTGAAGTTTGGTTGACTTCTGCGCAGCGGTTTGGGAGTTAACATCAAAATTACATTTCTCGGCCATATCGCATAGATCTCACTGTGAAAAGGCTTAAATGGCTTTTTTGACCTAAGTTTGAGGATTGCGCTCAAGTCAAATGTCCTAGAACCAAATTTCCACATGTAATTACTAGATTGTGATACAATACACTAATGGGTGAAGTTTGGTTGACTTCTGCGCAGCGGTTTGGGAGTTAACATCAAAATTACATTTCTCGGCCATATCGCATAGATCTCACTGTGAAAAGGCTTAAATGACTTTTTTAATTAAGTTTAATGATTGCGCTCAAATCAAATGTCCAAGAACTAAATTTCCAAATGTAACTACTAGATTGTGATAAAATACACTATTGGGTGAAGTTTGGTTGACTTCTGCGCAGCGGTTTGGGAGTTAACATCAAAATTACATTTCTCGGCCATATCGCATAGATCTCACTGTGAAAAGGCTTAAATGACTTTTTTAATTAAGTTTGATGATTGCGCTCAAACCAAATGTCCTAGAACGAAATTTTCAAATGTAACTACTAGAATGTGATACAATACACTATTGGGTGAAGTTTAGTTGACTTCTGCGCAGCGGTTTGGGAGTTAACATCAAAATTACATTTCTCGGCCATATCGCATAGATCTCACTGTGAAAAGGCTTAAATGGCTTTTTTGACCTAAGTTTAATGATTGCGCTCAAACCAAATGTCCTAGAACGAAATTTTCAAATGTAACTACTAGAATGTGATACAATACACTATTGGGTGAAGTTTGGTTGACTTCTGCGCAGCGGTTTGGGAGTTAACATCAAAATTACATTTCTCGGCCATATCGCATAGATCTCACTGTGAAAAGGCTTAAATGACTTTTTTAATTAAGTTTGATGATTGCGTTCAAACAAAATGTCCTAGAACAAAATTTTCAAATGTAACTACTAGATTGTGATACAATACACTATTGGGTGAAGTTTGGTTGACTTCTGCGCAGCGGTTTGGGAGTTAACATCAAAATTACATTTCTCGGCCATATCGCATAGATCTCACTGTGAAAAGGCTTAAATGACTTTTTTAATTAATTTTGATTATTGCGTTCAAACAAAATGTCCTAGAACAAAATTTTCAAATGTAACTACTAGATTGTGATACAATACACTATTGGGTGAAGTTTGGTTGACTTCTGCGCAGCGGTTTGGGAGTTAACATCAAAATTACATTTCTCGGCCATATCGCATAGATCTCACTGTGAAAAGGCTTAAATGGCTTTTTTGACCTAAGTTTAAAGATTGCGCTCAAACCAAATGTCCTAGAACGAAATTTTCAAATGTAACTACTAGAATGTGATACAATACACTATTGGGTGAAGTTTGGTTGACTTCTGCGCAGCGGTTTGGGAGTTAACATCAAAATTACATTTCTCGGCCATATCGCATAGATCTCACTGTGAAAAGGCTTAAATGGCTTTTTTGACCTAAGTTTGAGGATTGCGCTCAAATCAAATGTCCTAGAACCAAATTTCCACATGTAACTACTAGATTGTGATACAATACACTAATGGGTGAAGTTTGGTTGACTTCTGCGCAGAGGTTTGGGAGTTAACATCAAAATTACATTTCTCGGCCATATCGCATAGATCTCACTGTGAAAAGGCTTAAATGACTTTTTTAATTAAGTTTGATGATTGCGCTCAAACAAAATTTCCTAGAACAAAATTTTCAAATGTAACTACTAGATTGTGATACAATACACTATTGGGTGAAGTTTGGTTGACTTCTGCGCAGCGGTTTGGGAGTTAACATCAAAATTACATTTCTCGGCCATATCGCATAGATCTCACTGTGAAAAGGCTTAAATGGCTTTTTTGACCTAAGTTTAATGATTGCGCTCAAACCAAATGTCCAATAACCAAATTTCCACATGTAACTACTAGATTGTGATACAATACACTAATGGGTGAAGTTTGGTTGACTTCTGCGCAGCGGTTTGGGAGTTAACATCAAAATTACATTTCTCGGCCATATCGCATAGATCTCACTGTGAAAAGGCTTAAATGACTTTTTTAATTAAGTTTAATGATTGCGCTCAAATCAAATGTCCTAGAACTAAATTTCCAAATGTAACTACTAGATTGTGATAAAATACACTATTGGGTGAAGTTTGGTTGACTTCTGCGCAGCGGTTTGGGAGTTAACATCAAAATTACATTTCTCGGCCATATCGCATAGATCTCACTGTGAAAAGGCTTAAATGACTTTTTTAATTAAGTTTGATGATTGCGTTCAAACAAAATGTCCTAGAACAAAATTTTCAAATGTAACTACTAGATTGTGATACAATACACTATTGGGTGAAGTTTGGTTGACTTCTGCGCAGCGGTTTGGGAGTTAACATCAAAATTACATTTCTCGGCCATATCGCATAGATCTCACTGTGAAAAGGCTTAAATGGCTTTTTTGACCTAAGTTTGAGGATTGCGCTCAAATCAAATGTCCTAGAACCAAATTTCCACATGTAACTACTAGATTGTGATACAATACACTAATGGGTGAAGTTTGGTTGACTTCTGCGCAGAGGTTTGGGAGTTAACATCAAAATTACATTTCTCGGCCATATCGCATAGATCTCACTGTGAAAAGGCTTAAATGACTTTTTTAATTAAGTTTGATGATTGCGCTCAAACAAAATTTCCTAGAACAAAATTTTCAAATGTAACTACTAGATTGTGATACAATACACTATTGGGTGAAGTTTGGTTGACTTCTGCGCAGCGGTTTGGGAGTTAACATCAAAATTACATTTCTCGGCCATATCGCATAGATCTCACTGTGAAAAGGCTTAAATGGCTTTTTTGACCTAAGTTTAATGATTGCGCTCAAACCAAATTTCCAATAACCAAATTTCCACATATAACTACTAGATTGTGATACAATACACTAATGGGTGAAGTTTGGTTGACTTCTGCGCAGCGGTTTGGGAGTTAACATCAAAATTACATTTCTCGGCCATATCGCATAGATCTCACTGTGAAAAGGCTTAAATGACTTTTTTAATTAAGTTTGATGATTGCGTTCAAACAAAATGTCATAGAACAAAATTTTCAAATGTAACTACTAGATTGTGATACAATACACTATTGGGTGAAGTTTGGTTGACTTCTGCGCAGCGGTTTGGGAGTTAACATCAAAATTACATTTCTCGGCCATATCGCATAGATCTCACTGTGAAAAGGCTTAAATGGCTTTTTTGACCTAAGTTTGAGGATTGCGCTCAAGTCAAATGTCCTAGAACCAAATTTCCACATGTAATTACTAGATTGTGATACAATACACTAATGGGTGAAGTTTGGTTGACTTCTGCGCAGCGGTTTGGGAGTTAACATCAAAATTACATTTCTCGGCCATATCGCATAGATCTCACTGTGAAAAGGCTTAAATGACTTTTTTAATTAAGTTTAATGATTGCGCTCAAATCAAATGTCCAAGAACTAAATTTCCAAATGTAACTACTAGATTGTGATAAAATACACTATTGGGTGAAGTTTGGTTGACTTCTGCGCAGCGGTTTGGGAGTTAACATCAAAATTACATTTCTCGGCCATATCGCATAGATCTCACTGTGAAAAGGCTTAAATGACTTTTTTAATTAAGTTTGATGATTGCGTTCAAACAAAATGTCCTAGAACAAAATTTTCAAATGTAACTACTAGATTGTGATACAATACACTATTGGGTGAAGTTTGGTTGACTTCTGCGCAGCGGTTTGGGAGTTAACATCAAAATTACATTTCTCGGCCATATCGCATAGATCTCACTGTGAAAAGGCTTAAATGGCTTTTTTGACCTAAGTTTAAAGATTGCGCTCAAACCAAATGTCCTAGAACGAAATTTTCAAATGTAACTACTAGAATGTGATACAATACACTATTGGGTGAAGTTTGGTTGACTTCTGCGCAGCGGTTTGGGAGTTAACATCAAAATTACATTTCTCGGCCATATCGCATAGATCTCACTGTGAAAAGGCTTAAATGGCTTTTTTGACCTAAGTTTGAGGATTGCGCTCAAATCAAATGTCCTAGAACCAAATTTCCACATGTAACTACTAGATTGTGATACAATACACTAATGGGTGAAGTTTGGTTGACTTCTGCGCAGAGGTTTGGGAGTTAACATCAAAATTACATTTCTCGGCCATATCGCATAGATCTCACTGTGAAAAGGCTTAAATGACTTTTTTAATTAAGTTTGATGATTGCGCTCAAACAAAATTTCCTAGAACAAAATTTTCAAATGTAACTACTAGATTGTGATACAATACACTATTGGGTGAAGTTTGGTTGACTTCTGCACAGCGGTTTGGGAGTTAACATCAAAATTACATTTCTCGGCCATATCGCATAGATCTCACTGTGAAAAGGTTAAAATGGCTTTTTTGACCTAAGTTTAATGATTGCGCTCAAACCAAATGTCCAATAACCAAATTTCCACATGTAACTACTAGATTGTGATACAATACACTAATGGGTGAAGTTTGGTTGACTTCTGCGCAGCGGTTTGGGAGTTAACATCAAAATTACATTTCTCGGCCATATCGCATAGATCTCACTGTGAAAAGGCTTAAATGGCTTTTTTGACCTAAGTTTAATGATTGCGCTCAAACCAAATGTCCAATAACCAAATTTCCACATGTAACTACTAGATTGTGATACAATACACTAATGGGTGAAGTTTGGTTGACTTCTGCGCAGCGGTTTGGGAGTTAACATCAAAATTACATTTCTCGGCCATATCGCATAGATCTCACTGTGAAAAGGCTTAAATGACTTTTTTAATTAAGTTTGATGATTGCGTTCAAACAAAATGTCATAGAACAAAATTTTCAAATGTAACTACTAGATTGTGATACAATACACTATTGGGTGAAGTTTGGTTGACTTCTGCGCAGCGGTTTGGGAGTTAACATCAAAATTACATTTCTCGGCCATATCGCATAGATCTCACTGTGAAAAGGCTTAAATGGCTTTTTTGACCTAAGTTTGAGGATTGCGCTCAAATCAAATGTCCTAGAACCAAATTTCCTCATGTAATTACTAGATTGTGATACAATACACTAATGGGTGAAGTTTGGTTGACTTCTGCGCAGCGGTTTGGGAGTTAACATCAAAATTACATTTCTCGGCCATATCGCATAGATCTCACTGTGAAAAGGCTTAAATGACTTTTTTAATTAAGTTTAATGATTGCGCTCAAATCAAATGTCCTAGAACTAAATTTCCAAATGTAACTACTAGATTGTGATAAAATACACTATTGGGTGAAGTTTGGTTGACTTCTGCGCAGCGGTTTGGGAGTTAACATCAAAATTACATTTCTCGGCCATATCGCATAGATCTCACTGTGAAAAGGCTTAAATGACTTTTTTAATTAAGTTTGATGATTGCGTTCAAACAAAATGTCCTAGAACAAAATTTTCAAATGTAACTACTAGATTGTGATACAATACACTATTGGGTGAAGTTTGGTTGACTTCTGCGCAGCGGTTTGGGAGTTAACATCAAAATTACATTTCTCGGCCATATCGCATAGATCTCACTGTGAAAAGGCTTAAATGGCTTTTTTGACCTAAGTTTGAGGATTGCGCTCAAATCAAATGTCCAAGAACCAAATTTCCAAATGTAACTACTAGATTGTGATACAATACACTATTGGGTGAAGTTTGGTTGACTTCTGCGCAGCGGTTTGGGAGTTAACATCAAAATTACATTTCTCGGCCATATCGCATAGATCTCTCTGTGAAAAGGCTTAAATGACTTTTTTAATTAAGTTTGATGATTGCGTTCAAACAAAATGTCCTAGAACAAAATTTTCAAATATAACTACTAGATTGTGATACAATACACTATTGGGTGAAGTTTGGTTGACTTCTGCGCAGCGGTTTGGGAGTTAACATCAAAATTACATTCCTCGGCCATATCGCATAGATCTCACTGTGAAAAGGCTTAAATGGCTTTTTTGACCTAAGTTTAAAGATTGCGCTCAAACCAAATGTCCTAGACCGAAATTTTCAAATGTAACTACTAGAATGTGATACAATACACTATTGGGTGAAGTTTGGTTGACTTCTGCGCAGCGGTTTGGGAGTTAACATCAAAATTACATTTCTCGGCCATATCGCATAGATCTCACTGTGAAAAGGCTTAAATGGCTTTTTTGACCTAAGTTTGAGGATTGCGCTCAAATCAAATGTCCTAGAACCAAATTTCCACATGTAACTACTAGATTGTGATACAATACACTAATGGGTGAAGTTTGGTTGACTTCTGCGCAGAGGTTTGGGAGTTAACATCAAAATTACATTTCTCGGCCATATCGCATAGATCTCACTGTGAAAAGGCTTAAATGACTTTTTTAATTAAGTTTGATGATTGCGCTCAAACAAAATTTCCTAGAACAAAATTTTCAAATGTAACTACTAGATTGTGATACAATACACTATTGGGTGAAGTTTGGTTGACTTCTGCGCAGCGGTTTGGGAGTTAACATCAAAATTACATTTCTCGGCCATATCGCATAGATCTCACTGTGAAAAGGCTTAAATGGCTTTTTTGACCTAAGTTTAATGATTGCGCTCAAACCAAATTTCCAATAACCAAATTTCCACATATAACTACTAGATTGTGATACAATACACTAATGGGTGAAGTTTGGTTGACTTCTGCGCAGCGGTTTGGGAGTTAACATCAAAATTACATTTCTCGGCCATATCGCATAGATCTCACTGTGAAAAGGCTTAAATGACTTTTTTAATTAAGTTTGATGATTGCGTTCAAACAAAATGTCATAGAACAAAATTTTCAAATGTAACTACTAGATTGTGATACAATACACTATTGGGTGAAGTTTGGTTGACTTCTGCGCAGCGGTTTGGGAGTTAACATCAAAATTACATTTCTCGGCCATATCGCATAGATCTCACTGTGAAAAGGCTTAAATGGCTTTTTTGACCTAAGTTTGAGGATTGCGCTCAAATCAAATGTCCTAGAACCAAATTTCCACATGTAACTACTAGATTGTGATACAATACACTAATGGGTGAAGTTTGGTTGACTTCTGCGCAGAGGTTTGGGAGTTAACATCAAAATTACATTTCTCGGCCATATCGCATAGATCTCACTGTGAAAAGGCTTAAATGACTTTTTTAATTAAGTTTGATGATTGCGCTCAAACAAAATTTCCTAGAACAAAATTTTCAAATGTAACTATTAGAATGTGATACAATACACTATTGGGTGAAGTTTGGTTGACTTCTGCGCAGCGGTTTGGGAGTTAACATCAAAATTACATTTCTCGGCCATATCGCATAGATCTCACTGTGAAAAGGTTAAAATGGCTTTTTTGACCTAAGTTTAATGATTGCGCTCAAACCAAATGTCCAATAACCAAATTTCCACATGTAACTACTAGATTGTGATACAATACACTAATGGGTGAAGTTTGGTTGACTTCTGCGCAGCGGTTTGGGAGTTAACATCAAAATTACATTTCTCGGCCATATCGCATAGATCTCACTGTGAAAAGGCTTAAATGGCTTTTTTGACCTAAGTTTGAGGATTGCGCTCAAATCAAATGTCCAAGAACCAAATTTCCAAATGTAACTAATAGATTGTGATACAATACACTATTGGGTGAAGTTTGGTTGACTTCTGCGCAGCGGTTTGGGAGTTAACATCAAAATTACATTTCTCGGCCATATCGCATAGATCTCACTGTGAAAAGGCTTAAATGACTTTTTTAATTAAGTTTAATGATTGCGCTCAAACCAAATGTCCTAGAACGAAATTTTCAAATGTAACTACTAGAATGTGATACAATACACTATTGGGTGAAGTTTAGTTGACTTCTGCGCAGCGGTTTGGGAGTTAACATCAAAATTACATTTCTCGGCCATATCGCATAGATCTCACTGTGAAAAGGCTTAAATTGCTTTTTTGACCTAAGTTTAATGATTGCGCTCAAACCAAATGTCCTAGAACGAAATTTTCAAATGTAACTACTAGAATGTGATACAATACACTATTGGGTGAAGTTTGGTTGACTTCTGCGCAGCGGTTTGGGAGTTAACATCAAAATTACATTTCTCGGCCATATCGCATAGATCTCACTGTGAAAAGGCTTAAATGGCTTTTTTGACCTAAGTTTGAGGATTGCGCTCAAATCAAATGTCCTAGAACCAAATTTCCACAGGTAATTACTAGATTGTGATACAATACACTAATGGGTGAAGTTTAGTTGACTTCTGCGCAGCGGTTTGGGAGTTAACATCAAAATTACATTTCTCGGCCATATCGCATAGATCTCACTGTGAAAAGGCTTAAATGACTTTTTTAATTAAGTTTAATGATTGCGCTCAAATCAAATGTCCAAGAACTAAATTTCCAAATGTAACTACTAGATTGTGATAAAATACACTATTGGGTGAAGTTTGGTTGACTTCTGCGCAGCGGTTTGGGAGTTAACATCAAAATTACATTTCTCGGCCATATCGCATAGATCTCACTGTGAAAAGGCTTAAATGACTTTTTTAATTAAGTTTGATGATTGCGTTCAAACAAAATGTCCTAGAACAAAATTTTCAAATGTAACTACTAGATTGTGATACAATACACTATTGGGTGAAGTTTGGTTGACTTCTGCGCAGCGGTTTGGGAGTTAACATCAAAATTACATTTCTCGGCCATATCGCATAGATCTCACTGTGAAAAGGCTTAAATGGCTTTTTTGACCTAAGTTTGAGGATTGCGCTCAAATCAAATGTCCAAGAACCAAATTTCCAAATGTAACTACTAGATTGTGATACAATACACTATTGGGTGAAGTTTGGTTGACTTCTGCGCAGCGGTTTGGGAGTTAACATCAAAATTACATTTCTCGGCCATATCGCATAGATCTCACTGTGAAAAGGCTTAAATGACTTTTTTAATTAAGTTTGATGATTGCGTTCAAACAAAATGTCCTAGAACAAAATTTTCAAATGCAACTACTAGATTGTGATACAATACACTATTGGGTGAAGTTTGGTTGACTTCTGCGCAGCGGTTTGGGAGTTAACATCAAAATTACATTTCTCGGCCATATCGCATAGATCTCACTGTGAAAAGGCTTAAATGGCTTTTTTGACCTAAGTTTAAAGATTGCGCTCAAACCAAATGTCCTAGAACGAAATTTTCAAATGTAACTACTAGAATGTGATACAATACACTATTGGGTGAAGTTTGGTTGACTTCTGCGCAGCGGTTTGGGAGTTAACATCAAAATTACATTTCTCGGCCATATCGCATAGATCTCACTGTGAAAAGGCTTAAATGGCTTTTTTGACCTAAGTTTGAGGATTGCGCTCAAATCAAATGTCCTAGAACCAAATTTCCACATGTAACTACTAGATTGTGATACAATACACTAATGGGTGAAGTTTGGTTGACTTCTGCGCAGAGGTTTGGGAGTTAACATCAAAATTACATTTCTCGGCCATATCGCATAGATCTCACTGTGAAAAGGCTTAAATGACTTTTTTAATTAAGTTTGATGATTGCGCTCAAACAAAATTTCCTAGAACAAAATTTTCAAATGTAACTACTAGAATGTGATACAATACACTATTGGGTGAAGTTTGGTTGACTTCTGCGCAGCGGTTTGGGAGTTAACATCAAAATTACATTTCTCGGCCATATCGCATAGATCTCACTGTGAAAAGGTTAAAATGGCTTTTTTGACCTAAGTTTAATGATTGCGCTCAAACCAAATGTCCAATAACCAAATTTCCACATGTAACTACTAGATTGTGATACAATACACTAATGGGTGAAGTTTGGTTGACTTCTGCGCAGCGGTTTGGGAGTTAACATCAAAATTACATTTCTCGGCCATATCGCATAGATCTCACTGTGAAAAGGCTTAAATGGCTTTTTTGACCTAAGTTTGAGGATTGCGCTCAAATCAAATGTCCAAGAACCAAATTTCCAAATGTAACTAATAGATTGTGATACAATACACTATTGGGTGAAGTTTGGTTGACTTCTGCGCAGCGGTTTGGGAGTTAACATCAAAATTACATTTCTCGGCCATATCGCACAGATCTCACTGTGAAAAGGCTTAAATGACTTTTTTAATTAAGTTTAATGATTGCGCTCAAACCAAATGTCCTAGAACGAAATTTTCAAATGTAACTACTAGAATGTGATACAATACACTATTGGGTGAAGTTTAGTTGACTTCTGCGCAGCGGTTTGGGAGTTAACATCAAAATTACATTTCTCGGCCATATCGCATAGATCTCACTGTGAAAAGGCTTAAATGGCTTTTTTGACCTAAGTTTAATGATTGCGCTCAAACCAAATGTCCTAGAACGAAATTTTCAAATGTAACTACTAGAATGTGATACAATACACTATTGGGTGAAGTTTGGTTGACTTCTGCGCAGCGGTTTGGGAGTTAACATCAAAATTACATTTCTCGGCCATATCGCATAGATCTCACTGTGAAAAGGCTTAAATGACTTTTTTAATTAAGTTTGATGATTGCGTTCAAACAAAATGTCCTAGAACAAAATTTTCAAATGTAACTACTAGATTGTGATACAATACACTATTGGGTGAAGTTTGGTTGACTTCTGCGCAGCGGTTTTGGAGTTAACATCAAAATTACATTTCTCGGCCATATCGCATAGATCTCACTGTGAAAAGGCTTAAATGACTTTTTTAATTAAGTTTGATGATTGCGTTCAAACAAAATGTCCTAGAACAAAATTTTCAAATGTAACTACTAGATTGTGATACAATACACTATTGGGTGAAGTTTGGTTGACTTCTGCGCAGCGGTTTGGGAGTTAACATCAAAATTACATTTCTCGGCCATATCGCATAGATCTCACTGTGAAAAGGCTTAAATGACTTTTTTAATTAAGTTTAATGATTGCGCTCAAACCAAATGTCCTAGAACGAAATTTTCAAATGTAACTACTAGAATGTGATACAATACACTATTGGGTGAAGTTTAGTTGACTTCTGCGCAGCGGTTTGGGAGTTAACATCAAAATTACATTTCTCGGCCATATCGCATAGATCTCACTGTGAAAAGGCTTAAATGGCTTTTTTGACCTAAGTTTAATGATTGCGCTCAAACCAAATGTCCTAGAACGAAATTTTCAAATGTAACTACTAGAATGTGATACAATACACTATTGGGTGAAGTTTGGTTGACTTCTGCGCAGCGGTTTGGGAGTTAACATCAAAATTACATTTCTCGGCCATATCGCATAGATCTCACTGTGAAAAGGCTTAAATGGCTTTTTTGACCTAAGTTTGAGGATTGCGCTCAAATCAAATGTCCTAGAACCAAATTTCCACAGGTAATTACTAGATTGTGATACAATACACTAATGGGTGAAGTTTAGTTGACTTCTGCGCAGCGGTTTGGGAGTTAACATCAAAATTACATTTCTCGGCCATATCGCATAGATCTCACTGTGAAAAGGCTTAAATGACTTTTTTAATTAAGTTTAATGATTGCGCTCAAATCAAATGTCCAAGAACTAAATTTCCAAATGTAACTACTAGATTGTGATAAAATACACTATTGGGTGAAGTTTGGTTGACTTCTGCGCAGCGGTTTGGGAGTTAACATCAAAATTACATTTCTCGGCCATATCGCATAGATCTCACTGTGAAAAGGCTTAAATGACTTTTTTAATTAAGTTTGATGATTGCGTTCAAACAAAATGTCCTAGAACAAAATTTTCAAATGTAACTACTAGATTGTGATACAATACACTATTGGGTGAAGTTTGGTTGACTTCTGCGCAGCGGTTTGGGAGTTAACATCAAAATTACATTTCTCGGCCATATCGCATAGATCTCACTGTGAAAAGGCTTAAATGGCTTTTTTGACCTAAGTTTGAGGATTGCGCTCAAATCAAATGTCCAAGAACCAAATTTCCAAATGTAACTACTAGATTGTGATACAATACACTATTGGGTGAAGTTTGGTTGACTTCTGCGCAGCGGTTTGGGAGTTAACATCAAAATTACATTTCTCGGCCATATCGCATAGATCTCACTGTGAAAAGGCTTAAATGACTTTTTTAATTAAGTTTGATGATTGCGTTCAAACAAAATGTCCTAGAACAAAATTTTCAAATGCAACTACTAGATTGTGATACAATACACTATTGGGTGAAGTTTGGTTGACTTCTGCGCAGCGGTTTGGGAGTTAACATCAAAATTACATTTCTCGGCCATATCGCATAGATCTCACTGTGAAAAGGCTTAAATGGCTTTTTTGACCTAAGTTTAAAGATTGCGCTCAAACCAAATGTCCTAGAACGAAATTTTCAAATGTAACTACTAGAATGTGATACAATACACTATTGGGTGAAGTTTGGTTGACTTCTGCGCAGCGGTTTGGGAGTTAACATCAAAATTACATTTCTCGGCCATATCGCATAGATCTCACTGTGAAAAGGCTTAAATGGCTTTTTTGACCTAAGTTTGAGGATTGCGCTCAAATCAAATGTCCTAGAACCAAATTTCCACATGTAACTACTAGATTGTGATACAATACACTAATGGGTGAAGTTTGGTTGACTTCTGCGCAGAGGTTTGGGAGTTAACATCAAAATTACATTTCTCGGCCATATCGCATAGATCTCACTGTGAAAAGGCTTAAATGACTTTTTTAATTAAGTTTGATGATTGCGCTCAAACAAAATTTCCTAGAACAAAATTTTCAAATGTAACTACTAGAATGTGATACAATACACTATTGGGTGAAGTTTGGTTGACTTCTGCGCAGCGGTTTGGGAGTTAACATCAAAATTACATTTCTCGGCCATATCGCATAGATCTCACTGTGAAAAGGTTAAAATGGCTTTTTTGACCTAAGTTTAATGATTGCGCTCAAACCAAATGTCCAATAACCAAATTTCCACATGTAACTACTAGATTGTGATACAATACACTAATGGGTGAAGTTTGGTTGACTTCTGCGCAGCGGTTTGGGAGTTAACATCAAAATTACATTTCTCGGCCATATCGCATAGATCTCACTGTGAAAAGGCTTAAATGGCTTTTTTGACCTAAGTTTGAGGATTGCGCTCAAATCAAATGTCCAAGAACCAAATTTCCAAATGTAACTAATAGATTGTGATACAATACACTATTGGGTGAAGTTTGGTTGACTTCTGCGCAGCGGTTTGGGAGTTAACATCAAAATTACATTTCTCGGCCATATCGCATAGATCTCACTGTGAAAAGGCTTAAATGACTTTTTTAATTAAGTTTAATGATTGCGCTCAAACCAAATGTCCTAGAACGAAATTTTCAAATGTAACTACTAGAATGTGATACAATACACTATTGGGTGAAGTTTAGTTGACTTCTGCGCAGCGGTTTGGGAGTTAACATCAAAATTACATTTCTCGGCCATATCGCATAGATCTCACTGTGAAAAGGCTTAAATGGCTTTTTTGACCTAAGTTTAATGATTGCGCTCAAACCAAATGTCCTAGAACGAAATTTTCAAATGTAACTACTAGAATGTGATACAATACACTATTGGGTGAAGTTTGGTTGACTTCTGCGCAGCGGTTTGGGAGTTAACATCAAAATTACATTTCTCGGCCATATCGCATAGATCTCACTGTGAAAAGGCTTAAATGACTTTTTTAATTAAGTTTGATGATTGCGTTCAAACAAAATGTCCTAGAACAAAATTTTCAAATGTAACTACTAGATTGTGATACAATACACTATTGGGTGAAGTTTGGTTGACTTCTGCGCAGCGGTTTTGGAGTTAACATCAAAATTACATTTCTCGGCCATATCGCATAGATCTCACTGTGAAAAGGCTTAAATGACTTTTTTAATTAAGTTTGATGATTGCGTTCAAACAAAATGTCCTAGAACAAAATTTTCAAATGTAACTACTAGATTGTGATACAATACACTATTGGGTGAAGTTTGGTTGACTTCTGCGCAGCGGTTTGGGAGTTAACATCAAAATTACATTTCTCGGCCATATCGCATAGATCTCACTGTGAAAAGGCTTAAATGGCTTTTTTGACCTAAGTTTAAAGATTGCGCTCAAACCAAATGTCCTAGAACGAAATTTTCAAATGTAACTACTAGAATGTGATACAATACACTATTGGGTGAAGTTTGGTTGACTTCTGCGCAGCGGTTTGGGAGTTAACATCAAAATTACATTTCTCGGCCATATCGCATAGATCTCACTGTGAAAAGGCTTAAATGGCTTTTTTGACCTAAGTTTGAGGATTGCGCTCAAATCAAATGTCCTAGAACCAAATTTCCACATGTAACTACTTGATTGTGATACAATACACTAATGGGTGAAGTTTGGTTGACTTCTGCGCAGAGGTTTGGGAGTTAACATCAAAATTACATTTCTCGGCCATATCGCATAGATCTCACTGTGAAAAGGCTTAAATGACTTTTTTAATTAAGTTTGATGATTGCGCTCAAACCAAATGTCCTAGAACGAAATTTTCAAATGTAACTACTAGAATGTGATACAATACACTATTGGGTGAAGTTTGGTTGACTTCTGCGCAGCGGTTTGGGAGTTAACATCAAAATTACATTTCTCGGCCATATCGCATAGATCTCACTGTGAAAAGGCTTAAATGGCTTTTTTGACCTAAGTTTGAGGATTGCGCTCAAATCAAATGTCCTAGAACCAAATTTCCACATGTAACTACTTGATTGTGATACAATACACTAATGGGTGAAGTTTGGTTGACTTCTGCGCAGAGGTTTGGGAGTTAACATCAAAATTACATTTCTCGGCCATATCGCATAGATCTCACTGTGAAAAGGCTTAAATGACTTTTTTAATTAAGTTTGATGATTGCGCTCAAACAAAATTTCCTAGAACAAAATTTTCAAATGTAACTACTAGATTGTGATACAATACACTATTGGGTGAAGTTTGGTTGACTTCTGCGCAGCGGTTTGGGAGTTAACATCAAAATTACATTTCTCGGCCATATCGCATAGATCTCACTGTGAAAAGGCTTAAATGGCTTTTTTGACCTAAGTTTAATGATTGCGCTCAAACCAAATGTCCAATAACCAAATTTCCACATGTAACTACTAGATTGTGATACAATACACTAATGGGTGAAGTTTGGTTGACTTCTGCGCAGCGGTTTGGGAGTTAACATCAAAATTACATTTCTCGGCCATATCGCATAGATCTCACTGTGAAAAGGCTTAAATGACTTTTTTAATTAAGTTTGATGATTGCGTTCAAACAAAATGTCATAGAACAAAATTTTCAAATGTAACTACTAGATTGTGATACAATACACTATTGGGTGAAGTTTGGTTGACTTCTGCGCAGCGGTTTGGGAGTTAACATCAAAATTACATTTCTCGGCCATATCGCATAGATCTCACTGTGAAAAGGCTTAAATGGCTTTTTTGACCTAAGTTTGAGGATTGCGCTCAAATCAAATGTCCTAGAACCAAATTTCCACATGTAATTACTAGATTGTGATACAATACACTAATGGGTGAAGTTTGGTTGACTTCTGCGCAGCGGTTTGGGAGTTAACATCAAAATTACATTTCTCGGCCATATCGCATAGATCTCACTGTGAAAAGGCTTAAATGACTTTTTTAATTAAGTTTAATGATTGCGCTCAAATCAAATGTCCTAGAACTAAATTTCCAAATGTAACTACTAGATTGTGATAAAATACACTATTGGGTGAAGTTTGGTTGACTTCTGCGCAGCGGTTTGGGAGTTAACATCAAAATTACATTTCTCGGCCATATCGCATAGATCTCACTGTGAAAAGGCTTAAATGACTTTTTTAATTAAGTTTGATGATTGCGTTCAAACAAAATGTCCTAGAACAAAATTTTCAAATGTAACTACTAGATTGTGATACAATACACTATTGGGTGAAGTTTGGTTGACTTCTGCGCAGCGGTTTGGGAGTTAACATCAAAATTACATTTCTCGGCCATATCGCATAGATCTCACTGTGAAAAGGCTTAAATGGCTTTTTTGACCTAAGTTTGAGGATTGCGCTCAAATCAAATGTCCTAGAACCAAATTTCCACATGTAACTACTAGATTGTGATACAATACACTAATGGGTGAAGTTTGGTTGACTTCTGCGCAGAGGTTTGGGAGTTAACATCAAAATTACATTTCTCGGCCAAATCGCATAGATCTCACTGTGAAAAGGCTTAAATGACTTTTTTAATTAAGTTTGATGATTGCGCTCAAACAAAATTTCCTAGAACAAAATTTTCAAATGTAACTACTAGATTGTGATACAATACACTATTGGGTGAAGTTTGGTTGACTTCTGCGCAGCGGTTTGGGAGTTAACATCAAAATTACATTTCTCGGCCATATCGCATAGATCTCACTGTGAAAAGGCTTAAATGGCTTTTTTGACCTAAGTTTAATGATTGCGCTCAAACCAAATGTCCAATAACCAAATTTCCACATGTAACTACTAGATTGTGATACAATACACTAATGGGTGAAGTTTGGTTGACTTCTGCGCAGCGGTTTGGGAGTTAACATCAAAATTACATTTCTCGGCCATATCGCATAGATCTCACTGTGAAAAGGCTTAAATGACTTTTTTAATTAAGTTTGATGATTGCGTTCAAACAAAATGTCATAGAACAAAATTTTCAAATGTAACTACTAGATTGTGATACAATACACTATTGGGTGAAGTTTGGTTGACTTCTGCGCAGCGGTTTGGGAGTTAACATCAAAATTACATTTCTCGGCCATATCGCATAGATCTCACTGTGAAAAGGCTTAAATGGCTTTTTTGACCTAAGTTTGAGGATTGCGCTCAAATCAAATGTCCTAGAACCAAATTTCCACATGTAATTACTAGATTGTGATACAATACACTAATGGGTGAAGTTTGGTTGACTTCTGCGCAGCGGTTTGGGAGTTAACATCAAAATTACATTTCTCGGCCATATCGCATAGATCTCACTGTGAAAAGGCTTAAATGACTTTTTTAATTAAGTTTAATGATTGCGCTCAAATCAAATGTCCTAGAACTAAATTTCCAAATGTAACTACTAGATTGTGATAAAATACACTATTGGGTGAAGTTTGGTTGACTTCTGCGCAGCGGTTTGGGAGTTAACATCAAAATTACATTTCTCGGCCATATCGCATAGATCTCACTGTGAAAAGGCTTAAATGACTTTTTTAATTAAGTTTGATGATTGCGTTCAAACAAAATGTCCTAGAACAAAATTTTCAAATGTAACTACTAGATTGTGATACAATACACTATTGGGTGAAGTTTGGTTGACTTCTGCGCAGCGGTTTGGGAGTTAACATCAAAATTACATTTCTCGGCCATATCGCATAGATCTCACTGTGAAAAGGCTTAAATGGCTTTTTTGACCTAAGTTTGAGGATTGCGCTCAAATCAAATGTCCAAGAACCAAATTTCCAAATGTAACTACTAGATTTTGATACAATACACTATTGGGTGAAGTTTGGTTGACTTCTGCGCAGCGGTTTGGGAGTTAACATCAAAATTACATTTCTCGGCCATATCGCATAGATCTCACTGTGAAAAGGCTTAAATGACTTTTTAAATTAAGTTTGATGATTGCGTTCAAACAAAATGTCATAGAACAAAATTTTCAAATGTAACTACTAGATTGTGATACAATACACTATTGGGTGAAGTTTGGTTGACTTCTGCGCAGCGGTTTGGGAGTTAACATCAAAATTACATTTCTCGGCCATATCGCATAGATCTCACTGTGAAAAGGCTTAAATGGCTTTTTTGACCTAAGTTTGAGGATTGCGCTCAAATCAAATGTCCTAGAACCAAATTTCCACATGTAATTACTAGATTGTGATACAATACACTAATGGGTGAAGTTTGGTTGACTTCTGCGCAGCGGTTTGGGAGTTAACATCAAAATTACATTTCTCGGCCATATCGCATAGATCTCACTGTGAAAAGGCTTAAATGACTTTTTTAATTAAGTTTAATGATTGCGCTCAAATCAAATGTCCAAGAACTAAATTTCCAAATGTAACTACTAGATTGTGATAAAATACACTATTGGGTGAAGTTTGGTTGACTTCTGCGCAGCGGTTTGGGAGTTAACATCAAAATTACATTTCTCGGCCATATCGAATAGATCTCACTGTGAAAAGGCTTAAATGACTTTTTTAATTAAGTTTGATGATTGCGTTCAAACAAAATGTCCTAGAACAAAATTTTCAAATGCAACTACTAGATTGTGATACAATACACTATTGGGTGAAGTTTGGTTGACTTCTGCGCAGCGGTTTGGGAGTTAACATCAAAATTACATTTCTCGGCCATATCGCATAGATCTCACTGTGAAAAGGCTTAAATGGCTTTTTTGACCTAAGTTTAAAGATTGCGCTCAAACCAAATGTCCTAGAACGAAATTTTCAAATGTAACTACTAGAATGTGATACAATACACTATTGGGTGAAGTTTGGTTGACTTCTGCGCAGCGGTTTGGGTGTTAACATCAAAATTACATTTCTCGGCCATATCGCATAGATCTCACTGTGAAAAGGCTTAAATGGCTTTTTTGACCTAAGTTTGAGGATTGCGCTCAAATCAAATGTCCTAGAACCAAATTTCCACATGTAACTACTAGATTGTGATACAATACACTAATGGGTGAAGTTTGGTTGACTTCTGCGCAGAGGTTTGGGAGTTAACATCAAAATTACATTTCTCGGCCATATCGCATAGATCTCACTGTGAAAAGGCTTAAATGACTTTTTTAATTAAGTTTGATGATTGCGCTCAAACAAAATTTCCTAGAACAAAATTTTCAAATGTAACTACTAGATTGTGATACAATACACTATTGGGTGAAGTTTGGTTGACTTCTGCACAGCGGTTTGGGAGTTAACATCAAAATTACATTTCTCGGCCATATCGCATAGATCTCACTGTGAAAAGGCTTAAATGGCTTTTTTGACCTAAGTTTAATGATTGCGCTCAAACCAAATGTCCAATAACCAAATTTCCACATGTAACTACTAGATTGTGATACAATACACTAATGGGTGAAGTTTGGTTGACTTCTGCGCAGCGGTTTGGGAGTTAACATCAAAATTACATTTCTCGGCCATATCGCATAGATCTCACTGTGAAAAGGCTTAAATGGCTTTTTTGACCTAAGTTTGAGGATTGCGCTCAAATCAAATGTCCAAGAACCCAATTTCCAAATGTAACTACTAGATTGTGATACAATACACTATTGGGTGAAGTTTGGTTGACTTCTGCGCAGCGGTTTGGGAGTTAACATCAAAATTACATTCCTCGGCCATATCGCATAGATCTCACTGTGAAAAGGCTTAAATGGCTTTTTTGACCTAAGTTTAAAGATTGCGCTCAAACCAAATGTCCTAGAACGAAATTTTCAAATGTAACTACTAGAATGTGATACAATACACTATTGGGTGAAGTTTGGTTGACTTCTGCGCAGCAGTTTGGGAGTTAACATCAAAATTACATTTCTCGGCCATATCGCATAGATCTCACTGTGAAAAGGCTTAAATGGCTTTTTTGACCTAAGTTTGAGGATTGCGCTCAAATCAAATGTCCTAGAACCAAATTTCCACATGTAACTACTAGATTGTGATACAATACACTAATGGGTGAAGTTTGGTTGACTTCTGCGCAGAGGTTTGGGAGTTAACATCAAAATTACATTTCTCGGCCATATCGCATAGATCTCACTGTGAAAAGGCTTAAATGACTTTTTTAATTAAGTTTGATGATTGCGCTCAAACAAAATTTCCTAGAACAAAATTTTCAAATGTAACTACTAGATTGTGATACAATACACTATTGGGTGAAGTTTGGTTGACTTCTGCGCAGCGGTTTGGGAGTTAACATCAAAATTACATTTCTCGGCCATATCGCATAGATCTCACTGTGAAAAGGCTTAAATGGCTTTTTTGACCTAAGTTTAATGATTGCGCTCAAACCAAATTTCCAATAACCAAATTTCCACATATAACTACTAGATTGTGATACAATACACTAATGGGTGAAGTTTGGTTGACTTCTGCGCAGCGGTTTGGGAGTTAACATCAAAATTACATTTCTCGGCCATATCGCATAGATCTCACTGTGAAAAGGCTTAAATGACTTTTTTAATTAAGTTTGATGATTGCGTTCAAACAAAATGTCATAGAACAAAATTTTCAAATGTAACTACTAGATTGTGATACAATACACTATTGGGTGAAGTTTGGTTGACTTCTGCGCAGCGGTTTGGGAGTTAACATCAAAATTACATTTCTCGGCCATATCGCATAGATCTCACTGTGAAAAGGCTTAAATGGCTTTTTTGACCTAAGTTTGAGGATTGCGCTCAAATCAAATGCCCTAGAACCAAATTTCCACATGTAATTACTAGATTGTGATACAATACACTAATGGGTGAAGTTTGGTTGACTTCTGCGCAGCGGTTTGGGAGTTAACATCAAAATTACATTTCTCGGCCATATCGCATAGATCTCACTGTGAAAAGGCTTAAATGACTTTTTTAATTAAGTTTAATGATTGCGCTCAAATCAAATGTCCAAGAACTAAATTTCCAAATGTAACTACTAGATTGTGATAAAATACACTATTGGGTGAAGTTTGGTTGACTTCTGCGCAGCGGTTTGGGAGTTAACATCAAAATTACATTTCTCGGCCATATCGAATAGATCTCACTGTGAAAAGGCTTAAATGACTTTTTTAATTAAGTTTGATGATTGCGTTCAAACAAAATGTCCTAGAACAAAATTTTCAAATGTAACTACTAGATTGTGATACAATACACTATTGGGTGAAGTTTGGTTGACTTCCGCGCAGCGGTTTGGGAGTTAACATCAAAATTACATTTCTCGGCCATATCGCATAGATCTCACTGTGAAAAGGCTTAAATGGCTTTTTTGACCTAAGTTTGAGGATTGCGCTCAAATCAAATGTCCAAGAACCAAATTTCCAAATGTAACTACTAGATTGTGATACAATACACTATTGGGTGAAGTTTGGTTGACTTCTGCGCAGCGGTTTGGGAGTTAACATCAAAATTACATTTCTCGGCCATATCGCATAGATCTCACTGTGAAAAGGCTTAAATGACTTTTTTAATTAAGTTTGATGATTGCGTTCAAACAAAATGTCCTAGAACAAAATTTTCAAATGCAACTACTAGATTGTGATACAATACACTATTGGGTGAAGTTTGGTTGACTTCTGCGCAGCGGTTTGGGAGTTAACATCAAAATTACATTTCTCGGCCATATCGCATAGATCTCACTGTGAAAAGGCTTAAATGGCTTTTTTGACCTAAGTTTAAAGATTGCGCTCAAACCAAATGTCCTAGAACGAAATTTTCAAATGTAACTACTAGAATGTGATACAATACACTATTGGGTGAAGTTTGGTTGACTTCTGCGCAGCGGTTTGGGAGTTAACATCAAAATTACATTTCTCGGCCATATCGCATAGATCTCACTGTGAAAAGGCTTAAATGGCTTTTTTGACCTAAGTTTGAGGATTGCGCTCAAATCAAATGTCCTAGAACCAAATTTCCACATGTAACTACTAGATTGTGATACAATACACTAATGGGTGAAGTTTGGTTGACTTCTGCGCAGAGGTTTGGGAGTTAACATCAAAATTACATTTCTCGGCCATATCGCATAGATCTCACTGTGAAAAGGCTTAAATGACTTTTTTAATTAAGTTTGATGATTGCGCTCAAACAAAATTTCCTAGAACAAAATTTTCAAATGTAACTACTAGATTGTGATACAATACACTATTGGGTGAAGTTTGGTTGACTTCTGCACAGCGGTTTGGGAGTTAACATCAAAATTACATTTCTCGGCCATATCGCATAGATCTCACTGTGAAAAGGCTTAAATGGCTTTTTTGACCTAAGTTTAATGATTGCGCTCAAACCAAATGTCCAATAACCAAATTTCCACATGTAACTACTAGATTGTGATACAATACACTAATGGGTGAAGTTTGGTTGACTTCTGCGCAGCGGTTTGGGAGTTAACATCAAAATTACATTTCTCGGCCATATCGCATAGATCTCACTGTGAAAAGGCTTAAATGGCTTTTTTGACCTAAGTTTGAGGATTGCGCTCAAATCAAATGTCCAAGAACCCAATTTCCAAATGTAACTACTAGATTGTGATACAATACACTATTGGGTGAAGTTTGGTTGACTTCTGCGCAGCGGTTTGGGAGTTAACATCAAAATTACATTTCTCGGCCATATCGCATAGATCTCACTGTGAAAAGGCTTAAATGACTTTTTTAATTAAGTTTGATGATTGCGTTCAAACAAAATGTCCTAGAACAAAATTTTCAAATGTAACTACTAGATTGTGATACAATACACTATTGGGTGAAGTTTGGTTGACTTCTGCGCAGCGGTTTGGGAGTTAACATCAAAATTACATTTCTCGGCCATATCGCATAGATCTCACTGTGAAAAGGCTTAAATGGCTTTTTTGACCTAAGTTTAAAGATTGCGCTCAAACCAAATGTCCTAGAACGAAATTTTCAAATGTAACTACTAGGATGTGATACAATACACTATTGGGTGAAGTTTGGTTGACTTCTGCGCAGCGGTTTGGGAGTTAACATCAAAATTACATTTCTCGGCCATATCGCATAGATCTCACTGTGAAAAGGCTTAAATGGCTTTTTTGACCTAAGTTTGAGGATTGCGCTCAAATCAAATGTCCTAGAACCAAATTTCCACATGTAACTACTAGATTGTGATACAATACACTATTGGGTGAAGTTTGGTTGACTTCTGCGCAGCGGTTTGGGAGTTAACATCAAAATTACATTTCTCGGCCATATCGCATAGATCTCACTGTGAAAAGGCTTAAATGGCTTTTTTGACCTAAGTTTAATAATTGCGCTCAAACCAAATGTCCAAGAACCAAATTTTCAAATGTAACTACTAGAATGTGATACAATACACTATTGGGAGAAGTTTGGTTGACTTCTGCGCAGCGGTTTGGGAGTTAACATCAAAATTACATTTCTCGGCCATATCGCATAGATCTCACTGTGAAAAGGCTTAAATGACTTTTTTAATTAAGTTTGATGATTGCGTTCAAACAAAATGTCCTAGAACAAAATTTTCAAATGTAACTACTAGATTGTGATACAATACACTATTGGGTGAAGTTTGGTTGACTTCTGCGCAGCGGTTTGGGAGTTAACATCAAAATTACATTTCTCGGCCATATCGCATAGATCTCACTGTGAAAAGGCTTAAATGGCTTTTTTGACCTAAGTTTGAGGATTGCGCTCAAATCAAATGTCCAAGAACCAAATTTCCAAATGTAACTACTAGATTGTGATACAATACACTATTGGGTGAAGTTTGGTTGACTTCTGCGCAGCGGTTTGGGAGTTAACATCAAAATTACATTTCTCGGCCATATCGCATAGATCTCACTGTGAAAAGGCTTAAATGACTTTTTTAATTAAGTTTGATGATTGCGTTCAAACAAAATGTCCTAGAACAAAATTTTCAAATGTAACTACTAGATTGTGATACAATACACTATTGGGTGAAGTTTGGTTGACTTCTGCGCAGCGGTTTGGGAGTTAACATCAAAATTACATTTCTCGGCCATATCGCATAGATCTCACTGTGAAAAAGGCTTAAATGGCTTTTTTGACCTAAGTTTAAAGATTGCGCTCAAACCAAATGTCCTAGAACGAAATTTTCAAATGTAACTACTAGAATGTGATACAATACACTATTGGGTGAAGTTTGGTTGACTTCTGCGCAGCGGTTTGGGAGTTAACATCAAAATTACATTTCTCGGCCATATCGCATAGATCTCACTGTGAAAAGGCTTAAATGGCTTTTTTGACCTAAGTTTGAGGATTGCGCTCAAATCAAATGTCCTAGAACCAAATTTCCACATGTAACTACTAGATTGTGATACAATACACTAATGGGTGAAGTTTGGTTGACTTCTGCGCAGAGGTTTGGGAGTTAACATCAAAATTACATTTCTCGGCCATATCGTATAGATCTCACTGTGAAAAGGCTTAAATGACTTTTTTAATTAAGTTTGATGATTGCGCTCAAACAAAATTTCCTAGAACAAAATTTTCAAATGTAACTACTAGATTGTGATACAATACACTATTGGGTGAAGTTTGGTTGACTTCTGCGCAGCGGTTTGGGAGTTAACATCAAAATTACATTTCTCGGCCATATCGCATAGATCTCACTGTGAAAAGGCTTAAATGGCTTTTTTGACCTAAGTTTAATGATTGCGCTCAAACCAAATGTCCAATAACCAAATTTCTACATGTAACTACTAGATTGTGATACAATACACTAATGGGTGAAGTTTGGTTGACTTCTGCGCAGCGGTTTGGGAGTTAACATCAAAATTACATTTCTCGGCCATATCGCATAGATCTCACTGTGAAAAGGCTTAAATGACTTTTTTAATTAAGTTTGATGATTGCGTTCAAACAAAATGTCATAGAACAAAATTTTCAAATGTAACTACTAGATTGTGATACAATACACTATTGGGTGAAGTTTGGTTGACTTCTGCGCAGCGGTTTGGGAGTTAACATCAAAATTACATTTCTCGGCCATATCGCATAGATCTCACTGTGAAAAGGCTTAAATGGCTTTTTTGACCTAAGTTTGAGGATTGCGCTCAAACCAAATGTCCTAGAACGAAATTTTCAAATGTAACTACTAGAATGTGATACAATACACTATTGGGTGAAGTTTAGTTGACTTCTGCGCAGCGGTTTGGGAGTTAACATCAAAATTACATTTCTCGGCCATATCGCATAGATCTCACTGTGAAAAGGCTTAAATGACTTTTTTAATTAAGTTTGATGATTGCGTTCAAACAAAATGTCCTAGAACAAAATTTTCAAATGTAACTACTAGATTGTGATACAATACACTATTGGGTGAAGTTTGGTTGACTTCTGCGCAGCGGTTTGGGAGTTAACATCAAAATTACATTTCTCGGCCATATCGCATAGATCTCACTGTGAAAAGGCTTAAATGACTTTTTTAATTAAGTTTGATGATTGCGTTCAAACAAAATGTCATAGAACAAAATTTTCAAATGTAACTACTAGATTGTGATACAATACACTATTGGGTGAAGTTTGGTTGACTTCTGCGCAGCGGTTTGGGAGTTAACATCAAAATTACATTTCTCGGCCATATCGCATAGATCTCACTGTGAAAAGGCTTAAATGGCTTTTTTGACCTAAGTTTGAGGATTGCGCTCAAATCAAATGTCCTAGAACCAAATTTCCACATGTAATTACTAGATTGTGATACAATACACTAATGGGTGAAGTTTGGTTGACTTCTGCGCAGCGGTTTGGGAGTTAACATCAAAATTACATTTCTCGGCCATATCGCATAGATCTCACTGTGAAAAGGCTTAAATGACTTTTTTAATTAAGTTTAATGATTGCGCTCAAACCAAATGTCCTAGAACGAAATTTTCAAATGTAACTACTAGAATGTGATACAATACACTATTGGGTGAAGTTTAGTTGACTTCTGCGCAGCGGTTTGGGAGTTAACATCAAAATTACATTTCTCGGCCATATCGCATAGATCTCACTGTGAAAAGGCTTAAATGACTTTTTTGACCTAAGTTTAATGATTGCGCTCAAACCAAATGTCCTAGAACGAAATTTTCAAATGTAACTACTAGAATGTGATACAATACACTATTGGGTGAAGTTTGGTTGACTTCTGCGCAGCGGTTTGGGAGTTAACATCAAAATTACATTTCTCGGCCATATCGCATAGATCTCACTGTGAAAAGGCTTAAATGACTTTTTTAATTAAGTTTGATGATTGCGTTCAAACAAAATGTCCTAGAACAAAATTTTCAAATGTAACTACTAGATTGTGATACAATACACTATTGGGTGAAGTTTGGTTGACTTCTGCGCAGCGGTTTGGGAGTTAACATCAAAATTACATTTCTCGGCCATATCGCATAGATCTCACTGTGAAAAGGCTTAAATGGCTTTTTTGACCTAAGTTTTAGGATTGCGCTCAAATCAAATGTCCAAGAACCAAATTTCCAAATGTAACTACTAGATTGTGATACAATACACTATTGGGTGAAGTTTGGTTGACTTCTGCGCAGCGGTTTGGGAGTTAACATCAAAATTACATTTCTCGGCCATATCGCATAGATCTCACTGTGAAAAGGCTTAAATGACTTTTTTAATTAAGTTTGATGATTGCGTTCAAACAAAATGTCCTAGAACAAAATTTTCAAATGTAACTACTAGATTGTGATACAATACACTATTGGGTGAAGTTTGGTTGACTTCTGCGCAGCGGTTTGGGAGTTAACATCAAAATTACATTTCTCGGCCATATCGCATAGATCTCACTGTGAAAAGGCTTAAATGGCTTTTTTGACCTAAGTTTGAGGATTGCGCTCAAACAAAATTTCCTAGAACAAAATTTTCAAATGTAACTACTAGATTGTGATACAATACACTATTGGGTGAAGTTTGGTTGACTTCTGCGCAGCGGTTTGGGAGTTAACATCAAAATTACATTTCTCGGCCATATCGCATAGATCTCACTGTGAAAAGGCTTAAATGGCTTTTTTGACCTAAGTTTAATGATTGCGCTCAAACCAAATGTCCAATAACCAAATTTCCACATGTAACTACTAGATTGTGATACAATACACTAATGAGTGAAGTTTGGTTGACTTCTGCGCAGCGGTTTGGGAGTTAACATCAAAATTACATTTCTCGGCCATATCGCATAGATCTCACTGTGAAAAGGCTTAAATGACTTTTTTAATTAAGTTTGATGATTGCGTTCAAACAAAATGTCATAGAACAAAATTTTCAAATGTAACTACTAGATTGTGATACAATACACTATTGGGTGAAGTTTGGTTGACTTCTGCGCAGCGGTTTGGGAGTTAACATCAAAATTACATTTCTCGGCCATATCGCATAGATCTCACTGTGAAAAGGCTTAAATGGCTTTTTTGACCTAAGTTTGAGGATTGCGCTCAAATCAAATGTCCTAGAACCAAATTTCCACATGTAATTACTAGATTGTGATACAATACACTAATGGGTGAAGTTTGGTTGACTTCTGCGCAGCGGTTTGGGAGTTAACATCAAAATTACATTTCTCGGCCATATCGCATAGATCTCACTGTGAAAAGGCTTAAATGACTTTTTTAATTAAGTTTAATGATTGCGCTCAAACCAAATGTCCTAGAACGAAATTTTCAAATGTAACTACTAGAATGTGATACAATACACTATTGGGTGAAGTTTAGTTGACTTCTGCGCAGCGGTTTGGGAGTTAACATCAAAATTACATTTCTCGGCCATATCGCATAGATCTCACTGTGAAAAGGCTTAAATGGCTTTTTTGACCTAAGTTTAATGATTGCGCTCAAACCAAATGTCCTAGAACGAAATTTTCAAATGTAACTACTAGAATGTGATACAATACACTATTGGGTGAAGTTTGGTTGACTTCTGCGCAGCGGTTTGGGAGTTAACATCAAAATTACATTTCTCGGCCATATCGCATAGATCTCACTGTGAAAAGGCTTAAATGGCTTTTTTGACCTAAGTTTAATGATTGCGCTCAAACCAAATGTCCAATAACCAAATTTCCACATGTAAGTACTAGATTGTGATACAATACACTAATGGGTGAAGTTTGGTTGACTTCTGCGCAGCGGTTTGGGAGTTAACATCAAAATTACATTTCTCGGCCATATCGCATAGATCTCACTGTGAAAAGGCTTAAATGACTTTTTTAATTAAGTTTGATGATTGCGTTCAAACAAAATGTCATAGAACAAAATTTTCAAATGTAACTACTAGATTGTGATACAATACACTATTGGGTGAAGTTTGGTTGACTTCTGCGCAGCGGTTTGGGAGTTAACATCAAAATTACATTTCTCGGCCATATCGCATAGATCTCACTGTGAAAAGGCTTAAATGGCTTTTTTGACCTAAGTTTGAGGATTGCGCTCAAATCAAATGTCCTAGAACCAAATTTCCACATGTAATTACTAGATTGTGATACAATACACTAATGGGTGAAGTTTGGTTGACTTCTGCGCAGCGGTTTGGGAGTTAACATCAAAATTACATTTCTCGGCCATATCGCATAGATCTCACTGTGAAAAGGCTTAAATGACTTTTTTAATTAAGTTTAATGATTGCGCTCAAACCAAATGTCCTAGAACGAAATTTTCAAATGTAACTACTAGAATGTGATACAATACACTATTGGGTGAAGTTTAGTTGACTTCTGCGCAGCGGTTTGGGAGTTAACATCAAAATTACATTTCTCGGCCATATCGCATAGATCTCACTGTGAAAAGGCTTAAATGGCTTTTTTGACCTAAGTTTAATGATTGCGCTCAAACCAAATGTCCTAGAACGAAATTTTCAAATGTAACTACTAGAATGTGATACAATACACTATTGGGTGAAGTTTGGTTGACTTCTGCGCAGCGGTTTGGGAGTTAACATCAAAATTACATTTCTCGGCCATATCGCATAGATCTCACTGTGAAAAGGCTTAAATGGCTTTTTTGACCTAAGTTTGAGGATTGCGCTCAAATCAAATGTCCAAGAACCAAATTTCCAAATGTAACTACTAGATTGTGATACAATACACTATTGGGTGAAGTTTGGTTGACTTCTGCGCAGCGGTTTGGGAGTTAACATCAAAATTACATTTCTCGGCCATATCGCATAGATCTCACTGTGAAAAGGCTTAAATGACTTTTTTAATTAAGTTTGATGATTGCGCTCAAACAAAATTTCCTAGAACAAAATTTTCAAATGTAACTACTAGATTGTGATACAATACACTATTGGGTGAAATTTGGTTGACTTCTGCGCAGCGGTTTGGGAGTTAACATCAAAATTACATTTCTCGGCCATATCGCATAGATCTCACTGTGAAAAGGCTTAAATGGCTTTTTTGACCTAAGTTTAATAATTGCGCTCAAACCAAATGTCCTAGAACGAAATTTTCAAATGTAACTACTAGAATGTGATACAATACACTATTGGGTGAAGTTTGGTTGACTTCTGCGCAGCGGTTTGGGAGTTAACATCAAAATTACATTTCTCGGCCATATCGCATAGATCTCACTGTGAAAAGGCTTAAATGACTTTTTTAATTAAGTTTGATGATTGCGTTCAAACAAAATGTCCTAGAACAAAATTTTCAAATGTAACTACTAGATTGTGATACAATACACTATTGGGTGAAGTTTGGTTGACTTCTGCGCAGCGGTTTGGGAGTTAACATCAAAATTACATTTCTCGGCCATATCGCATAGATCTCACTGTGAAAAGGCTTAAATGGCTTTTTTGACCTAAGTTTAAAGATTGCGCTCAAACCAAATGTCCTAGAACGAAATTTTCAAATGTAACTACTAGAATGTGATACAATACACTATTGGGTGAAGTTTGGTTGACTTCTGCGCAGCGGTTTGGGAGTTAACATCAAAATTACATTTCTCGGCCATATCGCATAGATCTCACTGTGAAAAGGCTTAAATGGCTTTTTTGACCTAAGTTTGAGGATTGCGCTCAAATCAAATGTCCTAGAACCAAATTTCCACATGTAACTACTAGATTGTGATACAATACACTAATGGGTGAAGTTTGGTTGACTTCTGCGCAGAGGTTTGGGAGTTAACATCAAAATTACATTTCTCGGCCATATCGTATAGATCTCACTGTGAAAAGGCTTAAATGACTTTTTTAATTAAGTTTGATGATTGCGCTCAAACAAAATTTCCTAGAACAAAATTTTCAAATGTAACTACTAGATTGTGATACAATACACTATTGGGTGAAGTTTGGTTGACTTCTGCGCATCGGTTTGGGAGTTAACATCAAAATTACATTTCTCGGCCATATCGCATAGATCTCACTGTGAAAAGGCTTAAATGGCTTTTTTGACCTAAGTTTAATGATTGCGCTCAAACCAAATGTCCAATAACCAAATTTCTACATGTAACTACTAGATTGTGATACAATACACTAATGGGTGAAGTTTGGTTGACTTCTGCGCAGCGGTTTGGGAGTTAACATCAAAATTACATTTCTCGGCCATATCGCATAGATCTCACTGTGAAAAGGCTTAAATGACTTTTTTAATTAAGTTTGATGATTGCGTTCAAACAAAATGTCATAGAACAAAATTTTCAAATGTAACTACTAGATTGTGATACAATACACTATTGGGTGAAGTTTGGTTGACTTCTGCGCAGCGGTTTGGGAGTTAACATCAAAATTACATTTCTCGGCCATATCGCATAGATCTCACTGTGAAAAGGCTTAAATGGCTTTTTTGACCTAAGTTTGAGGATTGCGCTCAAATCAAATGTCCTAGAACCAAATTTCCACATGTAACTACTAGATTGTGATACAATACACTAATGGGTGAAGTTTGGTTGACTTCTGCGCAGAGGTTTGGGAGTTAACATCAAAATTACATTTCTCGGCCATATCGTATAGATCTCACTGTGAAAAGGCTTAAATGACTTTTTTAATTAAGTTTGATGATTGCGCTCAAACAAAATTTCCTAGAACAAAATTTTCAAATGTAACTACTAGATTGTGATACAATACACTATTGGGTGAAGTTTGGTTGACTTCTGCGCAGCGGTTTGGGAGTTAACATCAAAATTACATTTCTTGGCCATATCGCATAGATCTCACTGTGAAAAGGCTTAAATGGCTTTTTTGACCTAAGTTTAATGATTGCGCTCAAACCAAATGTCCAATAACCAAATTTCTACATGTAACTACTAGATTGTGATACAATACACTAATGGGTGAAGTTTGGTTGACTTCTGCGCAGCGGTTTGGGAGTTAACATCAAAATTACATTTCTCGGCCATATCGCATAGATCTCACTGTGAAAAGGCTTAAATGACTTTTTTAATTAAGTTTGATGTTTGCGTTCAAACAAAATGTCCTAGAACAAAATTTTCAAATGCAACTACTAGATTGTGATACAATACACTATTGGGTGAAGTTTGGTTGACTTCTGCGCAGCGGTTTGGGAGTTAACATCAAAATTACATTTCTCGGCCATATCGCATAGATCTCACTGTGAAAAGGCTTAAATGGCTTTTTTGACCTAAGTTTAAAGATTGCGCTCAAACCAAATGTCCTAGAACGAAATTTTCAAATGTAACTACTAGAATGTGATACAATACACTATTGGGTGAAGTTTGGTTGACTTCTGCGCAGCGGTTTGGGAGTTAACATCAAAATTACATTTCTCGGCCATATCGCATAGATCTCACTGTGAAAAGGCTTAAATGGCTTTTTTGACCTAAGTTTGAGGATTGCGCTCAAATCAAATGTCCTAGAACCAAATTTCCACATGTAACTACTAGATTGTGATACAATACACTAATGGGTGAAGTTTGGTTGACTTCTGCGCAGAGGTTTGGGAGTTAACATCAAAATTACATTTCTCGGCCATATCGCATAGATCTCACTGTGAAAAGGCTTAAATGACTTTTTTAATTAAGTTTGATGATTGCGCTCAAACAAAATTTCCTAGAACAAAATTTTCAAATGTAACTACTAGAATGTGATACAATACACTATTGGGTGAAGTTTGGTTGACTTCTGCGCAGCGGTTTGGGAGTTAACATCAAAATTACATTTCTCGGCCATATCGCATAGATCTCACTGTGAAAAGGTTAAAATGGCTTTTTTGACCTAAGTTTAATGATTGCGCTCAAACCAAATGTCCAATAACCAAATTTCCACATGTAACTACTAGATTGTGATACAATACACTAATGGGTGAAGTTTGGTTGACTTCTGCGCAGCGGTTTGGGAGTTAACATCAAAATTACATTTCTCGGCCATATCGCATAGATCTCACTGTGAAAAGGCTTAAATGGCTTTTTTGACCTAAGTTTGAGGATTGCGCTCAAATCAAATGTCCAAGAACCAAATTTCCAAATGTAACTAATAGATTGTGATACAATACACTATTGGGTGAAGTTTGGTTGACTTCTGCGCAGCGGTTTGGGAGTTAACATCAAAATTACATTTCTCGGCCATATCGCATAGATCTCACTGTGAAAAGGCTTAAATGACTTTTTTAATTAAGTTTAATGATTGCGCTCAAACCAAATGTCCTAGAACGAAATTTTCAAATGTAACTACTAGAATGTGATACAATACACTATTGGGTGAAGTTTAGTTGACTTCTGCGCAGCGGTTTGGGAGTTAACATCAAAATTACATTTCTCGGCCATATCGCATAGATCTCACTGTGAAAAGGCTTAAATGGCTTTTTTGACCTAAGTTTAATGATTGCGCTCAAACCAAATGTCCTAGAACGAAATTTTCAAATGTAACTACTAGAATGTGATACAATACACTATTGGGTGAAGTTTGGTTGACTTCTGCGCAGCGGTTTGGGAGTTAACATCAAAATTACATTTCTCGGCCATATCGCATAGATCTCACTGTGAAAAGGCTTAAATGACTTTTTTAATTAAGTTTGATGATTGCGTTCAAACAAAATGTCCTAGAACAAAATTTTCAAATGTAACTACTAGATTGTGATACAATACACTATTGGGTGAAGTTTGGTTGACTTCTGCGCAGCGGTTTGGGAGTTAACATCAAAATTACATTTCTCGGCCATATCGCATAGATCTCACTGTGAAAAGGCTTAAATGACTTTTTTAATTAAGTTTGATGATTGCGTTCAAACAAAATGTCCTAGAACAAAATTTTCAAATGTAACTACTAGATTGTGATACAATACACTATTGGGTGAAGTTTGGTTGACTTCTGCGCAGCGGTTTGGGAGTTAACATCAAAATTACATTTCTCGGCCATATCGCATAGATCTCACTGTGAAAAGGCTTAAATGGCTTTTTTGACCTAAGTTTGAGGATTGCGCTCAAATCAAATGTCCTAGAACCAAATTTCCACATGTAATTACTAGATTGTGATACAATACACTAATGGGTGAAGTTTGGTTGACTTCTGCGCAGCGGTTTGGGAGTTAACATCAAAATTACATTTCTCGGCCATATCGCATAGATCTCACTGTGAAAAGGCTTAAATGACTTTTTTAATTAAGTTTAATGATTGCGCTCAAATCAAATGTCCTAGAACTAAATTTCCAAATGTAACTACTAGATTGTGATAAAATACACTATTGGGTGAAGTTTGGTTGACTTCTGCGCAGCGGTTTGGGAGTTAACATCAAAATTACATTTCTCGGCCATATCGCATAGATCTCACTGTGAAAAGGCTTAAATGACTTTTTTAATTAAGTTTGATGATTGCGTTCAAACAAAATGTCCTAGAACAAAATTTTCAAATGTAACTACTAGATTGTGATACAATACACTATTGGGTGAAGTTTGGTTGACTTCTGCGCAGCGGTTTGGGAGTTAACATCAAAATTACATTTCTCGGCCATATCGCATAGATCTCACTGTGAAAAGGCTTAAATGGCTTTTTTGACCTAAGTTTTGAGGATTGCGCTCAAATCAAATGTCCAAGAACCAAATTTCCAAATGTAACTACTAGATTGTGATACAATACACTATTGGGTGAAGTTTGGTTGACTTCTGCGCAGCGGTTTGGGAGTTAACATCAAAATTACATTTCTCGGCCATATCGCATAGATCTCACTGTGAAAAGGCTTAAATGACTTTTTTAATTAAGTTTGATGATTGCGTTCAAACAAAATGTCCTAGAACAAAATTTTCAAATGTAACTACTAGATTGTGATACAATACACTATTGGGTGAAGTTTGGTTGACTTCTGCGCAGCGGTTTGGGAGTTAACATCAAAATTACATTTCTCGGCCATATCGCATAGATCTCACTGTGAAAAGGCTTAAATGGCTTTTTTGACCTAAGTTTGAGGATTGCGCTCAAATCAAATGTCCTAGAACCAAATTTCCACATGTAATTACTAGATTGTGATACAATACACTAATGGGTGAAGTTTGGTTGACTTCTGCGCAGCGGTTTGGGAGTTAACATCAAAATTACATTTCTCGGCCATATCGCATAGATCTCACTGTGAAAAGGCTTAAATGACTTTTTTAATTAAGTTTAATGATTGCGCTCAAATCAAATGTCCTAGAACTAAATTTCCAAATGTAACTACTAGATTGTGATAAAATACACTATTGGGTGAAGTTTGGTTGACTTCTGCGCAGCGGTTTGGGAGTTAACATCAAAATTACATTTCTCGGCCATATCGCATAGATATCACTGTGAAAAGGCTTAAATGACTTTTTTAATTAAGTTTGATGATTGCGTTCAAACAAAATGTCCTAGAACAAAATTTTCAAATGTAACTACTAGATTGTGATACAATACACTATTGGGTGAAGTTTGGTTGACTTCTGCGCAGCGGTTTGGGAGTTAACATCAAAATTACATTTCTCGGCCATATCGCATAGATCTCACTGTGAAAAGGCTTAAATGGCTTTTTTGACCTAAGTTTTGAGGATTGCGCTCAAATCAAATGTCCAAGAACCCAATTTCCAAATGTAACTACTAGATTGTGATACAATACACTATTGGGTGAAGTTTGGTTGACTTCTGCGCAGCGGTTTGGGAGTTAACATCAAAATTACATTTCTCGGCCATATCGCATAGATCTCACTGTGAAAAGGCTTAAATGACTTTTTTAATTAAGTTTGATGATTGCGTTCAAACAAAATGTCCTAGAACAAAATTTTCAAATGTAACTACTAGATTGTGATACAATACACTATTGGGTGAAGTTTGGTTGACTTCTGCGCAGCGGTTTGGGAGTTAACATCAAAATTACATTCCTCGGCCATATCGCATAGATCTCACTGTGAAAAGGCTTAAATGGCTTTTTTGACCTAAGTTTAAAGATTGCGCTCAAACCAAATGTCCTAGAACGAAATTTTCAAATGTAACTACTAGAATGTGATACAATACACTATTGGGTGAAGTTTGGTTGACTTCTGCGCAGCGGTTTGGGAGTTAACATCAAAATTACATTTCTCGGCCATATCGCATAGATCTCACTGTGAAAAGGCTTAAATGGCTTTTTTGACCTAAGTTTGAGGATTGCGCTCAAATCAAATGTCCTAGAACCAAATTTCCACATGTAACTACTAGATTGTGATACAATACACTATTGGGTGAAGTTTGGTTGACTTCTGCGCAGCGGTTTGGGAGTTAACATCAAAATTACATTTCTCGGCCATATCGCATAGATCTCACTGTGAAAAGGCTTAAATGGCTTTTTTGACCTAAGTTTAATAATTGCGCTCAAACCAAATGTCCTAGAACGAAATTTTCAAATGTAACTACTAGAATGTGATACAATACACTATTGGGTGAAGTTTGGTTGACTTCTGCGCAGCGGTTTGGGAGTTAACATCAAAATTACATTTCTCGGCCATATCGCATAGATCTCACTGTGAAAAGGCTTAAATGACTTTTTTAATTAAGTTTGATGATTGCGTTCAAACAAAATGTCCTAGAACAAAATTTTCAAATGTAACTACTAGATTGTGATACAATACACTATTGGGTGAAGTTTGGTTGACTTCTGCGCAGCGGTTTGGGAGTTAACATCAAAATTACATTTCTCGGCCATATCGCATAGATCTCACTGTGAAAAGGCTTAAATGGCTTTTTTGACTTAAGTTTGAGGATTGCGCTCAAATCAAATGTCCAAGAACCAAATTTCCAAATGTAACTACTAGATTGTGATACAATACACTATTGGGTGAAGTTTGGTTGACTTCTGCGCAGCGGTTTGGGAGTTAACATCAAAATTACATTTCTCGGCCATATCGCATAGATCTCACTGTGAAAAGGCTTAAATGACTTTTTTAATTAAGTTTGATGATTGCGTTCAAACAAAATGTCCTAGAACAAAATTTTCAAATGTAACTACTAGATTGTGATACAATACACTATTGGGTGAAGTTTGGTTGACTTCTGCGCAGCGGTTTGGGAGTTAACATCAAAATTACATTTCTCGGCCATATCGCATAGATCTCACTGTGAAAAGGCTTAAATGGCTTTTTTGACCTAAGTTTAAAGATTGCGCTCAAACCAAATGTCCTAGAACGAAATTTTCAAATGTAACTACTAGAATGTGATACAATACACTATTAGGTGAAGTTTGGTTGACTTCTGCGCAGCGGTTTGGGAGTTAACATCAAAATTACATTTCTCGGCCATATCGCATAGATCTCACTGTGAAAAGGCTTAAATGGCTTTTTTGACCTAAGTTTGAGGATTGCGCTCAAATCAAATGTCCTAGAACCAAATTTCCACATGTAACTACTAGATTGTGATACAATACACTAATGGGTGAAGTTTGGTTGACTTCTGCGCAGAGGTTTGGGAGTTAACATCAAAATTACATTTCTCGGCCATATCGTATAGATCTCACTGTGAAAAGGCTTAAATGACTTTTTTAATTAAGTTTGATGATTGCGCTCAAACAAAATTTCCTAGAACAAAATTTTCAAATGTAACTACTAGATTGTGATACAATACACTATTGGGTGAAGTTTGGTTGACTTCTGCGCAGCGGTTTGGGAGTTAACATCAAAATTACATTTCTCGGCCATATCGCATAGATCTCACTGTGAAAAGGCTTAAATGGCTTTTTTGACCTAAGTTTAATGATTGCGCTCAAACCAAATGTCCAATAACCAAATTTCTACATGTAACTACTAGATTGTGATACAATACACTAATGGGTGAAGTTTGGTTGACTTCTGCGCAGCGGTTTGGGAGTTAACATCAAAATTACATTTCTCGGCCATATCGCATAGATCTCACTGTGAAAAGGCTTAAATGACTTTTTTAATTAAGTTTGATGATTGCGTTCAAACAAAATGTCATAGAACAAAATTTTCAAATGTAACTACTAGATTGTGATACAATACACTATTGGGTGAAGTTTGGTTGACTTCTGCGCAGCGGTTTGGGAGTTAACATCAAAATTACATTTCTCGGCCATATCGCATAGATCTCACTGTGAAAAGGCTTAAATGGCTTTTTTGACCTAAGTTTGAGGATTGCGCTCAAATCAAATGTCCTAGAACCAAATTTCCACATGTAATTACTAGATTGTGATACAATACACTAATGGGTGAAGTTTGGTTGACTTCTGCGCAGCGGTTTGGGAGTTAACATCAAAATTACATTTCTCGGCCATATCGCATAGATCTCACTGTGAAAAGGCTTAAATGACTTTTTTAATTAAGTTTAATGATTGCGCTCAAACCAAATGTCCTAGAACGAAATTTTCAAATGTAACTACTAGAATGTGATACAATACACTATTGGGTGAAGTTTAGTTGACTTCTGCGCAGCGGTTTGGGAGTTAACATCAAAATTACATTTCTCGGCCATATCGCATAGATCTCACTGTGAAAAGGCTTAAATGGCTTTTTTGACCTAAGTTTAATGATTGCGCTCAAACCAAATGTCCTAGAACGAAATTTTCAAATGTAACTACTAGAATGTGATACAATACACTATTGGGTGAAGTTTGGTTGACTTCTGCGCAGCAGTTTGGGAGTTAACATCAAAATTACATTTCTCGGCCATATCGCATAGATCTCACCGTGAAAAGGCTTAAATGACTTTTTTAATTAAGTTTGATGATTGCGTTCAAACAAAATGTCCTAGAACAAAATTTTCAAATGTAACTACTAGATTGTGATACAATACACTATTGGGTGAAGTTTGGTTGACTTCTGCGCAGCGGTTTGGGAGTTAACATCAAAATTACATTTCTCGGCCATATCGCATAGATCTCACTGTGAAAAGGCTTAAATGACTTTTTTAATTAAGTTTGATGATTGAGTTCAAACAAAATGTCCTAGAACAAAATTTTCAAATGTAACTACTAGATTGTGATACAATACACTATTGGGTGAAGTTTGGTTGACTTCTGCGCAGCGGTTTGGGAGTTAACATCAAAATTACATTTCTCGGCCATATCGCATAGATCTCACTGTGAAAAGGCTTAAATGGCTTTTTTGACCTAAGTTTAAAGATTGCGCTCAAACCAAATGTCCTAGAACGAAATTTTCAAATGTAACTACTAGAATGTGATACAATACACTATTGGGTGAAGTTTGGTTGACTTCTGCGCAGCGGTTTGGGAGTTAACATCAAAATTACATTTCTCGGCCATATCGCATAGATCTCACTGTGAAAAGGCTTAAATGGCTTTTTTGACCTAAGTTTGAGGATTGCGCTCAAATCAAATGTCCTAGAACCAAATTTCCACATGTAACTACTAGATTGTGATACAATACACTAATGGGTGAAGTTTGGTTGACTTCTGCGCAGAGGTTTGGGAGTTAACATCAAAATTACATTTCTCGGCCATATCGCATAGATCTCACTGTGAAAAGGCTTAAATGACTTTTTTAATTAAGTTTGATGATTGCGCTCAAACAAAATTTCCTAGAACAAAATTTTCAAATGTAACTACTAGATTGTGATACAATACACTATTGGGTGAAGTTTGGTTGACTTCTGCGCAGCGGTTTTGGAGTTAACATCAAAATTACATTTCTCGGCCATATCGCATAGATCTCACTGTGAAAAGGCTTAAATGGCTTTTTTGACCTAAGTTTAATGATTGCGCTCAAACCAAATGTCCAATAACCAAATTTCCACATGTAACTACTAGATTGTGATACAACACACTAATGGGTGAAGTTTGGTTGACTTCTGCGAGGCGGTTTGGGAGTTAACATCAAAATTACATTTCTCGGCCATATCGCATAGATCTCACTGTGAAAAGGCTTAAATGACTTTAATTAAGTTTGATGATTGCGTTCAAACAAAATGTCATAGAACAAAATTTTCAAATGTAACTACTAGATTGTGATACAATACACTATTGGGTGAAGTTTGGTTGACTTCTGCGCAGCGGTTTGGGAGTTAACATCAAAATTACATTTCTCGGCCATATCGCATAGATCTCACTGTGAAAAGGCTTAAATGGCTTTTTTGACCTAAGTTTGAGGATTGCGCTCAAATCAAATGTCCTAGAACCAAATTTCCACATGTAATTACTAGATTGTGATACAATACACTAATGGGTGAAGTTTGGTTGACTTCTGCGCAGCGGTTTGGGAGTTAACATCAAAATTACATTTCTCGGCCATATCGCATAGATCTCACTGTGAAAAGGCTTAAATGACTTTTTTAATTAAGTTTAATGATTGCGCTCAAACCAAATGTCCTAGAACGAAATTTTCAAATGTAACTACTAGAATGTGATACAATACACTATTGGGTGAAGTTTAGTTGACTTCTGCGCAGCGGTTTGGGAGTTAACATCAAAATTACATTTCTCGGCCATATCGCATAGATCTCACTGTGAAAAGGCTTAAATGGCTTTTTTGACCTAAGTTTAATGATTGCGCTCAAACCAAATGTCCTAGAACGAAATTTTCAAATGTAACTACTAGAATGTGATACAATACACTATTGGGTGAAGTTTGGTTGACTTCTGCGCAGCAGTTTGGGAGTTAACATCAAAATTACATTTCTCGGCCATATCGCATAGATCTCACCGTGAAAAGGCTTAAATGACTTTTTTAATTAAGTTTGATGATTGCGTTCAAACAAAATGTCCTAGAACAAAATTTTCAAATGTAACTACTAGATTGTGATACAATACACTATTGGGTGAAGTTTGGTTGACTTCTGCGCAGCGGTTTGGGAGTTAACATCAAAATTACATTTCTCGGCCATATCGCATAGATCTCACTGTGAAAAGGCTTAAATGACTTTTTTAATTAAGTTTGATGATTGAGTTCAAACAAAATGTCCTAGAACAAAATTTTCAAATGTAACTACTAGATTGTGATACAATACACTATTGGGTGAAGTTTGGTTGACTTCTGCGCAGCGGTTTGGGAGTTAACATCAAAATTACATTTCTCGGCCATATCGCATAGATCTCACTGTGAAAAGGCTTAAATGGCTTTTTTGACCTAAGTTTAAAGATTGCGCTCAAACCAAATGTCCTAGAACGAAATTTTCAAATGTAACTACTAGAATGTGATACAATACACTATTGGGTGAAGTTTGGTTGACTTCTGCGCAGCGGTTTGGGAGTTAACATCAAAATTACATTTCTCGGCCATATCGCATAGATCTCACTGTGAAAAGGCTTAAATGGCTTTTTTGACCTAAGTTTGAGGATTGCGCTCAAATCAAATGTCCTAGAACCAAATTTCCACATGTAACTACTAGATTGTGATACAATACACTAATGGGTGAAGTTTGGTTGACTTCTGCGCAGAGGTTTGGGAGTTAACATCAAAATTACATTTCTCGGCCATATCGCATAGATCTCACTGTGAAAAGGCTTAAATGACTTTTTTAATTAAGTTTGATGATTGCGCTCAAACAAAATTTCCTAGAACAAAATTTTCAAATGTAACTACTAGATTGTGATACAATACACTATTGGGTGAAGTTTGGTTGACTTCTGCGCAGCGGTTTTGGAGTTAACATCAAAATTACATTTCTCGGCCATATCGCATAGATCTCACTGTGAAAAGGCTTAAATGGCTTTTTTGACCTAAGTTTAATGATTGCGCTCAAACCAAATGTCCAATAACCAAATTTCCACATGTAACTACTAGATTGTGATACAACACACTAATGGGTGAAGTTTGGTTGACTTCTGCGAGGCGGTTTGGGAGTTAACATCAAAATTACATTTCTCGGCCATATCGCATAGATCTCACTGTGAAAAGGCTTAAATGACTTTAATTAAGTTTGATGATTGCGTTCAAACAAAATGTCATAGAACAAAATTTTCAAATGTAACTACTAGATTGTGATACAATACACTATTGGGTGAAGTTTGGTTGACTTCTGCGCAGCGGTTTGGGAGTTAACATCAAAATTACATTTCTCGGCCATATCGCATAGATCTCACTGTGAAAAGGCTTAAATGGCTTTTTTGACCTAAGTTTGAGGATTGCGCTCAAATCAAATGTCCTAGAACCAAATTTCCACATGTAATTACTAGATTGTGATACAATACACTAATGGGTGAAGTTTGGTTGACTTCTGCGCAGCGGTTTGGGAGTTAACATCAAAATTACATTTCTCGGCCATATCGCATAGATCTCACTGTGAAAAGGCTTAAATGACTTTTTTAATTAAGTTTAATGATTGCGCTCAAACCAAATGTCCTAGAACAAAATTTTCAAATGTAACTACTAGAATGTGATACAATACACTATTGGGTGAAGTTTAGTTGACTTCTGCGCAGCGGTTTGGGAGTTAACATCAAAATTACATTTCTCGGCCATATCGCATAGATCTCACTGTGAAAAGGCTTAAATGGCTTTTTTGACCTAAGTTTAATGATTGCGCTCAAACCAAATGTCCTAGAACGAAATTTTCAAATGTAACTACTAGAATGTGATACAATACACTATTGGGTGAAGTTTGGTTGACTTCTGCGCAGCGGTTTGGGAGTTAACATCAAAATTACATTTCTCGGCCATATCGCATAGATCTCACTGTGAAAAGGCTTAAATGACTTTTTTAATTAAGTTTGATGATTGCGTTCAAACAAAATGTCCTAGAACAAAATTTTCAAATGTAACTACTAGATTGTGATACAATACACTATTGGGTGAAGTTTGGTTGACTTCTGCGCAGCGGTTTGGGAGTTAACATCAAAATTACATTTCTCGGCCATATCGCATAGATCTCACTGTGAAAAGGCTTAAATGGCTTTTTTGACCTAAGTTTTAGGATTGCGCTCAAATCAAATGTCCAAGAACCAAATTTCCAAATGTAACTACTAGATTGTGATACAATACACTATTGGGTGAAGTTTGGTTGACTTCTGCGCAGCGGTTTGGGAGTTAACATCAAAATTACATTTCTCGGCCATATCGCATAGATCTCACTGTGAAAAGGCTTAAATGACTTTTTTAATTAAGTTTGATGATTGCGTTCAAACAAAATGTCCTAGAACAAAATTTTCAAATGTAACTACTAGATTGTGATACAATACACTATTGGGTGAAGTTTGGTTGACTTCTGCGCAGCGGTTTGGGAGTTAACATCAAAATTACATTTCTCGGCCATATCGCATAGATCTCACTGTGAAAAGGCTTAAATGGCTTTTTTGACCTAAGTTTAAAGATTGCTCTCAAATCAAATGTCCTAGAACCAAATTTCCACATGTAACTACTAGATTGTGATACAATACACTATTGGGTGAAGTTTGGTTGACTTCTGCGCAGAGGTTTGGGAGTTAACATCAAAATTACATTTCTCGGCCATATCGCATAGATCTCACTGTGAAAAGGCTTAAATGACTTTTTTAATTAAGTTTGATGATTGCGCTCAAACAAAATTTCCTAGAAAAAAAATTTTCAAATGTAACTACTAGATTGTGATACAATACACTATTGGGTGAAGTTTGGTTGACTTCTGCGCAGCGGTTTGGGAGTTAACATCAAAATTACATTTCTCGGCCATATCGCATAGATCTCACTGTAAAAAAGGCTTAAATGGCTTTTTTGACCTAAGTTTAATGATTGCGCTCAAACCAAATGTCCAATAACCAAATTTCCACATGTAACTACTAGATTGTGATACAATACACTAATGGGTGAAGTTTGGTTGACTTCTGCGCAGCGGTTTGGGAGTTAACATCAAAATTACATTTCTCGGCCATATCGCATAGATCTCACTGTGAAAAGGCTTAAATGACTTTTTTAATTAAGTTTGATGATTGCGTTCAAACAAAATGTCATAGAACAAAATTTTCAAATGTAACTACTAGATTGTGATACAATACACTATTGGGTGAAGTTTGGTTGACTTCTGCGCAGCGGTTTGGGAGTTAACATCAAAATTACATTTCTCGGCCATATCGCATAGATCTCACTGTGAAAAGGCTTAAATGACTTTTTTAATTAAGTTTGATGATTGCGTTCAAACAAAATGTCCTAGAACAAAATTTTCAAATGTAACTACTAGATTGTGATACAATACACTATTGGGTGAAGTTTGGTTGACTTCTGCGCAGCGGTTTGGGAGTTAACATCAAAATTACATTTCTCGGCCATATCGCATAGATCTCACTGTGAAAAGGCTTAAATGGCTTTTTTGACCTAAGTTTAAAGATTGCGCTCAAACCAAATGTCCTAGAACGAAATTTTCAAATGTAACTACTAGAATGTGATACAATACACTATTGGGTGAAGTTTGGTTGACTTCTGCGCAGCGGTTTGGGAGTTAACATCAAAATTACATTTCTCGGCCATATCGCATAGATCTCACTGTGAAAAGGCTTAAATGGCTTTTTTGACCTAAGTTTGAGGATTGCGCTCAAATCAAATGTCCTAGAACCAAATTTCCACATGTAACTACTAGATTGTGATACAATACACTAATGGGTGAAGTTTGGTTGACTTCTGCGCAGAGGTTTGGGAGTTAACATCAAAATTACATTTCTCGGCCATATCGTATAGATCTCACTGTGAAAAGGCTTAAATGGCTTTTTTGACCTAAGTTTAATGATTGCGCTCAAACCAAATTTCCAATAACCAAATTTCCACATATAACTACTAGATTGTGATACAATACACTAATGGGTGGTTTGGTTGACTTCTGCGCAGCGGTTTGGGAGTTAACATCAAAATTACATTTCTCGGCCATATCGCATAGATCTCACTGTGAAAAGGCTTAAATGACTTTTTTAATTAAGTTTGATGATTGCGTTCAAACAAAATGTCATAGAACAAAATTTTCAAATGTAACTACTAGATTGTGATACAATACACTATTGGGTGAAGTTTGGTTGACTTCTGCGCAGCGGTTTGGGAGTTAACATCAAAATTACATTTCTCGGCCATATCGCATAGATCTCACTGTGAAAAGGCTTAAATGGCTTTTTTGACCTAAGTTTGAGGATTGCGCTCAAATCATATGTCCTAGAACCAAATTTCCACATGTAATTACTAGATTGTGATACAATACACTAATGGGTGAAGTTTGGTTGACTTCTGCGCAGCGGTTTGGGAGTTAACATCAAAATTACATTTCTCGGCCATATCGCATAGATCTCACTGTGAAAAGGCTTAAATGACTTTTTTAATTAAGTTTAATGATTGCGCTCAAATCAAATGTCCAAGAACTAAATTTCCAAATGTAACTACTAGATTGTGATAAAATACACTATTGGGTGAAGTTTGGTTGACTTCTGCGCAGCGGTTTGGGAGTTAACATCAAAATTACATTTCTCGGCCATATCGCATAGATCTCACTGTGAAAAGGCTTAAATGACTTTTTTAATTAAGTTTGATGATTGCGTTCAAACAAAATGTCCTAGAACAAAATTTTCAAATGTAACTACTAGATTGTGATACAATACACTATTGGGTGAAGTTTGGTTGACTTCTGCGCAGCGGTTTGGGAATTAACATCAAAATTACATTTCTCGGCCATATCGCATAGATCTCACTGTGAAAAGGCTTAAATGGCTTTTTTGACCTAAGTTTGAGGATTGCGCTCAAATCAAATGTCCAAGAACCAAATTTCCAAATGTAACTACTAGATTGTGATACAATACACTATTGGGTGAAGTTTGGTTGACTTCTGCGCAGCGGTTTGGGAGTTAACATCAAAATTACATTTTTCGGCCATATCGCATAGATCTCACTGTGAAAAGGCTTAAATGACTTTTTTAATTAAGTTTGATGATTGCGTTCAAACAAAATGTCCTAGAACAAAATTTTCAAATGTAACTACTAGATTGTGATACAATACACTATTGGGTGAAGTTTGGTTGACTTCTGCGCAGCGGTTTGGGAGTTAACATCAAAATTACATTTCTCGGCCATATCGCATAGATCTCACTGTGAAAAGGCTTAAATGGCTTTTTTGACCTAAGTTTAAAGATTGCGCTCAAACCAAATGTCCTATAACGAAATTTTTAAATGTAACTACTAGAATGTGATACAATACACTATTGGGTGAAGTTTGGTTGACTTCTGCGCAGCGGTTTGGGAGTTAACATCAAAATTACATTTCTCGGCCATATCGCATAGATCTCACTGTGAAAAGGCTTAAATGGCTTTTTTGACCTAAGTTTGAGGATTGCGCTCAAATCAAATGTCCTAGAACCAAATTTCCACATGTAACTACTAGATTGTGATACAATACACTAATGGGTGAAGTTTGGTTGACTTCTGCGCAGAGGTTTGGGAGTTAACATCAAAATTACATTTCTCGGCCATATCGCATAGATCTCACTGTGAAAAGGCTTAAATGACTTTTTTAATTAAGTTTGATGATTGCGCTCAAACAAAATTTCCTAGAACAAAATTTTCAAATGTAACTACTAGATTGTGATACAATACACTATTGGGTGAAGTTTGGTTGACTTCTGCGCAGCGGTTTGGGAGTTAACATCAAAATTACATTTCTCGGCCATATCGCATAGATCTCACTGTGAAAAGGCTTAAATGGCTTTTTTGACCTAAGTTTAATGATTGCGCTCAAACCAAATGTCCAATAACCAAATTTCCACATGTAACTACTAGATTGTGATACAATACACTATTGGGTGAAGTTTGGTTGACTTCTGCGCAGCGGTTTGGGAGTTAACATCAAAATTACATTTCTCGGCCATATCGCATAGATCTCACTGTGAAAAGGCTTAAATGGCTTTTTTGACCTAAGTTTGAGGATTGCGCTCAAATCAAATGTCCAAGAACCAAATTTCCAAATGTAACTACTAGATTGTGATACAATACACTATTGGGTGAAGTTTGGTTGACTTCTGCGCAGCGGTTTGGGAGTTAACATCAAAATTACATTTCTCGGCCATATCGCATAGATCTCACTGTGAAAAGGCTTAAATGACTTTTTTAATTAAGTTTGATGATTGCGTTCAAACAAAATGTCCTAGAACAAAATTTTCAAATGTAACTACTAGATTGTGATACAATACACTATTGGGTGAAGTTTGGTTGACTTCTGCGCAGCGGTTTGGGAGTTAACATCAAAATTACATTTCTCGGCCATATCGCATAGATCTCACTGTGAAAAGGCTTAAATGGCTTTTTTGACCTAAGTTTGAGGATTGCGCTCAAATCAAATGTCCAAGAACCAAATTTCCAAATGTAACTACTAGATTGTGATACAATACACTATTGGGTGAAGTTTGGTTGACTTCTGCGCAGCGGTTTGGGAGTTAACATCAAAATTACATTTCTCGGCCATATCGCATAGATCTCACTGTGAAAAGGCTTAAATGACTTTTTTAATTAAGTTTGATGATTGCGTTCAAACAAAATGTCCTAGAACAAAATTTTCAAATGTAACTACTAGATTGTGATACAATACACTATTGGGTGAAGTTTGGTTGACTTCTGCGCAGCGGTTTGGGAGTTAACATCAAAATTACATTTCTCGGCCATATCGCATAGATCTCACTGTGAAAAGGCTTAAATGGGGTTTTTGACCTAAGTTTAAAGATTGCGCTCAAACCAAATGTCCTAGAACGAAATTTTCAAATGTAACTACTAGAATGTGATACAATACACTATTGGGTGAAGTTTGGTTGACTTCTGCGCAGCGGTTTGGGAGTTAACATCAAAATTACATTTCTCGGCCATATCGCATAGATCTCACTGTGAAAAGGCTTAAATGGCTTTTTTGACCTAAGTTTGAGGATTGCGCTCAAATCAAATGTCCTAGAACCAAATTTTCACATGTAACTACTAGATTGTGATACAATACACTAATGGGTGAAGTTTGGTTGACTTCTGCGCAGCGGTTTGGGAGTTAACATCAAAATTACATTTCTCGGCCATATCGCATAGATCTCACTGTGAAAAGGCTTAAATGACATTTTTAATTAAGTTTGATGATTGCGCTCAAACAAAATTTCCTAGAACAAAATTTTCAAATGTAACTACTAGATTGTGATACAATACACTATTGGGTGAAGTTTGGTTGACTTCTGCGCAGCGGTTTGGGAGTTAACATCAAAATTACATTTCTCGGCCATATCGCATAGATCTCACTGTGAAAAGGCTTAAATGGCTTTTTTGACCTAAGTTTGAGGATTGGGCTCAAATCAAATGTCCAAGAACCAAATTTCCAAATGTAACTACTAGATTGTGATACAATACACTATTGGGTGAAGTTTGGTTGACTTCTGCGCAGCGGTTTGGGAGTTAACATCAAAATTACATTTCTCGGCCATATCGCATAGATCTCACTGTGAAAAGGCTTAAATGGCTTTTTTGACCTAAGTTTGAGGATTGCGCTCAAATCAAATGTCCTAGAACCAAATTTTCACATGTAACTACTAGATTGTGATACAATACACTAATGGGTGAAGTTTGGTTGATTTCTGCGCAGCGGTTTGGGAGTTAACATCAAAATTACATTTCTCGGCCATATCGCATAGATCTCACTGTGAAAAGGCTTAAATGACTTTTTTAATTAAGTTTGATGATTGCGCTCAAACAAAATTTCCTAGAACAAAATTTTCAAATGTAACTACTAGATTGTGATACAATACACTATTGGGTGAAGTTTGGTTGACTTCTGCGCAGCGGTTTGGGAGTTAACATCAAAATTACATTTCTCGGCCATATCGCATAGATCTCACTGTGAAAAGGCTTAAATGGCTTTTTTGACCTAAGTTTAATGATTGCGCTCAAACCAAATGTCCAATAACCAAATTTCCACATGTAACTACTAGATTGTGATACAATACACTAATGGGTGAAGTTTGGTTGACTTCTGCGCAGCGGTTTGGGAGTTAACATCAAAATTACATTTCTCGGCCATATCGCATAGATCTCACTGTGAAAAGGCTTAAATGACTTTTTTAATTAAGTTTGATGATTGCGTTCAAACAAAATGTCATAGAACAAAATTTTCAAATGTAACTACTAGATTGTGATACAATACACTATTGGGTGAAGTTTGGTTGACTTCTGCGCAGCGGTTTGGGAGTTAACATCAAAATTACATTTCTCGGCCATATCGCATAGATCTCACTGTGAAAAGGCTTAAATGGCTTTTTTGACCTAAGTTTGAGGATTGCGCTCAAATCAAATGTCCTAGAACCAAATTTCCACATGTAATTACTAGATTGTGATACAATACACTAATGGGTGAAGTTTGGTTGACTTCTGCGCAGCGGTTTGGGAGTTAACATCAAAATTACATTTCTCGGCCATATCGCATAGATCTCACTGTGAAAAGGCTTAAATGACTTTTTTAATTAAGTTTGATGATTGCGTTCAAACAAAATGTCATAGAACAAAATTTTCAAATGTAACTACTAGATTGTGATACAATACACTATTGGGTGAAGTTTGGTTGACTTCTGCGCAGCGGTTTGGGAGTTAACATCAAAATTACATTTCTCGGCCATATCGCATAGATCTCACTGTGAAAAGGCTTAAATGACTTTTTTAATTAAGTTTAATGATTGCGCTCAAACCAAATGTCCTAGAACGAAATTTTCAAATGTAACTACTAGAATGTGATACAATACACTATTGGGTGAAGTTTAGTTGACTTCTGCGCAGCGGTTTGGGAGTTAACATCAAAATTACATTTCTCGGCCATATCGCATAGATCTCACTGTGAAAAGGCTTAAATGGCTTTTTTGACCTAAGTTTAAAGATTGCGCTCAAACCAAATGTCCTAGAACGAAATTTTCAAATGTAACTACTAGAATGTGATACAATACACTATTGGGTGAAGTTTGGTTGACTTCTGCGCAGCGGTTTGGGAGTTAACATCAAAATTACATTTCTCGGCCATATCGCATAGATCTCACTGTGAAAAGGCTTAAATGGCTTTTTTGACCTAAGTTTGAGGATTGCGCTCAAATCAAATGTCCTAGAACCAAATTTCCACATGTAACTACTAGATTGTGATACAATACACTAATGGGTGAAGTTTGGTTGACTTCTGCGCAGAGGTTTGGGAGTTAACATCAAAATTACATTTCTCGGCCATATCGCATAGATCTCACTGTGAAAAGGCTTAAATGACTTTTTTAATTAAGTTTGATGATTGCGCTCAAACAAAATTTCCTAGAACAAAATTTTCAAATGTAACTACTAGATTGTGATACAATACACTATTGGGTGAAGTTTGGTTGACTTCTGCGCAGCGGTTTGGGAGTTAACATCAAAATTACATTTCTCGGCCATATCGCATAGATCTCACTGTGAAAAGGCTTAAATGGCTTTTTTGACCTAAGTTTAATGATTGCGCTCAAACCAAATGTCCAATAACCAAATTTCCACATGTAACTACTAGATTGTGATACAATACACTAATGGGTGAAGTTTGGTTGACTTCTGCGCAGCGGTTTGGGAGTTAACATCAAAATTACATTTCTCGGCCATATCGCATAGATCTCACTGTGAAAAGGCTTAAATGACTTTTTTAATTAAGTTTAATGATTGCGCTCAAACCAAATGTCCTAGAACGAAATTTTCAAATGTAACTACTAGAATGTGATACAATACACTATTGGGTGAAGTTTGGTTGACTTCTGCGCAGCGGTTTGGGAGTTAACATCAAAATTACATTTCTCGGCCATATCGCATAGATCTCACTGTGAAAAGGCTTAAATGGCTTTTTTGACCTAAGTTTAATGATTGCGCTCAAACCAAATGTCCTAGAACGAAATTTTCAAATGTAACTACTAGAATGTGATACAATACACTATTGGGTGAAGTTTGGTTGACTTCTGCGCAGCGGTTTGGGAGTTAACATCAAAATTACATTTCTCGGCCATATCGCATAGATCTCACTGTGAAAAGGCTTAAATGGCTTTTTTGACCTAAGTTTGAGGATTGCGCTCAAATCAAATGTCCTAGAACCAAATTTTCACATGTAACTACTAGATTGTGATACAATACACTAATGGGTGAAGTTTGGTTGACTTCTGCGCAGCGGTTTGGGAGTTAACATCAAAATTACATTTCTTGGCCATATCGCATAGATCTCACTGTGAAAAGGCTTAAATGACATTTTTAATTAAGTTTGATGATTGCGCTCAAACAAAATTTCCTAGAACAAAATTTTCAAATGTAACTACTAGATTGTGATACAATACACTATTGGGTGAAGTTTGGTTGACTTCTGCGCAGCGGTTTGGGAGTTAACATCAAAATTACATTTCTCGGCCATATCGCATAGATCTCACTGTGAAAAGGCTTAAATGACTTTTTTAATTAAGTTTGAGGATTGGGCTCAAATCAAATGTCCAAGAACCAAATTTCCAAATGTAACTACTAGATTGTGATACAATACACTATTGGGTGAAGTTTGGTTGACTTCTGCGCAGCGGTTTGGGAGTTAACATCAAAATTACATTTCTCGGCCATATCGCATAGATCTCACTGTGAAAAGGCTTAAATGGCTTTTTTGACCTAAGTTTGAGGATTGCGCTCAAATCAAATGTCCTAGAACCAAATTTCCACATGTAATTACTAGATTGTGATACAATACACTAATGGGTGAAGTTTGGTTGACTTCTGCGCAGCGGTTTGGGAGTTAACATCAAAATTACATTTCTCGGCCATATCGCATAGATCTCACTGTGAAAAGGCTTAAATGACTTTTTTAATTAAGTTTGATGATTGCGTTCAAACAAAATGTCATAGAACAAAATTTTCAAATGTAACTACTAGATTGTGATACAATACACTATTGGGTGAAGTTTGGTTGACTTCTGCGCAGCGGTTTGGGAGTTAACATCAAAATTACATTTCTCGGCCATATCGCATAGATCTCACTGTGAAAAGGCTTAAATGACTTTTTTAATTAAGTTTAATGATTGCGCTCAAACCAAATGTCCTAGAACGAAATTTTCAAATGTAACTACTAGAATGTGATACAATACACTATTGGGTGAAGTTTAGTTGACTTCTGCGCAGCGGTTTGGGAGTTAACATCAAAATTACATTTCTCGGCCATATCGCATAGATCTCACTGTGAAAAGGCTTAAATGGCTTTTTTGACCTAAGTTTAAAGATTGCGCTCAAACCAAATGTCCTAGAACGAAATTTTCAAATGTAACTACTAGAATGTGATACAATACACTATTGGGTGAAGTTTGGTTGACTTCTGCGCAGCGGTTTGGGAGTTAACATCAAAATTACATTTCTCGGCCATATCGCATAGATCTCACTGTGAAAAGGCTTAAATGGCTTTTTTGACCTAAGTTTGAGGATTGCGCTCAAATCAAATGTCCTAGAACCAAATTTCCACATGTAACTACTAGATTGTGATACAATACACTAATGGGTGAAGTTTGGTTGACTTCTGCGCAGAGGTTTGGGAGTTAACATCAAAATTACATTTCTCGGCCATATCGCATAGATCTCACTGTGAAAAGGCTTAAATGACTTTTTTAATTAAGTTTGATGATTGCGCTCAAACAAAATTTCCTAGAACAAAATTTTCAAATGTAACTACTAGATTGTGATACAATACACTATTGGGTGAAGTTTGGTTGACTTCTGCGCAGCGGTTTGGGAGTTAACATCAAAATTACATTTCTCGGCCATATCGCATAGATCTCACTGTGAAAAGGCTTAAATGGCTTTTTTGACCTAAGTTTAATGATTGCGCTCAAACCAAATGTCCAATAACCAAATTTCCACATGTAACTACTAGATTGTGATACAATACACTAATGGGTGAAGTTTGGTTGACTTCTGCGCAGCGGTTTGGGAGTTAACATCAAAATTACATTTCTCGGCCATATCGCATAGATCTCACTGTGATAAGGCTTAAATGACTTTTTTAATTAAGTTTGATGATTGCGTTCAAACAAAATGTCATAGAACAAAATTTTCAAATGTAACTACTAGATTGTGATACAATACACTATTGGGTGAAGTTTGGTTGACTTCTGCGCAGCGGTTTGGGAGTTAACATCAAAATTACATTTCTCGGCCATATCGCATAGATCTCACTGTGAAAAGGCTTAAATGGCTTTTTTGACCTAAGTTTGAGGATTGCGCTCAAATCAAATGTCCTAGAACCAAATTTCCACATGTAATTACTAGATTGTGATACAATACACTATTGGGTGAAGTTTGGTTGACTTCTGCGCAGCGGTTTGGGAGTTAACATCAAAATTACATTTCTCGGCCATATCGCATAGATCTCACTGTGAAAAGGCTTAAATGGCTTTTTTGACCTAAGTTTGAGGATTGCGCTCAAATCAAATGTCCTAGAACCAAATTTCCACATGTAACTACTAGATTGTGATACAATACACTAATGGGTGAAGTTTGGTTGACTTCTGCGCAGAGGTTTGGGAGTTAACATCAAAATTACATTTCTCGGCCATATCGTATAGATCTCACTGTGAAAAGGCTTAAATGGCTTTTTTGACCTAAGTTTAATGATTGCGCTCAAACCAAATTTCCAATAACCAAATTTCCACATATAACTACTAGATTGTGATACAATACACTAATGGGTGAAGTTTGGTTGACTTCTGCGCAGCGGTTTGGGAGTTAACATCAAAATTACATTTCTCGGCCATATCGCATAGATCTCACTGTGAAAAGGCTTAAATGACTTTTTTAATTAAGTTTGATGATTGCGTTCAAACAAAATGTCATAGAACAAAATTTTCAAATGTAACTACTAGATTGTGATACAATACACTATTGGGTGAAGTTTGGTTGACTTCTGCGCAGCGGTTTGGGAGTTAACATCAAAATTACATTTCTCGGCCATATCGCATAGATCTCACTGTGAAAAGGCTTAAATGGCTTTTTTGACCTAAGTTTGAGGATTGCGCTCAAATCATATGTCCTAGAACCAAATTTCCACATGTAATTACTAGATTGTGATACAATACACTAATGGGTGAAGTTTGGTTGACTTCTGCGCAGCGGTTTGGGAGTTAACATCAAAATTACATTTCTCGGCCATATCGCATAGATCTCACTGTGAAAAGGCTTAAATGACTTTTTTAATTAAGTTTAATGATTGCGCTCAAATCAAATGTCCAAGAACTAAATTTCCAAATGTAACTACTAGATTGTGATAAAATACACTATTGGGTGAAGTTTGGTTGACTTCTGCGCAGCGGTTTGGGAGTTAACATCAAAATTACATTTCTCGGCCATATCGCATAGATCTCACTGTGAAAAGGCTTAAATGACTTTTTTAATTAAGTTTGATGATTGCGTTCAAACAAAATGTCCTAGAACAAAATTTTCAAATGTAACTACTAGATTGTGATACAATACACTATTGGGTGAAGTTTGGTTGACTTCTGCGCAGCGGTTTGGGAGTTAACATCAAAATTACATTTCTCGGCCATATCGCATAGATCTCACTGTGAAAAGGCTTAAATGACTTTTTTAATTAAGTTTGATGATTGCGCTCAAACAAAATTTCCTAGAACAAAATTTTCAAATGTAACTACTAGATTGTGATACAATACACTATTGGGTGAAGTTTGGTTGACTTCTGCGCAGCGGTTTGGGAGTTAACATCAAAATTACATTTCTCGGCCATATCGCATAGATCTCACTGTGAAAAGGCTTAAATGGCTTTTTTGACCTAAGTTTAATAATTGCGCTCAAACCAAATGTCCTAGAACGAAATTTTCAAATGTAACTACTAGAATGTGATACAATACACTATTGGGTGAAGTTTGGTTGACTTCTGCGCAGCGGTTTGGGAGTTAACATCAAAATTACATTTCTCGGCCATATCGCATAGATCTCACTGTGAAAAGGCTTAAATGACTTTTTTAATTAAGTTTGATGATTGCGTTCAAACAAAATGTCCTAGAACAAAATTTTCAAATGTAACTACTAGATTGTGATACAATACACTATTGGGTGAAGTTTCGTTGACTTCTGCGCAGCGGTTTGGGAGTTAACATCAAAATTACATTTCTCGGCCATATCGCATAGATCTCACTGTGAAAAGGCTTAAATGACTTTTTTAATTAAGTTTGATGATTGCGTTCAAACAAAATGTCATAGAACAAAATTTTCAAATGTAACTACTAGATTGTGATACAATACACTATTGGGTGAAGTTTGGTTGACTTCTGCGCAGCGGTTTGGGAGTTAACATCAAAATTACATTTCTCGGCCATATCGCATAGATCTCACTGTGAAAAGGCTTAAATGGCTTTTTTGACCTAAGTTTGAGGATTGCGCTCAAATCATATGTCCTAGAACCAAATTTCCACATGTAATTACTAGATTGTGATACAATACACTAATGGGTGAAGTTTGGTTGACTTCTGCGCAGCGGTTTGGGAGTTAACATCAAAATTACATTTCTCGGCCATATCGCATAGATCTCACTGTGAAAAGGCTTAAATGACTTTTTTAATTAAGTTTAATGATTGCGCTCAAATCAAATGTCCAAGAACTAAATTTCCAAATGTAACTACTAGATTGTGATAAAATACACTATTGGGTGAAGTTTGGTTGACTTCTGCGCAGCGGTTTGGGAGTTAACATCAAAATTACATTTCTCGGCCATATCGCATAGATCTCACTGTGAAAAGGCTTAAATGACTTTTTTAATTAAGTTTGATGATTGCGTTCAAACAAAATGTCATAGAACAAAATTTTCAAATGTAACTACTAGATTGTGATACAATACACTATTGGGTGAAGTTTGGTTGACTTCTGCGCAGCGGTTTGGGAGTTAACATCAAAATTACATTTCTCGGCCATATCGCATAGATCTCACTGTGAAAAGGCTTAAATGGCTTTTTTGACCTAAGTTTGAGGATTGCGCTCAAATCATATGTCCTAGAACCAAATTTCCACATGTAATTACTAGATTGTGATACAATACACTAATGGGTGAAGTTTGGTTGACTTCTGCGCAGCGGTTTGGGAGTTAACATCAAAATTACATTTCTCGGCCATATCGCATAGATCTCACTGTGAAAAGGCTTAAATGACTTTTTTAATTAAGTTTAATGATTGCGCTCAAATCAAATGTCCAAGAACTAAATTTCCAAATGTAACTACTAGATTGTGATAAAATACACTATTGGGTGAAGTTTGGTTGACTTCTGCGCAGCGGTTTGGGAGTTAACATCAAAATTACATTTCTCGGCCATATCGCATAGATCTCACTGTGAAAAGGCTTAAATGACTTTTTTAATTAAGTTTGATGATTGCGTTCAAACAAAATGTCCTAGAACAAAATTTTCAAATGTAACTACTAGATTGTGATACAATACACTATTGGGTGAAGTTTGGTTGACTTCTGCGCAGCGGTTTGGGAGTTAACATCAAAATTACATTTCTCGGCCATATCGCATAGATCTCACTGTGAAAAGGCTTAAATGACTTTTTTAATTAAGTTTGATGATTGCGCTCAAACAAAATTTCCTAGAACAAAATTTTCAAATGTAACTACTAGATTGTGATACAATACACTATTGGGTGAAGTTTGGTTGACTTCTGCGCAGCGGTTTGGGAGTTAACATCAAAATTACATTTCTCGGCCATATCGCATAGATCTCACTGTGAAAAGGCTTAAATGGCTTTTTTGACCTAAGTTTAATAATTGCGCTCAAACCAAATGTCCTAGAACGAAATTTTCAAATGTAACTACTAGAATGTGATACAATACACTATTGGGTGAAGTTTGGTTGACTTCTGCGCAGCGGTTTGGGAGTTAACATCAAAATTACATTTCTCGGCCATATCGCATAGATCTCACTGTGAAAAGGCTTAAATGACTTTTTTAATTAAGTTTGATGATTGCGTTCAAACAAAATGTCCTAGAACAAAATTTTCAAATGTAACTACTAGATTGTGATACAATACACTATTGGGTGAAGTTTCGTTGACTTCTGCGCAGCGGTTTGGGAGTTAACATCAAAATTACATTTCTCGGCCATATCGCATAGATCTCACTGTGAAAAGGCTTAAATGGCTTTTTTGACCTAAGTTTGAGGATTGCGCTCAAATCAAATGTCCAAGAACCAAATTTCCAAATGTAACTACTAGATTGTGATACAATACACTATTGGGTGAAGTTTGGTTGACTTCTGCGCAGCGGTTTGGGAGTTAACATCAAAATTACATTTCTCGGCCATATCGCATAGATCTCACTGTGAAAAGGCTTAAATGACTTTTTTAATTAAGTTTGATGATTGCGTTCAAACAAAATGTCCTAGAACAAAATTTTCAAATGTAACTACTAGATTGTGATACAATACACTATTGGGTGAAGTTTGGTTGACTTCTGCGCAGCGGTTTGGGAGTTAACATCAAAATTACATTTCTCGGCCATATCGCATAGATCTCACTGTGAAAAGGCTTAAATGGCTTTTTTGGCCTAAGTTTAAAGATTGCGCTCAAACCAAATGTCCTAGAACGAAATTTTCAAATGTAACTACTAGAATGTGATACAATACACTATTGGGTGAAGTTTGGTTGACTTCTGCGCAGCGGTTTGGGAGTTAACATCAAAATTACATTTCTCGGCAATATCGCATAGATCTCACTGTGAAAAGGCTTAAATGGCTTTTTTGACCTAAGTTTAATGATTGCGCTCAAACCAAATGTCCAATAACCAAATTTCCACATGTAACTACTAGATTGTGATACAATACACTAATGGGTGAAGTTTGGTTGACTTCTGCGCAGCGGTTTGGGAGTTAACATCAAAATTACATTTCTCGGCCATATCGCATAGATCTCACCGTGAAAAGGCTTAAATGACTTTTTTAATTAAGTTTGATGATTGCGTTCAAACAAAATGTCCTAGAACAAAATTTTCAAATGTAACTACTAGATTGTGATACAATACACTATTGGGTGAAGTTTGGTTGACTTCTGCGCAGCGGTTTGGGAGTTAACATCAAAATTACATTTCTCGGCCATATCGCATAGATCTCACTGTGAAAAGGCTTAAATGACTTTTTTAATTAAGTTTGATGATTGAGTTCAAACAAAATGTCCTAGAACAAAATTTTCAAATGTAACTACTAGATTGTGATACAATACACTATTGGGTGAAGTTTGGTTGACTTCTGCGCAGCGGTTTGGGAGTTAACATCAAAATTACATTTCTCGGCCATATCGCATAGATCTCACTGTGAAAAGGCTTAAATGGCTTTTTTGACCTAAGTTTAAAGATTGCGCTCAAACCAAATGTCCTAGAACGAAATTTTCAAATGTAACTACTAGAATGTGATACAATACACTATTGGGTGAAGTTTGGTTGACTTCTGCGCAGCGGTTTGGGAGTTAACATCAAAATTACATTTCTCGGCCATATCGCATAGATCTCACTGTGAAAAGGCTTAAATGGCTTTTTTGACCTAAGTTTGAGGATTGCGCTCAAATCAAATGTCCTAGAACCAAATTTCCACATGTAACTACTAGATTGTGATACAATACACTAATGGGTGAAGTTTGGTTGACTTCTGCGCAGAGGTTTGGGAGTTAACATCAAAATTACATTTCTCGGCCATATCGCATAGATCTCACTGTGAAAAGGCTTAAATGACTTTTTTAATTAAGTTTGATGATTGCGCTCAAACAAAATTTCCTAGAACAAAATTTTCAAATGTAACTACTAGATTGTGATACAATACACTATTGGGTGAAGTTTGGTTGACTTCTGCGCAGCGGTTTTGGAGTTAACATCAAAATTACATTTCTCGGCCATATCGCATAGATCTCACTGTGAAAAGGCTTAAATGGCTTTTTTGACCTAAGTTTAATGATTGCGCTCAAACCAAATGTCCAATAACCAAATTTCCACATGTAACTACTAGATTGTGATACAACACACTAATGGGTGAAGTTTGGTTGACTTCTGCGAGGCGGTTTGGGAGTTAACATCAAAATTACATTTCTCGGCCATATCGCATAGATCTCACTGTGAAAAGGCTTAAATGACTTTAATTAAGTTTGATGATTGCGTTCAAACAAAATGTCATAGAACAAAATTTTCAAATGTAACTACTAGATTGTGATACAATACACTATTGGGTGAAGTTTGGTTGACTTCTGCGCAGCGGTTTGGGAGTTAACATCAAAATTACATTTCTCGGCCATATCGCATAGATCTCACTGTGAAAAGGCTTAAATGGCTTTTTTGACCTAAGTTTGAGGATTGCGCTCAAATCAAATGTCCTAGAACCAAATTTCCACATGTAATTACTAGATTGTGATACAATACACTAATGGGTGAAGTTTGGTTGACTTCTGCGCAGCGGTTTGGGAGTTAACATCAAAATTACATTTCTCGGCCATATCGCATAGATCTCACTGTGAAAAGGCTTAAATGACTTTTTTAATTAAGTTTAATGATTGCGCTCAAACCAAATGTCCTAGAACGAAATTTTCAAATGTAACTACTAGAATGTGATACAATACACTATTGGGTGAAGTTTAGTTGACTTCTGCGCAGCGGTTTGGGAGTTAACATCAAAATTACATTTCTCGGCCATATCGCATAGATCTCACTGTGAAAAGGCTTAAATGGCTTTTTTGACCTAAGTTTAATGATTGCGCTCAAACCAAATGTCCTAGAACGAAATTTTCAAATGTAACTACTAGAATGTGATACAATACACTATTGGGTGAAGTTTGGTTGACTTCTGCGCAGCAGTTTGGGAGTTAACATCAAAATTACATTTCTCGGCCATATCGCATAGATCTCACCGTGAAAAGGCTTAAATGACTTTTTTAATTAAGTTTGATGATTGCGTTCAAACAAAATGTCCTAGAACAAAATTTTCAAATGTAACTACTAGATTGTGATACAATACACTATTGGGTGAAGTTTGGTTGACTTCTGCGCAGCGGTTTGGGAGTTAACATCAAAATTACATTTCTCGGCCATATCGCATAGATCTCACTGTGAAAAGGCTTAAATGACTTTTTTAATTAAGTTTGATGATTGAGTTCAAACAAAATGTCCTAGAACAAAATTTTCAAATGTAACTACTAGATTGTGATACAATACACTATTGGGTGAAGTTTGGTTGACTTCTGCGCAGCGGTTTGGGAGTTAACATCAAAATTACATTTCTCGGCCATATCGCATAGATCTCACTGTGAAAAGGCTTAAATGGCTTTTTTGACCTAAGTTTAAAGATTGCGCTCAAACCAAATGTCCTAGAACGAAATTTTCAAATGTAACTACTAGAATGTGATACAATACACTATTGGGTGAAGTTTGGTTGACTTCTGCGCAGCGGTTTGGGAGTTAACATCAAAATTACATTTCTCGGCCATATCGCATAGATCTCACTGTGAAAAGGCTTAAATGGCTTTTTTGACCTAAGTTTGAGGATTGCGCTCAAATCAAATGTCCTAGAACCAAATTTCCACATGTAACTACTAGATTGTGATACAATACACTAATGGGTGAAGTTTGGTTGACTTCTGCGCAGAGGTTTGGGAGTTAACATCAAAATTACATTTCTCGGCCATATCGCATAGATCTCACTGTGAAAAGGCTTAAATGACTTTTTTAATTAAGTTTGATGATTGCGCTCAAACAAAATTTCCTAGAACAAAATTTTCAAATGTAACTACTAGATTGTGATACAATACACTATTGGGTGAAGTTTGGTTGACTTCTGCGCAGCGGTTTTGGAGTTAACATCAAAATTACATTTCTCGGCCATATCGCATAGATCTCACTGTGAAAAGGCTTAAATGGCTTTTTTGACCTAAGTTTAATGATTGCGCTCAAACCAAATGTCCAATAACCAAATTTCCACATGTAACTACTAGATTGTGATACAACACACTAATGGGTGAAGTTTGGTTGACTTCTGCGAGGCGGTTTGGGAGTTAACATCAAAATTACATTTCTCGGCCATATCGCATAGATCTCACTGTGAAAAGGCTTAAATGACTTTAATTAAGTTTGATGATTGCGTTCAAACAAAATGTCATAGAACAAAATTTTCAAATGTAACTACTAGATTGTGATACAATACACTATTGGGTGAAGTTTGGTTGACTTCTGCGCAGCGGTTTGGGAGTTAACATCAAAATTACATTTCTCGGCCATATCGCATAGATCTCACTGTGAAAAGGCTTAAATGGCTTTTTTGACCTAAGTTTGAGGATTGCGCTCAAATCAAATGTCCTAGAACCAAATTTCCACATGTAATTACTAGATTGTGATACAATACACTAATGGGTGAAGTTTGGTTGACTTCTGCGCAGCGGTTTGGGAGTTAACATCAAAATTACATTTCTCGGCCATATCGCATAGATCTCACTGTGAAAAGGCTTAAATGACTTTTTTAATTAAGTTTAATGATTGCGCTCAAACCAAATGTCCTAGAACAAAATTTTCAAATGTAACTACTAGAATGTGATACAATACACTATTGGGTGAAGTTTAGTTGACTTCTGCGCAGCGGTTTGGGAGTTAACATCAAAATTACATTTCTCGGCCATATCGCATAGATCTCACTGTGAAAAGGCTTAAATGGCTTTTTTGACCTAAGTTTAATGATTGCGCTCAAACCAAATGTCCTAGAACGAAATTTTCAAATGTAACTACTAGAATGTGATACAATACACTATTGGGTGAAGTTTGGTTGACTTCTGCGCAGCGGTTTGGGAGTTAACATCAAAATTACATTTCTCGGCCATATCGCATAGATCTCACTGTGAAAAGGCTTAAATGACTTTTTTAATTAAGTTTGATGATTGCGTTCAAACAAAATGTCCTAGAACAAAATTTTCAAATGTAACTACTAGATTGTGATACAATACACTATTGGGTGAAGTTTGGTTGACTTCTGCGCAGCGGTTTGGGAGTTAACATCAAAATTACATTTCTCGGCCATATCGCATAGATCTCACTGTGAAAAGGCTTAAATGGCTTTTTTGACCTAAGTTTTAGGATTGCGCTCAAATCAAATGTCCAAGAACCAAATTTCCAAATGTAACTACTAGATTGTGATACAATACACTATTGGGTGAAGTTTGGTTGACTTCTGCGCAGCGGTTTGGGAGTTAACATCAAAATTACATTTCTCGGCCATATCGCATAGATCTCACTGTGAAAAGGCTTAAATGACTTTTTTAATTAAGTTTGATGATTGCGTTCAAACAAAATGTCCTAGAACAAAATTTTCAAATGTAACTACTAGATTGTGATACAATACACTATTGGGTGAAGTTTGGTTGACTTCTGCGCAGCGGTTTGGGAGTTAACATCAAAATTACATTTCTCGGCCATATCGCATAGATCTCACTGTGAAAAGGCTTAAATGGCTTTTTTGACCTAAGTTTAAAGATTGCTCTCAAATCAAATGTCCTAGAACCAAATTTCCACATGTAACTACTAGATTGTGATACAATACACTATTGGGTGAAGTTTGGTTGACTTCTGCGCAGCGGTTTGGGAGTTAACATCAAAATTACATTTCTCGGCCATATCGCATAGATCTCACTGTGAAAAGGCTTAAATGACTTTTTTAATTAAGTTTGATGATTGCGCTCAAACAAAATTTCCTAGAAAAAAAATTTTCAAATGTAACTACTAGATTGTGATACAATACACTATTGGGTGAAGTTTGGTTGACTTCTGCGCAGCGGTTTGGGAGTTAACATCAAAATTACATTTCTCGGCCATATCGCATAGATCTCACTGTAAAAAAGGCTTAAATGGCTTTTTTGACCTAAGTTTAATGATTGCGCTCAAACCAAATGTCCAATAACCAAATTTCCACATGTAACTACTAGATTGTGATACAATACACTAATGGGTGAAGTTTGGTTGACTTCTGCGCAGCGGTTTGGGAGTTAACATCAAAATTACATTTCTCGGCCATATCGCATAGATCTCACTGTGAAAAGGCTTAAATGACTTTTTTAATTAAGTTTGATGATTGCGTTCAAACAAAATGTCATAGAACAAAATTTTCAAATGTAACTACTAGATTGTGATACAATACACTATTGGGTGAAGTTTGGTTGACTTCTGCGCAGCGGTTTGGGAGTTAACATCAAAATTACATTTCTCGGCCATATCGCATAGATCTCACTGTGAAAAGGCTTAAATGACTTTTTTAATTAAGTTTGATGATTGCGTTCAAACAAAATGTCCTAGAACAAAATTTTCAAATGTAACTACTAGATTGTGATACAATACACTATTGGGTGAAGTTTGGTTGACTTCTGCGCAGCGGTTTGGGAGTTAACATCAAAATTACATTTCTCGGCCATATCGCATAGATCTCACTGTGAAAAGGCTTAAATGGCTTTTTTGACCTAAGTTTAAAGATTGCGCTCAAACCAAATGTCCTAGAACGAAATTTTCAAATGTAACTACTAGAATGTGATACAATACACTATTGGGTGAAGTTTGGTTGACTTCTGCGCAGCGGTTTGGGAGTTAACATCAAAATTACATTTCTCGGCCATATCGCATAGATCTCACTGTGAAAAGGCTTAAATGGCTTTTTTGACCTAAGTTTGAGGATTGCGCTCAAATCAAATGTCCTAGAACCAAATTTCCACATGTAACTACTAGATTGTGATACAATACACTAATGGGTGAAGTTTGGTTGACTTCTGCGCAGAGGTTTGGGAGTTAACATCAAAATTACATTTCTCGGCCATATCGTATAGATCTCACTGTGAAAAGGCTTAAATGGCTTTTTTGACCTAAGTTTAATGATTGCGCTCAAACCAAATTTCCAATAACCAAATTTCCACATATAACTACTAGATTGTGATACAATACACTAATGGGTGGTTTGGTTGACTTCTGCGCAGCGGTTTGGGAGTTAACATCAAAATTACATTTCTCGGCCATATCGCATAGATCTCACTGTGAAAAGGCTTAAATGACTTTTTTAATTAAGTTTGATGATTGCGTTCAAACAAAATGTCATAGAACAAAATTTTCAAATGTAACTACTAGATTGTGATACAATACACTATTGGGTGAAGTTTGGTTGACTTCTGCGCAGCGGTTTGGGAGTTAACATCAAAATTACATTTCTCGGCCATATCGCATAGATCTCACTGTGAAAAGGCTTAAATGGCTTTTTTGACCTAAGTTTGAGGATTGCGCTCAAATCATATGTCCTAGAACCAAATTTCCACATGTAATTACTAGATTGTGATACAATACACTAATGGGTGAAGTTTGGTTGACTTCTGCGCAGCGGTTTGGGAGTTAACATCAAAATTACATTTCTCGGCCATATCGCATAGATCTCACTGTGAAAAGGCTTAAATGACTTTTTTAATTAAGTTTAATGATTGCGCTCAAATCAAATGTCCAAGAACTAAATTTCCAAATGTAACTACTAGATTGTGATAAAATACACTATTGGGTGAAGTTTGGTTGACTTCTGCGCAGCGGTTTGGGAGTTAACATCAAAATTACATTTCTCGGCCATATCGCATAGATCTCACTGTGAAAAGGCTTAAATGACTTTTTTAATTAAGTTTGATGATTGCGTTCAAACAAAATGTCCTAGAACAAAATTTTCAAATGTAACTACTAGATTGTGATACAATACACTATTGGGTGAAGTTTGGTTGACTTCTGCGCAGCGGTTTGGGAATTAACATCAAAATTACATTTCTCGGCCATATCGCATAGATCTCACTGTGAAAAGGCTTAAATGGCTTTTTTGACCTAAGTTTGAGGATTGCGCTCAAATCAAATGTCCAAGAACCAAATTTCCAAATGTAACTACTAGATTGTGATACAATACACTATTGGGTGAAGTTTGGTTGACTTCTGCGCAGCGGTTTGGGAGTTAACATCAAAATTACATTTTTCGGCCATATCGCATAGATCTCACTGTGAAAAGGCTTAAATGACTTTTTTAATTAAGTTTGATGATTGCGTTCAAACAAAATGTCCTAGAACAAAATTTTCAAATGTAACTACTAGATTGTGATACAATACACTATTGGGTGAAGTTTGGTTGACTTCTGCGCAGCGGTTTGGGAGTTAACATCAAAATTACATTTCTCGGCCATATCGCATAGATCTCACTGTGAAAAGGCTTAAATGGCTTTTTTGACCTAAGTTTAAAGATTGCGCTCAAACCAAATGTCCTATAACGAAATTTTTAAATGTAACTACTAGAATGTGATACAATACACTATTGGGTGAAGTTTGGTTGACTTCTGCGCAGCGGTTTGGGAGTTAACATCAAAATTACATTTCTCGGCCATATCGCATAGATCTCACTGTGAAAAGGCTTAAATGGCTTTTTTGACCTAAGTTTGAGGATTGCGCTCAAATCAAATGTCCTAGAACCAAATTTCCACATGTAACTACTAGATTGTGATACAATACACTAATGGGTGAAGTTTGGTTGACTTCTGCGCAGAGGTTTGGGAGTTAACATCAAAATTACATTTCTCGGCCATATCGCATAGATCTCACTGTGAAAAGGCTTAAATGACTTTTTTAATTAAGTTTGATGATTGCGCTCAAACAAAATTTCCTAGAACAAAATTTTCAAATGTAACTACTAGATTGTGATACAATACACTATTGGGTGAAGTTTGGTTGACTTCTGCGCAGCGGTTTGGGAGTTAACATCAAAATTACATTTCTCGGCCATATCGCATAGATCTCACTGTGAAAAGGCTTAAATGGCTTTTTTGACCTAAGTTTAATGATTGCGCTCAAACCAAATGTCCAATAACCAAATTTCCACATGTAACTACTAGATTGTGATACAATACACTATTGGGTGAAGTTTGGTTGACTTCTGCGCAGCGGTTTGGGAGTTAACATCAAAATTACATTTCTCGGCCATATCGCATAGATCTCACTGTGAAAAGGCTTAAATGGCTTTTTTGACCTAAGTTTGAGGATTGCGCTCAAATCAAATGTCCAAGAACCAAATTTCCAAATGTAACTACTAGATTGTGATACAATACACTATTGGGTGAAGTTTGGTTGACTTCTGCGCAGCGGTTTGGGAGTTAACATCAAAATTACATTTCTCGGCCATATCGCATAGATCTCACTGTGAAAAGGCTTAAATGACTTTTTTAATTAAGTTTGATGATTGCGTTCAAACAAAATGTCCTAGAACAAAATTTTCAAATGTAACTACTAGATTGTGATACAATACACTATTGGGTGAAGTTTGGTTGACTTCTGCGCAGCGGTTTGGGAGTTAACATCAAAATTACATTTCTCGGCCATATCGCATAGATCTCACTGTGAAAAGGCTTAAATGGCTTTTTTGACCTAAGTTTGAGGATTGCGCTCAAATCAAATGTCCAAGAACCAAATTTCCAAATGTAACTACTAGATTGTGATACAATACACTATTGGGTGAAGTTTGGTTGACTTCTGCGCAGCGGTTTGGGAGTTAACATCAAAATTACATTTCTCGGCCATATCGCATAGATCTCACTGTGAAAAGGCTTAAATGACTTTTTTAATTAAGTTTGATGATTGCGTTCAAACAAAATGTCCTAGAACAAAATTTTCAAATGTAACTACTAGATTGTGATACAATACACTATTGGGTGAAGTTTGGTTGACTTCTGCGCAGCGGTTTGGGAGTTAACATCAAAATTACATTTCTCGGCCATATCGCATAGATCTCACTGTGAAAAGGCTTAAATGGCTTTTTTGACCTAAGTTTAAAGATTGCGCTCAAACCAAATGTCCTAGAACGAAATTTTCAAATGTAACTACTAGAATGTGATACAATACACTATTGGGTGAAGTTTGGTTGACTTCTGCGCAGCGGTTTGGGAGTTAACATCAAAATTACATTTCTCGGCCATATCGCATAGATCTCACTGTGAAAAGGCTTAAATGGCTTTTTTGACCTAAGTTTGAGGATTGCGCTCAAATCAAATGTCCTAGAACCAAATTTCCACATGTAACTACTAGATTGTGATACAATACACTAATGGGTGAAGTTTGGTTGACTTCTGCGCAGAGGTTTGGGAGTTAACATCAAAATTACATTTCTCGGCCATATCGCATAGATCTCACTGTGAAAAGGCTTAAATGACTTTTTTAATTAAGTTTGATGATTGCGTTCAAACAAAATGTCATAGAACAAAATTTTCAAATGTAACTACTAGATTGTGATACAATACACTATTGGGTGAAGTTTGGTTGACTTCTGCGCAGCGGTTTGGGAGTTAACATCAAAATTACATTTCTCGGCCATATCGCATAGATCTCACTGTGAAAAGGCTTAAATGGCTTTTTTGACCTAAGTTTGAGGATTGCGCTCAAATCAAATGTCCTAGAACCAAATTTCCACATGTAACTACTAGATTGTGATACAATACACTAATGGGTGAAGTTTGGTTGACTTCTGCGCAGCGGTTTGGGAGTTAACATCAAAATTACATTTCTCGGCCATATCGCATAGATCTCACTGTGAAAAGGCTTAAATGGCTTTTTTGACCTAAGTTTAATGATTGCGCTCAAACCAAATGTCCAATAACCAAATTTCCACATGTAACTACTAGATTGTGATACAATACACTAATGGGTGAAGTTTGGTTGACTTCTGCGCAGCGGTTTGGGAGTTAACATCAAAATTACATTTCTCGGCCATATCGCATAGATCTCACTGTGATAAGGCTTAAATGACTTTTTTAATTAAGTTTGATGATTGCGTTCAAACAAAATGTCATAGAACAAAATTTTCAAATGTAACTACTAGATTGTGATACAATACACTATTGGGTGAAGTTTGGTTGACTTCTGCGCAGCGGTTTGGGAGTTAACATCAAAATTACATTTCTCGGCCATATCGCATAGATCTCACTGTGAAAAGGCTTAAATGGCTTTTTTGACCTAAGTTTGAGGATTGCGCTCAAATCAAATGTCCTAGAACCAAATTTCCACATGTAATTACTAGATTGTGATACAATACACTAATGGGTGAAGTTTGGTTGACTTCTGCGCAGCGGTTTGGGAGTTAACATCAAAATTACATTTCTCGGCCATATCGCATAGATCTCACTGTGAAAAGGCTTAAATGACTTTTTTAATTAAGTTTAATGATTGCGCTCAAACCAAATGTCCTAGAACGAAATTTTCAAATGTAACTACTAGAATGTGATACAATACACTATTGGGTGAAGTTTGGTTGACTTCTGCGCAGCGGTTTGGGAGTTAACATCAAAATTACATTTCTCGGCCATATCGCATAGATCTCACTGTGAAAAGGCTTAAATGGCTTTTTTGACCTAAGTTTAATGATTGCGCTCAAACCAAATGTCCTAGAACGAAATTTTCAAATGTAACTACTAGAATGTGATACAATACACTATTGGGTGAAGTTTGGTTGACTTCTGCGCAGCGGTTTGGGAGTTAACATCAAAATTACATTTCTCGGCCATATCGCATAGATCTCACTGTGAAAAGGCTTAAATGGCTTTTTTGACCTAAGTTTGAGGATTGCGCTCAAATCAAATGTCCTAGAACCAAATTTTCACATGTAACTACTAGATTGTGATACAATACACTAATGGGTGAAGTTTGGTTGACTTCTGCGCAGCGGTTTGGGAGTTAACATCAAAATTACATTTCTCGGCCATATCGCATAGATCTCACTGTGAAAAGGCTTAAATGACATTTTTAATTAAGTTTGATGATTGCGCTCAAACAAAATTTCCTAGAACAAAATTTTCAAATGTAACTACTAGATTGTGATACAATACACTATTGGGTGAAGTTTGGTTGACTTCTGCGCAGCGGTTTGGGAGTTAACATCAAAATTACATTTCTCGGCCATATCGCATAGATCTCACTGTGAAAAGGCTTAAATGGCTTTTTTGACCTAAGTTTGAGGATTGGGCTCAAATCAAATGTCCAAGAACCAAATTTCCAAATGTAACTACTAGATTGTGATACAATACACTATTGGGTGAAGTTTGGTTGACTTCTGCGCAGCGGTTTGGGAGTTAACATCAAAATTACATTTCTCGGCCATATCGCATAGATCTCACTGTGAAAAGGCTTAAATGGCTTTTTTGACCTAAGTTTGAGGATTGCGCTCAAATCAAATGTCCTAGAACCAAATTTTCACATGTAACTACTAGATTGTGATACAATACACTAATGGGTGAAGTTTGGTTGATTTCTGCGCAGCGGTTTGGGAGTTAACATCAAAATTACATTTCTCGGCCATATCGCATAGATCTCACTGTGAAAAGGCTTAAATGACTTTTTTAATTAAGTTTGATGATTGCGCTCAAACAAAATTTCCTAGAACAAAATTTTCAAATGTAACTACTAGATTGTGATACAATACACTATTGGGTGAAGTTTGGTTGACTTCTGCGCAGCGGTTTGGGAGTTAACATCAAAATTACATTTCTCGGCCATATCGCATAGATCTCACTGTGAAAAGGCTTAAATGGCTTTTTTGACCTAAGTTTAATGATTGCGCTCAAACCAAATGTCCAATAACCAAATTTCCACATGTAACTACTAGATTGTGATACAATACACTAATGGGTGAAGTTTGGTTGACTTCTGCGCAGCGGTTTGGGAGTTAACATCAAAATTACATTTCTCGGCCATATCGCATAGATCTCACTGTGAAAAGGCTTAAATGACTTTTTTAATTAAGTTTGATGATTGCGTTCAAACAAAATGTCATAGAACAAAATTTTCAAATGTAACTACTAGATTGTGATACAATACACTATTGGGTGAAGTTTGGTTGACTTCTGCGCAGCGGTTTGGGAGTTAACATCAAAATTACATTTCTCGGCCATATCGCATAGATCTCACTGTGAAAAGGCTTAAATGGCTTTTTTGACCTAAGTTTGAGGATTGCGCTCAAATCAAATGTCCTAGAACCAAATTTCCACATGTAATTACTAGATTGTGATACAATACACTAATGGGTGAAGTTTGGTTGACTTCTGCGCAGCGGTTTGGGAGTTAACATCAAAATTACATTTCTCGGCCATATCGCATAGATCTCACTGTGAAAAGGCTTAAATGACTTTTTTAATTAAGTTTGATGATTGCGTTCAAACAAAATGTCATAGAACAAAATTTTCAAATGTAACTACTAGATTGTGATACAATACACTATTGGGTGAAGTTTGGTTGACTTCTGCGCAGCGGTTTGGGAGTTAACATCAAAATTACATTTCTCGGCCATATCGCATAGATCTCACTGTGAAAAGGCTTAAATGACTTTTTTAATTAAGTTTAATGATTGCGCTCAAACCAAATGTCCTAGAACGAAATTTTCAAATGTAACTACTAGAATGTGATACAATACACTATTGGGTGAAGTTTAGTTGACTTCTGCGCAGCGGTTTGGGAGTTAACATCAAAATTACATTTCTCGGCCATATCGCATAGATCTCACTGTGAAAAGGCTTAAATGGCTTTTTTGACCTAAGTTTAAAGATTGCGCTCAAACCAAATGTCCTAGAACGAAATTTTCAAATGTAACTACTAGAATGTGATACAATACACTATTGGGTGAAGTTTGGTTGACTTCTGCGCAGCGGTTTGGGAGTTAACATCAAAATTACATTTCTCGGCCATATCGCATAGATCTCACTGTGAAAAGGCTTAAATGGCTTTTTTGACCTAAGTTTGAGGATTGCGCTCAAATCAAATGTCCTAGAACCAAATTTCCACATGTAACTACTAGATTGTGATACAATACACTAATGGGTGAAGTTTGGTTGACTTCTGCGCAGAGGTTTGGGAGTTAACATCAAAATTACATTTCTCGGCCATATCGCATAGATCTCACTGTGAAAAGGCTTAAATGACTTTTTTAATTAAGTTTGATGATTGCGCTCAAACAAAATTTCCTAGAACAAAATTTTCAAATGTAACTACTAGATTGTGATACAATACACTATTGGGTGAAGTTTGGTTGACTTCTGCGCAGCGGTTTGGGAGTTAACATCAAAATTACATTTCTCGGCCATATCGCATAGATCTCACTGTGAAAAGGCTTAAATGGCTTTTTTGACCTAAGTTTAATGATTGCGCTCAAACCAAATGTCCAATAACCAAATTTCCACATGTAACTACTAGATTGTGATACAATACACTAATGGGTGAAGTTTGGTTGACTTCTGCGCAGCGGTTTGGGAGTTAACATCAAAATTACATTTCTCGGCCATATCGCATAGATCTCACTGTGATAAGGCTTAAATGACTTTTTTAATTAAGTTTGATGATTGCGTTCAAACAAAATGTCATAGAACAAAATTTTCAAATGTAACTACTAGATTGTGATACAATACACTATTGGGTGAAGTTTGGTTGACTTCTGCGCAGCGGTTTGGGAGTTAACATCAAAATTACATTTCTCGGCCATATCGCATAGATCTCACTGTGAAAAGGCTTAAATGGCTTTTTTGACCTAAGTTTGAGGATTGCGCTCAAATCAAATGTCCTAGAACCAAATTTCCACATGTAATTACTAGATTGTGATACAATACACTATTGGGTGAAGTTTGGTTGACTTCTGCGCAGCGGTTTGGGAGTTAACATCAAAATTACATTTCTCGGCCATATCGCATAGATCTCACTGTGAAAAGGCTTAAATGGCTTTTTTGACCTAAGTTTGAGGATTGCGCTCAAATCAAATGTCCTAGAACCAAATTTCCACATGTAACTACTAGATTGTGATACAATACACTAATGGGTGAAGTTTGGTTGACTTCTGCGCAGAGGTTTGGGAGTTAACATCAAAATTACATTTCTCGGCCATATCGTATAGATCTCACTGTGAAAAGGCTTAAATGGCTTTTTTGACCTAAGTTTAATGATTGCGCTCAAACCAAATTTCCAATAACCAAATTTCCACATATAACTACTAGATTGTGATACAATACACTAATGGGTGAAGTTTGGTTGACTTCTGCGCAGCGGTTTGGGAGTTAACATCAAAATTACATTTCTCGGCCATATCGCATAGATCTCACTGTGAAAAGGCTTAAATGACTTTTTTAATTAAGTTTGATGATTGCGTTCAAACAAAATGTCATAGAACAAAATTTTCAAATGTAACTACTAGATTGTGATACAATACACTATTGGGTGAAGTTTGGTTGACTTCTGCGCAGCGGTTTGGGAGTTAACATCAAAATTACATTTCTCGGCCATATCGCATAGATCTCACTGTGAAAAGGCTTAAATGGCTTTTTTGACCTAAGTTTGAGGATTGCGCTCAAATCATATGTCCTAGAACCAAATTTCCACATGTAATTACTAGATTGTGATACAATACACTAATGGGTGAAGTTTGGTTGACTTCTGCGCAGCGGTTTGGGAGTTAACATCAAAATTACATTTCTCGGCCATATCGCATAGATCTCACTGTGAAAAGGCTTAAATGACTTTTTTAATTAAGTTTAATGATTGCGCTCAAATCAAATGTCCAAGAACTAAATTTCCAAATGTAACTACTAGATTGTGATAAAATACACTATTGGGTGAAGTTTGGTTGACTTCTGCGCAGCGGTTTGGGAGTTAACATCAAAATTACATTTCTCGGCCATATCGCATAGATCTCACTGTGAAAAGGCTTAAATGACTTTTTTAATTAAGTTTGATGATTGCGTTCAAACAAAATGTCCTAGAACAAAATTTTCAAATGTAACTACTAGATTGTGATACAATACACTATTGGGTGAAGTTTGGTTGACTTCTGCGCAGCGGTTTGGGAGTTAACATCAAAATTACATTTCTCGGCCATATCGCATAGATCTCACTGTGAAAAGGCTTAAATGACTTTTTTAATTAAGTTTGATGATTGCGCTCAAACAAAATTTCCTAGAACAAAATTTTCAAATGTAACTACTAGATTGTGATACAATACACTATTGGGTGAAGTTTGGTTGACTTCTGCGCAGCGGTTTGGGAGTTAACATCAAAATTACATTTCTCGGCCATATCGCATAGATCTCACTGTGAAAAGGCTTAAATGGCTTTTTTGACCTAAGTTTAATAATTGCGCTCAAACCAAATGTCCTAGAACGAAATTTTCAAATGTAACTACTAGAATGTGATACAATACACTATTGGGTGAAGTTTGGTTGACTTCTGCGCAGCGGTTTGGGAGTTAACATCAAAATTACATTTCTCGGCCATATCGCATAGATCTCACTGTGAAAAGGCTTAAATGACTTTTTTAATTAAGTTTGATGATTGCGTTCAAACAAAATGTCCTAGAACAAAATTTTCAAATGTAACTACTAGATTGTGATACAATACACTATTGGGTGAAGTTTCGTTGACTTCTGCGCAGCGGTTTGGGAGTTAACATCAAAATTACATTTCTCGGCCATATCGCATAGATCTCACTGTGAAAAGGCTTAAATGGCTTTTTTGACCTAAGTTTGAGGATTGCGCTCAAATCAAATGTCCAAGAACCAAATTTCCAAATGTAACTACTAGATTGTGATACAATACACTATTGGGTGAAGTTTGGTTGACTTCTGCGCAGCGGTTTGGGAGTTAACATCAAAATTACATTTCTCGGCCATATCGCATAGATCTCACTGTGAAAAGGCTTAAATGACTTTTTTAATTAAGTTTGATGATTGCGTTCAAACAAAATGTCCTAGAACAAAATTTTCACATGTAACTACTAGATTGTGATACAATACACTATTGGGTGAAGTTTGGTTGACTTCTGCGCAGCGGTTTGGGAGTTAACATCAAAATTACATTTCTCGGCCATATCGCATAGATCTCACTGTGAAAAGGCTTAAATGGCTTTTTTGGCCTAAGTTTAAAGATTGCGCTCAAACCAAATGTCCTAGAACGAAATTTTCAAATGTAACTACTAGAATGTGATACAATACACTATTGGGTGAAGTTTGGTTGACTTCTGCGCAGCGGTTTGGGAGTTAACATCAAAATTACATTTCTCGGCCATATCGCATAGATCTCACTGTGAAAAGGCTTAAATGACTTTTTTAATTAAGTTTGATGATTGCGTTCAAACAAAATGTCCTAGAACAAAATTTTCAAATGTAACTACTAGATTGTGATACAATACACTATTGGGTGAAGTTTGGTTGACTTCTGCGCAGCGGTTTGGGAGTTAACATCAAAATTACATTTCTCGGCCATATCGCATAGATCTCACTGTGAAAAGGCTTAAATGGCTTTTTTGGCCTAAGTTTAAAGATTGCGCTCAAACCAAATGTCCTAGAACGAAATTTTCAAATGTAACTACTAGAATGTGATACAATACACTATTGGGTGAAGTTTGGTTGACTTCTGCGCAGCGGTTTGGGAGTTAACATCAAAATTACATTTCTCGGCCATATCGCATAGATCTCACTGTGAAAAGGCTTAAATGGCTTTTTTGACCTAAGTTTAATGATTGCGCTCAAACCAAATGTCCAATAACCAAATTTCCACATGTAACTACTAGATTGTGATACAATACACTAATGGGTGAAGTTTGGTTGACTTCTGCGCAGCGGTTTGGGAGTTAACATCAAAATTACATTTCTCGGCCATATCGCATAGATCTCACTGTGAAAAGGCTTAAATGACTTTTTTAATTAAGTTTGATGATTGCGTTCAAACAAAATGTCATAGAACAAAATTTTCAAATGTAACTACTAGATTGTGATACAATACACTATTGGGTGAAGTTTGGTTGACTTCTGCGCAGCGGTTTGGGAGTTAACATCAAAATTACATTTCTCGGCCATATCGCATAGATCTCACTGTGAAAAGGCTTAAATGGCTTTTTTGACCTAAGTTTGAGGATTGCGCTCAAATCAAATGTCCTAGAACCAAATTTCCACATGTAATTACTAGATTGTGATACAATACACTAATGGGTGAAGTTTGGTTGACTTCTGCGCAGCGGTTTGGGAGTTAACATCAAAATTACATTTCTCGGCCATATCGCATAGATCTCACTGTGAAAAGGCTTAAATGACTTTTTTAATTAAGTTTAATGATTGCGCTCAAACCAAATGTCCTAGAACGAAATTTTCAAATGTAACTACTAGAATGTGATACAATACACTATTGGGTGAAGTTTAGTTGACTTCTGCGCAGCGGTTTGGGAGTTAACATCAAAATTACATTTCTCGGCCATATCGCATAGATCTCACTGTGAAAAGGCTTAAATGACTTTTTTAATTAAGTTTGATGATTGCGTTCAAATCAAATGTCCTAGAACCAAATTTTCACATGTAACTACTAGATTGTGATACAATACACTATTGGGTGAAGTTTGGTTGACTTCTGCGCAGCGGTTTGGGAGTTAACATCAAAATTACATTTCTCGGCCATATCGCATAGATCTCACTGTGAAAAGGCTTAAATGACTTTTTTAATTAAGTTTGATGATTGCGCTCAAACAAAATTTCCTAGAACAAAATTTTCAAATGTAACTACTAGATTGTGATACAATACACTATTGGGTGAAGTTTGGTTGACTTCTGCGCAGCGGTTTGGGAGTTAACATCAAAATTACATTTCTCGGCCATATCGCATAGATCTCACTGTGAAAAGGCTTAAATGGCTTTTTTGACCTAAGTTTAATAATTGCGCTCAAACCAAATGTCCTAGAACGAAATTTTCAAATGTAACTACTAGAATGTGATACAATACACTATTGGGTGAAGTTTGGTTGACTTCTGCGCAGCGGTTTGGGAGTTAACATCAAAATTACATTTCTCGGCCATATCGCATAGATCTCACTGTGAAAAGGCTTAAATGACTTTTTTAATTAAGTTTGATGATTGCGTTCAAACAAAATGTCCTAGAACAAAATTTTCAAATGTAACTACTAGATTGTGATACAATACACTATTGGGTGAAGTTTGGTTGACTTCTGCGCAGCGGTTTGGGAGTTAACATCAAAATTACATTTCTCGGCCATATCGCATAGATCTCACTGTGAAAAGGCTTAAATGGCTTTTTTGACCTAAGTTTGAGGATTGCGCTCAAATCAAATGTCCAAGAACCAAATTTCCAAATGTAACTACTAGATTGTGATACAATACACTATTGGGTGAAGTTTGGTTGACTTCTGCGCAGCGGTTTGGGAGTTAACATCAAAATTACATTTCTCGGCCATATCGCATAGATCTCACTGTGAAAAGGCTTAAATGACTTTTTTAATTAAGTTTGATGATTGCGTTCAAACAAAATGTCCTAGAACAAAATTTTCAAATGTAACTACTAGATTGTGATACAATACACTATTGGGTGAAGTTTGGTTGACTTCTGCGCAGCGGTTTGGGAGTTAACATCAAAATTACATTTCTCGGCCATATCGCATAGATCTCACTGTGAAAAGGCTTAAATGGCTTTTTTGGCCTAAGTTTAAAGATTGCGCTCAAACCAAATGTCCTAGAACGAAATTTTCAAATGTAACTACTAGAATGTGATACAATACACTATTGGGTGAAGTTTGGTTGACTTCTGCGCAGCGGTTTGGGAGTTAACATCAAAATTACATTTCTCGGCCATATCGCATAGATCTCACTGTGAAAAGGCTTAAATGGCTTTTTTGACCTAAGTTTGAGGATTGCGCTCAAATCAAATGTCCTAGAACCAAATTTCCACATGTAACTACTAGATTGTGATACAATACACTAATGGGTGAAGTTTGGTTGACTTCTGCGCAGAGGTTTGGGAGTTAACATCAAAATTACATTTCTCGGCCATATCGTATAGATCTCACTGTGAAAAGGCTTAAATGACTTTTTTAATTAAGTTTGATGATTGCGCTCAAACAAAATTTCCTAGAACAAAATTTTCAAATGTAACTACTAGATTGTGATACAATACACTATTGGGTGAAGTTTGGTTGACTTCTGCGCATCGGTTTGGGAGTTAACATCAAAATTACATTTCTCGGCCATATCGCATAGATCTCACTGTGAAAAGGCTTAAATGGCTTTTTTGACCTAAGTTTAATGATTGCGCTCAAACCAAATGTCCAATAACCAAATTTCTACATGTAACTACTAGATTGTGATACAATACACTAATGGGTGAAGTTTGGTTGACTTCTGCGCAGCGGTTTGGGAGTTAACATCAAAATTACATTTCTCGGCCATATCGCATAGATCTCACTGTGAAAAGGCTTAAATGACTTTTTTAATTAAGTTTGATGATTGCGTTCAAACAAAATGTCATAGAACAAAATTTTCAAATGTAACTACTAGATTGTGATACAATACACTATTGGGTGAAGTTTGGTTGACTTCTGCGCAGCGGTTTGGGAGTTAACATCAAAATTACATTTCTCGGCCATATCGCATAGATCTCACTGTGAAAAGGCTTAAATGGCTTTTTTGACCTAAGTTTGAGGATTGCGCTCAAATCAAATGTCCTAGAACCAAATTTCCACATGTAACTACTAGATTGTGATACAATACACTAATGGGTGAAGTTTGGTTGACTTCTGCGCAGAGGTTTGGGAGTTAACATCAAAATTACATTTCTCGGCCATATCGTATAGATCTCACTGTGAAAAGGCTTAAATGACTTTTTTAATTAAGTTTGAGGATTGCGCTCAAACAAAATTTCCTAGAACAAAATTTTCAAATGTAACTACTAGATTGTGATACAATACACTATTGGGTGAAGTTTGGTTGACTTCTGCGCAGCGGTTTGGGAGTTAACATCAAAATTACATTTCTCGGCCATATCGCATAGATCTCAATGTGAAAAGGCTTAAATGGCTTTTTTGACCTAAGTTTAATGATTGCGCTCAAACCAAATGTCCAATAACCAAATTTCTACATGTAACTACTAGATTGTGATACAATACACTAATGGGTGAAGTTTGGTTGACTTCTGCGCAGCGGTTTGGGAGTTAACATCAAAATTACATTTCTCGGCCATATCGCATAGATCTCACTGTGAAAAGGCTTAAATGACTTTTTTAATTAAGTTTGATGATTGCGTTCAAACAAAATGTCCTAGAACAAAATTTTCAAATGCAACTACTAGATTGTGATACAATACACTATTGGGTGAAGTTTGGTTGACTTCTGCGCAGCGGTTTGGGAGTTAACATCAAAATTACATTTCTCGGCCATATCGCATAGATCTCACTGTGAAAAGGCTTAAATGGCTTTTTTGACCTAAGTTTAAAGATTGCGCTCAAACCAAATGTCCTAGAACCAAATTTCCACATGTAACTACTAGATTGTGATACAATACACTAATGGGTGAAGTTTGGTTGACTTCTGCGCAGAGGTTTGGGAGTTAACATCAAAATTACATTTCTCGGCCATATCGCATAGATCTCACTGTGAAAAGGCTTAAATGACTTTTTTAATTAAGTTTGATGATTGCGCTCAAACAAAATTTCCTAGAACAAAATTTTCAAATGTAACTACTAGAATGTGATACAATACACTATTGGGTGAAGTTTGGTTGACTTCTGCGCAGCGGTTTGGGAGTTAACATCAAAATTACATTTCTCGGCCATATCGCATAGATCTCACTGTGAAAATGTTAAAATGGCTTTTTTGACCTAAGTTTAATGATTGCGCTCAAACCAAATGTCCAATAACCAAATTTCCACATGTAACTACTAGATTGTGATACAATACACTAATGGGTGAAGTTTGGTTGACTTCTGCGCAGCGGTTTGGGAGTTAACATCAAAATTACATTTCTCGGCCATATCGCATAGATCTCACTGTGAAAAGGCTTAAATGGCTTTTTTGACCTAAGTTTGAGGATTGCGCTCAAATCAAATGTCCAAGAACCAAATTTCCAAATGTAACTAATAGATTGTGATACAATACACTATTGGGTGAAGTTTGGTTGACTTCTGCGCAGCGGTTTGGGAGTTAACATCAAAATTACATTTCTCGGCCATATCGCATAGATCTCACTGTGAAAAGGCTTAAATGACTTTTTTAATTAAGTTTAATGATTGCGCTCAAACCAAATGTCCTAGAACGAAATTTTCAAATGTAACTACTAGAATGTGATACAATACACTATTGGGTGAAGTTTAGTTGACTTCTGCGCAGCGGTTTGGGAGTTAACATCAAAATTACATTTCTCGGCCATATCGCATAGATCTCACTGTGAAAAGGCTTAAATGGCTTTTTTGACCTAAGTTTAATGATTGCGCTCAAACCAAATGTCCTAGAACGAAATTTTCAAATGTAACTACTAGAATGTGATACAATACACTATTGGGTGAAGTTTGGTTGACTTCTGCGCAGCGGTTTGGGAGTTAACATCAAAATTACATTTCTCGGCCATATCGCATAGATCTCACTGTGAAAAGGCTTAAATGACTTTTTTAATTAAGTTTGATGATTGCGTTCAAACAAAATGTCCTAGAACAAAATTTTCAAATGTAACTACTAGATTGTGATACAATACACTATTGGGTGAAGTTTGGTTGACTTCTGCGCAGCGGTTTGGGAGTTAACATCAAAATTACATTTCTCGGCCATATCGCATAGATCTCACTGTGAAAAGGCTTAAATGACTTTTTTAATTAAGTTTGATGATTGCGTTCAAACAAAATGTCCTAGAACAAAATTTTCAAATGTAACTACTAGATTGTGATACAATACACTATTGGGTGAAGTTTGGTTGACTTCTGCGCAGCGGTTTGGGAGTTAACATCAAAATTACATTTCTCGGACATATCGCATAGATCTCACTGTGAAAAGGCTTAAATGGCTTTTTTGACCTAAGTTTAAAGATTGCGCTCAAACCAAATGTCCTAGAACGAAATTTTCAAATGTAACTACTAGAATGTGATACAATACACTATTGGGTGAAGTTTGGTTGACTTCTGCGCAGCGGTTTGGGAGTTAACATCAAAATTACATTTCTCGGCCATATCGCATAGATCTCACTGTGAAAAGGCTTAAATGGCTTTTTTGACCTAAGTTTGAGGATTGCGCTCAAATCAAATGTCCTAGAACCAAATTTCCACATGTAACTACTAGATTGTGATACAATACACTAATGGGTGAAGTTTGGTTGACTTCTGCGCAGAGGTTTGGGAGTTAACATCAAAATTACATTTCTCGGCCATATCGCATAGATCTCACTGTGAAAAGGCTTAAATGACTTTTTTAATTAAGTTTGATGATTGCGCTCAAACAAAATTTCCTAGAACAAAATTTTCAAATGTAACTACTAGATTGTGATACAATACACTATTGGGTGAAGTTTGGTTGACTTCTGCGCAGCGGTTTGGGAGTTAACATCAAAATTACATTTCTCGGCCATATCGCATAGATCTCACTGTGAAAAGGCTTAAATGGCTTTTTTGACCTAAGTTTAATGATTGCGCTCAAACCAAATGTCCAATAACCAAATTTCCACATGTAACTACTAGATTGTGATACAATACACTAATGGGTGAAGTTTGGTTGACTTCTGCGCAGCGGTTTGGGATTTAACATCAAAATTACATTTCTCGGCCATATCGCATAGATCTCACTGTGAAAAGGCTTAAATGACTTTTTTAATTAAGTTTGATGATTGCGTTCAAACAAAATGTCATAGAACAAAATTTTCAAATGTAACTACTAGAATGTGATACAATACACTATTGGGTGAAGTTTGGTTGACTTCTGCGCAGCGGTTTGGGAGTTAACATCAAAATTACATTTCTCGGCCATATCGCATAGATCTCACTGTGAAAAGGCTTAAATGGCTTTTTTGACCTAAGTTTGAGGATTGCGCTCAAATCAAATGTCCTAGAACCAAATTTCCACATGTAATTACTAGATTGTGATACAATACACTAATGGGTGAAGTTCTGTTGACTTCTGCGCAGCGGTTTGGGAGTTAACATCAAAATTACATTTCTCGGCCATATCGCATAGATCTCACTGTGAAAAGGCTTAAATGACTTTTTTAATTAAGTTTAATGATTGCGCTCAAATCAAATGTCCTAGAACTAAATTTCCAAATGTAACTACTAGATTGTGATAAAATACACTATTGGGTGAAGTTTGGTTGACTTCTGCGCAGCGGTTTGGGAGTTAACATCAAAATTACATTTCTCGGCCATATCGCATAGATCTCACTGTGAAAAGGCTTAAATGACTTTTTTAATTAAGTTTGATGATTGCGTTCAAACAAAATGTCCTAGAACAAAATTTTCAAATGTAACTACTAGATTGTGATACAATACACTATTGGGTGAAGTTTGGTTGACTTCTGCGCAGCGGTTTGGGAGTTAACATCAAAATTACATTTCTCGGCCATATCGCATAGATCTCACTGTGAAAAGGCTTAAATGGCTTTTTTGACCTAAGTTTGAGGATTGCGCTCAAATCAAATGTCCAAGAACCAAATTTCCAAATGTAACTACTAGATTGTGATACAATACACTATTGGGTGAAGTTTGGTTGACTTCTGCGCAGCGGTTTGGGAGTTAACATCAAAATTACATTTCTCGGCCATATCGCATAGATCTCACTGTGAAAAGGCTTAAATGACTTTTTTAATTAAGTTTGATGATTGCGTTCAAACAAAATGTCCTAGAACAAAATTTTCAAATGTAAATACTAGATTGTGATACAATACACTATTGGGTGAAGTTTGGTTGACTTCTGCGCAGCGGTTTGGGAGTTAACATCAAAATTACATTCCTCGGCCATATCGCATAGATCTCACTGTGAAAAGGCTTAAATGGCTTTTTTGACCTAAGTTTAAAGATTGCGCTCAAACCAAATGTCCTAGAACGAAATTTTCAAATGTAACTACTAGAATGTGATACAATACACTATTGGGTGAAGTTTGGTTGACTTCTGCGCAGCAGTTTGGGAGTTAACATCAAAATTACATTTCTCGGCCATATCGCATAGATCTCACTGTGAAAAGGCTTAAATGGCTTTTTTGACCTAAGTTTGAGGATTGCGCTCAAATCAAATGTCCAAGAACCAAATTTCCAAATGTAACTACTAGATTGTGATACAATACACTATTGGGTGAAGTTTGGTTGACTTCTGCGCAGCGGTTTGGGAGTTAACATCAAAATTACATTTCTCGGCCATATCGCATAGATCTCACTGTGAAAAGGCTTAAATGACTTTTTTAATTAAGTTTGATGATTGCGTTCAAACAAAATGTCCTAGAACAAAATTTTCAAATGTAAATACTAGATTGTGATACAATACACTATTGGGTGAAGTTTGGTTGACTTCTGCGCAGCGGTTTGGGAGTTAACATCAAAATTACATTCCTCGGCCATATCGCATAGATCTCACTGTGAAAAGGCTTAAATGGCTTTTTTGACCTAAGTTTAAAGATTGCGCTCAAACCAAATGTCCTAGAACGAAATTTTCAAATGTAACTACTAGAATGTGATACAATACACTATTGGGTGAAGTTTGGTTGACTTCTGCGCAGCAGTTTGGGAGTTAACATCAAAATTACATTTCTCGGCCATATCGCATAGATCTCACTGTGAAAAGGCTTAAATGGCTTTTTTGACCTAAGTTTGAGGATTGCGCTCAAATCAAATGTCCTAGAACCAAATTTCCACATGTAACTACTAGATTGTGATACAATACACTAATGGGTGAAGTTTGGTTGACTTCTGCGCAGAGGTTTGGGAGTTAACATCAAAATTACATTTCTCGGCCATATCGCATAGATCTCACTGTGAAAAGGCTTAAATGACTTTTTTAATTAAGTTTGATGATTGCGCTCAAACAAAATTTCCTAGAACAAAATTTTCAAATGTAACTACTAGATTGTGATACAATACACTATTGGGTGAAGTTTGGTTGACTTCTGCGCAGCGGTTTGGGAGTTAACATCAAAATTACATTTCTCGGCCATATCGCATAGATCTCACTGTGAAAAGGCTTAAATGGCTTTTTTGACCTAAGTTTAATGATTGCGCTCAAACCAAATTTCCAATAACCAAATTTCCACATATAACTACTAGATTGTGATACAATACACTAATGGGTGAAGTTTGGTTGACTTCTGCGCAGCGGTTTGGGAGTTAACATCAAAATTACATTTCTCGGCCATATCGCATAGATCTCACTGTGAAAAGGCTTAAATGACTTTTTTAATTAAGTTTGATGATTGCGTTCAAACAAAATGTCATAGAACAAAATTTTCAAATGTAACTACTAGATTGTGATACAATACACTATTGGGTGAAGTTTGGTTGACTTCTGCGCAGCGGTTTGGGAGTTAACATCAAAATTACATTTCTCGGCCATATCGCATAGATCTCACTGTGAAAAGGCTTAAATGGCTTTTTTGACCTAAGTTTGAGGATTGCGCTCAAATCAAATGTCCTAGAACCAAATTTCCACATGTAATTACTAGATTGTGATACAATACACTAATGGGTGAAGTTTGGTTGACTTCTGCGCAGCGGTTTGGGAGTTAACATCAAAATTACATTTCTCGGCCATATCGCATAGATCTCACTGTGAAAAGGCTTAAATGACTTTTTTAATTAAGTTTAATGATTGCGCTCAAATCAAATGTCCAAGAACTAAATTTCCAAATGTAACTACTAGATTGTGATAAAATACACTATTGGGTGAAGTTTGGTTGACTTCTGCGCAGCGGTTTGGGAGTTAACATCAAAATTACATTTCTCGGCCATATCGAATAGATCTCACTGTGAAAAGGCTTAAATGACTTTTTTAATTAAGTTTGATGATTGCGTTCAAACAAAATGTCCTAGAACAAAATTTTCAAATGTAACTACTAGATTGTGATACAATACACTATTGGGTGAAGTTTGGTTGACTTCCGCGCAGCGGTTTGGGAGTTAACATCAAAATTACATTTCTCGGCCATATCGCATAGATCTCACTGTGAAAAGGCTTAAATGGCTTTTTTGACCTAAGTTTGAGGATTGCGCTCAAATCAAATGTCCAAGAACCAAATTTCCAAATGTAACTACTAGATTGTGATACAATACACTATTGGGTGAAGTTTGGTTGACTTCTGCGCAGCGGTTTGGGAGTTAACATCAAAATTACATTTCTCGGCCATATCGCATAGATCTCACTGTGAAAAGGCTTAAATGACTTTTTTAATTAAGTTTGATGATTGCGTTCAAACAAAATGTCCTAGAACAAAATTTTCAAATGCAACTACTAGATTGTGATACAATACACTATTGGGTGAAGTTTGGTTGACTTCTGCGCAGCGGTTTGGGAGTTAACATCAAAATTACATTTCTCGGCCATATCGCATAGATCTCACTGTGAAAAGGCTTAAATGGCTTTTTTGACCTAAGTTTAAAGATTGCGCTCAAACCAAATGTCCTAGAACGAAATTTTCAAATGTAACTACTAGAATGTGATACAATACACTATTGGGTGAAGTTTGGTTGACTTCTGCGCAGCGGTTTGGGAGTTAACATCAAAATTACATTTCTCGGCCATATCGCATAGATCTCACTGTGAAAAGGCTTAAATGGCTTTTTTGACCTAAGTTTGAGGATTGCGCTCAAATCAAATGTCCAAGAACCAAATTTCCACATGTAACTACTAGATTGTGATACAATACACTAATGGGTGAAGTTTGGTTGACTTCTGCGCAGAGGTTTGGGAGTTAACATCAAAATTACATTTCTCGGCCATATCGCATAGATCTCACTGTGAAAAGGCTTAAATGACTTTTTTAATTAAGTTTGATGATTGCGTTCAAACAAAATGTCCTAGAACAAAATTTTCAAATGCAACTACTAGATTGTGATACAATACACTATTGGGTGAAGTTTGGTTGACTTCTGCGCAGCGGTTTGGGAGTTAACATCAAAATTACATTTCTCGGCCATATCGCATAGATCTCACTGTGAAAAGGCTTAAATGGCTTTTTTGACCTAAGTTTAAAGATTGCGCTCAAACCAAATGTCCTAGAACGAAATTTTCAAATGTAACTACTAGAATGTGATACAATACACTATTGGGTGAAGTTTGGTTGACTTCTGCGCAGCGGTTTGGGAGTTAACATCAAAATTACATTTCTCGGCCATATCGCATAGATCTCACTGTGAAAAGGCTTAAATGGCTTTTTTGACCTAAGTTTGAGGATTGCGCTCAAATCAAATGTCCAAGAACCAAATTTCCACATGTAACTACTAGATTGTGATACAATACACTAATGGGTGAAGTTTGGTTGACTTCTGCGCAGAGGTTTGGGAGTTAACATCAAAATTACATTTCTCGGCCATATCGCATAGATCTCACTGTGAAAAGGCTTAAATGACTTTTTTAATTAAGTTTGATGATTGCGCTCAAACAAAATTTCCTAGAACAAAATTTTCAAATGTAACTACTAGAATGTGATACAATACACTATTGGGTGAAGTTTGGTTGACTTCTGCGCAGCGGTTTGGGAGTTAACATCAAAATTACATTTCTCGGCCATATCGCATAGATCTCACTGTGAAAATGTTAAAATGGCTTTTTTGACCTAAGTTTAATGATTGCGCTCAAACCAAATGTCCAATAACCAAATTTCCACATGTAACTACTAGATTGTGATACAATACACTAATGGGTGAAGTTTGGTTGACTTCTGCGCAGCGGTTTGGGAGTTAACATCAAAATTACATTTCTCGGCCATATCGCATAGATCTCACTGTGAAAAGGCTTAAATGGCTTTTTTGACCTAAGTTTGAGGATTGCGCTCAAATCAAATGTCCAAGAACCAAATTTCCAAATGTAACTAATAGATTGTGATACAATACACTATTGGGTGAAGTTTGGTTGACTTCTGCGCAGCGGTTTGGGAGTTAACATCAAAATTACATTTCTCGGCCATATCGCATAGATCTCACTGTGAAAAGGCTTAAATGACTTTTTTAATTAAGTTTAATGATTGCGCTCAAACCAAATGTCCTAGAACGAAATTTTCAAATGTAACTACTAGAATGTGATACAATACACTATTGGGTGAAGTTTAGTTGACTTCTGCGCAGCGGTTTGGGAGTTAACATCAAAATTACATTTCTCGGCCATATCGCATAGATCTCACTGTGAAAAGGCTTAAATGGCTTTTTTGACCTAAGTTTAATGATTGCGCTCAAACCAAATGTCCTAGAACGAAATTTTCAAATGTAACTACTAGAATGTGATACAATACACTATTGGGTGAAGTTTGGTTGACTTCTGCGCAGCGGTTTGGGAGTTAACATCAAAATTACATTTCTCGGCCATATCGCATAGATCTCACTGTGAAAAGGCTTAAATGACTTTTTTAATTAAGTTTGATGATTGCGTTCAAACAAAATGTCCTAGAACAAAATTTTCAAATGTAACTACTAGATTGTGATACAATACACTATTGGGTGAAGTTTGGTTGACTTCTGCGCAGCGGTTTGGGAGTTAACATCAAAATTACATTTCTCGGCCATATCGCATAGATCTCACTGTGAAAAGGCTTAAATGACTTTTTTAATTAAGTTTGATGATTGCGTTCAAACAAAATGTCCTAGAACAAAATTTTCAAATGTAACTACTAGATTGTGATACAATACACTATTGGGTGAAGTTTGGTTGACTTCTGCGCAGCGGTTTGGGAGTTAACATCAAAATTACATTTCTCGGACATATCGCATAGATCTCACTGTGAAAAGGCTTAAATGGCTTTTTTGACCTAAGTTTAAAGATTGCGCTCAAACCAAATGTCCTAGAACGAAATTTTCAAATGTAACTACTAGAATGTGATACAATACACTATTGGGTGAAGTTTGGTTGACTTCTGCGCAGCGGTTTGGGAGTTAACATCAAAATTACATTTCTCGGCCATATCGCATAGATCTCACTGTGAAAAGGCTTAAATGGCTTTTTTGACCTAAGTTTGAGGATTGCGCTCAAATCAAATGTCCTAGAACCAAATTTCCACATGTAACTACTAGATTGTGATACAATACACTAATGGGTGAAGTTTGGTTGACTTCTGCGCAGAGGTTTGGGAGTTAACATCAAAATTACATTTCTCGGCCATATCGCATAGATCTCACTGTGAAAAGGCTTAAATGACTTTTTTAATTAAGTTTGATGATTGCGCTCAAACAAAATTTCCTAGAACAAAATTTTCAAATGTAACTACTAGATTGTGATACAATACACTATTGGGTGAAGTTTGGTTGACTTCTGCGCAGCGGTTTGGGAGTTAACATCAAAATTACATTTCTCGGCCATATCGCATAGATCTCACTGTGAAAAGGCTTAAATGGCTTTTTTGACCTAAGTTTAATGATTGCGCTCAAACCAAATGTCCAATAACCAAATTTCCACATGTAACTACTAGATTGTGATACAATACACTAATGGGTGAAGTTTGGTTGACTTCTGCGCAGCGGTTTGGGATTTAACATCAAAATTACATTTCTCGGCCATATCGCATAGATCTCACTGTGAAAAGGCTTAAATGACTTTTTTAATTAAGTTTGATGATTGCGTTCAAACAAAATGTCATAGAACAAAATTTTCAAATGTAACTACTAGAATGTGATACAATACACTATTGGGTGAAGTTTGGTTGACTTCTGCGCAGCGGTTTGGGAGTTAACATCAAAATTACATTTCTCGGCCATATCGCATAGATCTCACTGTGAAAAGGCTTAAATGGCTTTTTTGACCTAAGTTTGAGGATTGCGCTCAAATCAAATGTCCTAGAACCAAATTTCCACATGTAATTACTAGATTGTGATACAATACACTAATGGGTGAAGTTCTGTTGACTTCTGCGCAGCGGTTTGGGAGTTAACATCAAAATTACATTTCTCGGCCATATCGCATAGATCTCACTGTGAAAAGGCTTAAATGACTTTTTTAATTAAGTTTAATGATTGCGCTCAAATCAAATGTCCTAGAACTAAATTTCCAAATGTAACTACTAGATTGTGATAAAATACACTATTGGGTGAAGTTTGGTTGACTTCTGCGCAGCGGTTTGGGAGTTAACATCAAAATTACATTTCTCGGCCATATCGCATAGATCTCACTGTGAAAAGGCTTAAATGACTTTTTTAATTAAGTTTGATGATTGCGTTCAAACAAAATGTCCTAGAACAAAATTTTCAAATGTAACTACTAGATTGTGATACAATACACTATTGGGTGAAGTTTGGTTGACTTCTGCGCAGCGGTTTGGGAGTTAACATCAAAATTACATTTCTCGGCCATATCGCATAGATCTCACTGTGAAAAGGCTTAAATGGCTTTTTTGACCTAAGTTTGAGGATTGCGCTCAAATCAAATGTCCAAGAACCAAATTTCCAAATGTAACTACTAGATTGTGATACAATACACTATTGGGTGAAGTTTGGTTGACTTCTGCGCAGCGGTTTGGGAGTTAACATCAAAATTACATTTCTCGGCCATATCGCATAGATCTCACTGTGAAAAGGCTTAAATGACTTTTTTAATTAAGTTTGATGATTGCGTTCAAACAAAATGTCCTAGAACAAAATTTTCAAATGTAAATACTAGATTGTGATACAATACACTATTGGGTGAAGTTTGGTTGACTTCTGCGCAGCGGTTTGGGAGTTAACATCAAAATTACATTCCTCGGCCATATCGCATAGATCTCACTGTGAAAAGGCTTAAATGGCTTTTTTGACCTAAGTTTAAAGATTGCGCTCAAACCAAATGTCCTAGAACGAAATTTTCAAATGTAACTACTAGAATGTGATACAATACACTATTGGGTGAAGTTTGGTTGACTTCTGCGCAGCAGTTTGGGAGTTAACATCAAAATTACATTTCTCGGCCATATCGCATAGATCTCACTGTGAAAAGGCTTAAATGGCTTTTTTGACCTAAGTTTGAGGATTGCGCTCAAATCAAATGTCCTAGAACCAAATTTCCACATGTAACTACTAGATTGTGATACAATACACTAATGGGTGAAGTTTGGTTGACTTCTGCGCAGAGGTTTGGGAGTTAACATCAAAATTACATTTCTCGGCCATATCGCATAGATCTCACTGTGAAAAGGCTTAAATGACTTTTTTAATTAAGTTTGATGATTGCGCTCAAACAAAATTTCCTAGAACAAAATTTTCAAATGTAACTACTAGATTGTGATACAATACACTATTGGGTGAAGTTTGGTTGACTTCTGCGCAGCGGTTTGGGAGTTAACATCAAAATTACATTTCTCGGCCATATCGCATAGATCTCACTGTGAAAAGGCTTAAATGGCTTTTTTGACCTAAGTTTAATGATTGCGCTCAAACCAAATTTCCAATAACCAAATTTCCACATATAACTACTAGATTGTGATACAATACACTAATGGGTGAAGTTTGGTTGACTTCTGCGCAGCGGTTTGGGAGTTAACATCAAAATTACATTTCTCGGCCATATCGCATAGATCTCACTGTGAAAAGGCTTAAATGACTTTTTTAATTAAGTTTGATGATTGCGTTCAAACAAAATGTCATAGAACAAAATTTTCAAATGTAACTACTAGATTGTGATACAATACACTATTGGGTGAAGTTTGGTTGACTTCTGCGCAGCGGTTTGGGAGTTAACATCAAAATTACATTTCTCGGCCATATCGCATAGATCTCACTGTGAAAAGGCTTAAATGGCTTTTTTGACCTAAGTTTGAGGATTGCGCTCAAATCAAATGTCCTAGAACCAAATTTCCACATGTAATTACTAGATTGTGATACAATACACTAATGGGTGAAGTTTGGTTGACTTCTGCGCAGCGGTTTGGGAGTTAACATCAAAATTACATTTCTCGGCCATATCGCATAGATCTCACTGTGAAAAGGCTTAAATGACTTTTTTAATTAAGTTTAATGATTGCGCTCAAATCAAATGTCCAAGAACTAAATTTCCAAATGTAACTACTAGATTGTGATAAAATACACTATTGGGTGAAGTTTGGTTGACTTCTGCGCAGCGGTTTGGGAGTTAACATCAAAATTACATTTCTCGGCCATATCGAATAGATCTCACTGTGAAAAGGCTTAAATGACTTTTTTAATTAAGTTTGATGATTGCGTTCAAACAAAATGTCCTAGAACAAAATTTTCAAATGTAACTACTAGATTGTGATACAATACACTATTGGGTGAAGTTTGGTTGACTTCCGCGCAGCGGTTTGGGAGTTAACATCAAAATTACATTTCTCGGCCATATCGCATAGATCTCACTGTGAAAAGGCTTAAATGGCTTTTTTGACCTAAGTTTGAGGATTGCGCTCAAATCAAATGTCCAAGAACCAAATTTCCAAATGTAACTACTAGATTGTGATACAATACACTATTGGGTGAAGTTTGGTTGACTTCTGCGCAGCGGTTTGGGAGTTAACATCAAAATTACATTTCTCGGCCATATCGCATAGATCTCACTGTGAAAAGGCTTAAATGACTTTTTTAATTAAGTTTGATGATTGCGTTCAAACAAAATGTCCTAGAACAAAATTTTCAAATGCAACTACTAGATTGTGATACAATACACTATTGGGTGAAGTTTGGTTGACTTCTGCGCAGCGGTTTGGGAGTTAACATCAAAATTACATTTCTCGGCCATATCGCATAGATCTCACTGTGAAAAGGCTTAAATGGCTTTTTTGACCTAAGTTTAAAGATTGCGCTCAAACCAAATGTCCTAGAACGAAATTTTTAAATGTAACTACTAGAATGTGATACAATACACTATTGGGTGAAGTTTGGTTGACTTCTGCGCAGCGGTTTGGGAGTTAACATCAAAATTACATTTCTCGGCCATATCGCATAGATCTCACTGTGAAAATGTTAAAATGGCTTTTTTGACCTAAGTTTAATGATTGCGCTCAAACCAAATGTCCAATAACCAAATTTCCACATGTAACTACTAGATTGTGATACAATACACTAATGGGTGAAGTTTGGTTGACTTCTGCGCAGCGGTTTGGGAGTTAACATCAAAATTACATTTCTCGGCCATATCGCATAGATCTCACTGTGAAAAGGCTTAAATGGCTTTTTTGACCTAAGTTTGAGGATTGCGCTCAAATCAAATGTCCAAGAACCAAATTTCCAAATGTAACTAATAGATTGTGATACAATACACTATTGGGTGAAGTTTGGTTGACTTCTGCGCAGCGGTTTGGGAGTTAACATCAAAATTACATTTCTCGGCCATATCGCATAGATCTCACTGTGAAAAGGCTTAAATGACTTTTTTAATTAAGTTTAATGATTGCGCTCAAACCAAATGTCCTAGAACGAAATTTTCAAATGTAACTACTAGAATGTGATACAATACACTATTGGGTGAAGTTTAGTTGACTTCTGCGCAGCGGTTTGGGAGTTAACATCAAAATTACATTTCTCGGCCATATCGCATAGATCTCACTGTGAAAAGGCTTAAATGGCTTTTTTGACCTAAGTTTAATGATTGCGCTCAAACCAAATGTCCTAGAACGAAATTTTCAAATGTAACTACTAGAATGTGATACAATACACTATTGGGTGAAGTTTGGTTGACTTCTGCGCAGCGGTTTGGGAGTTAACATCAAAATTACATTTCTCGGCCATATCGCATAGATCTCACTGTGAAAAGGCTTAAATGACTTTTTTAATTAAGTTTGATGATTGCGTTCAAACAAAATGTCCTAGAACAAAATTTTCAAATGTAACTACTAGATTGTGATACAATACACTATTGGGTGAAGTTTGGTTGACTTCTGCGCAGCGGTTTGGGAGTTAACATCAAAATTACATTTCTCGGCCATATCGCATAGATCTCACTGTGAAAAGGCTTAAATGACTTTTTTAATTAAGTTTGATGATTGCGTTCAAACAAAATGTCCTAGAACAAAATTTTCAAATGTAACTACTAGATTGTGATACAATACACTATTGGGTGAAGTTTGGTTGACTTCTGCGCAGCGGTTTGGGAGTTAACATCAAAATTACATTTCTCGGACATATCGCATAGATCTCACTGTGAAAAGGCTTAAATGGCTTTTTTGACCTAAGTTTAAAGATTGCGCTCAAACCAAATGTCCTAGAACGAAATTTTCAAATGTAACTACTAGAATGTGATACAATACACTATTGGGTGAAGTTTGGTTGACTTCTGCGCAGCGGTTTGGGAGTTAACATCAAAATTACATTTCTCGGCCATATCGCATAGATCTCACTGTGAAAAGGCTTAAATGGCTTTTTTGACCTAAGTTTGAGGATTGCGCTCAAATCAAATGTCCTAGAACCAAATTTCCACATGTAACTACTAGATTGTGATACAATACACTAATGGGTGAAGTTTGGTTGACTTCTGCGCAGAGGTTTGGGAGTTAACATCAAAATTACATTTCTCGGCCATATCGCATAGATCTCACTGTGAAAAGGCTTAAATGACTTTTTTAATTAAGTTTGATGATTGCGCTCAAACAAAATTTCCTAGAACAAAATTTTCAAATGTAACTACTAGATTGTGATACAATACACTATTGGGTGAAGTTTGGTTGACTTCTGCGCAGCGGTTTGGGAGTTAACATCAAAATTACATTTCTCGGCCATATCGCATAGATCTCACTGTGAAAAGGCTTAAATGGCTTTTTTGACCTAAGTTTAATGATTGCGCTCAAACCAAATGTCCAATAACCAAATTTCCACATGTAACTACTAGATTGTGATACAATACACTAATGGGTGAAGTTTGGTTGACTTCTGCGCAGCGGTTTGGGATTTAACATCAAAATTACATTTCTCGGCCATATCGCATAGATCTCACTGTGAAAAGGCTTAAATGACTTTTTTAATTAAGTTTGATGATTGCGTTCAAACAAAATGTCATAGAACAAAATTTTCAAATGTAACTACTAGAATGTGATACAATACACTATTGGGTGAAGTTTGGTTGACTTCTGCGCAGCGGTTTGGGAGTTAACATCAAAATTACATTTCTCGGCCATATCGCATAGATCTCACTGTGAAAAGGCTTAAATGGCTTTTTTGACCTAAGTTTGAGGATTGCGCTCAAATCAAATGTCCTAGAACCAAATTTCCACATGTAATTACTAGATTGTGATACAATACACTAATGGGTGAAGTTCTGTTGACTTCTGCGCAGCGGTTTGGGAGTTAACATCAAAATTACATTTCTCGGCCATATCGCATAGATCTCACTGTGAAAAGGCTTAAATGACTTTTTTAATTAAGTTTAATGATTGCGCTCAAATCAAATGTCCTAGAACTAAATTTCCAAATGTAACTACTAGATTGTGATAAAATACACTATTGGGTGAAGTTTGGTTGACTTCTGCGCAGCGGTTTGGGAGTTAACATCAAAATTACATTTCTCGGCCATATCGCATAGATCTCACTGTGAAAAGGCTTAAATGACTTTTTTAATTAAGTTTGATGATTGCGTTCAAACAAAATGTCCTAGAACAAAATTTTCAAATGTAACTACTAGATTGTGATACAATACACTATTGGGTGAAGTTTGGTTGACTTCTGCGCAGCGGTTTGGGAGTTAACATCAAAATTACATTTCTCGGCCATATCGCATAGATCTCACTGTGAAAAGGCTTAAATGGCTTTTTTGACCTAAGTTTGAGGATTGCGCTCAAATCAAATGTCCAAGAACCAAATTTCCAAATGTAACTACTAGATTGTGATACAATACACTATTGGGTGAAGTTTGGTTGACTTCTGCGCAGCGGTTTGGGAGTTAACATCAAAATTACATTTCTCGGCCATATCGCATAGATCTCACTGTGAAAAGGCTTAAATGACTTTTTTAATTAAGTTTGATGATTGCGTTCAAACAAAATGTCCTAGAACAAAATTTTCAAATGTAACTACTAGATTGTGATACAATACACTATTGGGTGAAGTTTGGTTGACTTCTGCGCAGCGGTTTGGGAGTTAACATCAAAATTACATTTCTCGGCCATATCGCATAGATCTCACTGTGAAAAGGCTTAAATGGCTTTTTTGACCTAAGTTTGAGGATTGCGCTCAAATCAAATGTCCTAGAACCAAATTTCCACATGTAATTACTAGATTGTGATACAATACACTAATGGGTGAAGTTTGGTTGACTTCTGCGCAGCGGTTTGGGAGTTAACATCAAAATTACATTTCTCGGCCATATCGCATAGATCTCACTGTGAAAAGGCTTAAATGACTTTTTTAATTAAGTTTAATGATTGCGCTCAAATCAAATGTCCAAGAACTAAATTTCCAAATGTAACTACTAGATTGTGATAAAATACACTATTGGGTGAAGTTTGGTTGACTTCTGCGCAGCGGTTTGGGAGTTAACATCAAAATTACATTTCTCGGCCATATCGAATAGATCTCACTGTGAAAAGGCTTAAATGACTTTTTTAATTAAGTTTGATGATTGCGTTCAAACAAAATGTCCTAGAACAAAATTTTCAAATGTAACTACTAGATTGTGATACAATACACTATTGGGTGAAGTTTGGTTGACTTCCGCGCAGCGGTTTGGGAGTTAACATCAAAATTACATTTCTCGGCCATATCGCATAGATCTCACTGTGAAAAGGCTTAAATGGCTTTTTTGACCTAAGTTTGAGGATTGCGCTCAAATCAAATGTCCAAGAACCAAATTTCCAAATGTAACTACTAGATTGTGATACAATACACTATTGGGTGAAGTTTGGTTGACTTCTGCGCAGCGGTTTGGGAGTTAACATCAAAATTACATTTCTCGGCCATATCGCATAGATCTCACTGTGAAAAGGCTTAAATGACTTTTTTAATTAAGTTTGATGATTGCGTTCAAACAAAATGTCCTAGAACAAAATTTTCAAATGCAACTACTAGATTGTGATACAATACACTATTGGGTGAAGTTTGGTTGACTTCTGCGCAGCGGTTTGGGAGTTAACATCAAAATTACATTTCTCGGCCATATCGCATAGATCTCACTGTGAAAAGGCTTAAATGGCTTTTTTGACCTAAGTTTAAAGATTGCGCTCAAACCAAATGTCCTAGAACGAAATTTTTAAATGTAACTACTAGAATGTGATACAATACACTATTGGGTGAAGTTTGGTTGACTTCTGCGCAGCGGTTTGGGAGTTAACATCAAAATTACATTTCTCGGCCATATCGCATAGATCTCACTGTGAAAATGTTAAAATGGCTTTTTTGACCTAAGTTTAATGATTGCGCTCAAACCAAATGTCCAATAACCAAATTTCCACATGTAACTACTAGATTGTGATACAATACACTAATGGGTGAAGTTTGGTTGACTTCTGCGCAGCGGTTTGGGAGTTAACATCAAAATTACATTTCTCGGCCATATCGCATAGATCTCACTGTGAAAAGGCTTAAATGGCTTTTTTGACCTAAGTTTGAGGATTGCGCTCAAATCAAATGTCCAAGAACCAAATTTCCAAATGTAACTAATAGATTGTGATACAATACACTATTGGGTGAAGTTTGGTTGACTTCTGCGCAGCGGTTTGGGAGTTAACATCAAAATTACATTTCTCGGCCATATCGCATAGATCTCACTGTGAAAAGGCTTAAATGACTTTTTTAATTAAGTTTAATGATTGCGCTCAAACCAAATGTCCTAGAACGAAATTTTCAAATGTAACTACTAGAATGTGATACAATACACTATTGGGTGAAGTTTAGTTGACTTCTGCGCAGCGGTTTGGGAGTTAACATCAAAATTACATTTCTCGGCCATATCGCATAGATCTCACTGTGAAAAGGCTTAAATGGCTTTTTTGACCTAAGTTTAATGATTGCGCTCAAACCAAATGTCCTAGAACGAAATTTTCAAATGTAACTACTAGAATGTGATACAATACACTATTGGGTGAAGTTTGGTTGACTTCTGCGCAGCGGTTTGGGAGTTAACATCAAAATTACATTTCTCGGCCATATCGCATAGATCTCACTGTGAAAAGGCTTAAATGACTTTTTTAATTAAGTTTGATGATTGCGTTCAAACAAAATGTCCTAGAACAAAATTTTCAAATGTAACTACTAGATTGTGATACAATACACTATTGGGTGAAGTTTGGTTGACTTCTGCGCAGCGGTTTGGGAGTTAACATCAAAATTACATTTCTCGGCCATATCGCATAGATCTCACTGTGAAAAGGCTTAAATGACTTTTTTAATTAAGTTTGATGATTGCGTTCAAACAAAATGTCCTAGAACAAAATTTTCAAATGTAACTACTAGATTGTGATACAATACACTATTGGGTGAAGTTTGGTTGACTTCTGCGCAGCGGTTTGGGAGTTAACATCAAAATTACATTTCTCGGACATATCGCATAGATCTCACTGTGAAAAGGCTTAAATGGCTTTTTTGACCTAAGTTTAAAGATTGCGCTCAAACCAAATGTCCTAGAACGAAATTTTCAAATGTAACTACTAGAATGTGATACAATACACTATTGGGTGAAGTTTGGTTGACTTCTGCGCAGCGGTTTGGGAGTTAACATCAAAATTACATTTCTCGGCCATATCGCATAGATCTCACTGTGAAAAGGCTTAAATGGCTTTTTTGACCTAAGTTTGAGGATTGCGCTCAAATCAAATGTCCTAGAACCAAATTTCCACATGTAACTACTAGATTGTGATACAATACACTAATGGGTGAAGTTTGGTTGACTTCTGCGCAGAGGTTTGGGAGTTAACATCAAAATTACATTTCTCGGCCATATCGCATAGATCTCACTGTGAAAAGGCTTAAATGACTTTTTTAATTAAGTTTGATGATTGCGCTCAAACAAAATTTCCTAGAACAAAATTTTCAAATGTAACTACTAGATTGTGATACAATACACTATTGGGTGAAGTTTGGTTGACTTCTGCGCAGCGGTTTGGGAGTTAACATCAAAATTACATTTCTCGGCCATATCGCATAGATCTCACTGTGAAAAGGCTTAAATGGCTTTTTTGACCTAAGTTTAATGATTGCGCTCAAACCAAATGTCCAATAACCAAATTTCCACATGTAACTACTAGATTGTGATACAATACACTAATGGGTGAAGTTTGGTTGACTTCTGCGCAGCGGTTTGGGATTTAACATCAAAATTACATTTCTCGGCCATATCGCATAGATCTCACTGTGAAAAGGCTTAAATGACTTTTTTAATTAAGTTTGATGATTGCGTTCAAACAAAATGTCATAGAACAAAATTTTCAAATGTAACTACTAGAATGTGATACAATACACTATTGGGTGAAGTTTGGTTGACTTCTGCGCAGCGGTTTGGGAGTTAACATCAAAATTACATTTCTCGGCCATATCGCATAGATCTCACTGTGAAAAGGCTTAAATGGCTTTTTTGACCTAAGTTTGAGGATTGCGCTCAAATCAAATGTCCTAGAACCAAATTTCCACATGTAATTACTAGATTGTGATACAATACACTAATGGGTGAAGTTCTGTTGACTTCTGCGCAGCGGTTTGGGAGTTAACATCAAAATTACATTTCTCGGCCATATCGCATAGATCTCACTGTGAAAAGGCTTAAATGACTTTTTTAATTAAGTTTAATGATTGCGCTCAAATCAAATGTCCTAGAACTAAATTTCCAAATGTAACTACTAGATTGTGATAAAATACACTATTGGGTGAAGTTTGGTTGACTTCTGCGCAGCGGTTTGGGAGTTAACATCAAAATTACATTTCTCGGCCATATCGCATAGATCTCACTGTGAAAAGGCTTAAATGACTTTTTTAATTAAGTTTGATGATTGCGTTCAAACAAAATGTCCTAGAACAAAATTTTCAAATGTAACTACTAGATTGTGATACAATACACTATTGGGTGAAGTTTGGTTGACTTCTGCGCAGCGGTTTGGGAGTTAACATCAAAATTACATTTCTCGGCCATATCGCATAGATCTCACTGTGAAAAGGCTTAAATGGCTTTTTTGACCTAAGTTTGAGGATTGCGCTCAAATCAAATGTCCAAGAACCAAATTTCCAAATGTAACTACTAGATTGTGATACAATACACTATTGGGTGAAGTTTGGTTGACTTCTGCGCAGCGGTTTGGGAGTTAACATCAAAATTACATTTCTCGGCCATATCGCATAGATCTCACTGTGAAAAGGCTTAAATGACTTTTTTAATTAAGTTTGATGATTGCGTTCAAACAAAATGTCCTAGAACAAAATTTTCAAATGTAAATACTAGATTGTGATACAATACACTATTGGGTGAAGTTTGGTTGACTTCTGCGCAGCGGTTTGGGAGTTAACATCAAAATTACATTCCTCGGCCATATCGCATAGATCTCACTGTGAAAAGGCTTAAATGGCTTTTTTGACCTAAGTTTAAAGATTGCGCTCAAACCAAATGTCCTAGAACGAAATTTTCAAATGTAACTACTAGAATGTGATACAATACACTATTGGGTGAAGTTTGGTTGACTTCTGCGCAGCAGTTTGGGAGTTAACATCAAAATTACATTTCTCGGCCATATCGCATAGATCTCACTGTGAAAAGGCTTAAATGGCTTTTTTGACCTAAGTTTGAGGATTGCGCTCAAATCAAATGTCCTAGAACCAAATTTCCACATGTAACTACTAGATTGTGATACAATACACTAATGGGTGAAGTTTGGTTGACTTCTGCGCAGAGGTTTGGGAGTTAACATCAAAATTACATTTCTCGGCCATATCGCATAGATCTCACTGTGAAAAGGCTTAAATGACTTTTTTAATTAAGTTTGATGATTGCGCTCAAACAAAATTTCCTAGAACAAAATTTTCAAATGTAACTACTAGATTGTGATACAATACACTATTGGGTGAAGTTTGGTTGACTTCTGCGCAGCGGTTTGGGAGTTAACATCAAAATTACATTTCTCGGCCATATCGCATAGATCTCACTGTGAAAAGGCTTAAATGGCTTTTTTGACCTAAGTTTAATGATTGCGCTCAAACCAAATTTCCAATAACCAAATTTCCACATATAACTACTAGATTGTGATACAATACACTAATGGGTGAAGTTTGGTTGACTTCTGCGCAGCGGTTTGGGAGTTAACATCAAAATTACATTTCTCGGCCATATCGCATAGATCTCACTGTGAAAAGGCTTAAATGACTTTTTTAATTAAGTTTGATGATTGCGTTCAAACAAAATGTCATAGAACAAAATTTTCAAATGTAACTACTAGATTGTGATACAATACACTATTGGGTGAAGTTTGGTTGACTTCTGCGCAGCGGTTTGGGAGTTAACATCAAAATTACATTTCTCGGCCATATCGCATAGATCTCACTGTGAAAAGGCTTAAATGGCTTTTTTGACCTAAGTTTGAGGATTGCGCTCAAATCAAATGTCCTAGAACCAAATTTCCACATGTAATTACTAGATTGTGATACAATACACTAATGGGTGAAGTTTGGTTGACTTCTGCGCAGCGGTTTGGGAGTTAACATCAAAATTACATTTCTCGGCCATATCGCATAGATCTCACTGTGAAAAGGCTTAAATGACTTTTTTAATTAAGTTTAATGATTGCGCTCAAATCAAATGTCCAAGAACTAAATTTCCAAATGTAACTACTAGATTGTGATAAAATACACTATTGGGTGAAGTTTGGTTGACTTCTGCGCAGCGGTTTGGGAGTTAACATCAAAATTACATTTCTCGGCCATATCGAATAGATCTCACTGTGAAAAGGCTTAAATGACTTTTTTAATTAAGTTTGATGATTGCGTTCAAACAAAATGTCCTAGAACAAAATTTTCAAATGTAACTACTAGATTGTGATACAATACACTATTGGGTGAAGTTTGGTTGACTTCCGCGCAGCGGTTTGGGAGTTAACATCAAAATTACATTTCTCGGCCATATCGCATAGATCTCACTGTGAAAAGGCTTAAATGGCTTTTTTGACCTAAGTTTGAGGATTGCGCTCAAATCAAATGTCCAAGAACCAAATTTCCAAATGTAACTACTAGATTGTGATACAATACACTATTGGGTGAAGTTTGGTTGACTTCTGCGCAGCGGTTTGGGAGTTAACATCAAAATTACATTTCTCGGCCATATCGCATAGATCTCACTGTGAAAAGGCTTAAATGACTTTTTTAATTAAGTTTGATGATTGCGTTCAAACAAAATGTCCTAGAACAAAATTTTCAAATGCAACTACTAGATTGTGATACAATACACTATTGGGTGAAGTTTGGTTGACTTCTGCGCAGCGGTTTGGGAGTTAACATCAAAATTACATTTCTCGGCCATATCGCATAGATCTCACTGTGAAAAGGCTTAAATGGCTTTTTTGACCTAAGTTTAAAGATTGCGCTCAAACCAAATGTCCTAGAACGAAATTTTTAAATGTAACTACTAGAATGTGATACAATACACTATTGGGTGAAGTTTGGTTGACTTCTGCGCAGCGGTTTGGGAGTTAACATCAAAATTACATTTCTCGGCCATATCGCATAGATCTCACTGTGAAAAGGCTTAAATGGCTTTTTTGACCTAAGTTTGAGGATTGCGCTCAAATCAAATGTCCTAGAACCAAATTTCCACATGTAACTACTAGATTGTGATACAATACACTAATGGGTGAAGTTTGGTTGACTTCTGCGCAGAGGTTTGGGAGTTAACATCAAAATTACATTTCTCGGCCATATCGCATAGATCTCACTGTGAAAAGGCTTAAATGACTTTTTTAATTAAGTTTGATGATTGCGCTCAAACAAAATTTCCTAGAACAAAATTTTCAAATGTAACTACTAGATTGTGATACAATACACTATTGGGTGAAGTTTGGTTGACTCCTGCACAGCGGTTTGGGAGTTAACATCAAAATTACATTTCTCGGCCATATCGCATAGATCTCACTGTGAAAAGGCTTAAATGGCTTTTTTGACCTAAGTTTAATGATTGCGCTCAAACCAAATGTCCAATAACCAAATTTCCACATGTAACTACTAGATTGTGATACAATACACTAATGGGTGAAGTTTGGTTGACTTCTGCGCAGCGGTTTGGGAGTTAACATCAAAATTACATTTCTCGGCCATATCGCATAGATCTCACTGTGAAAAGGCTTAAATGGCTTTTTTGACCTAAGTTTGAGGATTGCGCTCAAATCAAATGTCCAAGAACCCAATTTCCAAATGTAACTACTAGATTGTGATACAATACACTATTGGGTGAAGTTTGGTTGACTTCTGCGCAGCGGTTTGGGAGTTAACATCAAAATTACATTTCTCGGCCATATCGCATAGATCTCACTGTGAAAAGGCTTAAATGACTTTTTTAATTAAGTTTGATGATTGCGTTCAAACAAAATGTCCTAGAACAAAATTTTCAAATGTAACTACTAGATTGTGATACAATACACTATTGGGTGAAGTTTGGTTGACTTCTGCGCAGCGGTTTGGGAGTTAACATCAAAATTACATTCCTCGGCCATATCGCATAGATCTCACTGTGAAAAGGCTTAAATGGCTTTTTTGACCTAAGTTTAAAGATTGCGCTCAAACCAAATGTCCTAGAACGAAATTTTCAAATGTAACTACTAGAATGTGATACAATACACTATTGGGTGAAGTTTGGTTGACTTCTGCGCAGCGGTTTGGGAGTTAACATCAAAATTACATTTCTCGGCCATATCGCATAGATCTCACTGTGAAAAGGCTTAAATGACTTTTTTAATTAAGTTTGATGATTGCGTTCAAACAAAATGTCCTAGAACAAAATTTTCAAATGTAACTACTAGATTGTGATACAATACACTATTGGGTGAAGTTTGGTTGACTTCTGCGCAGCGGTTTGGGAGTTAACATCAAAATTACATTTCTCGGCCATATCGCATAGATCTCACTGTGAAAAGGCTTAAATGACTTTTTTAATTAAGTTTGATGATTGCGTTCAAACAAAATGTCCTAGAACAAAATTTTCAAATGTAACTACTAGATTGTGATACAATACACTATTGGGTGAAGTTTGGTTGACTTCTGCGCAGCGGTTTGGGAGTTAACATCAAAATTACATTTCTCGGACATATCGCATAGATCTCACTGTGAAAAGGCTTAAATGGCTTTTTTGACCTAAGTTTAAAGATTGCGCTCAAACCAAATGTCCTAGAACGAAATTTTCAAATGTAACTACTAGAATGTGATACAATACACTATTGGGTGAAGTTTGGTTGACTTCTGCGCAGCGGTTTGGGAGTTAACATCAAAATTACATTTCTCGGCCATATCGCATAGATCTCACTGTGAAAAGGCTTAAATGGCTTTTTTGACCTAAGTTTGAGGATTGCGCTCAAATCAAATGTCCTAGAACCAAATTTCCACATGTAACTACTAGATTGTGATACAATACACTAATGGGTGAAGTTTGGTTGACTTCTGCGCAGAGGTTTGGGAGTTAACATCAAAATTACATTTCTCGGCCATATCGCATAGATCTCACTGTGAAAAGGCTTAAATGACTTTTTTAATTAAGTTTGATGATTGCGCTCAAACAAAATTTCCTAGAACAAAATTTTCAAATGTAACTACTAGATTGTGATACAATACACTATTGGGTGAAGTTTGGTTGACTTCTGCGCAGCGGTTTGGGAGTTAACATCAAAATTACATTTCTCGGCCATATCGCATAGATCTCACTGTGAAAAGGCTTAAATGGCTTTTTTGACCTAAGTTTAATGATTGCGCTCAAACCAAATGTCCAATAACCAAATTTCCACATGTAACTACTAGATTGTGATACAATACACTAATGGGTGAAGTTTGGTTGACTTCTGCGCAGCGGTTTGGGATTTAACATCAAAATTACATTTCTCGGCCATATCGCATAGATCTCACTGTGAAAAGGCTTAAATGACTTTTTTAATTAAGTTTGATGATTGCGTTCAAACAAAATGTCATAGAACAAAATTTTCAAATGTAACTACTAGAATGTGATACAATACACTATTGGGTGAAGTTTGGTTGACTTCTGCGCAGCGGTTTGGGAGTTAACATCAAAATTACATTTCTCGGCCATATCGCATAGATCTCACTGTGAAAAGGCTTAAATGGCTTTTTTGACCTAAGTTTGAGGATTGCGCTCAAATCAAATGTCCTAGAACCAAATTTCCACATGTAATTACTAGATTGTGATACAATACACTAATGGGTGAAGTTCTGTTGACTTCTGCGCAGCGGTTTGGGAGTTAACATCAAAATTACATTTCTCGGCCATATCGCATAGATCTCACTGTGAAAAGGCTTAAATGACTTTTTTAATTAAGTTTAATGATTGCGCTCAAATCAAATGTCCTAGAACTAAATTTCCAAATGTAACTACTAGATTGTGATAAAATACACTATTGGGTGAAGTTTGGTTGACTTCTGCGCAGCGGTTTGGGAGTTAACATCAAAATTACATTTCTCGGCCATATCGCATAGATCTCACTGTGAAAAGGCTTAAATGACTTTTTTAATTAAGTTTGATGATTGCGTTCAAACAAAATGTCCTAGAACAAAATTTTCAAATGTAACTACTAGATTGTGATACAATACACTATTGGGTGAAGTTTGGTTGACTTCTGCGCAGCGGTTTGGGAGTTAACATCAAAATTACATTTCTCGGCCATATCGCATAGATCTCACTGTGAAAAGGCTTAAATGGCTTTTTTGACCTAAGTTTGAGGATTGCGCTCAAATCAAATGTCCAAGAACCAAATTTCCAAATGTAACTACTAGATTGTGATACAATACACTATTGGGTGAAGTTTGGTTGACTTCTGCGCAGCGGTTTGGGAGTTAACATCAAAATTACATTTCTCGGCCATATCGCATAGATCTCACTGTGAAAAGGCTTAAATGACTTTTTTAATTAAGTTTGATGATTGCGTTCAAACAAAATGTCCTAGAACAAAATTTTCAAATGTAAATACTAGATTGTGATACAATACACTATTGGGTGAAGTTTGGTTGACTTCTGCGCAGCGGTTTGGGAGTTAACATCAAAATTACATTCCTCGGCCATATCGCATAGATCTCACTGTGAAAAGGCTTAAATGGCTTTTTTGACCTAAGTTTAAAGATTGCGCTCAAACCAAATGTCCTAGAACGAAATTTTCAAATGTAACTACTAGAATGTGATACAATACACTATTGGGTGAAGTTTGGTTGACTTCTGCGCAGCAGTTTGGGAGTTAACATCAAAATTACATTTCTCGGCCATATCGCATAGATCTCACTGTGAAAAGGCTTAAATGGCTTTTTTGACCTAAGTTTGAGGATTGCGCTCAAATCAAATGTCCTAGAACCAAATTTCCACATGTAACTACTAGATTGTGATACAATACACTAATGGGTGAAGTTTGGTTGACTTCTGCGCAGAGGTTTGGGAGTTAACATCAAAATTACATTTCTCGGCCATATCGCATAGATCTCACTGTGAAAAGGCTTAAATGACTTTTTTAATTAAGTTTGATGATTGCGCTCAAACAAAATTTCCTAGAACAAAATTTTCAAATGTAACTACTAGATTGTGATACAATACACTATTGGGTGAAGTTTGGTTGACTTCTGCGCAGCGGTTTGGGAGTTAACATCAAAATTACATTTCTCGGCCATATCGCATAGATCTCACTGTGAAAAGGCTTAAATGGCTTTTTTGACCTAAGTTTAATGATTGCGCTCAAACCAAATTTCCAATAACCAAATTTCCACATATAACTACTAGATTGTGATACAATACACTAATGGGTGAAGTTTGGTTGACTTCTGCGCAGCGGTTTGGGAGTTAACATCAAAATTACATTTCTCGGCCATATCGCATAGATCTCACTGTGAAAAGGCTTAAATGACTTTTTTAATTAAGTTTGATGATTGCGTTCAAACAAAATGTCATAGAACAAAATTTTCAAATGTAACTACTAGATTGTGATACAATACACTATTGGGTGAAGTTTGGTTGACTTCTGCGCAGCGGTTTGGGAGTTAACATCAAAATTACATTTCTCGGCCATATCGCATAGATCTCACTGTGAAAAGGCTTAAATGGCTTTTTTGACCTAAGTTTGAGGATTGCGCTCAAATCAAATGTCCTAGAACCAAATTTCCACATGTAATTACTAGATTGTGATACAATACACTAATGGGTGAAGTTTGGTTGACTTCTGCGCAGCGGTTTGGGAGTTAACATCAAAATTACATTTCTCGGCCATATCGCATAGATCTCACTGTGAAAAGGCTTAAATGACTTTTTTAATTAAGTTTAATGATTGCGCTCAAATCAAATGTCCAAGAACTAAATTTCCAAATGTAACTACTAGATTGTGATAAAATACACTATTGGGTGAAGTTTGGTTGACTTCTGCGCAGCGGTTTGGGAGTTAACATCAAAATTACATTTCTCGGCCATATCGAATAGATCTCACTGTGAAAAGGCTTAAATGACTTTTTTAATTAAGTTTGATGATTGCGTTCAAACAAAATGTCCTAGAACAAAATTTTCAAATGTAACTACTAGATTGTGATACAATACACTATTGGGTGAAGTTTGGTTGACTTCCGCGCAGCGGTTTGGGAGTTAACATCAAAATTACATTTCTCGGCCATATCGCATAGATCTCACTGTGAAAAGGCTTAAATGGCTTTTTTGACCTAAGTTTGAGGATTGCGCTCAAATCAAATGTCCAAGAACCAAATTTCCAAATGTAACTACTAGATTGTGATACAATACACTATTGGGTGAAGTTTGGTTGACTTCTGCGCAGCGGTTTGGGAGTTAACATCAAAATTACATTTCTCGGCCATATCGCATAGATCTCACTGTGAAAAGGCTTAAATGACTTTTTTAATTAAGTTTGATGATTGCGTTCAAACAAAATGTCCTAGAACAAAATTTTCAAATGCAACTACTAGATTGTGATACAATACACTATTGGGTGAAGTTTGGTTGACTTCTGCGCAGCGGTTTGGGAGTTAACATCAAAATTACATTTCTCGGCCATATCGCATAGATCTCACTGTGAAAAGGCTTAAATGGCTTTTTTGACCTAAGTTTAAAGATTGCGCTCAAACCAAATGTCCTAGAACGAAATTTTTAAATGTAACTACTAGAATGTGATACAATACACTATTGGGTGAAGTTTGGTTGACTTCTGCGCAGCGGTTTGGGAGTTAACATCAAAATTACATTTCTCGGCCATATCGCATAGATCTCACTGTGAAAAGGCTTAAATGGCTTTTTTGACCTAAGTTTGAGGATTGCGCTCAAATCAAATGTCCTAGAACCAAATTTCCACATGTAACTACTAGATTGTGATACAATACACTAATGGGTGAAGTTTGGTTGACTTCTGCGCAGAGGTTTGGGAGTTAACATCAAAATTACATTTCTCGGCCATATCGCATAGATCTCACTGTGAAAAGGCTTAAATGACTTTTTTAATTAAGTTTGATGATTGCGCTCAAACAAAATTTCCTAGAACAAAATTTTCAAATGTAACTACTAGATTGTGATACAATACACTATTGGGTGAAGTTTGGTTGACTCCTGCACAGCGGTTTGGGAGTTAACATCAAAATTACATTTCTCGGCCATATCGCATAGATCTCACTGTGAAAAGGCTTAAATGGCTTTTTTGACCTAAGTTTAATGATTGCGCTCAAACCAAATGTCCAATAACCAAATTTCCACATGTAACTACTAGATTGTGATACAATACACTAATGGGTGAAGTTTGGTTGACTTCTGCGCAGCGGTTTGGGAGTTAACATCAAAATTACATTTCTCGGCCATATCGCATAGATCTCACTGTGAAAAGGCTTAAATGGCTTTTTTGACCTAAGTTTGAGGATTGCGCTCAAATCAAATGTCCAAGAACCCAATTTCCAAATGTAACTACTAGATTGTGATACAATACACTATTGGGTGAAGTTTGGTTGACTTCTGCGCAGCGGTTTGGGAGTTAACATCAAAATTACATTTCTCGGCCATATCGCATAGATCTCACTGTGAAAAGGCTTAAATGACTTTTTTAATTAAGTTTGATGATTGCGTTCAAACAAAATGTCCTAGAACAAAATTTTCAAATGTAACTACTAGATTGTGATACAATACACTATTGGGTGAAGTTTGGTTGACTTCTGCGCAGCGGTTTGGGAGTTAACATCAAAATTACATTCCTCGGCCATATCGCATAGATCTCACTGTGAAAAGGCTTAAATGGCTTTTTTGACCTAAGTTTAAAGATTGCGCTCAAACCAAATGTCCTAGAACGAAATTTTCAAATGTAACTACTAGAATGTGATACAATACACTATTGGGTGAAGTTTGGTTGACTTCTGCGCAGCGGTTTGGGAGTTAACATCAAAATTACATTTCTCGGCCATATCGCATAGATCTCACTGTGAAAAGGCTTAAATGGCTTTTTTGACCTAAGTTTGAGGATTGCGCTCAAATCAAATGTCCTAGAACCAAATTTCCACATGTAACTACTAGATTGTGATACAATACACTATTGGGTGAAGTTTGGTTGACTTCTGCGCAGCGGTTTGGGAGTTAACATCAAAATTACATTTCTCGGCCATATCGCATAGATCTCACTGTGAAAAGGCTTAAATGGCTTTTTTGACCTAAGTTTAATAATTGCGCTCAAACCAAATGTCCTAGAACGAAATTTTCAAATGTAACTACTAGAATGTGATACAATACACTATTGGGTGAAGTTTGGTTGACTTCTGCGCAGCGGTTTGGGAGTTAACATCAAAATTACATTTCTCGGCCATATCGCATAGATCTCACTGTGAAAAGGCTTAAATGACTTTTTTAATTAAGTTTGATGATTGCGTTCAAACAAAATGTCCTAGAACAAAATTTTCAAATGTAACTACTAGATTGTGATACAATACACTATTGGGTGAAGTTTGGTTGACTTCTGCGCAGCGGTTTGGGAGTTAACATCAAAATTACATTTCTCGGCCATATCGCATAGATCTCACTGTGAAAAGGCTTAAATGGCTTTTTTGACCTAAGTTTGAGGATTGCGCTCAAATCAAATGTCCAAGAACCAAATTTCCAAATGTAACTACTAGATTGTGATACAATACACTATTGGGTGAAGTTTGGTTGACTTCTGCGCAGCGGTTTGGGAGTTAACATCAAAATTACATTTCTCGGCCATATCGCATAGATCTCACTGTGAAAAGGCTTAAATGACTTTTTTAATTAAGTTTGATGATTGCGTTCAAACAAAATGTCCTAGAACAAAATTTTCAAATGTAACTACTAGATTGTGATACAATACACTATTGGGTGAAGTTTGGTTGACTTCTGCGCAGAGGTTTGGGAGTTAACATCAAAATTACATTTCTCGGCCATATCGCATAGATCTCACTGTGAAAAGGCTTAAATGGCTTTTTTGACCTAAGTTTAAAGATTGCGCTCAAACCAAATGTCCTAGAACGAAATTTTCAAATGTAACTACTAGAATGTGATACAATACACTATTGGGTGAAGTTTGGTTGACTTCTGCGCAGCGGTTTGGGAGTTAACATCAAAATTACATTTCTCGGCCATATCGCATAGATCTCACTGTGAAAAGGCTTAAATGGCTTTTTTGACCTAAGTTTGAGGATTGCGCTCAAATCAAATGTCCTAGAACCAAATTTCCACATGTAACTACTAGATTGTGATACAATACACTAATGGGTGAAGTTTGGTTGACTTCTGCGCAGAGGTTTGGGAGTTAATATCAAAATTACATTTCTCGGCCATATCGTATAGATCTCACTGTGAAAAGGCTTAAATGACTTTTTTAATTAAGTTTGATGATTGCGCTCAAACAAAATTTCCTAGAACAAAATTTTCAAATGTAACTACTAGATTGTGATACAATACACTATTGGGTGAAGTTTGGTTGACTTCTGCGCAGCGGTTTGGGAGTTAACATCAAAATTACATTTCTCGGCCATATCGCATAGATCTCACTGTGAAAAGGCTTAAATGGCTTTTTTGACCTAAGTTTAATGATTGCGCTCAAACCAAATGTCCAATAACCAAATTTCTACATGTAACTACTAGATTGTGATACAATACACTAATGGGTGAAGTTTGGTTGACTTCTGCGCAGCGGTTTGGGAGTTAACATCAAAATTACATTTCTCGGCCATATCGCATAGATCTCACTGTGAAAAGGCTTAAATGACTTTTTTAATTAAGTTTGATGATTGCGTTCAAACAAAATGTCATAGAACAAAATTTTCAAATGTAACTACTAGATTGTGATACAATACACTATTGGGTGAAGTTTGGTTGACTTCTGCGCAGCGGTTTGGGAGTTAACATCAAAATTACATTTCTCGGCCATATCGCATAGATCTCACTGTGAAAAGGCTTAAATGGCTTTTTTGACCTAAGTTTGAGGATTGCGCTCAAATCAAATGTCCTAGAACCAAATTTCCACATGTAATTACTAGATTGTGATACAATACACTAATGGGTGAAGTTTGGTTGACTTCTGCGCAGCGGTTTGGGAGTTAACATCAAAATTACATTTCTCGGCCATATCGCATAGATCTCACTGTGAAAAGGCTTAAATGACTTTTTTAATTAAGTTTGATGATTGCGTTCAAACAAAATGTCCTAGAACAAAATTTTCAAATGTAACTACTAGATTGTGATACAATACACTATTGGGTGAAGTTTGGTTGACTTCTGCGCAGCGGTTTGGGAGTTAACATCAAAATTACATTTCTCGGCCATATCGCATAGATCTCACTGTGAAAAGGCTTAAATGGCTTTTTTGACCTAAGTTTAAAGATTGCGCTCAAACCAAATGTCCTAGAACGAAATTTTCAAATGTAACTACTAGAATGTGATACAATACACTATTGGGTGAAGTTTGGTTGACTTCTGCGCAACGGTTTGGGAGTTAACATCAAAATTACATTTCTCGGCCATATCGCATAGATCTCACTGTGAAAAGGCTTAAATGGCTTTTTTGACCTAAGTTTGAGGATTGCGCTCAAATCAAATGTCCTAGAACCAAATTTCCACATGTAACTACTAGATTGTGATACAATACACTAATGGGTGAAGTTTGGTTGACTTCTGCGCAGAGGTTTGGGAGTTAACATCAAAATTACATTTCTCGGCCATATCGCATAGATCTCACTGTGAAAAGGCTTAAATGACTTTTTTAATTAAGTTTGATGATTGCGCTCAAACAAAATTTCCTAGAACAAAATTTTCAAATGTAACTACTAGATTGTGATACAATACACTATTGGGTGAAGTTTGGTTGACTTCTGCGCAGCGGTTTTGGAGTTAACATCAAAATTACATTTCTCGGCCATATCGCATAGATCTCACTGTGAAAAGGCTTAAATGGCTTTTTTGACCTAAGTTTAATGATTGCGCTCAAACCAAATGTCCAATAACCAAATTTCCACATGTAACTACTAGATTGTGATACAACACACTAATGGGTGAAGTTTGGTTGACTTCTGCGAGGCGGTTTGGGAGTTAACATCAAAATTACATTTCTCGGCCATATCGCATAGATCTCACTGTGAAAAGGCTTAAATGACTTTTTTAATTAAGTTTGATGATTGCGTTCAAACAAAATGTCATAGAACAAAATTTTCAAATGTAACTACTAGATTGTGATACAATACACTATTGGGTGAAGTTTGGTTGACTTCTGCGCAGCGGTTTGGGAGTTAACATCAAAATTACATTTCTCGGCCATATCGCATAGATCTCACTGTGAAAAGGCTTAAATGGCTTTTTTGACCTAAGTTTGAGGATTGCGCTCAAATCAAATGTCCTAGAACCAAATTTCCACATGTAATTACTAGATTGTGATACAATACACTAATGGGTGAAGTTTGGTTGACTTCTGCGCAGCGGTTTGGGAGTTAACATCAAAATTATATTTCTCGGCCATATCGCATAGATCTCACTGTGAAAAGGCTTAAATGACTTTTTTAATTAAGTTTAATGATTGCGCTCAAACCAAATGTCCTAGAACGAAATTTTCAAATGTAACTACTAGAATGTGATACAATACACTATTGGGTGAAGTTTAGTTGACTTCTGCGCAGCGGTTTGGGAGTTAACATCAAAATTACATTTCTCGGCCATATCGCATAGATCTCACTGTGAAAAGGCTTAAATGGCTTTTTTGACCTAAGTTTAATGATTGCGCTCAAACCAAATGTCCTAGAACGAAATTTTCAAATGTAACTACTAGAATGTGATACAATACACTATTGGGTGAAGTTTGGTTGACTTCTGCGCAGCGGTTTGGGAGTTAACATCAAAATTACATTTCTCGGCCATATCGCATAGATCTCACTGTGAAAAGGCTTAAATGACTTTTTTAATTAAGTTTGATGATTGCGTTCAAACAAAATGTCCTAGAACAAAATTTTCAAATGTAACTACTAGATTGTGATACAATACACTATTGGGTGAAGTTTGGTTGACTTCTGCGCAGCGGTTTGGGAGTTAACATCAAAATTACATTTCTCGGCCATATCGCATAGATCTCACTGTGAAAAGGCTTAAATGGCTTTTTTGACCTAAGTTTAAAGATTGCTCTCAAATCAAATGTCCTAGAACCAAATTTCCACATGTAACTACTAGATTGTGATACAATACACTATTGGGTGAAGTTTGGTTGACTTCTGCGCAGAGGTTTGGGAGTTAACATCAAAATTACATTTCTCGGCCATATCGCATAGATCTCACTGTGAAAAGGCTTAAATGACTTTTTTAATTAAGTTTGATGATTGCGCTCAAACAAAATTTCCTAGAAAAAAATTTTTCAAATGTAACTACTAGATTGTGATACAATACACTATTGGGTGAAGTTTGGTTGACTTCTGCGCAGCGGTTTGGGAGTTAACATCAAAATTACATTTCTCGGCCATATCGCATAGATCTCACTGTAAAAAAGGCTTAAATGGCTTTTTTGACCTAAGTTTAATGATTGCGCTCAAACCAAATGTCCAATAACCAAATTTCCACATGTAACTACTAGATTGTGATACAATACACTAATGGGTGAAGTTTGGTTGACTTCTGCGCAGCGGTTTGGGAGTTAACATCAAAATTACATTTCTCGGCCATATCGCATAGATCTCACTGTGAAAAGGCTTAAATGACTTTTTTAATTAAGTTTGATGATTGCGTTCAAACAAAATGTCATAGAACAAAATTTTCAAATGTAACTACTAGATTGTGATACAATACACTATTGGGTGAAGTTTGGTTGACTTCTGCGCAGCGGTTTGGGAGTTAACATCAAAATTACATTTCTCGGCCATATCGCATAGATCTCACTGTGAAAAGGCTTAAATGACTTTTTTAATTAAGTTTGATGATTGCGTTCAAACAAAATGTCCTAGAACAAAATTTTCAAATGTAACTACTAGATTGTGATACAATACACTATTGGGTGAAGTTTGGTTGACTTCTGCGCAGCGGTTTGGGAGTTAACATCAAAATTACATTTCTCGGCCATATCGCATAGATCTCACTGTGAAAAGGCTTAAATGGCTTTTTTGACCTAAGTTTAAAGATTGCGCTCAAACCAAATGTCCTAGAACGAAATTTTCAAATGTAACTACTAGAATGTGATACAATACACTATTGGGTGAAGTTTGGTTGACTTCTGCGAGCGGTTTGGGAGTTAACATCAAAATTACATTTCTCGGCCATATCGCATAGATCTCACTGTGAAAAGGCTTAAATGGCTTTTTTGACCTAAGTTTGAGGACTGCGCTCAAATCAAATGTCCTAGAACCAAATTTCCACATGTAACTACTAGATTGTGATACAATACACTAATGGGTGAAGTTTGGTTGACTTCTGCGCAGAGGTTTGGGAGTTAACATCAAAATTACATTTCTCGGCCATATCGTATAGATCTCACTGTGAAAAGGCTTAAATGGCTTTTTTGACCTAAGTTTAATGATTGCGCTCAAACCAAATTTCCAATAACCAAATTTCCACATATAACTACTAGATTGTGATACAATACACTAATGGGTGAAGTTTGGTTGACTTCTGCGCAGCGGTTTGGGAGTTAACATCAAAATTACATTTCTCGGCCATATCGCATAGATCTCACTGTGAAAAGGCTTAAATGACTTTTTTAATTAAGTTTGATGATTGCGTTCAAACAAAATGTCATAGAACAAAATTTTCAAATGTAACTACTAGATTGTGATACAATACACTATTGGGTGAAGTTTGGTTGACTTCTGCGCAGCGGTTTGGGAGTTAACATCAAAATTACATTTCTCGGCCATATCGCATAGATCTCACTGTGAAAAGGCTTAAATGGCTTTTTTGACCTAAGTTTGAGGATTGCGCTCAAATCATATGTCCTAGAACCAAATTTCCACATGTAATTACTAGATTGTGATACAATACACTAATGGGTGAAGTTTGGTTGACTTCTGCGCAGCGGTTTGGGAGTTAACATCAAAATTACATTTCTCGGCCATATCGCATAGATCTCACTGTGAAAAGGCTTAAATGACTTTTTTAATTAAGTTTAATGATTGCGCTCAAATCAAATGTCCAAGAACTAAATTTCCAAATGTAACTACTAGATTGTGATAAAATACACTATTGGGTGAAGTTTGGTTGACTTCTGCGCAGCGGTTTGGGAGTTAACATCAAAATTACATTTCTCGGCCATATCGCATAGATCTCACTGTGAAAAGGCTTAAATGACTTTTTTAATTAAGTTTGATGATTGCGTTCAAACAAAATGTCCTAGAACAAAATTTTCAAATGTAACTACTAGATTGTGATACAATACACTATTGGGTGAAGTTTGGTTGACTTCTGCGCAGCGGTTTGGGAATTAACATCAAAATTACATTTCTCGGCCATATCGCATAGATCTCACTGTGAAAAGGCTTAAATGGCTTTTTTGACCTAAGTTTGAGGATTGCGCTCAAATCAAATGTCCAAGAACCAAATTTCCAAATGTAACTACTAGATTGTGATACAATACACTATTGGGTGAAGTTTGGTTGACTTCTGCGCAGCGGTTTGGGAGTTAACATCAAAATTACATTTTTCGGCCATATCGCATAGATCTCACTGTGAAAAGGCTTAAATGACTTTTTTAATTAAGTTTGATGATTGCGTTCAAACAAAATGTCCTAGAACAAAATTTTCAAATGTAACTACTAGATTGTGATACAATACACTATTGGGTGAAGTTTGGTTGACTTCTGCGCAGCGGTTTGGGAGTTAACATCAAAATTACATTTCTCGGCCATATCGCATAGATCTCACTGTGAAAAGGCTTAAATGGCTTTTTTGACCTAAGTTTAATGATTGCGCTCAAACCAAATGTCCAATAACCAAATTTCCACATGTAACTACTAGATTGTGATACAACACACTAATGGGTGAAGTTTGGTTGACTTCTGCGAGGCGGTTTGGGAGTTAACATCAAAATTACATTTCTCGGCCATATCGCATAGATCTCACTGTGAAAAGGCTTAAATGACTTTTTTAATTAAGTTTGATGATTGCGTTCAAACAAAATGTCATAGAACAAAATTTTCAAATGTAACTACTAGATTGTGATACAATACACTATTGGGTGAAGTTTGGTTGACTTCTGCGCAGCGGTTTGGGAGTTAACATCAAAATTACATTTCTCGGCCATATCGCATAGATCTCACTGTGAAAAGGCTTAAATGGCTTTTTTGACCTAAGTTTGAGGATTGCGCTCAAATCAAATGTCCTAGAACCAAATTTTCACATGTAACTACTAGATTGTGATACAATACACTAATGGGTGAAGTTTGGTTGATTTCTGCGCAGCGGTTTGGGAGTTAACATCAAAATTACATTTCTCGGCCATATCGCATAGATCTCACTGTGAAAAGGCTTAAATGGCTTTTTTGACCTAAGTTTAAAGATTGCTCTCAAATCAAATGTCCTAGAACCAAATTTCCACATGTAACTACTAGATTGTGATACAATACACTATTGGGTGAAGTTTGGTTGACTTCTGCGCAGAGGTTTGGGAGTTAACATCAAAATTACATTTCTCGGCCATATCGCATAGATCTCACTGTGAAAAGGCTTAAATGACTTTTTTAATTAAGTTTGATGATTGCGCTCAAACAAAATTTCCTAGAAAAAAATTTTTCAAATGTAACTACTAGATTGTGATACAATACACTATTGGGTGAAGTTTGGTTGACTTCTGCGCAGCGGTTTGGGAGTTAACATCAAAATTACATTTCTCGGCCATATCGCATAGATCTCACTGTAAAAAAGGCTTAAATGGCTTTTTTGACCTAAGTTTAATGATTGCGCTCAAACCAAATGTCCAATAACCAAATTTCCACATGTAACTACTAGATTGTGATACAATACACTAATGGGTGAAGTTTGGTTGACTTCTGCGCAGCGGTTTGGGAGTTAACATCAAAATTACATTTCTCGGCCATATCGCATAGATCTCACTGTGAAAAGGCTTAAATGACTTTTTTAATTAAGTTTGATGATTGCGTTCAAACAAAATGTCATAGAACAAAATTTTCAAATGTAACTACTAGATTGTGATACAATACACTATTGGGTGAAGTTTGGTTGACTTCTGCGCAGCGGTTTGGGAGTTAACATCAAAATTACATTTCTCGGCCATATCGCATAGATCTCACTGTGAAAAGGCTTAAATGACTTTTTTAATTAAGTTTGATGATTGCGTTCAAACAAAATGTCCTAGAACAAAATTTTCAAATGTAACTACTAGATTGTGATACAATACACTATTGGGTGAAGTTTGGTTGACTTCTGCGCAGCGGTTTGGGAGTTAACATCAAAATTACATTTCTCGGCCATATCGCATAGATCTCACTGTGAAAAGGCTTAAATGGCTTTTTTGACCTAAGTTTAAAGATTGCGCTCAAACCAAATGTCCTAGAACGAAATTTTCAAATGTAACTACTAGAATGTGATACAATACACTATTGGGTGAAGTTTGGTTGACTTCTGCGAGCGGTTTGGGAGTTAACATCAAAATTACATTTCTCGGCCATATCGCATAGATCTCACTGTGAAAAGGCTTAAATGGCTTTTTTGACCTAAGTTTGAGGACTGCGCTCAAATCAAATGTCCTAGAACCAAATTTCCACATGTAACTACTAGATTGTGATACAATACACTAATGGGTGAAGTTTGGTTGACTTCTGCGCAGAGGTTTGGGAGTTAACATCAAAATTACATTTCTCGGCCATATCGTATAGATCTCACTGTGAAAAGGCTTAAATGGCTTTTTTGACCTAAGTTTAATGATTGCGCTCAAACCAAATTTCCAATAACCAAATTTCCACATATAACTACTAGATTGTGATACAATACACTAATGGGTGAAGTTTGGTTGACTTCTGCGCAGCGGTTTGGGAGTTAACATCAAAATTACATTTCTCGGCCATATCGCATAGATCTCACTGTGAAAAGGCTTAAATGACTTTTTTAATTAAGTTTGATGATTGCGTTCAAACAAAATGTCATAGAACAAAATTTTCAAATGTAACTACTAGATTGTGATACAATACACTATTGGGTGAAGTTTGGTTGACTTCTGCGCAGCGGTTTGGGAGTTAACATCAAAATTACATTTCTCGGCCATATCGCATAGATCTCACTGTGAAAAGGCTTAAATGGCTTTTTTGACCTAAGTTTGAGGATTGCGCTCAAATCATATGTCCTAGAACCAAATTTCCACATGTAATTACTAGATTGTGATACAATACACTAATGGGTGAAGTTTGGTTGACTTCTGCGCAGCGGTTTGGGAGTTAACATCAAAATTACATTTCTCGGCCATATCGCATAGATCTCACTGTGAAAAGGCTTAAATGACTTTTTTAATTAAGTTTAATGATTGCGCTCAAATCAAATGTCCAAGAACTAAATTTCCAAATGTAACTACTAGATTGTGATAAAATACACTATTGGGTGAAGTTTGGTTGACTTCTGCGCAGCGGTTTGGGAGTTAACATCAAAATTACATTTCTCGGCCATATCGCATAGATCTCACTGTGAAAAGGCTTAAATGACTTTTTTAATTAAGTTTGATGATTGCGTTCAAACAAAATGTCCTAGAACAAAATTTTCAAATGTAACTACTAGATTGTGATACAATACACTATTGGGTGAAGTTTGGTTGACTTCTGCGCAGCGGTTTGGGAATTAACATCAAAATTACATTTCTCGGCCATATCGCATAGATCTCACTGTGAAAAGGCTTAAATGGCTTTTTTGACCTAAGTTTGAGGATTGCGCTCAAATCAAATGTCCAAGAACCAAATTTCCAAATGTAACTACTAGATTGTGATACAATACACTATTGGGTGAAGTTTGGTTGACTTCTGCGCAGCGGTTTGGGAGTTAACATCAAAATTACATTTTTCGGCCATATCGCATAGATCTCACTGTGAAAAGGCTTAAATGACTTTTTTAATTAAGTTTGATGATTGCGTTCAAACAAAATGTCCTAGAACAAAATTTTTAAATTATGTAACTACTAGATTGTGATACAATACACTATTGGGTGAAGTTTGGTTGACTTCTGCGCAGCGGTTTGGGAGTTAACATCAAAATTACATTTCTCGGCCATATCGCATAGATCTCACTGTGAAAAGGCTTAAATGGCTTTTTTGACCTAAGTTTAAAGATTGCGCTCAAACCAAATGTCCTATAACGAAATTTTCAAATGTAACTACTAGAATGTGATACAATACACTATTGGGTGAAGTTTGGTTGACTTCTGCGCAGCGGTTTGGGAGTTAACATCAAAATTACATTTCTCGGCCATATCGCATAGATCTCACTGTGAAAAGGCTTAAATGGCTTTTTTGACCTAAGTTTGAGGATTGCGCTCAAATCAAATGTCCTAGAACCAAATTTCCACATGTAACTACTAGATTGTGATACAATACACTAATGGGTGAAGTTTGGTTGACTTCTGCGCAGAGGTTTGGGAGTTAACATCAAAATTACATTTCTCGGCCATATCGCATAGATCTCACTGTGAAAAGGCTTAAATGACTTTTTTAATTAAGTTTGATGATTGCGCTCAAACAAAATTTCCTAGAACAAAATTTTCAAATGTAACTACTAGATTGTGATACAATACACTATTGGGTGAAGTTTGGTTGACTTCTGCGCAGCGGTTTGGGAGTTAACATCAAAATTACATTTCTCGGCCATATCGCATAGATCTCACTGTGAAAAGGCTTAAATGGCTTTTTTGACCTAAGTTTAATGATTGCGCTCAAACCAAATGTCCAATAACCAAATTTCCACATGTAACTACTAGATTGTGATACAATACACTAATGGGTGAAGTTTGGTTGACTTCTGCGCAGCGGTTTGGGAGTTAACATCAAAATTACATTTCTCGGCCATATCGCATAGATCTCACTGTGAAAAGGCTTAAATGACTTTTTTAATTAAGTTTGATGATTGCGTTCAAACAAAATGTCCTAGAACAAAATTTTCAAATGTAACTACTAGATTGTGATACAATACACTATTGGGTGAAGTTTGGTTGACTTCTGCGCAGCGGTTTGGGAATTAACATCAAAATTACATTTCTCGGCCATATCGCATAGATCTCACTTTGAAAAGGCTTAAATGGCTTTTTTGACCTAAGTTTAAAGATTGCGCTCAAACCAAATGTCCTATAACGAAATTTTCAAATGTAACTACTAGAATGTGATACAATACACTATTGGGTGAAGTTTGGTTGACTTCTGCGCAGCGGTTTGGGAGTTAACATCAAAATTACATTTCTCGGCCATATCGCATAGATCTCACTGTGAAAAGGCTTAAATGGCTTTTTTGACCTAAGTTTGAGGATTGCGCTCAAATCAAATGTCCTAGAACCAAATTTCCACATGTAACTACTAGATTGTGATACAATACACTAATGGGTGAAGTTTGGTTGACTTCTGCGCAGAGGTTTGGGAGTTAACATCAAAATTACATTTCTCGGCCATATCGCATAGATCTCACTGTGAAAAGGCTTAAATGACTTTTTTAATTAAGTTTGATGATTGCGCTCAAACAAAATTTCCTAGAACAAAATTTTCAAATGTAACTACTAGATTGTGATACAATACACTATTGGGTGAAGTTTGGTTGACTTCTGCGCAGCGGTTTGGGAGTTAACATCAAAATTACATTTCTCGGCCATATCGCATAGATCTCACTGTGAAAAGGCTTAAATGGCTTTTTTGACCTAAGTTTAATGATTGCGCTCAAACCAAATGTCCAATAACCAAATTTCCACATGTAACTACTAGATTGTGATACAATACACTAATGGGTGAAGTTTGGTTGACTTCTGCGCAGCGGTTTGGGAGTTAACATCAAAATTACATTTCTCGGCCATATCGCATAGATCTCACTGTGAAAAGGCTTAAATGACTTTTTTAATTAAGTTTGATGATTGCGTTCAAACAAAATGTCATAGAACAAAATTTTCAAATGTAACTACTAGATTGTGATACAATACACTATTGGGTGAAGTTTGGTTGACTTCTGCGCAGCGGTTTGGGAGTTAACATCAAAATTACATTTCTCGGCCATATCGCATAGATCTCACTGTGAAAAGGCTTAAATGGCTTTTTTGACCTAAGTTTGAGGATTGCGCTCAAATCAAATGTCCTAGAACCAAATTTCCACATGTAATTACTAGATTGTGATACAATACACTAATGGGTGAAGTTTGGTTGACTTCTGCGCAGCGGTTTGGGAGTTAACATCAAAATTACATTTCTCGGCCATATCGCATAGATCTCACTGTGAAAAGGCTTAAATGACTTTTTTAATTAAGTTTAATGATTGCGCTCAAACCAAATGTCCTAGAACGAAATTTTCAAATGTAACTACTAGAATGTGATACAATACACTATTGGGTGAAGTTTAGTTGACTTCTGCGCAGCGGTTTGGGAGTTAACATCAAAATTACATTTCTCGGCCATATCGCATAGATCTCACTGTGAAAAGACTTAAATGGCTTTTTTGACCTAAGTTTAATGATTGCGCTCAAACCAAATGTCCTAGAACGAAATTTTCAAATGTAACTACTAGAATGTGATACAATACACTATTGGGTGAAGTTTGGTTGACTTCTGCGCAGCGGTTTGGGAGTTAACATCAAAATTACATTTCTCGGCCATATCGCATAGATCTCACTGTGAAAAGGCTTAAATGACTTTTTTAATTAAGTTTGATGATTGCGCTCAAACAAAATTTCCTAGAACAAAATTTTCAAATGTAACTACTAGATTGTGATACAATACACTATTGGGTGAAGTTTGGTTGACTTCTGCGCAGCGGTTTGGGAGTTAACATCAAAATTACATTTCTCGGCCATATCGCATAGATCTCACTGTGAAAAGGCTTAAATGGCTTTTTTGACCTAAGTTTAATGATTGCGCTCAAACCAAATGTCCAATAACCAAATTTCTACATGTAACTACTAGATTGTGATACAATACACTAATGGGTGAAGTTTGGTTGACTTCTGCGCAGCGGTTTGGGAGTTAACATCAAAATTACATTTCTCGGCCATATCGCATAGATCTCACTGTGAAAAGGCTTAAATGACTTTTTTAATTAAGTTTGATGATTGCGTTCAAACAAAATGTCATAGAACAAAATTTTCAAATGTAACTACTAGATTGTGATACAATACACTAATGGGTGAAGTTTGGTTTACTTCTGCGCAGCGGTTTGGGAGTTAACATCAAAATTACATTTCTCGGCCATATCGCATAGATCTCACTGTGAAAAGGCTTAAATGGCTTTTTTGACCTAAGTTTGAGGATTGCGCTCAAATCAAATGTCCTAGAACCAAATTTCCACATGTAATTACTAGATTGTGATACAATACACTAATGGGTGAAGTTTGGTTGACTTCTGCGCAGCGGTTTGGGAGTTAACATCAAAATTACATTTCTCGGCCATATCGCATAGATCTCACTGTGAAAAGGCTTAAATGACTTTTTTAATTAAGTTTAATGATTGCGCTCAAACCAAATGTCCTAGAACGAAATTTTCAAATGTAACTACTAGAATGTGATACAATACACTATTGGGTGAAGTTTAGTTGACTTCTGCGCAGCGGTTTGGGAGTTAACATCAAAATTACATTTCTCGGCCATATCGCATAGATCTCACTGTGAAAAGGCTTAAATGGCTTTTTTGACCTAAGTTTAATGATTGCGCTCAAACCAAATGTCCTAGAACGAAATTTTCAAATGTAACTACTAGAATGTGATACAATACACTATTGGGTGAAGTTTGGTTGACTTCTGCGCAGCGGTTTGGGAGTTAACATCAAAATTACATTTCTCGGCCATATCGCATAGATCTCACCGTGAAAAGGCTTAAATGACTTTTTTAATTAAGTTTGATGATTGCGTTCAAACAAAATGTCCTAGAACAAAATTTTCAAATGTAACTACTAGATTGTGATACAATACACTATTGGGTGAAGTTTGGTTGACTTCTGCGCAGCGGTTTGGGAGTTAACATCAAAATTACATTTCTCGGCCATATCGCATAGATCTCACTGTGAAAAGGCTTAAATGACTTTTTTAATTAAGTTTGATGATTGCGTTCAAACAAAATGTCCTAGAACAAAAATTTCAAATGTAACTACTAGATTGTGATACAATACACTATTGGGTGAAGTTTGGTTGACTTCTGCGCAGCGGTTTGGGAGTTAACATCAAAATTACATTTCTCGGCCATATCGCATAGATCTCACTGTGAAAAGGCTTAAATGGCTTTTTTGACCTAAGTTTAAAGATTGCGCTCAAACCAAATGTCCTAGAACGAAATTTTCAAATGTAACTACTAGAATGTGATACAATACACTATTGGGTGAAGTTTGGTTGACTTCTGCGCAGCGGTTTGGGAGTTAACATCAAAATTACATTTCTCGGCCATATCGCATAGATCTCACTGTGAAAAGGCTTAAATGGCTTTTTTGACCTAAGTTTGAGGATTGCGCTCAAATCAAATGTCCTAGAACCAAATTTCCACATGTAACTACTAGATTGTGATACAATACACTAATGGGTGAAGTTTGGTTGACTTCTGCGCAGAGGTTTGGGAGTTAACATCAAAATTACATTTCTCGGCCATATCGCATAGATCTCACTGTGAAAAGGCTTAAATGACTTTTTTAATTAAGTTTGATGATTGCGCTCAAACAAAATTTCCTAGAACAAAATTTTCAAATGTAACTACTAGATTGTGATACAATACACTATTGGGTGAAGTTTGGTTGACTTCTGCGCAGCGGTTTTGGAGTTAACATCAAAATTACATTTCTCGGCCATATCGCATAGATCTCACTGTGAAAAGGCTTAAATGGCTTTTTTGACCTAAGTTTAATGATTGCGCTCAAACCAAATGTCCAATAACCAAATTTCCACATGTAACTACTAGATTGTGATACAACACACTAATGGGTGAAGTTTGGTTGACTTCTGCGAGGCGGTTTGGGAGTTAACATCAAAATTACATTTCTCGGCCATATCGCATAGATCTCACTGTGAAAAGGCTTAAATGACTTTTTTAATTAAGTTTGATGATTGCGTTCAAACAAAATGTCATAGAACAAAATTTTCAAATGTAACTACTAGATTGTGATACAATACACTATTGGGTGAAGTTTGGTTGACTTCTGCGCAGCGGTTTGGGAGTTAACATCAAAATTACATTTCTCGGCCATATCGCATAGATCTCACTGTGAAAAGGCTTAAATGGCTTTTTTGACCTAAGTTTGAGGATTGCGCTCAAATCAAATGTCCTAGAACCAAATTTCAACATTTAATTACTAGATTGTGATACAATACACTAATGGGTGAAGTTTGGTTGACTTCTGCGCAGCGGTTTGGGAGTTAACATCAAAATTACATTTCTCGGCCATATCGCATAGATCTCACTGTGAAAAGGCTTAAATGACTTTTTTAATTAAGTTTAATGATTGCGCTCAAACCAAATGTCCTAGAACGAAATTTTCAAATGTAACTACTAGAATGTGATACAATACACTATTGGGTGAAGTTTAGTTGACTTCTGCGCAGCGGTTTGGGAGTTAACATCAAAATTACATTTCTCGGCCATATCGCATAGATCTCAACTGTGAAAAGGCTTAAATGGCTTTTTTGACCTAAGTTTAATGATTGCGCTCAAACCAAATGTCCTAGAACGAAATTTTCAAATGTAACTACTAGAATGTGATACAATACACTATTGGGTGAAGTTTGGTTGACTTCTGCGCAGCGGTTTGGGAGTTAACATCAAAATTACATTTCTCGGCCATATCGCATAGATCTCACTGTGAAAAGGCTTAAATGACTTTTTTAATTAAGTTTGATGATTGCGTTCAAACAAAATGTCCTAGAACAAAATTTTCAAATGTAACTACTAGATTGTGATACAATACACTATTGGGTGAAGTTTGGTTGACTTCTGCGCAGCGGTTTGGGAGTTAACATCAAAATTACATTTCTCGGCCATATCGCATAGATCTCACTGTGAAAAGGCTTAAATGGCTTTTTTGACCTAAGTTTTAGGATTGCGCTCAAATCAAATGTCCAAGAACCAAATTTCCAAATGTAACTACTAGATTGTGATACAATACACTATTGGGTGAAGTTTGGTTGACTTCTGCGCAGCGGTTTGGGAGTTAACATCAAAATTACATTTCTCGACCATATCGCATAGATCTCACTGTGAAAAGGCTTAAATGACTTTTTTAATTAAGTTTGATGATTGCTTTCAAACAAAATGTCCTAGAACAAAATTTTCAAATGTAACTACTAGATTGTGATACAATACACTATTGGGTGAAGTTTGGTTGACTTCTGCGCAGCGGTTTGGGAGTTAACATCAAAATTACATTTCTCGGCCATATCGCATAGATCTCACTGTGAAAAGGCTTAAATGGCTTTTTTGACCTAAGTTTAAAGATTGCTCTCAAATCAAATGTCCTAGAACCAAATTTCCACATGTAACTACTAGATTGTGATACAATACACTATTGGGTGAAGTTTGGTTGACTTCTGCGCAGAGGTTTGGGAGTTAACATCAAAATTACATTTCTCGGCCATATCGCATAGATCTCACTGTGAAAAGGCTTAAATGACTTTTTTAATTAAGTTTGATGATTGCGCTCAAACAAAATTTCCTAGAAAAAAAATTTTCAAATGTAACTACTAGATTGTGATACAATACACTATTGGGTGAAGTTTGGTTGACTTCTGCGCAGCGGTTTGGGAGTTAACATCAAAATTACATTTCTCGGCCATATCGCATAGATCTCACTGTGAAAAGGCTTAAATGGCTTTTTTGACTTAAGTTTAATGATTGCGCTCAAACCAAATGTCCAATAACCAAATTTCCACATGTAACTACTAGATTGTGATACAATACACTAATGGGTGAAGTTTGGTTGACTTCTGCGCAGCGGTTTGGGAGTTAACATCAAAATTACATTTCTCGGCCATATCGCATAGATCTCACTGTGAAAAGGCTTAAATGACTTTTTTAATTAAGTTTGATGATTGCGTTCAAACAAAATGTCATAGAACAAAATTTTCAAATGTAACTACTAGATTGTGATACAATACACTATTGGGTGAAGTTTGGTTGACTTCTGCGCAGCGGTTTGGGAGTTAACATCAAAATTACATTTCTCGGCCATATCGCATAGATCTCACTGTGAAAAGGCTTAAATGACTTTTTTAATTAAGTTTGATGATTGCGTTCAAACAAAATGTCCTAGAACAAAATTTTCAAATGTAACTACTAGATTGTGATACAATACACTATTGGGTGAAGTTTGGTTGACTTCTGCGCAGCGGTTTGGGAGTTAACATCAAAATTACATTTCTCGGCCATATCGCATAGATCTCACTGTGAAAAGGCTTAAATGGCTTTTTTGACCTAAGTTTAAAGATTGCGCTCAAACCAAATGTCCTAGAACGAAATTTTCAAATGTAACTACTAGAATGTGATACAATACACTATTGGGTGAAGTTTGGTTGACTTCTGCGCAGCGGTTTGGGAGTTAACATCAAAATTACATTTCTCGGCCATATCGCATAGATCTCACTGTGAAAAGGCTTAAATGGCTTTTTTGACCTAAGTTTGAGGATTGCGCTCAAATCAAATGTCCTAGAACCAAATTTCCACATGTAACTACTAGATTGTGATACAATACACTAATGGGTGAAGTTTGGTTGACTTCTGCGCAGAGGTTTGGGAGTTAACATCAAAATTACATTTCTCGGCCATATCGCATAGATCTCACTGTGAAAAGGCTTAAATGGCTTTTTTGACCTAAGTTTAATGATTGCGCTCAAACCAAATTTCCAATAACCAAATTTCCACATATAACTACTAGATTGTGATACAATACACTAATGGGTGAAGTTTGGTTGACTTCTGCGCAGCGGTTTGGGAGTTAACATCAAAATTACATTTCTCGGCCATATCGCATAGATCTCACTGTGAAAAGGCTTAAATGACTTTTTTAATTAAGTTTGATGATTGCGTTCAAACAAAATGTCATAGAACAAAATTTTCAAATGTAACTACTAGATTGTGATACAATACACTATTGGGTGAAGTTTGGTTGACTTCTGCGCAGCGGTTTGGGAGTTAACATCAAAATTACATTTCTCGGCCATATCGCATAGATCTCACTGTGAAAAGGCTTAAATGGCTTTTTTGACCTAAGTTTGAGGATTGCGCTCAAATCATATGTCCTAGAACCAAATTTCCACATGTAATTACTAGATTGTGATACAATACACTAATGGGTGAAGTTTGGTTGACTTCTGCGCAGCGGTTTGGGAGTTAACATCAAAATTACATTTCTCGGCCATATCGCATAGATCTCACTGTGAAAAGGCTTAAATGACTTTTTTAATTAAGTTTAATGATTGCGCTCAAATCAAATGTCCAAGAACTAAATTTCCAAATGTAACTACTAGATTGTGATAAAATACACTATTGGGTGAAGTTTGGTTGACTTCTGCGCAGCGGTTTGGGAGTTAACATCAAAATTACATTTCTCGGCCATATCGCATAGATCTCACTGTGAAAAGGCTTAAATGACTTTTTTAATTAAGTTTGATGATTGCGTTCAAACAAAATGTCCTAGAACAAAATTTTCAAATGTAACTACTAGATTGTGATACAATACACTATTGGGTGAAGTTTGGTTGACTTCTGCGCAGCGGTTTGGGAGTTAACATCAAAATTACATTTCTCGGCCATATCGCATAGATCTCACTGTGAAAAGGCTTAAATGGCTTTTTTGACCTAAGTTTGAGGATTGCGCTCAAATCAAATGTCCAAGAACCAAATTTCCAAATGTAACTACTAGATTGTGATACAATACACTATTGGGTGAAGTTTGGTTGACTTCTGCGCAGCGGTTTGGGAGTTAACATCAAAATTACATTTCTCGGCCATATCGCATAGATCTCACTGTGAAAAGGCTTAAATGACTTTTTTAATTAAGTTTGATGATTGCGTTCAAACAAAATGTCCTAGAACAAAATTTTCAAATGTAACTACTAGATTGTGATACAATACACTATTGGGTGAAGTTTGGTTGACTTCTGCGCAGCGGTTTGGGAGTTAACATCAAAATTACATTTCTCGGCCATATCGCATAGATCTCACTGTGAAAAGGCTTAAATTGCTTTTTTGACCTAAGTTTAAAGATTGCGCTCAAACCAAATGTCCTATAACGAAATTTTCAAATGTAACTACTAGAATGTGATACAATACACTATTGGGTGAAGTTTGGTTGACTTCTGCGCAGCGGTTTGGGAGTTAACATCAAAATTACATTTCTCGGCCATATCGCATAGATCTCACTGTGAAAAGGCTTAAATGGCTTTTTTGACCTAAGTTTTAGGATTGCGCTCAAATCAAATGTCCAAGAACCAAATTTCCAAATGTAACTACTAGATTGTGATACAATACACTATTGGGTGAAGTTTGGTTGACTTCTGCGCAGCGGTTTGGGAGTTAACATCAAAATTACATTTCTCGGCCATATCGCATAGATCTCACTGTGAAAAGGCTTAAATGACTTTTTTAATTAAGTTTGATGATTGCGTTCAAACAAAATGTCCTAGAACAAAATTTTCAAATGTAACTACTAGATTGTGATACAATACACTATTGGGTGAAGTTTGGTTGACTTCTGCGCAGCGGTTTGGGAGTTAACATCAAAATTACATTTCTCGGCCATATCGCATAGATCTCACTGTGAAAAGGCTTAAATGGCTTTTTTGACCTAAGTTTAAAGATTGCTCTCAAATCAAATGTCCTAGAACCAAATTTCCACATGTAACTACTAGATTGTGATACAATACACTATTGGGTGAAGTTTGGTTGACTTCTGCGCAGAGGTTTGGGAGTTAACATCAAAATTACATTTCTCGGCCATATCGCATAGATCTCACTGTGAAAAGGCTTAAATGACTTTTTTAATTAAGTTTGATGATTGCGCTCAAACAAAATTTCCTAGAAAAAAAATTTTCAAATGTAACTACTAGATTGTGATACAATACACTATTGGGTGAAGTTTGGTTGACTTCTGCGCAGCGGTTTGGGAGTTAACATCAAAATTACATTTCTCGGCCATATCGCATAGATCTCACTGTGAAAAGGCTTAAATGGCTTTTTTGACCTAAGTTTAATGATTGCGCTCAAACCAAATGTCCAATAACCAAATTTCCACATGTAACTACTAGATTGTGATACAATACACTAATGGGTGAAGTTTGGTTGACTTCTGCGCAGCGGTTTGGGAGTTAACATCAAAATTACATTTCTCGGCCATATCGCATAGATCTCACTGTGAAAAGGCTTAAATGACTTTTTTAATTAAGTTTGATGATTGCGTTCAAACAAAATGTCATAGAACAAAATTTTCAAATGTAACTACTAGATTGTGATACAATACACTATTGGGTGAAGTTTGGTTGACTTCTGCGCAGCGGTTTGGGAGTTAACATCAAAATTACATTTCTCGGCCATATCGCATAGATCTCACTGTGAAAAGGCTTAAATGACTTTTTTAATTAAGTTTGATGATTGCGTTCAAACAAAATGTCCTAGAACAAAATTTTCAAATGTAACTACTAGATTGTGATACAATACAATATTGGGTGAAGTTTGGTTGACTTCTGCGCAGCGGTTTGGGAGTTAACATCAAAATTACATTTCTCGGCCATATCGCATAGATCTCACTGTGAAAAGGCTTAAATGGCTTTTTTGACCTAAGTTTAAAGATTGCGCTCAAACCAAATGTCCTAGAACGAAATTTTCAAATGTAACTACTAGAATGTGATACAATACACTATTGGGTGAAGTTTGGTTGACTTCTGCGCAGCGGTTTGGGAGTTAACATCAAAATTACATTTCTCGGCCATATCGCATAGATCTCACTGTGAAAAGGCTTAAATGGCTTTTTTGACCTAAGTTTGAGGATTGCGCTCAAATCAAATGTCCTAGAACCAAATTTCCACATATAACTACTAGATTGTGTTACAATACACTAATGGGTGAAGTTTGGTTGACTTCTGCGCAGAGGTTTGGGAGTTAACATCAAAATTACATTTCTCGGCCATATCGTATAGATCTCACTGTGAAAAGGCTTAAATGACTTTTTTAATTAAGTTTAATGATTGCGCTCAAATCAAATGTCCAAGAACTAAATTTCCAAATGTAACTACTAGATTGTGATAAAATACACTATTGGGTGAAGTTTGGTTGACTTCTGCGCAGCGGTTTGGGAGTTAACATCAAAATTACATTTCTCGGCCATATCGCATAGATCTCACTGTGAAAAGGCTTAAATGACTTTTTTAATTAAGTTTGATGATTGCGTTCAAACAAAATGTCCTAGAACAAAATTTTCAAATGTAACTACTAGATTGTGATACAATACACTATTGGGTGAAGTTTGGTTGACTTCTGCGCAGCGGTTTGGGAGTTAACATCAAAATTACATTTCTCGGCCATATCGCATAGATCTCACTGTGAAAAGGCTTAAATGGCTTTTTTGACCTAAGTTTGAGGATTGCGCTCAAATCAAATGTCCAAGAACCAAATTTCCAAATGTAACTACTAGATTGTGATACAATACACTATTGGGTGAAGTTTGGTTGACTTCTGCGCAGCGGTTTGGGAGTTAACATCAAAATTACATTTCTCGGCCATATCGCATAGATCTCACTGTGAAAAGGCTTAAATGACTTTTTTAATTAAGTTTGATGATTGCGTTCAAACAAAATGTCCTAGATCAAAATTTTCAAATGTAACTACTAGATTGTGATACAATACACTATTGGGTGAAGTTTGGTTGACTTCTGCGCAGCGGTTTGGGAGTTAACATCAAAATTACATTTCTCGGCCATATCGCATAGATCTCACTGTGAAAAGGCTTAAATGGCTTTTTTGACCTAAGTTTGAGGATTGCGCTCAAATCAAATGTCCTAGAACCAAATTTCCACATATAACTACTAGATTGTGTTACAATACACTAATGGGTGAAGTTTGGTTGACTTCTGCGCAGAGGTTTGGGAGTTAACATCAAAATTACATTTCTCGGCCATATCGTATAGATCTCACTGTGAAAAGGCTTAAATGGCTTTTTTGACCTAAGTTTAATGATTGCGCTCAAACCAAATTTCCAATAACCAAATTTCCACATATAACTACTAGATTGTGATACAATACACTAATGGGTGAAGTTTGGTTGACTTCTGCGCAGCGGTTTGGGAGTTAACATCAAAATTACATTTCTCGGCCATATCGCATAGATCTCACTGTGAAAAGGCTGAAATGACTTTTTTAATTAAGTTTGATGATTGCGTTCAAACAAAATGTCATAGAACAAAATTTTCAAATGTAACTACTAGATTGTGATACAATACACTATTGGGTGAAGTTTGGTTGACTTCTGCGCAGCGGTTTGGGAGTTAACATCAAAATTACATTTCTCGGCCATATCGCATAGATCTCACTGTGAAAAGGCTTAAATGGCTTTTTTGACCTAAGTTTGAGGATTGCGCTCAAATCATATGTCCTAGAACCAAATTTCCACATGTAATTACTAGATTGTGATACAATACACTAATGGGTGAAGTTTGGTTGACTTCTGCGCAGCGGTTTGGGAGTTAACATCAAAATTACATTTCTCGGCCATATCGCATAGATCTCACTGTGAAAAGGCTTAAATGACTTTTTTAATTAAGTTTAATGATTGCGCTCAAATCAAATGTCCAAGAACTAAATTTCCAAATGTAACTACTAGATTGTGATAAAATACACTATTGGGTGAAGTTTGGTTGACTTCTGCGCAGCGGTTTGGGAGTTAACATCAAAATTACATTTCTCGGCCATATCGCATAGATCTCACTGTGAAAAGGCTTAAATGGCTTTTTTGACCTAAGTTTAAAGATTGCGCTCAAACCAAATGTCCTATAACGAAATTTTCAAATGTAACTACTAGAATGTGATACAATACACTATTGGGTGAAGTTTGGTTGACTTCTGCGCAGCGGTTTGGGAGTTAACATCAAAATTACATTTCTCGGCCATATCGCATAGATCTCACTGTGAAAAGGCTTAAATGGCTTTTTTGACCTAAGTTTGAGGATTGCGCTCAAATCAAATGTCCTAGAACGAAATTTTCAAATGTAACTACTAGATTGTGATACAATACACTATTGGGTGATGTTTGGTTGACTTCTGCGCAGCGGTTTGGGAGTTAACATCAAAATTACATTTCTCGGCCATATCGCATAGATCTCACTGTGAAAAGGCTTAAATGGCTTTTTTGACCTAAGTTTAATGATTGCGCTCAAACCAAATGTCCAATAACCAAATTTCCACATGTAACTACTAGATTGTGATACAATACACTAATGGGTGAAGTTTGGTTGACTTCTGCGCAGCGGTTTGGGAGTTAACATCAAAATTACATTTCTCGGCCATATCGCATAGATCTCACTGTGAAAAGGCTTAAATGACTTTTTTAATTAAGTTTGATGATTGCGTTCAAACAAAATGTCATAGAACAAAATTTTCAAATGTAACTACTAGATTGTGATACAATACACTATTGGGTGAAGTTTGTTTGACTTCTGCGCAGCGGTTTGGGAGTTAACATCAAAATTACATTTCTCGGCCATATCGCATAGATCTCACTGTGAAAAGGCTTAAATGGCTTTTTTGACCTAAGTTTGAGGATTGCGCTCAAATCAAATGTCCTAGAACCAAATTTCCACATGTAATTACTAGATTGTGATACAATACACTAATGGGTGAAGTTTGGTTGACTTCTGCGCAGCGGTTTGGGAGTTAACATCAAAATTACATTTCTCGGCCATATCGCATAGATCTCACTGTGAAAAGGCTTAAATGACTTTTTTAATTAAGTTTAATGATTGCGCTCAAACCAAATGTCCTAGAACGAAATTTTCAAATGTAACTACTCGAATGTGATACAATACACTATTGGGTGAAGTTTAGTTGACTTCTGCGCAGCGGTTTGGGAGTTAACATCAAAATTACATTTCTCGGCCATATCGCATAGATCTCACTGTGAAAAGGCTTAAATGGCTTTTTTGACCTAAGTTTAATGATTGCGCTCAAACCAAATGTCCTAGAACGAAATTTTCAAATGTAACTACTAGAATGTGATACAATACACTATTGGGTGAAGTTTGGTTGACTTCTGCGCAGCGGTTTGGGAGTTAACATCAAAATTACATTTC